>NC_092720.1:48818437-50084509 GCF_047496885.1 Scyliorhinus torazame
TAAGCGGAGGTCTCGTGGCTGGAGAATCTGGTCGAATTCGATCCCAGCCATCCAGGCCATCTCCCCTCGTGGGAGTAACTGGCTTGGTCATCCGTGATTGGGTTCCTCTGTTTGGTCATTGCAAGGGATGCCCTGCCCCCAGAGCACCCATAGACCAGGGATTCCTCCGTGTCCCCGCGGCGTCCGGTGCAGGTTCCCAGACAGGCTGTCAGCATCACCCACGTTCTCAGGTTTCTCATGTTCAATCTGCAAAATGGATAAAAACATCCTTGCCTTCCACAATTCTACCTACCCTCTATATTCCAAAAATGCACACTCTGTATTTAAACCTAAAACACTGAAACTATTCCTGGGAAAGAAAGTACTATGTACAATGCCACCCGTCTGCGGGTGGCCAGTTGAAAATCTGTCTTCACTCAGGCAAGCCCAGTCGCCCGGCTGGCTGGACCCTGCTGGCCAGAATTCCTCTCTCTGAGGAGTCTGACTGCCTCTTTCCCCGTTTTTTATTACTGGCACTTGGGGTCCCCATGCGTTCCGGGTGCCGGCTAGGCCCCCACTTTCGGCACCATGCAGCACCCTAGTATCATCCCTGTCATCCCTTAGCCTTTTAGAGCTGGCCCTCGCTCCAGGTGTTGTAAATGCTGGGGACCACACTACCTTTGGTTTTGGAGCCCTACTTCTCCTTCTAGCTGGGGGGTCCCGCACAAGGGGTGATACCTCTGGTTCTGTGCTTACTGCAACTACTGTCTCCCTGTGGCAATTCACTTTACCTGCCTCAAGGAAGCCGCTTATGCAACACCTAGAGCATAATAAGACAACCCCAGCCTCCTGCAGGCAGGTACACTTCTATTACTCGGGTTCAACACTACTGCTAATCCTACTATAGCTACCCAGACTGACTAACCAGTCTTCTACAATCCACGTGGTGGGAGTGATATTGAATCAACCCTGTGTCTGTACTCACTGACTGCCTCCACTGGAAAGAGGTAGATCATGTGCGTGGTGTCCTTTATATATGGGTTGGTGTAATGCCCCCCTGTGGTCGTGTCACCTCTGTGTGTATCGTGAATGTCCATTGGTCGTGTCCTATCTAACTGATTTATTGGTTGAGTGTGTGTGTGTGTGATGTCTCTGGTGCTCCCTCTAGTGTCTAGCTAGCCTACATGTATTTGCATTAACCCCTTGTGTATTTACAGTGGTGCACAATACCACAGGGGTCAGTTTCTTTACGCAGGCTTGCAGCCGGCAATACTGTCCCTCTAAAAACCTCATTTAACCCTTGGGCTGCCTTGAGAGGGGATGCTCGGGGATTGACCGTGTGGACTATGGTGCTGGAGGCACCTGTGTCCAGCAAGTGACTTCCTACTACATCCTGTACCTCTAGCTGGAGGGTCCCACACGGGTCATATTCTAGTGGGCACAGATAAGTGGGCTGTTTCAAGGGCAGTCATAAGGGTGTGGGGATATGGTCACTGGTGTGCTCTGGCCTGTTGCCATAGCCACCAGTCCAGGTTGTGTAGCTTTAGTTTGGATGAAGGACATCAAATCTTCCATTGAAAACATCCCTAGGCCTTCTCCTCAACCTGTTTGTTCGAGTTTCTGCAGTCTCTCTTGTAGTGACCAGGCTTCCCACACCCATAGCATAGTGTCTGCTTATCGGGGACTTGGCTGCCCTCCTGTTTCCATTTCCTTCTCCTTGGGGGTACTGGTGTAATTTTGTGTACCTTCCCCTTGGGGTGCCTTTCCCCTTCTAATTCTCCATTGCGGTATGCTAGGGTGAGTTTCCTGATCACTTCGTTCTTCCTGAGATTAGGGTCTTGGGGGTCGAACCAATTTTCAGCCTTAGCTCTTATTCTGGGCAAACAGTTGGCCACTAGTGTTTTCAGCCAGTCGGCTGTTCTCCCGTTTAAATTATTTCTGTCAAGGGCAGATCCGCAAGCTCCCTCATAAATCGGCCACAGTCGGTCTGCGAACATGTCTGGGGACTCCCTCCCTACCTGTTGCTTTGTGTCCCCCACTCTGACGAATTTCCCTTGTAATTCCCTGTACCTGTGGGTACCCTGCAAGTGGAGTTCCTGAAAATTCCTCTCCTTCTCCTTTGCCTCAGTTACCTGGCATTGGAGATATTCCTGAGTGTTCCTGTTTGACTCAGTTACCTGTCGAATAAACTGCCCAGCTTCAGACAACTCATAGAGCCTCTCTTCATTCTTAGCCCTGACTCCAGCATCCCCTTCGGGTTCCCTAAACAGGTTCTCCAGCTTATTAATTCTTTTCTCCATTTTTGCTATCTGCTCGGAGAGGCACACTAACCAGACTGCCTTTTCTCGATTCTTATCGTGGTGTTTACTTTCTGCCCGCTGGCTGTTCGGCTCCAGTGAGCGCTACTACCCACGGTTTCGAGAGGTTAATTTTCTTGAATAAATAGGAGGAAATCCTCTCTTCCATTTTACTTCTTTCTCTCACCCCCTCTGGTAAGTCACAAACTCCAGTCCACCGTAGTCCCCATTGTAACAAGAAGGGTTTCCTTTGCTCCACAACAGGCTGGTATTGGGTGTCACAGATGACTGCGGGTGTCTCTCTCCTGCAGGTGTTGAAACCACAACACGGAAGTGTCGCACTGGGACAGCTTCGCGAGAGAGGGGACAAATCTCACTGTGAGGTTGTCCTTGTGCCACATCAGTTACCTTGACTGCCACCGACGCCTGTGTGAGACTCTCTCCTGTGATGGTGAAATGTCACCCGGAAGTGCCCCACTAGTGCAACTTCACAAGAGAGAGAGAGAAAGGGACCACTGTTTATTCCTGACCTGTAGCCTCTCTTGAGTGAGCGTGTTCAAAGTGCTCAGATCCCTTTTGGTCCTCGAGTACGGGATTATGTCCCTGCAATTATTGTAACTTGACCAGAGCAAATTGTGAAAGGAAAGTGAGAGCACAACAATAGTAGTTTGAAAATAATTTATTCAAGAGAAATCAAGTCTTCTGCAACTCAGATTAACCCACACACGCCGATTATGAAATACTATGTGCAAAACAAGAGACTAAATGGCACATCGAAAATTCTTACAGTTTACACAGATTTACTTTAGCGCCCATAAACACAGACACACAGGTATATTTACTCACCCACCCCAAACCTCAACAATCTATACTAATTGGGGGTTTCCTGTGAGCTGGAGGAATATACTCACTGCTCCAGGAACAGGATAGTTAAAAAAAACATTGGCACAGATTTATTTAGATCTTCTTCCAAGCTGGCTGCTCCTTGCGGCTGTTGCTCCTCCGGTTCTCGTGGTCTGTTTTCAGCAAGGTGAAGCATGTCAGGCGGGAGAGTAGAGTCTCTAAAACAGTTCCTCAGACTTCTCATTTTAAGGGCAAAAACTCTGAATGGGTCAAATACTGATCCCTCCCACAGGTGAGTTCTAGATCAAAGGAAGCCTTTCTGATTGTTGACAGGATGGAAGTGATTAGGTTCCCCAACCAAAAGGTGTCATAATATAATTTTATTTTAATCAGTGCCCTTACAAAAGCTTGTAATGTCTTTGGTTCCTGCTGGTCTCTTGACAATAGTCGCTGGAGACAACTTTAATTGTTATCCCATTAAGGTATTGTGGTTCTGTCTGGCCAGGGCAACAAGTGATTTGCATTTCAACTGCCCCTCTTTGAATGAGATCGATCCGTTTCCTTCTCGCATCATTTACATGACTCATGGCCTGCTTGTCTTGAAAAATGCATATTCCATTGTCTGCCTGCAGACAAGGGGTGGGATACTCCCCTAACCGGCGGGGCGGGCCGTACCTGCGCCGAGGAGTGGCGTGAACCACTCCGGCGTCGGGCTGCCCGGAAGGTGCGGAATCCACCGCACCATCAGGGACTGGGTTTGCGCCGCGCCAGCCGGCGCTGAAGGGCGCTGCGCTGTGCCAATCGGCGCCAAAGGGTCTCCGCCGGCCGGCGCGAGTTGGCGCATGCGCAGGGGTGCCAGCCGTCATCCCAGCACATGCGCGGGGGGTTCTTCTCCGCGCTGGCCGTGGCGGACCATTACATCGGCCAGTGCGGAGGGAAAGAGTGCTCCACGGCACAGGCCTGCCCGTGGATCACGGGCCAACACCGTGGGAGTCCCCCCGGGGCCAGATTCCCACGCGCCCCCCCCCCGAGGACTCCGTCAGCCGCCCGCAGAGCCAGGTCCCGCCGGTACGGACTTGGTGTAATATACGCCAGTGGGACCCGCCGAAAACAGGCAGCCACTCGGCCCATCGCAGGCTGGAGAATCGACGGGGGGGCCGCCGCCAGAGAATCCAGCAGTCGGTGTCAGGGCGGCGGGGCGGGATTCACGCCGCCTCCCGGCGATTCTCCAGCCCGACGGGGAGTCGGAGAATCCCGCCCATGGCTTTTATTGCAATCTGCCCTTTTAAAAACCTTTGACCATGGATTAGTTACAATCTCACTTGATGCAAATGTTTCTTTGCACTGGGATGGTTGACGTGTTTGCCAGACACTACAATCTTGAACATAGTTGTCAACAACTATATTGATACCTGCCCAATACACTGATTGCTTGGTGTGGTGATATACATCACTGTAAATACACAAAGGGTTAATATACATACACTACACCTAGCTAGGCACTAGAGGGAACACCAGAGACATGACACACAGGCAGGCAACCAATAGGTCATTAAGATAGGACACGACCAATGGGCAGTCACGATACACACAGAGGTGACACTACCACAGGAGGGCATTACACCAACCCATATAAAAGGACACATCACACATGCTCAGGCTCTTTCCAGTGGAGACACTCAGTGTGTACACAGGGTTGATTCAACATCACACCCACCACCTGGATTGCAGCAGACTGGTTAGTCAGTCTGAGTAACTATAGAAGGATTAACAGTAGAGGTGAATCTGAGTAGGAGAATTGCAAATAGTTCAATAAATGTGTTGTAGTTATCTCCACATCTGAACCTTCCTTTGTCAGAGTGCATATCAAGGAAGCCGCTTATGCTACGCCAAGAGCATAACAAGACATGGTACCAGTGAGTAACTGTCTGAATCCATATAGCTACAACTCAGCAAACAGTGACAACCACAACAACAGCCATGCAAGACAATGATCGAGATTCCAGTTCCACAGCGGCTCAAGTGCCACGACAATCTCCGCGAAAACTGCCGGGCATTCCGGCAAAGGTTTGAGATCTTCCTGGTAGCATCCGACCTACAAGACGTGGCCGGTGCTGAAAAGACTGAGCTTCTTCTCACCATTGCCGGTGCCAGAGCAGAAGTGATCTTCAAAACATTCAAGTTCTCCAAAGGGCAAAACAGGAGCGACTTCTAGGCAGTCCTGGACAAATTCGGTAAAAACTGCGGGGAAAACACTATCAAACCAACAGAAAACGGTAAGAGAGGCACCAGTACTTACCACGAGGCCGCGATCCCGGCCGGAGCAGAGAACGACAATTTTGATCGGCGGCCATCTTGCTAAAGGTACTGCACATGCGCAGTTGTGCGAGAAGCGCACAGAAAGGGAACGTCCGTTTGCGCACCAGCAGTACAGGAACAGCGTTATGCACATGCGCAATCGCTTCCTACGACCGACGTCACACGCTTTGTGACGTCAGAGGCCCCGGACCACGCCCACTTAAAGGGGAAATGTCCCAAAACACGAAAAAAATTCTTAAAGCTGTAAAACAAGATTCACCTGGAATGACAGCACAATGCCTGAAATTCAACTGGTAGCTGAAAGTGACCTCCGCAGAACCCTGCAACAAGCAGGTAGCACCGCCCAAAGAGATGATAAAGTACTTGAATACTGTGACACCGACCTTTATTTCCTCTCTGGACATCGCAATCCCAATGCCAGCTCCGACCCAAAACGTGATGATATGGTCTTAGAAGACAACGACTCAGACAAAGATTTCACCTTGGGAGGCTACCCCAGTACCAAATCGGAACCACAACGAGACGTGTTGTACATTCAAGACCCCGATGACGAGTTCTTCAGATTTGAGGATCTTCAGCCCAGCATAGACAACATCCCGACTCGTGAGTGCAGGATTATGCTGCGGCCTGACACCGACAGACAGAGAGCGGTACAAGCCCACAGAGAGCGGCCTGCTGCCACAAAAGGTCCCAGCCTCCACACAGAAAGCAATGAAAGACTCCACAGCGAGCTCGTGGACAGACTCCACGAGAGAAGCAACGCAAGACTCCAGAGCGCAGTCCTTGCATGAACAAGAAGTGATGACAGTTTCCACAGAGAGACCAATGCACGATTCCACACAAGGAATGCTGCAAGACTCCACAGAGGGAGTAACACAAGCCTCCACAGCAAGCTTGTGGATGGACTCCACGATGGAAGGAACGCAAGACTCCAGAGCGCAGTCCTTGCATGAACAAGACCATGAGGGTCTACCAACCTCCTCTGAGCAACTAGCAGCAGACGATGCAAGTCTGCCACGCTCAAGTGAACAACAGAAAGACTATGACAGTCTGCCACGCTCAAGTGTACAGCAAGCAGACTATGACAGTCCACCCAGATTATTTGAGCCATTAGAAGAAGACTCTGACGGTCTACCCAGCTCAAATGAACGACAAGAAGACACTGAGGCTCTACCCACTGTATGTGAGACTAGTGACAACAGCATCCCACTTCCCATACCAGATGTGCAACGTGACAGACCTCAGCTAGAATGTACAGAGGCACTTGACAATCACAGCGAGACTACTGGTGACTCCGGTGACACCATGTTACTTCAAACCTCATTCGCTCGAGCCTCTCCACAAGCAAATGCATTCCTGAATGTTTTGACTCCGGACGTGGAGCATCAAGAAACCTCAGAAGATGCAAGTGAATCTGAAATGACTCCGGACGGAGAGCATCAAGAAATCTCAGCTCACTCAAGTGAAACTGCAGTGAGGAGCATCAAGAAACCAAAGCTGATTCAGGTGAACCAGAAAGGGCTCCAGACGGGGAGCATCGACAAGCCAAAACTGACTCAGGTGAACCAGACCAGACTCCAGACGGGGAGCAACCACAAGCCAAAGCTGATTCAAATAAGCCGGACATGACTCCAGACTCCAGAAGGGGAGCGCCGCAAACTCAGTGACGGCATGCTCAAGGAGACAGCAGATGCCACAAAGCACGCTAACACGAGGACTCGTGAAGGACTCGTATTACCCACAGAGTGTGGTCCTTGAGCGCAGTAAACACAACAACACAACCTATGAAAACCATATCAAAGACAACGACACGAAGCGTACCAAAGGCAACAACGTAGACAACAAGTGCAAAACCAACATCAACAATGGAACTACGACTGGTACGACATGGTACAACTCTGCACATGCGGGACACTGTTACTGCTCAGCTCAGTACAATGACATACCATGGCAGGACGATGCATCTTACCACTTCACGTTTGCTGCACTACCAATATGCAACCTGGCTTTCAGGACAGATGCCATCAAGAATTACCACCACAAGCATCAAAAGAAAAATAAAAGAGTCCAAATCCGACAACGAAGTGATTTGACCACTTCTTGGTTGCTTCAGCACAAGGACACTGATAGCGTTTACAATGCAATGCCAGCATCAACATCACCAACTCACCAACCAAACAAGAAAGCCACTCGACCATAATAATTAATGAACTTTGGACTCATGCATATGATTTGGACTTATTGTTTAATGATCACTGTTATCATAACTTGTACAGAGTATCACTCATCTGCCTAGTTTGTTCAATTTTCTTTAACACTGTACAGAAAATATGTAACACGAAAGAGGAGGGGATGTGGTGATATACATCACTGTAAGTACACAAAGGGTTAATGTACATACACTACACCTAGTTAGACATTAGCGGGAACACCAGAGACATGTCACACAGGCAGTCAACCAACAGGTCAGTAAGATAGGACACGACCAATGGGTAGTCACGATACACACAGAAGTGACACTACCACAGGAGGGCATTACACCAACCCATATAAAAGGACACATCACACATGCTCAGGCTCTTTCCAGTGGAGACACTCAGTGCGTACACAGGGTTGATACAACATCACATCCACCAACTAGATTGCAGCAGACTGGTTAGTCAGTCTGAGTAGCGAGAGAAAGATTAACAGTAGAGGCGAATCTGAGTAGGAGAATTGTAAATAGTTCAATAAACGTGTTGAAGTTATCTCCACGTCTGAACCTTCCTTTGGCAGAGTGCACATCAAGGAAGCCACTTGTGCTACGCCAAGAGCATAACAAGACACTTGGCACGTCTTTTACATTTCGCTATCCCTTGATGTCCTTCATGTATCTTTTCTCGAACACTTCTTTGTAGGTATGACAATTCTGTTTCCTTTCAACAGGAATCCATTGACAAGTCAGGTCATCCTAGACACTTTTAAACCTATTGCAGCTGCCATCAGGCAATTCTTCTCTCAGATGTTTGATCACCTGCTGAAGTATTGTATCTTATTCAGTCTAGTCACGAATTAAGCTTAGTTGCGCATCAGACACTGGTAACATGTCTGTGATAAATGTGGCTTGTGCTTCCAAATTTAAAAAAAAAATTTAGTGTACCCAATTAATTTTTTTCCAATTAAGGGGCAATTTAGTGTGTTCAATCCACCTACCTTGCACATCTTTGGGATGTGGGGCGAAACCCACGCAAACACGGGGAGAGTGTCACACGGGAGGGTTTAAACTAGTATGGCAGGGGGGTGTCCACTGGAGCAATAGGTCAGAAGGTGAAAGCATTGAGGGAGAACTAGGGAATAGGGCCAGTATGGCTCTGAGGAAGAGAAGACAGGGAGATGTTGCTGAACACAGCGGGTCTGGTGGCCTGAAGTGCATATGTTTTAATGCAAGAAGTATTACGGGTAAGGCAGATGAACCTAGAGCTTGGATTAGTACTTGGAACTATGATGTTGTTGCCATTACAGAGACCTGGTTGAGGGAAGGACAGGATTGGCAGCTAAACGTTCCAGGATTTAGATGTTTCAGGCGGGATAGAGGGGGGTGTAAAAGGGGTGGCGGAGTTGCGCTACTGGTTAGAGAGAATATCACAGCTGTACTGCGGGAGGACACCTCAGAGGGCAGCCAGGCTAGATGGGTAGAGATCAGAAATAAGAAGGGTGCAGTCACAATGTTGGGGGTTTACTACAGGCCTCCCAACAGCCAGCGGGAGATAGAGGAGCAGATAGGTAGACAGATTTTGGAAACAAGTAAAAACAACAGGGTTGTTGTGATGGGAGACTTCAACTTTCCCATTATTGACTGGGACTAACTTAGTGCTAGGGGCTTAGGCGGGCAGAGTTTGTAAGGAGCATCCAGGAGGGCTTCTTAAAACAATATGTAGACAGTCCAACTAGGGAAGTGGCTGTACTGGACCTGGTATTGGGGAATGAGTCCGGCCAGGTGGTAGAAGTTTCAGTAGGGAAGCATTTCGGGAACAGTGACCACAATTCAGTAAGTTTTAAAGTGTTGGTGGACAAGGATAAGAGTGGTCCTAGGGTGAATGTGCTAAATTGGGGGAAGGCTAATTATAACAATATTAGGCAGGAACTGAAGAACATAGATTGGGGGCGGATGTTTGAGGGCAAATCAACATCTGACATGTGGGAGGCTTTCAAGTGTCAGTTGAAAGGAATTCAGGACCGGCATGTTCCTGTGAGGAAGAAAGATAAATACGGCAATTTTCGGGAACCTTGGATAACGAGAGATATTGTAGGCCTCGTCAAAAAGAAAAAGGAGGCATTTGTTAGGGCTAAAAGGCTGGGAACAGACAAAGCCTGTGTGGAATATAAGGAAAGTAGGAAGGAACTTAAGCAAGGAGTCAGGAGGGCTAGAAGGGGTCACGAAAAGTCATTGGCAAATAGTTTTAAGGAAAATCCCAAGGCTTTTTACACGTACATAAAAAGCAAGAGGTGTAGCCAGGGAAAGGGTTGGCCCACTGAAGGATGGGCAAGGGAATCTATGTGTGGAGCCAGAGGAAATGGGCGCAGTACTAAATGAATACTTTGCATCAGTATTCACCAAAGAGAAGGAATTGTTAGATGTTGAGTCTGGAGAAGGGTGTGTAGATAGCCTGGGTCACATTGAGATCCAAAAAGACGAGGTGTTGGCCGTCTTAAAAAATATTAGGGTAGATAAGTCCCCAGGGCCTGATGGGATCTACCCCAGAATACTGAAGGAGGCTGGAGAGGAAATTGCTGAGGCCTTGACAGAAATCTTTGGATCCTCACTGTCTTCAGGTGATGTCCCGGAGGACTGGAGAATAGCCAATGTTGTTCCTCTGTTTAAGAAGGGTAGCAAGGATAATCCAGGGAACTACAGGCCGGTGAGCCTTACTTCAGTGGTAGGGAAATTACTGGAGAGAATTCTTCGAGACAGGATCGACTCCCATTTGGAAGCAAGTCATGTTGCAGCTGTATAGAACCTCAGTTAGGCCACACTTGGAGTATAGTGTTCAATTCTGGTCGCCACACTACCAGAAGGATGTGGAGGCTTTACGAGGATGCAGAAGAGATTTACCAGAATGTTGCCTGGTATGGAGGGCATTAGCTATGAGGAGCGGTTGAATAAACTCGGTTTGTTCTCACTGGAACGAAGGAGGTTGAGGGGCGACCCGATAGAGGTCTACAAAATTATGAGGGGCATAGACAGAGTGGATAGTCAGAGGCTTTTCCCCGGGGTAGAGGGGTCAATTACTAGGGGGCATAGGTTTAAGGTGAGAGGGGCAAGGTTTAGAGTAGATGTACGAGGCAAGTTTTCTACGCAGAGGGTAGTGGGTGCCTGGAACTCGCTACCGGAGGAGGTGGTGGAAGCAAGGACGACAGTGACATTTAAGGGGCATCTTGACAAATACATGAATAGGATGGGAATAGAGGGATACGGACCCAGGAAGTGTAGAAGATTGTAGTTTAGTCGGGCAGCATGGTCGGCACGGGCTTGGAGGGCCGAAGGGCCTGTTCCTGTGCTGTACATTTCTTTGTTCTTTGTTCTTTGTATCACACTGCAGCAGAGGATCCTTGGCCGTCTCCTCACGAATTTGGACCACCCGTTCGTTAGAGGCCGGAAGGGTTGGTGGCACACAACTGCACTTGCGCTTCTATGTGGCAGATGAAGTCACTTTGTTCACACGGTGTGGTAATGGACCTGGATAGGGCATCTGCAACGATCAGCTCTTTACCTGGCGTGTAGACACGTTCGAAGTCGTAGCGGCATAGCTTAAGAAGAATTCGCTGTAACTGAGGTGTCATGTCATTTAAATCCTTCTGGATTATATGGACTAGAGGCTTGTGGTCCGTTTCTACCGTGAATTTTGGCAGGCCGTAAATGTGAAACTTGACTATCCCTGTCAAGAGGCCCAGACACTCCTTCTCAATCTGAGCGTACCATTGCTCAGTGGGCGTCATGGCCCTGGAGGCATACACCACTGGAGCCCAGGACGAGGAGTCATCTCGCTGAAGGAGCACCGCCCCAATGCCGTCCTGGCTTGCATCAGTCGGTATCTTGGTTTCCTTGGTTGGATCGAAGAACGCTAGAACCAGGGCTGTTGTGAGCTTTACTTTCAGGTCACGCCATTCCTCTTCATGCGTGGGCAGCCACTGAAATTCCGTCGACTTCTTGACGAGATGGCGGAGGGCCGTGGTGTGGGATGCCATATTGGGAATGAATTTCCCAGAGACGTTGACCATCCCGAGGAAGCGGAGGATCGCCTTCTTGTCCTCCGGGGTCTTCATGGTGGTGATCGCCGAGACCTTGTTGGCATCTGGCCGCACGCCCTGCTGCGACATGTGGTCACCCAGGAACTTAATATCCGATTGACCAAATGAGCACTTGGCCCTGTTGAGCTGGAGACCATGTTCATGAATTCTCTGGAATACCTTCTTGAGGCGAGTGATGAGTTCCTGGGGTGTTGTGGACCAGATAATTACGTCGTCAACGTACACTCGCACCCCCTCGATGCCCTCTATCATCTGCTCCATGATGCAGTGAAATACTTTGAAGGCAGATATGATGCCAAAAGGTATCCGGTTGTAGCAGTAGCGACCGAACGGGGTGTTGAACGTGCACAGTTTGCGACTGGACACGTCCAGCTGTATTTGGCAAAAACCCTTGTAGGTTTCCAGCTTAGATGAGCCATCTCACTGGTCAACTCTTCACGTTTTGGTATCGGGTAATGCTCCCTCATGATGTTGCAGTTTAGATCCTTAGGGTCAATGCAAATGCGAAGCTCCCCTGACGGCTTCTTTACGCAGACCATGGAGCTGACCCAGTCTGTTGGCTCTGTGACCTTCAATATGATGCCCTGGTCTTGGAGGTCCTGTAATTGCTTCTTCAGACGATCCTTGAGGGGTGCCGGCAGCCGGCGTGGTGCATGAATTACAGGGGTGGTGTTCGGCTTGAGCAGGATTTTATATCAGTATGGGAGCGTGCCCATGCCATCGAATACGCTGTGGTACTGCGTGATAATGTCATCTATGTCGGCTTGCAAGTTTCCATCAGGCAAGGCCATCGCCGGTGATGATGACATGGTGTGGACTCGCTGAACCAGGTTCAGGAGCTTGCAGGCACGAGCACTGAGCAGGGACGCTCTGTCAGGCCCGACGATTTCAAACCGCAGTGTTGCCTTGATCGCCTTGTTGGATACCCCAAGTTAACAGGAGCCACTGGCAGCTATGGCATTGCCATTGTAGTCAAGGAGCTGGCAGGCCGTTGGAAGAATGCCTGGTCTGGCACGGTTGGTGTCGAGGTCAGATTTTGAGATGAGGTTCGCTGATGTGCCGGTGTCCAGTTTAAATCGAATGCAAGTCTTGTTAACTGTGCGGACAGCACACCACTCGTCGTCGGGATCGACAGTGAGGATCGAGAGGCGTTTCGCCATTGTGGTGAAATGCAGCGCATGTGTAGTTATGGTGCCCACCCGGTATGGGGACTTGAGGCACTCTGCATCAGGGTCTGTTGGGCTGTTGGGATCGTAATCTGGCATCCCTTGTTGTATTGAGCGGACACTTCTGCGCCGCAGCTGGGATCGTTGGCTGCTGAGTGGTGGAGCAGATCTGCAAAGGGCTGCGTAGTGGCCAAGCTTGCCACACTGTAGACACCCGCGCCCTTTTACCGGAAATTGCCACTTTAAATGGGCAGAGCCACAATGACGCCGACGTCTGCGCGTTGCGTGGGCGTGCGCACGTGCGCAGTCGGGTTGTCGGGCTCATCGTCCACTCGGTCGTGGCGCGCATGCGCAGAGACCCGGGAAAAGCGCGCGAAACGGCCACTCTCCTCGATGTTCAGGACCTGCATTTGTGCAATGGCCTGCACCCGTTCCGCCTCGTGGGAGGCCAGCTTTGCAGTTTCTGCCACCCTGATGTGGGAGTAACAATTCTTAGCATGCTCATGGACAAGGCACATCTCGATAGCGACAGAGAGGGTCAACTGTTTGACTTTCAAGAGCTGCCGCCGAAGGGAGTCGGAGTGGACCCTGAAAACGATCTGATCCCGGATCATGGAATCAGTCATCGAGTCATAGTTACATGACTGCACTAGGATGCGGAGATGGGTCACGAAGGACTGAAAAGGTTCATCCTTACCCTGAAGCCTCTGCTGGAAAACGTACCGTTCAAAGCTCTCATTCACCTCAATGTCGCAGTGGCTGTCAAACTTCAGCAGGACTGTTTTGAATTTTGTTTTGTCTTTGCCGTCAGTGAACGTAAGGGAGTTGTAGATATGGATGGCTTGGTCCCCCGCGGTGGAGAAACATAGCGCGATCTTCCTGGCATCTGATGCTGCTTCGAGGTCGGAGGCCTCGATGTACAAGAGGAACTTTTGCTTGAAGATTTTCCAATTGGCGCCGAGGTTGCCGGAGATGCGGAGCTGCGGAGGAGGCTGGATGTTTTCCATTTCACCGGATGGCTGCTTGCTGGTCAATGCTGATTCACTCGAGGTAGGTCCGTCAAGATCAGTATCACTCTGGTACCATGATGTGTTCGGCAGGTAGGTTCGATGTGGACTGCACTCGATGCAGGGAAGCTAGGAACACTGGATAAGATCCAACACAGTTTTATTCAACGATAGAACTGATATACATATTCAGCTCTGGGTCGACACTGACTGGAGACCTTTTAGTAGCCTGACCAGACTTACTAGCTACCACATGGTGTTTGCGCTTGCTGGCTCGTGGACTCTGACTGTCTCAGTGGCTGGGTCTCGAGAGAGCGGGAAACCTAGTGCCCTCTGGCTTTATGGTGGTAGTGTCCTGTCTGGTGATTGGCTGCACTGTGTTGTGTGCTTACTGGTCATCCTGTGTGTTAATCACTGCCTGTCTGCATCTCATTATATACATGAGTGGATATTATGACAGGAAAGACTTACCAACCGTGTCCATTTCTTACCAATCAGCTCTCTCCCTTGTATCCTCAGCTATAGCAGGGCAAGACTACTCTCCGAAGATCTCAAAGTTACAAAGAAAGGAGAAAAAACAAAGAGCACCTCTCCCCGCTCTGCAGAGAATCCCCACTCTTAAAATTCTATGTTTGAAGCTTAAAACTCACTCTGCCTGTGGCCTCTCTCTGTATGTGGCCTCTCTCCCACTGCTCATGCGCAGTGCATCTGACAATTGCAAATATTGATGATCACTGTGCAATCATCAGTGAACATGCAAACCTCTGATTTTATGATGCAGAGGTGATCTCCACAAGAACTGTGTGGCGCTCACTTTGAATAATACTGTCATGTACAGATGTACAGGGGCTGTTTAGCACACTGGGCTAAATCGCTGGCTTTGAAAGCAGACCAAGGCAGGCCAGCAGCACGGTTCAATTCCCGTAACAGCCTCCCCGAACAGGCGCCGGAATGTGGCGACTCGGGGTTTTTCACAGTAACTTCATTGAAGCCGACTTGTGACAATAAGCGATTTTCATTTCATTTTCATGCATCACCATTGTGCAAGTTTGTGAGGATTAGAACATAGAACATACAGTGTAGAAGGAGGCCATTCGGCCCATCGAGTCTGCACCGACCCACTTAAGCCCTCACCCTATCCCTGTAACCCAATATCCCCTCTGAATCTTTTTTGGACACTCAGGGCAATTTAGCATTGCCAATCCACCTAACCTGCACGTCTTTGGACTGTGGGAGGAAACCGGAGCACCCGGAGGAAACCCATGCAGACACGGGGAGAACGTGCAGACTTCGCACAGTCAGTGACCCAGCGGGGAATCAAACCTGGGACCCTGGCGCTGTGAAGCCACAGTGCTATCCACTTGTGCTACCAGGCTGCCCTGATGGGGTCAAGTACATATTCAGTACGCTCAACCTAAAAGCTTTTGGCCCAATCTGGAAGAAGTGCCAGCACCATCAGCACCCTGATGCAGTTCAATAAAAAAACATGGTCCCAGTGCGGGCGGTCATTTTAAGCAGATGACCGGGTCCGCCATCTTATGCCAGCAATGCAGCAATCGGCATGGGCCACAGCAATGTCCTGCATTTGGAAAAGTATATTCCAAGTGTGGCCGTCCAAATCATTTTGCAATGTTTTTCAGCAGTAGACTAAACAGGGTCTGTCAACACATTTGATGAGATGTCCCTTGAAGAATAATTTTTCATTGATGGGATTTCAACCAAGGACACAGTGAGTCCGACTATGAAAAGTTAAGAAGTCTTTCTGATCAGTTGTGACAATTGTGATAATGAAACTGAAACCATCGAAGACAGATGGGCAATTCCAGTGATGCTGAGTAACATATTGGTAAAATGCAAGCTCAACATGGGAGCGAGGGCCAACCTCCTCAGTCTGTCCGATTTGCATGAACTGCAGGTTAAACCGAAAGTCGTCAATTAAACGAGACTGCTGAAAGACTACAATGGGAAGGAGATTGCAATGCTGGGTGTCTGTGAACTTGAAACATGGGTGCAAACAGAAGTCAAATCATACCATTTTGAAACCGGAGCACCCAGAGGAAACCCACGCAGACACAGGGAGAACGTGCAGACTCCACACAGACAGTGATCCAAGCCGGGGATCGAACCTGGGACCCTGGAGCTGTGAAGCAACAGTGCTACTCACTGTGCTGCCGTGCTGCCCTTCCTGAGGTCCACAGTCGATCACTCGACTGGTCAAGGTCGATATATGCAGCTGATGAGATGACCCTTGGTGACTTATTCGTCGTGGATTCAGTGTCGACCACAGACACAGTGATTCTAACACTGGACGAGAAGGAGGTTGTGGCGACTGACTGTGGTGTCATAGCCATACTAATACCATCAAAAACAGATGGACCATTTCAGTGCAGTTGAATGAGGGGCAGCACGGTAGCATTGTGGATAGCACAATTGCTTCACAGCTCCAGGTCCGATTCCGGCTTGGGTCACTGTCTGTGCGGAGTCTGCACATCCTCCCCGTGTGTGTGTGGGTTTCCTCCGGGTGCTCTGGTTTCCTCCCACAGTCCAAAGATGTGCAAGTTAGGTGGATTGGCCATGATAAATTGCCCTTAGTGTCCAAAATTGCCCTTAGTGTTGGGTGGGGTTACTAGGTTATGGGGATAGGGTGGAGATGTTGACCTTGGGTAGGGTGCTCTTCCCAAGAGCCGGTGCAGACTCGATGGGCTGAATGGCCTCCTTCTGCACTGTAAATTCTATGATAATCTATGAGTCGATGGTGAAGTGTAAACTTGACATGGGAGCGAAGGCAAACCTCCTCAGCGTGCGTGATCTGTATGCTCTGTGGCAGATGCCGACATTTGTAAATCGTCCACGGACACCACTTGACTACGGTGGAAATGAGTTTGAAACTATGGGGGAATGTGACCTGGAAGCCTGGGTGCACAATAAAAGATCATGGTGTCACGTTCTCCATTGTGAACTCAAATCGTGATGCCATCCTAGGAGCAGATACGTGTGAGTCCCTGAATTTGGTTCAGCGAATATGTACCCCAGAAGAAGGATGGCCAGCTGAATACTGCACATCCCTACATTCCAGGCAAGCTGCGACGGGAGATCACTGTGACTGGCAATGAAATATAATGGCGCTATTATTCGATGAGATACAAGCAAAACTTAAAGTAGAGGTTGACAAACCAGATGAAGAGATGGAAGAGCCAATGGGAATTTCAGACTTCCGGTTAACAGTCTTCAAGAATGTGAATTTGCTCAGTGGCATGTTACAGGAGCATGATGAGCCAAACTTAAAGCGTTGACGTTAAATGTTCAGAGTTTGGAAAACCAATGAGCTTCACTCTGGAGTTTAAGATTGAGGCAAAGGAGTATTTCACAATAACAATAATATTATAATCTTTATTGTCACAAGTATGCTTACATTAACACTGCAATGAAGTTACTGTGAAAATCCCCTAGTCGCCACATTCCGGCGCCTTTTTGGGTACACAGAGGGAGAATTCAGATTGTCCAATTCACCGAACGGCACATCTTTCGGGACTTGTGGGAGGAAACTGGAGCACCCGGAGGAAACCCACACAGATACGGGGAGCACGTGCAGACTCCGCACAGACAGTGACCCAAGCTGGGAATCGAACCTGGGACCCTGGTGCTGTGAAACCATAGCGCTAACCACTATGTAGCCACGAAAGTATACCAGATGGAGTCGCAGCCTGACGAGTTTGACTTTTTATTCTTTGTCAAACCAGAAATCATAGGATGCAGAGCATGCCGGAAGAAAGGAAAAAAAAGTCACATTGAAATCCATTAAAACAAAGCAGAAGCATAAAGGTCCGGATATTCGTAAAACAATCATGAAAACTGTACCAAATGACTTTCTTCAATTTCTTCAGTCCTCCTGAAGTTCCAGAGCATGGAGTGTTAAATAAAAGTTCTGCAGCAAGACTCGCTGCTGACTTTGAAAACAGTAAGAAGTCTTACAACACCATGTT
Source organism: Scyliorhinus torazame (assembly GCF_047496885.1). NCBI lineage: Eukaryota > Metazoa > Chordata > Chondrichthyes > Carcharhiniformes > Scyliorhinidae > Scyliorhinus > Scyliorhinus torazame. Next base: position 48,836,320 of record NC_092720.1, read on the forward strand.
AAAGACCAACGGGTTTGTTTCGAATCACTAGCTTTCGGAGCACAGCTCCTATCTCAGGTGAATGAAGAGGTGGGTTCCAGAAACATATATATAGACAAAGTCAATGATGCAAGACGATACTTTGAATGCGAGTCTTTGCAGGTATCTTGTCTGCTTTCTTGCATCTTTGTAGAAACTTAATGTCAGTGCCTATATGCGCTATCTCCTTGGAGATCCTCTCCACTTTGAGACGGCAGTTTGCGGTGTCGATGGCCTGTGCACAGTTCTGCATATAGTTAGCAATAAGACCTCCACCGAGCTGATGGCAATAGAGATCTATCACTTGACTCAAGACACCCGCCAGTTGGTAGTAAGAAGTACAAGAAGACAGTCGCACCTCGAGTAGCTCCAGAATTCACTGAATTCATTTAGTAGCCATCGTCTATACTGTAGTTCCTTAGTTATCTTTTCCACGTGTTTGTTGATAAATCACCTTTATAGTTAAACAATTATATGTTCTGTGCACATCATTACGGGGTCCCGGGTTCGGTTCCCGGCTTGGGTCGCTGTCTGTGCGGGGTCTGCGCGTTCTCCCCGTGGCTGCGTGGGTTTCTTCCGGGTGCTCCGGTTTCCTCACGCAGTCCTGGGATGTGCAGGTTAGGTGGATTGGCTATGCTAAATTGCCCTTAGTGTCCCAAAAAGATTAGATGAGGTTACGGGGACAGGGTGGAGGTGTGGGCGTAGGGTGCTCTTTACAAGGGCCGGTACAGACTCAATGGGCTGAATGGCCTCCTTCTGCACTGTAAATTCTATGATTCCAACAGTTATATCACAGAACACAATAATCATCACATGCAGCCCATTATCTCCCAGTCAAAATCAAAGAGAAAATAAATAAACACTGAAGCAGAAGAATGAATGAGAATCAGAAGCAAAGGTAGCAAGAAAGAAGCAAGATAAAAAGGTAAGAGTTGCAGAAGCAGAAGAGGAGAGACAAACAAAATACAAAGACAGCAGAAACAGGCAATAAAAGGAATTTGACTCTGCAACTTATCAAGATTCATTGTGTTATGACAAAAAGCAGCAAAATGGTGTGAATTTCTGTAGATACATAGGCTCATCACAATTTATTAAATCAAAGTTTTAATTGTTTGTTAATACATGCATTATGACTACACACAGTGAAAAATCATTCCATTGCTTGACATAGTAATTACACAACTTGTAGCCTTGTATCAGTCTGCTACGGTCTCCTGTGCTGTCTATATTTCCTATTTCCTCTGCCAATTTATTTGCAGTAAACGAAAGTTTTCCAAAATAATTTTGTCCCACAACATGGATGTGCAGCTATTTAGAATAATTTCTAATTCCAAATATCCCCCACAACTCCACCGCCATGACAACTTACCGTTGTTTTGTTTCCCTTTTGCACTATCCCTCGAGCAATGCTTTGAAGACAACTGACTGCATGAATCTCATACAATCTCTCCCAGAACATCCCAAGCACAGAGAATCAATGTCACGTGAATAATGTCCACTACATCATCTTGGAAACACAACATTTATTCATTTGTTTTCTTAATCAGAAATGATGACTTATACATATTTAATAATAATCTTTATTACTGTCACAAATAAGATTACATTAACACTGTAATGAAGTTACTGGGAAAAGCCCCTAATCGCCACACTCCGACACCTGTTCGGCTATACTGAGAGAGAATTCAAAATGTCCAAATTACCTAACAGCACTTCTTTTGGGATTTGTGGGAGGAAACCGGAGCAGCCAGAGGAAATCCACGCAATAATAAGCAAGAACAAAGAGAGCAGTTCGTCATTGAGTGCAGCTGGACACAGAATGTGAGTTTATAAGAATTTGGTGAGTGAGGGCATTTCAAGGATTAATTTTAATTTGAAATCTAGTCTAATTTGCATTTCGCATTTAATGACAATCTACTGTTAAATTGTTAATCTATGCGCGGCCCGGGACCCGGCGATTCTCTGGCTGTTTTTGGTGTGATCACGCAGCACTGGTGAGGGGTTCACGCTGATTTTCATGTCGTGAAACTCCCGCAGATTCTCCGTTCGCGCCAGCACGTAGCCTCAGGAATGGGGAATCCAGCCTCATGTCTCTCTTAATAAAGCCTAGGATATGTTCTGCTTTATTAACTTCTCTCATAACCTGTCCTGCTACCTTCAATGACTTCCATTCATAATTGTGCATTCAAAGTTAATATTTCTCTTCACTCATGTTTTGTCTGCTGGTTAGGTCGTGGAATTTTGTTTCAGTGTATTGTTAAACTAATAAAACTAATATGAAAAAGTTTGAAAAATTTGGTACATTTAATTCAGTAACCTGGAGGCAGATTTTCAACTTATTTCCTGGGCGTAAAACTGTGATTATAGATCGCCCACTCGTTTTCATTGAAACCAATGTGATTACGCAGCAGGAATTTAAAGTCGTATTCATTAATTTTTCTTTGTCTGGTTTGATAAAATTTCCACTTATACAGTTAGAGTACAGGACAGTAGAGGTCATGAAGAGTGAGTCCAATATAAAAGTAATATTGAATTAAATGGCACAGCAATCAAACATTCTTTTTCCACTTTGAGATCACGCGCTGTTATTCAGACTTTGCTGAAAAGAAATTAGATATAACACCATTAGTACAATGTCGACCTTACTAGTGGAAATGTAAATTTATCTGAAATTTCCATTCATATTGATCAATCAGCAATTACAGGTCGTATAATTGTCGGTAATTGTATAAAGAATATAGGTAGTAGAAGTCATAGGAAAAGAGTCCCATCTATAATAATAATTTGCTGCTTTTGTCTGTCCATACTTAGTCTGATTGGTCGATGGCTTCGTTTGGCTGGTGATACCTCCTACACATGCAGGATGGCAATTGTTGAATTAGATATTCAATGTGAGAGTTGGTGCAGATCACCAAATATGGGAAGGACTCCTTCGAAAAGTCAGGATTGGCAATGATAAAGTTAGGCATTCGGCTGGAAGACTTTTGTAAGGGCCACGAAGAATCCAGCACGAGTTTTAAGGATACAAAGTAACAACATTTATTTACTATAACATATATATATTACAGCAGCAGCAACTTCCCTTGCTGCACACTCCTTCCTGCTGGTTCCAAACTGGCCAGCTTTATTTATACATGGAGTTTACTAATGGTTTCTCCGCCCCCCTCATTGGGGAAGCTCATACTCCCACAGGATTGTGGGATTGTCATTAGTCCCCAGCCAATGGTAAGCAGGCAGGTTATAACATCCCTCCCCACCAAAGTCCAAGGAATCCACCGAAGACCCTGGCGAAGGAGGGCGTCGGACTCGTTTTGCCGCAGGCTGGACACCATTTGCACGCAGCGCTGGATCAGGCGGCGTGTAACGGGACAGAGACCGGCGCTTCCGTGATGAACGGCGTAACGGTTGTACATCCACGGCCCGTGGACCCGAGGATTCCCCCTCTGATGCGTCCTGTGTCTCCATCTCGGAGTCAGAGTCTGCCGCCTCCATCATGTCAGCGTCTCTATCCCATCTTCGTCGCCAGTTTTGTAAGGGCCACTAAGAATCCAGCACGAGTTTTAAGGATACAAAGTAATAACATTTATTTACTATAATATATATATATATATATGTATGTATAGCAGCAGCAACTTCCCTTGCTGCACACTCCTTCCTGCTGGTTCCAAACTGGCCAGCTTTATTTATACATGGAGTTTACTAATGGTTTCTCCGCCCCCCTCATTGGGGAAGCTCATACTCCCACAGGATTGTGGGATTGTCATTAGTCCCCAGCCAATGGTAAGCAGGCAGGTTATAATAAAGACTGATCTGTGGAACTGCATTCTGAGGCAACCCAACACACTAGAAGTTGTGGGAACTACAGATTCAAGAGGTCAGGGAACCCCGCCGCCTCCAGTTCACGGGTAACGTGGAACAAAATTGGTGTTTCTTTAAGCAATTCCAACTCTACCCTTTAGCCATAGGCCTGCAGGCACAGCCTAAAGACAGGCTTCTCGCATTGCTGTTAAAGGTGGTAGATTCAAAGGCAGCAGAGCTATATAATACCTCAGCCTGTGGTGCGGAAGAGCAGAACAGAAGCTATGATGATGCGTCACAATACTTCAAACAATATTGTTCCATGAAAGATGGCGAAGCATGTGACCGTAATATAGTGAGCACGCATACCCAGAAAGAGGGTCTTCAATCAGACCGTCACAGTGAAATATGTCTTCCGGACGACATCTCGACACAGCAAAACAGCGCACCTCACTCAATCAACCTTGGCGGCAACTCAGAGGGAGATGCAGGTGCCATTAATGCTGTAACGCAGATGCGTGTGAGCCCATGAATTTGGTTCAACGAATATGTACCCCAGAGTAAGGATGGCCAGCTGAATACTGCACATCCCTACAGGATAATAGAGTATACACTATCATAATATCCACTCATGTATATAATGAGATGCAGACAGGCAGTGATTGACACACAGGATGACCAGTAAGTACACAACACAGTGCAGCCAATCACCAGACAGGACACTACCACTATAAAGCCAGAGGGCACTAGGTTTGCTGCTCTCACGGGACTCAGCCACTGAGACAGTCAGAGTCCATGAGCTAGCAAGTGCAAACACCATGCGGTAGTTAGTAAGTCTGGTCAGGTTAGTACAAGGTCTTCAGTCAGTTCAGTATAGTGTCGACCCACAGCTGAATATGTGTATTAGTTCTATCATTGAATAAAACAGTGTTGGATCTTCTCCTGTGTTAGATGTCTGCTTCTAGCTTCCCTGCACCGAGTGTAGTCCACATCGAACCTACCTGCCTAACACATCATACACTTATAAGGATTCGGAAGAAGTCCAGGTGGAGGAGTGCAAATCAGATAAGGGGATGGAACTGGTGGTGAGCATTCCGCAATTCTTTTTTTGTATAAATTCAGAGTACCCAATTCATTTTTTCCAATTAAGGGGCAATTTAGCGTGGTCAATTCACCTACCCTGCACATCTTTGGGTTGTGGGGTCGAAACCCAATCAAACATGGGTAGAATGTGCAAACTCCACACAGACAGTGACCCAGAGCCGTGATCGAATCTAGGACCTTGGAGCCGTGAGGCAGCAGTGTTAACCACTGCACCACCATGCTGCCCTGAGCATTCCGCAATTCTGGTTGGAAGTCATGAATAATATGCGTAGGTTCAATGGCATGATATGAGATCATATTGAACTCGTCTTAAAGCATCTGCGAGATGAGTGTTGTGGTGAATGTATTGTTGTAACATTCACCATGAGCATATCTGTATTATGCTGTTGCCCCTGTGGGCTCCACCTATGGACCATTGTAAGCTATTACCTATGATGTAGCATTTTGGGGCCTGTGAAGGCTCCGCCCCTGACTCCATCCCTTGAGGGGAGGTATAAAGAGCAGTCGCCCTGTAGGCGGCTCCCACTAACAGATCAGTCGCAGGCAGGCATTGTTCTAGTTGATTAAAGCCACAGTTTACTTCTACTCCTGGTTTCGTGTAGCATGTTGGGGCCTGGTTGGGCTCCGCCCTTGGCTCCACACCTTGAGGGGAGGTATAAAGAGCAGTCTCCATGTAGGCGGCTTCCACTAACATATCAGTCGCAGGCAGGCATTGTTCTAGTTGATTAAAGCCACAGTTTACATCTACTCCTGGTTTCACGTGAATTGATGTCGCATCAAGTGTTAAATGGATGGAGCATGGGAAGCCGTAGAGCTTCACTCTGGAGTTTAGGTTCGGGCCTAATGAAGAGGTGATCACGAAAGGGCGAAGCGCAAGAGAAGCAAGATGTCGGCAAGGAAATCAGTCTCCGAGGTGGACAACAACTTGAAAGAATGAGAGTAGTACAAAGGAAATGGACACTTGTCAGGCACAGCATGGACACTTCAGTAATACTCATTCACTTTACCAGCTACATATATTGAATATATAACTTTTAATGTTACATATAAAAAAATTATGTTTTGTGAAGAATGGGGGAAGTGTGATATACCTGTGGGCTATATCATAATTGGAAGGTGTGCAGCCTCCAAGCAGCAGGTGTAGGTATAGACACACCATGCTTTCTCCAGACCAAGGTCATGTGACTGTGACTCCGATCTAAGAACATAAGAACATAAGAGCAAGAAGCAGGAGTAGGCCATCTGGCCCCTCGAGCCTGCTCCACCATTCAATGAGATCATGGCTGATCTTTTGTGGACTCAGCTCCACTTTCCGGCCCGAACACCATAACCCTTAATCCCTTTATTCTTCAAAAAACTATCTATCTTTATCTTAAAATCATTTAATGAACGAGCCTCTACTGCTTCACTGGGCAAGGAATTCCATAGATTCACAACCCTTTGGGTGAAGATGTTCCTCCTAAACTCAGTCCTAAATCTACTTCCCCTTTTTTGAGGCTATGTCCCCTAGTTCTGCTTTCACCCGCCAGTGGAAACAACCTGCCCGCATCTATCTTATCTATTCCCTTCATAATTTTAGATGTTTCTATAAGATCCCCCCTCATCCTTCTAAATTCCAACGAGTACAGTCCCAGTCTACTCAACTTCTCTTCATAATCCAACCCCTTCAGCTCTGGGATTAACCTAGTGAATCTCCTCTGCACACCCTCCAGTGCCAGTACGTCCTTTCTTAAGTAAGGAGACCAAAACTGAACACAATACTCCAGGTGTGGCCTCACTAACACCTTATACAATTGCAGCATAACCTCCCTAGTCTTAAACCCCATCCCTCTAGCAATGAAGGACAAAATTCCATTTGCCTTCTTAATCACCTGTTGCACCTGTAAACCAACTTTTTGTGACTCATGCACTAACACACCCAGGTCCCTCTGCACAGCAGCATGTTTTAATATTTTATCATTTAAATAATAATCCCTTTTGCTGTTATTCCTACCAAAATGGATAACCTCACATTTGTCAACATTGTATTCCATCTGCCAGACCCTAGCCCATTCACTTAGCCTATCCAAATCCCTCTGCAGACTTCCAGTATCCTCTGCACTTTTTGCTTTACCACTCATCTTAGTGTCGTCTGCAAACTTGGACACATTGCCCTTGGTCCCCAACTCCAAATCATCTATGTAAATTGTGAACAGTTGTGGGCCCAACACTGATCCCTGAGGGACACCACTAGCTACTGATTGCCAACCAGAGAAATACCCATTAATCCCCACTCTTTGCTTTCTATTAATTAACTAATCCTCTATCCATGCTACTACTTTCCCTTTAATGCCATGCATCTTTATCTTATGCAGCAACCTTTTGTGTGGCACCTTGTCAAAGGCTTTCTGGAAATCCAGATATACCACATCCATTGGCTCCCCATTATCTACTGCACTGGTAATGTCCTCAAAAAATTTCCACTAAATTAGTTAGGCACGACCTGCCCTTTATGAACCCATGCTGCGTCTGCCCAATGGGACAATTTCCATCCAGATGCCTCGCTATTTCTTCCTTGATGATAGATTCCAGCATCTTCCCTACTACCGAAGTTAAGCTCACTGGCCTATAATTACCCGCTTTCTGCCTACCTCCTTTTTTAAACAGTGGTGTCACGTTTGCTAATTTCCAATCTGCCGGGACCACCCCAGAGTCTAGTGAATTTTGGTAAATTATCACTAGTGCATTTGCAATTTCCCTAGCCATCTCTTTGAGCACTCTGGGATGCATTCCATCAGGGCCAGGAGACGTGTCTACCTTTAGCCCCATTAGCTTGCCCATCACTACCTCCTTGGTGATAACAATCCTCTCAAGGTCCTCACCTGTCATAGCCTCATTTCCATCAGTCACTGGCATGTTATTTGTGTCTTTCACTGTGAAGACCGCCCCAAAAAACCTGTTCAGTTCCTCAGCCATTTCCTCATCTCCCATTATTAGGGGAGACACATCCAGCCATCTTTAGAAGAAGATTGAGAGGGTGATAAGACATACATGTGCATGGTTAGTGCTAGGTGCAAGTTCCAGGGGAGTAGTTAGCAGACTCCATGGTAATGTGCTCTGTATCAGATTGCTATCTTACCACATGAGACTCAATAAAAGATTCTGGTCTGGACAAGTCGCAGTGTTTGGTGGATCCCTTTGTGAAGTACAAAGGACCAAGCGCAACAAAGTTGAAATCCTATTCGTGTTTGTAAGTCAATGATGCTTCCTTGTGGTTAGTTCGGGCATAACCAAACATATTGAATTTTAATGAGATAATTTTTGAAATGTCAGCCAAGGAACTGCAGCTGCCTCGGGGTTTCAGAGGCCAGAAATGTCAGCGTCAAGAAGGAACTGCGATGGGATGGGGATATCATGCAAGGGAGGGTTGGGGGGGGGGGGGGGGGGGGATTCAATGATGAAATTGATTAAGTACACTAATCTGACCACAGGGTCAGGGAAATGTGGTAAGATGAGGATTTAATTGCATGGTATGGGTAATGCCAATGATTAACTGGAATGAGTGGGAATGGCATGGAGAGAAGGAATGGCATGGGAGAGATGGCATGGTAAGGATAGAGTAGGATGTGATGGGGCTGGAGGGGGAGCAGTAGGCAGAGGATGACATTGTATGGGTGGTTTAGGAGGGGTGAAGGAAATGATGGAATTATCTAAGCATCCTAATTTCACCACAAATATTTTTCAGGTCTCTGGTAGTATAAATTTTGTATTAGATTAATCTGTAAAAAGAAACAATTATCAAGATCACTCAATGTTATTCAGGTTTACATGGAGTCAGTGGCCTCACACACCTACCTTGGGAGTGAGCCGGCTTCCACTCAACCAGATCACCTCAAGCATGATTTAATGCAGCACGGTGGCGCAGTGGTAGCACTGCAGCCTCATAGCGCTGAGGTCCCAGGTTCGATCCCAGCTCTGGGTCACTGTCCGTGTGGAGTTTGCACATTCTCCCCGTGTTTGCGTGGGTTCGCCCCCACAACCCAAAGATGTGCAGGGTAGGTGGATTGGTCACGCTAAATTGCCCCTGAATTGGAAAAATGAATTGGATACTCTAAATTTATTTTTTAAAAAGCATGATTTAATGTTTATCGGTCTGTTAATAAGCTTGGACTGGAACCACCACCCCAACTAGGAGGAAGCTTCGCCTCTGAGAGCTGCTGATCAATCAAATGGCCGACAGCATTTAAGTCGCAGCAGCATTAGGAGTGCTGGTCACTTTTGGGACTGAGTCCCCCAAGGCTAAGAAGCCATGGAGCCAGATACTGCGGTATGCCAGAAGTTTCACCGGGATCAGGCTGGCAAGGCAAACAAGAGGGTAGGGAGCCAGGCTTATAAATGCAGTGCTAGGGAACCAGACAGTGAGGACAGTACCTCATGGGTTTTCCTCTGTTTAGGGTGCCTGAACATGAGGTGCCTCCCACCCCGAAGTTAGCAACATATTTGACAGGTGCCATGCGACGTGGGCACACCCTGGCCAGGATTCTCCGAGCCCGCGCCAGGTCAGAGAATCATCAGAGCGGCGTGGCGGGAATCTCGCGCGCTCCTGACGATTTTCTGGTCCCGCCCGCCCAGTCGTGGGCCGCTGAAATAGGCCCCCGCGGTGATTCTCCGCCGGCCATGGGCCGAACTCCCGCCGAGTTCTGCTGGCGTGGTTCATACCTCGTACCACCAGGCAGGAGCTCGGACCTGCAGCCACTGTGGACTGGTGGGGGGCCTCCATGTGGTCCAGAACCGCGAACGGGGCTTCTGCTTGGCGGGCGGCCGCGATCTGGAGGGGGCCTACCCCCTTCCGCGTGGGCCCACTGTTTGGTCCCCGACATGTTGCTCCGTGCCAGCGCGGAGGCGGCAACCACACACATGCGCCGGCGTGGAGAGAGCCGTGGCACGCATGCGCGGACCCGCGCAGTGCAGGGCCGCCTTTCGTGGCCGGAGCAGCGCGCAGCACTCCGCCGCCGTGCTAGCCCCCTAAAAAACAGAGAATTGCTGGGCCAGGATGCCCATTGACGCCGGCGTACACCACTCTGGTGCTTCCGCCGGCGTACACCACTCCGGCGTTTCCGCCGGCGTCAATACTTGGCCGGGATTTCGGAGAATACCGGCCCCTATGTCTGGTAAAATATCTGCGGATGGGGAAACAATCCTTAAGTAGCCATTTATTGGCCACTTAAAGGCATCCATTGGCCTGAGGAGTTGCAAGCTGCCTGACACATCCCTTGCTGTTAGTCATCCATGGCAGTTTAATGATGGACGCCCGCTGCCACCAGCCAACCTGAGTGCCCACTCCTGGAGCAAAACATTCCACCCACAAAGTACATTTTCTCAGCTGAATGTCTCTCCCTGTAATCCCTCTGTTCAGAAGAAACCCCGGCCTCACGCAGTGGCTTTTCCAGGAGTGGAGGCAGCTTGCTATACGCTGGTGGTGGGATCTTCCACTCCTGCTGAAGGCAATGGTATTTTGCATGGCTCACTGGCTGTGCAACCGGGGAAACTGCTGTCCAAATGTGACCTACCTCCGCTACCGGAAAACCCGCCATGGGGGGGACAGGAAAATTCCGACCAATATAACACTTGTCCGAGAAACACTGAGTCTAGTTTACAAATAGTGGTGTTTTTACTTAAGAACATGTGTAACTGAGACTTCCGGTTGCGGCAATGCTCAGCTAAGCCGCGCTCCGACGGACTTTCGGGCTCTTTTTGAGAGCCCCAACGGGAAATCTTTGCGACAAAACCCGGTGTGGGGTGAAGAAATAAGGAGTGTCGTCCCCCCCCCCCGCCCCCCCAGTGTGCAGGAAAAAGATCGGTGGCGGTGGCCGGATCACGAAGGATCCTCGAGGGCAGCGGCAGAGAAAAGAAAGAAGCAACATGGCATCGGAGGGAGGCCAGGCGGCATGGGGACCGGATCAGGATGAATTCCTCAGACGGTGTGTGGAGGAGTTAAAAAAGGAGGTGCTGGCCCCGATGTTGCTGGCAATCGATGGGCTCAAGGAGAGACAAAAGGCCCAGGCGATAGAGCTCCGTGTGGCGAAGCAGGAGGTAACTGAAAACGAGGATGAGATCCTGGGCCTAGCGGTCAAAATGGAGACGCACGAGGCGCTACATAAGAAGTGCATCGAAAGAATCGAAGTCCTGGAAAATAGATCAAGGAGAAAGAACCTCCGGATCCTGGGTCTCCCCGAGAGAGTGGAGGGAGCTGACGGCGGGGCTTATGTGAGCACGATGCTACATTCGCTAATGGGAGCTGAGGCCCCCTCGGGCCCCTTGGAGGTGGAAGGGGCTCACCGGGTCCCTGCAATGAGACCAAAGGCTGGAGAACCACCAAAAGAACAAACAAACAACAAAGAAATGTACAGCACAGGAACAGGCCCTTCGGCCCTCCAAGCCCGCGCCGACCATACTGCCCGACTAAACTACAATTTTCTACACTTCCTGGGTCCGTATCCTTCTATTCCCATCCTAGTCATATATTTGTCAAGATGCCCCTTAAATGTCCCTATCGTCCCTGCTTCCACTACCTCCTCCGGTAGCGAGTTCCAGGCACCCACTACCCTCTGCGTAAAAAACTTGCCTCGTACATCTACTCTAAACCTTGCCCCTCTCACCTTAAACCTATGCCCCCTAGTAATTGACCCCTCTACCCTGGGGAAAAGCCTCTGACTATCCACTCTGTCTATGCCCCTCATAATTTTGTAGACCTCTATCAGGTCGCCCCTCAACCTCCTTCGTTCCAGAGAGAACAAACCGAGTTTATTCAATCGCTCCTCATAGCTTATGCCCTCCATACCAGGCAACATTCTGGTAAATCTCTTCTGCACCCTCTCTAAAGCCTCCACATCCTTCTGGTAGTGTGGCGACCAGAATTGAACACTATACTCCAAGTGTGGCCTAACTAAGGTTCTATACAGCTGCAACATGACTTGCCAATTCTTATACTCAATGCCCCGTCCAATGAAGGCAAGCATGCCGTATGCCTTCTTGACTACCTTCTCCACCTGTGTTGCCCCTTTCAATGACCTGTGGACCTGTACTCCTAGATCTCTTTGACTTTCAATACTCTTGAGGGTTCTACCATTCACTGTATATTCCCTACCTGCATTAGCCCTTCCAAAATGCATTACCTCACATTTGTCCGGATTAAACTCCATCTGCCATCTCTCCGCCCAAGTCTCCAGACAATCTAAATCCTGCTGTATCCTCAGACAGTCCTCATCGCTATCCGCAATTCCACCAACCTTTGTGTCGTCTGCAAACTTACTAATCAGACCAGTTACATTTTCCTCCAAATCATTTATATATACTACAAACAGCAAAGGTCCCAGCACTGATCCCTGTGGAACACCACTGGTCACAGCCCTCCAATTAGAAAAGCATCCCTCCATTGCTACCCTCTGCCTTCTATGGCCTAGCCAGTTCTGAATCCACCTTGCCAGCTCACCCCTGATCCCGTGTGACTTCACCTTTTGTACTAGTCTACCATGAGGGACCTTGTCAAAGGCCTTACTGAAGTCCATGTAGACAACATCCACTGCCCTACCTGCATCAATCATCTTAGTGACCTCCTCGAAAAACTCTATCAAGTTAGTGAGACACGACCTCCCCTTCACAAAACCGTGCTGCCTCTCACTAATACGTCCATTTGCTTCCAAATGGGAGTAGATCCTGTCTCGGAAGGGCGATGGTCGTGAGATTTCACCGCTTCAACGACAGAGAGGTTGTTTTGAGCTGGGCCAAGAAGGTACGGAGTAGCAGATGGGAGAATGCGGTGATACGAGCGTATCAGGACTGGAGCGCGGAGGTGGTGAAAAGGAGAGCGAGTTTCAATCGAGCCAAGGAGGTGCTGCATAAGAAGAAAGTAAAGTTCGGGATGCTGCAGCCGGCGCGATTATGGGTCACGTACCACGATAGACATTATTATTTTGAAACGTCGGAAGAAGCATGGACCTTCATCCAAAAAGAGAAACTGGACCAGAACTGAGGGAGTGATGTTGGGGGGGGGAAACGACAATGTTGATGTACAGAAATGTAAATTGGGGAAAGGGGGGTTCACTGTATCGGGACGGTCTTTGACAGGGGGGACACTGAGAAATGTGGGTACCAGTGGGGGGGGGAAAGGGACATAGGCGGGGGATGGGGAATGGGAACGGGGCTGTAGGGGGAGCTGCGCTATAGGGGGCGGGACGGTTCTAGGAAAGCGCGGGTCTTTTCCCGCGCTAGAGAGATGATGGCGGGAAGACAGGCGCAAGGAGGATGGGAGTTCCACACACGGGGGGGGGTCAAGGAGAGAGCGGGAGAAGCCGGGGTCAGTTGAAGTCAGCTGACTTTCGGAAGCAATATGGGGGGAGTAACCATGCTAGATGGGGATCTAGCCGGAGGGCGGGGTGGGGGGGGGATAACTGGGTTGCTGCTGCTGGGATCGAGAGGGTTGCTGGTAAGAGAAGAGGTGGTCGGGGTGGGAATGCGCCGCCTGGGGGACTGGTGGGTGCGCGGGACCTGGACGTGGGACTGGCCCAGAGTGGGTGATGGCTAGTCGACAGGGGGGGGCAGCCCCCCAATCCGGCTGATCACGTGGAACGTGAGAGGCCTAAATGGGCCGATTAAGAGGGCCCGAGTGTTCGCGCACTTAAAAGGACTGAAGGCAGACGTGGTCATGCTTCAGGAGATGCACCTGAAGGTGGCGGACCAGGTTAGGTTAAGGAAAGGATGGGTGGGACAGGTGTTCCACTCAGGGCTGGACGCAAAGAATAGAGGGGTGGCTATATTGGTGGGGAAACGGGTGTCGTTCGAGGCTAGGAACATTGTAGCGGACAGCGGGGGCAGATATGTGATGGTGAGTGGCAGACTGCAGGAAATGGAGGTCGTGCTGGTAAATGTATATGCCCCGAACTGGGACGATGAGGGATTTATGAAGCGGATGCTGGGACGTATCCCGGACCTGGAGGTAGGAAACCTGGTAATGGGGGGGGACTTCATTACCGTGCTGGACCCAGGGTTAGATAGATCTAGATCCAGGACCGGAAGAAGGCCGGCAGCGGCTAAGGTGCTTAGGGGGTTTATGGACCAAATGGGGGGAGTGGATCCGTGGAGATTTGCTAGGCCACTGGCCAAAGAGTTCTCCTTTTTCTCCCATATCCATAAGGTATACTCCCGGATAGATTTCTTTGTTTTGGGTAGGTCACTGATTTTGAGGGTGGAAGGAACGGAGTACTCGGCCATAGCTGTTTCAGACCATGAATTGGGTGGATCTGGAACTAGGAGAGGAGAGGGAACAGCGCCCACTCTGGTGACTGGATGTGGGATTATTGGCGGATGAGGGAGTCTGTGGAAGGGTGTGGAGATGTATCGAAAGGTACCTGGAGGCCAATGATGATGGGGAGGTCCGAGTGGGGGTAGTATGGGAAGCGCTGAAGGCAGTGGTCAGGGTAGAGTTGATCTCCATCAGGGCTTACAAGGGGAAAACAGAGGCCAAAGAGAGGGAGAGATTACTGGGGGAGATTTTGAGTGTGGATAAAAGATATGCGGAGGCCCCGGACGAAAGACTATATAGGGAGAGGCGAAGACTCCAGACGGAGTTTGACCTGCTGACCACAGGGAAGGCAGAGGCACAGTGGAGGAAGGCACAGGGGATGAGATACGAGTATGGGGAAAAGGCGAGTCGGCTGTTGGCCCACCAGCTTCGTAAGAGTCAGGGATGAAACGGGAACTACGGTGTGGAGTGCAGGGAAGGTAAATGAGGTGTTTAAGACCTTTTATGAGAGGTTATATAGGTCCCAACCCCGGAGGGAAAAGGGGGGATGCAGCAGTTTCTGGACCAACTAAGGTTCCCGAAGGTGGAGGAGCAGGAGGTGGCAGGCCTGGGGGCACCAATTGGGGTGGACGAGGTGACTAAAGGGCTGGGGAACATGCAGGCAGGGAAGGCCCCTGGACCTGACGGGTTCCCGGTGGAATTTTACAGGAAATACGTGGACTTGTTGGCCCCGCTGCTGGCAAGAACCTTTAACGAGGCCAGAGAAGGGGGGACTCTACCTCCGACAATGTCGGAGGCGACGATATCACTAATCCTGAAGTGAGATAAAGATCCGCTGCAATGCGGGTCTTAGAGGCCTATCTCGCTCCTAAATGTGGACGCCAAGTTGCTGGCAAAAGTGCTGACAATGAGGATAGAGGATTGTGTCCCGGGGGTGGTGCACGAAGACCAGACAGGGTTTGTAAAGGGGAGACAATGGAATGTCAACGTGCGATGGCTATTGGGGGTGATAATGATGCCCCAGCAGAGGGGGAGGCAGAGATAGTGGCAGCAATGGATGCAGAGAAGGCATTTGATAGGGTAGAGTGAGAGTATTTATGGGAGGTGCTGAGGAGGTTTGGGTTCGGGGAGGGGTTTGTTAGCTGGGTTAAACTCCTCTATGGGGCCCCAGTGGCAAGTGTAGTCACAAATCGGCAAAGATCGGAGTATTTTCGGTTACATAGGGGAACAAGGCAGGGGTGCCCTCTATCCCCATTACTGTTCGCGTTGGCAATTGAACTACTGGCCATAGCGCTGAGAGACTCTAGGAAATGGAGAGGGGTGGTTAGCGGGGGAGAGGAACACCGAGTGTCACTCTACGCAGATGACCTACTGCTGTATGTGGCGGATCCAGTGGGGGGGATGACAGAGGTTACGCAGATATTGAGGGAGTTTGGAGATTTCTCGGGATATAGGCTTAACATGGGAAAGAGTGAGCTTTCCGTAATACACCCTGGGGACCAGAGCAGAGGGATAGATGGCCTGCTGCTAAGGAGGGCGGAAAGAAACTTCCGATATCTAGGGATTCAGATAGCCAGAAGCTGGGGAACTTTACACAAACTCAATCTGACTCAGCTGGTGGAGCAGATGGAAGAGGATTTCAAAAGGTGGGATATGCTGCCGCTGTCACTGGCGGGCAGAGTGCAGGCGATTAAGATGATGGTCCTCCCGAGGTTTCTATTTGTGTTTCAATGTCTCCCCATCTTGATCACTAAGGCCTTTTTTAAGAAAATAGATAGGAGCATTATGAGCTTCGTGTGGGCAGGGAAGGCCCCGAGGGTAAGGAGGGGGTTCCTGCAACATAGCAGGGACAGAGGGGGACTGGCGTTGCCGAATTTGGGCGACTATTACTGGGCCGCCAATGTGGCGATGATCCGCAAGTGGATGATAGAGGGAGAGGGGGCGGCGTGGAAGAGGCTGGAGATGGCGTCCTGTAAAGGAACGAGCTTAATAGCGCTGGTGACGGCGCCGCTACCGCTCTCCCTGCAATGGCGGCGACAGAAGGGTGTGTTGGGAGCCTCGGTGTGGTCCCCGATCAGGAACAACCATAGGTTTGCCCCAGGAAGGTTGGGCGGAGGGTTCCAGAGCTGGCACCGGGCAGGAATTAGGAGAATGGGAGACTTATTTATAGATGGGATGTTTGCGAGCTTGGGAGCACTAGAGGAAAAGTATGAGCTGCCTCCGGGGAATATCTTTAGGTATATGCAGGTGAGGTCATTCACGAGACAACAGGTGAGCGAATTTCCGCTGCTCCCGACACAGGGGATCCAGGATAGAGTGCTTTCGGGGGTGTGGGTCGGGGAGGGCAAAGTGTCCGAAATATACCGGGAGATGAGAGAAGAGGGGAAGGAGCTGGTAGAAGAGCTGAAAGGAAAATGGGAAGAAGAGCTCGGGGAGGAGATTGAGGAGGGTTTGTGGGCTGATGCCCTAAGTAGGGTAAATTCCTCTTCCTCGTGTGCCAGGCTTAGCCTGATCCAATTTAAGGTGCTACATAGAGCACACATAACGGGAGCGAGGTTGAGCAGGTTCTTCGGCATGGAGGACAGGTGCAGGAGGCGGGGGAAGCCCGGCGAACCACACACATATGTTTTGGTCGTGTCCAGCACTGGAGGAGTATTGGAGGGGAGTGGCAAGAGTGATCTCGAAGGTGGTGACGGTCCGGGTCAAGCCAGGCTGGGGGGTTAGCTATATTTGGGGTAGCGGATGAGCCGGGAGTGCAGGAGGCGAAAGAGGCCGGTATTGTGGCCTTTGCGTCCCTGGCAGCCCGGCGAAGGATTTTACTCATGTGGAAGGAAGCAAAACCCCCCGGCGTGGAGGCCTGGATAAACGATATGGCAGGGTTCATAAAACTGGAACGGATGAAGTTTGCGCTGAGAGGATCGGCTCAGGGGTTCTCCAGGCGGTGGCAACCGTTCCTCGACTATCTAGCGGAACGTTAGGGGGAAAATAGATAGCCAGCAGCAGCAGCAGCCCAAAAAGAGGGGGGGGGAGGGAAGGGGGGGTGGGTAACCTGTTTTTGTTCTAGTTGTTGTGGGGGGAGAGCACTATTTCTTGTTACTTTGTTAGTTCACTACGTTATTTAAATAATGTTATCTATTAGTTATCATGCTACCGTTTTTGTTGATTTGTAAGGAGGAAAAATTGTGTTTGAAAACTTTAATGAAATATATTTTAAATAAAAAAGAACATGTGTAACTACTCATAAGATTAATAATTGAAATACAATTTTCCATTTGGAATTTTGTTATTCTGTAGTTTATCAAAATATATGGCAAATAACATTATCTCAATAGCCTTCTGCAGAAAGGCAGGATCTGGTATTGAAAAGATATCCCACAAATTATTATTGGTAAAAGGTTTTCCTGCATTTGGGAGGTACACGCTTCCAGTACAGTTTTGGGCTAATAACGATTAATTTAGGCACAATAGGTTTTATATATGAACTTACGAATTAGGAGCAAAGTCGGCCCCTCGGCCTCTTGAACCTGCTCTGCCATTGAAGAGGATCATGGTTGATCTGATTGTAGCCTTAGCTCCACATTTCCACCTACACTCGATAATCTTTCACTCCCCTTCTCATCAAGAATCTATCTAACTCTGCCCTAAGAATATTCAAAGAATGTTAAAGAAATTCTTCTATGCTGCTTCCATATCCCAATAATAATTACTTAAATATTTGTGAAGCAAAAAAGGACATTTTCTACATCCTAATAATTTCCTTTTTCAAACTCAAAACTATGTCGTTATAATGAAAATATTCTCCTCATATATTGTGGTTGATCCCAATTGTTCTCAGGAATTCAGAGTTGAAGCAGAAAACCATTCACATAACAACATGAAATAAAATATATTTTTCAAAGTCACTCAGTCGTTTAGTTGCGAAAGAGTCAATTGGTAGCACAGAATGTATACATTTCATGATTACTTTCCACAACGTACCTATTGGGTGTAGTTCTTAGTCAGAATGCGAAGTCTTTGAAGGACTTTCTCTCTTATTTGTTGATCGGCAAAATTCAGATCCTCACTTGTGACAGTAAATCTTAGAACAACTTTGCGAGGTGCTGCGCATAATGTGAAAAAGTAATTAGTGATTGAAGCAAGCTGTTGCCAGGATGTTCCTTAAATGTTTCAGTTCTTTGACTATGATATAGATAGGGGGTCAGTTAGCACAGTTGGCCGGACAGCTAGTTCGTGAAACCGAGCGACAGCAATAGCATGGGTAAAGTTCTGGTACCGGCTGAGGTTATCAACCGTGCCCCTCGCCTGAGGTGTGGTAACCATCAGGTTAAATCACCACCAGCCAGCTCTCTCTCAACAGGACAGAGAATACAGACTGCCATACTAGAGTTATAGCATTTGGCAGAGGTATACATGCCTGAGAAAAGAGTTGGCCCAAGTAGACGGGGCACAAATAATTGAGGGTAGGACGGTTGAGGAATAATGTTCAGGGAGATATTAAATACCTCTCAATTAAAGTATACTCCTGAGAGGAAGAGTAAAAGGGAGAATAACGTTCCATGGCTAAAGAAGGAAATCAAAGAGGACATAAAGGCAAAAACTGGTGCATACCATTGTGCAAAAGCTCGTAGTAAGATGGAGGATTGGGAAAACTTCAAGATTCTGCAAAAGGCTACTAAAAATAAAATGAAAAGAGCTAAGATGAGCTATGAAAGGAAACTAGCAGAAAACATAAACACTGATACCAAATGTGTCTATAAGTATAAAGGGGGAAGGGAATAGCTAAAGTAAATGTTGGCCCTTTAGAGGACACCTTAGGGTATTAAAGGACGTGGTGCAGAGATAATAGATGCATCGGTTATGATATTAAAAAATTCCCCGGATTTTCCAAAGATCATGTGGTGTTCTTGGCACCTTCTCCTTCTCAGCCTGTTGGACAGCTGGCTCTCCAAACTGGGTGGCTGCCATTTGCCCCTCTGCTACATGCACCACTGCTGCCTGCTCCCCTGCTGCAGTTTCTTCCTGCTACTCGAGGTACTCCCACTCGTATAGCCGCAGGGCATCCCCCATGGCTGTGACGACTAGCAGAAAGGCCACCATTGCTGGTTGAATTCCAATATCTAAGGTCGACATGTTTGCATGGTGCATACCCCCGTGCACAACCAGGTCCACCGTGCCACATTGTGGGGCCGATTGGCACTAGGGGATCCACGCCCGCAACTCCCTCCCCCCGCCCCCAATTGCCTCACCCCTGGCTCCATCGGCGGCCGGCTCAGGTGGGGGCCTCTGGCCCTGGCGGCCGTCCTTGATGCCAGGGGCACCGTTGGTTGGAAGTGCCTTCGCCAGGGGCTACTGTGGGTGTTGCCCTGGGTGGGCTGCTGTTAAGTGGTGGCCGGGTTGGTGGGGGGGGGGTTAGAGCAGGGGGGTGGTGTGGCTAGCAGGTGTGTTGGGGTGCTTTGGTGATGGGAGTGTGGGGGCACCATACGACCGATGACACAGATCAGAACCAAGGGCCAAGGTGGTGGTTAGTGGGTGTGCAGCAAGATGGCCGCTGTAATGGCAGACTGTGCCTGTGCATCACCCTAGTCCCGTGGGGCTGGGGTGTCACCCCAGCCACTCAGCCTGTTCCCGCTCTCCTCTTCCCCCTGCCCTGGCAGGGCCTCCCCACCCCAGCCAACACGGCCGGTGTCCGGGCTGGCAGCCCACGGTCGCTCCTCTCCGTGCCCTACCTCCTCTCTCCCTCCCACCACGCCGGTTTCACGATTTTTGAAAACACAAATGAACCGCGCCGTCGGGAACTCTGTCCATCAGAGGCGGAGAATCGGGGAGGCCCCAGAGAATACCGGGTCGGGCCCGCTAATGATATGCAAACAATGTCTACTCTACGTGTGGAGTGAAACATACTGATGCCGTTTTCGAGGTGACAGAGAATTGCGATTTGGTGTCAAATCGGCGCCTGCCGCAGTTTTGGCGCCAGAAGCTATTTTTCTGCTCAATCGCATTTCCCAATTTTGGCGACGGCTAATGGAGAATCCCGCCCAAGGATCTCAAAAAATTGAACAGCAGATAAACCTAGCCTTTTCACACTGCTACTGTGGAGTAACAACACAATGGACTATCAATAACCCGGATGCTGCCATCAAGTCAGAAAGCTATACTACCTTTCACACAAATGAATAATGTGACATATGAATTTCAGTTCTGGTGTGATGCCTGGTATGTAGGCCATATATCCCAAAGATCATATAAATCTCATGCCTCTTTGGCCAATCGCAACAAGCAAGTTGCTAATCTTATCCAATCAGCTTGTGCTAGCAAAACTTACAACATAGTGTTAATCATTAGAGGTGATTCCAAAATTGGACATAATAATCGTTATTAGTGTCACAAGTAGGCTTACATTAACACTGCAATGATGTTACTGTGAAAATCCCCTAGTTGCAGCTTCACCCCTTAAAGGATGTCATATTGGAGGATGTCATGGGAAACCTATGGTCCTGATCCCGGGACCTCCATTGAGGCTATAACAAATATAAGGGCCCTGTTGTTTTCAGATAGAATATGTACACACATTATGCCTGTTTCAACTTAACAAAATCAGTGACAGCCATTCTCTTGTTCATTGCCCAGGGCAATTCCTCGACCAATCAGAGTCAACCTGCCTGGTTTGCATTTCAATAAAGCTTGGCAGTTAACTGTCAGTCATCAATTAACTGGTGCATTCTCCATGACAATGGGCGCGATCCGCCATTGAAAGCCAAGAGACACCGCTCCCCGGATCTACCCGTCTCGCACACCTCACAAGATTCAACACAATCTCGCGAGACGTTGCAAGGTGAAACTCACCCACGATGGGCGGGATCACTTTTTAGCAAATCAGCATATTAGAACGAGGCAGTAAGCCTTACTCTAATGTGCAGATTCCCAAGGTGCCTGAGGCTTTAGGCATTTAATCCCTTTTCCTCGGGACCTTGGGTGAACGCCGTTTGGTACTGGCCCCACAAACGGGGACCGGGAAAACAGTACTTGTGGGGGTCGCCAAGGGGATTTGAGGCCCCAGCTGCATGCCCTTTGGGCAGTGTGGTGCCACCTGGGAACCTTGGCAGTGCCACCTGGGTACCCTGGAAGTGCCAGTCTGGCACCCTGGTAGTGTCACCTGGGTGTCATCCTGGCACTGCCAAGGTTCCCAGGTGGAACTAACAGATTTTCACTGCCAAGCTGGCATTGTTTTGCACACACGTGATCAGGCTGGTGTTGACCATGTTGGGGGACCAGGGGGATCCTCCCATATTGTGTTTGGGCTGGAGGGGGAGTTGGGGATTCTTTACGGGGCCTCAGAAATTGGGACACCATCTCTCACTACACAGGGAGTTCTGGCCCTTGTAAAAAATGGGGTTATGTGCGGCCTCGGCCGCATGTTCCTCGTTCGGCCCCTTATTCAAAGTTGGGCGCGATGAATAGCCATGTGTTTCTTGGCACTATGTTCCGTTTTGGAAAGATCGTGCCCAATATCTTCAGAATCCAATTGCCATCTATTTAGCACTCACTTCTCATGAAATATAAATTGTTGTTCCTTTTACATTTCGTATTCTTGTGAATGCAAGACAAGAAGCTTCAACATGTCTTTTTTCAGCAATATTCAAGTTCTGTCCTACCAAATGTTATTCACAATATAATTATTACCACATCTGCAACTTTCCTTTTACCTCTGCAACTTTTTCTGTCTGAATCCAATTCAAATCCAGTTCGGCAACTGCATTCATAGCCTCGGACGTCTTCAAACTTATTGCGGTCGATGCAAATCTGCTCACACTGATTATCTCCATTGCCGCATTCATCTGAATCTGGAAGTTCAATGATGGAAGCAGTTCAACTACATGGAAATGTAATTAGTGCAACGTCTCATTGTTTACAGTACAGTAATAAAGAGGAAATGTCCGTGTGCTAACAGGCAACGGTTCTCGGCCCTGCGATCTTCCCTTCCAGTGAGTGAAAATCCAGAGTTTGAAATGTAATGATGAAGACACTGTTATGGGGTCACCAAAGTCCTTTCCTTCTTCAGGCTCCCACTTCAATCCCCACCTCTTGGCACCCAACCAGGCAC
The DNA here is from genome assembly GCF_047496885.1 of Scyliorhinus torazame. Classification (NCBI taxonomy): domain Eukaryota; kingdom Metazoa; phylum Chordata; class Chondrichthyes; order Carcharhiniformes; family Scyliorhinidae; genus Scyliorhinus; species Scyliorhinus torazame. The sequence goes on from NC_092720.1 coordinate 48,858,621, forward strand.
TGCTGCCTGGCGCCCTGGCAGTTGCAATTTTGCAGAGCCAACCTGGCACTCCCAGGGGCTGCTAAGGCCTCCAAGCCCGTCCCCCCTGGTGATGCCATAACGTCTTTCCAGAGAATTAAACGGTGGCTCATAGAATTTACAGTGCTGAAGGAGGCCATTCAGCCTGTCGTGTCTTCACCGGCCCTTGCAAAGAACACCCTACTTAAGCCTCCACCCCATTCCCGTAACCCAGTGACCCCACCTACTGTTTATTTTGGACACCAAGGGCAATTTAGCATGGCTAATCCACATAACCTGCACATTTTTGGACTGTGGGAGGAAACTGGAGCGCCGACAGTGACCCAAACTGGGAATCGAACCTGGGATCCTGGAGCTTTGAAGCAACAGTGGTAACCACTGTGCTACTGTGCTGCTCCAAGAAGGTTCTCATTGAGAAACCCTTGGACAGGAGGCGGGGGGCGAGGGGAGCTGTTCCGCTGACAGAAGGGCTTTGGCGGGGACTGGTTGGGGGTGGTCCGGGGTGACAAGGGGAGTTAGAGGGGGGCACTATCTGGCAGGCCGGGCCGCGTGCGGCCTGCGCCATGTTGTATGGCACAGCCACCTCAGTCCGCCGCTGTGCGCATGCGAGGCCACGGACCCGGCCATTCTGCGTCCCTATCTGCTGGTAAAGCCGGGGGCTTTACGTGGTGTGGCTGACAGCACACACCGGGTGGAGCATCAGTGCGGGGGCGGCGCCAACCTTTTGGTCGAAAGACAAAACACTTACTCCGGATATAGCCACAATATCGGAGAATCCAGCCCAAGAACTCTGGGAAACCCTTCTTTCCGGATTTCCCAGCAGCTACCTCTCTCTGCTGTTCCCTTCCCACCTCCTCAGTGTTCTTAAGTCTGGAAGCATTGTAAATTTGACAATTTAGATTTTATTTCATAACTTTACCTGTGGTAACATTCAAAGTGCGTGTTAGAATTCTGTTGACGTTATCAATAAAGTGAATGTTCAGTGTATAAGTTTGACCTGGGAGTAAATCAATAAAACTACAGGTGATTCTGCTGAAGTTGAAAGTACAAAAATATGATCCGTCTTCAGGAGATCTCTCAATAATATAACATCCACATGATTCGAAGGTCTGATCGATCCATCTTAAGGTGAAGTTCCGGTTTCCGACATTTTCTGTTGTAATGTTTCCAAGATCTGAAACAAAATATACCATAGAGAATAATTTAAGTTAATAATTAAGTAAAGCACGGAAGGATAGTAGTAAAAAGGGGACAAAAGGAAAAATTAAATGAGATATCTCCTTGCTGGTATTTTAGGGTGCACTTTGAAACAGTAATAGAGACTGAGGACTGGAGAAGAGGGAGCATTACAATTATAAAAAAAGGAACCGTAAAAAAAACCACAAAAATAGTGATGCTTAAGCCTGGCATCTGCAGTAGTTAGAATATTGGCAGGCAGCCTGAAGTGAATAATGAGCACCTAGAGAAATGAAAAGGTATCAGCTTAGCTTTATGGAAGATAGTTAATGTACATAGTGGAAAAGAAGCACTCAGTAGCTGAAGTGGGGGCTGAGTGTCCTGCCACGGAGTGGGAACTACGGCAGAACAGAAATATAAACCTTGTCCCTGCTGGGGTTTCTGGTCGGGTCATTTACATAAAACAAGGGTCAGCATCAATACATCTTGGATGCCAGTTGCATGCGGGCAAAGCTGGTAGTCTGGCTTGAAACATCTGGTGGAATTGAATTCAGTTTAATTTCTCATGGGTCCAATATTACTTTCTCATCCAGCTATTTTTCAAAGTGTTCTAGGCCACACCCTTAACCTGCAATGTTCCTCTGGATAAAAACGGATGATGAAAATCTGAAATAAAAACATAAAATTCTGGAAATACTCAGCAGGCCTGGCAGCATCAGTGGAAAGATTAACAGAATCAATGCTTCAAGTAGAATATGACTCTTCTTCAGAACTGAAGGTAGGTAGAAATCTGATGGGTTATATTCTGTTGAATGGAGGGGGAAAAAGAACAAAGTGAAGGTCTTGGATAGAGAGTGGAAGAGATTAATTGACAAAGTTATCATAGAATCAAAGGCAAAGGGAAAGTAATGTGCCTTTGAGCTCCTAACACAGTAGCACAGTGGTTAGCACTGCTGCTTCACAGCACCAGCGACCCTGGTTCGATTATCGGCTTGGCTCACTGTCTGTGCGGAGTCTGCACGTTCTCCCCATGTCTGTGTGGGTTTCCTCCGGGAGCTCTGGTTTCCTCCCACAAGTCCCAAAGATGTGCTATTAAGTGAATTGGACATCCTAAATTCTCCCTCAGTGTATCCGAACAGGAGCCGGCGTTATGGCGATTAGGAACCTTTCATAGTAACTTCATTGCATTGTTAATGTAAGCCTACTTGTGACACTAATCTAGATTATGATTATTAAAAAATTGAAAAATGAAATGAAAAACGAAAATCGCTTATTGTCATAAGTAGGCTTCAAATGAAGTTACTGTGAAAAGCCCCTAGTCGCCACATTCCGCGCCTGTTCGGGGAAGCCTGTTTCAAGATTTCTAAAAGCACAAGTGAACCTCGCCATCGTGAATTCGCCCCAGTGGAGACGGAGAATCGTGGAGGCCCCTGGGAATACTGGGCCAGGCCCGCTAATGATATTCCAAAAGCGTTTACTGTATGTGCGGAGTGGAATGCTTTGACGCCACTGTCGAGGCATTGGACAATTGTGATTTAGCGTGAAACTTGCACCTGCCACAATTTTGGTGTCAAAACCGATTCTTCGTCCAATCACGTTTCCCGATTCCGGCATCAGCCGGCGAATAACCCCGCCCAATGGGTTCAAAGTTTATCTTGGGTCATGCAACATGAGTAAGTCAAAAGCTGCCAATTATACTCACCGATATTCACTTCTAGTGACTTTGGTAGAACTGACAAACTGATGCGATGCTGCCTTTTTCGTACTGTCACCTTAGCCAGATTTCTACCCCAAGATTGTTGGGCGAATGGTCAGAAGAAAATGTATAGGTTCCAGTGATTAAGAGCAGAATTACAAAGAGCTCTGGTTTGGTCACAGGTGGGGTGCTAGAAACATACCAGGATGTTTATTTTTAACATTGGTACTGAATAGTTGGGTTGCAATAGTCTTTTCCATTCCTGGTATTTTACCGTAATTGGGAAGAGCCAGGACTTGTTTGTTGGTTTTCAATAAGTAAGATTTGAAATCTCAGCTTCTACCATGGGATAAAAGATACTTTGCAGATTTGGTTGTTTCTATTTTTACATTCTTCTCTCATAAAATCACAAAGAAGCAAATAATTAAAATGCTCAGGAATCATATATATGAGAAATAAATGCTACAGTACCTTGTTTAGTAAATTCAGGGCATGATGCATTGGTAATCCTTGTCGTTGCGCTAGTAGGTAGAGAATGTGTGGTCATGACAATAGTGGAACCAATAGTAGATGTTTCAATGGTTGAAGATGGAGTACTGAATTGTTGAGAAAATGCTGTAGATCTTGTTGCTGCTCCAGAGGTCGTCATGTTCTGCATAACTATGGAAAATTTAAGATTAAACAGAGTCATCATAAAAATAAACCGGGAATAAGAGAGTGTGGTGAATTTGCAAACTGCGCTTATATTTCTGTCCTGTATTAGGTGAAATTCTATTCCATGTTCATTTCTTAGTGTTTCAATTTGAGATTAGATGCACGGGAGCACATTGGTTAGCACTGTTGCTTCACAGCAACAGGTCCCAGGTTCGATTCCCGGCTTGGGTCACTGTCTGTGCAGAGTCTGCACGTTCTCCCCGTGTCTGCTTGGGTTTCTTCTGGGTGCACCGGTTTCCTCCCACAAGTCCCAAAAGATGTGCTGTTAGATGAATTGGACATTCTGAATTCTCCCTCAGTGTACCCGAACAGACGCCGGAGTATGATGACTAGGGATTTTCACAGTAACTTCATTGCAGTGTTAATGTAAGCCTACATGTGACAATAATAAAGATTATTATTATTGTAAGAACTAAAATCACAATTAGTTTCGGCAGAATTGGGTGGGAAAGCATGGAATTCTTCATGCACAATGCAAGTGATAAGAGCATTATCAACATGTATCCCTTTTATGATGAGCAATCATTAAATTGAAATAAATTATAACTGTTGAAGCTGGCGATGTTGTTGCTGTGGAAGAATTCACAGTTGTAGTTGCTTCTGTTGAAGTGCTTCCTTCTGAGGTTCAAGATCCAAAATTAGCAAGAATAAGAATCTAGTCAGATTAGTCTTTTTTATTGATTTTACTTCGGCATCAAATTTGGACCCGCAAAGTAACTACCCCAGTAACAAGAAACCTTGTCATTTGGGCGAAATTCTCCGTTATCGGCGCAAAGTCTGCCGATCGGCGCAAAAAACGGCGCAAATCCGACCTGCATCACGCCGCCAAAAACGTCGCGAAGTCTCCGGCCCGAAATGGGCTAGCAGCGACGTGACGGGATCCGCGCTTGCTCATGTGGTTCACGCCGTGCAGCGTCATACACGCCGCACGGCGTGACGGCTCATAAGGACGCGCTGCTTCCCCCCACCCGACCGGAACACCCGACCGGAACACCCGACTGGATGGCCGGCCGCCGCTCAGCATTGAGGTTCCAGTCACGGGATGTGGAGGCGCACCTGGATGCAGTGGAGCAGAGGAGGGAGGCCCTGTATCCCGGGCACGGCTGCAGAGTTGCCCCACGCCACAGTCGGCGTCTGTGGAGGGAGGTGGCAGAGGCCGTCACCGCTGTGGCCCTGACACCACAGACAGGCACCCAGTGCCACATTGAAGGAGAGTTCATGATAACTGATACATGAATCAAGCTTTTATTCGTTATGGGACAAGGCATATCCATTATTAGGAAAGATAGGAATGTCACTGAATGAGCATGTTTATTGATTTTGTTATGACATCAAATCTTGAATGAAGTAGTGATTGTCGGCGTTGTGACAAGAAGCACAAACATCCCTGTGTTTTATTAGCTTCAGTTCATTTGTGAGATTGCAAAATAGGATTTGAAAATTTGAAATGTGTCCAAGAATTCAAACATGTTGATGGTTCTGGAAATGTCCTGACTTTTAATGGCTGAACTGATATTTTAGCAATGGAAATGTAAGGTTATTCGCAGGCATGAAATCATGAAAATATAGAAGACTGTTACAATTTCACAAATGTTGATGATGATATTTCAGGTACGACTGGTTCACTGCTTGTTTAACATATGAATTATCAGTTAGAGGTTAAACATTGTCAATTGGATAGCACTGAAAATACCTGTTGTTTCATTTGTTGATGTTGAAGCTGAAGTGTTTAAAGCTGTGGTTACCATTGTAGATGGTTCAGTTGATGTTGAAGTCGATGGTGATGTTGCTGTTGATGATAATAGAGTTGTCAGTGAGGTAAAGCAGTAGCCCAATTAATTGCAGCAAAAAGCAGATAAATTGAACAAGATAAGGACTATCTGGATCTCCAAGTTAAGGAGTACATATTGTATTTTTAAGTATGTTGTTCCAAGATATTTTGCTGTTAATATAGAGTTTTCGACTACAGACAGTACAAACTTGTATGCTCAATTTAATTTAATGAGTTTACAAAAAACCAATGAATATCATTGGTTGCATTTATTGTTTTTTATAAATGAAGAGTACCCAATTATTTTTTTCCAATTAAGGGCAATTTAACGTGGCCAATTTGCCACATCTGCACATTTGTGGGTTGTGGGGTGACAGAGGGAGAAATTGCAAACTCCACACAGACAGTGACTCGGAGATGGGATCGACACCGGGTCCTCAGTGCCGAAGGCAGCAGTGCTAACCAGTATGCCACCGTGCCGCCCAGGATCCATTTCTTTGGTGCAAAAGGTATCACCAACATTTGTATTGCTATTATAGCATTGCCAGGGTGCATGGATGGTACTGCCAGGTTGGTACTGCTAGGGTCCCAGAAGCACTTCGAAGGTGCCATGTGGGTAGTGCCATGGATCCGGGGTGCCAGTTTGTAACTGTCAAGAGTTGGGCCTGGAGGCGTGGTGAGGGGAAGTTCCCAGCGGCCGAGAGAACGCTGTATAGTTTACAGCGGAAGTGAATGTGATTTTTGTATGATCCCATTGAAGGAGCGTCACATAGGTTGATGATGATATTCAAGGTAAGGCTGGATCACTGCTTGTTTTACGTATCAGTTATCAGTTAGAGGTTGAACATTGACAATTGGATAGCACTGGAAATACCTGTTGTTTCACTTGTTGCTGTTGAAGCTGAAGTGTTGAAAGCCGTGGTTACCATTGTAGATGGTTCAGTTGATGTTGAAGTCGCTGGCGATGTTGCTGTTGATGATAATAGAGTTATCAGTGAAGTGAAGCAATAGCCCAATTAATTGCAGCAAAATGCATATAAATTCAACAAGATAAGGTGAACAACATGAAAAAAAATCATGTGAGATTTGAAAATTTGAGTGCTGTGATGCTCATTCGCAGACTACCAAGGATCTCGAATTTAAGGATTACATGGGGTATTCTGAAGTACGAAGTTACAAGATGTTTCGACTACAGGCAGTACAAACTTGTCTGCTCAATTTTATTTGGAGTTTACAAAGTACCAATGAATATCATTGTTTGCTGTTCATTTCTGCAGATGGTATCACCAACATTTGTACTTTATCCTGTCAATAATAATAATAATCTTTAGTGTCACAAGTAGGATTACATTCACAAAGCAATTAATTTACGGTGAAAAGTTACTGTGATAAATTGATGTTGTCATATATTCTAATCATAGAAAGGTAAATTAACAGCGGAAATCAGGTAATTATGATAAATTGCGTGCGTGATTTAGCAAACACTTTGCACTCGGCACAGATCCGTGCGTGCTGGGTTAAACCCGGTGATGCACGATCAATTACAACTAAAGACGAGGTAGTAACATAACTGAAGGCTTTAATAGACTAGAACTGTTCCTCAGCAGCTTCGGTACAGAATGAGGGCTGCTGGGACGGCACCGGTTCTTATACCCTGCCTGTCAGGGCGGAGCTACATACCAAACAGCCAATGGTAAACTCGTAGGTTTAACCAATGGTCTGCAGCCTCTCGGGTACTGCAATACCTGATAATACCACATTCACCCCCTGTTAAAAAAGAGTCCGGCGGGGGTGGTGGCCAGTGGTTACAATTGCTTTTAACATGGTATGATCAGATATGGAGGTACCGTGATACCTCCTTACAGGGTTTTCGAGAATATTTACAAGCGTGGAAGATATATATATTCAGTGTTCATTTACAGTTACAGTTACATAGAAATTTCATAGAATTTACAGTGCAGAAGGAGGCCATTTGGCCCATCGAGTCTGCACCGGCTCTTGGAAAGAGCACCCTACTGAAGCCCACACCTCCACCCTATCCCCATAACCCAGTAACCCCACCCAACACTAAGGGCAATTTTGGACACTAAGGACAATTTAACATGGCCAATCCACCTAACCTGCACATCTTTGGGCTGTGGGAGGAAACCGGAGTACCCGGAGAAAACCCACCCACCGGGTTACAGTGAAGCAATCAGTCGGTCGGGTGGCCTGGTCATCCTCCTGGATCGTCTGAGCTTCGGTGGTGATTCTGGTGGGGGTCCAGGCGTCTGCGACTCCGGGAGCGTGGCTTCTGCCTCCATGGCAGCTTCGTCACCCCTAGATGGCGCTGGTGGGGCAAACGGTTGACACGAGAGGGGGGCACCTGTAGGGGGCGTCGGTCGGTGGGAGGGCCTAGGCAGGAGCGGCAGGAGGACTGACCCTCCTGTGAGATGCTGTGGAGGGGGGGGTGGTGGTAATGGTTCGGGTGCGCGTGGGGTTCCGGCGGGCGCCAGGTCCCGAAGGGAAACTGTATCTTGCCGGCCGTCAGGGAACGCCACGTAGGCGTACTGGGGGTTAGCGTGCAGCAGGTGGACCCTCTCGACCAACGGGTCCGACTTGTGCGCCCGCACATGCTTCCGGAGCAGGATGGGTCTGGGTGTTGCTCGCCAGGTTGGGATTGAGGTCCCAGAGGAGGACTTCCTGGGGAAGACAAGGAGACGTTCATGAGGTGTCTGGTTGGTAGTTGTACAGAGCAGTGACCGGATGGCGTGGAGGGCCTCCGGGAGGACTCCTTGCCAGCGGGAGACTGGGAGATTCCTGGATCGTAGGGCCAGTAGAACGGTCTTCCAGACCATTCCGTTCTCCCTCTCTACTTGCCCATTTTCCTGGGGGTTGTAACTGGTCGTCCTGCTTGAGGCAATACCACTGTTGAGCAGGAATTGACGCAGTTCGTCGCACATAAAGGAGGACCCCCCTATCACTGTGTATGTACGCGGGGAAACCGAACAGTGTAAAGATACCCTGGAGGGCCTTGATGACGGTGGTTGCGGTCATGTCTGGGCAGGGGATGGCGAATGGGAACCGGGAGTACTCGTCAATGGCGCGCATCGTGGCCTTTGCAATATCTGCTTTGATGCGGCTGAAGTCCTGGCGGGCCTCCGTCGACAGGGGAAAGGTTGTGGACTGGATTAGGGGTCGGGCATTGTCTGCGTAGTTAGGGACCCACTGGGCGTAATTACTGAAAAACCCGAGGCATCGCTTCAGGGCCTTGGGGCAGTGAGGGAGGGGGAACTCCATAAGGGGGCGCATGCGTTCAGGATCGGGGCCGATAACTCCATTTCGCACTACGTAGCCGAGGATGGCTAGGCGGTCGGTGCTAAATACGCATTTATCCTTATTATACGTTAAGTTAAGGATTTTCGCGGACTGGAGACATTTTCGGAGGTTGGCGTCGAGGTCCTGCTGATCATGGCCGCAGATGGTGACGTTATCAAGATACGGGAACGTTGCGCGTAAGCCATACCGGTCAACCATTCGGTCCATCTCGCGTTGGAAGACCGAGACACCGTTATTGACACCAAAGGGAATCCTTAAAAATTGATAGAGCCGCCCATCTGCTTCGAAGGTAGTGTATTTGCGGTCACTGGTACGGAGGGGTAGCTGATGGTAGGCGGACTTGAGATCCACCATGGGGAAGACCTTGTATTGCGCGATCCTGTTTACCAGGTCGGATATGCGGGGGAGAGGGTACGCATCCAGCTGCGTAAACATGTTGATGGTCTGACTGTAGTCAATGACCATCCTATGTTTCTCCCCGGTCTTTACCACAACTACTTGAGCTCTCCAGGGACTGTTGCGAGCTTCAATGATCCCTTCCCTCAGTAGCCTTTGGACATCTGACCTGATGAAGGTCCGGTCCTGAGCACTGTACCATCTGCTCCTGGTGGCGACGGGTTTGCAATCCTGGGTGAGGTTTGCAAACAGGGAAGGCGGGTCGACCTTAAGGGTCGCGAGGCCACAGACAGTAAGGGGGCTACAGGGCCGCCGAATCTGAAGGTCAGGCTTTGCAAGTTACATTGGAAGTCCAACCCCAGGAGTGTAGCCGCGCAGAGGTGCGGCAGGACATAAAGGCGGAACTTGTTGAATTTCCTGCCTTGGACCGTGAGATTTGCGAGGTAGAACCCCTTTATCTCCACCGAGTGTGACCCGGAGACCAGGGAGATTCTTTGGCTTACAGGGCGGGTAACATGTGAACAGCGCCTTACCGTGTCGGGGTGTATAAAGCTCTCCGTGCTCCCAGAGTCGATCAGGCAGGACGTCTCGTGGCCGTTGATGAAGACCGTCGTTGTTGCTGTTGCGAATGTCCGAGGTCGATTCTGGTCCAGAGTCACCGAGTCCAGATGAAGTAGTTGCGGGTTTTGATCGGGCAGCGTGTAGTCGGCCGAGCTGGGGGCCCCACCCAAGATGGCGTCTCCCATGGGTCGCACATGGTGGTCGATAATGGACAAAATGGTGGCGGGGATGGACAAAATGGCGGCGCCCATCCGTCCAGCGCGGTGTCCGAGGGGCAAGATGACCACGCCCGTGGGTCGCACGTAGCCCTAGGATAGTGGGGTGGCGGTGAGTGCTGGCCACCTGGGGCCTGAAGGGAAGGTTGCCGCGGCGGTCCGGAGTCGCTGGAGACCGCGGCCAGGGCTCGTGCCTGGCAGACCCCCACAAAATCGCCCTTCTTGCCGCACCCTTTGCAAGTGGAGGTGCGGGCCGGGCAGCGCTGGCAGGGGTGCTTTTCCTGCCCGCAGAAGAAACAGCGGGGCCCGACGGGGTTAGCGGGCCATCTTAAAGCGCAGGCCTGCGGGGACCCGGGAAAGGTCTGTGGTGCTGCCGCTCAGGGGGCCGCCGCGAGGTCGGGCGCATAGGACTGCGCGTTTCTGGAGGCAACGTCCATGGACCCTGCCAGGGCCTGTGCCAGGGCCTGGGGCACTCTAAGTCCCAAGGTGCCTTTCTCTAAGAGTCTTTGGCGGATCTCTGAGGAGCTCATACCTGCTACGAAGGCAACCTGGATTAGGGGTTCCGTGTGCTCGCTCCCCGAAACCAGCGGGCAGCCACAGTTTCTGCCCAGCACCAGTAGCGCACGGTAGAACACCTCCAACGATTCCCCGGGGCTTTGCCGTCTAGTTGCAAGCAGGTGACGTGCGTAGACCTGATTTACAGGGTGATATAATGTCCGTTTAACAGTTCGATTGCAGCATCGAAGTCCTCCGCCTCATCGATGAGGGTGTAGATCCCAGGGCTTACCCTTGAGCGCAGGAGATGCAGTTTCTGTTCTCCTGAGGGGGTGCCTCCGGCCGTCTCGAGGTAGCCTTTAAAGCACGCCAGCCAGTGCTTAAATATTGCCGCTGGGTTCTCCACGTGGGGGCTGAGTTGCAGACACTCCGGCTTGATTTGGAGATCCATCCTTTCAGCTTAAGTCTAGTCTATTAAATTGATGCACGATCAATTACAACGAAAGACGAGGTAGTAACATAACTGAAGGCTTTAATAGACTAGAACTGTTCCCCAGCAGCTTCGGCACAGAATGAGGGCTGCTGGGATGCCACCGGTTCTTATACCCCGCTTGTCAGGGCGGAGCTACATACCAAACAGCCAATGGTAAACTCCGAGGTTTAACCAATGGTCTACAGCCTCTCGGGTACTGCAATACCTGATAATACCACACCCGGGAGAGCCCAAAATCGGGCTGGGCTAGATCCAGAAATGCATATTTAAATGCGCCATTGAAATGAGTCATTCAATTACCCATACGTCGGTTCACCCTGTCCCTGGGAGCAAACGGCGATGCCTGCGGGACCTCGCCAAGGCGTCATTAAGGACATGGCAACACAAGCACTCCTTGGTTCTGGAGGTCCTGCAGCTGCTGCTTGAGGCGGTCCTTAAGGGGTGCTGGGACCCTGCGAGATGCGTGCACCACAGGCGTGGCATTCGGTTTTAATAAAATCTTGTAGGTGTACGGGAGAGTGCCCATGCCCTCGAAGATGTTGTGGTACTTGTTGATAATGGCGTTGAGCTGCGCCCTGAAGTCAGTGTCCTGAAAGGCAGAGGTGTCAGCAGAAGAGAGAGAGTGAACTCTCTGAACTAGGTTCAACAGCTTGCATGCCTGCGTGCCAAGCAGGGAGGCTTTCGAGGAGCCCACGATTTCAAAGGGAAATGCTCAAAGCTGTGGTTAGCATTGTAGATGATTCAGTTGATGTTGAAGTCGATGGTGATGTTGCTGTTGATGATAATAGAGTTGTTAGTGAAGTGAAGCAATAGCCCAATTAATTGCAGCAAAAAGCATAAAGATTCAGCAAGATAAGGTCAACAACATGAATAAAATTCATGTGAGATTTGAAAATTTGAGTGCTGTGATAGTTATTCGCAAACTCCCCTGGATCTCCAATGTAAGGAGTACATGTTGTATTCTGAAGTACGATGTTATAAGATGTTTTGACTACAGGCAGTACAAACTTGTCTGCTCAATTTTATTTAGAGTTTACAAAGTACCAATGAATATCATTATTTCCTGTTCATTTCTGCAAATGGTATCACCAACATTTGTACTTAACCCTGTCAATAATAATAATAATCTTTAGTGTCACAAGTCGGATTACATTAACAAAGCAATGAAGTTACTGTGAAAACCTGGATCGCTCCATAAGTTGTCATATATTCTAATCATAGAAATGTTAATTAACAGCGAAAAACATGTAATTATGATAAATTGTTGGCCCGATTCAGCAATCACGTTGCACTTGGCACGGATCTAGACGTGCTGAGTGAAACCCGGGGGAGTCCCAAACCAGGCGGGAAGATCCAGAAATGCATGTTTAAATACGCCATTGAAATGAGTCATTCAAATATCCGTAAGCCGGTTCACCAAGAACCCGGGAGCAAACGGTCATGCCTGCGGGACCTCGACAGGGCGCTATTTAGGACGGGGCAGCACAAACGTAGACCACGTGTAATGGCACCTTGGGTACATCTCACAAAGCAGTAGAAACCCCGAGTGGTCAGGTACACAGGGTGGTATCCTCGGTCACGAAGGCCCTGTTCCTGTGCTGTATTTATCTTTGCTTGTACTGTCACTGCTTTATTTCGTGGCATCTGCAGCTCCCTCTGGTGGTTATTCACAGTACTAATTAACCCTTGTAATGCTGATAGTTATGATAATACCACATTCACAGGCATGAAAATATGGAAGGCTGTTACAATTTCATAACTGTTGATAATGATATTCAAGGTAAGATTGGTTCACTGTTTGTTTAACATATGAGTAATCAGTTACAGATTAAACATTGACAATTAGATAGCACTGGAAATACCTGTTGTTTCACTTGTTCCTGTTGAAGCTGAAGTGTTGAAAGCTGTGGTTACCATTGTAGATGGTTCAGTTGATGTTGAAGTCGATGGTGATGTTGCTGTTGATGATAATAGAGTGTCAGTGAAGTGAAGCAATAGCCCAATTAATTGCAGCAAAAAGCAGATAAATTGATCAAGAGAAGGTCAACATAATGAATACAAACCATGGAAGATTTGAAAATTTGAAAATGCTGTGATACTTATTTGCAGTCTACCCTAGATCTCCAGTTTAAAAATAAATAAATTTAGAGTCCCCTATTCATTTTTTTCCAATTAAGGGGCAATTTAACATGGCCAATCCACCTAGCTTGCACATCTTTTTGAGCTGCGGGGGCGAAACCCACGCAAACACGGGGAGAATCAGCAAACGGACAGTGACCCAGAGCAGGGATCGAACCTGGGACCTCGCCGCCATGAGGCCGCAGTGCTAGTCCACTGTGCCACCGTGCTGCCCTCTGGATCACCAAGTTAAGGAGTACACATGGTCATCTTAAGTACGTTGTTACAAGATGTTTCGCTGATAATATAGAGTTTTCGACTACAGGCAGTAGAAACTTGTCTGCTCAATTTTATTTATTGAGTTTTCAAAATACCAATGAATATCATTAGTTGCAGTACTTCCCTCCAACAAATGTCGTTGGTTGCATTTCTTTTAGACAAAACGTATCACCAACATTTGTAATTTAGCCTGTCAATAATAATAATAATCTTTATTGTCATGAGAAGGATTACATGAATACAGCAATGAAGTTACTGTGAAAAGTTACAGTGAAAAATTGGATTGCTCCAGAAGTAGTCATACATTCTAATCATAGAAATGTTATTTAACAGTGAGAAACAGGTCATATGATAAATTGTGGGGGCGATTCAGTGATCACCTTGTGTCCGGCACGGATACAGGCGTGCTGGGTGAAACCTGGGAGAGCCCCAATTCGGGCTGGGCAAGATACAGAAATGCATATTTAAATGAACCATTGAAATTAGTTATTTAAATACCTGGACACCCGTTTACACGACGCCCGGGAGCAAACGGCCATGCCTGCGGGACCTCGCCAGGGCGCCATATAGGACTGGACAATACAAACGTGGACCACATGTAATGGCACCTTGGGTACATCACACAGAGCAGTGGAAACCCTGAGTGGTCAGGTACTCAGGTGGTATCCTCGGACATGGGCACCTTGGCACTACCAGCCAAGCATCCTGGCAGTGCCACCTGGGCACCTGGCATAACAATTATCGCACTGCCAGGGTGCCTGCAGCACATCCAAGGTGTCATGTGAGCAGTGCCATGAATCCGGGGTGCCAGTTTGTAACTGTCAGGAGTCGGGCCTGGAGGAGTGGTGAGGAGAAGTTCCCAGCAGCCGAAAGGACATTGTATCATTTCCAGCGGAAGTGAATGTCATTTTTGTATCATCCCATTGAAGGAGAGTCAATGATAACTGATACATGAATCAAGCTTTTATTCGTTTTGGGACAAGGCATATCCATTATTAGGAAAGATAGGAATGTCACTGAATGAGCATGTTTATTGATTTTGTTTCGACATCAAATCTTGAATGAAGTAGTGATTGTCGGCGTTGTGACAAGAAGCACAAACACCCATTTGTTTTATTAGTTTCAGTTCATTTGTGAGAAAGCAAAATGGGATTTAAAAATTTGAAATGTGTCCAAGAATTCAAACATGTTGATGGTTCTAGAAATGTCCTGACTTTTGATGGCTGAACTGATATTTTAGTAATGGAAATGTAAAATTATTCGCAGGCATGAAATCATGAAAATATAGAAGACTGTTACAATTTCACAAATGTTGATGATGATATTTCAGGTACGACTGGTTCACTGCTTGTTTAACATATGAATTATCAGTTAGAGGTTAAACATTGTCAATTGGATAGCACTGAAAATACCTGTTGTTTCATTTGTTGATGTTGAAGCTGAAGTGCTTAAAGCTGTGGTTACCATTGTAGATGGTTCAGTTGATGTTGAAGTCGATGGTGATGTTGCTGTTGATGATAATAGAGTTGTCAGTGAAGTAAAGCAGTAGCCCAATTAATTGCAGCAAAAAGCAGATAAATTGAACAAGATAAGGACTATCTGGATCTCCAAGTTAAGGAGTACATATTGTATTTTTAAGTATGTTGTTCCAAGATATTTTGCTGTTAATATAGAGTTTTCGACTACAGACAGTACAAACTTGTATGCTCAATTTAATTTAATGAGTTTACAAAAAACCAATGAATATCAATGGTTGCATTTATTGTTTTTTATAAATGAAGAGTACCCAATTATTTTTTTTCCAATTAAGAGGCAATTTAACGTGGCCAATTTGCCACATCTGCACATTTGTGGGTTGTGGGGTGACAGAGGGAGAAATTGCAAACTCCACACAGACAGTGACTCGGAGATGGGATCGACACCGGGTCCTCAGTGCCGAAGGCAGCAGTGCTAACCAGTATGCCACCGTGCCGCCCAGGATCCATTTCTTTGGTGCAAAAGGTATCACCAACATTTGTATTGCTATTATAGCATTGCCAGGGTGCATGGATGGTACTGCCAGGTTGGTACTGCTAGGGTCCCAGAAGCACTTCGAAGGTGTCATGTGAGCAGTGCCATGGATCCGGGGTGCCAGTTTGTAACTGTCAGGAGTCGGGCCTGGAGGAGTGGTGAGGAGAAGTTCCCAGCAGCCGAAAGGACATTGTATCATTTCCAGCGGAAGTGAATGTCATTTTTGTATCATCCCATTGAAGGAGAGTCAATGATAGCTGATACATGAATCAAGCTTTTATTCGTTATGGGACAAGGCATATCCATTATTAGGAAAGATAGGAATGTCACTGAATGAGCATGTTTATTGATTTTGTTTCGACATCAAATCTTGAATGAAGTAGTGATTGTCGGCATTGTGACAAGAAGCACAAACACCCATTTGTTTTATTAGTTTCAGTTCATTTGTGAGAAAGCAAAATGGGATTTAAAAATTTGAAATGTGTCCAAGAATTCAAACATGTTGATGGTTCTAGAAATGTCCTGACTTTTGATGGCTGAACTGATATTTTAGTAATGGAAATGTAAAATTATTCGCAGGCATGAAATCATGAAAATATAGAAGACTGTTACAATTTCACAAATGTTGATGATGATATTTCAGGTACGACTGGTTCACTGCTTGTTTAACATATGAATTATCAGTTAGAGGTTAAACATTGTCAATTGGATAGCACTGAAAATACCTGTTGTTTCATTTGTTGATGTTGATGCTGAAGTGCTTAAAGCTGTGGTTACCATTGTAGATGGTTCAGTTGATGTTGAAGTCGATGGTGATGTTGCTGTTGATGATAATAGAGTTGTCAGTGAAGTAAAGCAGTAGCCCAATTAATTGCAGCAAAAAGCAGATAAATTGAACAAGATAAGGACTATCTGGATCTCCAAGTTAAGGAGTACATATTGTATTTTTAAGTATGTTGTTCCAAGATATTTTGCTGTTAATATAGAGTTTTCGACTACAGACAGTACAAACTTGTATGCTCAATTTAATTTAATGAGTTTACAAAAAACCAATGAATATCAATGGTTGCATTTATTGTTTTTTATAAATTAAGAGTACCCAATTATTTTTTTTCCAATTAAGAGGCAATTTAACGTGGCCAATTTGCCACATCTGCACATTTGTGGGTTGTGGGGTGACAGAGGGAGAAATTGCAAACTCCACACAGACAGTGACTCGGAGATGGGATCGACACCGGGTCCTCAGTGCCGAAGGCAGCAGTGCTAACCAGTATGCCACCGTGCCGCCCAGGATCCATTTCTTTGGTGCAAAAGGTATCACCAACATTTGTATTGCTATTATAGCATTGCCAGGGTGCATGGATGGTACTGCCAGGTTGGTACTGCTAGGGTGCCAGCAGCACATCCAAGGTGTCATGTGAGCAGTGCCATGAATCCGGGGTGCCAGTTTGTAACTGTCAGGAGTCGGGCCTGGAGGAGTGGTGAGGAGAAGTTCCCAGCAGCCGAAAGGACATTGTATCATTTCCAGCGGAAGTGAATGTCATTTTTGTATCATCCCATTGAAGGAGAGTCAATGATAACTGATACATGAATCAAGCTTTTATTCGTTATGGGACAAGGCATATCCATTATTAGGAAAGATAGGAATGTCACTGAATGAGCATGTTTATTGATTTTGTTTCGACATCAAATCTTGAATGAAGTGGTGATTGTCGGCGTTGTGACAAGAAGCACAAACACCCATTTGTTTTATTAGTTTCAGTTCATTTGTGAGAAAGCAAAATGGGATTTAAAAATTTGAAATGTGTCCAAGAATTCAAACATGTTGATGGTTCTAGAAATGTCCTGACTTTTGATGGCTGAACTGATATTTTAGTAATGGAAATGTAAAATTATTCGCAGGCATGAAATCATGAAAATATAGAAGACTGTTACAATTTCACAAATGTTGATGATGATATTTCAGGTACGACTGGTTCACTGCTTGTTTAACATATGAATTATCAGTTAGAGGTTAAACATTGTCAATTGGATAGCACTGAAAATACCTGTTGTTTCATTTGTTGATGTTGAAGCTGAAGTGCTTAAAGCTGTGGTTACCATTGTAGATGGTTCAGTTGATGTTGAAGTCGATGGTGATGTTGCTGTTGATGATAATAGAGTTGTCAGTGAAGTAAAGCAGTAGCCCAATTAATTGCAGCAAAAAGCAGATAAATTGAACAAGATAAGGACTATCTGGATCTCCAAGTTAAGGAGTACATATTGTATTTTTAAGTATGTTGTTCCAAGATATTTTGCTGTTAATATAGAGTTTTCGACTACAGACAGTACAAACTTGTATGCTCAATTTAATTTAATGAGTTTACAAAAAACCAATGAATATCAATTGTTGCATTTATTGTTTTTTATAAATGAAGAGTACGCAATTATTTTTTTTCCAATTAAGAGGCAATTTAACGTGGCCAATTTGCCACATCTGCACATTTGTGGGTTGTGGGGTGACAGAGGGAGAAATTGCAAACTCCACACAGACAGTGACTCGGAGATGGGATCGACACCGGGTCCTCAGTGCCGAAGGCAGCAGTGCTAACCAGTATGCCACCGTGCCGCCCAGGATCCATTTCTTTGGTGCAAAAGGTATCACCAACATTTGTATTGCTATTATAGCATTGCCAGGGTGCATGGATGGTACTGCCAGGTTGGTACTGCTAGGGTCCCAGAAGCACTTCGAAGGTGCCATGTGGGTAGTGCCATGGATCCGGGGTGCCAGTTTGTAACTGTCAGGAGTCGGGCCTGGAGGAGTGGTGAGGAGAAGTTCCCAGCAGCCGAAAGGACATTGTATCATTTCCAGCGGAAGTGAATGTCATTTTTGTATCATCCCATTGAAGGAGAGTCAATGATAACTGATACATGAATCAAGCTTTTATTCGTTATGGGACAAGGCATATCCATTATTAGGAAAGATAGGAATGTCACTGAATGAGCATGTTTATTGATTTTGTTTCGACATCAAATCTTGAATGAAGTAGTGATTGTCGGCGTTGTGACAAGAAGCACAAACACCCATTTGTTTTATTAGTTTCAGTTCATTTGTGAGAAAGCAAAATGGGATTTAAAAATTTGAAATGTGTCCAAGAATTCAAACATGTTGATGGTTCTAGAAATGTCCTGACTTTTGATGGCTGAACTGATATTTTAGTAATGGAAATGTAAAATTATTCGCAGGCATGAAATCATGAAAATATAGAAGACTGTTACAATTTCACAAATGTTGATGATGATATTTCAGGTACGACTGGTTCACTGCTTGTTTAACATATGAATTATCAGTTAGAGGTTAAACATTGTCAATTGGATAGCACTGAAAATACCTGTTGTTTCATTTGTTGATGTTGATGCTGAAGTGCTTAAAGCTGTGGTTGTAGATGGTTCAGTTGATGTTGAAGTCGATGGTGATGTTGCTGTTGATGATAATAGAGTTGTCAGTGAAGTAAAGCAGTAGCCCAATTAATTGCAGCAAAAAGCAGATAAATTGAACAAGATAAGGACTATCTGGATCTCCAAGTTAAGGAGTACATATTGTATTTTTAAGTATGTTGTTCCAAGATATTTTGCTGTTAATATAGAGTTTTCGACTACAGACAGTACAAACTTGTATGCTCAATTTAATTTAATGAGTTTACAAAAAACCAATGAATATCAATGGTTGCATTTATTGTTTTTTATAAATGAAGAGTACCCAATTATTTTTTTTCCAATTAAGAGGCAATTTAACGTGGCCAATTTGCCACATCTGCACATTTGTGGGTTGTGGGGTGACAGAGGGAGAAATTGCAAACTCCACACAGACAGTGACTCGGAGATGGGATCGACACCGGGTCCTCAGTGCCGAAGGCAGCAGTGCTAACCAGTATGCCACCGTGCCGCCCAGGATCCATTTCTTTGGTGCAAAAGGTATCACCAACATTTGTATTGCTATTATAGCATTGCCAGGGTGCATGGATGGTACTGCCAGGTTGGTACTGCTAGGGTCCCAGAAGCACTTCGAAGGTGCCATGTGGGTAGTGCCATGGATCCGGGGTGCCAGTTTGTAACTGTCAGGAGTCGGGCCTGGAGGAGTGGTGAGGAGAAGTTCCCAGCAGCCGAAAGGACATTGTATCATTTCCAGCGGAAGTGAATGTCATTTTTGTATCATCCCATTGAAGGAGAGTCAATGATAACTGATACATGAATCAAGCTTTTATTCGTTATGGGACAAGGCATATCCATTATTAGGAAAGATAGGAATGTCACTGAATGAGCATGTTTATTGATTTTGTTTCGACATCAAATCTTGAATGAAGTAGTGATTGTCGGCGTTGTGACAAGAAGCACAAACACCCATTTGTTTTATTAGTTTCAGTTCATTTGTGAGAAAGCAAAATGGGATTTAAAAATTTGAAATGTGTCCAAGAATTCAAACATGTTGATGGTTCTAGAAATGTCCTGACTTTTGATGGCTGAACTGATATTTTAGTAATGGAAATGTAAAATTATTCGCAGGCATGAAATCATGAAAATATAGAAGACTGTTACAATTTCACAAATGTTGATGATGATATTTCAGGTACGACTGGTTCACTGCTTGTTTAACATATGAATTATCAGTTAGAGGTTAAACATTGTCAATTGGATAGCACTGAAAATACCTGTTGTTTCATTTGTTGATGTTGAAGCTGAAGTGCTTAAAGCTGTGGTTACCATTGTAGATGGTTCAGTTGATGTTGAAGTCGATGGTGATGTTGCTGTTGATGATAATAGAGTTGTCAGTGAAGTAAAGCAGTAGCCCAATTAATTGCAGCAACAAGCAGATAAATTGAACAAGATAAGGACTATCTGGATCTCCAAGTTAAGGAGGACATATTGTATTTTTAAGTATGTTGTTCCAAGATATTTTGCTGTTAATATAGAGTTTTCGACTACAGACAGTACAAACTTGTATGCTCAATTTAATTTAATGAGTTTACAAAAAACCAATGAATATCAATGGTTGCATTTATTGTTTTTTATAAATGAAGAGTACCCAATTATTTTTTTCCAATTAAGAGGCAATTTAACGTGGCCAATTTGCCACATCTGCACATTTGTGGGTTGTGGGGTGACAGAGGGAGAAATTGCAAACTCCACACAGACAGTGACTCGGAGATGGGATCGACACCGGGTCCTCAGTGCCGAAGGCAGCAGTGCTAACCAGTATGCCACCGTGCCGCCCAGGATCCATTTCTTTGGTGCAAAAGGTATCACCAACATTTGTATTGCTATTATAGCATTGCCAGGGTGCATGGATGGTACTGCCAGGTTGGTACTGCTAGGGTCCCAGAAGCACTTCGAAGGTGCCATGTGGGTAGTGCCATGGATCCGGGGTGCCAGTTTGTAACTGTCAGGAGTCGGGCCTGGAGGAGTGGTGAGGAGAAGTTCCCAGCAGCCGAAAGGACATTGTATCATTTCCAGCGGAAGTGAATGTCATTTTTGTATCATCCCATTGAAGGAGAGTCAATGATAACTGATACATGAATCAAGCTTTTATTCGTTATGGGACAAGGCATATCCATTATTAGGAAAGATAGGAATGTCACTGAATGAGCATGTTTATTGATTTTGTTTCGACATCAAATCTTGAATGAAGTAGTGATTGTCGGCGTTGTGACAAGAAGCACAAACACCCATTTGTTTTATTAGTTTCAGTTCATTTGTGAGAAAGCAAAATGGGATTTAAAAATTTGAAATGTGTCCAAGAATTCAAACATGTTGATGGTTCTAGAAATGTCCTGACTTTTGATGGCTGAACTGATATTTTAGTAATGGAAATGTAAAATTATTCGCAGGCATGAAATCATGAAAATATAGAAGACTGTTACAATTTCACAAATGTTGATGATGATATTTCAGGTACGACTGGTTCACTGCTTGTTTAACATATGAATTATCAGTTAGAGGTTAAACATTGTCAATTGGATAGCACTGAAAATACCTGTTGTTTCATTTGTTGATGTTGAAGCTGAAGTGCTTAAAGCTGTGGTTACCATTGTAGATGGTTCAGTTGATGTTGAAGTCGATGGTGATGTTGCTGTTGATGATAATAGAGTTGTCAGTGAAGTAAAGCAGTAGCCCAATTAATTGCAGCAAAAAGCAGATAAATTGAACAAGATAAGGACTATCTGGATCTCCAAGTTAAGGAGGACATATTGTATTTTTAAGTATGTTGTTCCAAGATATTTTGCTGTTAATATAGAGTTTTCGACTACAGACAGTACAAACTTGTATGCTCAATTTAATTTAATGAGTTTACAAAAAACCAATGAATATCAATGGTTGCATTTATTGTTTTTTATAAATGAAGAGTACCCAATTATTTTTTTTCCAATTAAGAGGCAATTTAACGTGGCCAATTTGCCACATCTGCACATTTGTGGGTTGTGGGGTGACAGAGGGAGAAATTGCAAACTCCACACAGACAGTGACTCGGAGATGGGATCGACACCGGGTCCTCAGTGCCGAAGGCAGCAGTGCTAACCAGTATGCCACCGTGCCGCCCAGGATCCATTTCTTTGGTGCAAAAGGTATCACCAACATTTGTATTGCTATTATAGCATTGCCATGGTGCATGGATGGTACTGCCAGGTTGGTACTGCTAGGGTGCCAGCAGCACATCCAAGGTGTCATGTGAGCAGTGCCATGAATCCGGGGTGCCAGTTTGTAACTGTCAGGAGTCGGGCCTGGAGGAGTGGTGAGGAGAAGTTCCCAGCAGCCGAAAGGACATTGTATCATTTCCAGCGGAAGTGAATGTCATTTTTGTATCATCCCATTGAAGGAGAGTCAATGATAACTGATACATGAATCAAGCTTTTATTCGTTATGGGACAAGGCATATCCATTATTAGGAAAGATAGGAATGTCACTGAATGAGCATGTTTATTGATTTTGTTTCGACATCAAATCTTGAATGAAGTAGTGATTGTCGGCGTTGTGACAAGAAGCACAAACACCCATTTGTTTTATTAGTTTCAGTTCATTTGTGAGAAAGCAAAATGGGATTTAAAAATTTGAAATGTGTCCAAGAATTCAAACATGTTGATGGTTCTAGAAATGTCCTGACTTTTGATGGCTGAACTGATATTTTAGTAATGGAAATGTAAAATTATTCGCAGGCATGAAATCATGAAAATATAGAAGACTGTTACAATTTCACAAATGTTGATGATGATATTTCAGGTACGACTGGTTCACTGCTTGTTTAACATATGAATTATCAGTTCGAGGTTAAACATTGTCAATTGGATAGCACTGAAAATACCTGTTGTTTCATTTGTTGATGTTGAAGCTGAAGTGCTTAAAGCTGTGGTTACCATTGTAGATGGTTCAGTTGATGTTGAAGTCGATGGTGATGTTGCTGTTGATGATAATAGAGTTATCAGTGAAGTAAAGCAGTAGCCCAATTAATTGCAGCAAAAAGCAGATAAATTGAACAAGATAAGGACTATCTGGATCTCCAAGTTAAGGAGTACATATTATATTTTTAAGTATGTTGTTCCAAGATATTTTGCTCTTAATATAGAGTTTTCGACTACAGACAGTACAAACTTGTATGCTCAATTTAATTTAATGAGTTTACAAAAAACCAATGAATATCAATGGTTGCATTTATTGTTTTTTATAAATGAAGAGTACCCACTTATGTTTTTTCCAATTTAGAGTTTACAAAGTACCAATGAATATCATTATTTCCTGTTCATTTCTGCAAATGGTATCACCAACATTTGTACTTAACCCTGTCAATAATAATAATAATCTTTAGTGTCACAAGTCGGATTACATTAACAAAGCAATGAAGTTACTGTGAAAACCTGGATCGCTCCATAAGTTGTCATATATTCTAATCATAGAAATGTTAATTAACAGCGAAAAACATGTAATTATGATAAATTGTTGGCCCGATTCAGCAATCACGTTGCACTTGGCACGGATCTAGACGTGCTGAGTGAAACCCGGGTGAGTCCCAAACCAGGCGGGAAGATCCAGAAATGCATGTTTAAATACGCCATTGAAATGAGTCATTCAAATATCCGTAAGCCGGTTCACCAAGAACCCGGGAGCAAACGGTCATGCCTGCGGGACCTCGACAGGGCGCTATTTAGGACGGGGCAGCACAAACGTAGACCACGTGTAATGGCACCTTGGGTACATCTCACAAAGCAGTAGAAACCCCGAGTGGTCAGGTACACAGGGTGGTATCCTCGGTCACGAAGGCCCTGTTCCTGTGCTGTATGTATCTTTGCTTGTACTGTCACTGCTTTATTTCGTGGCATCTGCAGCTCCCTCTGGTGGTTATTCACAGTACTAATTAACCCTTGTAATGCTGATAGTTATGATAATACCACATTCGCAGGCATGAAAATATGGAAGGCTGTTACAATTTCATAACTGTTGATAATGATATTCAAGGTAAGATTGGTTCACTGTTTGTTTAACATATGAGTAATCAGTTACAGATTAAACATTGACAATTAGATAGCACTGGAAATACCTGTTGTTTCACTTGTTCCTGTTGAAGCTGAAGTGTTGAAAGCTGTGGTTACCATTGTAGATGGTTCAGTTGATGTTGAAGTCGATGGTGATGTTGCTGTTGATGATAATAGAGTGTCAGTGAAGTGAAGCAATAGCCCAATTAATTGCAGCAAAAAGCAGATAAATTGATCAAGAGAAGGTCAACATAATGAATACAAACCATGGAAGATTTGAAAATTTGAAAATGCTGTGATACTTATTTGCAGTCTACCCTAGATCTCCAGTTTAAAAATAAATAAATTTAGAGTCCCCTATTCATTTTTTTCCAATTAAGGGGCAATTTAACATGGCCAATCCACCTAGCTTGCACATCTTTTTGAGCTGTGGGGGCGAAACCCACGCAAACACGGGGAGAATCAGCAAACGGACAGTGACCCAGAGCAGGGATCGAACCTGGGACCTCGCCGCCATGAGGCCGCAGTGCTAGTCCACTGTGCCACCGTGCTGCCCTCTGGATCACCAAGTTAAGGAGTACACATGGTCATCTTAAGTACGTTGTTACAAGATGTTTCGCTGATAATATAGAGTTTTCGACTACAGGCTTGTCTGCTCAATTTTATTTATTGAGTTTTCAAAATACCAATGAATATCATTAGTTGCAGTACTTCCCTCCAACAAATGTCGTTGGTTGCATTTCTTTTAGACAAAACGTATCACCAACATTTGTAATTTAGCCTGTCAATAATAATAATAATCTTTATTGTCATGAGCAGGATTACATGAATACAGCAATGAAGTTACTGTGAAAAGTTACAGTGAAAAATTGGATTGCTCCAGAAGTAGTCATACATTCTAATCATAGAAATGTTATTTAACAGTGAGAAACAGGTCATATGATAAATTGTGGGGGCGATTCAGTGATCACCTTGTGTCCGGCACGGATACAGGCGTGCTGGGTGAAACCTGGGAGAGCCCCAATTCGGGCTGGGCAAGATCCAGAAATGCATATTTAAATGAACCATTGAAATTAGTTATTTAAATACCTGGACACCCGTTTACACGACGCCCGGGAGCAAACGGCCATGCCTGCGGGACCTCGCCAGGGCGCCATATAGGACTGGACAATACAAACGTGGACCACATGTAATGGCACCTTGGGTACATCACACAGAGCAGTAGAAACCCTGAGTGGTCAGGTACTCAGGTGGTATCCTCGGACATGGGCACCTTGGCACTACCAGCCAAGCATCCTGGCAGTGCCACCTGGGCACCTGGCATAACAATTATCGCACTGCCAGGGTGCCTACAGCACATCCAAGGTGCCATGTGGGTAGTGCCATGAATCCGGGGTGCCAGTTTGTAACTGTCAGGAGTCGGGCCTGGAGGAGTGGTGAGGAGAAGTTCCCAGCAGCCGAAAGGACATTGTATCATTTCCAGCGGAAGTGAATGTCATTTTTGTATCATCCCATTGAAAGAGAGTCAATGATAACTGATACATGAATCAAGCTTTTATTCGTTATGGGACAAGGCATATCCATTATTAGGAAGGATAGGAATGTCACTGAATGAGCATGTTTATTGATTTTGTTTCGACATCAAATCTTGAATGAAGTAGTGATTGTCGGCGTTGTGACAAGAAGCACAAACACCCATTTATTTTATTAGTTTCAGTTCATTTGTGAGAAAGCAAAATGGGATTTAAAAATTTGAAATGTGTCCAAGAATTCAAACATGTTGATGGTTCTGGAAATGTCCTGACTTTTGATGGCTGAACTGATATTTTAGTAATGGAAATGTAAAATTATTCGCAGGCATGAAATCATGAAAATATAGAAGACTGTTACAATTTCACAAATGTTGATGATGATATTTCAGGTACGACTGGTTCACTGCTTGTTTAACATATGAATTATCAGTTCGAGGTTAAACATTGTCAATTGGATAGCACTGAAAATACCTGTTGTTTCATTTGTTGATGTTGAAGCTGAAGTGCTTAAAGCTGTGGTTACCATTGTAGATGGTTCAGTTGATGTTGAAGTCGATGGTGATGTTGCTGTTGATGATAATAGAGTTGTCAGTGAAGTAAAGCAGTAGCCCAATTAATTGCAGCAAAAAGCAGATAAATTGAACAAGATAAGGACTATCTGGATCTCCAAGTTAAGGAGTACATATTGTATTTTTAAGTATGTTGTTCCAAGATATTTTGCTGTTAATATAGAGTTTTCGACTACAGACAGTACAAACTTGTATGCTCAATTTAATTTAATGAGTTTACAAAAAACCAATGAATATCAATGGTTGCATTTATTGTTTTTTATAAATGAAGAGTACCCAATTATTTTTTTTCCAATTAAGAGGCAATTTAACGTGGCCAATTTGCCACATCTGCACATTTGTGGGTTGTGGGGTGACAGAGGGAGAAATTGCAAACTCCACACAGACAGTGACTCGGAGATGGGATCGACACCGGGTCCTCAGTGCCGAAGGCAGCAGTGCTAACCAGTATGCCACCGTGCCGCCCAGGATCCATTTCTTTGGTGCAAAAGGTATCACCAACATTTGTATTGCTATTATAGCATTGCCATGGTGCATGGATGGTACTGCCAGGTTGGTACTGCTAGGGTGCCAGCAGCACATCCAAGGTGTCATGTGAGCAGTGCCATGAATCCGGGGTGCCAGTTTGTAACTGTCAGGAGTCGGGCCTGGAGGAGTGGTGAGGAGAAGTTCCCAGCAGCCGAAAGGACATTGTATCATTTCCAGCGGAAGTGAATGTCATTTTTGTATCATCCCATTGAAGGAGAGTCAATGATAACTGATACATGAATCAAGCTTTTATTCGTTATGGGACAAGGCATATCCATTATTAGGAAAGATAGGAATGTCACTGAATGAGCATGTTTATTGATTTTGTTTCGACATCAAATCTTGAATGAAGTAGTGATTGTCGGCGTTGTGACAAGAAGCACAAACACCCATTTGTTTTATTAGTTTCAGTTCATTTGTGAGAAAGCAAAATGGGATTTAAAAATTTGAAATGTGTCCAAGAATTCAAACATGTTGATGGTTCTAGAAATGTCCTGACTTTTGATGGCTGAACTGATATTTTAGTAATGGAAATGTAAAATTATTCGCAGGCATGAAATCATGAAAATATAGAAGACTGTTACAATTTCACAAATGTTGATGATGATATTTCAGGTACGACTGGTTCACTGCTTGTTTAACATATGAATTATCAGTTCGAGGTTAAACATTGTCAATTGGATAGCACTGAAAATACCTGTTGTTTCATTTGTTGATGTTGAAGCTGAAGTGCTTAAAGCTGTGGTTACCATTGTAGATGGTTCAGTTGATGTTGAAGTCGATGGTGATGTTGCTGTTGATGATAATAGAGTTATCAGTGAAGTAAAGCAGTAGCCCAATTAATTGCAGCAAAAAGCAGATAAATTGAACAAGATAAGGACTATCTGGATCTCCAAGTTAAGGAGTACATATTATATTTTTAAGTATGTTGTTCCAAGATATTTTGCTCTTAATATAGAGTTTTCGACTACAGACAGTACAAACTTGTATGCTCAATTTAATTTAATGAGTTTACAAAAAACCAATGAATATCAATGGTTGCATTTATTGTTTTTTATAAATGAAGAGTACCCACTTATGTTTTTTCCAATTTAGAGTTTACAAAGTACCAATGAATATCATTATTTCCTGTTCATTTCTGCAAATGGTATCACCAACATTTGTACTTAACCCTGTCAATAATAATAATAATCTTTAGTGTCACAAGTCGGATTACATTAACAAAGCAATGAAGTTACTGTGAAAACCTGGATCGCTCCATAAGTTGTCATATATTCTAATCATAGAAATGTTAATTAACAGCGAAAAACATGTAATTATGATAAATTGTTGGCCCGATTCAGCAATCACGTTGCACTTGGCACGGATCTAGACGTGCTGAGTGAAACCCGGGTGAGTCCCAAACCAGGCGGGAAGATCCAGAAATGCATGTTTAAATACGCCATTGAAATGAGTCATTCAAATATCCGTAAGCCGGTTCACCAAGAACCCGGGAGCAAACGGTCATGCCTGCGGGACCTCGACAGGGCGCTATTTAGGACGGGGCAGCACAAACGTAGACCACGTGTAATGGCACCTTGGGTACATCTCACAAAGCAGTAGAAACCCCGAGTGGTCAGGTACACAGGGTGGTATCCTCGGTCACGAAGGCCCTGTTCCTGTGCTGTATGTATCTTTGCTTGTACTGTCACTGCTTTATTTCGTGGCATCTGCAGCTCCCTCTGGTGGTTATTCACAGTACTAATTAACCCTTGTAATGCTGATAGTTATGATAATACCACATTCGCAGGCATGAAAATATGGAAGGCTGTTACAATTTCATAACTGTTGATAATGATATTCAAGGTAAGATTGGTTCACTGTTTGTTTAACATATGAGTAATCAGTTACAGATTAAACATTGACAATTAGATAGCACTGGAAATACCTGTTGTTTCACTTGTTCCTGTTGAAGCTGAAGTGTTGAAAGCTGTGGTTACCATTGTAGATGGTTCAGTTGATGTTGAAGTCGATGGTGATGTTGCTGTTGATGATAATAGAGTGTCAGTGAAGTGAAGCAATAGCCCAATTAATTGCAGCAAAAAGCAGATAAATTGATCAAGAGAAGGTCAACATAATGAATACAAACCATGGAAGATTTGAAAATTTGAAAATGCTGTGATACTTATTTGCAGTCTACCCTAGATCTCCAGTTTAAAAATAAATAAATTTAGAGTCCCCTATTCATTTTTTTCCAATTAAGGGGCAATTTAACATGGCCAATCCACCTAGCTTGCACATCTTTTTGAGCTGTGGGGGCGAAACCCACGCAAACACGGGGAGAATCAGCAAACGGACAGTGACCCAGAGCAGGGATCGAACCTGGGACCTCGCCGCCATGAGGCCGCAGTGCTAGTCCACTGTGCCACCGTGCTGCCCTCTGGATCACCAAGTTAAGGAGTACACATGGTCATCTTAAGTACGTTGTTACAAGATGTTTCGCTGATAATATAGAGTTTTCGACTACAGGCTTGTCTGCTCAATTTTATTTATTGAGTTTTCAAAATACCAATGAATATCATTAGTTGCAGTACTTCCCTCCAACAAATGTCGTTGGTTGCATTTCTTTTAGACAAAACGTATCACCAACATTTGTAATTTAGCCTGTCAATAATAATAATAATCTTTATTGTCATGAGCAGGATTACATGAATACAGCAATGAAGTTACTGTGAAAAGTTACAGTGAAAAATTGGATTGCTCCAGAAGTAGTCATACATTCTAATCATAGAAATGTTATTTAACAGTGAGAAACAGGTCATATGATAAATTGTGGGGGCGATTCAGTGATCACCTTGTGTCCGGCACGGATACAGGCGTGCTGGGTGAAACCTGGGAGAGCCCCAATTCGGGCTGGGCAAGATCCAGAAATGCATATTTAAATGAACCATTGAAATTAGTTATTTAAATACCTGGACACCCGTTTACACGACGCCCGGGAGCAAACGGCCATGCCTGCGGGACCTCGCCAGGGCGCCATATAGGACTGGACAATACAAACGTGGACCACATGTAATGGCACCTTGGGTACATCACACAGAGCAGTAGAAACCCTGAGTGGTCAGGTACTCAGGTGGTATCCTCGGACATGGGCACCTTGGCACTACCAGCCAAGCATCCTGGCAGTGCCACCTGGGCACCTGGCATAACAATTATCGCACTGCCAGGGTGCCTACAGCACATCCAAGGTGCCATGTGGGTAGTGCCATGAATCCGGGGTGCCAGTTTGTAACTGTCAGGAGTCGGGCCTGGAGGAGTGGTGAGGAGAAGTTCCCAGCAGCCGAAAGGACATTGTATCATTTCCAGCGGAAGTGAATGTCATTTTTGTATCATCCCATTGAAAGAGAGTCAATGATAACTGATACATGAATCAAGCTTTTATTCGTTATGGGACAAGGCATATCCATTATTAGGAAGGATAGGAATGTCACTGAATGAGCATGTTTATTGATTTTGTTTCGACATCAAATCTTGAATGAAGTAGTGATTGTCGGCGTTGTGACAAGAAGCACAAACACCCATTTATTTTATTAGTTTCAGTTCATTTGTGAGAAAGCAAAATGGGATTTAAAAATTTGAAATGTGTCCAAGAATTCAAACATGTTGATGGTTCTGGAAATGTCCTGACTTTTGATGGCTGAACTGATATTTTAGTAATGGAAATGTAAAATTATTCGCAGGCATGAAATCATGAAAATATAGAAGACTGTTACAATTTCACAAATGTTGATGATGATATTTCAGGTACGACTGGTTCACTGCTTGTTTAACATATGAATTATCAGTTCGAGGTTAAACATTGTCAATTGGATAGCACTGAAAATACCTGTTGTTTCATTTGTTGATGTTGAAGCTGAAGTGCTTAAAGCTGTGGTTACCATTGTAGATGGTTCAGTTGATGTTGAAGTCGATGGTGATGTTGCTGTTGATGATAATAGAGTTGTCAGTGAAGTAAAGCAGTAGCCCAATTAATTGCAGCAAAAAGCAGATAAATTGAACAAGATAAGGACTATCTGGATCTCCAAGTTAAGGAGTACATATTGTATTTTTAAGTATGTTGTTCCAAGATATTTTGCTGTTAATATAGAGTTTTCGACTACAGACAGTACAAACTTGTATGCTCAATTTAATTTAATGAGTTTACAAAAAACCAATGAATATCAATGGTTGCATTTATTGTTTTTTATAAATGAAGAGTACCCAATTATTTTTTTTCCAATTAAGAGGCAATTTAACGTGGCCAATTTGCCACATCTGCACATTTGTGGGTTGTGGGGTGACAGAGGGAGAAATTGCAAACTCCACACAGACAGTGACTCGGAGATGGGATCGACACCGGGTCCTCAGTGCCGAAGGCAGCAGTGCTAACCAGTATGCCACCGTGCCGCCCAGGATCCATTTCTTTGGTGCAAAAGGTATCACCAACATTTGTATTGCTATTATAGCATTGCCATGGTGCATGGATGGTACTGCCAGGTTGGTACTGCTAGGGTGCCAGCAGCACATCCAAGGTGTCATGTGAGCAGTGCCATGAATCCGGGGTGCCAGTTTGTAACTGTCAGGAGTCGGGCCTGGAGGAGTGGTGAGGAGAAGTTCCCAGCAGCCGAAAGGACATTGTATCATTTCCAGCGGAAGTGAATGTCATTTTTGTATCATCCCATTGAAGGAGAGTCAATGATAACTGATACATGAATCAAGCTTTTATTCGTTATGGGACAAGGCATATCCATTATTAGGAAAGATAGGAATGTCACTGAATGAGCATGTTTATTGATTTTGTTTCGACATCAAATCTTGAATGAAGTAGTGATTGTCGGCGTTGTGACAAGAAGCACAAACACCCATTTGTTTTATTAGTTTCAGTTCATTTGTGAGAAAGCAAAATGGGATTTAAAAATTTGAAATGTGTCCAAGAATTCAAACATGTTGATGGTTCTAGAAATGTCCTGACTTTTGATGGCTGAACTGATATTTTAGTAATGGAAATGTAAAATTATTCGCAGGCATGAAATCATGAAAATATAGAAGACTGTTACAATTTCACAAATGTTGATGATGATATTTCAGGTACGACTGGTTCACTGCTTGTTTAACATATGAATTATCAGTTCGAGGTTAAACATTGTCAATTGGATAGCACTGAAAATACCTGTTGTTTCATTTGTTGATGTTGAAGCTGAAGTGCTTAAAGCTGTGGTTACCATTGTAGATGGTTCAGTTGATGTTGAAGTCGATGGTGATGTTGCTGTTGATGATAATAGAGTTATCAGTGAAGTAAAGCAGTAGCCCAATTAATTGCAGCAAAAAGCAGATAAATTGAACAAGATAAGGACTATCTGGATCTCCAAGTTAAGGAGTACATATTATATTTTTAAGTATGTTGTTCCAAGATATTTTGCTCTTAATATAGAGTTTTCGACTACAGACAGTACAAACTTGTATGCTCAATTTAATTTAATGAGTTTACAAAAAACCAATGAATATCAATGGTTGCATTTATTGTTTTTTATAAATGAAGAGTACCCACTTATGTTTTTTCCAATTTAGAGTTTACAAAGTACCAATGAATATCATTATTTCCTGTTCATTTCTGCAAATGGTATCACCAACATTTGTACTTAACCCTGTCAATAATAATAATAATCTTTAGTGTCACAAGTCGGATTACATTAACAAAGCAATGAAGTTACTGTGAAAACCTGGATCGCTCCATAAGTTGTCATATATTCTAATCATAGAAATGTTAATTAACAGCGAAAAACATGTAATTATGATAAATTGTTGGCCCGATTCAGCAATCACGTTGCACTTGGCACGGATCTAGACGTGCTGAGTGAAACCCGGGTGAGTCCCAAACCAGGCGGGAAGATCCAGAAATGCATGTTTAAATACGCCATTGAAATGAGTCATTCAAATATCCGTAAGCCGGTTCACCAAGAACCCGGGAGCAAACGGTCATGCCTGCGGGACCTCGACAGGGCGCTATTTAGGACGGGGCAGCACAAACGTAGACCACGTGTAATGGCACCTTGGGTACATCTCACAAAGCAGTAGAAACCCCGAGTGGTCAGGTACACAGGGTGGTATCCTCGGTCACGAAGGCCCTGTTCCTGTGCTGTATGTATCTTTGCTTGTACTGTCACTGCTTTATTTCGTGGCATCTGCAGCTCCCTCTGGTGGTTATTCACAGTACTAATTAACCCTTGTAATGCTGATAGTTATGATAATACCACATTCGCAGGCATGAAAATATGGAAGGCTGTTACAATTTCATAACTGTTGATAATGATATTCAAGGTAAGATTGGTTCACTGTTTGTTTAACATATGAGTAATCAGTTACAGATTAAACATTGACAATTAGATAGCACTGGAAATACCTGTTGTTTCACTTGTTCCTGTTGAAGCTGAAGTGTTGAAAGCTGTGGTTACCATTGTAGATGGTTCAGTTGATGTTGAAGTCGATGGTGATGTTGCTGTTGATGATAATAGAGTGTCAGTGAAGTGAAGCAATAGCCCAATTAATTGCAGCAAAAAGCAGATAAATTGATCAAGAGAAGGTCAACATAATGAATACAAACCATGGAAGATTTGAAAATTTGAAAATGCTGTGATACTTATTTGCAGTCTACCCTAGATCTCCAGTTTAAAAATAAATAAATTTAGAGTCCCCTATTCATTTTTTTCCAATTAAGGGGCAATTTAACATGGCCAATCCACCTAGCTTGCACATCTTTTTGAGCTGTGGGGGCGAAACCCACGCAAACACGGGGAGAATCAGCAAACGGACAGTGACCCAGAGCAGGGATCGAACCTGGGACCTCGCCGCCATGAGGCCGCAGTGCTAGTCCACTGTGCCACCGTGCTGCCCTCTGGATCACCAAGTTAAGGAGTACACATGGTCATCTTAAGTACGTTGTTACAAGATGTTTCGCTGATAATATAGAGTTTTCGACTACAGGCTTGTCTGCTCAATTTTATTTATTGAGTTTTCAAAATACCAATGAATATCATTAGTTGCAGTACTTCCCTCCAACAAATGTCGTTGGTTGCATTTCTTTTAGACAAAACGTATCACCAACATTTGTAATTTAGCCTGTCAATAATAATAATAATCTTTATTGTCATGAGCAGGATTACATGAATACAGCAATGAAGTTACTGTGAAAAGTTACAGTGAAAAATTGGATTGCTCCAGAAGTAGTCATACATTCTAATCATAGAAATGTTATTTAACAGTGAGAAACAGGTCATATGATAAATTGTGGGGGCGATTCAGTGATCACCTTGTGTCCGGCACGGATACAGGCGTGCTGGGTGAAACCTGGGAGAGCCCCAATTCGGGCTGGGCAAGATCCAGAAATGCATATTTAAATGAACCATTGAAATTAGTTATTTAAATACCTGGACACCCGTTTACACGACGCCCGGGAGCAAACGGCCATGCCTGCGGGACCTCGCCAGGGCGCCATATAGGACTGGACAATACAAACGTGGACCACATGTAATGGCACCTTGGGTACATCACACAGAGCAGTAGAAACCCTGAGTGGTCAGGTACTCAGGTGGTATCCTCGGACATGAGCACCTTGGCACTACCAGCCAAGCATCCTGGCAGTGCCACCTGGGCACCTGGCATAACAATTATCGCACTGCCAGGGTGCCTACAGCACATCCAAGGTGCCATGTGGGTAGTGCCATGAATCCGGGGTGCCAGTTTGTAACTGTCAGGAGTCGGGCCTGGAGGAGTGGTGAGGAGAAGTTCCCAGCAGCCGAAAGGACATTGTATCATTTCCAGCGGAAGTGAATGTCATTTTTGTATCATCCCATTGAAGGAGAGTCAATGATAACTGATACATGAATCAAGCTTTTATTCGTTATGGGACAAGGCATATCCATTATTAGGAAGGATAGGAATGTCACTGAATGAGCATGTTTATTGATTTTGTTTCGACATCAAATCTTGAATGAAGTAGTGATTGTCGGCGTTGTGACAAGAAGCACAAACACCCATTTATTTTATTAGTTTCAGTTCATTTGTGAGAAAGCAAAATGGGATTTAAAAATTTGAAATGTGTCCAAGAATTCAAACATGTTGATGGTTCTGGAAATGTCCTGACTTTTGATGGCTGAACTGATATTTTAGTAATGGAAATGTAAAATTATTCGCAGGCATGAAATCATGAAAATATAGAAGACTGTTACAATTTCACAAATGTTGATGATGATATTTCAGGTACGACTGGTTCACTGCTTGTTTAACATATGAATTATCAGTTCGAGGTTAAACATTGTCAATTGGATAGCACTGAAAATACCTGTTGTTTCATTTGTTGATGTTGAAGCTGAAGTGCTTAAAGCTGTGGTTACCATTGTAGATGGTTCAGTTGATGTTGAAGTCGATGGTGATGTTGCTGTTGATGATAATAGAGTTGTCAGTGAAGTAAAGCAGTAGCCCAATTAATTGCAGCAAAAAGCAGATAAATTGAACAAGATAAGGACTATCTGGATCTCCAAGTTAAGGAGTACATATTGTATTTTTAAGTATGTTGTTCCAAGATATTTTGCTGTTAATATAGAGTTTTCGACTACAGACAGTACAAACTTGTATGCTCAATTTAATTTAATGAGTTTACAAAAAACCAATGAATATCAATGGTTGCATTTATTGTTTTTTATAAATGAAGAGTACCCAATTATTTTTTTTCCAATTAAGAGGCAATTTAACGTGGCCAATTTGCCACATCTGCACATTTGTGGGTTGTGGGGTGACAGAGGGAGAAATTGCAAACTCCACACAGACAGTGACTCGGAGATGGGATCGACACCGGGTCCTCAGTGCCGAAGGCAGCAGTGCTAACCAGTATGCCACCGTGCTGCCCAGGATCCATTTCTTTGGTGCAAAAGGTATCACCAACATTTGTATTGCTATTATAGCATTGCCAGGGTGCATGGATGGTACTGCCAGGTTGGTACTGCTAGGGTCCCAGAAGCACTTCGAAGGTGCCATGTGGGTAGTGCCATGGATCCGGGGTGCCAGTTTGTAACTGTCAGGAGTCGGGCCTGGAGGAGTGGTGAGGAGAAGTTCCCAGCAGCCGAAAGGACATTGTATCATTTCCAGCGGAAGTGAATGTCATTTTTGTATCATCCCATTGAAGGAGAGTCAATGATAGCTGATACATGAATCAAGCTTTTATTCGTTATGGGACAAGGCATATCCATTATTAGGAAAGATAGGAATGTCACTGAATGAGCATGTTTATTGATTTTGTTTCGACATCAAATCTTGAATGAAGTAGTGATTGTCGGCGTTGTGACAAGAAGCACAAACACCCATTTGTTTTATTAGTTTCAGTTCATTTGTGAGAAAGCAAAATGGGATTTAAAAATTTGAAATGTGTCCAAGAATTCAAACATGTTGATGGTTCTAGAAATGTCCTGACTTTTGATGGCTGAACTGATATTTTAGTAATGGAAATGTAAAATTATTCGCAGGCATGAAATCATGAAAATATAGAAGACTGTTACAATTTCACAAATGTTGATGATGATATTTCAGGTACGACTGGTTCACTGCTTGTTTAACATATGAATTATCAGTTAGAGGTTAAACATTGTCAATTGGATAGCACTGAAAATACCTGTTGTTTCATTTGTTGATGTTGATGCTGAAGTGCTTAAAGCTGTGGTTACCATTGTAGATGGTTCAGTTGATGTTGAAGTCGATGGTGATGTTGCTGTTGATGATAATAGAGTTGTCAGTGAAGTAAAGCAGTAGCCCAATTAATTGCAGCAAAAAGCAGATAAATTGAACAAGATAAGGACTATCTGGATCTCCAAGTTAAGGAGTACATATTGTATTTTTAAGTATGTTGTTCCAAGATATTTTGCTGTTAATATAGAGTTTTCGACTACAGACAGTACAAACTTGTATGCTCAATTTAATTTAATGAGTTTACAAAAAACCAATGAATATCAATGGTTGCATTTATTGTCTTTTATAAATGAAGAGTACCCAATTATTTTTTTTCCAATTAAGAGGCAATTTAACGTGGCCAATTTGCCACATCTGCACATTTGTGGGTTGTGGGGTGACAGAGGGAGAAATTGCAAACTCCACACAGACAGTGACTCGGAGATGGGATCGACACCGGGTCCTCAGTGCCGAAGGCAGCAGTGCTAACCAGTATGCCACCGTGCCGCCCAGGATCCATTTCTTTGGTGCAAAAGGTATCACCAACATTTGTATTGCTATTATAGCATTGCCAGGGTGCATGGATGGTACTGCCAGGTTGGTACTGCTAGGGTGCCAGCAGCACATCCAAGGTGTCATGTGAGCAGTGCCATGAATC
This sequence comes from Scyliorhinus torazame, assembly GCF_047496885.1. Classification (NCBI taxonomy): domain Eukaryota; kingdom Metazoa; phylum Chordata; class Chondrichthyes; order Carcharhiniformes; family Scyliorhinidae; genus Scyliorhinus; species Scyliorhinus torazame. The sequence goes on from NC_092720.1 coordinate 48,895,398, forward strand.
CGGGGTGCCAGTTTGTAACTGTCAGGAGTCGGGCCTGGAGGAGTGGTGAGGAGAAGTTCCCAGCTGCCGAAAGGACATTGTATCATTTCCAGCGGAAGTGAATGTCATTTTTGTATCATCCCATTGAAGGAGAGTCAATGATAACTGATACATGAATCAAGCTTTTATTCGTTATGGGACAAGGCATATCCATTATTAGGAAAGATAGGAATGTCACTGAATGAGCATGTTTATTGATTTTGTTTCGACATCAAATCTTGAATGAAGTAGTGATTGTCGGCGTTGTGACAAGAAGCACAAACACCCATTTGTTTTATTAGTTTCAGTTCATTTGTGAGAAAGCAAAATGGGATTTAAAAATTTGAAATGTGTCCAAGAATTCAAACATGTTGATGGTTCTAGAAATGTCCTGACTTTTGATGGCTGAACTGATATTTTAGTAATGGAAATGTAAAATTATTCGCAGGCATGAAATCATGAAAATATAGAAGACTGTTACAATTTCACAAATGTTGATGATGATATTTCAGGTACGACTGGTTCACTGCTTGTTTAACATATGAATTATCAGTTAGAGGTTAAACATTGTCAATTGGATAGCACTGAAAATACCTGTTGTTTCATTTGTTGATGTTGATGCTGAAGTGCTTAAAGCTGTGGTTGTAGATGGTTCAGTTGATGTTGAAGTCGATGGTGATGTTGCTGTTGATGATAATAGAGTTGTCAGTGAAGTAAAGCAGTAGCCCAATTAATTGCAGCAAAAAGCAGATAAATTGAACAAGATAAGGACTATCTGGATCTCCAAGTTAAGGAGTACATATTGTATTTTTAAGTATGTTGTTCCAAGATATTTTGCTGTTAATATAGAGTTTTCGACTACAGACAGTACAAACTTGTATGCTCAATTTAATTTAATGAGTTTACAAAAAACCAATGAATATCAATGGTTGCATTTATTGTTTTTTATAAATGAAGAGTACCCAATTATTTTTTTTCCAATTAAGAGGCAATTTAACGTGGCCAATTTGCCACATCTGCACATTTGTGGGTTGTGGGGTGACAGAGGGAGAAATTGCAAACTCCACACAGACAGTGACTCGGAGATGGGATCGACACCGGGTCCTCAGTGCCGAAGGCAGCAGTGCTAACCAGTATGCCACCGTGCCGCCCAGGATCCATTTCTTTGGTGCAAAAGGTATCACCAACATTTGTATTGCTATTATAGCATTGCCAGGGTGCATGGATGGTACTGCCAGGTTGGTACTGCTAGGGTGCCAGCAGCACATCCAAGGTGTCATGTGAGCAGTGCCATGAATCCGGGGTGCCAGTTTGTAACTGTCAGGAGTCGGGCCTGGAGGAGTGGTGAGGAGAAGTTCCCAGCTGCCGAAAGGACATTGTATCATTTCCAGCGGAAGTGAATGTCATTTTTGTATCATCCCATTGAAGGAGAGTCAATGATAACTGATACATGAATCAAGCTTTTATTCGTTATGGGACAAGGCATATCCATTATTAGGAAAGATAGGAATGTCACTGAATGAGCATGTTTATTGATTTTGTTTCGACATCAAATCTTGAATGAAGTAGTGATTGTCGGCGTTGTGACAAGAAGCACAAACACCCATTTGTTTTATTAGTTTCAGTTCATTTGTGAGAAAGCAAAATGGGATTTAAAAATTTGAAATGTGTCCAAGAATTCAAACATGTTGATGGTTCTAGAAATGTCCTGACTTTTGATGGCTGAACTGATATTTTAGTAATGGAAATGTAAAATTATTCGCAGGCATGAAATCATGAAAATATAGAAGACTGTTACAATTTCACAAATGTTGATGATGATATTTCAGGTACGACTGGTTCACTGCTTGTTTAACATATGAATTATCAGTTAGAGGTTAAACATTGTCAATTGGATAGCACTGAAAATACCTGTTGTTTCATTTGTTGATGTTGAAGCTGAAGTGCTTAAAGCTGTGGTTACCATTGTAGATGGTTCAGTTGATGTTGAAGTCGATGGTGATGTTGCTGTTGATGATAATAGAGTTGTCAGTGAAGTAAAGCAGTAGCCCAATTAATTGCAGCAAAAAGCAGATAAATTGAACAAGATAAGGACTATCTGGATCTCCAAGTTAAGGAGGACATATTGTATTTTTAAGTATGTTGTTCCAAGATCTTTTGCTGTTAATATAGAGTTTTCGACTACAGACAGTACAAACTTGTATGCTCAATTTAATTTAATGAGTTTACAAAAAACCAATGAATATCAATGGTTGCATTTATTGTTTTTTATAAATTAAGAGTACCCAATTATTTTTTTTCCAATTAAGAGGCAATTTAACGTGGCCAATTTGCCACATCTGCACATTTGTGGGTTGTGGGGTGACAGAGGGAGAAATTGCAAACTCCACACAGACAGTGACTCGGAGATGGGATCGACACCGGGTCCTCAGTGCCGAAGGCAGCAGTGCTAACCAGTATGCCACCGTGCCGCCCAGGATCCATTTCTTTGGTGCAAAAGGTATCACCAACATTTGTATTGCTATTATAGCATTGCCAGGGTGCATGGATGGTACTGCCAGGTTGGTACTGCTAGGGTCCCAGAAGCACTTCGAAGGTGCCATGTGGGTAGTGCCATGGATCCGGGGTGCCAGTTTGTAACTGTCAGGAGTCGGGCCTGGAGGAGTGGTGAGGAGAAGTTCCCAGCAGCCGAAAGGACATTGTATCATTTCCAGCGGAAGTGAATGTCATTTTTGTATCATCCCATTGAAGGAGAGTCAATGATAGCTGATGCATGAATCAAGCTTTTATTCGTTATGGGACAAGGCATATCCATTATTAGGAAAGATAGGAATGTCACTGAATGAGCATGTTTATTGATTTTGTTTCGACATCAAATCTTGAATGAAGTAGTGATTGTCGGCGTTGTGACAAGAAGCACAAACACCCATTTGTTTTATTAGTTTCAGTTCATTTGTGAGAAAGCAAAATGGGATTTAAAAATTTGAAATGTGTCCAAGAATTCAAACATGTTGATGGTTCTAGAAATGTCCTGACTTTTGATGGCTGAACTGATATTTTAGTAATGGAAATGTAAAATTATTCGCAGGCATGAAATCATGAAAATATAGAAGACTGTTACAATTTCACAAATGTTGATGATGATATTTCAGGTACGACTGGTTCACTGCTTGTTTAACATATGAATTATCAGTTAGAGGTTAAACATTGTCAATTGGATAGCACTGAAAATACCTGTTGTTTCATTTGTTGATGTTGAAGCTGAAGTGCTTAAAGCTGTGGTTACCATTGTAGATGGTTCAGTTGATGTTGAAGTCGATGGTGATGTTGCTGTTGATGATAATAGAGTTGTCAGTGAAGTAAAGCAGTAGCCCAATTAATTGCAGCAAAAAGCAGATAAATTGAACAAGATAAGGACTATCTGGATCTCCAAATTAAGGAGTACATATTGTATTTTTAAGTATGTTGTTCCAAGATATTTTGCTGTTAATATAGAGTTTTCGACTACAGACAGTACAAACTTGTATGCTCAATTTAATTTAATGAGTTTACAAAAAACCAATGAATATCAATGGTTGCATTTATTGTTTTTTATAAATGAAGAGTACCCAATTATTTTTTTCCAATTAAGAGGCAATTTAACGTGGCCAATTTGCCACATCTGCACATTTGTGGGTTGTGGGGTGACAGAGGGAGAAATTGCAAACTCCACACAGACAGTGACTCGGAGATGGGATCGACACCGGGTCCTCAGTGCCGAAGGCAGCAGTGCTAACCAGTATGCCACCGTGCCGCCCAGGATCCATTTCTTTTGTGCAAAAGGTATCACCAACATTTGTATTGCTATTATAGCATTGCCAGGGTGCATGGATGGTACTGCCAGGTTGGTACTGCTAGGGTGCCAGCAGCACATCCAAGGTGTCATGTGAGCAGTGCCATGAATCCAGGGTGCCAGTTTGTAACTGTCAGGAGTCGGGCCTGGAGGAGTGGTGAGGAGAAGTTCCCAGCTGCCGAAAGGACATTGTATCATTTCCAGCGGAAGTGAATGTCATTTTTGTATCATCCCATTGAAGGAGAGTCAATGATAACTGATACATGAATCAAGCTTTTATTCGTTATGGGACAAGGCATATCCATTATTAGGAAAGATAGGAATGTCACTGAATGAGCATGTTTATTGATTTTGTTTCGACATCAAATCTTGAATGAAGTAGTGATTGTCGGCGTTGTGACAAGAAGCACAAACACCCATTTGTTTTATTAGATTCAGTTCATTTGTGAGAAAGCAAAATGGGATTTAAAAATTTGAAATGTGTCCAAGAATTCAAACATGTTGATGGTTCTAGAAATGTCCTGACTTTTGATGGCTGAACTGATATTTTAGTAATGGAAATGTAAAATTATTCGCAGGCATGAAATCATGAAAATATAGAAGACTGTTACAATTTCACAAATGTTGATGATGATATTTCAGGTACGACTGGTTCACTGCTTGTTTAACATATGAATTATCAGTTCGAGGTTAAACATTGTCAATTGGATAGCACTGAAAATACCTGTTGTTTCATTTGTTGATGTTGAAGCTGAAGTGCTTAAAGCTGTGGTTACCATTGTAGATGGTTCAGTTGATGTTGAAGTCGATGGTGATGTTGCTGTTGATGATAATAGAGTTGTCAGTGAAGTAAAGCAGTAGCCCAATTAATTGCAGCAAAAAGCAGATAAATTGAACAAGATAAGGACTATCTGGATCTCCAAGTTAAGGAGTACATATTATATTTTTAAGTATGTTGTTCCAAGATATTTTGCTGTTAATATAGAGTTTTCGACTACAGACAGTACAAACTTGTATGCTCAATTTAATTTAATGAGTTTACAAAAAACCAATGAATATCAATGGTTGCATTTATTGTTTTTTATAAATGAAGAGTACCCACTTATTTTTTTTCCAATTTAGAGTTTACAAAGTACCAATGAATATCATTATTTCCTGTTCATTTCTGCAAATGGTATCACCAACATTTGTACTTAACCCTGTCAATAATAATAATAATCTTTAGTGTCACAAGTCGGATTACATTAACAAAGCAATGAAGTTACTGTGAAAACCTGGATCGCTCCATAAGTTGTCATATATTCTAATCATAGAAATGTTAATTAACAGCGAAAAACATGTAATTATGATAAATTGTTGGCCCGATTCAGCAATCACGTTGCACTTGGCACGGATCTAGACGTGCTGAGTGAAACCCGGGGGAGTCCCAAACCAGGCGGGAAGATCCAGAAATGCATGTTTAAATACGCCATTGAAATGAGTCATTCAAATATCCGTAAGCCGGTTCACCAAGAACCCGGGAGCAAACGGTCATGCCTGCGGGACCTCGACAGGGCGCTATTTAGGACGGGGCAGCACAAACGTAGACCACGTGTAATGGCACCTTGGGTACATCTCACAAAGCAGTAGAAACCCCGAGTGGTCAGGCACACAGGGTGGTATCCTCGGTCACGAAGGCCCTGTTCCTGTGCTGTATGTATCTTTGCTTGTACTGTCACTGCTTTATTTCGTGGCATCTGCAGCTCCCTCTGGTGGTTATTCACAGTACTAATTAACCCTTGTAATGCTGATAGTTATGATAATACCACATTCGCAGGCATGAAAATATGGAAGGCTGTTACAATTTCATAACTGTTGATAATGATATTCAAGGTAAGATTGGTTCACTGTTTGTTTAACATATGAGTAATCAGTTACAGATTAAACATTGACAATTAGATAGCACTGGAAATACCTGTTGTTTCACTTGCTCCTGTTGAAGCTGAAGTGTTGAAAGCTGTGGTTACCATTGTAGATGGTTCAGTTGATGTTGAAGTCGATGGTGATGTTGCTGTTGATGTTAATAGAGTGTCAGTGAAGTGAAGCAATAGCCCAATTAATTGCAGCAAAAAGCAGATAAATTGATCAAGAGAAGGTCAACATAATGAATACAAACCATGGAAGATTTGAAAATTTGAAAATGCTGTGATACTTATTTGCAGTCTACCCTAGATCTCCAGTTTAAAAATAAATAAATTTAGAGTCCCCTATTCATTTTTTTCCAATTAAGGGGCAATTTAACATGGCCAATCCACCTAGCTTGCACATCTTTTTGAGCTGTGGGGGCGAAACCCACGCAAACACGGGGAGAATCAGCAAACGGACAGTGACCCAGAGCAGGGATCGAACCTGGGACCTCGCCGCCATGAGGCCGCAGTGCTAGTCCACTGTGCCACCGTGCTGCCCTCTGGATCACCAAGTTAAGGAGTACACATGGTCATCTTAAGTACGTTGTTACAAGATGTTTCGCTGATAATATAGAGTTTTCGACTACAGGCAGTAGAAACTTGTCTGCTCAATTTTATTTATTGAGTTTTCAAAATACCAATGAATATCATTAGTTGCAGTACTTCCCTCCAACAAATGTCGTTGGTTGCATTTCTTTTAGACAAAACGTATCACCAACATTTGTAATTTAGCCTGTCAATAATAATAATAATCTTTATTGTCATGAGAAGGATTACATGAATACAGCAATGAAGTTACTGTGAAAAGTTACAGTGAAAAATTGGATTGCTCCAGAAGTAGTCATACATTCTAATCATAGAAATGTTATTTAACAGTGAGAAACAGGTCATATGATAAATTGTGGGGGCGATTTAGTGATCACCTTGTGTCCGGCACGGATACAGGCTTGCTGGGTGAAACCTGGGAGAGCCCCAATTCGGGCTGGGCAAGATCCAGAAATGCATATTTAAATGAACCATTGAAATTAGTTATTTAAATACCTGGACACCCGTTTACACGACGCCCGGGAGCAAACGGCCATGCCTGCGGGACCTCGCCAGGGCGCCATATAGGACTGGACAATACAAACGTGGACCACATGTAATGGCACCTTGGGTACATCACACAGAGCAGTAGAAACTCTGAGTGGTCAGGTACTCAGGTGGTATCCTCGGACATGGGCACCTTGGCACTACCAGCCAAGCATCCTGGCAGTGCCACCTGGGCACCTGGCATAACAATTATCGCACTGCCAGGGTGCCTGCAGCACATCCAAGGTGTCATGTGAGCAGTGCCATGAATCAGGGGTGCCAGTTTGTAACTGTCACGAGTCGGGCCTGGAGGAGTGGTGAGGAGAAGTTCCCAGCAGCCGAAAGGACATTGTATCATTTCCAGCGGAAGTGAATGTCATTTTTGTATCATCCCATTGAAGGAGAGTCAATGATAACTGATACATGAATCAAGCTTTTATTCGTTATGGGACAAGGCATATCCATTATTAGGAAAGATAGGAATGTCACTGAATGAGCATGTTTATTGATTTTGTTTCGACATCAAATCTTGAATGAAGTAGTGATTGTCGGCGTTGTGACAAGAAGCACAAACACCCATTTGTTTTATTAGTTTCAGTTCATTTGTGAGAAAGCAAAATGGGATTTAAAAATTTGAAATGTGTCCAAGAATTCAAACATGTTGATGGTTCTAGAAATGTCCTGACTTTTGATGGCTGAACTGATATTTTAGTAATGGAAATGTAAAATTATTCGCAGGCATGAAATCATGAAAATATAGAAGACTGTTACAATTTCACAAATGTTGATGATGATATTTCAGGTACGACTGGTTCACTGCTTGTTTAACATATGAATTATCAGTTCGAGGTTAAACATTGTCAATTGGATAGCACTGAAAATACCTGTTGTTTCATTTGTTGATGTTGAAGCTGAAGTGCTTAAAGCTGTGGTTACCATTGTAGATGGTTCAGTTGATGTTGAAGTCGATGGTGATGTTGCTGTTGATGATAATAGAGTTGTCAGTGAAGTAAAGCAGTAGCCCAATTAATTGCAGCAAAAAGCAGATAAATTGAACAAGATAAGGACTATCTGGATCTCCAAGTTAAGGAGTACATATTGTATTTTTAAGTATGTTGTTCCAAGATATTTTGCTGTTAATATAGAGTTTTCGACTACAGACAGTACAAACTTGTATGCTCAATTTAATTTAATGAGTTTACAAAAAACCAATGAATATCAATGGTTGCATTTATTGTTTTTTATAAATGAAGAGTACCCAATTATTTTTTTTCCAATTAAGAGGCAATTTAACGTGGCCAATTTGCCACATCTGCACATTTGTGGGTTGTGGGGTGACAGAGGGAGAAATTGCAAACTCCACACAGACAGTGACTCGGAGATGGGATCGACACCGGGTCCTCAGTGCCGAAGGCAGCAGTGCTAACCAGTATGCCACCGTGCCGCCCAGGATCCATTTCTTTGGTGCAAAAGGTATCACCAACATTTGTATTGCTATTATAGCATTGCCAGGGTGCATGGATGGTACTGCCAGGTTGGTACTGCTAGGGTCCCAGAAGCACTTCGAAGGTGCCATGTGGGTAGTGCCATGGATCCGGGGTGCCAGTTTGTAACTGTCAGGAGTCGGGCCTGGAGGAGTGGTGAGGAGAAGTTCCCAGCAGCCGAAAGGACATTGTATCATTTCCAGCGGGAGTGAATGTCATTTTTGTATCATCCCATTGAAGGAGAGTCAATGATAGCTGATACATGAATCAAGCTTTTATTCGTTATGGGACAAGGCATATCCATTATTAGGAAAGATAGGAATGTCACTGAATGAGCATGTTTATTGATTTTGTTTCGACATCAAATCTTGAATGAAGTAGTGATTGTCGGCGTTGTGACAAGAAGCACAAACACCCATTTGTTTTATTAGTTTCAGTTCATTTGTGAGAAAGCAAAATGGGATTTAAAAATTTGAAATGTGTCCAAGAATTCAAACATGTTGATGGTTCTAGAAATGTCCTGACTTTTGATGGCTGAACTGATATTTTAGTAATGGAAATGTAAAATTATTCGCAGGCATGAAATCATGAAAATATAGAAGACTGTTACAATTTCACAAATGTTGATGATGATATTTCAGGTACGACTGGTTCACTGCTTGTTTAACATATGAATTATCAGTTAGAGGTTAAACATTGTCAATTGGATAGCACTGAAAATACCTGTTGTTTCATTTGTTGATGTTGAAGCTGAAGTGCTTAAAGCTGTGGTTACCATTGTAGATGGTTCAGTTGATGTTGAAGTCGATGGTGATGTTGCTGTTGATGATAATAGAGTTGTCAGTGAAGTAAAGCAGTAGCCCAATTAATTGCAGCAAAAAGCAGATAAATTGAACAAGATAAGGACTATCTGGATCTCCAAGTTAAGGAGTACATATTGTATTTTTAAGTATGTTGTTCCAAGATATTTTGCTGTTAATATAGAGTTTTCGACTACAGACAGTACAAACTTGTATGCTCAATTTAATTTAATGAGTTTACAAAAAACCAATGAATATCAATGGTTGCATTTATTGTTTTTTATAAATGAAGAGTACCCAATTATTTTTTTTCCAATTAAGAGGCAATTTAACGTGGCCAATTTGCCACATCTGCACATTTGTGGGTTGTGGGGTGACAGAGGGAGAAATTGCAAACTCCACACAGACAGTGACTCGGAGATGGGATCGACACCGGGTCCTCAGTGCCGAAGGCAGCAGTGCTAACCAGTATGCCACCGTGCCGCCCAGGATCCATTTCTTTGGTGCAAAAGGTATCACCAACATTTGTATTGCTATTATAGCATTGCCAGGGTGCATGGATGGTACTGCCAGGTTGGTACTGCTAGGGTCCCAGAAGCACTTCGAAGGTGCCATGTGGGTAGTGCCATGGATCCGGGGTGCCAGTTTGTAACTGTCAGGAGTCGGGCCTGGAGGAGTGGTGAGGAGAAGTTCCCAGCAGCCGAAAGGACATTGTATCATTTCCAGCGGAAGTGAATGTCATTTTTGTATCATCCCATTGAAGGAGAGTCAATGATAACTGATACATGAATCAAGCTTTTATTCGTTATGGGACAAGGCATATCCATTATTAGGAAAGATAGGAATGTCACTGAATGAGCATGTTTATTGATTTTGTTTTGACATCAAATCTTGAATGAAGTAGTGATTGTCGGCGTTGTGACAAGAAGCACAAACACCCATTTGTTTTATTAGTTTCAGTTCATTTGTGAGAAAGCAAAATGGGATTTAAAAATTTGAAATGTGTCCAAGAATTCAAACATGTTGATGGTTCTAGAAATGTCCTAACTTTTGATGGCTGAACTGATATTTTAGTAATGGAAATGTAAAATTATTCGCAGGCATGAAATCATGAAAATATAGAAGACAGTTACAATTTCACAAATGTTGATGATGATATTTCAGGTACGACTGGTTCACTGCTTGTTTAACATATGAATTATCAGTTAGAGGTTAAACATTGTCAATTGGATAGCACTGAAAATACCTGTTGTTTCATTTGTTGATGTTGAAGCTGAAGTGCTTAAAGCTGTGGTTACCATTGTAGATGGTTCAGTTGATGTTGAAGTCGATGGTGATGTTGCTGTTGATGATAATAGAGTTGTCAGTGAAGTAAAGCAGTAGCCCAATTAATTGCAGCAAAAAGCAGATAAATTGAACAAGATAAGGACTATCTGGATCTCCAAGTTAAGGAGTACATATTGTATTTTTAAGTATGTTGTTCCAAGATATTTTGCTGTTAATATAGAGTTTTCGACTACAGACAGTACAAACTTGTATGCTCAATTTAATTTAATGAGTTTACAAAAAACCAATGAATATCAATGGTTGCATTTATTGTTTTTTATAAATGAAGAGTACCCAATTATTTTTTTTCCAATTTAGAGTTTACAAAGTACCAATGAATATCATTATTTCCTGTTCATTTCTGCAAATGGTATCACCAACATTTGTACTTAACCCTGTCAATAATAATAATAATCTTTAGTGTCACAAGTCGGATTACATTAACAAAGCAATGAAGTTACTGTGAAAACCTGGATCGCTCCATAAGTTGTCATATATTCTAATCATAGAAATGTTAATTAACAGCGAAAAACATGTAATTATGATAAATTGTTGGCCCGATTCAGCAATCACGTTGCACTTGGCACGGATCTAGACGTGCTGAGTGAAACCCGGGGGAGTCCCAAACCAGGCGGGAAGATCCAGAAATGCATGTTTAAATACGCCATTGAAATGAGTCATTCAAATATCCGTAAGCCGGTTCACCAAGAACCCGGGAGCAAACGGTCATGCCTGCGGGACCTCGACAGGGCGCTATTTAGGACGGGGCAGCACAAACGTAGACCACGTGTAATGGCACCTTGGGTACATCTCACAAAGCAGTAGAAACCCCGAGTGGTCAGGCACACAGGGTGGTATCCTCGGTCACGAAAGCCCTGTTCCTGTGCTGTATGTATCTTTGCTTGTACTGTCACTGCTTTATTTCGTGGCATCTGCAGCTCCCTCTGGTGGTTATTCACAGTACTAATTAACCCTTGTAATGCTGATAGTTATGATAATACCACATTCGCAGGCATGAAAATATGGAAGGCTGTTACAATTTCATAACTGTTGATAATGATATTCAAGGTAAGATTGGTTCACTGTTTGTTTAACATATGAGTAATCAGTTACAGATTAAACATTGACAATTAGATAGCACTGGAAATACCTGTTGTTTCACTTGTTCCTGTTGAAGCTGAAGTGTTGAAAGCTGTGGTTACCATTGTAGATGGTTCAGTTGATGTTGAAGTCGATGGTGATGTTGCTGTTGATGATAATAGAGTGTCAGTGAAGTGAAGCAATAGCCCAATTAATTGCAGCAAAAAGCAGATAAATTGATCAAGAGAAGGTCAACATAATGAATACAAACCATGGAAGATTTGAAAATTTGAAAATGCTGTGATACTTATTTGCAGTCTACCCTAGATCTCCAGTTTAAAAATAAATAAATTTAGAGTCCCCTATTCATTTTTTTCCAATTAAGGGGCAATTTAACATGGCCAATCCACCTAGCTTGCACATCTTTTTGAGCTGTGGGGGCGAAACCCACGCAAACACGGGGAGAATCAGCAAACGGACAGTGACCCAGAGCAGGGATCGAACCTGGGACCTCGCCGCCATGAGGCCGCAGTGCTAGTCCACTGTGCCACCGTGCTGCCCTCTGGATCACCAAGTTAAGGAGTACACATGGTCATCTTAAGTACGTTGTTACAAGATGTTTCGCTGATAATATAGAGTTTTCGACTACAGGCAGTAGAAACTTGTCTGCTCAATTTTATTTATTGAGTTTTCAAAATACCAATGAATATCATTAGTTGCAGTACTTCCCTCCAACAAATGTCGTTGGTTGCATTTCTTTTAGACAAAACGTATCACCACCATTTGTAATTTAGCCTGTCAATAATAATAATAATCTTTATTGTCATGAGAAGGATTACATGAATACAGCAATGAAGGTACTGTGAAAAGTTACAGTGAAAAATTGGATTGCTCCAGAAGTAGTCATACATTCTAATCATAGAAATGTTATTTAACAGTGAGAAACAGGTCATATGATAAATTGTGGGGGCGATTCAGTGATCACCTTGTGTCCGGCACGGATACAGGCGTGCTGGGTGAAACCTGGGAGAGCCCCAATTCGGGCTGGGCAAGATCCAGAAATGCATATTTAAATGAACCATTGAAATTAGTTATTTAAATACCTGGACACCCGTTTACACGACGCCCGGGAGCAAACGGCCATGCCTGCGGGACCTCGCCAGGGCGCCATATAGGACTGGACAATACAAACGTGGACCACATGTAATGGCACCTTGGGTACATCACACAGAGCAGTAGAAACCCTGAGTGGTCAGGTACTCAGGTGGTATCCTCGGACATGGGCACCTTGGCACTACCAGCCAAGCATCCTGGCAGTGCCACCTGGGCACCTGGCATAACAATTATCGCACTGCCAGGGCGCCTGGGTGGCACTGCGAAGGTGCCAGCAGCACATCCAAGGTGTCATGTGAGCAGTGCCATGAATCCGGGGTGCCAGTTTGTAACTGTCAGGAGTCGGGCCTGGAGGAGTGGTGAGGAGAAGTTCCTAGCAGCCGAAAGGACATTGTATCATTTCCAGCGGAAGTGAATGTCATTTTTGTATCATCCCATTGAAGGAGAGTCAATGATAACTGATACATGAATCAAGCTTTTATTCGTTATGGGACAAGGCATATCCATTATTAGGAAAGATAGGAATGTCACTGAATGAGCATGTTTATTGATTTTGTTTCGACATCAAATCTTGAATGAAGTAGTGATTGTCGGCGTTGTGACAAGAAGCACAAACACCCATTTGTTTTATTAGTTTCAGTTCATTTGTGAGAAAATAAAATGGGATTTAAAAATTTGAAATGTGTCCAAGAATTCAAACATGTTGATGGTTCTGGAAATGTCCTGACTTTTGATGGCTGAACTGATATTTTAGTAATGGAAATGTAAAATTATTCGCAGGCATGAAGTCATGAAAATATAGAAGACTGTTACAATTTCACAAATGTTGATGATGATATTTCAGGTACGACTGGTTCGCTGCTTGTTTAACATATGAATTATCAGTTAGAGGTTAAACATTGTCAATTGGATAGCACTGAAAATACCTGTTGTTTCATTTGTTGATGTTGAAGCTGAAGTGCTTAAAGCTGTGGTTACCATTGTAGATGGTTCAGTTGATGTTGAAGTCGATGGTGATGTTGCTGTTGATGATAATAGAGTTGTCAGTGAAGTAAAGCAGTAGCCCAATTAATTGCAGCAAAAAGCAGATAAATTGAACAAGATAAGGACTATCTGGATCTCCAAGTTAAGGAGTACATATTGTATTTTTAAGTATGTTGTTCCAAGATATTTTGCTGTTAATATAGAGTTTTCGACTACAGACAGTACAAACTTGTATGCTCAATTTAATTTAATGAGTTTACAAAAAACCAATGAATATCAATGGTTGCATTTATTGTTTTTTATAAATGAAGAGTACCCAATTATTTTTTTTCCAATTAAGAGGCAATTTAACGTGGCCAATTTGCCACATCTGCACATTTGTGGGTTGTGGGGTGACAGAGGGAGAAATTGCAAACTCCACACAGACAGTGACTCGGAGATGGGATCGACACCGGGTCCTCAGTGCCGAAGGCTGCAGTGCTAACCAGTATGCCACCGTGCCGCCCAGGATCCATTTCTTTGGTGCAAAAGGTATCACCAACATTTGTATTGCTATTATAGCATTGCCAGGGTGCATGGATGGTACTGCCAGGTTGGTACTGCTAGGGTCCCAGAAGCACTTCGAAGGTGCCATGTGGGTAGTGCCATGGATCCGGGGTGCCAGTTTGTAACTGTCAGGAGTCGGGCCTGGAGGAGTGGTGAGGAGAAGTTCCCAGCAGCCGAAAGGACATTGTATCATTTCCAGCGGAAGTGAATGTCATTTTTGTATCATCCCATTGAAGGAGAGTCAATGATAGCTGATGCATGAATCAAGCTTTTATTCGTTATGGGACAAGGCATATCCTTTATTAGGAAAGATAGGAATGTCAATGAATGAGCATGTTTATTGATTTTGTTTCGACATCAAATCTTGAATGAAGTAGTGATTGTCGGCGTTGTGACAAGAAGCACAAACACCCATTTGTTTTATTAGTTTCAGTTCATTTGTGAGAAAGCAAAATGGGATTTAAAAATTTGAAATGTGTCCAAGAATTCAAACATGTTGATGGTTCTGGAAATGTCCTGACTTTTGATGGCTGAACTGATATTTTAGTAATGGCAATGTAAAATTATTCGCAGGCATGAAATCATGAAAATATAGAAGACTGTTACAATTTCACAAATGTTGATGATGATATTTCAGGTACGACTGGTTCACTGCTTGTTTAACATATGAATTATCAGTTAGAGGTTAAACATTGTCAATTGGATAGCACTGAAAATACCTGTTGTTTCATTTGTTGATGTTGAAGCTGAAGTGCTTAAAGCTGTGGTTACCATTGTAGATGGTTCAGTTGATGTTGAGGTCGATGGTGATGTTGCTGTTGATGATAATAGAGTTGTCAGTGAAGTAAAGCAGTAGCCCAATTAATTGCAGCAAAAAGCAGATAAATTGAACAAGATAAGGACTATCTGGATCTCCAAGTTAAGGAGGACATATTGTATTTTTAAGTATGTTGTTCCAAGATATTTTGCTGTTAATATAGAGTTTTCGACTACAGACAGTACAAACTTGTATGCTCAATTTAATTTAATGAGTTTACAAAAAACCAATGAATATCAATGGTTGCATTTATTGTTTTTTATAAATGAAGAGTACCCAATTATTTTTTTTCCAATTAAGAGGCAATTTAACGTGGCCAATTTGCCACATCTGCACATTTGTGGGTTGTGGGGTGACAGAGGGAGAAATTGCAAACTCCACACAGACAGTGACTCGGAGATGGGATCGACACCGGGTCCTCAGTGCCGAAGGCAGCAGTGCTAACCAGTATGCCACCGTGCCGCCCAGGATCCATTTCTTTGGTGCAAAAGGTATCACCAACATTTGTATTGCTATTATAGCATTACCAGGGTGCATGGATGGTACTGCCAGGTTGGTACTGCTAGGGTGCCAGCAGCACATCCAAGGTGTCATGTGAGCAGTGCCATGAATCCGGGGTGCCAGTTTGTAACTGTCAGGAGTCGGGCCTGGAGGAGTGGTGAGGAGAAGTTCCCAGCTGCCGAAAGGACATTGTATCATTTCCAGCGGAAGTGAATGTCATTTTTGTATCATCCCATTGAAGGAGAGTCAATGATAACTGATACATGAATCAAGCTTTTATTCGTTATGGGACAAGGCATATCCATTATTAGGAAAGATAGGAATGTCACTGAATGAGCATGTTTATTGATTTTGTTTCGACATCAAATCTTGAATGAAGTAGTGATTGTCGGCGTTGTGACAAGAAGCACAAACACCCATTTGTTTTATTAGTTTCAGTTCATTTGTGAGAAAGCAAAATGGGATTTAAAAATTTGAAATGTGTCCAAGAATTCAAACATGTTGATGGTTCTAGAAATGTCCTGACTTTTGATGGCTGAACTGATATTTTAGTAATGGAAATGTAAAATTATTCGCAGGCATGAAATCATGAAAATATAGAAGACTGTTACAATTTCACAAATGTTGATGATGATATTTCAGGTACGACTGGTTCACTGCTTGTTTAACATATGAGTTATCAGTTAGAGGTTAAACATTGTCAATTGGATAGCACTGAAAATACCTGTTGTTTCATTTGTTGATGTTGAAGCTGAAGTGCTTAAAGCTGTGGTTACCATTGTAGATGGTTCAGTTGATGTTGAAGTCGATGGTGATGTTGCTGTTGATGATAATAGAGTTGTCAGTGAAGTAAAGCAGTAGCCCAATTAATTGCAGCAAAAAGCAGATAAATTGAACAAGATAAGGACTATCTGGATCTCCAAGTTAAGGAGTACATATTGTATTTTTAAGTATGTTGTTCCAAGATAGTTTGCTGTTAATATAGAGTTTTCGACTACAGACAGTACAAACTTGTATGCTCAATTTAATTTAATGAGTTTACAAAAAACCAATGAATATCAATGGTTGCATTTATTGTTTTTTATAAATGAAGAGTACCCAATTATTTTTTTTCCAATTAAGAGGCAATTTAACGTGGCCAATTTGCCACATCTGCACATTTGTGGGTTGTGGGGTGACAGAGGGAGAAATTGCAAACTCCACACAGACAGTGACTCGGAGATGGGATCGACACCGGGTCCTCAGTGCCGAAGGCAGCAGTGCTAACCAGTATGCCACCGTGCCGCCCAGGATCCATTTCTTTGGTGCAAAAGGTATCACCAACATTTGTATTGCTATTATAGCATTACCAGGGTGCATGGATGGTACTGCCAGGTTGGTACTGCTAGGGTGCCAGCAGCACATCCAAGGTGTCATGTGAGCAGTGCCATGAATCCGGGGTGCCAGTTTGTAACTGTCAGGAGTCGGGCCTGGAGGAGTGGTGAGGAGAAGTTCCCAGCAGCCGAAAGGACATTGTATCATTTCCAGCGGAAGTGAATGTCATTTTTGTATCATCCCATTGAAGGAGAGTCAATGATAACTGATACATGAATCAAGCTTTTATTCGTTATGGGACAAGGCATATCCATTATTAGGAAAGATAGGAATGTCACTGAATGAGCATGTTTATTGATTTTGTTTCGACATCAAATCTTGAATGAAGTAGTGATTGTCGGCGTTGTGACAAGAAGCACAAACACCCATTTGTTTTATTAGTTTCAGTTCATTTGTGAGAAAGCAAAATGGGATTTAAAAATTTGAAATGTGTCCAAGAATTCAAACATGTTGATGGTTCTAGAAATGTCCTGACTTTTGATGGCTGAACTGATATTTTAGTAATGGAAATGTAAAATTATTCGCAGGCATGAAATCATGAAAATATAGAAGACTGTTACAATTTCACAAATGTTGATGATGATATTTCAGGTACGACTGGTTCACTGCTTGTTTAACATATGAATTATCAGTTAGAGGTTAAACATTGTCAATTGGATAGCACTGAAAATACCTGTTGTTTCATTTGTTGATGTTGAAGCTGAAGTGCTTAAAGCTGTGGTTACCATTGTAGATGGTTCAGTTGATGTTGAAGTTGATGGTGATGTTGCTGTTGATGATAATAGAGTTGTCAGTGAAGTAAAGCAGTAGCCCAATTAATTGCAGCAAAAAGCAGATAAATTGAACAAGATAAGGACTATCTGGATCTCCAAGTTAAGGAGTACATATTGTATTTTTAAGTATGTTGTTCCAAGATATTTTGCTGTTAATATAGAGTTTTCGACTACAGACAGTACAAACTTGTATGCTCAATTTAATTTAATGAGTTTACAAAAAACCAATGAATATCAATGGTTGCATTTATTGTTTTTTAAACATGAAGAGTACCCAATTATTTTTTTCCAATTAAGAGGCAATTTAACGTGGCCAATTTGCCACATCTGCACATTTGTGGGTTGTGGGGTGACAGAGGGAGAAATTGCAAACTCCACACAGACAGTGACTCGGAGATGGGATCGACACCGGGTCCTCAGTGCCGAAGGCAGCAGTGCTAACCAGTATGCCACCGTGCCGCCCAGGATCCATTTCTTTGGTGCAAAAGGTATCACCAACATTTGTATTGCTATTATAGCATTGCCAGGGTGCATGGATGGTACTGCCAGGTTGGTGCTGCTAGGGTCCCAGAAGCACTTCGAAGGTGCCATGTGGGTAGTGCCATGGATCCGGGGTGCCAGTTTGTAACTGTCAGGAGTCGGGCCTGGAGGAGTGGTGAGGAGAAGTTCCCAGCAGCCGAAAGAACATTGTATCATTTCCAGCGGAAGTGAATGTCATTTTTGTATCATCCCATTGAAGGAGAGTCAATGATAACTGATACATGAATCAAGCTTTTATTCGTTATGGGACAAGGCATATCCATTATTAGGAAAGATAGGAATGTCACTGAATGAGCATGTTTATTGATTTTGTTTCGACATCAAATCTTGAATGAAGTAGTGATTGTCGGCGTTGTGACAAGAAGCACAAACACCCATTTGTTTTATTAGTTTCAGTTCATTTGTGAGAAAGCAAAATGGGATTTAAAAATTTGAAATGTGTCCAAGAATTCAAACATGTTGATGGTTCTAGAAATGTCCTGACTTTTGATGGCTGAACTGATATTTTAGTAATGGAAATGTAAAATTATTCGCAGGCATGAAATCATGAAAATATAGAAGACTGTTACAATTTCACAAATGTTGATGATGATATTTCAGGTACGACTGGTTCACTGCTTGTTTAACATATGAATTATCAGTTAGAGGTTAAACATTGTCAATTGGATAGCACTGAAAATACCTGTTGTTTCATTTGTTGATGTTGAAGCTGAAGTGCTTAAAGCTGTGGTTACCATTGTAGATGGTTCAGTTGATGTTGAAGTCGATGGTGATGTTGCTGTTGATGATAATAGAGTTGTCAGTGAAGTAAAGCAGTAGCCCAATTAATTGCAGCAAAAAGCAGATAAATTGAACAAGATAAGGACTATCTGGATCTCCAAGTTAAGGAGGACATATTGTATTTTTAAGTATGTTGTTCCAAGATATTTTGCTGTTAATATAGAGTTTTCGACTACAGACAGTACAAACTTGTATGCTCAATTTAATTTAATGAGTTTACAAAAAACCAATGAATATCAATGGTTGCATTTATTCTTTTTTATAAATGAAGAGTACCCAATTATTTTTTTTCCAATTTAGAGTTTACAAAGTACCAATGAATATCATTATTTCCTGTTCATTTCTGCAAATGGTATCACCAACATTTGTACTTAACCCTGTCAATAATAATAATAATCTTTAGTGTCACAAGTCGGATTACATTAACAAAGCAATGAAGTTACTGTGAAAACCTGGATCGCTCCATAAGTTGTCATATATTCTAATTATAGAAATGTTAATTAACAGCGAAAAACATGTAATTATGATAAATTGTTGGCCCGATTCAGCAATCTCGTTGCACTTGGCACGGATCTAGACGTGCTGAGTGAAACCCGGGGGAGTCCCAAACCAGGCGGGAAGATCCAGAAATGCATGTTTAAATACGCCATTGAAATGAGTCATTCAAATATCCGTAAGCCGGTTCACCAAGAACCCGGGAGCAAACGGTCATGCCTGCGGGACCTCGACAGGGCGCTATTTAGGACGGGGCAGCACAAACGTAGACCACGTGTAATGGCACCTTGGGTACATCTCACAAAGCAGTAGAAACCCCGAGTGGTCAGGTACACAGGGTGGTATCCTCGGTCACGAAGGCCCTGTTCCTGTGCTGTATTTATCTTTGCTTGTACTGTCACTGCTTTATTTCGTGGCATCTGCAGCTCCCTCTGGTGGTTATTCACAGTACTAATTAACCCTTGTAATGCTGATAGTTATGATAATACCACATTCGCAGGCATGAAAATATGGAAGGCTGTTACAATTTCATAACTGTTGATAATGATATTCAAGGTAAGATTGGTTCACTGTTTGTTTAACATATGAGTAATCAGTTACAGATTAAACATTGACAATTAGATAGCACTGGAAATACCTGTTGTTTCACTTGTTCCTGTTGAAGCTGAAGTGTTGAAAGCTGTGGTTACCATTGTAGATGGTTCAGTTGATGTTGAAGTCGATGGTGATGTTGCTGTTGATGATAAATTGATCAAGAGAAGGTCAACATAATGAATACAAACCATGGAAGATTTGAAAATTTGAAAATGCTGTGATACTTATTTGCAGTCTACCCTAGATCTCCAGTTTAAAAATAAATAAATTTAGAGTCCCCTATTCATTTTTTTCCAATTAAGGGGCAATTTAACATGGCCAATCCACCTAGCTTGCACATCTTTTTGAGCTGTGGGGGCGAAACCCACGCAAACACGGGGAGAATCAGCAAACCGACAGTGACCCAGAGCAGGGATCGAACCTGGGACCTCGCCGCCATGAGGCCGCAGTGCTAGTCCACTGTGCCACCGTGCTGCCCTCTGGATCACCAAGTTAAGGAGTACACATGGTCATCTTAAGTACGTTGTTACAAGATGTTTCGCTGATAATATAGAGTTTTCGACTACAGGCAGTAGAAACTTGTCTGCTCAATTTTATTTATTGAGTTTTCAAAATACCAATGAATATCATTAGTTGCAGTACTTCCCTCCAACAAATGTCGTTGGTTGCATTTCTTTTAGACAAAACGTATCACCAACATTTGTAATTTAGCCTGTCAATAATAATAATAATCTTTATTGTCATGAGAAGGATTACATGAATACAGCAATGAAGTTACTGTGAAAAGTTACAGTGAAAAATTGGATTGCTCCAGAAGTAGTCATACATTCTAATCATAGAAATGTTATTTAACAGTGAGAAACAGGTCATATGATAAATTGTGGGGGCGATTCAGTGATCACCTTGTGTCCGGCACGGATACAGGCGTGCTGGGTGAAACCTGGGAGAGCCCCAATTCGGGCTGGGCAAGATCCAGAAATGCATATTTAAATGAACCATTGAAATTAGTTATTTAAATACCTGGACACCCGTTTACACGACGCCCGGGAGCAAACGGCCATGCCTGCGGGACCTCGCCAGGGCGCCATATAGGACTGGACAATACAAACGTGGACCACATGTAATGGCACCTTGGGTACATCACACAGAGCAGTAGAAACCCTGAGTGGTCAGGTACTCAGGTGGTATCCTCGGACATGGGCACCTTGGCACTACCAGCCAAGCATCCTGGCAGTGCCACCTGGGCACCTGGCATAACACTTATCGCACTGCCAGGGTGCCTGGGTGGCACTGCCAAGGTGCCAGCAGCACATCCAAGGTGTCATGTGAGCAGTGCCATGAATCCGGGGTGCCAGTTTGTAACTGTCAGGAGTCGGGCCTGGAGGAGTGGTGAGGAGAAGTTCCCAGCAGCCGAAAGGACATAGTATCATTTCCAGCGGAAGTGAATGTCATTTTTGTATCATCCCATTGAAGGAGAGTCAATGATAACTGATACATGAATCAAGCTTTTATTCGTTATGGGACAAGGCATATCCATTATTAGGAAAGATAGGAATGTCACTGAATGAGCATGTTTATTGATTTTGTTTCGACATCAAATCTTGAATGAAGTAGTGATTGTCGGCGTTGTGACAAGAAGCACAAACACCCATTTGTTTTATTAGTTTCAGTTCATTTGTGAGAAAGCAAAATGGGATTTAAAAATTTGAAATGTGTCCAAGAATTCAAACATGTTGATGGTTCTAGAAATGTCCTGACTTTTGATGGCTGAACTGATATTTTAGTAATGGAAATGTAAAATTATTCGCAGGCATGAAATCATGAAAATATAGAAGACTGTTACAATTTCACAAATGTTGATGATGATATTTCAGGTACGACTGGTTCACTGCTTGTTTAACATATGAATTATCAGTTAGAGGTTAAACATTGTCAATTGGATAGCACTGAAAATACCTGTTGTTTCATTTGTTGATGTTGAAGCTGAAGTGCTTAAAGCTGTGGTTACCATTGTAGATGGTTCAGTTGATGTTGAAGTCGATGGTGATGTTGCTGTTGATGATAATAGAGTTGTCAGTGAGGTAAAGCAGTAGCCCAATTAATTGCAGCAAAAAGCAGATAAATTGAACAAGATAAGGACTATCTGGATCTCCAAGTTAAGGAGTACATATTGTATTTTTAAGTATGTTGTTCCAAGATCTTTTGCTGTTAATATAGAGTTTTCGACTACAGACAGTACAAACTTGTATGCTCAATTTAATTTAATGAGTTTACAAAAAACCAATGAATATCAATGGTTGCATTTATTGTTTTTTATAAATGAAGAGTACCCAATTATTTTTTTTCCAATTAAGAGGCAATTTAACGTGGCCAATTTGCCACATCTGCACATTTGTGGGTTGTGGGGTGACAGAGGGAGAAATTGCAAACTCCACACAGACAGTGACTCGGAGATGGGATCGACACCGGGTCCTCAGTGCCGAAGGCAGCAGTGCTAACCAGTATGCCACCGTGCCGCCCAGGATCCATTTCTTTGGTGCAAAAGGTATCACCAACATTTGTATTGCTATTATAGCATTGCCAGGGTGCATGGATGGTACTGCCAGGTTGGTACTGCTAGGGTCCCAGAAGCACTTCGAAGGTGCCATGTGGGTAGTGCCATGGATCCGGGGTGCCAGTTTGTAACTGTCAGGAGTCGGGCCTGGAGGAGTGGTGAGGAGAAGTTCCCAGCAGCCGAAAGGACATTGTATCATTTCCAGCGGAAGTGAATGTCATTTTTGTATCATCCCATTGAAGGAGAGTCAATGATAACTGATACATGAATCAAGCTTTTATTCGTTATGGGACAAGGCATATCCAGTATTAGGAAAGATAGGAATGTCACTGAATGAGCATGTTTATTGATTTTGTTTCGACATCAAATCTTGAATGAAGTAGTGATTGTCGGCGTTGTGACAAGAAGCACAAACACCCATTTGTTTTATTAGTTTCAGTTCATTTGTGAGAAAGCAAAATGGGATTTAAAAATTTGAAATTTGTCCAAGAATTCAAACATGTTGATGGTTCTAGAAATGTCCTGACTTTTGATGGCTGAACTGATATTTTAGTAATGGAAATGTAAAATTATTCGCAGGCATGAAATCATGAAAATATAGAAGACTGTTACAATTTCACAAATGTTGATGATGATATTTCAGGTACGACTGGTTCACTGCTTGTTTAACATATGAATTATCAGTTAGAGGTTAAACATTGTCAATTGGAGAGCACTGAAAATACCTGTTGTTTCATTTGTTGATGTTGAAGCTGAAGTGCTTAAAGCTGTGGTTACCATTGTAGATGGTTCAGTTGATGTTGAAGTCGATGGTGATGTTGCTGTTGATGATAATAGAGTTGTCAGTGAAGTAAAGCAGTAGCCCAATTAATTGCAGCAAAAAGCAGATAAATTGAACAAGATAAGGACTATCTGGATCTCCAAGTTAAGGAGTACATATTGTATTTTTAAGTATGTTGTTCCAAGATATTTTGCTGTTAATATAGAGTTTTCGACTACAGACAGTACAAACCTGTATGCTCAATTTAATTTAATGAGTTTACAAAAAACCAATGAATATCAATGGTTGCATTTATTGTTTTTTATAAATGAAGAGTACCCAATTATTTTTTTTCCAATTAAGAGGCAATTTAACGTGGCCAATTTGCCACATCTGCACATTTGTGGGTTGTGGGGTGACAGAGGGAGAAATTGCAAACTCCACACAGACAGTGACTCGGAGATGGGATCGACACCGGGTCCTCAGTGCCGAAGGCAGCAGTGCTAACCAGTATGCCACCGTGCCGCCCAGGATCCATTTCTTTGGTGCAAAAGGTATCACCAACATTTGTATTGCTATTATAGCATTGCCAGGGTGCATGGATGGTACTGCCAGGTTGGTACTGCTAGGGTCCCAGAAGCACTTCGAAGGTGCCATGTGGGTAGTGCCATGGATCCGGGGTGCCAGTTTGTAACTGTCAGGAGTCGGGCCTGGAGGAGTGGTGAGGAGAAGTTCCCAGCAGCCGAAAGGACATTGTATCATTTCCAGCGGAAGTGAATGTCATTTTTGTATCATCCCATTGAAGGAGAGTCAATGATAACTGATACATGAATCAAGCTTCTATTCGTTATGGGACAAGGCATATCCATTATTAGGAAAGGTAGGAATGTCACTGAATGAGCATGTTTATTGATTTTGTTTCGACATCAAATCTTGAATGAAGTAGTGATTGTCGGCGTTGTGACAAGAAGCACAAACACCCATTTGTTTTATTAGTTTCAGTTCATTTGTGAGAAAGCAAAATGGGATTTAAAAATTTGAAATGTGTCCAAGAATTCAAACATGTTGATGGTTCTAGAAATGTCCTGACTTTTGATGGCTGAACTGATATTTTAGTAATGGAAATGTAAAATTATTCGCAGGCATGAAATCATGAAAATATAGAAGACTGTTACAATTTCACAAATGTTGATGATGATATTTCAGGTACGACTGGTTCACTGCTTGTTTAACATATGAATTATCAGTTAGAGGTTAAACATTGTCAATTGGATAGCACTGAAAATACCTGTTGTTTCATTTGTTGATGTTGAAGCTGAAGTGCTTAAAGCTGTGGTTACCATTGTAGACGGTTCAGTTGATGTTGAAGTCGATGGCGATGTTGCTGTTGATGATAATAGAGTTGTCAGTGAAGTGACGCAATCGCCCAATTAATTGCAGCAAAAAGCATATAAATTCAGCAAGATAAGGTCAACAACATGAATAAAAATCATGTGAGATTTGAAAATTTGAGTGTTGTGATACTCATTCGCAGACTATTTTGGATCTCGAATTTAAGGGGTACATGGGGTATTCTGAAGTACGAAGTTACAACATGTTTCGACTACCGGCAGTACAAACTTGGACGCTCAATTTTATTTGGAGTTTACAAAGTACCAATGAATATCATTGTTTGCTGTGCAAATGGTATCACCAACATTTGTACTTTATCCTGTCAATGATAATAATAATCTTTCGTGTCACAAGTAGGATTACATTAACAAAGCAATGAATTTACGGTGAAAGGTTACTGTGAAAAATTGGATTGGTCCAGAAGTTGTCATATATTCTAATCATAGAAATGTTAAATAACAGCAAAATACAGTTAATTATGATAAATTGTGTGTGCGATTCAACGATCACTTTGCACTCGGCACGGATCCAGGCGTGCTGGGTGAAACCCGGGAGACCCTAAATCGGGCTGGGCAATACACAGAAATGCAAATTTAAATGTGCTATTGAAATGATTTATTAAAAATACCGGTACGACGCTTCTTCCAGCGCCCAGGAGCAAACGGCCATGCCTGCGGGACCTCTCTAGGGCGCCATTTAGGACGGGGCAACACAAACGTGGACCATGTGTAATGGCACCTTGGGTACATCTCACAGAGCAGTAGAAACCCTGAGTGGTCAGGTACATAGTGTGGTATCCTCAGTCAGTCTGATATCCTCAGTCACGGGCACCTTGGCATTACCAATCTGTCATCCTTGCAGTGCCACCTGGGCAGGTGGCATAGCAATTATGGCACTTCCCAGGCACCTGGGTGGTACTGCCTGTGTGCCAGCAGCACTTCCAAGGTCCCATATGGGCAGTGCCATGGATCTGGAGTTGCCAGTTTGTAACTGTCAGGGGTCGGGCCTGGAGGGGTGGTGAGGGGAAGTTCCCAGCGGCCGAGAGAATGTCATCTAGTTTACAGCGGAAGTGAATGTGATTATTATATGATTCCATTGAAGGAGCACCAATGATAACTGATACATGAATCAAGCTTTTATTCCTTATGGCACTAGTCATATCCATTATTAGGAAAGATAGGAATGTCACTGCGTGAGCATGTTTATTGATTTTGTTTTGACAACAAATCTTGAATGAAGTAGTGATTGTAGGCATTGTGACAAGAAGCACAAACACCCATTTGTTGTATTAGTTTCAGTTCATTTGTGTGAAAGCAAAATGAGATTTGAAAATTTGAAATGTGTCCAAGAATTCAAGCATGTTGATGGTTCTGGAAATGCCCTGACTTTTGATGGATGACCTGATATTGTATCAATGGAAATGTAAGGGTATTCTCAGGCATGAAATCATGAAAATTTGCAAGGCTGTTCCAATTTCAGAAATGTTGATGATGATATTCCAGGTATGATTGATTCACTGCCTGTTCAACATATGAGTTATCAGATAGTGGTTAAACATTGTCAATTGGATACTAGAGGGATGGAGTTTAAGACTAGGGAGGTTCTGCTGCAATTGTATAAGGTGTTAGTGAGGCCACACCTGGAGTATTGTGTTCAGTATTGGTCTCCCTACTTGAGAAAGGACGTACTGGCAGTGGAGGGTGTGCAGAGGAGATTCACTAGGTTAATCCCAGAGCTGAAGGGGTTGGATTATGAGGAGAGGTTGAGTAGACTGGGACTGTACTCGTTGGAATTTAGAAGGATGAGGGGCGATCTTATAGAAACATATAAGATTATGAAGGGAATAGATAGGATAGATGCAGGCAGGTTGTTTCCACTGACGGGTGAAAGCAGAACTAGGGTGCATAGCCTCAAAATAATGGGAAGTAGATTTAGGACTGAGTTTAGGAGGAACTTCTTCACCCAAAGGGTTGTGAATCAATGGAATTCCTTGCCCACTGAAGCAGTAGAGGCTCCTTCATTAAATGTTTTTAAGATAAAGATAGATAGTTTTTTGAAGAATAAAGGGATTAAGAGTTATGGTGTTCGGGCCGGAAAGTGGAGCTGAGTCCACAAAAGATCAGCCATGATCGCATTGAATGGTGGAGCAGGCTCGAGGGGCCAGATGTCCTACTCCTGCTCCTAGTTCTTATGTTCTTATGTTCACTTATTAATGTTGACGCTGATGTTTTTAATGCTGTGGTTGCCGTTGTGGATGGTTCAGTTGATGTTAAAGTCGATGGTAATGTTGCTGATGATAACAAAGTTGTCAGTGAATTAAAGCAATGGCCCAAATCAATGCAACAAAAAGCACATAAATTGAGCAAGCGAGGGTCAACAACATAGATAAAAATCATGGGAGACTTGAAAATTTGAAAGTGCTGTGATACTTATTCGGATCTCCAAGTTAAGGAGCGCATATTGTATTCTGAAGTACTTTGTTACACGATGTTTTACTGTTAATATAGAGTTATAGAACCTTGAATGAAGCAGTGATTGTAGGCGTTGTGACAAGAAGCACAAACACCCCTCTGTGTTCACTTCAGTTCATTTGTAAGATTGCAAAATGAGATTTGAAAATTGGAAATGTGTCAAAGAATTCCAACATGTTGATGGTTCTGGAAATGTCCTGACTTTTGATGGATGAACTGATATTGTCGCTTTGGAAATGTTATGGCATTCGCCGGAATGAAATCATGAAAATATGGAAGGCTGTTACAATTTCACATAGGTTGATGATGATATTCCAGGTAAGACTGGTTCACTGCTTGTTTTACGTATCAGTTATCAGTTAGACGTTGAACATTGAAATACCTGTTGTTTCACTTATTGATGTTGAAGCTGAAGTGTTGAAAGCCGTGGTTACCATTGTAGATGGTTCAGTTGATGTTGAAGTCGATGGTGATGTTGCTGTTGATGATAATAGAGTTGTTAGTGAAGTGACGCAATCGCCCAATTAATTGCAGCAAAAAGCATATAAATTCAGCAAGATAAGGTCAACAACATGAAAATAAATCATGAGAGATTTGAAAATTTGAGTGCTGTGATACTCATTCGCAGACTATTTTGGATCTCGAATTTAAGGGGTACATGGGGTATTCTGAAGTACGATGTTACAAGATGTTTAGACTACAGGCAGTACAAACTTGTCTGCTCAATTTTATTTGGAGTTTACAAAGTACCAATGAATATCATTGTTTGCAGTTCATTTCTGCAGATGGTATCACTAACATTTTTATTTTATCCTGTCAATGATAATAATAATTTTTAGTGTTACAAGTAGGATTACATTAACTAAGTAATGAATTTAAGGTGAAACGTTACTGTGAAAAATTGGATTGCTCCAGAAGTTGTCATATATTCTAATCGTAGAAATGTTAAATAACAGCAAAAAACAGTTAATTCTGATAAGTTGTGTTTGCGATTCAACGATCACTTTGCGCTCGGCACAGATCCAGGCGTGCTGGGTGAAACCCGGGAGACCCCAATTCGGGCTGGGCAAGACCCAGAAATGTCTATTTAAATGCGCCATTAGCATTACCAGTCTGTCATCCTTGCAGTGCCATCTGAGCAGGTGGCATAGCAATTATGGCACTTCCTGTGCACCTGGGTGGTACTGCCAGTGTGCCAGAAGCACTTCCAAGGTCCCACATGGGCAGTGCCATGGATCTGGAGTTGCCAGTTTGTAACTGTCAGAGGTCGGGCCTGGAGGGGTGGTGAGGGGAAGTTCCCAGCGGCCGAGAGAACGTCATCTAGTTTACAGCGGAAGTGAATGTCATTATTGTATGATCCCATTGAAGGAGCGTCAATGATAACTGATACATGAATGAAGCTTTTATTCCTTATGGCACTAGCCATATCCATTATGAGGAAAGATAGGAATATCACTGCGTGAGCATGTTTATTGATTTTGTTTTGACAACAAATCTTGAATGAAGTAGTGATTGTAGGTATTGTGACAAGAAGCACAAACACCCATTTGTTGTATTAGTTTCAGTTCATTTGTGTGAAAGCAAAATGAGATTTGAACATTTGAAATGTGTCCAAGAATTCAAGCATGTTGATGGTTCTGGAAATGTCCTGACTTTTGATGGATGAACTGATATTGTAGCAATGGAAATGTAAGGGTATTCGCAGGCATGAAATCATGAAAATTTGGAAGGCTGTTCCAATTTCAGAAATGTTGATATTCCAGGTTAGATTGATTCACTGCCTGTTCAACATATGAGTTATCATTTCGAGGTTAAACATTGTCAATTGGATAGCACTGAAAATACCTGTTGTTTCACTTGTTGCTGTTGAAGCTGAAGTGTTGAAAGCTGTGGTTACCATTGTAGATGGTTCAGTTGATGTTGAAGTCGATGGTGATGTTGCTGTTGATGATAATAGAGTTATCATAGAATTTACAGTGCAGAAGGAGGCCATTTGGCCCATCGAGTCTGCACTGGCTCTTGGAAAGAGCAACCTACCCAAGGTAAACACCTCCACCCTATCCCAGTAACCCCACCCAACACTAAGGGCAATTTTGGACACTAAGGGCAATTTATCATGGCCAATCCACCTAACCTGCAGATCTTTGGGCTGTGGGAGGAAACCGGAGCACCCGGAGGAAACCCAGGCACCCACGGGGAGGATGTGCAGACTCCGCACAGACAGTGACCCAAGCCGGAATCGAACCTGGGACTCTGGAGCTGTGAAGCAATTGTGCTATCCACAATGCTACCGTGCTGCCCAGTTGTCAGTGAAGTGAAGCAATAGCCCTATTAATTGGGCAAAAAGCATATAAATGCTGCATGATATGGTCAACGACATGAATAAAAATCATGTGTGATTTGAAAATTTGAGTGCTGTGATACTTATTCGCAGACTACCCTGGGTCTCCAGTTTAAGGAGCACATGTTGTATTTTGAAGTACGATGTTACAAGATGTTTCGACTGCAGGCAGTACAAACTTGTCTGCACAATTTTGTTTATTGAGTTTACAAAATACCAATGAATATCATTGTTTGCTTTTCATTTATGCAAAAGGTATCACCAACATTTGTAATTTATGTATTGTCAATACTAATAATCTTTAGTGTCACAAGTAGGATTTGTAGCCACCTGAGTTGGCCACTTCCCGACTTAAAATGGAGAACCGCAAAGGCTGAAGTAAAATTCTGCCAACACAGGCAAAAACTAGCAGGTGCAAGTTTACTGTGTATTAGACTCTGCAGAAACCCAGACAGCAGCGATACAAGCATCCATCTGCATAGTAATGTAGCAGCCATCTACATAGTAATGCAGCAGCCATCTACATAGTAATGAGCGATCCCCGGGAACAATCAAAACATTTTAAGGTAAACAAAGCCAAGCCAGACTCCTCATCGCCAGCAGGAGCCAACACAAAAGAGGTTAACGGACACTTAAAGACCGCCCAATGATCAGGGAACAGTTCCAGCATTGGAGAAATCGAACGAAGCGATTGGAACAAAGTCCAATCACTTGAAACCAGGTACGGGGTATGCCCCAAAGGGCGGGAAGCCCCTGGGGACTATAAAGTAAAGTCCCCAAGTTCAAATCGTCCTGCTTGACAGGGTCACTCAGCAACTCACAAAAAGCTTGTGCCAATTATGATCCCTCAGTGGAGGCTCATAATGAGAAATGGGTTGTAAAAAGATTGTCCCGCACCTGGGAGCAATCTGTTCAAAACAAACCGACGAATAAAAATCCCGAAGACAGCAGGCAGAAGCGGATATACACACAGTTAAGGCACACCAGAATCCCGCATGGGTGAATGAAGGCAGGAACAGCCCCCCACAAAAGCCACAGGAGAGTTACAACTGTGGACATTTTGGATACTTTGCACGAGAATGCAATGCCCCACAAAAGCAACAGAGAGCCCAACAGACAGGCACTCTAAATAAGACCAGGACAAAGCCAATACATAGCGTTAGCACCCGTTCAGATCAGACGGACCTGAACGGAACGGACTGACGGTGTTCGGGCTCCTCCAGTTGGGTCTGCGATACCCTTTGGGATAGGTCCGGCCGACCAGTAGTTGCAGCAAAGATTCGAGGACAGCCCATCGAATTTCTCTGGGACACAGGAGGGTCCCGCACCACAATCAATTCCTCCACCATATTCCAGAAAGACACGTGGCCCACTACAGCCACCATCACCCTCAGCGGCTTTACAGGCCACTCACAACAGGGACATGTCACAGCCCCTGTACCCATTCAAATCAGCAACATCACCACCAAGCACCCCATAGTTTTAGTCGATCTACCCCACATAGCAGAACACATTTTAGGCATAGATTTTATGAATTCCCACAACCTATCCTTTGATCCAGTCAATCAATGTGTCTGGAGAATGACAAAATCTGCAAGAACCCCCACAACGCTCACCATAGGAGAATATGCAAACAAAATTAGCGCAGTAGGCGAATTTTGGTTTGACCCGACCACGATTAGCACAGGCAAGCAGGTTAGGGCAGTTCTGCAGAAGCACAGGACAGCATTCGCGACCCACAAACACGACTATGGCCGGATGACTGGTTCCGTTCCAATCACAGGACCTGACCTTAGACCCCAAAAGCAATACGGATTTCTCCAAGAGGCAGAGGGAGAAATCGCAAAAGTTATCGACAGTTTATTAGAGCAGGGCGTACTCAGATCAGTAGCCTCCACTAATAATGCCCCGATTTGGCCAGTGAGAAAGCCCGATGGATCATGGCGACTGACCATCGATTACCGGGAACTCAACAAAGTCACCCCCGCAGCAGCCCCCACGGTAGCCACAAGTCCCGAGACCATGCTCAAACAGGGACTCAACTCACAATACTTTACGGTTTTGGACATCAGTAATGGATTCTGGTCCATTCAATTGGCAAAAGCGTGCCAATACAAATTTGCCTTCACTTTTAAAGCACAGCAGTACATGTGGACATGCCTTCCACAAGGATTCCACAACTCCCCCTCCATTTTCCACCGATAGCTGGCAAATGGTTTATCAATATTTTCTCGCCCCGAATGTCTGGTCCAGTATGTGGACGACCTATTACTGCAAACAGACACCAAGGCAGAGCACATCGAGCTTCTGGCCGAACTCCTTCATTCAATTGGTTGTTAAATCAACCCCAAAAAGGCCCAGATTTTGGAAAACAAGGTGATATATTTGGGTACAATTATCACACATGGCAAACGTGAGATCGAGCACAAAAGAATTGACTCGATTGCCAAATTGCCCTTTCCCCAGAATGTTTCAGCCCTCCAGTCGTTTTTAGAACTGGTTGGCTACTGCCGAAACCACATTGACGGTTTCGCCAGCAAGGCAACACCCCTCTCAGACCTCCTAAAGAAAGGAGCCCCCTGGGAATGGCTTCCGCAGCCTATGGATGCTGTGGACTCTTTGAAAAGAGCACTTATAGTAGCCCCCGCACTACAAGTTTCAGACCCGCTTTCCCCCTATGCGATAGAGGTAGCAAGCACAGACCGCACCCTTTCGGCCGTGCTCCTCCAGGAATGGCACGGACAATTAAGACCCATGGCTTACGCCTCCAGAGTTTTAGATGCTGTGGAGCAGGGATTTTCAGCCTGTGAAAGGCACCTGCTCGCAGTTTTTTGGGCAGTATAATATTTTTCATGTATAACTGGACTGAACCCCATCACAATCCTGACGGAACACACCCCCACCCAACTTTTACTGGACGGATAACTTAAGGACGGTACAGTCAGTCAAATAAAAGCAGCCAGATGGACCCTTCTTTTGCAGGGACAGGACATCACTGTTAAAAGGACCAAGACCCACACTTTCTTAGCAGATAACCTACAGTACCCAGGCATCCCCCACGAATGTGAAATCATCTCACCGCACCACAACACAGGCCCCTTTATTGCAAAAACACCCCCCAGAAAGATAGGTAGTCCAACCCAGAGCCCCCAGCACACAGACATGTGCGAACCCATAAGAATATATGTGGATGGATCGTCCACAATATTAGAAGGGAAGCGCATAACAGGATGCGGCATTTATGTCGAGGACGCGCAGGGACACGCCCTAGAAGAAATCGCAATAAAACTTCCAGGACACTTAGGTGCACAGGCGGCTGAACTAGCAGCCGTGGCATACATTGATTGTAGAACACCCAGATTCCTTCCCCAGCCCAGCAGACATATACTCGGACAGCCTCTATGTCTGCAACAGCCTTACAGAATTCCTACCCCTGTGGAAAGCAAGAGGATTTGTTTCTGCAGACGGAAAACCCCTCCCCTCAACCCCATTGCTCCATCACATTTTAGAAAAAGCACAGGGCAGGACTTTTGGAATAGTTAAAGTTCGTAGTCACCATCGTTCCTCCCCCCCCTGGAAATTTAAAAGCCGACGCACTGGCAAAAGCAGGTTCCAGGCACGGATATTTTTGGACACCCCCCGAGAGCGCACCAGTGAATGCAGTTCAGGTCTCGCAGACAAATATCCAGAAGCAGGACAGCGATCTCAGGGAGATTTTAAAAGGAACATTTACAGCACTCCATGATAGATTTAAAAATGCACTGACTGCACATGACGGTCTGGTGCTAAAAGTCACCCTTTATGTGGTTCCTGAACAGGACAGGAATCAGCTCATTTGTTTGTTCCATGACGGTCATGGACATCAGGGAATTGATTCCACTACAGCCCACCTCAGGCAGCTCTGTTGGTGGCCAAGTTTGAAAGAAGACGTAACACACTACGTTGAGAATTGCCTTATCTGTGCCCAGAACAATCCGGACAGATACGCAAAGAAAGGTCAACTTAGTCACACCCGCCCCGTTAATGGGGCCTGGACTAACCTCCAGATTGATTTTATAGGACCATTGTCCCCTTGCAGGCATGGTTATAAGTATGTACTCGTTGTGGTAGACACGTTTACAAAATGGGTAGAGGCATTCCCATCCAGAACGAACACGGCAAAGACCACAGCCAAGATCTTAACCCACCACATCTTTACGAGATGGGGACTCCCCCGCAGCATTGAATCCGACCAAGGTTCCCATTTTACGGGACGTGTCATGAAGAACGTCCTCACGATATTCCACATCGCACACCACTCCCAGTCGAGTGGTATCGTTGGAGCGCAAGAATCGGACCCTAAAATCCACCCTCAGAAAAATGGTCCAGCAAAACAACACCACTTGGGACTCAGTCCTCCCTTTTGCGCTGATGTTTTTGCGAAATACGGTTTCAACATCAACAGGTTACACCCCACACACCCTCATGACCGGACGCCCCATGAAAGGCACAGAATTTTTATTGGGATTAGATTTGACCAGCCCCGAGGTGACGGCCCTCACACACGAGAAAGCAGTAGAACAACTGGTAGAGAATGTTAAAACAGCTCAGCTAGCAGCCACGGTAAGATTAGGCTCACGAAAGAAACAGAGCAAGGCCTGTTTCGATAAGACAGTGCATGCGACTGAGTTCAGTGTAGGACAGCATGTGATGCTCTCCATATACAACCCCAGCACATTCCTGTCACCGAAGTATTCGGGTCTGTACTCCATTGCGGACAAAGTAAACCCCTCCGTGTACAAAATGAAGTTCCCCAACGGAAAGACTGCATGGTTCCATATTAACCAGCTTAAGGCATATGGACCACAGTCGAACCACACACACCACGTCATGCTCGACGCAGCAGACCACGCCCCGCCCACAGCCAACGTAACCCTACCCTCTCCCAACATGTCCAGCCGAGCCACGGACTCAACCCCGACTCCACCCCCGAACTATACACTCCGCCCCGGAACACCCACAGACAGCAGCAGCAGCGACAGCAACTGGGACACAGACAATAGCCACAGCACGCCGCCTACTATCACCGTACATCAGGCCCCACACCCAGAGAATCTGAGCACAATTCGAGTGATCCCTTCATGATCACTTTCCTGAACAAACCCCACCACCGACCACCGACCTACATTGACGACCCCGACTCCATTCCAACATAATTGGACACATCCTTTTGGCACCGGGACAATTCATTCAGACTCGTCCCAAATGGATCCCAAATCACACCATGCAGCCCTATCCGCCCTTATACATTCGAGAGTTTGGCATCCGAGAGAAGATGACGACTTTGAGTCTGACTCCCAAAGCGAGAATCCCTTTGCGACCCTGTTCGCAACTGATAATTGAGGTATCCAGATGATGTTTTAAAAAGGAACCGCTTGGGAGAAAACGGTGTCCTTTCTGATGGAACCTGCAGCATGTTGTTTAATGTTGTTTGTTACTGTTAGTGTTAAATGTTGCACGTAAGATCGGAAAATTGTTTTCCACGGCCCAACGCCTTATTTGTCGGCAGAAATCTTTGAGAACGTGCCAGCACACTCATCGGCCGAAACCGCTGAGAGCTTGCCAGACCCCCATTCATAACTGCTCTTCTGGTTCGAAGGTAGAACCAATACGGCAACCCCCCCACGATGACTACATTTTTGCCCGTTCTTGTCGGTTGCTCAGGCAGTGGGACCCGCCCTGCCTGAGGACCCCCCCTCTGGTCAGCTACGCTCGGTAGAGAACACACGGCATTGGTCGCCGTCCTACCCGGGGATTCCATCCAATCTTACCCGTCATGGCCCATACGCACCTCATTTCGGCACTTTTTGGTTCAAAAGAAAGTTTTGTTTTGTTTTCAGGCAACCCTTAGGTTGCCAACCCTATGCTATTTACATCCTCAAACATTTGGATGGGAAATCCCAACTTAAAATGGAGAACCGCAAAGGCTGAACGGAAATTCAGCCAACACGGGCAACAACTAGCAGGTGCAAGTTTACTGTGTATTAGACTCTGCAGAAACCCAGACAGCAGCGATACAAGCATCCATCTGCATAGTAATGTAGCAGCCATCTACATAGTAATGAGCGATCCCCGGGAACAATCAAAACATTTTAAGGTAAACAAAGCCAAGCCAGACTTCTCAGCGCCAGCAGGAGCCAACACAAAAGAGGTTAACGGACACTTAAAGACCGCCCAACGATCAGTGAACAGCTCCAATATTGGAGAAATCGAACCAAGCGATTGGAACGAAGTCCAATCACTTGAATCCAGGTATGGAGTCCATCCCGAAGGGCGGGAAGCCCCTGGGGACTATAAAGTAAAGTCCCCAAGTTTAAATCGTCCTTCTTGACAGGGTCACTCAGCAACGCGAAGCAACCCCTGAGAGTGAACAGTCTGGCGGCCTCCAAGAAAGTAAGTCTCAAGTCAACGCTCGCTACGAGATAGGCGCTCCTAGCTACCAGTCCATACCAGCTTTTGAATCCCGCAGACTCAGGACCTGAACGAAAGGCCATTTGTTCCCCTGACCTGGTGGGCCAGTTCGAAGCTAAGTATAGGCCTGTTAGTTATAGAAATAGCCTATAAAGTAGAGTTTATGCATGAGTAGCGATTGACTGTATAATAAATGTGTATTGATTTGAATATTACTAATTGGTGTGTTGATTAATTGATCATTACTTGAACGTGAACCTCGTGGCGGTATCATAAAGGTACCTGGCGACTCCAGAGCAAAGGTTATAAAACAGAGCCAATTGAACCAACCAAAAGTTAGCAACAGATTACATTAACAAAGGAATGAATTTACAGTGAAACATTCCTCTGAAAAACTGGATTGCTCCAGAAGTTGTCATATATTCTAATCATAGAAATGTTAAATAACAGCGAAAAACAGTTAATTATGATAAATTGTGGGCACGATTCAGTGATCACTTAGCGCTCGGCACGGATCCAGGCATGCTGGGTGAAACCCGGGAGTGCCCCAAATCGGGCTGGGCAAGATCCAGAAATGCAGATTTAAATGCGCCATTGAAATGAGTCATTCAAATTCCCGTACGCCGGTTCTCCCAGCACCCAGGAGCAAACGTCTATGCTTGCGGGACCTCGCCAGGGCACCATTTAGGACGGAGCAACGTGGACCACGTGTAATGGCACCTTGGGTACATCTCACAGAGCAGTAGAAACCCCGAGTGGTCAGGTACACAGGGTGGTATCCTCGATCATGGGCACCTTGGCAATCTGTCATTCTTGCAGTGCCACCTGGGCACATGGCATAGCAATTATGGCACTGCCATTGTGACAGTGTGGTACTCATAGAATTAACAGTGCAGAAGGCCATTCGGCCCATCAAGTCTGCACCGGCTCTTGGAAAGAGCACCCTACCCAAGTCCACACCTCCACACCATCCCCATAACCCAGTCACCCCACCCAACACTAAGGGCACTTTTGGACACTAAGGGCAATTTAGCATGGCAGATCCACTGAACCGGCACATCTTTGGACTGTGGGAGGAAACCGGAGCACCCGGAGGAAACCGACGCACACACGGGGAGAACGTGCAGACTCCGCACAGACAGTGACTCAAGCCAGGAATCGAACCTGAGACCCTGGAGCTGTGAAGCAATTGTGCTAA
Organism: Scyliorhinus torazame; assembly: GCF_047496885.1. Lineage (NCBI taxonomy): Eukaryota > Metazoa > Chordata > Chondrichthyes > Carcharhiniformes > Scyliorhinidae > Scyliorhinus > Scyliorhinus torazame. The sequence continues at coordinate 48,932,638 of NC_092720.1, forward strand.
CCACTATGCTACCGTGCTGCCCCCATGCTAACATGCTGCCCCCGTACTGCCAGAATGCCAGCAGCACTTCTAAGGACCCATGTGGGCAGTGCCATGGATACGGGTGCCAGTTTGTAACTATCAGCAGTCGGGCCTGGAGAGGTGGTGAGAGGACGTTCCCAGCGGCCGAGAGAACGTCGTATAGTTTACAGCAGAAGTGAATGTCATTATTGTATGATCCCATTGAAGGAGTGTCAACGATAACTAATACATGTTGGATGAACTGATATTGTAGCAATGGAAATGTAAGGGTATTTGCAGGCATGAAATCGTGAAAATATGGAAGGCTATAAAAATCATGTGAGATTTGAAAATTTGAGTGCTGTGAATGAATATGCGGCTTGAGAGATGGTGGAGGAAGGAGGGGTTCAGATTTTTGGGACACTGGAATTGGTTCTGGGGACGGTGGGACCCTTACAAATTGGATGGTCTACACCTGGGCAGGACTGGAACCAATGTCCTAGGGGGTGCTTTTGCTAACACTGTTTTGGAGGTTTTAAACTAATGTGGCAGGGCGATGGGAACCAGATTAAGAAGTTAGAGGTCAGTAAAGAGGCAGAAACTAAAGCCAGTAAGGTACTAGATAATAAACTCAATGTGACTGAGGGGACTGAGAAGACAGGAAAGAGATGATGAACGCAAAGGGACAGGTGGTCTGAGGTGCATTTGTTTCAATGCGAGAAGTGTAGCAGGTAAGGCAGATGAATTTAGGGCTTGGATTAGTACCTGGGAATATGATGTTATTGGTATTACTGAGATTTGGTTGAGGGGAGGGCAAGATTGGCAATTAAATATCCCAGAGTATAGATGTTTCAGGAGGGATAGAGAGGGAGATAAAAGGGGTGGAGGAGTTGCATTACTGGTTAGAGATGATATCACAGCTGTGATTAAGGAGGGCACTATGGAGGATTCGGGCACTGAGGCAATATGGGTAAAGCTAAGAAATAGGAAGGGTGCAGTAACATTGTTGGGACTTTACTACAGGCCCCCCAAAAGCGAGCGTGAAGTAGAGGTACAAATATATAGACAGATTATAGAAAAATGTAGGAGCAATAGGGTGGTCGTGATGGGAGATTTTAACTTCCCCAACATTGAATGGGACTCATGTAGTGTTGGAGGCGTAGATGGAGCAGAATTTGTAAGGAGCATCCAGGAGAGTTTTTTAGAGCAGTATGTAAATAGTCCAACTCGGGAAGGTGCCATACTGGTCCTGGTAATGGGGAATGATCCCGGCCAGGTGGTTGAAGTTTCAGTCGGTGATTACTTTGGGAATAGCGATCACAATTCTGTAAGTTTTAGAATACTCATGGACAAAGACGAGAGTGGTCCTAAAGGAAGAGTGCTAAATTGGGGAAAGGCCAAGTATAACAAAATTCGGCAGGAGCTAGGGAATGTGGATTGGGAGCAGCTGTTTAAGGGTAAATCCACATTTGAAATGTGGGAGTCTTTTAAGGAAAGGTTGATTAGAGTGCAGGACAGATATGTCCCTGTGAAAATGAGGGATAGAAATGGCAAGATTAGGGAACCATGGATGACGGGTGGAATTGTGAGACTAGCTAAGATGAAAAAGGAAGCATACATAAGATCTAGGCGACTTAAAACTGATGAAGCTTTGGAGGAATATCGGGAAAGTAGGACAAATCTTAAACGCGCAATAAAGAGGGCTAAAAGGGGTCATGAAATATCTTTGGCTAACAGGGTTAAGGAAAATCCCAAAGCTTTTTATTCATATATAAGGAGCAAGAGGGTAACTAGAGAAAGGATTGGCCCACTCAAAGGCAAAAGAGGGAATTTATGCGTGGAGTCAGAGGAAATGGGTGAGATTCTTAATGAGTACTTTGCATCGGTATTCACCAAGGAGAGGGACATGACGGATGTTGAGGTTAGGGATGAATGCCTAAATACTCTAGGTCAAGTCAGCATAAGGAAGGGGGAAGTTTTGGGTATTCTAAAAGACATTAAGGTGGACAAATCCCCAGGTCCGGATGGGATCGATCCCAGGTTACTGAGGGAAGCGAGGGACGTAATAGCTGGGGCCTTGGCAGATAGCTTTGCAGCATCCTTGAGCACGGGTGAGGTCACGGAGGACTGGAGAATTGCTAATTTTGTCCCTTTGTTTAAGAAGGGTAGCAGGGATAATCCAGGGAATTATAGACCTGTGAGCTTGACGTCAGTGGTAGGCAAACTGTTGGAGAAGATACTGAGGGATAGGATATATTCACATTTGGAAGAAAATAGACTTATCAGTGATAGGCAGCATGGTTTTGTGCAGGGAAGGTCATGTCTTACAAACCTAATAGAATTCTTTGAGGGAGTGACAAAGTTAATTGATGAGGGAAGGGCTGTAGATGTCATATACATGGACTTCAGTAAGGCGTTTGATAAAGTTTCCTATGGCAGGTTGATGAAAAAGTGAAGTCGCATGGGGTTCAGGGTGTACTAGCGAGATGGATAAAGAACTGGCTGGGCAATAGGAGACAGAAGTAGCGTCAATGATAACTGATGCATGAATCAAGCTTTTATTCGTTATGGCACTAGTCATATCCATTATTCGGAAAGATAGGAATATCACTGCGTGAGCATGTTTATTGATTTTGTTTTGACAACAAATCTTGAATGATGTAGTGATTGTAGGCATTGTGACAAGAAGCACAAACACCCATTTGTTGTATTAGTTTCAGTTCATTTGTGAGAAAGCAAAATGAGATTGAAAATTTGAAATGTGTCCAAGAATTCAAACATGTTGATGGCTCTGGAAATGTCCTGTGTTTTGATGGATGAACTGATATTGCAGCAATGGAAATGTAAGGGTATTCTCAGGCATGAAATCATGAAAATTTGGAAGGCTGATCCAATTTCACAAATGTTGATGATATTCCAGGTAAGATTGATTCACTGCCTGTTCAACATTTGAGTTATCAGGACTTCCGGTGGCGGCTATGAAGGAGTAAGTCGCACATTTGGTGGCTCCCGCTCGAGTCGGACTTTTGGACCTTTCCCGACAGACTTTTTTCTGGTTTTAAACAGTGAATTCGAAGACTGAGGCAATTGGGCACCATTTCCACGTATTAGTGTATGGGGCAAAGAACCAGAAGTGCACAAAAAGACAGAAATAAAAAGTTATCCAAGAGCTGTATTGAAGCTGCAGTAGGAGACAGCATGGTCGAGGGCCGGACCCCTGGGGTGGCGACACAGCGACCAACGGAGCAGTTGATGCAGGTCATCCAGGACGGTTTTGCCAAGCAGAAGCGGGATTGTTTGGACCCGATTAAAGAACCGATCGATCGGCTAGAGCACAGATTGGGCGCCCAGGATCGGGCGATCCAGAAGGTTGAGAAGGCGCTGGCTGAGCAGGAGGAGCATCAAACAGCGGTGGAGCTGGAGATGCTTCGGGGCCAGCAGAAAAGGCTTCTGGAGATGGTGGAGGATCTTGAGAATCGGTCCTGCCGGCAGAACTTAAGAATTGTTGCGTTCCAGGAGGGGGCTGAGGGAGCAGATGCTGGGGCATATGTAGCGGGTATGTTCGAAAAACTGCTGGGAGAGGGGGCATTCCCCCGACCGTTGGAGTGGACAGGGTGTACAGAGCGCTTGCAAGGAAGCTGTGAGCGGGGGACCCTCCGAGGGCAATGGTGGTGAGATTTCATAGGTTCCTGGACAAGGAATCTATTCTTCGGTGGGCCAAACGAACGCGGAGTTGTAAGTGGGACAACTGTATCCTGCGGGAGTACCAGGGCCTGAGTGTGGAGGTGGCGAGGAAGAGAACAGGCTTTAACCAAGTCAAGTCAATCTTCTTCAAGAAGCAGGTGAAGTTCACGGAAGCACAGTGGGGAGTGTGCATATGTTCAGTTTACTAGATGGGTTAGGTCTTAGAGTAGTGTTGCGGGAGGGGGGGGGTCGGTTCTGCTGACGAGGGAGTGGCTTCGGTGGAGGGACAGTGAGGAGGTCGGGAATGGGGGCCGCCATGGGGCGGGCCGGAAGAGGTGCGGCGCAGGGGTTGGAGGCGGGCCCAACAAAGGGGATGGCTGATCGGCGGAGGGGAGGGCACATTTCCCCCCAAATAGGCTGATTACCTGGAATGTTCGAGGGCTAAATGGGCCGGTAAGGAGAGACGTGTGTTTGTGCACCTGAGGGGACTGAAGGCGGACGTGGTAATGTTGCAGGAGACGCACCTTAGAGAGGTGGACCAGGTCAGGTTGAGGAAAGGCTGGATTAGTCAGGTTTTCCACTCGGGGCTGGACACAAAGACTAGAGGGGTTGCGATCTTGTTTAATAAGCGGGTGACATTTGATGTGGGTAGAATAGTCTCTGATGTGGGAGGTCGACATATCATGGTCAGTGGTAAGCTGCAGGGGATGAAGGTAGTGCTGGTTAATGTATATGCGCCAAATTGGGATGACGGGGAATTTATAAAGAGGGTGCGAGGGAAGATTCCGGACCTGGATGTAGCGCACAAAGACTCCATGAGACGAATAGAGTGAAGTCGATGAGGCTTTATTAAGCGTGTCTGTTCCCCCGCAGCTCGATAGTAAACTGGCCTGCGGGGGAAGATTCCGGCTTCTTATACTCCGCCTTCAGGGCGGAGCTTGAGGTCAACGGCTAACCAGGACCCGGGATCTGTCAGCCAATGACATTAGGGCTTCCAGTCCCACATGACCCCCAATACATACTACCACATTCACCCCTTGTCAAAAATGAACCCGGCGGGGTGATGCTTCGTATGGTGGTAAGGGTTTACAGGGCTGGTCCTGGGAGGATAGAACATTCACATGGCAATACAGTATTGGACAATTTCGTCCTGTTGCAACTATTTACAGAGGGTATAGGAAAGAAAAGCAAAATGTTCTTTGAACAGTCCATCTTTGTTTTACATCGACGCCACGAGTCGGTCGGGCGGTCTGGTCGTCCGTGTCGATCGCCTCGGCCCCGGCGGTGGTGGTGGTGCTTGTACCAGTGTTGTCGCCTCCAGGAGCCGTACGGTTTCAGCTGTCGGTGCAAAGGGGAGGGGGACCGATCCTCCTGGGAAGGGGGCGGTCGCGGGGTGCGGCGGTGGCAGGAAGGGGGGCGGTTGGGTTGATGGTGTCAGGGGGGTGTGCGTGTTGCCGGCGGGCGCCAGATCCCGCAGGGAGACCGTGTCCTGTCGGCCGTCGGGGTACTCCACATAGGCGTACTGGGGGTTTGCGTGGAGGAGGTGAACCCTTTCGACCAACGGGTCCGCCTTATGTGCCCGCACATGCTTTCGGAACAGGATGGGTCCTGGGGCCGCCAGCCAGGTCGGCAGCGACGTTCCAGAGGAGGACCTCCTAGGGAAGACAAGGAGATGCTCGTGAGGCGTTTGATTAGTGCTCGTACATAATAACGACCGGATGGAATGGAGAGCGTCCGGGAGGACCTCCTGCCACCGTGAAACTGGGAGATCCCTGGACCGTAGGGCCAGTAGGACGGCCTTCCAGACCGTGCCGTTCTCCCTTTCTACTTGCCCGTTCCCCCGGGGGTTGTAGCTGGTCGTCCTGCTTGAGGCTATGCCCTTGCTGAGCAGGAACTGGCGCAGCTCGTCACTCATGAAAGAGGACCCCCTGTCGCTGTGGACGTATGCGGGGTAACCGAACAGTGTGAAGATGCTGTTCAGGGCTTTAATGACTGTGGCCGCGGTCATGTCAGAGCAGGGAATGGCAAAAGGGAAGCGGGAGTATTCGTCCACTACATTAAGAAAATATGCGTTGCGGTCGGTGGAGGGGAGGGGCCCTTTGAAATCGAGACTGAGGCATTCAAAGGGGCGGGAAGCCTTAATCAGGTGCGCTCCATCTGGCCTGAAAAAATGCGGCTTGCATTCCGTGCAGATGTGGCAGTCCCTTGTGACTGTACGGACCTCCTCTAAAGAGTATGGGAGATTGCGGGACTTGATGAAGTGGTAAAACCGAGTGACCCCCGGGTGGCAGAGGTCCTCGTGGAGGGTTTGGAGGCGGTCAATTTGTGCGTTGGCACATGTGCCGCGGGATAGGGTATCGGACGGCTCGTTCAGCTTTCCGGGACGGTACAAGATCTCATAGTTGAAGGTGGAGAGCTCGATCCTCCACCTTAAGATCTTGTCATTTTTAATTTTGCCCCGCTGTGCATTATCGAACATGAAAGCTACCGACCGTTGGTCAGTGAGGAGAGTGAATCTCCTGCCGGCCAGGTAATGCCTCCAATGTCGCACAGCTTCCACTATGGCTTGGGCTTCCTTTTCCACTGAGGAGTGGCGGATTTCTGAGGCGTGGAGGGTTCGGGAGAAAAAGGCCACGGGTCTGCCCGCTTGGTTAAGGGTGGCCGCTAGAGCTACGTCGGAGGCGTCGCTCTCGACCTGGAAGGGGAGGGACTCGTCGATGGCGCGCATCGTGGCCTTTGCGATATCCGCTTTGATGCGGCTGAAGGCCTGGCAAACCTCTGTCGACAGAGGGAAGGTCGTGGTCTGTATTAGGGGGCGGGCCTTGTCTGCGTACTGGGGGACCCACTGGGCGTAGTACGAAAAGAACCCCAAGCAGCGTTTCAGGGCTTTTGGGCAGTGCGGGAGGGGAAATTCCATGAGTGCGCGCATACGTTCGGGGTCGGGGCCTATTATCCCATTGCGTACTATGTAGCCCAGAATGGCTAGCCGGTCGGTGCTAAAAACGCACTTGTCCTCGTTGTACGTGAGGTTCAAGGCTTTGGCGGTCTGGAGGAATTTCTGGAGGTTGGCGTCGTGGTCCTGCTGATCGTGGCCGCAGATGGTTACATTGTCGAGATACGGGAACGTGGCCCGCAACCCATGTTGATCAACCATTCGGTCCATCTCCCGTTGGAAGACCGAGACCCCGTTTGTGACGCCAAAAGGGACCCGTAGGAAATGGTATAATCGCCTGTCTGCCTCGAAGGCTGTGTACTTGCGGTCACTTGGGCGGATGGGGAGCTGATGGTAGGCGGACTTGAGGTCCACGGTGGAGAAGACTTTATATTGGGCAATCCGATTGACCATGTCGGATATGCGGGGGAGAGGGTACGCGTCTAGTTGTGTGTACCTGTTGATGGTCTGGCTATAGTCAATGACCATCCTTTGTTTCTCCCCTGTCTTCACTACTACCACCTGCGCTCTCCAGGGACTATTGCTGGCCTGGATTATGCCCTCCTTTAGTAGCCGCTGGACTTCGGACCGAATGAAGGTCCGGTCCTGGGCGCTGTACCGTCTGCTCCTAGTGGCGACGGGTTTGCAATCCGGGGTGAGGTTCGCAAACAAGGACGGGGGTTGCACCTTGAGGGTAGCGAAGCCGCAGATAGTGAGTGGGGGTATGGAGCCGCCGAATTTGAACGTAAGGCTCTGTAGATTACATTGGAAATCTAATCCCAGCAAGGTGGGGGCACAGAGTTGGGGAAGGACATTAAGTTTGTAGTTTTTGAACTCCCTCCCCTGCACCGTAAGGGTAACTATGCAGAATCCCTGGATCTGTACGGAGTGGGATCCTGCAGCCAGGCAAATCTTTTGTGCGCTGGGATAGGTGGTCAAGGAACAGCGTCTTACCGTGTCGGGGTGTATAAAGCTTTCCGTGCTCCCGGAGTCGACTAGGCATGGCGTCTCGTGGCCGTTAATTAGGACCGTTGTCGTCGTCGTCTGGAGTGTCCGGGGCCGAGCCTGATCGAGCGCAACCGAAGCGAGCCGTGGTTGTAGTAGTGGAGTGGGGTCCGTTGTTGCCATCCAAGATGGCGTCGGGGATGGACAAAATGGCCGCCCCCATACATCGCACGTGGCTGGGGTTCACAAGATGGCGGCGGGGGTGGACAAAATGGCCGCCCCATGCGTCGTACAGGTCTGGGGCGGTCCAAGATCGCGGTGCCCCTCCTCCCCTCGTGGTGGTCGGGACCCAAAATGGCGGCGTCTGCAGGTCGCACATCGGCGCCCCTCCTCCCCTCGTGGTGGTCGGGAACCAAAATGGCGGCGTCTGCGGGTCGCACATGGTGTGCTGGGGGGGCTGGGGAGCGCTAGGACCGCGAGCGCTAGGATCGCGCGGAGCTCCCTCACCGCGAGCGCTAGGACCGCGAGCGCTAGGACCGCGCGGAGCTCCCTCACCGGGGACTGCGGTGGTCGGGGCCCAAGTCGGCGGCGCTGGTGGGTCAGGCGTGGGGCCGCGAGCTCAAGGACCGCGAGGAGCTCCCTCACCGGGGACAGCGGTGGTCGGGGTCCAAGTAGGTGGCGCCGGCGGGTGGGGCGCGGGACGGGGGTTAGGGTGGCGTTAGGGACGCGAAAAACTCCCTCCTCTCCGTGGAGAGTGTTGGCCGGGACCCAAAGCGGTAGCGCCGGCGGCGGGTCATACATGGGCTGCGGGGAGGGGGGTTGGGGAGCGTAGGCGGCGTGCAGGGCTCCCAGTTCTCCCGGGACCGCGGTGGTCGGGACCCAGAGCGGCTGCGCCTGCGGGTCGTACATGGCGTGCTGGGGGGGTTGGGGCGCATAGACTGCTTGTAGGGCTCCCTGTGCTCCCAGGACGGCGGCGACCTCGCGGGACCGGCACACAACCGCATAATGGCCCTTTTTTCCGCAGCTTTTGCAGATGGCTGCGCGGGCAGGACAGCGCTGTCGGGGGTGTTTCGCCTGGCCGCAGAAATAACAGCGGGCGCCCCCGGTGCGACTCGGCGTTTGGACTGCGCAAGCCTGTGGGGTGTCCGGGGGGGGTAGGGGGTTTGCCGCGACGGGTACATACGGGGCCCAATGGTCTGCCGCGCGGTCGGGGCCGTAGGCGCGGGTATTACGCGCGGCCACGTCTAGGGAGGCTGCTAGGGCCCGTGCCTCTGAGAGTCCTAGCGACTCTTTTTCTAGAAGTCCTTGGCGGATTTGGGAGGATTGCATACCTGCCACAAAAGCATCGCGCATTAACATGTCCGTGTGTTCGTTTGCGTTCACCGACGGGCAGCTGCAGGCTCGTCCCAAAATCAGCAGCGCGGCGTAGAATTCGTCCATCGATTCTCCGGGAGCTTGCCGTCTCGTTGCGAGCTGGTAGCGAATGTAGATTTGGTTAACTGGGCGAACGTAGAGACTTCTGAGTGCTGTGAACACCGTCTGGAAATCGTCGGTGTCTTCAATGAGGGTGAAAATCTCCGTGCTCACCCTCGAGTGCAGGACCTGCAGTTTTTGTTCGTCTGAGACTCGGCCAGTGGTCGTTCTGATGTAGGCCTCGAAGCAAGTATGCCAGTGTTTGAAGGCTGCTGCCGTGTTCACTGCGTGGGGGCTGATCCTCAGGCATTCTGGAATGATCCTGAGCTCCATAGTCCTTTTTAGGCACGCTTAATAAATTGTAGTGCACAAAGACTCCATGAGACGAATAGAGTGAAGTCGATGAGGCTTTATTAAGCGTGTCTGTTCCCCCGCAGCTCGATAGTAAACTGGCCTGCGGGGGAAGACTCCGGCTTCTTATACTCCGCCTTCAGGGCGGAGCTTGAGGTCAACGGCCAACCAGGACCCGGGATCTGTCAGCCAATGACATTAGGGCTTCCAGTCCCACATGACCCCCAATACATACTACCACACTGGACTCGCACAAGCTGATCATGGGAGGGGACTTTAATACAGATATTTATCCCAGCCTGGATCGGTCATGCTCGAGAACGGGCAGGGTGCCAGCAATAGCAAAGGAATTGAAAGGGTTCAGGGAGCAGATGGTGGGGGTGGATCCGTGGAGATTTAGGCAGCTGAGGGCGAAGGAGTTTTCTTTTTACTCCCACATACATAAGGTGTACTCTCGGATCGACTTCTTTGTCTTGGGCAGGGCCCTACTGACAGGGGTGGTGGACACGGGGTACTCGGCAATCATGATCTCGGACCATGCTCCGCACTGGGTGGACCTGCAGGTGAGTATAGATAGCAAGCAGTGCCCGCAATGGAGGTTGGATGTAGGGCTATTGGAGGACGAAGTGGTGTGCGAGAGGCTGAGTAATTGTATGTTGAACTACCTGCAGGTAAATGATATGGGGGAGGTCTCAGCAGCGGTAGTCTGGGAAGCACTGAAGGCAGTGGTGAGAGGAGAGCTGATTTTGATCCGGGCTCACAGGGACAGTACGGATAGGGCAGAGACGGACCGACTGGTAAAAGAGATTCTACGAGTCGAGGAGGTATGCGGAGGCTTCAGAGGCAGGGCTTTTAAGGGAACGCCAGAGGCTACAGGCGGAATTTGGCTTGTTAACCACAGGGAGCGCAGTGGAACAGCTCAGAAAGGTGAAGGGGGCGACATACGAGCATGGTGAGAAGGCCAGCAGGAAGATTGCACAGCAGCTCAGAAAGAGGGAGGCAGCTCGAGAAATAAGGAAAGTTATTGACGGGGATGGGAACGTAGTTGGGGACTCGGCAGGGGTGAGTAAGGCCTTCCGGGACTTTTACAGCAGTTTGTTTAGGTCGGAACCCCCTGCGGGGCCAGAGGGGATGAGGCACTTCCTGGAGGGGCTGACGTTCCTGAAGGTGGACGGGGAGCTCTTAGTAGGGCTGGGGCCCCAATCGGTTTGGAAGAGATAGTGGAGGGTTTGAAGGCCATGCAGTCGGGCAAGGCCCCGGGACCGGATGGGTACCCAGTTGAGTTCTATAAAATGTCCTCCGGAATATTGGGACCGGTGCTGTTGAAGGTTTGTAACGAGGGTTCTGCCCCAGACGATGTCACAGGCCACAATTTTGCTTATCCTGAAACGAGAGAAGGACCTGGAGCTATGTGGGTCTTACAGGCTGATTTCCCTGTTGAACGTAGATGCCAAACTGTTGGACAAAATTTTGTCCTCCAGGATTGAGGACTGTGTACCGGTCGTTATCGTGGAGGATCAGATGGGGTTCGTTAAGGGCAGGCAGCAGGTGGCCAATGTAAGAAGGCTGGTAGTCATGATCATGATGCCCCCGGAGAGCAGGGTGGTGGAGGCCATGGTCGCGATGGATACGGAGAAAGCTTTTGACCGGATTGAGTGTGATTATTTGTGGCAGGTGCTGAAGCGGTTCGGATTTGGGAGGGGCTTTATTGACTGGGTTAGGTTGCTGTACCAGGCTCCGGTGGCAAGTGTACGGACGAACAAGACGACTTCGGACTATTTTAGACTGCACCGGGGCCGAGACAGGGATACCCCCTCTCCCCATCGCTGTTAGCGCTGGCAATAGAGCCGCTGGCGATTGCTCGGAGGGCCTCAAGGGGCTGGAAGGGGCTGGTCCGGGGCGAGTGGGGGGGGGGCGGTGGCGGGGGGGGGGGGGGGTGGCGGTGGTGGAGCACAGAGTCTCGCTGTATGCGGATGACTTGCTTTTGTACGTTTCAGATCCAATGGAGGGGATGGAAGTAATTATGGGAATTTTAGGGGAATTTGGACGGTTTTCGGGGTATAAGCTTAATCTGGGAAAGAGCAAGATGTTTGTGATCCAGCCTAGGGGTCAGGAGAGGCGACTGGGGGAACTGCCGTTCAGAGTGGTAGGGGACAGTTTTAGGTACCTGGGTATCCAAGTGGCGAGGGACTGGGAAAGGCTACATAAATTGAACTTGGCCCAGCTGGTGGAGCAGATGAAGGAGGATTTCCGGAGATGGGATGCGCTCCCGTTGTCTCTGGCGGGCAGAGTTCAAACGGGAAAAATGACGGTCCTGTCGAGATTCTAATTCGTTTTCCAACGCCGCCCCATCTTCATCACGCGGTCCTTTTTTAAGCGGGTCAATAAAGTTATTGGGCTTTGTGTGGGGGGGGCAAGTCCCCGCGAGTGAAGAGGGCAATGCTCGAGCGGAGTCGGGGGGATGGTGGGCTGGCACTGCCGAATTTCAGCAATTATTACTCGGTGGCTAATATAGCCATGGTGAGGAGATGGGGGGGGGGGGGGGGTCGGCATGGGTGCGTATGGAGGCGGCACAAGTCTGGGGGCGTTGGTAACGGTGCCTCTGCCGTTCCCGCCGGCGTGGTACTCCACCAGTCCAGTGGTGGTGGCAGCCCTGAGAGTCTGGTGGCAGTGGAGGAGACAGTGGGAGCAGAGGGGGCATCGGTCTGGTCCCCAATCTGCGATAATCACCGGTTTGCCCCGGGGAGGAGGACGGGGGGTTCCGAATTTAGCGGGGATCGAGAGGATGGGGGACTTGTTTATAGAAGGGAGCTTCCCGAGTATGAGGGCGCTGGAGGAGAGGTTTACACTGGCGGGGGGAAATGAATTTCGATATCTGCAGGTACGGGACTTTCTGTGGAGGCAGATAGCAACCTTCCCACTCCTACTGCTAGGGGGATTCAGGATAGGGTGGTTCCTAGAGGATGGATAGGAGAGGGGAGCGTTTCGGATATACATAAAGAGCTTATGGGATCGGAGGAGACGCAGACCGAGGTGCTGAAGCACAAGTGGGAAGAGGAGTGTGGTAGTCACCACTAGCTGTATTATATGTATTACGGGAAGACATGTATAGTAGAGGTACATGGGTAAATCCCTGCCTGTTGGCTCCGCCCAGTAGGTGGCGTATAAATGTGTGTGCTCGCCGGTGCTGCAGCCATTCTGGTTCCAGCTACAGGAGGCACAACATCTTTGCTCAATAAAGCCTCGATTATTCCACTAGTCTCGTCTTTGTGGTAATTGATAGTGCATCAGATTATTGAGCAGAGATTTTTAAAACGATGGATCTTCGCATCAAGCGTGATCGCCTGCAGCTGAGCCCTCAAGCAGCCAACGCTATGTCCGCTTTTGACCACTGGCTAGCCTGCTTCGAAAGCTACCTCCGAACATCCGCTGAGGGACACTCGGACGCGCAGAAGCTCCAAGTCCTTTATTCACGGGTGAGCCCTGACATTTTTCCTCTCATCTGGGATGCGCCCACTTACTCCGAAGCGATGGAGCTCCTGAAGGGACATTACGTTTGGCCAGTCAATCAACCACACGCCAGGCACCTCCTGTCCACGAGACAGCAACTCCCTGGTGAGTCTCTGGACGATTTTTGGCGTGCCCTGCACATCCTGGGGAGGAACTGTGACTGCCAGACAGTTTTGGCAGTCCAGCACAAAGAACTTTTAATCCGAGACGCCTTTGTTACGGGCATGAGGTCTGCGTACGTCCGCCAGCGCCTACTGGAAGGGGGTGCGCTTGATCTTGCGGGAACTAGGCAGCTCGCGAACTCGTTAGAAATTGCCTCCCGTAACGTCCAGTCGTACGCCCCCGACCGCGTGGCACCCTTGTGGGCATCGTGGGCCCCACCAGCTGCCGACTCCATCTCACCGCAAGCCTGTGCCGCGCGGCAGCCAGCCAACCCTGGGGGGGGGCCCAAGTGCTATTTTTGAGGGCAGAACACACACCCCCGGCAGCGCTGCCCGGCACGGATCGCGACCTGCAATGGATGTGAAAAGAAGGGACACTTTGATTCTGTTTGCCAGGCCCGGTCGGTCGCCGCTGTTTCCAGGCCCGGCGTTCCTACACCCCCCACGTGCGACTCAGGGGCACCGCCATTTTCCTCCTCGCAAGCCACAAGCGGCCTGTGGGCGCCGCCATCTTCTTTTCCGCAGGCCACATGCGGCCCGTGGGCGCGCCTCAGGAGGCCTGCTCGTCTGGCCGTTCATCGCCTGCCGCTACCTCCACCACCGCTGACCATCCCGGGACCTCCCAGCATCTGCCGCAGCTCGCCTCGATCACCTTGGATCAGTCCCGGCCCCGCAACCTCGCGACCGCAACAACGACGGTGAAAATTGATGGGCACGAGACAACCTGCCTTTTTGACTCCGGGAGCACAGAGAGCTACATCCACCCTATGATGGTACGGTGCTGCTCCCTCGCGGTACACCCCGTTACCCAGAAAATCTGCCTGGCCTCCGGATCCCATTCCGTGGAAATCCGGGGGTACTGCATCGCGACCCTCACCGTCCAAGGCGTAGAGTTCAGCAACCTCCGGCTCTACATCCTGGAGAGCTCAAGTGGTAGCAGTAAAGACTGGAGAGAAGCACAGGATGGTCATTGACTACAGTCAGACCATCAATCGGTACACGCAGCTCGACGCGTACCCCCTCCCACGCATATCTGACATGGTCAATCAGATTGCGCAGTATCGGGTCTTTTCCATAGTGGACCTGAAGTCCGCCTACCATCAGCTCCCCATCCGCCCGGAGGATCGCCAATACACTGCGTTCGAGGCAGATGGCCGCCTCTATCACTTCCTTAGGGTTCCCTTCGGCATCACTAATGGGGTCTCGGTCTTCCAACATGAGATGGACCAAATGGTTGACCGGTATGGACTGCGGGCCACCTTCCCGTTCCTAGATAACGTCACTATCTGCAGCCACGATCAGCAGGACCGTGACGCTAACCTCCAAAAATTCCTCCAGACCGCCAAAATCCTTAACCTCACGTACAATAAGGAGAAATGCGTGTTCCCCACCAACCGCTTAGCCATCCTTGGCTATCTCGTGGAAAATGGAGTTCTAGGTCCCGACCCCGACCGCATGCGCCCCCACATGGAACTCCCCCTACCCCACTGCCCCATGGCCCTGAAATGATGCCTACGGTTTTTCTCCTACTATGCCCAGTGGGTCCGTAATTATGCGGACAAGGCCCGCCCACTCATTCAGTCCACAGTTTTTCCCCTGTGGCCCGCAAGGCCTTCAACCGCATCAAGGCAGACATCGCCAAGGCCACAATGCACACGGTCAACGAGTCCCTCCCCTTTCAGATCGAGAGCGATGCATCAGACGTAGCTCTGACCGCCACCCTCAACCAGGCGGACAGGCCCGTGGCCTTCTTTTCCCGCACCCTCCATGCCTCCGAAATTCAGCACTCCTCTGTCAAAAAGGAGGCCCAAGCCATTGTGGAAGCTATGCGACATTGGAGGCATTACCTGGCCGGCAGGAAATTCACTCTCCTCACTGACCAACGGTCGGTTGCCTTCATGTTCAATAACACACAGCGGGACAAGATCAAAAGCAGGATGGGTCCGGGTGCTGCCAGCCAGGTCAGGAGCGAGGTCCCAGAGGAGGACTTCCTGGGGAAGACAAGGAGAGGTTCGTGAGGTGTCTGGTTGGTGGTGGTACAAACCAGTGACTGGATGGAGTGGAGGGCATCCGGGAGGACTTCCTGCCAGCGGGAGACTGGGAGATTCCTGGACCGTAGGGCCAGTAGAACGGTCTTCCAGACCGTTCCGTTCTCCCTCTCTACCTGTCCGTTACCCCGGGGATTGTAACTGGTCGTCCTGCTCGAGGCGATGCCCATGCTGAGCAGGAATTGACGCAGTTCGTCGCTCATAAAGGAGGACCCCCTATCACTATGTATGTAAGCGGGGAACCCGAACAGTGCAAAGATGCTATGGAGGGCCTTGATGACAGTGGTTGCGGTCATGTCGGGGCAGGGGATGGCGAATGGGAACCGGGAGTACTCGTCAATCACGTTCAGGAAGTACGTGTTGCTCCGAAAACACATGCGGGCGCACAAGTCGGATCTGTTGGTCGAGAGGGTCCATCTTCTCCACGCTAACCCCCAGTACGCCTACGTGGCGTACCCCGACGGCCGACAAGATACAGGCTCCCTACGAGACCTGGCGCCCGCCGGAGCCCCACGCACACCCCAGCCACCAGTCCCACCCTCCCCTCCACCAGGGCACCTTACAGGAGGATCGGTCCTTCCACCGGCCCCGTCTAGTCCCCCCCACCCACCAACGCTCCCCGCAGGCGCTCCCTTCCCAGGTCAACCGTTTTCCCCAGCGCAGTCTAGGGGTGTCGAAGCTGCCATGGAGATCGAAGCCACGTTTCTGGAGTCACAGACGCCCGAGCCTCCACCAGAGTCACCACCGAAGCTCCGACGATCACAGAGGACGACCAGGGTCCCCGATCGACTGATTGCTTCATTTTAAACTGTAAACTGTAAATTTAAATCAGCAATTGTAAATAGTTATTAGAATTGTAAATTGTTACAAAACGCTGTACGGAGGTATTAAGGTACCTCTATAACTAATTCTACCACGTTGCCATGTTTGTAGTATCAGGCCACCACCCCCGCCGGACTCTTTTTTAACATGGGGTGAATGTGGTAGTAGAGGTATTACGGTACCTGGTATGCTGAAGCACCATTGGTGGAAACTGTATGCTTTCTATTGGTTAAGATGTATCGTAGCACTGCCCTCCTAGGCGGTGTATAAGAGCCCGTGCCGCCCCAGCAGCCTTCATTCTGTACCTGAGCTGCTACGGGAAACATCTAGCTTATTAAAGCCTTCATTTGGACTACAACCCTGCTTTAGTGGATCGTGCATCAAAATACAAGGATGGCATTGAATCCAGAGGTGGCGATTTTCGGGGTGTCACAGGATCCGGGAATCCAGGAGGAGAAAGAGGCAGATGTTCTGGCCTTTGCTTCCTTGGTAGCCCGGAGGCGGATATTACTAGCATGGAGGGAGTCGAAGCCCCCAAAATCGGAGACCTGGCTAACGGACATGGCTGGCTTCCTCTGCCTGGAGCAAATTAAGTTCGCCATGAGAGGGTGACTGTTAGGGTTCGCCCGGAGGTGGCAACCATTCGTCGACTTCTTTGCAGAGAATTAATCGTCAGCAGAAGGTGGGGCGGGGGGGGTTAGGCTAGCGTAGATTAGGGGTTAAATAATGGTGGGACCTGTGGGAGAGGGAAGTGGTATTTGCACTATGGTAGTATTTTCCTTTTTATGTACATTGTTTATCTTGTTGCTGTTACAATGCCAAAGAAATATCTCAATAAAATGTTTATTTAAAAAAAATATGAGTTATCAGTTCGTGATTAAACATGGACAATTGCATAGCACTGAACATACCTGTTGTTTCACTTGTTGATATTGGCGCTGAAGTGTTTAAAGCTGTGGTTACCATTGTAGATGGTTCAGTTGATGCTGATGTCGATGGTGATGTTGCTGTTGATGATAACAGAGTTGTCAGTGAAGTAAAGCAATGGCCCAAACCAATGCAGCAAAAAGCACATAAATTGAGCAAGAGAAGGTCAACAACATAAATAAAAATCATGGTAGATTTTAAAACTTGAAAGTGCTGTGACACTTATTCGAATCTCCAAGTTAAGGAGCACATATTGTATTATTATGTAGCTTGTGACAAGGTGTTTTCCTGCTAATATAGAGTTATAGAATCGTGAATGATGTAGTGATTGTCGGCGTTGTGACAAGAAGCACAAACACCCATTTGTTTTATTAGTTTCAGTTCATTTGTGAGAAAGCAAGATGAGATTTGAAAATTTGAAATGTGTCCAAGAATTCAAACATATTGATGGTTCTTGAAATGTCCTGACTTTTGATGGATATTGTAGCATTGGAAATGTTAGGGTATTCGCAGGCATGAAATTATGAAAATATGGAAGGCTGTTACAATTTCACATAGGTTAATGATGATAATCCAGGTAAGACTGGTTCACTGCTTCTTTTACGTATCTGTTACCAGTTAGAGTTTGAACATTGACAATTGGATAGCACTGGAAATACCTGTTGTTTCACTTGTTGCTGTTGAAGCTGAAGTGTTTAAAGCTGTGGTTACCATTGTAGATGGTTCAGTTGATGTTGAAGTTGATGGTGATGTTGCTGTTGATAATAATAGAGTTATCAGTGAAGTGAAGCAATACCAGAATTAATTGCAGCAAAAAGCATATAAATTCAGCAAGATAAGGTCAACAACATGAATAAAAATCATGTGAGATTTGAAAATGTTAGTGCTGTGATACTCATTCGCAGACTACCCTGGATCTCGAATTTAAGGAGTACATGTTGTATTCTGAAGTACGATGTTACAAGATGTTTCGACTGCAGGCAGTACAACCTTGTCTGCTCATTTTATTTATTGAGTTTACAAAATACCAATGATTATCATTGTTTGCTTTTCATTTATGCAAAAGGTATCACCAACATTTGTAATTTATCCTGTCAATAATAATAATCTTTCGTGTCACAAGTAGGGTTACATTCACAAAGCAATGAAGTTCCTGTGAAAAGTTACTGTGAAAAATTGGATTGCTCCAGAAGTTGTCATATATTCTAATCAAAGAAATGTTAATTAACAGCGAAAAATAAGTAATTATGATAAATTGTGGGCGGGATTCAGCAATCGCTTTGCGCTCGGCACAGATCCAGGCATACTGGGTGAAACCAGGGCGAGCCCTAAATCGGGCTGGGCAAGATCCAGAAATGCATTTTCAATACACCATTGAAATGAGTCATTCAAATACCTGTACGGCGGTTCACGCAGCGCCCGGGAGGAAAGGGCCATGCCTGTGGGACCTTGCCAGGGCGCTATTTAGGACATGGCAACACAAACATGGGCCATGTGTAATGGCGCATTGGGTATATCACACAGAGCAGTAGAAACCCTGAGTTGTCAGGTACACAGGGTGGTATCCTCGGTCACGGGCACCTTGGCATTACCAGCCTGTCATCCTTGGAGTGCCACCTGGGCACCTGGGATAGCAATTATGGCACTGCCGGGGAGCCTGGCTGGTACTACCAGGGTGTCGGCAGCACTTCCAAGGTCCCATGTGGGCAGTGCCATGGATCCGGGTGCCAGTTTGTAACTGTCAGGGGTCGGGCCTGGAGGGGTGGTGAGGGGATGTTCCTAGCGGCCGAGAGAATGTCGTATAGTTTACTGCGGAACTGAATGTCATTTTTGTCTGCTCCCATTGAATGAGCGTCAATGATAACTGATACATGAAACAAGCTTTCATTCGTTATGGCACTGGTCATATCCATTGTTAGGAAAGATAGGAATGTCACTGAATGAGCATGTTTATTGATTTTGGTTTGACATCAAATCTTCAAAGAAGAAGTAATTGTAGGCATTGTGACAAGAAGCCCGAACAACCATTTGTTTTATTAGCTTTAGTTTGTGAGATAGCAAAATGAGATTTGAAAATTTGAAATGTGTCCATGAATTCAAAAATGTTAATGGTTCTGGAAATGTCTTGAATTTAGATATTGTAGCAATGGAAATGTAAGGATATCCGCAGGCTTGAAATCATGAAAATATGGAAGAATGATCCAATTTCACAAATGTTGATGATGATGAACCAGGTATGATTGGTTCACTGCCTGTTCAACATACGAGTTATAAGTTACTGGTTAAACATTGACAACTGGATAGCACTGAAATTACCTGTTGTTTCACTCATTTAATTTTAATGATAATTGAGTGTCAATGATAACTAATGTATGAATCAAGCGTTTATTCATTGTGGCACTATTCATTTCCATTATTAGGAAAGATAGGAATATCACTGCGTGAGCATGTTTCTTCATTTTGTTTTGACATCAAATCTTGAATGAAGAAGTTATCGTGGGCGTTATCACAATAAGCACAAACTCCCATTTGCTTTATTAGCTTCAGTTCAACTGGTTGAACTGATATTGTAGCAACGGAAATGTAAGGGTATTCGCAGGCATGAAAATATGTAAGGCTGTTACAATTTCACATAGGTTGATGATGATATTCCAGGTAAGACTGGTTCACTGCTTGTTTTACATATCAGTTAGATGTTGAACATTGATAATTGGATAGCACTGAAAATACCTGTTGTTTTACTTGTTGATATTGGTGCTGAAGTGTTTATAGCTGTGGTTACCATTGTAGATGGTTCAGTTGATGTTGAAGTCGATGGTGATGTTGCTGTTGATGATACCAGAGTTGTCAGTGAAGTAAAGCAATAGTCCAAATCATTGCAGCAAAAAACACATAAACTGAGCAAGAGAAGGTCAACAACATTAATAAAAATCATGGGAGATTTGAAAATTTGAGTGCTGTGTTACTTATTTGGAGACTACTCTGGACCTCCCATTTAAGGAGTATATATTGTATTCTGAAGTACAATGTAACAAGATGTTTCAACTGCAGGCAGTACAAACCTGTCTGCTCAATTTTATTTATTGAGTTTACAAAATACCAATGATTATCATTGTTTGCTTTTCATTTATGCAAAAGGTATTACCAACATTTGTAATTTATTCTATCAATAATAATAAACTTTAGTGTCACAAGTAGGATTGCATTAACATTGCAATAAAGTTACTGTGAAAATTTGGATTGCTCCAGAAGATGTGATATATTCTAAGCATGGACATGTTAATTAACAGCGAAAAACAGGTCTTATGATATATTGTGGGCGGGATTCAACGGTCCCCATGCGCCCGGCACGGATCCAGGTGTGCTGGGTTCATCCCGGGAGAGCCCCAAATTAGGCCAGGTAAGATCCATCAATGCAAATTTAAATGCGCATTGAAATGAGTCATTTAAATATCCAGATGCCGGTTCACACGGCTCCCAGGAGCAAACGGCCATGCATGCGATACCTCGCCAGGGCGTCATTTTGGAGTGGTTGACACAAACGTGGACTACGTGTAATGGCATTTTGGGTACATCTCACAGGGCAGGAGAAACCGTGAGTGGTCAGGGACACAGGGTGGTATCCTCGGACACGGGCACCTTGGCACTACCAGTCTTGCATCCTGGCCGTGCCACCCTGGGCACCTGGCATAGCAATTAGTGAACTGCCAGGGTGCCTAGGAGGTACTGCCAGGATGCCAGCAGCACTTCCAAGGTGCCATGTGAGCAGTGCCATGGATCCGGAGTGCCAATTTGTAACTCAAGGGTCGGGCCTGGAGGGGTGGTGTGGGGAAGTTCTGAGAGAACATCGTATAGTTTACAGCGGAAGTGAATGTGATTTTTGTATGATCCCATTGCAGGAGTGTCAATGATAACTTATGCATGAATCAAGCTTTTATTCGTATGGGACTAGTCATATCCATTATTAGGAAAGATAGTAATGTCACTGCGTGAGCATGTTTATTGATTTTGTTTTGACATCAAATCTTGAATGAAGAAGTGATTGTCGGCGTTGTGACAAGAAGCACAAACACCCCTGTGTTTTATGAGCTTCAGTCCATTTGTGAAATAGCAAAATGAGATTTGAAAATGTGAAATGTGTCCAAGAATTCAAACATGTTGATGGTTCTGAAATGTCCTGACTTTTGATGGCTGAACTGATATTGTAGCAATGAAAATGTAAGGGTATTCTCAGGCAAGATATCATGGGGACTTCCGGCAGTGACCATGGAGAGAGCGGTCGCACATTTGGCACCTCCCGCTCATGGTGCTCTTTGTGTGGCTTTTAAGCCGGACTGTCGCAGGAAAGTTATCGAGAAAGGGTGTAGAAGCAAAAGCAGAAAAAAGGGAATCTCAGTTTATGGAGCTGCTGCCCAGCCTTCATCAGAGAAGAACAAACCAGTCGATGGTGGCGAGTGAGGCGCGGACAACCTGCGTGGAGATGGCGGACGAACCGGGTCGGACCCCGTCCGCTCAGTGGTCGATGGACCAGTTTGTGAGCTTCTTAAATGAGAAGTTCACCCAACAACTGAAGGAGAGTGCAGAGGACCTGACCCGGGAGGTGGACTCGATCAAGGCCGTGGTTGACCACGTGGAGACGTAACTGGCGGCCCAGGGTCAGGCAATCCAGAGGTTGGAGGAGCTGGCGGGGGAGCATGAGGACCAGTCTATCTCGATGGCAGCAGAGATTGGGATGCTGCGTGACCAGCAGAAGAGGCTGCTGGAGAAAGTGGAGGACCTGGTAAATCGTTCTCGGAGGCAGAACTTTCAGAGCGTGGGTCTACCAGAGGGAATCGAAGGATTGGATGCTGGTGCGTATGTGGGGAAGATGTTGGAAGCTGCTTGGGGAAGGTGCGTTTGATCGACCGCTGGAGGTGCTGTGATACATCGGTTCCTGGACAAGGAACGCATTATGAGGTAGGCCAGACAGATGAGGCGATGTACGTGGGAATTCAAGATCCGGGTGTATTAGGACCTAGGAGCCGAGCTTGCAAAGAGGAGGGCAAGCTTTAATATGGTCAAGTCAGCCCTGTACAAAAAGGGCATAAACTTTGGACTACTATACCCGGCCCGCCTATGGATGACCGATGGGGGCCGGCAGTGGTACTTCGGCTCGGAGGAGGAGGCAGCGGACTTTATGAAGGAGAATAGACAGACAGAAGAAGGAAGATCTTGAACTTCGACTGAGGAGAACTGAACTATGTTTGGTAAAACTTTGGATCTGTGTTGTTTGGACTTATTTCGGAATTTTGCTTGTTTCTTGTCATTTTATTTTCCAGTTCTGTTTGGGGTTAGGCTGGTATATAGTCATTTGTAAAGGGAGGAGGGGTGGGCCTTGGTGCTCGGACCTTGGGAGGGATTGTTTGTTTGTTTTTGTTTCTTGCCTTTGTTTCGACTGCTTGCACTAAGCGGGGGCGGGGGGGGGGGGGGGGGGGAGGAGGGGAACCAGTGGAGGTGAGATTCTAGGCGCCATTGGCAGGGGCTGCCAGGCTAGCTGGCAGGGCTAGTTCACGGAAGCAAAGTGGGGGGTGATCTGAAGACCGATGTGGGGGGGATGGGAGGGGGAGGGCGGGGGTTTGGAGGGGGGGAACTAGACTGCTGTCGGGGAGGGGACTTTCAAAGTGGAGGAGGAGGGTTGATGACGGTGGTTTCCCGAGGGCGGGCCAGGGGAGGTGCGGGACATGGGCCGAAGATTGGCCCCGGAGAGGTTATGGTTGATCGGCAGGGGGGGCGGGTGGTGGGCCCCCCGACCAGGCTGGTCACGTGGAACGTTCGGGGACTGAATGGGCCAGTCAAAAGGTCCCGTGTGTTCACGTACTTGAGGCAACTGAAGGTGGGCGTGGCCTTGTTGCAGGAGACACATTTGAAGGTGGGGTATCAGATTACGTTTAGGAAGGGATGGGTTGGGCAGGTGTTTCATTGGGGATTAGTCTTTGAAACGAGGGGGTGGCAATCTGGTCAATAAACGGATGGCATTCGAGGTGGGGAAGATGGAGGCGGACCCAGGCCGATTCAATTGTAAGGAAATAGACAGGCGTTCTGTGGCTCCAAACGAGACTCCAGGGTGGTATGTTGCTTCCCTGGTGCTACGGTCAAGGATGTCTTGGAGCGGGTACAGGTCATTCTGGAGGGGGAGGGTGAACAGCCAGTGGTCGTGGTAAACATCGGTGCAAACGACATAGGTAAAAAATGGGATGAGGTCCGAAAAGCAGAATACAGGGAGCTAGGAAGGAAGTAAAGAAATCGGACTCGAAGGTAGTGATCTCAGGATTGCGATCGGTGCCATGTGCTAGTCAGAGTAGATATGACAGGATGTATAGGATGAATACATGGCTGAATACGTGGGCTAATGGTAAGATTCTTGGCAGTGTGGATGAGCAGAGAGATCTCGGTGTCCATGTACATAGATCCCTGAAAGTTGCCACCCAGATTGGGAGGGTTGTTAAGAAGGCGTACGGTGTGTTAGCTTTTATTGGTAGAGGGATTGAGTTTCGGAGCCATAATGTCATGTTGCAGCTGTACAAAACTCTGGTGCGGCCGCATTTGGAGTATTGCGTGCAATTCTGGTCGTCGCATTATAGGAAGGATGTGGAAGCATTGGAAAGGGTGCAGAGGAGATTTACCAGAATGTTGCCTGGTATGGAGGGAAGATCTTATGAGGAAAGGCTGAGGGACTTGAGGCTGTTTTCGTTCGAGAGAAGAAGGTTAAGAGGTGACTTAATTGAGGCAGACAAGATGATCAGAGGATTGGGTCGGGTGGACAGTGAGAGCCTTCTTCCTCGGATGGTGATGGCTAGCACGAGGGGACATAGCTTTAAGTTGAGGGGAGATAGATATAAGACAGATGTCAGAGGTAGGTTCTTTACTCAGAGAGTAGTAAGGGTGTGGAATGCCCTGCCTGCAACAGTAGTGGACTTGCCAACACTAAGGGCATTCAAATGGACATTGGATAGACATTTGGACGATAAGAGAATAGTGTAGATGGGGTTTAGAGTGGTTTCACAGGTCAGCACAACATTGAGGGCCGAAGGGCCTGTACTGCGCTGTAATGTTCTATGTTCTATGAAGGGATGGTGTCAGGGGGAGGGTTTCAGATTCCTGGGGCATTGGGACCGGTTATGGGGGAGGTGGGACTTGTACAAACTGGACGGGTTACACCTGGGCAGGACTGGAACTGATGTCCTCGGAGGGCTATTTGCTAGAGCGGTTGGGGAGTGTTTAAACGAATGTGGCAGGGGGATGGGAACCGATGCAGGAAGTCGGAAGGTAGTAAAACTGGGACAGAAACAAAAGGCAGTAAGGGGGAAAGTGTAAGGCAGAGAGGTCATAGTCAAAAATCAAAAAGGGCGACAGTACAAGGTACAGTGACTGAGGGGGGGCTCAGTAAATAGGCCCAGTAATACTAAAAGTAATAAATGGGAAGTAAAAACATAAATGGACAGCTACGCGGCAGGTTGTTACATGAAGATATGGGTTCAACGACTAGGAAAATTAGGAGAAAGGTTAAGAGGAAAAATAACTTAGGAGAGGTTACTGATCAAGGTGTTAAGATTCAAAACAGAGGTATAAAAGCCGACATAAGTGTACTTTATCTGAATGCTCGTAGTATTCGGAATGAATTGATGGCGCAAATCACAAACCATCGTGAATGACTATGATTTAGTGGCCATAACTGAAACATGGTTAAAGGATGATCACAACTGGGAGTTAAATATCCAAGGCTATCAAACTATACGGAAGGACAGAGTGGATGGTAAGGAAGGTGGTGTAGGTCTGTTATTTAAGGATGACATCCAGGCATTAGTAAGGGATGACATCGGCGCTATGGAGGATAGGGTTGAATCCATTTGGGTGGAAATCAGGAATAGTAAGGCGAAAAAGTCACCGATAGGAGTCGTCTATAGGCCACCAAATAGTAACATTATGGTGGGGCAGGCAATAAACAAAGAAATAACGGATACATATAGAAATGGTACAGCAATTATCATGGGGGATTTTAATCTACATGTCGATTGGTTTAACCAGGGCGGTCAAGGCAGCCTTGAGGAGGAGTTTATAGAATGTATACGCGATAATTTCCGATACCAGAATGCAATGGGACCTACGAGGGAACAAGCGGTCCTAGATCTGGTCCTGTGTAATGAGACAGGATTGATCAATGATCTCATAGTTAGGGATCCTCTCGGAAGGAGCGATCACAATATGGTGGAATTTAAAATACAGATGGAGAGTGAGAAGGTAAAATCAAACACTAGTGTTTTGTGCTTAAACAAAGGAGATTACAATGGGATGAGAGAAGAGATAGCTAAGGTAGACTGGGAGCAAATACTTTATGGTGAAACAGTTGAGGAACAGTGGAGAAAATTCCAAGCGATTTTTCACAGTGCTCAGCAAAGGTTTATACCAACAAAAAGGAAGGACGGTAGAAAGAGGGAAAATTGACCATGGATATCTAAGGAAATAAGGGAGAGTATCAAATTGAATGAAAAAGGATACAAAGTGGCAAAGTTAGTGGGAGACGAGAGGACTGGGAAATCTTTAGGGGGCAACAGAAAGCTACTAAAAAAGCTATAAAGAAGAGTAAGATAGATTATGAGAGTAAACTTGCTCAGAATATGAAAACAGATAGTAAAAGTTTCTACAGATATATAAAACAAAAAAGAGTGGCTAAGGTAAATATTGGTCCTTTAGAGGATGAGAAGGGTGATTTAACAATGGGAGATGAGGAAATGGCTAAGGAACTGAACAGGTTTTTTGGGTCGGCCTTCACAGTGGAAGACACAAATAACATGCCAATGACTGATGGAAATGAGGCTATGATAGGTGAGGACCTTGAGATGATTGTTATCACTAAGGAGGTAGTGATAGGCAAGCTAATGGGGCTAAAGGTAGACAAGTCTCCTGGCCCTGATGGAATGCATCCCAGAGTGCTAAAAGAGATGGTTAGGGAAATTGCAAATGCACCAGTGATAATTTACCAAAATTCACGAGACTCTGGGGTGGCCCCGGCGGATTGGAAATTAGCAATCGTGACACCACTGTTTAAAAAAGGAGGGAGGCCGAAAGCGGGTAATTATAGGCCAGTTAGCTTAACGTCGGTAGTAGGGAAGATGCTGAAATCTAACAGCAAGGAAGAAATAGCGAGGCATCTGGATGGAAATTGTTCCATTAGACAGATGCAGCGTGGGTTCATAAAGGGCAGGTCGTGTCTAACTAATTTAATGGAATTTTTTGGGTACATTACCTGTGCGGTACATAACGGGGAGCCAATGGATATGGTATATCTGGATTTCCAGAAAGATTTTGACAAGGTGCCACACAAATGGTTGCTGCATAAGATAAAGATGCATGGAATTAAGGGTAAAGTAGTAGCATGGATAGAAGATTGGTTAATTAATAGAAAGCAAAGAGTGGGGATTAATGGGTGTTTCTCTGGTTGGCAATCAGTAGCTAGTGGTGTCCCTCAGGGATCACTGTTGGGCCCACAATTGTTCACAATTTACATAGATGATTTGGAGTTGGGGACCAAGGGCAATGTGTCCAAGTTTGCAGACGACACTAAGATGAGTGGTAAAGCAAAAAGTGCAGAGGATACCGGAAGTCTGCCGAGGGATTTGGATAGGCTAAGTGAATGGGCTAAGGTCTGGCAGATAGAATACAATGTTGACAAATGTGAGGTTATCCATTTTGGTAGGAATATCAGCAAAAGGGATTATTATTTAAAAGATAAAATATTAAAACATGCTGCTGTGCAGAGAGACCTGGGTGTGCTAGTGCATGAGTCGCAAAAAGTTGGTTTACAGGTGCAACAGGTTATTGAGAAGACAAATGGAGTTTTTCCTTCATTGCTAGAGGGATGGAGTTTAAGACTAGCGAGGTTATGCTGCAATTGTATAAGGTGTTAGTGAGGTCACACCTGGAGTATTAGGTTCAGTTCTGGTCTCCTTACCTGAGAAAGGACGTACTGGCGCTGGAGGATGTGAAGGGGAGATTTACTAGGTTAATCCCAGAGTTGAGGGGGTTGGATTACGAGGAGAGTTTGAGTAGACTGGGACGGTACTCGTTGGAATTTAGAAGGGTGAGGGGGGAGTTTATAGAAACATATAAAATTATGAAGGGAATAGATAGATAGATGCGGGCAGCTTGTTTCCACTGGCGGGTGAAAGCAGAAATAGGCAGCATAACCTCAAAATAAGGGGAGGTAGATTTAGGACTGAGTTTAGGAGGAACTTCTTTACCCAAAGGGTTGTGAATCTATGGAATTCCTTGCCCAGTGAAGCAGTTGAGGCTCCTTCATTAAATGTTTTTAAGCTAAAGATAGATAGTTTTTTGAAGAATAAAGGGATTAAGGGTTATGGTGTTTGGGCTGGAAAGTGGAGCTGAGTCCACAAAAGATCAGCCATGATCTCGTTGAATGGCGGAGCAGGCTCGAGGGGCCAGATGGCCTACTCCTGCTCCTAGTTCTTATGTTCTTATATGTTATGGTTAGTGGGACGTTGGAGGGAATGGCCGTGGTATTGGTAAATATATATGCCCCAAACTGGGATGGTGTTGAGTTTGTCAGACAGGTGCTGCCAAGATCCCGGACCTGGATTCATATCGACTGATTGTGGGGGAGATTTCAACAGGGTCCTGGGTCCGAGGCTGGATCGGTCGAGTTCCACGTCTGGGAAGGTAACAGCTATGGCAAAAGAGCTGCTGGGGTTTCTGGAGCGCATGGGGGGGGGGGGGGGGGGATCCATGGAGATTTGGGAGGCTAAGGAGAAATAACAAAGAACAAAGAAAAGTACAGCACAGGAACAGGCCCTTCGGCCCTCCAAGCCCGTGCCGACCATGCTGCCCGACTAAACTAAAATCTTCGGCACTTCCTGGGTCCGTATCCCTCTATTCACATCCTATTCATGTATTTGTCAAGATGCCCCTTAAATGGCACTATCATCCCTGCTTCCACCACCTCCTCCGGCAGCGAGTTCCAGGCACCCACTACCCGCTGTGTAAAAAACTTGCCGCGTACATCTCCTCTAAACCTTTCCCCTCGCACCTTGAACCTATGCCCCCTAGTAATTGACCCTTCTACCCTGGGGAAAAGCATCTGACTATCCACCCTGTCTATGCCCCTCATAATTTTGTAGATGACTACCAGGTCGCCCCTCAACCTCCGTCGTTCCAGTGAGAACAAACCGAGTTTATTCAACCGCTCCTCATAGCTAATGCCCTCCATACCAGGCAACATCCTGGTGAATCTCTTCTGCACCCTCTCCAAAGCCTCCACATCCTTCTGGTACTGTGGCGACCAGAATTGAACACTATACTCCAAGTGTGGCTCAACTAAGGTTCTGTACAGCTGCAACATGACTTGCCAATTCTTATATCCAATGCTCCGGCCAATGAAGGCAAGCATGCCTTATGCCTTCTTGACTACCTTCTCCGCCTGTGTTGCCCCTTTCAGTGACCTGTGGACCTGTACACCTAGATCTCTCTGACTTTCAATACTCTTGAGAGTTCTACCATTCACTGTATATTCCCTACCTGCATTAGACCTTCCAAAACGTATTACCTCACATTTGTCCGGATTAAACTCCATCTGCCATCTCTCCACCCAAGTCTCCAAACGATCTAAATCCTGCTTTATCCTCTGACAGCCCTCATCGCTATCCGTAATTCCACCAACTTTTGTGTCATCTGCAAACTTACTAATCAGACCAGTTACATTTTCCTCCAAATCATTTATATATACTACGAACAGCAAAGGTCCCAGCACTGATCCCTGCGGAACACCACTAGTCACAGCCCTCCAATTAGAAAAGCACCCTTCCATTGCTACTCTCTGCATTCTATGACCTAGCCAGTTCTGTATCCACCTTGCCAGCTCAGCCCTGATCCCGTGTGACTTCACCTTTTGTACCAGTCTACCATGAGGGACCTTGTGAAAGGCCTTACTGAAGTCCATATAGACAACATCCACTGCCCTACCTGCATCAATCATCTTTGTGACCTCTTCGAAAAACTCGATCAAGTTAGTGAGACACGACCACCATTTCACAAAACCATGCTGCCTCTCACTAATACGTCCATTTGCTTCCAAATAGGGGAGATCCTGTCTCGAAGCATTCTCTCCAGTAATTTCCCTACCACTGAAGTAAGGCTCACCGGCCTGTAGTTCCCTGGATTATCCTTGCTACCGTTCTTAAACAAAGGAACAACACTGACTATTCTCCAGTCCTCCATGACATCACCTGAAGACAGTGAGGATCCAAAGATTTCTGTCAAGGCCTCAGCAATTTCCTCTCTAGTCTCCTTCAGTATTCTGGAGTAGATCCCATCAGGCCCTGGGGACTTAGCTACCTTAATATTTTTCAAGACGCCCAACACCTTGTCTTTTTGGATTTCAATGTGACCCAGGCTATCTACACACCCTTCTCCAGACTCAACATCCACCAATTCCTTCTCTTTGGTGAATACTGATGCAAAGTATTCATTTAGTACCTCACCCATTTCCTCTGGCTCCACACATAGATTCCCTTGCCTGTCCTTCAGTGGGCCAACCCTTTCCCTGGCTACCCTCTTGCTTTTTATGTACGTGTAAAAAGCCTTGGGATTTTCCTTAACCCTATTTGCCACTGACTTTTCGTGACCCCTTCTAGCCCTCCTGACTCCTTGCTTAAGCTCCTTCCTACTTTCCTTATATTCTACACAGGCTTCCTCTGTTCCTAACCTTCTAGCCCTGACAAATGCCTCCTTTTTCTTTTTGCCGAGGCCTACAATATCTCTCGTTATCCAAGGTTCCTGAAAATTGCCGTATTTATCCTTCTTCCACACAGGAACATGCCGGTCCTGAATTCCTTTCAACTGACATTTGAAAGCTTCCCACATGTCAGATGTTGATTTACTCTCAAACATCCACCCCCAATCTAGGTTCTTCAGTTCCCGCCTAATATTGTTATAATTAGCCTTCTCCCAATTTAGCACATTCACCCTAGGACCATTCTTATCCTTGTCCACCAGCACGTTAAAACTTACTGAATTGTGGTCACTGTTCCCGAAATGCTCCCCTACTGAAACTTCTACCACCTGGCCGGGCTCATTCCCCAATACCAGGTCCAGTACAGCCCCTTCCCTAGTTGGACTCTCTACATATTGTTTTAAGAAGCCCTCCTGGATGCTCCTTACAAACTCTGCCCCGTCTAAGCCCCTAGCACTTAGTGAGTTCCAGTCAATATTGGGGAAGTTGAAGTCTCCCAAAAACAACAACCCTGTTGTTTTTACTTGTTTCCAAAATCTGTCTACCTATCTGCTCCTTTATCTCCCGCTGGCTGTTGGGAGGCTTGTAGTAAACCCCCAACATTGTGACTGCACCCTTATTATTCCTGATCTCCACCCATATAGCCTCGCTGCCCTCTGAGGTGTCCTCCCGTAGTACAGCTATGATATTCTCCCTAACCAGCAACTCCGCCACCCCTTTTACATCCCCCTCTATCCCACCTGAAACATCTAAATCCTGGAACGTTTAACTGCCAATGCTGTCCTTCCCTCAACCAGGTCTCTGTAATGGCAACAACATCATAGTTCCAAGTACTCATCCAAGCTCAAAGTTCACCTGCCTTACCCGTAATACTTCTTGCATTAAAACATATGCACTTCAGGCCACCAGACCCGCTGTGTTCAGCAACATCTCCCTGTCTGATCTTCCTCAGGGCCATACTGGCCCTATTCCCTAGTTCTCCCTCAATGCTTTCACCTTCTGACCTATTGCTCCGGTGCCCACCCCCCTGCCATTCTAGTTTAAACCCTCCCGTGTGACACTAGCAAACCTCGCGGCCAGGATAGTTATGCCTCTCCAGTTTAGATGCAACCCGTCCTTCTTATACAGGTCACACCTGCCCCGGAAGAGCTCCCAGTGGTCCAGATAACGGAACCCCTCCTTCCTACACCAGCTGTTTAGCTGCTCTATCTTCCTATCTCTAGCCTCACTGGCACGAGGCACAGGGAGTAATCCCGTGATTACAACACTAGAGGTCCTGTCTTTTAACTTTCTGCCGACCTCCCTGATCTGCTGCTGCAGGACCTCATGCCCCTTCCTGCCTATGTCGTTAGTACCAATATGTACAACGACCTCTGCCTGTTTGCCCTCCCCTTCAGGATACCCGCTACCCGTTCGGAGACATCCTGGACCATGGCACCAGGGAGGCAACATACTATCCTGGAGTCTCTTTCACGTCCACAGAAGCGCCTATCTGTGCCCCTGACTATAGAGTCCCCTATGACTATTGCTCTTCTGCGCTTTGACCCTCCCTGCTGAACATCAGAGCCAGCCGTGGTGCCACTGCTCTGGCTGCTGCTGTTTTCCCCTGATAGGCTATCCCCCGGCAGTATCCAAAGGGGTATGCCTGTTTGGGAAGGGGATAACCACAGGGGATTCCCGCACTGACTGCCTGCCCTTTCTGGTGGTCACCCATTTCTCTGCCTGCACCTTGGGTGTGACCACATTTATATAACTGCTATCTATGACGCTTTCCGCCACCTGCATGCTCCTAAGTGCATCCAACTGCTGCTCAAACCGAACCATGCGGTCTGTGAGGAGCTCCAGTTGGGTGCACTTTCTGCAGATGAAGCCATCCGGGACGCTGGAAGCGTCCCGGACCTGCCACATCTCACAGTCAGAGCCACTGCATCCCTCTAATTGACATTGCGTCAATTAATTAGTAAATTGAATTTCAATTTTTTTTTTAAGTTACTGTTAACTAATGTTTCCCAGCACTATTTTTCTACTATAAATGTGAAAGCTAAATACAGTCGTCTCCGATCTCTGGCTTAGATACCCCTCTAAATTATAATTAAGTAATTAAGTAATTATGTTTAATTAGTTTAACAATGCTTAATTGTTTTAACTTAGTGTAGATTCCCAACCAGCCAATCAGGTCACAGCTTTACTGTGATGTCACTTCAGTTAGCCCCCCCACACAATTTGAAAAGGTAATAAAAATAAATAAAAATCACTTCCATTCCCAGGTTCTCAGATGCTCTCTGGTTCTCTCCCTGCAGATTAAAAGTTACAGGCCAGAAGAGAGAGAACAAAACAGTCGGGAAAAAGCACCTTCTTTCACTCTGCACCGAATTACCTCACTGCACCAAGTTCCAATTCCCACTCTGGATGTGTCTCACTCAGGCTGTGTCTCCTTGACCTGCGCAGAGCTTACTGAGTGTGCTTTCTGTCTGTCTTTTATACAGACCTCAGCTAACCAGGGTGTCTCACACTACTTAAGCTTCAAAGAGAAGAATACAATGTGCACCTTGGTGCCACTAAACAGTCCTCAGGTGACTGACAGTCTCCGGACTGACAGGCTTCTGAAGGAGCAGCTGGAATTTGGGCTCCTGTCCACAGGTTAGGCGGAGGGACAGCTGAGGAGGGGAAAAAGCCAGCAGGATGTTGGCGCACCAGCTGAGGAAACAGGGGGCGGCGAGGGAGATTGGGAAAGTAAAAGATACAGGTGGGAAGTTGGTTTCGGATCTGGCGGGAGTGAATGATGTGTTTAGGGAGTTTTACAGTAAATTGTATAAATCGGAACCCCCAGCCGGGGAGGAGGGTATGAAGCGATTCCTGGAGGGGTTGGAGTTCCTGACGATAGCTGAGGAGTTGGTGGAGGGTTTGGGTGCCCAAATTGGGCTTGGGGAGGTTATAGATGGGTTGGGGGTGATCAGGTAAGGCCCTGGGACCTGAGTTACCCAGTTGAATTTTATAAAAGGTTTTCCGGGTTGCTAGGGGCACTCCTGGTGAAATCTTTTAATGAGTCCTAGGAGCTGGGTGTGCTCCCCTCAACAATATCACAGGCATCGATATCCCTTATTTTAAGCGGGATAAGGACCCGGAGAGTTGTGGGTCATATAGGCCGATCTCCCTGTTGAATGTGGATGCTAAATTGCTGGCAAAGATCTTGGCCATGCACATAGAGTATTGTATCCGGTGATAATAGGGGAGGACCAGATGGGATTTGTGAAGGGACGACACCTGATGTACAATATTAGACGGCTCCTAAATGTGATAATGATGCCTGCGGAAGGGCGAGAGGTCGAGGTAGTGGTGGCCATGGATGCAGAGAAGGCCTTTAATCGGGTGGAGTGGAGGTACCTATGGTTGTCCTGGGAAGGTTCGGATTGGGGCAGGGATTCGTGGATTGGGTCCGGTTATTATATCAGGCACTGGTGGCGAATGTAAGGACTGTCCGGGTCCGGTCAGAGTATTTCAGTCTGTGCGGAGGGACAAGGCAGGGGTGCCCACTCTCCCCACTACTGTTTGCCCTGGCCATAGAGCCTTTGGCAATGGCGCAGAGGACATCGAACATTTGGCAGGGAATAGTGAGAGGGGGGTGGAGCATAAGGTTTCGCTCTATGCGGACGATTTGCTCCTGTATATAACAGACCCGTTGCGGGGGGTTACAGGAATTATGGGAATACTGGAGGAATTTGGTCTGTTCTCAGGCTACAAACTAAACATGAGCAAGAGTGAGGTTTTCCCGATCCAGGCAAGGGGGCAGGAGAGGAGACTGAGGGAGATGCCGTTCAAAGTGGTGGGAAGGAGTTTTAGGTATCTGGTGATTCAGATGCCAAGGGATTGGGGTAAGCTTCATCAACTAAATTTGGGCAGGGTGATTGAGCAAATGAAAGGGGACTTCCGCTTGTGGGACGTGTTTCCGCTGTCATTGGCAGGGATGGTACAGACTGTGAAAATGGCAGTCCTCCAGAGATTGCTGTTTGTGTTCAGTGTCTCCCAATTTTTATCCAAAAGGCATTTTTTAGGAAAATGAACGTGGCGATCTCGGGTTTTATATGGGCTGGGAAAGCCCCGAGGGTGAAGAGGGTTCTTCTTGAGTGGGGGCGTGGGGAGGAAGGCTTGACCCTCCTGAACTTTATTAATCACTACTGGGCGGCTAATATTTTGATGGTTAGGAAGTGGGCAGTGGGGGAGAGGTCGGTGTGGGAGTGGGTAGAGGCTGCATCTTGTTAGGGCACGAGTCTGGAGGCTCTGTTAATGGCACCTCTGCCATTCTCACCGGCTCGGTACTCCACAAGCCCAGTGGTAGTGGCAGCCCTGAGAGTGTGGGGGCAATGGAGGCAGCATATGAAACTGGAGGGGATGTCGGTGTGGTCACCGATCTGTGACAATCACCGGTTCACTCCGGGGGGGGGGGGGTGGATTGGGGCTTTCGGAGGTGGCAGCGGGCAGGGATTGAGAGGTTTGGGGATCTCTTCATTGAGGAAGGGTTCCCGAGCATGGAGGAGCTGGAGGAGGAGTTTGAGTTGCCGGGTGGAAACGGATTCCGGTACCTGTAGGTTGGGACGTTCTCCGGAGGCAGCTTCCAAGCTTCCCTCGCCTTCCTCTAAGGGAACAACTGGATAAGGTGATGTCTAAAACAGGGATTGGGGAGGGTATCGGAAATATATAAGGAATTGATGGAGTGGGAAGGGGTCCAAACCGGGGAGGTGAAGTGAAAGTGGGAGGACGTGTTGGGGGGGAAATGGAAGCCTGGCTATGGGAGAAGGCCCTGAAAAGAGTCAATACATCCTTGTCGTGTGCCAGGCTTCGCCTGATCCAATTCAAAGTGGTCCACAGGGCTCATATGACTGTGGCCCGGAGAGTAGGTTTTTTGAGGAGGTGGAGGACAGCTTTACTTCCCTCCATCACTTGGCGTAGTCGGCAGGATATCAGCACAGGACGACCGGCGGCTATGTGGCTCCAAATCGGGTGAGTGTCTTTTATCTACCACCCATAGTTAGGGAGCGATTTCACGTTAATTGTTGGCTTATCGGAAGTTGCAATTCCAAAGAACGAAACAGAGGAAGAGTCTGACCGCGTGAGGTGGAGTAAAAATCGTTGGGGGAAACCGGGGTGTGGGATCGGGTAGTTAAGTTAAGGAAAACTTTTTGAGGAATTTGCTTTGGAGATTGAAGTGCCTGTTCATAAGTAAAAACCCGTAGGACGAAATACCATGGGAGAAAGAGTTGGAAGGATTTAACCTAGTGTGGTAAAAGAGTAGCCGCAGGAGTAACCGCGAGAGGATAGAGCCGCGGAGGTCAAACCCCACAGGAGGAATGTGTGTGTATGAGAGTGTGTGAGTGTGAAGAGATGGCCGGATCTGATAAAACAGGCAGCAAGAGCAAGGTAGAGCAAGATAGATGGGGACCCGAGGGATCATTCGTACAGGTGAATGTAAACCACGATAGTCAGTTAATTGCAAAGATGAGACAGAAAGGATACAACCCAGATGCACCCGCAGCTGAGCAGAAGGCCTGGTGGGCAGGCCAAACCAAGAATAAATATGAGAAGGGGGTAATAATTGCAATTGCGATTTTAAGGAACCTCAGTAGTAAAAAATTGCAGGAGGCAAAAGTAGCAGGTGTAAGACGCGCGCCGGAAGG
Source organism: Scyliorhinus torazame (assembly GCF_047496885.1). Taxonomy (NCBI): domain Eukaryota; kingdom Metazoa; phylum Chordata; class Chondrichthyes; order Carcharhiniformes; family Scyliorhinidae; genus Scyliorhinus; species Scyliorhinus torazame. The sequence goes on from NC_092720.1 coordinate 48,967,884, forward strand.
GGGCAGGAGAAAACCACAGGGCAGATTTGTGGGGACTGTTACCCCGACAGCACCATGTGTCATGGAAGAGAGTGACTACGGTGATGACTGGGACAGTTTTGAGGGGGGAATGTATCAGGATTATGCATACCCGCCCTCCTTATGAGGAAAAGGATGAACCATTGCCTGCAGCCCCATTGCGTGTGGTGCGGAAAACGGTGGAGGGGCAAACCACTTAGCAGCATATCCAAACACCTTTCACACCTGGAGAAAGACAAATGATCCTGAATGAACTGCCCTCTCTAAAACGACCAAATGATAATGGCTCTTTTTGGGATAAACTGGACGAATTACAGGAGACTCATAGTTTAACCAATGATGATATCCATTTATTGTTAAGGGCAAAGATTCCCGCACCAGTATGGGCAAGCATGCCACAACCACAAAGGGATCGCACATGGGTCACGCAGAGGGGTGGGGGAAACAAAGACGCCCGTTTTGCCACCATTAGAATGGCAGTGCGAACTGCCATAGGGAGAGGTAGCCCAAATTGGACACTGGTCATCTTACTTGGGGACCAAATGAAAGGGTCGAGGATTATGCAGAGATGAAATTTGAGGCGTTTAAGTATCATTCAAGGACAGTAGTCCCCAGCAGAGATGATGAAATCTTTTAAAAATGTTCACTGATGGAATGGGTCCGCATCTGACTAGGATCGTATATATGGGACTTCCGGTAAGGAACAACTTTAATCAGGTCTTAGCATGGGTTAGGAAGGCAGAGGCTAATTTAGGAAAAGGGTCCAAGGTCAACCCCGTAGAAAAATTAGAAGGAGGAAGGCAGTGCAGAAAGGAAGGATATTTCGCAAGGGAGTGCAGGAGCAAGAAAGTACCTAAGCAGGGACTCCTGAGGTGTCCGGATTGCAGGAGAACAGGACACGAGCAGGAAAATTGTTGGGCAAAGGGAGGGGGCAAGGAAGGTCAGGGGCCCAAAGCCCTAAAGGACAGTGGAGGGTTGAGTCCCCAGGATCAAGTAACACAGGTTTCAGCTGAAGATTTATCAAAAATGTTCAGCGCCCTAAAGCAATAACACGTTTCAGCCCTCATTAGTAAAGAAAGGGACTCCCGGATATTTGTTGATGCGCTGTTAGGGGGCCAGCTGTGCACAATGTTGATAGATAGCAGGGCAGCAATATCCATCACCGATATAGATTTACCCTTAACTGGTCAAACAACTCAGATCAGGGAGATGGGGGATGGGGTCCGTGTAGCCACATGAAGTGAACCCACCCTTTTAGAAATCAGGGATTTTACTGTAAGAATCCAAATCTGGGTAGTAAGACTGCTGAGGGAACTATATTAGGGATAGATTGGCTAGAGCAATTGGCAGCAGTAATAAACGTTAAAACACAGGTCATTGAGTGGAAAAGGCCATACAATGTAGATAGGGGGGGCAAAAAGGTCTGGCACCACGTCCACAGCATGGCTTCAGTCACAACTGACTGGGGGCAGCAAGGGATGTGGGGAATAATAGCACAAGCATATCCAGTAGTATTGGTCAGGAACAAGCAAGGTTGTGGGAGCCTGAAGGTGACTCCAGTCACCATCACCCACCACATAAGCAGAATCCATAAAAAGGGAAGCGACTGAGGCAGTAAGGGAGATAGTGCAAGAATTAGAAGCTCAGGAGATGGTAAAAGAGACCCACTCACCCACTAACTCCCCAATTTGGCCGGTAAGGAAGCCGGACGGCTCGTACCGACTGACGGTGGATTACACCAGCTTAAACAAGCGCGCGGTAAGGAAATACCTCATTGTGGCAAATCTGACCACTATTTGGAATAACCTTCGCCCAAAACAGAATGTGTTCTCAGTATTAGATATAGCCAACAGGTTCTGGTCTATTCCTGTGTGGGAAAAGCACCAGGACGAATTAGCTTTTATCGTAGGGGAAAAACAGTGTACTTGGGCTAGGCTACCCCAAGGGTTTCACAATAGTCCGGCCATTTTCCATAGCCACATGGCAGAGGTGGTTGCCCAAGTGAAACTTAGCAGGACACAGAGTACCATACTCCAGTATAAAGCCTGGGCTCGAATTGCTAGGGCTCATGTAATTTTAACAAAGCATGGTAGCAATTATGTTAAGTATAAAAGCAATAGTTGGTAAATATACTCTATAAAATTCGATGTGCGTGGTAATAGGCGCTTACATTCGGAAGATTCAGGACAAATGAAAGAAAAATGCCGATAACACAGAAAGTATTTGGTGTGGAGTTTAAATTGGGAGTGTACGGCTGTGATTCGATATAGATTTCATTATAAACTCTCGTCAGTCTAATTAGCAAAATAAACGTAGAACGTAGCCCGAGCAGCAAAATTTGAGGTCCAAAGTAACAAAATAGGTCGCTCTAAATAAATTCATTTGGAAACGTGAGGAATAACCAGCAAGGTATAAGCGCATTCAGCAGGCGGCAGCATTCCATAGATCAGATTTCGATACAGGGCAGCAGATAAAATGCCTTGAAACTTAAAACTGTTTTTGCAATGTTATTAAAGATTGAGAGACAAAGAGACAGAGAGAGAGAGAGAGAGAGTCAGAGAGACAAATAGAGAGAGAGAAAGAGAAAGGATAGTGCTAAATGTCATGGGGCTACCAGCAGATAGAAAGAAAGCCATCTCAGTAACTCCAAAACCCCGGATAGTTACAGGGGTCAGAACAGTGATGGGGCAGGGCAGCATGGTGGCGCAGTGGTAGCACTGCAGCCTCACGGCGCTGAGGTCCCAGGTTCGATTCCGGCTCTGGGTCACTGTCCGTGTGGAGTTTGCACATTCTCCCCGTGTTTGCATGGGATCCGCCCCCACAACCCAAAGATGTGCAGGCGAGGTGAATTGGCCACGCTAAATTGCCCCTTAATTGGAAAAAATTAATTGGGTACTCTAAATTTTAAAAAAAAGAAAAGCGATGGGGCTATTCGACTACTGAAGGGCCTTTGTGTATAAGTACTCCGAGCTTGAGGGGCCGCTGCAAGCACTGACCACAGGGGGCAGGCAGTCCCAACAGCAGGTAGAATGGGGACGGGAGCAGGATACCGCTTTAAAAAAATTAAAACATGCCCTCACTTTAGCCCGAGCCATAGGGTTTTCAGACCTGACCAATCCCTTCCATTTATATTGGGATAGCGGAGAGGGGCATTGCGGCAGTAAGGGGCCAGAAACACGGGGACCGAATATGACCAGTATTAAGAGTTAGTAAATCAGTCTGTTCAGAACAAAATTGGTCTTAGCATAAAAGCAAAAAGAAATTTTACTCGGGAGCATAGTCAAGAGTTCTGTAGAGAAAAATTACTTCAAAACAACGCGTTGAAATTGACATGGCACAGCTCCACCCCAGTGCCCGATGACTCACAGGACTTTTACTCACCTTGTCCTCCCACAGCTCCCAGCTATCTAGATAGTCACTAACAGGAAAAATGGTGTTTAGAATGTTCATGATAAAGTTAGAAGAACACTCAGTAAATTACTTTGACCATTTTATAGACTGAAAAGATACAGTAATAAACTCTATCCCATTTACTCTTTAAACTTCTATTTCCTAATATTCTAGATGAAGTAAATAAGAACTGTATTCAGAGAAAAAAATCTGGTGTGAAGGAAAACCATTCGGTTGCGCCACAGTGTACGAGAAAAACCTTAGGAAAAGCCTTAGCATGGGATAGCGCCCATCAAGGGAGATAACAAGATTAAGCAAATGTAAAGATACTGGTGGTGGTCGAGGTTTAAAAGAGACAGCCAGAATCAAGCAGCGTATAGTCTGTGCCCAATGCGAGCAGAGATTTGCAACGCAAGGGAAAAGGGTATTTAAATTTATCAGACTCCTGGCTAGCAGCTGCAGAGACTAATGGGGGAAGGTGATAGACATGCAGAGAATTAAAGAGCGGGAGGAGGAGAAGGATTGCATCCGAATCCGAAACCCCCAGGCGGGGGATAAGGTAATGGTCAAGGTACTTCCTGAACGGGCAGGTTTGCAGCCTCGATGGGTAGGACTGTATGAGGCGGATGGCACAGGGGGTACCTGTGCCTTGGTAGTTGTGAAAAGCTCGTCGAGGTGGAAATGCAAAACCCAGTTTAAGTTGTATAAAGAATTGAAAGAGATCTAAACCCCCCCCCCCCCCGCCCGTGACTAGAGGAGTTAATATCACCTTCTTCCTAGATTCTATACGTGGACGAAGATGCCGGCCGGCACACCCGAGACAAGGCGCCCAGCCCCCACAGGGGGGACAGGAAGACCAACCACGTGGACTTCGAATTGAGGAGCTCCCACCGGCGATCACACATTGGAAAGCAACAAATGAGAAGAACACTTTCTGCAGGAACTACGAGGAGGACACCATTTCGCCACATTCTCAGATTCGGGACGTTGTTGCTTGGACTGTTACATGAAAGGACACGTGCGCTTAAAGGGCATATATGATGTACACACGGGTTTTGGAATGTGGGGTTACACATGTAATGTAATAGGATCACAAGGGGATGCTTCAGTATTTCGATGGTATTTGACTATAACAGCCGATGGGCCAGTCTGCCCCCCTTTGTGTGGGAGACTGGCCTCGGAGGGTTGTACTGTCAGGAGTATTGCACACCTGTGATAGATTAGGATGTAAAGATGTAAGATGCTATAATCTCAGCACTTATGGATATCAAAAGCCCACAAAATGCCCCCATATGGTTGAACTTCCCCCAGACGGGTTAGTTAGAAAGTAAGAACATAAGAACTAGGAACAGGAGTAGGCCATCTGGCCCCTCGAGCCTGCTCCACCATTCAATGAGATCATGGCTGATCTTTTGTGGACTCAGCTCCACTTTCCGGCCCGAACACCATAACCCTTAATCCCTTTATTCTTCAAAAAACTATCTATCTTTATCTTAAAAACATTTAATGAAGGAGCTGATTTTGGAAAAGAGTAAAAACAACAGGGTTGTGGTGATGGGAGACTTCAACTTCCCCAATATTGACTGGGACTCACTTAGTGCCAGGGGCTTAGACGGGGCGGAGTTTGTAAGGATCATCCAGGAGGGCTTCTTAAAACAATATGTAAACAGTCCAACTAGGGAAGGGGCGGTACTGGACCTGGTATTGGGGAATGAGCCCGGCCAGGTGGTAGATGTTTCAGTAGGGGAGCATTTCGGTAACAGTGACCACAATTCAGTAAATTTTAAAGTGCTGGTGGACAAGGATAAGAGTGGTCCGAGGATGAATGTGCTAAATTGGGGGAAGGCTAATTATAACAATATTAGGCGGGAACTGAAGAACATAGATTGGGGGCGGATGTTTGAGGGCAAATCAACATCTGACATGTGGGAGGCTTTCAAGTGTCAGTTGAAAGGAATACAGGACAGGCATGTTCCTGTGAGGAAGAAAGATAAATACGGCAATTTTCGGGAACCTTGGATGACGAGTGATATTGTAGGCCTCGTCAAAAAGGAAAAGGAGGCATTTGTCAGGGCTAAAAGGCTGGGAACAGACGAAGCCTGTGTGGCATATAAGGAAAGTAGGAAGGAACTTAAGCAAGGAGTCAGGAGGGCTAGAAGTGGTCATGAAAAGTAATTGGCAAATAGGGTTAAGGAAAATCCCAAGGCTTTTTACACGTACATAAAAAGCAAGAGGGTAGCCAGGGAAAGGGTTGGCCCACTGAAGGATAGGCAAGGGAATGTATGTGTGTAGCCAGAGGAAATGGGCGAGGTACTAAATGAATACTTTGCATCAGTATTCACCAAAGAGAAGGAATTGGTAGATGTTGAGTCTGGAGAAGGGGGTGTAGATAGCCTGGGTCACATTGTGATCCAAAAAGACGAGGTGTTGGGTGTCTTAAAAAATATTAAGGTAGATAAGTCCCCAGGGCCTGATGGGATCTACCCCAGAATACTGAAGGAGGCTGGAGAGGAAATTGCTGAGGCCTTGACAGAAATCTTTGGATCCTCGCTGTCTTCAGGGGATGTCCCGGAGGACTGGAGAATAGCCAATGTTGTTCCTCTGTTTAAGAAGGGTAGCAAGGATAATCCCGGGAACTACAGGCCGGTGAGCCTTACTTCAGTGGTAGGGAAATTACTGGAGAGAATTCTTCGAGACAGGATCTACTTCCATTTGGAAGCAAATGGACGTATTAGTGAGAGGCAGCATGGTTTTGTGAAGGGGAGGTCATGTCTCACTAACTTGATAGAGTTTTTCGAGGAGGTCACTAAGATGATTGATGCAGGTAGGGCAGTAGATGTTGTCTATATGGACTTCAGTAAGGCCTTTGACAAGGTCCCTCATGGTAGACTAGTACAAAAGGTGAAGTCACACGGGATCAGGGGTGAACTGGCAAGGTGGATACAGAACTGGCTAGGCCATAGAAGGCAGAGGGTAGCAATGGAGGGATGCTTTTCTAATTGGAGGGCTGTGACCAGTGGTGTTCCACAGGGATCAGTGCTGGGACCTTTGCTCTTTGTAGTATATCTAAATGATTTGGAGGAAAATGTAACTGGTCTGATTAGTAAGTTTGCAGACGACACAAAGGTTGGTGGAATTGCGGATAGCGATGAGGACTGTCTGAGGATACAGCAGGATTTAGATTGTCTGGAGACTTGGGCGGAGAGATGGCAGATGGAGTTTAATCCGGACAAATGTGAGGTAATGCATTTTGGAAGGGCTAATGCAGATAGGGAATATACAGTGAATGGTAGAACCCTCAAGAGTATTGAAAGTCAAAGAGATCTAGGAGTACAGGTCCACAGGTCATTGAAAGGGGCAACACAGGTGGAGAAGGTAGTCAAGAAGGCATAAGGCATGCTTGCCTTCATTGGCCGGGGCATTGAGTATAAGAATTGGCAAGTCATGTTGCAGCTGTATAGAACCTTAGTTAGGCCACACTTGGAGTATAGTGTTCAATTCTGGTCGCCACACTACCAGAAGGATGTGGAGGCTTTAGAGAGGGTGCAGAAGAGATTTACCAGAATGTTGCCTGGTATGGAGGGCATAAGCTATGAGGAGCGATTGAATAAACTCGGTTTGTTCTCACTGGAACGAAGGAGGTTGAGGGGCGACCTGATAGAGGTATACAAAATTATGAGGGGCATAGACAGAGTGGATAGTCAGAGGCTTTTCCCCAGGGTAGAGGGGTCAATTACTACGGGGCATAGGTTTAAGGTGAGAGGGGCAAGGTTTAGAGTAGATGTACGAGGCAAGTTTTTTACGCAGAGGGTAGTGGGTGCCTGGAACTCACTACCGGAGGAGGTAGTGGAAGCAGGGACGATAGGGATATTCAAGGGGCATCTTGACAAATATATGAATAGGATGGGAATAGAAGGATACGGACCCAGGAAGTGTAGAAGATTGTAGTTTAGTCGGGCAGTATGGTCGGCACGGGCTTGGAGGGCCGAAGGGCCTGTTCCTGTGCTGTACATTTCTTTGTTCTTTGTTCTTTGTTTGAGCCTCAACTGCTTCACTGGGCAAGGAATTCCATAGATTCACAACCCTTTGGGTGAAGAAGTTCCTCCTAAACTCAGTCCTAAATCTACCTCCCCTTATTTTGAGGTTATGCTGCCTAGTTCTGCTTTCACCCGCCAGTGGAAACATCCTGCCTGCATCATTCCTATCTATTCCCTTCATAATTTCATATGTTTCTATAAGATCCCCCCGCATCCTTCTAAATTCCAACGAGTACAGTCCCAGACGGTACATAACGGTTGTGTGTGGACTATAGAAAGGTTAATGCAGTTACAAGAACAAACTCTTATACTATTCCACGTTTGGAGAATTGCATTGAAAAAGTGGGACAATCAGCTTTTATTTTCAAACCGGATTTACTTAAAGGTTACTGGCAGGAACCTTTATCCGAAAGGGTGAAGGAGATTTCAGCTTTTGTGACTCCAAATGGTATATACCAATTCAAAGTTATGCCATTTGGCATGAAAAACGCCCCAGCCACATTTCAACAGTGAACTAACAAAGTTGTTTCAGGATTAGCCAATTTTGCGGTATACATCGACGATCTGGTAATTTTTAGCCAGTCGTGGAAAGAACATTGAAAGCATCTGATGGAGTTATTCGATTGACTTCAGGAGGCGGGTTTGGTGGGAAACCTAGCCAAAAGTGAATTTGGAAAAGCCCAAGTCACTTTCGTTGGCCATACAATCGGACAGGGTCGAATTGTCACACGGGATGTGAGAACAAAAGTTATTGAGGAGTTTCCAATACCATCGAGACGAAGGGAAATAATGCGATTTCTTGGTATTATTGATCGAACATTTGTGCCAAATCTTTGCAGCGTGGTTGCTCCACTGATGGACTTGCTGAAGAAACGTCAAAGATTTCAGTGGACAGCAGAGTGTCAACAGGCATTTGACTGCCTGAAAGGTGTGATAACCAATGCTCCTGTGTTGGAGAATTACAAGGGACTCTGTGATCAGATTGAACTGAAGTATCTGACTTTAAAGAGAAATGCCGAGGCATAGAGAAATGAATGGATCGTGCACAGACCTTCTTGTCCAAAGAGACTGTTAATCAAGAAGGATTCCAGTCGGAGGAAGAAGAGTGATGCACGATCATTTAAACTCAAAGACGAGGTTGTAACATAACTGAAGGCTTTAATCGACTCGAACTGTTCCCCAGCAGCTTTGGTACAGAAAGTGAGGGCTGCTGGGACGGCACCGGTTCTTATACCCCGCCCGTCAAGGCGGAGCTACATACCAACAGCCAATGGTAAACTCCTAGGTTTAACCAATGGTCTTCGGCCTCTTGGGTACTGTAATACCTGATAATACCACATTCACCCCCTGTTAAAAAAGAGTCCAGCGGGGGTGGTGGCCAGTGGTTACAATTGCATCTACATGGTATGATCAGATATGGAGGTACCGTGATACCCCTTTACAGAGTTGTCGAGAATATTTTACAAGCGCGGAAAGTATATACATTCAGTGTACGTTTACGGTTATAGTTACAGTGAAACAATCAGTCGGCGGGTGGCCTGGTCGTCCTCCTGGATCGTCTGGGCTTCGGTGGTGATTCTGGTGGGGTTCCGGAGGTCTTCGACTCCGGGAGCGTGGCGTCGGTCTCCATGGCAGCTTTGTCACTCCTAGACTGCGCTGGTGGGGCCAATGGTTGAGCCGAGAGGGAGGCGCCTGTAGAGGGCGTCGATGGGTGGGATGGCCAAGGTAGGAGTGGCGGGAGGACTGACCCTCCAGTGAGGTGCTGTGGGGGGGGGGGGGGGGGGGGGGGTAATGGTTCGGGTGCGCGTGGGGTTCTGGCGGGCACCAGGTCCCGGAGGGCGACTATATCTTGCCGGCCGTCAGGGAACGCCACATAGGCGTACTGGGGGTTAGTGTGCAGCAGGTGGACCCTCTCGACCAACGGGTCCGACTTGTGCGCCCGCACGTGCATTCGAAGCAGGATGGGTCCGGGTGTCGCTAGCCAGGTTGGGAGCGAGGTCCCAGAGGAGGACGTCCTGGGGAAGACAAGGAGACGATCATGAGGTGACTGATTGGTAGTTGTATAGAGCAGCGACCGGATGCCGTGGAGGGCCTCCGGGAGGACTTCTTGCCAGCGGGAGACTGGGAGATTCCTGGACCATAGGGCCAGTAGAACGGTCTTCCAGACCATTTAGTTCTCCCTCTCTACCTGCCCGTTTCCCCGGGGTTGTAACTGGTCGTCCTGCTTGAGGCGATGCCCTTACTGAGCAGGAATTGACGCATTTTGTCGCTCAGAAAGGAGGACCCCCCTATCACTGTGTATGTACGCAGGGAACCCGAACAGTGTAAAGATACCCTGGAGGGCCTTGATGACGGTGTTTGCGGTCATGTCGGGGCAGGGGATGGCGAATGGGAACCGGGAGTACTCGTCAATCACGTTCAGGAAATACGTGTTGCGGTCGGTGGGGCCTTTGAATTCCCTGCTGAGGTGTTCAAAGGGACGGGAAGCCTTTATCAGGTGCGCCCTCTCTAGCCATTAGAAGTGCGGTTTGCACTCCGCGCAGATTTGGCAGTCGCTGGTGACTGTCCTGACCTCCTCGATGGAGTAGGGCAGGTTGCGGGTCTTAATGAAGTGGAAAAAACGAGTCACCCCCGGGTGGCAGAGGTCCTCGTGGACGGCTCGGAGGCGGTCCACTTGTGCGGTGGCACACGTGCCGCGGGACAGGGCATCGGAAGGCTCATTTAGCTTCCCAGGACGGTACAAGATCTCATAATTGTAGGTGGGGAGTTCTATCCTCCACCATAAGATCTTGTCGTTCTTTATCTTGCCCCGCTGTGCATTATCAAACATGAACGCCACCGACCGTTGGTCAGTGAGGAGAGTGAATCTCCTGCCGGCTAGGTAATGCCGCCAATGTTGCACAGCTTCTACTATGGGTTGCGCCTCTTTTTCGACCGAGGAATGGCGAATTTCTGAAGCATGGAGCGTACGGGAGAAGAAGGCCACAGGTCTGCCCACTTGGTTGAGGGTGGCGGCCAGAGCTACGTCGGACGCATCGCTCTCGACCTGGAAGGGGAGGGACTCGTCGATGGCGTGCATCGTGGCCTTTACAATGTCTGCTTTGATGCGGCAGAAGGCCTGGCGGGCCTCCGTCGATAGGGCGAAGGTTGTGGACTGGATTAGGGGTCGGGCTTTGTCTGCGTAGTTGGGGACCCACTGTGCAGAATAACTGAAAAACCCGAGGCAGCGCTTCAGGGCCTTGGGGCAGTGAGGGAGGGGGAACTCCACAAGGGGGCGCATGCGTTCAGGGTCGGGGCCTATAATTCCGTTTCGCACTACGTAGCCGAGGATGGCTAGGCGGTCGGTGCTAAATACGCATTTATCCTTATTATACGTTAAGTTAAGGATTTTCGCGGTCTGGAGACATTTCCAGAGGTTGGTGTCATAGAATCATAGAATTTGCAGTGCAGAAGGAGGCCATTCAGCCCATCGAGTCTGCACCGGCTCCTGGAAAGAGCACCCTACCCAAGGTCAACATCTCCACCCTATCCCCATAACCCAGCAACCCCACCCAACACTAAGGGCATATAAAGTTTAGATATATTGTCCTTTCAAATGGAAATTAAAGAAATCAACTGTTATTTAAAGAAAGCTCTTAATGGATTTGACTAAATTAATTTTGAGGGAAGGATTCCTGTTGTTTTTTTAGCTGTGGCAAAATCAAAGATGGATAAACAGGTTTATGATTCCATTAGAAATTGCGCAAAGCATTTTTCTCCTTCTTCCACCAACCCCAATTATACATGAAAATAAATTACTCTGAAGCAATATTTAAACAAGTCATCTAGAAGATGGCCCAATTTTAATTTGCTGATCTTTTGCTTGCAACAGAGTAAATATTTGGCAGCCAAAGTCTGGTTCAAATATATGATGAGCTTTTACACTGCCAGTAAAGTATTATAATACTTTAAGTGTGGCGTACATTCAGCAAATAAATTAGAATTGGTTTGATGTGAACTACAAATCATAAGAGTGTCACTCGACAACCTGATAAATTGGTTCTGACCAATTGCATCTCCACTGGAATACCGATTGCTTGTTTCCGACCAGACAGAAATTCACGGAAACTTGAATCTTCTATAGTCACACCCCAATAAATCACCCTCTGCTGATATATGCAACCATGTTGCGAGGAAGTCGAATCAACCTACACAATCTTTGACTGAAGGGTGACTGTACTGGAGATGAAAGCAGTGTGCGCCATTATATTAGAAAAGTTGTGATTTGTTGGTTAGGCCATGAAAAAACATTGTTAAAAGCCTCAAGGAATCTTAAATTAATTTGTAATGACATAGTATGTGCAATATCCAAGCAATTAGTAAGCAGTTTCAGAGTTAAGTATCATCTGATGACTGTCAAAAGTATTCTTTCATGTCAATAAAGCTCTTAAAATACAACTATCAGGTTAAGTAAAACATGATGGGAGATGACTTTTTAAGCTTGTAAATGCATTTATGAGGCACTGTAGTTTTGTGAAACAAAAGATTGTTATTTTCTGTTAAAAAATCTCAGCTGAAAGTGTGTAGCTATCATCTATCTAAAATTCATTTCTTAAGACCAGTTGACGGGTTTTCAAAGGAGTTACTCTCATCAATCTAAAAATGTTGGGGTGGATTCGATAGTCAATGAACAGAAAATCTAGTTATGCTATACCTGAGTATTTCCAATATTTACTGTTTCTATGTCAGAAAATCTAGCCCATTATCTAATAGTTCAACGCAATACCCATCAACTTTACTAGAAAGTACCTGCAAATTATTAATTCCAATGCACAAGCATTGGCATCAATAGCTATCAGAACCAATATTAGATATTTAACATTTACTACATTTAATACCCATTTGAACCGGAAATACCCTCACTTTTGCAGGCACGGACTATATGATTTCCATTTTACACAAGCAACAGAAAAACTCCTCAAAAATCACAAGAGTAACAATTATATTTTTAAATATAAATTTAGAGTACCCAATTAATTTTTTCCAATTAAGGGGCAATTTAAAGTGACCAATCCACCTACCCTGCACATCTTTGGGTCCTGCTGGTCATGGCCACAGATGGTGACGTTATCCAGATATGGAAACGTTGCGCGTAAGCCGTATCGGTCAACCATTCAGTCCATCTCGCGTTGGAAGACCGAGACCCCATTAGTGACACCAAAGGGAACCCTTAAAAACTGGTAGAGCCGCCCATCTGCTTCGAAGGCAGTGTACTTGCGGTCACTAGTGCGGAGGGGTAGCTGATGGTAAGCGGACTTGAGATCCACCATGGGGAAGACCTTGTATTGCGCGATCCTGTTCACCAGGTCAGATATGCGGGGGAGAGGGTACGCATCCAGCTGCGTAAACTTGTTGATGGTCTGACTGTAGTCAATGACCATCCTATGTTTCTCCCCGGTCTTCACCACCACTACTTGAGCTCTCCAAGGACTGTTGCTAGCTTCAATGACCCCTTCCCTCAGTTGCCTTTGGACCTCTGACCTGATGAAGGTCCGGTCCTGGGCACTGTACCGTCTGCTCCTGGTGGCGATGGGTTTGCAATCCGGGGTGAGGTTCACAAACAGGGAAGGCGGGTCGACCTTAATGGTCGCGAGGCCGCAGACAGTAAGGGGAGGTATAGGGCCACCGAATTTGAAGGTCAGGCTTTGCAAGTTACATTGGAAGTCCAACCCCAGGAGTTTAGCCGCGCAGAGGTGCGTCAGGACAGAAAGGCGGAAATTGTTGAATTTCCTGCCTTGGACAGTGAGGTCTGCTCGGCAGAACCCCTTTATCTCTACCGAGTGTGACCCGGAGGCCAGGGAGATTCTTTGGTTTACAGGGTGGGTAACAAGTGAACAGCGCCTTACCGTGTCGGGATGTATAAAGCTCTCCGTGCTCCCAGAGTCGATCAGGCAAAACGTCTCGTGGCCGTTGATGAACACCGTCGTCGTTGCTGTTGCGAGTATCCGAGGTCGATTTTGGTCCAGCGTCACCGAGGCCAGATGGAGCAGTTGCGGGTTGTGATCGGGCAGCGTGTAGTCGGCCGTGCTGGGGGACTGGGGCCCCATCCAAGATGGCGTCTCCCATGGATCGCACATGGTGGTTGGGGATGGACAAAATGGCGGTGGGGATGGACAAAATGGCGGCACCCATCCGTCCAGCGTGGTGTCCGAGGGGCAAGATGGCCACGCCCGTGGGTAGGACGTGGCCGTAGGATAGGGGGGTGGAGGTGAGTGCTGGCCGCCTGGGGCCGAGGGGAAGATTGCCGCGGCAGTCCGGAGTCGCTGGAGACCGCGGCCATGGCTCGTGCTTGGCCGACCCCCATAAAATAGCCCTTCTGGCCGCACCCTTTGCAGGTGGAGGTGCGGGCCGTGCAGCCCGTGCGGGGATGCTCCGCCTGCCCGCAGAAGAAACAGCGGGGCCCGACGGAGTTAACAAGCCATCATACAGCGCAGGTCTGCGGGGACACGGGGTAGGTCAGTGGGGCTGCCACTGCAGGATGCCACGCAGCCCAGGGGGCCGTCGCGCGGTCGGGCGCATAGGACTGCGCGTTTCTGGAGGCAACATCCATGGACCCTGCCAGGGCCCGTGCCTCTCTCAGTCCCAGGGCGTCCTTTTCTAAGAGTCTTTGGCGGATCTCTGAGGAGTTCATACATGCTACGAAGGCACCCCGGATTAGAAGTTCCGTGTGCTCGCTGCCCGAAACTTGCGGGCAGCCACAGTTTCTGCTCAGCACCAGTAACGCACGGTAGAAGTCCTCCAGTGATTCCCCGGGGCTTTGCCATCTAGTTGCGAGCAGGTGACGTGCGTAGACCTGGTTTACAGGGCGGATATAATGTCCTTTTAACAGTTCGATCGCAGCATCGTAGTCCTCCGCCTCCTCGATGAGGGTGAAGATTCCAGGGCTTACTCTCGAGTGCAGGAGATGCAGTTTCTGTTCTCCTGAGGGGGTGCCTCCTGCCGTCTCGAGGTAGCCTTTAAAACACGCCAGCCAGTGCTTAAATATCGCCGCTGAGTTCTCCGCGTAGGGGCTGAGTTGTAGACACTCCGGCTAGATTCAGAGATCCATTCTTTCAGCTTAAGTCTAGTCCATTAAATTGATGCACAATCAATTAAACTCAAAGAAGAGGTAGTAACATAACTGAAGGCTTTAATCGACTCGAACTGTTCCCCAGAAGCTTTGGTACAGAAAGTGAGGGCTGCTGGGACAGCACCGGTTCTTATACCCCGCCCGTCAAGGCGGAGCTATGTACCAACAGCCAATGGTAAACTCCTAGGTTTAACCAATGGTCTTCGGCCTCTTGGGTACTGTAATATCTGATAATACCACAAAGAGCAAAAATGGACTATGTTATTATTAAATGTTTGCGTCTTTTGTTTTGTTGAAAAAAAAACGGATATTCATTGTCCATATTTCTTAAAGAACATAGAACATAGAACATACAGTGCAGAAGAGGCCGTTCGACCCATCGAGTATGCACCGACCCACTTAAGCCCGCACTTCCACCCTATCCCTGTAACCTAATAACCCCTCCTAACCTTTTTGGTCACTAAGGGCAATTTATCATGGCCAATCCACCTAACCTGCACATCTTTGGACTGCGGGAGGAAACCGGAGCACCCGGAGGAAACCCATGCAGACACAGGGAGAACGTGCAGACTTTGCACAGACAGTGACCCATCGGGGAATCGAACCTGGGACCCTGGCACTGTGAAGCTACAGTGCTATCCACTTGCTGCACTATCCTACCGTGCTGCCCAACGAAAGTGAAAAGGTGAAAAACGAAACCATCTTGAAGTTGATGGTTTATTTTTGCTTCTTGGGGGGAGGTGTCATGTGAGAGTACCTTTAAGAAATGGGGGCTTATAAAATAGATGTAGCGGGTGTACCTTTAAGAAATGGGTGTTTATCAGTGATGTCAGAGTGTGGGTGGAGCTGGGCTGTCTGTCTGCTTTTACTTTCGCTTTTGACTTGCAGCTACAGGGTGTGTTTAGTTTCAATTTAGAATTGGAGAAGCTGCAGTCACAGCAAGATATGTATGAATCTCTGCAAGCTTATGAATGTTCATTTGATGATTTCAACGTGGTAACTGTTCTCAGTAGAGAAGTTAAACCTGATGTCTTTCTGTAAAAAGGGTTATTTTTGTCTTATGGATGTTGCAAGGAACGATTAAGAGTTACTTAGAGAGTACTGTATTCCTTGGGGGATTTATTGGTGGTGATAGTTGTTAAAATGTTTACTGTGGGTTTATAAAGTGTTAACTGGTTTCATAAATAAACATTGTTTTAATTTAAAAGTACTGTAGATTTCTGTTGCATCTCCCCTATAAAGTAGGCCCTTGTGTTCCCATAACCACAATCTATTAAAAGTTGTGGGTCAGGTGAACTCCATGATACACTTTGGGGTTCTCTAAACCCTGGCCCATAACAGGGCCATACACACTTTCCAACGCCTCCAATGTCCCTGTTACTATCACATATCTACCCTCTGGTATGCCACCATCTTCTCCATCTGGAACCTCACTTTCTTACTGATCAAAGCCGCTATCCCCCCGCACCCTACTGTCGAACCCCGAGTTAAACATTTGGCGTGCCCAGCCCTTCCTGAGCCTCACCTGATCCTTCGCCCTCAAATGAGTCTCCTGTAACATAATCACATCGGCCTTTAAACCTTTTCGGTGCGCAAACAATCTTGAGCGCTTCACTGCCCCCCCCCCTACCTAACTAACCTAACCTAACCTGGGGTCTCTTCCCCCCCCCCCCCACCCCCCACCCCTCACCCCCCCTATCCATGATCATCAGAATTCCAGGCCATGCCCACTGGGTTTGGCCGACCCGTCCCAGTGTTGCCATCAAACCCCTCTCACCCCCTTCCAGAATCCGCCCATCCATTTCCTCGCGAAAACACCTCACCCAGTACCGATCCCTTTTCACCCCCAGCTTTTCACACCTCCTGGGCACATCAAAACCTGTTCACCAGGATCCAATGTCCGCAGCCCCTCTCCCCACCACACCTCCGTTCACTAGCCGACTTAAACTTGCTAATGTGGGGGCCCCTGACCCGGCCCTCCTCCCCTCCCCCTCTCAGTCCCAGGAAAACAACAAGAAAATACATATCCCCTTCAAACAGATAAATCCAGTGCAAACATACTAACCTTTGAAAAAACAACGCTGCAAAAAAAAGGAAGAGAGAAAACCCCCCTCTTACTTTGTCCAAAACATTTAACCCATATAACAGCATGAAATAAAAAATAAAACTATATACACTTTTCCAACTCCCCTACCCTCGGTCCAAGACCAGTCCTCAGTCCCATTCCTCACTTCTGCCCCAATCCTTCCGCCTTCACAAACATCTCCGCTGCTTCCACCGTATCGAAATAAAAGTCTATGGCGTTGTAGGTCACCCTCAACTTAGCTGGGTACACTACGCCAAACCGCACGCCACTATTATACAGTGCCATGTTCTCACCCATCAAGGTGAGCTGATCGCTGTGCTGCGACATGCCGAAGGCCGCCTGCCTCCTTGAAAACTCCACGGTTAAGCCCTGGTAAATACGTATACCAGCTCCAGCCCACTGCACCTCCCGCTTATGTTTCGCCCAACTCAGGACCTTCTCCTTAACATGATACCTGGGAAGCAAACAATCATTGCTCTTGGCAGCTTGTCCGTCTTTGGTTTAGGCCCCGACGACCGATGAGCCAGTTCCAGTTCATACCGGGAAGGATTATCTCCCTCTCCCACCAACTCCGCCAACATCTTAGAAAAGTGCTCTGTCAGCCTCGGGCCCTCTGCCCCTTCAGGCAGGCCCACGGTTCTCAAGTTTTGCTACCTCAATCTATTTTCCAGATCCTCCAATTTAATTCACAGCCCTTTGTTGGCCCCGAACACTCTCCTCGCCCAGCAAGGTGAGCTGATCGCTGTGCTGCGACATGGCTTCCTCCCTTCATTTTCTCAAACTGCTCCACCAGCATCTTCAGCGCCGCCATCATGGGCAGCACGGTAGCACAGTGGTTAGCACAGTTGTTTCACAGCTCCAGGGTCCCAGGTTCGATTCTCGACTTCGGTCACTGCGCGGAGTCTGCATGTTCTCCCCGAGTGTGTGTGGGTTTCCTCCGGGTGCTCCGCTTTCCTCCCAGAACTCAAAGATGTGCGGGTTAGGTGGACTGGCCATTCTAATTGCCCATAGTGTTCAAAAAGCTTAGCTGGGGTTACTGGGTTACGGGGATCAAGGGGATTGGGCAGAGGTGTGGGGCTTAAGTGAGGTACTCTTTCCAAGGGCTGGTGCAGACTCGATGGGCCGAATGGCCTCCTTCTGCACTATAAATTCTACATAAATTCTATGATCATCTCCTCCTCATCACCTCCATGTGCTTTGCAAACTGTTTCTCCAGTTCCAAAGCCATCACTTGGTCATCTTTCCTGCCGTAAGCAGTGCAGTCCCACCCAGCGACCCAGCCTCCGCCACCTCTCCAGCTACAAAGCTGACCCTTTCACTCTCCGGCGAACATTCACTCACTGCCTTCCTCATGACAGCTTTCTTTTGGTTTTTCGACATCACCCCCCCTTCCTTATGCCAACCTGCACTCAATTGTTAAAAAAATGCCCCTGGGACCAGGCATCAAACTCAAAGAAATTAAGCTTCGATCAGGAGCCCCCCAATGTGTGACTTCCTCCGACATGCCGCCACTGGAAGTCCCACTGAGGACAGATGTTTTTTCTATGGAAGGAGTGCAGCAAAGGTTTACCAGGCTGATTCCTGGGATGGAGGGACTGTCGTACGAGGAGAGACTAAGTCGCTTAGGATTATATTCACTGGAATTTAGAAGAGTGAAAGGCGATCTCACAGAAACGTAGAAATTCTAACAGGATTAGAAAGGTTAGATTCAGAAAGAATGTTCCCGATGGTGGGGGAGTCCAGAACTAGGGGTCATAGTTTGAGGATAAGGGGTATACCTTTTAGGACTGAGGTAAGGCAAAATTTCTTCATCCAGTGAGTGGTGAACTTGTGGCAATCACTACCACAGAAGGTAGTTGAGGCCAAAGGGTTGTCTGATTTCAAGAAGAATTAGATATAGCTCTTGGGGGTATAGGGATCAGGGGATATGGTGGGGGAGGGGGGGAGAAGGCAGGATCAGGGCATTACATTTGATGATCACCCATGATCATAATGAATGGCAGAGCTGGCTCAAAGGGCCGAGTGACCTACTGCTGCTTCTATGTCTCTATGTACGCATCGTCTTGGTCCACTCAGAAATCCCCAACATCTTCTATCCTTTCTACAGTATTTTACCAACACCTGTCTGTTGTGTTCAGTTGTCTTGTCCTTGCACTGATTCATACATGCTGATGGCTTACTTAGAATGATGACTTATTAGTTAACACGTGGAAGGATAACATACAGAAAGCTATACAGACTAGGTTGCTCTGGAACTACCCGATGTGCGATTGTCCTTGTGTATCCCTTACTACTGATAGCCAGATGTCACATGACTGATGTCTGACGCCACCTGCTGGTGGGAGGTCGCATTGCTGAGTGTATGCAATATTATTCACACAGGCATATCATTTTTGGAGATGTTTGTCTTTATATACAAACCCATGATTAATATCTTTACATATGTGGTTTATGTTCAAACAGATTTAACTAATGCGTCCATAGACATGATATGCCTGCAGGCGTGTGTCCCTTGTGCACAGCTCATTGTGCCTCCCTCACGGAATCACCCCGCTGGTCGTCAGGGCTTTTGTCAGTTTTTTTGAAGACTGGTTCCGTGCCGGTCTTTTATATTTTAGCCTTTTTACACGATGCGCCTTGGCACTTGGTATTCTTGTAGGCCATCCTGGTGTTTCCAGCTTCTTCTGTTTCTTTGCTCAATGCTGTTGGCTGCTGCATTGCTCTGTGCTCGCGCGACGCTCTCTGCTGCTGACCTGTTGTGTGGTCTCCGGTCTGTCAGTCACATTGTCACTGTCTCCTTTCCTGGTGTCCTCGGTGGGACTCAAAGTATCCCCCACTCTCCCTCTTTTTCTGTTTAAAAAATGCTATCGCTTGAGTGTTTTTCGTCTTTGGTTTGGCTCTGGTGGCACCCATCTTGTCGCTGGCCTGTGCCATAGAATCAGTGTGCTGTGGGTCGTCTGCAGAGACATCTTGTGTCGACATGCTTCCAACGGACCGTGAGGTGGTAGTTAAGTCAGCACCTTCAGCGACCATCTGCAGAGCCTCATCCTCTGGTATCTGGGACGGATAACCCCACATTCTGGTATCTGGGTAGGATTAGCATCGTCAGCACTGGGTGCTGTGCCTTCATCTTCCGTTTGAGCCCCAAGTGATGGCTCCTCATCACTCGATATCACTATGTACACCTCATGTTTTTCACATAGCCCAAGTGGGGACTCATCCTCATTGTGTGCTGGCTTCACAGCTGTACGTGTAATCCAACGGCATGAAACTGCATCCAGATTCAGTATCAACTGTCGTCGTGGCGCTGCATATGGATGCAGGTCATGGTTCATCCCTGTCATGGATTATGATGTATGTCACCCATCGCCATAGAACTGTATATGGATGCTGTCATTTGCTCTTCAAAGTCCCCTGTTGTGGAATGACTTTTTGGGGCGTCCACTACTGGAACTTCTTCCTGGGGCTTTGATGGTTCCCTTCATGCTTCTGGAGCTAGTTTCTTCAGAATTGATAAAGTATTTTCTGTTTCCTGTAGGTTCAGAGCGACATAGGTTTAGCTGAGGTGTCTGCTGCTGCAATCTAGCTGCCCATTTCTTCGTATGCCATCTCAGAGCATTTACACTGCTCGAGGTCCGGCTCAGGCTGGACATCCCTTCACCTCATCATTCCCGCCAAACCACTGACGTAGTGCTGCACAGGCTCCCTCATTGAGTGGGCGATCTCTCCTGCAAAACCAGCTTTACTCGTGTTTCATATTCGCCCAGGTCCGGCTCACCATTCGGACCTTTGGTTACTTCATTGTTTGCATAGTCTTCATAGGATTTATCAAAGGACTCATTTTCAGAGTCCGTGTCACTGGAAAGTCTGTAAAATACGATACTGCACACACAGGGCCATACAGCTGCTCACGACTATTCAGAAGGATTTCTTCACTCATTTTGGTTAGACTGCATTGGCTCTTTTCTGAAATTCAAACAGTAAAGAACTGCTCTTCTAGAGCCATCTCCTCCACTGCAGTAACTGCTCTAATTCGGTCGATTGAAGGATGCGAAAAACATTGCTTCACGAAATGATTTGTTCGGCTGCATCTGGAGCATACTTTTCCATATGCTGGACATTGCCGGGGGCCATGACGGTTGGCACATTTATGGCACAAGAGGGTGGCTTCTGTCGACCACTTCAAATTGCCACCCACACAGAGACCATATTTCTTATTGAACTGCATCACAGTGCTGATGGTGCTGGTGTCTTCCTCCATGTTGCCGCCAAACTGTTTCGAGCTGAGTGTACAATTTGCTGTGCAGCCAACTCACTCACATGACAAATCTTAATTTCTTTATCCAATATCAAATCTTCCCGCAATCTCTCACAGAGCTTGTCATTTGATATGCCAAATACTATTTGATCACGGATCATTGAAGATTTCAGTGTACGGAAATTGCAGGACTGGGCCTTCAGCCTCAAGCTGACAACCAAACTTTCAAAAGGTGCAGGTTTCTGGGTACGACAAATATATCTTTCAAATGTCTCATTCGTTTTGGAAGAGCAATGCCCATCGAGGTACTCTATCACTTGATCATAGCTCTTGCGTTCATCTTCGCTATCAAAAGCAAATGTGTTGTAGATTTCGATAGCTTGTGGACCTGCCACCGTGAGCAGCAACACAATGCGCCTCTCGTCAGGCTGTGTCTGCAGGTCAAGGGTTGAAACATAGAGCTTAAATTGCTGTTTGAAAACGTATCAGTTTTTGTCTATGTTACCCTATGCTTTTTTTTTAAATTGAGAGTACCCAATTATTTTTTTTCCAATTAAGGGGTAATTTAGCATGGCCAATTCACCTAACCAGTGTGTGATTATCAGGTATTACGGTACCTGAGAGGCTGAAGTACCATTGGTTAAACCTAGGGGTTTTACCATTGGCTGTAGAGTATGGTAGCTCTGCCCCGATAGGCGGGGTATAAGAACTCGTGCCGTCCCAGCAGCCCTCATTCTGTACCTGAGCGGCTGGCGAATACTTCTAGCTTATTAAAGCCTTCAGTTGTACTACAACCTCGTTTTAGTAGTTATTGATCGTGCATCAATTTAATAAGCTAGATTTAAGTAGAAAGGATGGATCTCCGAATCAAGCCGGAGTGTCTGCAACTCAGTCCCAACGCGGCGAACTCAGCGGCGATCTTTAAGCACAGGCTGGCGTGTTTTAAAGGCTACCTGGAAACGGCTGAAGGCACACCCTCGGGGGTGCAGAAACTGCACATCCTGCACTCAAGGGTAAACCCAGAGATCTACACCCTCATCGAGGAGGAGGAAGACTTTGATGCAGCAATCGAACTTTTAAAAGGATACTATATTCGCCCAGTAAACCAGGTCTACGCTCGTCACCTGCTTGCAACAAGGCGAGAAACCCCCGGGGAATCGTTGGAGGAATTCTACCGCACGCTACTGGTGCTGGGAAGAAGCTGTGGCTGCCCGCAAGTTTCGGCGAGCGAGCACACGGAACTCCTATTCAGGGACCCCATTGTAGCAGGTATGAGTTCTTCACTAATCCGCCAACGTCTTTTAGAAAAAGACACCCTGGGACTTAGGGAGGCACGGGCCCTTGCAGGGTCCATGGAGGTGGCCTCCAGGAACGCACAAGCCTACGTGCCCGACCGCGCGGCGGCCCCCTGGGCAGCGTGGAATTCCGCAGCGGTCGACCCAGAGACCTTCCCCGTTTCCCTGCCGGCCTGCGCAGTAAGGCAGCCTGCCAACCCCGATGGGCCCCGCTGTTTATTTTGTGGGCAGGCAAAGCACCCCCGCCAGCCCTGCCCGGCGCGCACATCCATCTGCAAGGGATGTGGCAAAAAGGGCCATTTCGTGGGGGTCTGCCAGGCACGAGCGGTGGCCGCGGTCTCCGCGGTCTCGGCAACTCCGGACCGCCTCATCGAACTTCTCCACGGGCCCCGTGCGGCCAGCAGTCGCCACCATCCCCATATCCAAGAGCCACGTGCGGACCCCGGGCACCGCCACCTTGTCCCTCGAACACCACGCTAGAAGGATGGTCGCCGCCATTTTGTGCACCCCCGGCCACCATGTGCGACCAATGGGAGACGCCATCTTGGATGGGGCCCCAGGACACCAGCTCGGCCGACCACGCACTGCCTGAACAAAATCCACAACTGCTGCGTCTGGCCTCGGTGACTCTGGACCAGACTCAACCTCGAACACTCTCAACAGCAACGACGACTGTCTTCATCAATGGCCACGAGACGTCCTGCCTGATCGACTCTGGGAGCACAGAGAGCTTTATACACCCCGAATGGAAGGCGATGTTCCCTCCTTATCCACCCTGTTAATCAAAGAATCTCACTGGCCTCCGGTTCCCACTCAGTGGAGATAAAGGGGTTCTGTCTAGCAAACCTCACAGTCCAGGGAAGAGAATTCAAAAATTTCCGCCTCTATGTCCTTCCCCACCTCTGCGCGGTTACACTCCTGGGTTTAGACTTTCAGTGTAACCTGCAAAGTCTAACCTTCAAATTCGGCAGCCCTATACCCCCCCTTACAGTCTGCGGCCTCGCAACCCTTAAGGTCGACCCGCCTTCCCTGTTTGCGAACCTCACCCCGGATTGCAAACCCGTCGCCACCAGGAGCAGATGGTACAGTGCCCAGGACCGGATCTTTATTAGGTCAGAGGTCCAAAGGCTGCTGAGGGAAGGGGTCATTGAAGCCAGTAACAGCCCCTGGAGAGCTCAAGTAGTGGTGGTAAAGACCGGGGAGAAGCATAGGATGGTCATCGACTACAGTCAGACCATCAAGTGGATGCGTACCCTCTCCACCTCATATCCGACCTAGTAAACAGGATCGCGCAATATAAGGTCTTCTCCACGGTGGATCTCAAGTCCGCCTACCACCAGCTCCCCATCCGCACTAGTGAACGCATATACACTGCTTTCGAGGCAGATGGGCGGCTCTATCACTTCTTAAGGGTTCCCTTCGGTGTCACTAACGGGGTCTCGGTCTTCCAGCGCGAGATGGACTGAACGGTCGACCGGAACGGTTTACGGGCAACTTTCCCGTATCTCGATAATGTCACCATCTGCGGCCACGACCAGCAGGACCACGACACCAACCTCCGAAAATTCCTCCAGACCGCTAAAATCCTTAACCTCACATGCAATAAGGATAACTGCGTGTTTAGCACCGACCGCCTAGCCATCCTCGGCTACGTAGTGTGAAATGGAATTATAGGCCCCGACCCTGAACGCATGTGTGCCCTTATGGAGTTCTCCCTCCCTCACTGCCCCAAGGCCCTGAAGCGCTGCCTAGGGTTTTTCAGTTACTACGCCCAGTGGGTTCCCAACTATGCAGACAAAGCCCGTCCCCTGATCCAATCCACAACTTTCCCCCTGTCAATAGAGGCCCACCAGGCCTTCAGCCGAATCAAAGCAGACATTGCAAAGGCCACGATGCACACCATCGACGAGTCCCTCCCCTTCCAGGTCGAGAGCGATGCGTCCGACGTAACTCTGGCGGCCACCCTCAACCAAACAGGCAGACCTGTGGCCTTCCTCTCCTGTACCCTCCATGCTTCCAAAATTCGCCACTCCTCAGTCGAGAAGGAGGCCCAGGCCATAGTAGAAGCTGTGCGACATTGGAGGCATTACCTGGCCGGCAGGAGATTCACTCTCCTCACTGACCAATGGTCGGTGGCATTCATGTTCGATAATGCACAGCGGGGCAAGATAAAAAACGACAAGATCTTGAGGTGGAGGATTGAACTCTCCACCTACAACTACGAGATCTTGTACCGTCCCGGGGAGCTAAACGAGCCTCCTGACGCCCTGTCCCGCGGCACATGTGCCACCGCACAAGTGGACCGCCTCCGAGCCCTCCACGAGGACCTCTGCCACCCGGGGGTGACTCGCTTTTTCCATTTCGTTAAGACCCGCAACCTGTCCTGCTCCATCGAGGAGGTCAGGACGGCCACCAGGGACTGCCAAATCTGCGCGGAGTGCAAACCGCACTTCTACCGGCACGAGAGGGGGCACCTGATTAAGGCTTCCCATCCCTTTGAACGCCTCAGCATGGACTTCAAAGGCCCCCTTCCCTCCACCGACCGCAACACGTATTTCCTGAACGTGATTGACGAGTACTCCCGGTTACCATTCGCCATCCCCTGCCCCGACATGACCGCAACCACCGTCATCAAGGTCCTCAATAGTATCTTTGTACTGTTCGGTTTCCCCGCTTACATACACAGTGATAGGGGGTCCTCCTTTATGAGCAACGAACTGCGTCAAATCCTGCTCAGCAAGGGCATCGCCTCGAGCAGGATGACCAGTTGCAACCCCCGGGGAAACAGACAGGTAGAGAGGGAGAACGGAACGGTCTGGAAGACCGTTCTGCTGGCCCTACGGTCCAGGAACCTCCCAGTCTCCCGCTGGCAAGAAGTCCTCCTGGAGGCCCTCCACTCCATCTGGTCACTGCTTTGTACAACCACCAATCAGGCACCTCATGAACGTCTCCTTGTGTTTCCCAGGAAGTCCTCCTCCGGGACCTCGCTCCCGACGTGGCTGGCAACACCCGGACCCATCCTGCTCCGAAAACACGTGCGGGCGCACAAGTCGGACCCGTTGGTCGAGCTACACGCTAACCCCCAATACGCCTACGTGGCGTTCCCTGACAGCCGACAAGATACGGACTCCCTACGGGGCCTGTGCCTACCCTATACTTGAAGCTGGTGAGGTGCCTTTAAACTCTCCACCATCTCGAGCTTCATTGTCTTTTATTGCGTTGGGTTTCTACAGGGCGTAGTTTACTCGGTCGGTTGAAGAATTTTCTTTATTCTGTTTCATTTTTCAACTGGTTTTCCTTTGTCTTATCTGCTGTTTTATTAAATGATCAACACTATTGGTACCATGTTGTGTTCTGTTGTCTTGTCCTTGCAATGATTCATACAGAACTGTGATGACTTACTTAGAATGATGACTTAAAATGATGACTTATTAGTTAACACATGGAAGGATAACATAGAATGCTATATGGAATAGGTTGCTCTGGAACGACCTGATGTGCAAATGCACTTGTGTACGCCTTACTACCAATTCCTGATTGCCAGATGTCACATGACTGATGTCTGATGCCACCTGCTGGTGGAAGGTCGCATTGCTAAGTTTATGGAATATTAATCACAGGCATATCACCACACTGTCCTTCAAGTCTTCCCTGCTCTCCTAAAACCTGAAACATTCCTTCTGGGTATTTTTGTTTGATGTACCATTACTTGTATTTCTTTCAAGTTAGTACACAACATTCACTGCTCACAATGCAGTCTGCTCCAAGTTTGGGAGACAAATCATAGAAGTTACAGTGCAGAAGGAGGCCATTCGGCCCACCGAGTCTGCACCGGTCTTTGAAAGAGCACCCTACCCATGCCCACACCTCCACCCTATCCCCATAACCTAGTAACCCCACCCAACACTAAGGGCAATTTTAGACACAAAGGGCAATCCACATAACCTGCACATCTTTGGACTGTGGGAGGAGACCGGCGCACCCGGAGGAAACCCACGCACACACTGGGCGATCGTGCAGACTCCGCAGTTACCGAAGCCGGGAATCAAACCTGGGACCCTGGAGCTAAGAAGCAATTGTGCTAACCACCATGCTGCCGTGCTGCCCTAACATCATGGGTGACCACTTGGTGGAAAACTGCCATTCAAGACGCAGGTGTGATTCAGTTACCGATTACCAGCAATTTTAATTCTTCAACCCACATCTACTCTGACCTTCCTGCTGTTAGCCTCCTACACTCATTCCTGTGGAACTCGATGCGAGCTTGAGGAATAGCATCACATTTTTCAATTAGGCACTTTACAGCATTCCGGACTCAACGCTGCACTCAACAATTTCAGATCATGACCACTGCTTGTTTTTTTTATTGGACAGTAGTTGTTGGTGCTATTCTGTTTTATCCCCATTCACATCTCCCCTGGATCCTTTTTCTTTTTTTTTCATATTGTCCCATTACCATCTCCTTCTACCTTGTACCATCATCGCTCTTTAATTACTTTCCCCCGTCCTCCCTATTACATACACGTTTCCTTTTTTATATACACACACGCCCTCTTTCCTGCCTCTCTGCTTACCGTTGCTCCAGTTTCTAGGTTTGATTTTTTAAATCCTGGAGCTGACACATTCGAGCGGTTCCCCTCACCACTGACGCTGCCAGACCTGCTGAGAATTTGCAGCATTTTCTGGCGCCAATTCCGATATTCGGTGTCCGGAGCATGTTTGCTTCTGAACAGCGCTCGGTTGAATGTGACTGGACACTTTATATTGTGGCTCGGATCCTTCACACGCTCAGGTGCGAAGGGATAATAAAAAATAGAATAAATCAAAGTTGATCCCATCAGAAACTAATCGCCAAAAATTGCAGTAGTAAATAACTGGACAGAAACAATTTCACCAAGAACTTCAAAACCACCTCACGTCCGTTCATCTTCACTAAAACATTTGTTTTCAATTTGTTCTCCCGTGTGTTCAATATAGGCTTTCGAGATATTATGCAAAAATTACCCAAACCACTGCAGACTGGTGAGAAATCTCAAAATGAGGAATTAAGACTGTTCAATGAATGATTAATATTATTTATCACAAATGAAAAGTGATCTGGCTGGTTAAACATTCCCGAGCAATGTTCAGTACACTTCTCAGAAGCGCTGTTCCGAAAACCGAAGACGTAACGGCATTTTTACAGTTTCCAATAGTTAATTCTTACCCATTTTACAGAGACCTGCTCTGCATGGCCTCTGAGCCACCGCAAACAACAGAATGAAGTAAAGCCACATCTTGTACCCAGCCTCCGTACACTTCTGTCTTCTCAAACGCTCTTTCTGCAGAAACAGTATCGCTTGAAACGGGTCAACAGGTGTCATGAAACTATTTTCCTGGTTGGCATTTATATTCCTTTTTTTTGAGGTGGAGTTACAACGTTCTTCCTGTCTCCTACTGTTTATTCATTTTATCTTCCTGTCACTAATGCGCCTGCCAGTGTTAAACCGCAGGCGTGTGCCTTACCCTTTCGCTATTGTCTGACGCAGGAATCACAAAATGCGATTGGGTGGACAATCAGTTTTGAAGGCAAAATCGTGGCCGGCGCTGGTTTCACGCCAAATTGTTATTCTACGGTGACTCACCAGCAGCGACAATGCGTTCTACTCCACCGTACAGTAAATGTCATTTGCATATCATTAGCGGGCCTGACCCAGTATTCTCCGTGGCGTCGGCGATTCTCCACCTCCACCGGGGGAATTCCCGACAGCGAGGTTCAGCTGTGCTCTTAAAACTTGAGAAACAGGCACCGTGGCTGATGAGGGAGAAGGAGGAGGTAGGACGTGGAGAGGTGGACCATGGTCTGCCGGTCCTGACACTGACAAGGCTGGCTGCGGGGGAAGGGCCTGTGCCAAGGCCGGGGGGGTGGGGGGGGATGGGGTGCCACAGGATCGGGGTGACCCCTCGGGACCTAGTTTCCAGACACAGCCTGCCATTGCGCGACCTGCAAGGCAGCCATCTTGCTGCGCACCCCACTGACCACCCACCTTGGCCTCTGGGTCTGCAGAGTGACACCGGCTGTATGGGTGCCTTGGAAATGCTGACCCTTGCCACCAGGCCTCCACCACAAACGCCACCCTTGCAGTATTGGCCTGGGTGCCACACATGGCCGGCACCACCTCCTGCTCCTGCATGCGGTTGCACTCTTCCACCTGCAGATACTGGAGGCTCGCTGACAACCTGTCATGTAGTCCCTGGCTCTGCGACGGTATCTCCATTATCAATGGGACTGTCCCCTACCCGAAACCAGTCTGGATGGCTGGGGTCAGCCAGCCCTCTGACCATCCGTTCGCTCGGGAGTTCCTAGCTCCATCTGCTGTACTGGATCAGCTGAGTGGTGCACACCATTTCCTGCTCCAGGAGCGTCTTCTCCAAAGGTCCTAACATAGAACGCTACCATTAAGCCTCACATTCATTTTTCCACAGCTCGTCAGTCCCTTTAGCTCTGCCCAAATAGCACGTTGCCTTTATGATTATGACCATAGCACACTATCATTCCTTTTCTACTTGTATCTCTGCTGTATGTATCAGATTTGGAGCAAGACAAACCATCTCCAAATTGGCATTGGTAAAAGAAAGCCAGCAATTCAACAATTTCAGATCATAATCACTGCTCCCAAATTTCAGACAGGTTATGATTCTGTTACTATTTACACCTCCACTAGACCCATATTTTCTTTCTTTGCTTGTTCCATTATCACCCCTGTTTGTCTTGTTCCCTTTGCCCTTTCATCACTCCAGCCTTCCTTCCGCAGACCGTCCCGTTTGTTCCTTCCTCCCTGGCCCTCTCCCATCTCTATGCTTCCTGAACAATTATTCAATTTCAAACAGTTTCAGTTCTGAAGGAAGGCTATTGACCTGAAACGATAACTCTGATTCTCCATCCACAGATTCTGGCTGACATTGTTGTTATTGTTGTTACTTACAGCACCGAAGGAGGCCATTCGGTCCATCGTGTCTGCACCAGCTCCCAAAAGAGCAAACTAGTTAGTCCCAGTCCCCAGCCCTGCCTCCGTAACCCTCCTCACTCCCCCCTCACGCACCCCCCCCGAGATGAACAACTCCTCAAACACGGCCACGAATACCCCCTACCTTTTCTCAAAGCCCTCCGCTGAACTCCTTAATTCGTACTTAATCTTTTCCAGCTGAAGAAAGTCATATAAGTCCGCCGCCAGGCCAGTACTGACCGCCACTCCAACAGAATTCTTCGGCAGGCAATCAGAGAGGCGAAGGCTACAACATCGGCCTTCAACTCTGGCCTCTGCAATACCCCAAACATCGCCTGGGATTAATAAATTGTAGCGCACAAAGACTCCGTGAGACGAATAGAGTGAAGTCGATGAGGCTTTATTAAGCGTGTCTGTTCCCCAGCAGCCCGATAGTAAACTGGCCTGCGGGGGAAGGCACCGGCTTCTTATACTTCGCCTTCAGGGCGGAGCTTGAGGTCAACGGCCAACCAGGACCCGGGATCTGTCAGCCAATGACATTAGGGCTTCCAGTCCCACATGACCCCCAATACATACTACCACACCCTTCATTCTGTCCGGTCCCTGCTGTGCACCATCACGAACCAAACGCCGCACGAGCGCCTCCTTGTCTTCCCTAGGAGGTCCGCTTCTGGAATGTCACTTCCGACCTGGCTGGCAGCCCCGGGACCCATTCTGCTCCGGAAACATGTGCGGGCGCACAAATCAGACCCACTGGTGGAGAAGGTACATCTGTTCCATGCAAACCCGCAGTACGCCTACGTGGCGTATCCAGATGGCCGACAGGACACGGTCTCTCTGCGGGACCTGGCGCCCGCCGGAGCTCCCCACCCCCCCCCCAACACAAATCACCTCCCCCTCACTCCCGCCGATGCACCCCACAGCCACCCCCTTTCCGGGGGGGATCGGTTCTCCTCCCAGGCCCGTCCAGGAGTAAGGAAACAGAAGGGGACAGCACAAAGCTCCCAGAGTCGACCGGACCCGAGCCACCACCACCACCACCACCCGGGCTGAGACGATCGGAAAGGGCGACCAGAGCACCACCTCGACTCATCGCATCGACTTAAGATGTAATTAATTCAGTGGCCCAGTAAAGCGGCATTGTTGTAAATAGTTAACGCTGCTAATCGGGTAAAATGTGAATAATTCAGTGGCCCAGTAAAAGCGGCATGATTGTATATAGTTCAATGGTTAAGGTACCGACCCTGTAAACCCCGACCACCATACCGCCCACCACCCCGCCGGGTTCTTTTTTAACAAGGGGAGAATGTGGTGGTATGTATTAGGGGTAATACGGTACACCATGAATGCCGAGGAGCTTTTGGAGGATAGATGCTGGGTCCCGATTGGATCTGCTGCCTACTGGGCTCCACCCAGATAGGCGGGGTATAAGAACCCGTTTTACTCCCAGCAGCTGCATTCTGCTCAATAAAGCCTCGATTGAAGTTCTTTACGTCTCGCCTCGTGTGTGATCGATGGTGCTACAGGAACGAAACCGGAGCACCCGGAGGAAACCCACGCAGACACGGGGAGAAGGTGCAGACTCCGTACAGACAGTGACCCAAGCCGGGAATCGAACCTGGGACTCTGGAGCTGTGAAGCAACTGTGCTAACCACTGTGCTGCCCGACTCAACCTCCTCCACTATCCTTGTTAGTGCCGCAAATACTCCCGCCAAAACCTCTCCAATCTCGCAGTACCAGAATATATGAGCATGATTTGCTGGTCCCCGTCCACACATCTCACACTCATCTACCACCCCCTGGAAGAACCCACACATTCTTGCCCGAGTCATATGGGCCCTGTGTATGACCTTGAACTGCATCAGGATCACCCTTGCACATGAGGAATTCACATTTACCCTTCATGGTGCCTCACTTCATACTCCCCAGTTTATAATAATAATCTTTATTAGTGTCACAAGTAGGCTTACATTAACACTGCAATGAGGTTACTGTATAAAGCCCCCAATGACCACACTACGGCACCTGTTCGGGTACACTGAGGGAGAATTCAGAATGTCCAATTCACCTAACAAGCATTTCTTTCGGGACTTGTGGGAAGAAACCAGAGCACCCGAAGGAAACCCACGCAGACACAGGGAGAACATGTAGACTCCGCACAGACAGTGACCCAAACCGGGAATCGAACCTGGGACCCTGGCGTGGTGAAGCAACAATGCTAACCACTGTGCTATTGTGCGGCCCACCATCTCCCCTCCCAGCTCCCCGTCCCACTTCTTTACCCTCACCAGTTGCTCACCTCCCTGCTCTCCCAGCCACCCGTCTATGTCTCCGATCCTGCCCTCCCCTTCCACATCCGGAAGCAGCAGTTGCTCCAACAGGATGTACCTCGTAACCTGGGAAATGTTTCCAAACCTTCCGTGCAAAGTCCCTTACCTGTAGGTATCTAAACTCACTCCCTCTCGGGTGCTCCATCCTCTCAGTTTCTTCTATACTGGCAAACCCTTCTTCCAGGAACAGACCCCTCACCTTAGCCAGTCACACTTCCCTCCACTTCCTTTACCTGCCATCTAACCCCCTCCCCTTCCTATTCCTACCATCTATCCCCCCCTCCCCCGGTTTTCACACAGCGGCGCCAACACCGATATCCGCAGCTGGTTCCAGACATTTACTGTGGACTGCACCATGGGGCTCTCCAAGAATTTCCTTGGCACCAATGGCAAAGCCGCTGTCACCATAGTCCTCAAGCTGGACACTCTACAGGATTCTTCCTCCATCTTAACCCGTTCTGCCCCTTCTCCTTTCCACTACCACCTCACCTTCTCCACGTTCTCTGCCCAGTAATAATGCAACTCCAATCCTCCCTTCTGCCTCTACCTCTGTTGCAGCGTCCTCTTAACCCTTGGGACTTCCCTTGCCCTTACAAAGTCTGAAAGAATCATATCCAGTTTTCGAAAGAAGGTCTTTCGAACAAAGATTGGAAGTACCTGGAATATGAACAGGAACCTCGGCAAAATGTTCATCTTCACCATTTGTATCCTCCCTGCCAGAGTCAAGTGGGCATCCTTGCCTTGTTCCCCTGTGCCGTTTAAAGTTTCGCAAACCCATGTCATTGGTTCACTTACTTGCAATCGGTGCCACGTTTTTTGGGTTTGGGCTACAAACTTTGGCCCAAACCCAAACTTTCCCAGGACCTCAAACAGGTACCACCACTCCACTCGGTCAAATGCCTTCTCCGATCCATGGATACCACTACCTCCGGCACCTGGGCTCTCAATGCAGTCATGATCATGTTTAATAGCCTCCTTATATTACTAGAAAGCTGCCTGCCATTTATGAAACCTGTTTGGTCCTCCGCAACCATCCTGAGATACAACCTTCTATCCTTCCCGCCACCAACTTAGCTAGCACTTTCACATCTGAATTTAGCAGCCATATGGTCCTATTTAGAGGGTTGGTGCACACTCAATGGGCTGAATGGCCTCCTTCTGCATTGTACGGATTTCATGGTTCAAAACTGCTCAGAATACACTAGATGTGGTCTCACCAGTACCTTGTATAGTTTCAGCAAGACCTCCCTACTCTTATACTCCAAGCCTTTGAAATGAGGGCAACACAGTTGCACAGAGGGTAGCACAGCTGCCTCACACTGCCGGGGACCCAGGTTTGATTCCGACGTTGGGTGATTGTCAGTGTGGGGTTTGCACATTCTCCCTGTGTCTGTGTGGGTTTCCTCCCACAATCCAAAGATGTGCGGGTTAGGTGGATTGGCCATGCTAAATTGCCCTTAGTGTCTAAAACTTTTTGGAGGGGTTATTGGGTTACGGGGATAGGATGGAAGTGAGGGCTTAAGTGGGTCGGTGCAGACTTGATGGGCCGAATGGCCTCCTTCTGCACTATATGTTCTATGTGCAGGTTATGTCAATTGGCCATGTTAAATTGGCCCAAAGTGTCCAAAGGTTAGGTCAGACTATGGGGATGGGCCGGGAGTTTGGGCCAAGGTGGGGTGTTCTTTCAGTGGGGCAGTGAAGACTCAATGGGTGAACGGCCTCCTTCTGCATTGCAGAGATTTTATGATTCGATGATTCTCAGGGCCAACATTCCAATATCCTTCCTGATTACCTGCTGCCCCGGTGTACTAGCTTTCTATGTTTAGTGCACAAGTACCCCCAAGTCCCTTTGTCTTACAGCTTTCTGCAGTTTTTCACCATTTAAATAATACCCTGTTCTTTTGTTCTCCCTTCCAAAATAAAAAAACACATTTTCGCATATGTACTCCTGTTGCCAACCTTTTTCCTGATCATTTAACCTGTCAATATTTCTTTGCAAACTGTTTGTATCCCTCTCACAACTCGTTTTTCCATTGATTTTTGTCATCTGCAATTTTGGATGCAGTACATTCGCTTCCTCCAAGTCAGTAATTTGTGGTCCCAGCACTGATTCCTGTGGAACCCCACTGATTACACGTTACCAATCTGAAAAAGAACACCAACAGTGCTATTAGAAAGGGAGTTCATGAACTTGACCCGACAACAGTGAAGGAACAGAGATGTTGATGGCAAGTCAGAATGGTGTGCAGGTTGGAGGGAAACTTTCTGGTAGGGGGGGTCTGCATGGCGATCACATTTGCAACCAACTTATAATCAAAATGGAAGATAACAAAGGTTAATAGTTTCAGTACTATGTAACTGAATTGCTGCCTTGGTGATGTACATCAGATAGGGATGAATCTTCCATGCTGTGGCAACCACTGTCAGGTTGCTGCTCCCCTCATTTTTATTTAGCGTCATAGAGTCATAGATCGGCCCAGCTTGTCCATGCCACCCAGTTTCTATCACTAAGCTAGTCCCACTTACCCTCATTTGGACCATTTCCCTCTAAACCCACCCTGACCATATAACTGTCTAACTGCTTTTTGAAGGAAAAAATTGTACCCGCCTCTACCACTGCCTCTGGCAGCTCATTCCAGATGCTCACCATCTCTCTGGTCCCTTTTGTTTCTCTCCTCTCTCACCTTAAATCTATGCCCTCTAGTTCTAGACTCCTCTACCTTTCAGAAAATATGTTGATTATCTACCTCATCTATGCTCCTCATTATTTTGTAGACCTCTATAAGATCACCCCTAAGCCTCCTATATGCCTGGGAAAAATGTCCCTGCCTATCCAGCCTCTCATTATAACTCAGACCATCAAGTCCTGGTAGCATCCTCATAAATCTCTTCTGCACTCTTTCTAGTTTAACAATATCCTTCCTATAATTGGGTGACCAGAACTGAACACAGTATTCCATGTGTGGTCTTACCAATGTCTTGTAGACCTTCAACAAGACTTCCCAACTCCAGTATTCAATATTCTGACCAATAAAACCTAGCATGCTGAATGCCTTCTTCACCACCCTGTCCACCTGCAATTCCACCTTCAAGGAGCTATGAACCTGTCCCCCTGATCTCTTTGCTCTGTAGCTCGCCCCAACTCCCTACCATTATCTGAGTAGGTCCTGCCCTGATCTGATCTACCAAAATGCATCACCTCACATTTATCCAGATCTGCCATTCATCGGTCCACTGGTTCAATTGTTCAAGATCCTGTTGCAATCTTCTATAACCTTCTGCACTATACACCAATCTTGGTGTCATCTGCAATCTTACTAACCATGCCTCCTACATTCTCATCCAAATCATTTATATATCACAAATAACAGTGGACCCAGCACCGATTACCTGAGGCACACCGCTGGTCACAGGCCTCCAGTTTGAAAAACAACCCTCCACAACCACCCTTTGACTTTGGTCGCCAAGTCAATTTTGTACCCAATTGGCTACTTCCGCCTGGAGACCTTGAGATTTAACTTTTTGCAACAACCTACCATGCGGTACCTTGTCAAAGGCCTTGCTAAAGTCCATGTAGACAACGTCGTCTTCACTGCCCTCATCTACCTTCTTGGTTACCCCTTCAAAAAACTCAGTCAAATTGGTGAGATTTCCCCTTACAAAGCCATGCTGACTTTCCCTAATTAGCCCTTGCCTGTCTAAATGACTGTAGATTCTGGGCTGGATTCTCCGCAGCCCAACGCCGAAATCGCGTTTGACCCGGGGGTGGAGAATCCGATTTCACGCCAAAGTCGGGCCCGGCGCCGGTTCGGCGATTCTCTGGGCCCTGAAAATCGGCGCGTTCGTGGAGTATTCCGCGCGGCTGTGTGGCCATTGCCAGAGTCCTGCCCAGCGATTCTCTACTCCCGACCGGCCAAGTTCCCGACTGCGTGGAACTAACATGCTATGGCCGGTCAGGATTCTGCGTGGCGACTGCGGACTCAGGCCGCGGCCACCCCAGTGGGGAGCGGGGGGATCGGGCACCGGGGGGGCCAGGCTGTCACCATGCGCATGCGTGGACTCGAAACCAGATGTGCAGTGGCCCGTATCCACAGCCAAAGCTGCGTGAAGCACTCCTGGTCCCTGCTAGCCCCCTGAAAGTAAGTGAATCAGCTTGTATTATTTTGAGGAAACACAGGAGTGCAACGCCAGCATTTTTATGCCGGCGTAGAAACTGTCATGATATGCACTCATGCATATAATGAGGTAAAGACAGGCAGTGACAGACACCCAGGTTAGCCAATCAACACACAGGACAGAGCACAACCAATCACCAGGCAGAACACTAGAGGGAGGTTTCCTACTATAAAATACACAAGGCATCAGCACTCCGCCTCTTTCCACGGGTGACAACTGCAGTGACAGTCAGGGTGTATATATCAGTTAGCACCTTCTCAGAGCTAGTCTGCTCTAGTTAGTTAGAGTTAGCACACTTAGGGTAGTAGAGTGTCAACCGACAGCAAGCTGTGTGCACTGTTACAGAAGTTCAATAAATCATATTGAACCAACGTCTAAGTTTGGTGTCTGCTTTCCAGTACAACTGCATCCAGTCGCAGTCCGTGTTACCCCAGGGTGAATAACTTGACACGGTACCAGTAGTCTACTTCATCTAAGTAATCTACCTTGTGTGAGTCACTGACGACCAGCAAGTGCCTTCCAGCGGCATGGAGAAGATCCAGGCCTCTCCACAACTACAGATCTCTGGCAATCTCGGCGCCAACTGGTGGGTCTTCAAGCAGAAGTTCAGTCTCTACATTGAGGCCTCGGGCCTCAAGGATGCATTCGATGCCAAAAAAAATCACGCTGCTCCTATCGACTGCGGGGGACCAAGCCATCCAAATTTTCAACTCGCTCACTTTTGCCGACGGCGAGGGCAAGACCAAATTCAAGACTGTTTCAGCCAAATTCAACAGTCACTGTGAAGCTTTGAAGTTGTCTTCCAGCAGCGCCTTCAGGGTAAGGATGAACCTTTCCAATCCTTTCTAACTCATCTCCATATATTAGCGCAATCTGCAATTATGGTGACACTGCTGATTCCCTCATCAGGGATCAGATCGTGTTTGGGGTCCACTCCGACGCCCTGTGGGAGCAGCTCCTAAAAATAAAAAACATGACCCTGCCAGTCGCTATCGAGACATGTAAAGTGCATGAACAGGCGAGAAGTCAGTACTCCCGTCTTAAATCGGCAGAACAGGGCCAACTTGCCCCCACGAGGCAGAGAGTGTACTGGCCATCGCCCGGATGCGGCGCCTTAGTATCGATGAATGCGGCCATTTTGCGTGCTTTTCCTGGGGTCCCACGCATGCGCACCACAATCGGGAGAACAAAACGGCCGAAGACACACTGCGCAGGTGCGAATGGCGGCTGACCGCACTGCACATGTGCGATGACGCACGGAGCGTAACGGCGTCAACGTCATGATGTACCCGAACTGCAGCACCGCCCACTTAAAGCGGCAATGCCCTGCAAGAGGCAGGCAATGTTTAAATTGTGGGAAGCCTGGACATTATGCAGCTTTGTGCAGTTCTGCACCACCGGTCGTGGGCCAGCGATTCCATTTCCAACGCAAACGAGTTCTCCCAGTGAGCCAGAGAAGACACAGGCAGAGTGAGACAGCAAAGAGTGAGTTTGGGAATTTGAAACTAGGTGGGAATTCGAAGCTGGTTGGGGAGGAGGTGCTTTTTAACTCTGGTAAGTGACTGGTAATTAGTTTTTCTTTTCATTGTCTAATTTTTGTTTTCTTTCGTTTTTTGGAATTGCAGTTGTATAAGTTAACCTAAGGTTGAAGACATGGCAGGAGATCCCAGACTCATGTCATGCTCCTCGTGTGCGATGTGGGAGCTCAGGGACACGTCCACTGTCCCTGGCTCCTTCGCGTGCAAGAGGTGTGTCCAGTTGCAGCTCCTGTTAGACCACTTCACGGCCCTGGAGCTGCGGATGGACTCACTTTGGAGCATGTGCGATGCTGAGGACGTCGTGGATAGCACCTTTAGCGAGTTGGTCACACCACAGGTGAATGTTACTGAGGGAGATAGAAAATGGGTGACCAAAAGACAGAGCAAGAGTAGGAAGGCAGTGCAGGTGCCCCAGCGGTCATCTCCCTGCAAAACAGTTATACCGCTTTGGATACTGTTGAGGGAGATGGCTCACCAGGGGAAGGCAGCAGCAGCCAGGTTCATGGCACCATGGCTGGCTCTGCTGCGCAGCTGGGCAGGAAGAAGAATGGCAGGGCTATAGTGATAGGGGACTCAATCGTAAGGGGAATAGACAGGCGGTTCTGCGGACGCAATCGAGACTCCAGGATGGTGTGTTGCCTCCCTGGTGCAAGGGTCGAGGATGTCTCGGAGTGGCTGCAGGACATTAGGGGGGGTGAGGGTGAACAGCCAGCTGTCGTGGTACACATAGGCACCAACGATATAGGTAAAAAACGGAATGAGGTCCTACAAGCTGAATTCAGGGAGTTAGGAGTTAAACTAAAAAGTAGGACCTCAAAGGTAGTAATCTCAGGATTGCTACCAGTGCCACAAGCTAGTCAGAGTAGGAATGTCAAGATAGATAGGGATGAATGCGTGGCTCGAGACATGGTGCAAGAGGGAGGGATTCAAGTTCCTGGGGCATTGGAACCTGTTCTGGGGGAGGTGGGACCAGTACAAACCAGAGGGTTCAGGACTGGAACCGATGTCCTCGGGAGTGTTTTTACTAGAGCTGTTGGGGAGGGTTTAAACTAATGTGGCAGGAGGGTGGGAACTGATGCAGGAAGTTGGAAGGTAGTAAAACAGGGACAGAAACAAAAGGCAGTAAGGGGGAAAGTGTAAGGCAGAGAAGCCATAGTCAAAAATCAAAAAGGGCGACAGTACAAGGTACAGTGACTGAGGGGAGCTCAGTGAGTAGGCCCAGTAATACCAAAATATAAATGGTAAGCGACGTGGCAGGTTGTTACATGAAGATATGGGTTCAATGACAAGGAAAATTAGGAGAAACGTTAGGAGGAAATATAACTTAGGAGAGGTTACTGATCTAGGTGTTAAGATTCAAAACAGAGGTATAAAAGCCAGCATAAGTGTACTTTACCTGAATGCTCGTAGTATTCGGAATAAGGTAAATCAGTTGATGGCGCAAATCATCGTGAATGACTATGATTTAGTGGCCATGACTGAAACATGGTTAAAGGATGGCCACGATTAGGAGTTAAATATCTGAGGGTATCAAACTATTCGGAAGGACAGAGTGGATGGTAAGGGAGGTGGTGTAGCTCTGTTATTTAAGGATGACATCCGGGCAATAGTAAGGGATGACATCGGTGCTATGGAAGATAAGGTTGAATCCATTTGGGTGGAAATAGTAAGGTGAAAAAGTCACTGATAGGAGTAGTCTATAGGCCACCAAATAGTAACATTATGGTGGGGCAGGCAATAAACAAAGAAATAACAGATGCATGTAGAAATGGTACAGCAGTTATCATGGGGGATTTTAATCTACATGTCGATTGGTTTAACCAGGTCGGTCAAGGAGGAGGAGTTTAAAGAATGTATCCGCGATAGATTCCTGGAACAGTATGTAATGGAACCTACGAGGGAACAAGTGGTCCTAGATCTGGTCCTGTGTAATGAGATAGGATTGATCAATGATCTCATTGTTAGGGATCCACTCGGAAGGAGCGATCACAATATGGTGGAATTTAAAATACAGATGGAGAGTGAGAAGGTAAAATCAAACACTAGTGTTTTGTGCTTAAACAAAGGAGATTATAATGGAATGAAAGAAGAACTAGCTAATGTAGACTGGGAGCAAAGACATTATGGTGAAACAGTTGAGGAACAGTGGAGAACCTTCCAAGAGATTTTTCACAGTGCTCAGCAAAGATTTATACAAACAAAAAGGAAGGATGGTAGAAAGAGGAAAAATCTACCCTGGATATCTAAGGAAATAAGGGAGAGTATCAAATTGAAGGAAAAAGCATACAAAGTGGCAAAGATTAGTGGGAGACTAGAGGACTGGGAAATCTTTAGTGGGCAACAGAAAGCTGCTAAAAAAGCTATATAGAAGAGTAAGATAGATTATGAGAGTTGCGCCTGACAATGGAGCCATCAGCCATGCGAACCACAAACGACCTGGGAGCAGCCTGTCGAACAACAACAGCTGGAGCTGACCAGCCTCCATCAGGTAACTTGATGCGAACAGCATCTTCCGGAGAGAGCACAGTCAAATCAATAGCATGAGCATCGTATGCCAGCTTTTGCCGGTTCCTGAGGTGCTGCACCTTTTGCAGCACTGGGAGGTGATCCAGGTCTGGTAGGTGAATGGCTGGATCAGTCATCCGCAGAATCAACGTTCAGGATAGATAGGCGTCTTGCTGAATTTGAGGAGGCATGTTCACATGTAGTGCTGATGCCCACACGGTATGGGAACTCCAGGCAGGAGGCCTCTGGATCCGTGGTGTACCAGGATCGGAATCCAGCAGCCCTTGCTGCACACATAAGAACATAAGAACTAGGAGCAGGAGTAGGCCATCTGGCCCCTCGAACCTGCTCTGCCATTCAATGATATCATGACTGATCTTTTTTGAACTCAGCTCCACTTTCCGGCCCGTACACCATAACCCTTAATCCCTTTATTCTTCAAAAAAACTATCTATCTTTATCTTAAAAACATTTAATGAAGGAGCCTCAACTGCTTCACTGGGCAAGGAATTCCATAGATTCACAACCCTTTGGGTGAAGAAGTTCCTCCTAAACTCAGTCCTAATTCTACTTCCCCATATTTTGAGGCTAGCTTTCACCCGCCAGAGGAAACAACCTGCCCGCATCTATCCTATCTATTCCCTTCATCATTTTATATGTTTCTATAAGATCCCCCCTCATCCTTCTAAATTCCAATGAGTACAGTCCCAGTCTACTCAATCTCTCCTCATAATCCAACCCCTTCAGCTCTGGGATTAACCTAGTGAATCTCTTCTGCACACTCTCCAGCGCCAGTACGTCCTTTCTCAGGTAAGGAGACCAACAAAACTGAACACAATACTCCACGTGTGGTCTCACTAACACCTTATACAATTGCAGCATAACATCCCTAGACTTAAACGTCATCCCTCTAGCAATGAAGGACAAAATTCCATTTGCCTGCTTAATCACCTGTTGCACCTGTAAACCAACTTTTTGCGACTCATGCACTAGCACACCCAGGTCTCTCTGCACAGCAGCGTGTTTTAATATTTTATCATTTAAATAATTACCCCTTTTGCTGTTATTCCTACCAAAATGGATAACCTCACATTTGTCAACATTGTATTCCATCTGCCAGACCCGAGCCCATTCACTTAACCTATCCAAATCCCTCCGCAGACTTCCAGTATCCTCTGCACTTTTTGCTTTACCACTCATCTTAGTGTCGTCTGCAAACTTGGACACATTGCCCTTGGTCCCCAATTCCAAATCATCTATTTAAATTGTGAACAATTGTGGGCCCAACACTGATCCCTGAGGGACACCACTAGCTACTGATTGCCAACCAGAGAAACACCCATTAATCCCCACTCTTTGCTTTCTATTAATTAACCAATCCTCTATCCATGCTATTACTTTACCCTTAATGCCATGCATCTTTATCTTATGCAGCAACCTTTTGTGTGGCACCTTGTCAAAGGCTTTCTGGAAATCCAGATATGCCACATCCATTGGCTCCCCTTTATCTACCGCACTGGTATTGTCCTCAAAAAATGCCACTAAATTAGTTAGGCATGACCTGCCCTTTATGAACACATGCTGCGTCTGCCGAATGGGACAATTTCCATCGAGATGCCTCGCTATTTCTTCCTTGATGATAGTTTCCAGCATCTTCCCTATTACCGAAGTTAAGCTCACTGGCCTATAATTACCCGCTTTCTGCCGAGCTCCTTTTTTAAACAGTGGTGTTATGTTTGCTAATTTCCAAACCGCCGGGACCACCCCAGAGTCTAGTGAATTTTGGTAAATTATCACTCGTGCATTTGCAATTTCCCTAGCCATCTCTTTTAGCACTCTGGGATGCATTCCATCAGGGCCAGGAGACGTGTCTACCTTTAGCCCCATTAGCTTGCCCATCACTACCTCCTTAGTGATAACAATCATCTCAAGGTCCTCACCTGTCATAGTCTCATTTCCACTAGTCACTGGTATGTTATTTGTGTCTTCCACTGTGAAGACCGACCCAAAAAATCTGTTCAGTTCCTCTGCCATTTCCTCAACTCCCATTATTAAATCTCCCTTCTCATCCTCTAAAGGACCAATATTTAACTTAGCCACTCTTTTTTGTTTTATATATTTGTCGTAACTTTTACTATCTGTTTTTATATTCTGAGCAAATTTACTCTCATAATCTATCTTACTCTTCTTTATAGCTTTTTTAGTTGCTTTCTGTTGCCCCCTAAAGATGTTCTAGTCTCCCACTAATCTTTGCCACTTTGTATGCTTTTTCCTTCAATTTGATACTCTCTCTTATTTCCTTAGATATCCACAGTCGATTTTCCCTCATTCTACCGTCCTTCCTTTTTGTTGGTATAAACCTTTGCTGAGCGCTGTGAAAAATCGCTTGGAAGGTTCTCCACTGTTCCTCAACTGTTTCACCATAAAGTCTTTGCTTCCAGTCTACCTTAGCTAGCTCTTCTCTCATCCCATTGTAATCTCCTTTGTTTAAGCACAAAACACTAGTGTTTGATTTTACCTTCTCACCCTCCGTCTGTATTTTAAATTCCACCATATTATGATCGCTCCTTCCGAGAGGATCCCTAACTCTGAGATCATTAATCAATCCTGTCTCATTACACAGGACCAGATCTAGGACCACTTGTTCCCTCGTAGGTTCCATTACATACTGTTCGAGGAAACTACCACAGACACATTCTATAAACTCCTCCTCAAGGCTGCCTTGACCGACCTGGTTAAACCAATTGACATGTAGATTAAAATCCCCCATGATAACTGCTGTACCATTTCTACATCCATCAGTTATTTCTTTATTTATTGCCTGCCCCACCATACCCAAAGGCACCTCCCAAAGGCCTCCCCCCCCCCCACCCCCCCACCCCCCCCCCCCACCCCACCCAAACAAGGACTTCTCCTGAACTCCAGGCAGCATTCTACAAAAGCGAACAAACAAATGTGAAACACAAACAGTCCCATAAAATAGGATGGGAGGATGGGAACATCCATCCCCACATATACTTTTTACCCCTACAACCCCTTACAATCCCAACAGTAAACAGCAACCCCCCCAAAAAAAAATCCCCCAATGTCTACCCCCATTTCAAACATACTCCCAACCATTACAAAGTGCCAGCACCCCTGTTCCCAAGGATTGCCCACTCAGTTCTCCCCCAGTTAATGTTCCTGAATGTATTCTTCGGCCGATTCTGGGGTCTCGAAATAATGGTCCCGGCCTCCGAACGTCACCCATAATTTTGCCGGGTAGAGCATCCCAAACCAGATCTGCCACTGGTACAGCACTGCTTTGGCCTTGTTGAAGTCTGCCCGTCGCTTCGCCAACTCAGTTCTAATGTCCTGATAAATTTGGTCCTTATTCCCCTCCCAGTCGCAGGTACGCTTCTCTCTAGCCCAATGCAATATCTTCTCTTTCTCCACAAATTTGTGGAGCCTCACAATCACTGCCCGCTCCCCAGCTCTAGGCTTCTGCCTCAGGGATCTATGTGCTCGGTCCACTTCAGGGGCCATATCTCGTACCCTTTCTGCCACGAGCCCTGCCAGCATCTTTGTTACATACCTCATGGCACTCATACATTCCACTTCTTCAGGCGGGCCACTATTTACAGGTTATGCCTTCTCGAGGTATTCTCCTGCTCCTCCACCTTTGC
Organism: Scyliorhinus torazame; assembly: GCF_047496885.1. Classification (NCBI taxonomy): domain Eukaryota; kingdom Metazoa; phylum Chordata; class Chondrichthyes; order Carcharhiniformes; family Scyliorhinidae; genus Scyliorhinus; species Scyliorhinus torazame. Next base: position 49,011,277 of record NC_092720.1, read on the forward strand.
CCTCATCATTTTACAGAGGTCCCTTAGGAGCCCCACCTCCGCCACCAGAGCCACCACACGATTGCTGTGGTCCGAGATCACGCCTTTGATCTCCCAAATCTGCGACCCCTTCACCTCCAAACACTTCACCCATTCCAATGAACTCTTCAGGGTTGCCACATGGTGGCCTTCGAGCGATCCTCCTGCATTTGCTTCCTCTGCTGCTGGAATTCCTCCTTAATAATAGCCATCAACTGCTCCATCTGGGGCCTTCCAGCTTACATCAGCCCTTCCCTCACCGCCTTGATTTCACTAACTGCTGCTGCAGTACAGGCCTGCTCCAATTCTTTAGCCTGGTCCCTCACTGTCTTCTGCTGGGTTTGATAACCAGCAGACATACCACTCCCAAGGGAAACTACTCCTCCAACCTTCACCAATGCCATTTCATCACAATTCCACCCAATATCAGGTAAAAAGAGCTCGTTTCTGTGCCTTCAAGCTGGAGCTGCCTTGTGTTTGACCACTCACATCATGATCGCCACCGGATGTCCTCCCCCTCCTCTCTTACCTTCTATTCTATCCTTCCTATAGCATCTGTACCCTGGGACATTGAGCTGCCAGTCCTTCCCCTCCCATAGCCATGTTTCAGAAAATGCTATAAAGCCCAGTCCCATGTACCCATCAATGCCCTGAGATCATCTGCCTTAACCGTCAGGCCTCTTGCATTGAAATAAGTGCAATTTAATCTAGACTTCCCTTGCTCTCTGCCCTGCTTTCTCAAACCATCTATCCGGTCATGTTGTGTACACACTCCCTGTGATTTATTTCTCTTAGTCTTACTGGACCCATTCACTGAGGTATCCATAGTCTCTGTTCTCTGTACTGTGGCCCTTTTGATTTTTGACTTTGGTTTCTCTGCCTTTCATTTTTCCCCTGACTGCCCTTTGTTTCAGTCCCCACTTTATTTCCCTCGGACTTCCTGCATCAATTCCCATCTCCCATTTGTTTAAACCCTCCCCAGCAGCACTAGAAAACACTACCCCAAGAACATTGGTTCCAGTTCTGCCCAAGTGCACACCATCCAGTTGGTGCTGGTCCCATCTGTCCAGAACCGATCCCAATGTCCCAGGAATTTGAATCCCACCCTCTTGCACCATCTCTCAAGTCACGTATTCATCCTTTCTATCTTGACATTCCTCCTATTATTAGCATGTCATTGTAGTGATATGCATTAACAAGTGTATGTGTAAATATGTATAGCCTCTGACCATTATGTGTCAGGCAAATAGTAGCACGTGACATTGTAGCCTGGGGGAGGCTTGAGGAGACACCGTCGTGGTCAGGCGTGTTTGTATTAGTTCCAGTTTCATAGATTATCATAGAATTTACAGTGCAGAAGGAGACCATTCTCTGCCAGTTTAATAGCATTAGATTCCTACCCACAGTTTATTATACTATAATAAAATTAACTAGTCTTGAATTAGATGTTCTTTAATACGCCGACTCAGTAATTGTCTCTGTACAAGAACATAACAGCCACAGCTGCTTCACTGCCCTTCCAGTGGATACCAAGTCAAACTGCACCTGGAGCCACTTCCTGATTGCAAGCAGCTCCGGGGTAGGAGCCTCCGAATATCGGTGGTCTGTTTCCAGGATCTCTCCTAGTAAACACTGCCGAACCTCCCTCACTGCCCTATCTAGTGTACTTTCTATGAGATCAACTCTCCTCTTACACCGGCTGAAGAGCCTCCCATAGTGTAGAGGGAGAGACCGATCCACTACTATTAAACCTAATGTACTCCTCAATGGCCGTGGCTACGTAACTGCAGAAACTCTTCTCTGCCAGTCGTGCCGCATCTCACCTCCATGGAGCCCGTTCGATGTTATCTGACCCCAGGTCAAGGTCTACAAAATGTGGAGCGTGATCACAGATCACTATCCCCAAATATTCTGCTTTTCTGACTCCCAGGAGCAGAGATTTATCAAACAATAAACAGTCTATTCTTGAGTAGACTGTATGTACATGTGAGAAAAATGAGAATTCCCGATCATGTGAATGCAGAATTCCCGACGGGCCTACTCCCCATCTGCTCCATGAAAGTTCAAAGCACTGTCGGCATCCCCAAGAGAGCCAGATATTTAGGGTTCCATTGGTCCAGTTTAGGTTCCAAAACACAGTTAAAGTCCCCATCTAAGACCAATTGATGTGTGTCTAAATCAGGGAAGGAGGCTAGCAAACCTTTGATAAATGTTACATTATGTTGCTCTTTTTAGCCTTAGTTTATTAGCTCTGATTATGTCACCTTTGCTCACGAGTCGCCAGGTATCTTTCTGATACCGCCACGTGGTTCAAGCTCGAGTTATGATTAATAAGTCAGCACACCGCTTAGTAAGATTGAAATCAACGGTCATTTATTATATACAACAAGCAATGCTTACACAATAATCCTACTATCTATATAGAAACCTGTCACTACTGGCCAATACTTAACTTTAGGAAGGGCCCACCAGGTCAGGAAACGAATGGCTTATCGAATCGGATCTGGCCCACGGGATTTAAAAAGGCTGATACAGGTCGATGGCTAGGAGTCTTTATCGGGTAGCGATCGCTGGAGTCAAACTTACTGTTTCTGGTTGATGTTCTCGCGAAGGTCTCGAGCAGGAGAAGAAGGGAGAGAGAGCGCGATCTGAACTTGGCCCCTTACTTTATAGGGCCCAGGGGCTTCCCGCCTCTCGGGGCGGCCCTTGACCCTGAGTCCCAAGTGATTGGACGTGTTCCCAATCACTGGGTTCGATACGTCCAATAACGGGGCGATTCCTCGATCGGGGGGTGGTCGTTCACCTGTCTTTGTTTCGGCCACTGCAGGCGCCGACAGGCCTGGCCCGGCATTCAATTGCTAATATGTTGCAATTGTTCCCGGGGATAGCCGATTAAACTGCAGATGTCTGGGTTGATGTGCTGCTAATGGTCTTGAGTATCGATCTGGGCTGACTTCCCCAGAGCCGAATACGCTATTCTGTCTGCAGCTGTCCGTTTGTGTCCTGTTGGCTGCTTTTCCCATCAGCCTTTTCGGTGAGCCATTTTAAATCGGGTTTTGGCCAAATTAATAGGGAATCAGCCATTTTAGGTGGCTACAATTGTTACAGTTAGAGGTATATACATTCACCATAACTACCAGAGTACCTGCCAAGGACCAACTCACTATTACATGTCACCGCGTCAGCCACAATCACGGTGGTCAAAAAGACACTCGCTTATTAATTAAAATCGCTGTGCATCGGGCTCTAACATCGAAGCCTGAGTGGAGCATATGCCCTACCCACCCCTTCCGGAGACTCGACTGGTCCTTCACCCACAAATGGGTCTCCTGAAGAAACATTGCGATGGTCTTTGTTTAAATTCATATTATTAAGTTTGTAGTGTTGCTACAAAGAATTTGCAGACTTTGTACTTAGTCAAAGCTAATTTGTTTACACTGCACTCTAAAGTGTGAATTCTTAAGTATGCCGACAAAGCTAATTATTAGATCAAATAACTACAATACACAGAACTACTGAAAAACACAACTGCCTCTAACCCACTCAACTAACCACATGGTAGCACAGTGGGTAGCACTGTTGCATCACATCTCCAGGGTCCCAGGTTCGATTCCTAGCTTGGGTCACTGTCTGTGTGGAGCCTGAATGTCCTCCCAATGTCTGCGTGAGTTTCCTCCGGGTGCTCCGGTTCCTCCCACAAGTCCTGAAAGATGTGCTGTTAGGCAATTTGGGCATTCTGATTTCTCCCTCTGTGTACCCGAACAAGCACTGGAATGTGGCGACGAGGGGCTTTTCACAGTGTCTTCTTTGCAGTGTTAATGTAAGCCTACTTGTGACAAGAAAGAGTACTTTACTTTATTAACTCTTTTCAAAATCACCTGGACCACCGTGTGGGTTGTGAGATGTGCTCTCACCCCATCTAGTGGCTGGATGCTGTAATTACACACTATTCTACATGAGCATTCACATATACAAAGATGATGTACTAAATATCATTACAAACATCATCTCAGCGTTTAAGTTCTTTAGATGGGAAAACACTCTTGATCTCTTTCCTGGGCTACCCATTCCCCTTCCGTTCCAGGTGACCAGTCGAATTAAGGGACAGCAAATAAACATTAAAGAGGTATCAATGAAAGGACTCCTTGTAATAATAGCCAACCCCACCCCTAGAAATACACAGAGACTAGGTGTTGACGCCAAAACAGAATTTGTGAACTTTCATGACAGCAAAATTGCCGCTGCACGTGGACCAATTCCACTACTGCTAAGGGGCTAGCACCGGCGCCACAGAGAACACAATCGATTCTAATTAGTAACGGTGCCAGATTCGCCGGTTTCACAATGGACAGTCAGGAAGCTGACAAGCTGCAGCCGCATATAAACAATTCTCCGCCACACCTTCCATCCCAGCCAACAGGATGGCAGCAAGATGCGCAGCTCCACCTTTCACAGATGCAGAACTGGACAGGAGGATGACCCAATATCTCGGCCCAGGAAGGAGACTGCTAGCTGTCGCCATTCATCTTGCCAGGGCGCAGGTGGCAGGAGCTGTGAGTGCCACCATCCAGACTGGAGAGCCGTGCCGGAAACAATTGTACCGACTTCCTTCGAGCGGCCAGGGTGAGCAGGCAGCACTGTGCCCCTGGAACCAACCACCGCCCCATACACCCATAACCCTACCCCCCCCCCCTTAACCAGGAGGGTGACCAAACCCTCACCCTGCCAGACATGCTGGCACCCTAACCGGCCTCCATGGCCGTGTGCCCTTCTACCTATCCCCTGGGCGGCGTGAGCCGGACTGTCTAACACTGTTGTTTTATGTACCCCCGCTCCCTCAGGAGAATGCCTGAACAACCGTCAGGCGTGGGGGAAGACAAGAGGGGGACCGCCTTACCTGCGACCTCTCACAGTCGCAGAGCAGAGGGTCCTGGACATGGTTGGTGGTCCGGAGGAAAGATAGGCCGTCGATGGAGTTCAGCCACAGGCGAGGAAGTGAAACCCTGTTTAGTTGCGGTTCCCTGTGACAAGTGTGTCAATACCTCCCCCAACACCACCCTCACCCCACATCCTCCCAACCCCACACCACATTTACCCCCACACCACACTCACCCACTTCACTTTCACTCCTGCCCCCCCTCCTCCCCCCACCCCTGGCCTGCGGTCTATTCATGCGTATTGTCTTGTGTCTCGCAGGAACTGCTGGTGATGGGACGGGTCCATTTGGCATCCCCCACCCCCAGGCAGTGCCACAGCCGGAGCTCCCTTTGAGCCGAACACCGAGGGGGAGAGCAGCTCGGACACCAGCCCTACACCTGAGACTTTAGTGAAGAGGCTCCTGGGACACTCTCTGTGCGCACTCTCAGCTGCTCCGGTACAGCAGGTGGAGGGAGGAACACCCAAGGGCGGGTGGACGATCAGAGGGCAGGCAGACCTGAGGAACTAGCTGCCATCCAGACGGGTGTCGGGCTTCTGGAACAGACAGTCTCATCAATTGTGGACTTGCGGTCGCAGAGCCAGGGACTACAGGAAGGGCTGTCAGCGAGCATCAAGCACCTGCAGGAACAGGAGGTGGTGCCGACCATACGTGACACCCAGGCCAACACCTCATGAGTGGCTTTTGTTGGAGGCATTGGGGGCGACGGCCGTGGATCAACATGTCCAAGGCCTGAGGCATTTTGTGCAAGTGCTTGCCGAGGCCCAGGACACGGTTGCCCTCTCACTGGCAACCATGTGTGAGAGCCACCTGGACATCAGAGCGGCTCTCCTGAGCGTGGCCCAGTCATAGCAGGCCATGGCTGGGAATGTCAGCATCATTGCCCAGGCACTGGCCGACGTGGCACAGACACAGAGGGAGGTGGTCCAGACCAGGAGGGAGATGGTGCAGTCACTGGCTGACGTGATACAAACCCAGAAGGTGGTGGCACAGTCAATGGGTGGTGTGGCGCAGTCCCAGATGGCGATGGTCCATTCCCTGGGTGCCATGGCTCGAGCGTGCGGACACTGGTCGAGACCAGAGGCGCCTCCAGGACGGGCAGATCCAGGTGTCGGGGGAGCCTCAGGGGTTAGATCCACTCACAGCTCTGTCCCATGGAGTCTGAACATTCTCTCTGTGTCTGCGTGGGTTTGTTAGTAAGGAACAAAGTTAAATCGATAGCAAGGAGCGATATAGGGTCAGAAGGCGTAGTATCTCTGTGGGTAGAGTTGAGGAATCGCAAAGTTAAAAAGACCCTGATGGGAGTTATGTCCAGGCCCCCTAGTAGTAGTCAGGATGTGGGGCAGAAAATAAATCAGGAGATAGAAAAGGCATGTAAAAAAGGCAATATTACAATAATCATGGGGGACTTCAATATGCAGGTGGACTGGAAAAATCAGATTGGTCGTGGATCTCAAGAAAAGGAATTTGTGGAATTTCTAAGAGATGGTTTTTTGGAGCAGCTTGTGACAGAGCCTCTCTCTTACCTTTTATATATTCAAAAAACTCTTCCTATCTTCTTTTATATTACTAGATAGCTTGCACTCACATTTCATCTCCCCCTTATTGCTTTTTTAGTTGTCCTCTGCTCGTTTTTATAGCTTCCCAATCCTCTGGCTTCTCATTAGGGAACAGGCAATTCTGAATTGGGTGATGTGTAATGAGGCAGACTTGATAGGGATCTTAAGGGACCAGTGACTACAATATGATATAATTTATCTGCAGTTTGAGAGGGAGAAGCTGAAATCAGATGTGACTGTATTACAATTAAATCAGGGTAACTACAAAGACATGAGGTTGGAGCTGGCCAGAGTTAATTGGAAAAGGAGACTAGCAGGGAAGACAGTGGAACAACAATGACAGGGGTTTTTGGGGTTATTCGGGATGCACAGCAGAAATTCATCCCAAGAAGGAGGAAACATGCTAAGGGGAGGACAAAGCATCCATGGTTGACGAGGGAAGTAGAGGACAGCATAAAAGCAAAAGAAAAAGCATACAAAGTGGCAAGGATTAGTGAGAAGCCAGAAGATTGGGAAGCTTTAAAAACGAGGAGAGGACAACTAAAAAAGCAATAAGGTGGGAGAAGATGAAATAAGAGTGCAAGCTATCTAGTAATATAAAAGAAGATAGGAAGAGTTTTTTTGAATATATAAAAGGTAAGAGAGAGGCAAAAATAGACATTGGACCACTGGAAAACGTGACTGGAGAAGTAATAATAGGAAACAAAGAAATGGCAGACGAACTGAATAGTTACTTCAGTCTTCACGGTGGGAGATATCAGAGTTCCAGGAGAATCAGGGGGCAAAGGTAAGTGCAATGGCCATCACTAAGGAGAAGGTTCTAGGAAACTGAAAGGTCTGAAGGTGGATAAGTCACCTGGACCGGATGGACTACACCCCAGGATTCTAGAAGAGATAGCTGAAGGGATTGTGGAGGCATTGGTGGTGATCTTTCAGGAATCACTGGAGGCAGGAAGGATCCCAGAGGACTGAAAAGTGACTAATGTAACACCACTGTTTAAGAAGGGAGGGAGGCAGAAGACGGAAATTATAGGTTGGATAGCCTGACTTCAGTCATAGGTAAGATTTTAGAGCCCATTATTAAAGATGAGGTCTTGGAGTACTTGGAAGTACATAATAAAACAGGACTGTCAGCACAGCTTTTTAAAAGGGAAGTCATGTCTGACAAATGTTCTTTGAGGAGGTAACAAGGAAGCTAGACACAGGAGAACCAGTGGATTTGATTTATTTAGATTTCCAGAAGGCCTTTGACAAGGTGCCGCATAGGAGATTGTTAAATAGGTTAAGAGCCCATGGTGTTAAGGGTAAGATCCTGACATGGATAGAGGATTGGCTGACTGGCAGAAGGCAGAGAGTGGTGATAAAGGGGTCTTTTTCAGGATAGCAGCCAGTGACTAGTGGTGTGCCTCGGGGGTCTGTGCTGGGATCACAACCTTTCACACTATACATTAATGATCTGGAAGAAGGAAATGAATGCACTTGCTAAGTTTGCAGATGATACAAAGATCTGGGGCGTCATTCTCCGACCCCCCACCGAAGTCCCGCCGATAAATTGCCTGTCCCGCCGGCGTAAATTAGAGTACCTATTTACCGGCGGGACAAGGCGGCATGGGCGGGCTCCGGGGTCCTGGGGGGGGGGGCGCGGGGCTATCTGACTCCGGGGGGTGCCCCCACGGTGGCCTGGCCCGCGATCGGGGCCCACCGATCCGCGGGCGGGCCTGTGCCGTGGGGGCACTCTTACCCTTCCGCCTCCGCAACGGTCTCCGCCATGGCGGAGGCGGAAGAGACTCTCCCCACTGCGCATGCACGGGAAACTGTCAGCGGCCGCTGACGCTCCCGCGCATGCGCCGCCCGGGGATGTCATTTCCGCGCCAGCTGGCAGGGCAACAAAGGCTGTTTCCGCCAGCTGGCGGGGCGGAAATCCCTCCGGCGCCGGCCTAGCCCCTCAATGTTGGGGCTCGGCCCCCAAAGATGCGGAGCATTCTGCACCTTTGGGGCGGCGCGATGCCCGTCTGATTGGTGCCGTTTTGGGCGCCAGTCGGTGGACATCGCGCCGTTTTGGGGAGAATTTTGCCCCTGTAGAGGGACAGGTAGTATGGAGGCTGCAGGGGGGCTGCAGAAGGATTTGGACAGGCTAGGAGAGTGGGCAATGAAGTGGCAGACAAAATACAATGTGGAAAAGTGTGAGGTTATGCACTTTGGAAGGAGGAATTTAGGCATAGACTATTTTCTAAATGGGGAAATGCTTAGGAAATCAGAAGCACAAAGGGACTTGGGAGTCCTTTTTCACGATTCTCTTAAGGTTAACGTGCAGGTACAGTCAGCTGTTAGGAAGGCAAATACAATGTTAGCATTCATGTCAAGAGGGCTAGAATACAAGACCAGGGATGTACTTCTGAGGCTGTATAAGGCTCTGGTCAGACCCCATTTTGGAGTATTGTGAGCAGTTTTGGGCCCCGTATCTAAGAAAAGACGTGATGGCCTTGGAAAGGGTCCAGAGGAGGTTCACAAGAATGATCCCTAGAATGAACAGCTTGTCGTCTGAGCAATGGTTGAGGACACTGGGCCTGCACTCGTTGAAGTTTAGAAGGATGAGTGGGGGTCTTATTGAAACTTACAGGATATTGATAGGCCTGGAGGGAGTGGACATGGAGAGGATGTTTCCACTTGTAGGAAAAACTAGAACCAGAGGACACAATCTCAGACTAAAGACTCGATCCTTGAAAACAGAGTTGAGGAGGAATTTCTTCAGCCAGAGGGTGGTGAATCTGTGGAACTCTTTGCCGCGGAAGGCTGGGGAGGCCAAATCAGTGAGTGTCTTTAAGACAGAGATAGATAGATTCTTGATTAAAAAGGGGATCAGGGATTATGGGGAGAAGGCAGGAGAATGGCAATGAGAAAAATATCAGCCATGATTGAATGACGGAGCATACTTGATGGACCAAGAGGCCTAATTCTGGTTCTATGTGAAGCACACTGGGCTAAATAGCTGGCTTTTAAAGCAGCCCAAGGCAGGCCACCAGCATGGTTCAATTCCCGTAACAGCCTCCCCGAACAGGCGCCGGAATGTGGCGACTAGGGGCTTTTCACAGTAACTTCATTTGAAGCCGACTTGTGACAATAAGCAATTTTCATTTTTTGCATTTCATGCTCGGGTTTCCTCCCACAAGTCCCGAAAGATGTGTTATTAGTTAATTTGCGCATTCTGAATTCTCCCTCTGCATACCCGAACAGGCGCCGGAATGTGACTTCATTGCAGTGTTAACGTAAGCCTATTTGCGACAATAAAGATTATTATAATTATAATTATTATTATTGATAATCATCGGCACCCAGAGGCAGGAGGTGATGGAGACCGTGCCGGTGACTCCCACTGGGTTGGTGCCAGAAAACCACAGCACCTTGGATTCCCCCCTCCTCTCCCTGGTGTATCTAGTGGGCAGCAGGCAGAATGGGGCGACACCAAGCCACCCGGGACACCCGAGCAGCAGCCCAGAAGACCCTGCAAACGGGGACCCAGGTCACAGGGCAGGAGTCTCAGCAGGCCCTCTCCACTCCTGCTGCACTGTCTGGGGAACCATCGAGATGTCGTGTTAGGGCCCGTAATGCCAGAAAGTTAAACACCGGGGGCGGGATTCTCCACTCCCGCGCCGAAGTGCCCACGCCGTCGTGAACGCCGTTGAGGTTCACAACGGCGCGAAACGGCCCCGATCCCGACCGATTCAGGCCCCGACATTGGGCTAGGATCGGGGCCGCGCCATCTACACGCGCCAGGCCTTGTCGCCGCGTAAAGGCGGCGCCGCATAGATGACGTGGCCGGCGCCGCATAACTGGCGTCACCTGCGCATGCGTGGTTGCCGTCCTCTCTGAGTCCGCCCCGCAAGAAGATGGCGGACGGATCTTGCGGGGCCGCGGAAGGAAGGTGGTCCTCCTTCAGAGAGGACAGCTCGACGATCAGTGGACACCAATCACGGGCCATGCCACATTTGAGGTACCCCCTGGTGCAGGATCTCCCCCCCCCGCCCCCGCAGGCCGCCCCCCCCCCAGCGTTCCCGCACTGTTCCCGACGGCAGCGACCAGGTGTGGACGGCGCCGGAAGGAACCTGCCGTTTTGGCCTGGCCGCTCGGCCCATCCGGGCCTGAGAATAGCGGGGGTGCCGGAGAATCGCGGGGGTGTCGGACAAGTAGTTACAAACATTGACTGGGCTCCAGACCTACTTGTGACACTAATAAAGATTATTATTATTATGGCTGCGGAGCGGGAGCAAGAAGCTAACAAATCACTGTGAAATTATTGAAAACTGTCGGGCTTGCTAGGGGATGGCTGCCCGTCAGTAGTGGATATTTGACTTGCTGCCAAGTCCATGGACTTGAGATGCCCCCCTCGTGATCGGGTTGGCCTGGCAGATCTCCATTGCTGTGGTTTGTCTATTAAACACACCCCCTTGGTGCTCCTGACAGACTCCTCACTGCTTACACTGCTGAGTGCTACCTGTGTCCCTTAAATGCTCAGAAGGCCTCTAGTCATCTGGGAGCCCATCCAGACCACCCCTCTGGTCAGCCTCAGACCCCTGCTGTATGACCAAGGATCAAGCTCTATTGGGAGCTCACCAGGTGTTGGCAACCCCAAGAGGAAGCAGGAGATCAGCAGAGCTCACCCGAACCAGAGGACATCTGCACCACAGCCTTTGGAACCATCCCCAGTTCTCTGCCTCTCTCAGGACAGAGGACTCACCAGTGACTCCCATCCCTCTGGATCACCAGCTGCCTCCCGGTGAGACTGACAGTGCTGCCCGCCTCTGTCACCACCTCCACGCAGTGTTCAGGGGGACAGGTTTGAGTCTGCGGCCCACACTGGGGAAGAGGGTGTCCCTCCGCTCCTCACTGGCATGGAACTGTGGGGCCCACCTTGGACTCCTGACCTTCTGGGGTCACATCTTCTCTGAGCCATCTTGATGGCTACAGTGAGTGTGTGGTAAGTGGAGCACTTAGAAACAGCTCCAGTTGCCAGGCTCTTTGACACTAACTCTGGTTGCACCGTAAGACATAGGAGCAGAGTTAGGCCACTCGTCCTATCAAGTCTGCTCCGCCATTCAATCATGGCCTATATTTTTCTCATCACCATTCTCTTGCCTTCTCCCCATAACCCTTGATCCCCTTATCAATAAAGAACCTATCCATTTCTGTGTCATGTGAGTGTCCCTTGAAGAAAGGTTTTTGTCTCTCACATGGCTTCAGTGATGTCATTGTGTGGGTGGAGCTGGGCTGTGGCTGTGTGAGGTTTTGGTTTCACTTTCATTTTGTTTTGTTCATCTACGTCAGAAGACTCAGACAGAGAACACAAGTGTTTTGGCCTAACTCTCTCTCTCTCTATTTTCATTTTATATATCTGTTCCAGTAAAAACTCATTCATTATAGCTACCTGCTGTGTTGGTAAGTTGAAAGATATAGTTTGCTTTCCGGAAGGGTCTAAACCCGCTGGTGAGACAGGATCAGAATCTCAGGAAAAGCCAGTCTTATTCAAGTGAGAATGCAGAGTGCTGGGCCACGCCCTTGAAAAGGGTTTTTTGGTTTATGGGATTTTGTTTTTGACATGGAACAGTTAAGTTTAGCTGCACCCTCTTCCTAATTCTAGCCTCACTGGCACGTGGCACAGGGAGTAACCCTGAGATTACAACCCTAGAGGTCCTGCTTTTTAGCTTCCTGCCTAACTCCCTGAACGTTCTGCAGGACCTCATCACTCGTCCTGCCTATGTCATTAGTACCTATACGTACTATGATGTCTGGCTGTTCACCCTTCCCCTTCAGGATGTCCTGTGTTCGTTCAGAGACATCCTTGACCCTGGCACTATGAAGGCAACATACTTTCCTGGAGTCTCTTTCACGTCCACAGAAGTGTGTATCTGTGCCCCTTACTATAGAGTCCCCTATAACGAATGCTCTTCTGCACTTTGTCCTCTCCTGCTGAGTAACAGAGCCAGTTGTGGTGCCACTGTTCTGGCTGCTGTTGTTCTCCCTAATAGGCTATCCCCCCCAACAGTATCCAAAATGGTATATCTGTTAGAGAGGGGGACAGCCACTGGGGATTCCTGCACTGACTGCCTACCCTTTCTAGCGGTCACCCATCTGTCTGACTGCATCTTGGGTGTGACCACGCCTCTATAACTCATATCTATGACGCTTTCCACCACCTGTATGCTCGTAAGAGCATCCAACTGCTTCTCCAACCGAACCATGCAGTATGTGAGGAGCTGCTATTGGTTACACTTCCTGCAGACGTAGATGAACGGAACGCTGGAAGCGTCACGGATCCACACCTCACAGTTAGAGCACTGCACCCCCTGAGTGACATTTATGCACTAGTTAATTAATTCAAAATAAATACTTAAATTATCATTAGATTAAGGTACAATTATCTATATGGCCCTAGCATGAGGTTTTTACTGTTAGAATATCCTCTAGGCCAGGAATTGCTTGGAATTCACACCAGCAGAGTGCTGACCATTATCACTCCCAAATGGAGAATTTCGTCCATATTCTCACCAAATCCTTGAAGAATTATAGCAAGATTTTTTTTATTCTTGTGCTCCAATCCCCGAAAGACCAACATGCTATTTGTCTTCCTGATTCTTCACTTTACCTGTATAATGACTTTCTATGTTCCATGTATGAGTAAACCCATTCCCCTCTGAACATCAGCATTTACGGGTTTTACACATCCGCTCCTGCGAAACCCTCCTGCAAATATCTTTGAAATTGACACACGCAGCAATCTGCACTATAGTTGTAATGTCGCATCATGTTATATTGATGTTGCAGTTTATGTGTTGTGGCTGTGATTCTAGGAAGTAAGAGCCCAAATCATTAAATGTACCAAGGTGGCTCTGACTCTCTGTAAGATTTAACAGATGAACCAGCATTATTCTGAAGCAATTCTTCTACCGCAAGGACAAATATGCCCCTATGCAATCAAATGTGTCGACATGGCTGAGGGATGGGAAGTTGGGTGTGGCAGACTGGTTACTGTGTAAGTGGAGTGATCTATAAAAATAGTGATAACTGTAAGAAAGCCAGAAGCCATGATAAACGTCGGACATGGTCACCCGGCCTCGTTACACTTACGCTCAAGCGTGAAAAGGTCAGTGAATAGTGGGAGAGGCCAAAAACAGGAACAGCGCCAGGCGCCAAACAGTTTGCGATGCAACTGCCCTGCTCCCGTATGCGAAATCAGAATCTCGGCGTAGCGTGGCGAGAAACCAATTATCACCACTTAAGCGCCATTTCCATACACTTAATGAGAGCCACCCATTATCCACGGCGTCCCGTCAATCAGCAGCGACCCCAGCAAGTGGTTACGCTGGCTCCGATTAGTATTCCTTTTGAAAACCGTAACCCTGATGGAAGGGCTTCTTTGGTGAGCCTAGAAGATGAGTAGTCATCTATGCTCATAAGGATAGAGCCCAGCGGCGTGGGACTTGCTGATCCAGTGTTCAGCGTGGGATGGGGGACCATCGGCTGGGGGGACGCTTTGGAGGGGTGGGCCGCCATGGGAGGGAGTGGGGTGGTGCAGTGGAGAAAATGGGGGGGGGGGCAATCGCTCTCGGCACCATAATGACAACCCCTGGAGCCCAACCCTATTCCAGTGGCAACCCTTGTCCCTACCCATTTGCCCCACCGATCACCCATAACCGCCACCGACTGCAGAGGACTCTGGCTGCGCGGCTGAAGGCTATCGCTATAGGGAAATGGCAGGGGGAGTTGCCTGGTGAGATGGGCAAAGGGTCCGGAGGCTAAGACGGTCTTGCGGAAGAAATAATGGTTATGCACAGAGTTGTTTAATGTGCTGTAAAATCCCCTATGTCTGAGAGTGCCGTCCCTCCCAGCCACCCCCCCCCCAGTCCCCAACCCCACCCCCTACCTACCCTCACCTCCTCCCCCCTGCCCCGGTACCCTCAGTGCTCTTTAATGTGCCTGGTCCTCCTAGCTCTAACACTACATCTTGGTGTTTCCCCAGAATGCATATCTGAGGTGGAGGCAGCCAGCTGCTGACCTCATCCCATGGCCTTCGATCCCCTGGCGGATATCCTCTTGGGGCTCTGGTGCTGGGGAGGCTCCGGCTCACTTGTTGATGGCACATGCACAGCCATGCCACCCTGTCCCATGTGCTGACCCCGTGTCGCGGACTCATCAAGGGATGGATCTTGGGAGAGCTGGTGGCCACCGTCGCCGTCCCATGAGATGGGTCCCAGTTGTTACTTCTCAGTCGGAGGCCACAGGGCCCTGGGGTTCACCTCGGGACAAAGGGGCAGCTGGTCCGAACCCCCGCTGGCCCTGCATCATCTGGCTCTGCCATCACTGGCAGTACCCCATTGTCTGCACCATTATGTTGCCGGCCTCGGCGATGCTCCTCAGCGATTGGGTCATGCTCTGCAGAGCCTCGGCAATCCCTGGGCCATTCCCATCTGAGAACGGGACATGTCCGGTAGAAACTCATCAAGGTCAGCCTAGTACTGGGTGACATCCCCCATCAGGCAGATATTCTGACGAGACCCTCAGCCATGCTTGTCACTGACTGTGCGACGCCTTGGACACCTTCACTAATGGGGCCGCCGTAGTGCATCAGGCTTTCCACTGCAGTCGCCACCCAAGCAGTGTTGGCCTCGGTACTACGCATTGCCGGCCTCATCTCCTGCACATGTAGCCTCTGGGACACCTCCAAGCTGCTATGGACCTGCTGGAGTGACACTGACATCTCCCCCTGAATGTCCCGGCTGCTCCCTATCATCTCAATCAGCTCTGAGTATCTCTGTTCCACAGACTCCACATCAGCCTGGGACTCAGCTGGGTCGAGGGATCTTCGACTACTGTCTTACCTGGGGCTTCCTGCCTATGTCTGATGTACATCATCAACAGTGTGGTGCTGACCAGATTGTGACCCAAAGCCTGTCCTCCAGCATGCCCCACCGAGGTGTGTGTATCTGTGCTGGTGGAGGGTGGATAGTGCCATGACTATTATAGTGGCTTCCTTGGAGCTCTCCTCCTCGGTGTGTTCCTGAGAGGCTGGAACGGGGGCCGCCCGTAATGGGCCGGTGCCATCGGTTGGAGGACCTGCGGGAGAATGGACATGTGGTCAGTGGGAGGAATTGGTCAGTCTGTAAGACAATAACAGCTCACATTTTACAAATCCTCCGGGTGGGTCCCGGTGGTTCCTCACCTCTGTGGCGTCCTCCAACCACCGTGTGGGTGACCGCTCCATCCTCGGCCACCTCAGTCATCTCCAGGGCATGCTCCTCGAGGAAGGTGAATATTCTTAAGTCTGGCACCCCTCTGCCAGTCAGCGCCCTCTCCCAATGACAATGGGAGAGCTTTTCCTGCAGAGACATAGAGAGGGCATCATTAGACACATGCGTGGTTCATGGTAGTGAGATGGGTGTGTGAAGGGAGGGTTGGGGTGGTTGAAGGGGGAGGGGATGGAGGGAGTGTTGGCGGCTGCATGGGGATTAAATGCCCCCCTGTGGGGGTTGTGTGTGGGGGGGAGGGGGCATTGCTATCCACTCACTCATGCTGCCCGGTGTAGGTCATTGACCTTGGGCGGGATTCTCCCCTACCCGGAGGGGCGGGGGGTCCCGGTGTGATGGAGTTGCGGGAACCACTCCGGCGTCAGGCCGCCCCAAAGGTGCGGAAGTCTCCGCACCTTTAGGGGCCAAATGCTCACCATAAGCCCGCGCTGGAGTGGTTTCCGCTCCATCGGCTGGCGGGAAAGGCCTTTGGCGCCACGTGAGTCGGGGCCGAAACGTCTTCGCCAGGCGACGCGGGTCCGCGCATGCGCGGGAGCGTCAGCGGCTGCTGACGTCATCCCCGCGCATGCGCAGGGGAGGGGGTCTCTTCCACCTCCGCCATAGTGAAGACCGTGGCGAAGGTGGAAGAAAAAGAGTGCCCCCACGGCACAGGCCCACCCAAGGATCGGTGGGCCCCGATCGCGAGCCAGGCCACCGTGGGGGCATGCCCCCGGGGCCAGATCGCCCCCCCCCCCCCAGGACCCCAGAGCCCGCCCGTGCCGCCTCGTCCCGCCGTTCAAAAGGTAGTTTAATCCATGCTGGCAGGACAGGCATTCCAGCAGCGGGACTTCGGTCCATCGCGGCTGGAGAATCGGCGGGGGTGGGCCCGTGGGGGGGGGGGGGGGGGGGGGGGGGTTGTTGCTGGCCAGTGTGGTCGCACCTGATCAGCTGGCGAGCCTTCATGCGGCAAAAGACCTGTGAGGCCTCATTAAGTGGACTAATTAATGTTGAGTAGCGTTGCCGGCCTTGCTGGGCCGAGCGCCGGGATGCTCGTGGCAATTCCCGCTCGCTACAACTCTTGGAAACCTTTCCGGATAATCGCATCCATAATTTTAAGTGGATTTTATTTAGTGTGTCTGTGCCTGGAAGTGTAAACCTATAGTTAGATTAATGCTGGATGAAGGTGTTTGAATGTGTGGGGTTTGGTTCAGTTCAAACAGTGCTTATATTGTGCTTAGAAAGGGTTACAGCGTGAAAAGTAAATATGAGGTTAGAGAAGCATAGCAGCGTTGCTCAGCAACCAAGGGCCCTCGAATTTGTGTGCAGTTGGAAATAGGACATCAGGGAGCGAACATCTCTCAACTCTGCCAGAAGGAAAACTGGACAGCGAACATCTCTCAACTCTGCCAGAAGGAAAACTGGACAGGACAAGGGGGCTGCAAAAAGCAAATTTTGCAAAGAACCAGATAAAGTCCAGACAACCAGGAAATTGGGTCAAAAAGAATGTCTCAGGAAGACTGAAGATAAGAGAACAGAGACGAATGAGCTGAACAAGATATTGTTGAGGAGAATTCAAGGAAAAAGCAGTTCGGACGGCACGGTGGCACAGTAGTTAGCATTGCTGCCTACGGCGCTGAGGACTCAGGTTCGATCCCAGCCCTGGGGCACTGTCTGTGTGGGTTTTACCCCCACAACCTAAAGATGTGCAGGTTAGGTGGATTGGCCATGCTAAATTGGCACTTAATTGGAAAAAAAAATGATTGGGTATTCTAAATTTATTTTAAAAAAGGGAAAAGCAGCTAAAGGATGTATGGCGTTGCGTCCGGTACGGATCTGGGTCCGCCGGTTAAATAGTGGGAAAGGACAAAATCGCGATCTGCACCAGGCGTGAATCAGTTTGCTATCTAAACTGCCCGCTCTTGATAGCGAGTTCCAGAACATGCCCAAATATGGCGAGCATATCACTAACCTCAATTTGCATTGATTTCTATCTCATTAGCAAGTCAAATGTAATGGCCTCCTGGGAACTAAGTGGCTTTCCAGTGAGAAATCACGCAGGTGTCATTCAGCATTCCTTTTTAAAAATGTGACGCTGGTGCAATGGCTGCTGGGGGAACGGAGGAGGTGAGTAGCCATTTCCGTTTTGGTCATGCAGCTCAAGGGCACTGGAGCTACTGGCAGGGATGGGGGGTTGGGTGTGGTCGGTGGAGCTGACGTGTTCCAGATCGGGGGCTCCATTGGGGGAGGGGAGGGGATGGAGGGTGAGGAACTTTTTGTCTGTGAGGCCTTCAAGCAATCTTTTAATTTTGTGGAAACCCATAACAACTAAAGCAACTGGCTGTCTGTCCTCCCAAACAATTCCAGGACAGAGCCGTGTTCTTGGTTATATGCTGATGGTCACTTTATCTCCCTTTGACTGTGAGCAGCCTCAAGCTTCACAGTTGAAGGCTATTGCTGATAAGGATTTGGCCTTGTTAGTTGTGAGAGCACATCGCAGCTGCAGTTGTGTTTGCTGCAGCTCCTGCTGGTGGCTGAAGATGCCTGGAGGCTGCTATTGCTGTTTCCTTCCTTATCTGTTGCTTGAAAGAAGGACAATTCTTTTTGAGATACCTTGGTCCTGGAACACCGGGCTCAGGAGTCATGAGTCCAGAAGGCAATCCAGTTTAAAGCAAGGGGATGCTGGGGGATCTGGTGTGTAACATTGATCCAAATGGGCCATTTGATGATGCCGTTGAAGAAATGCTTTCGCAGATTGCTGATGCTTTTGTTGCTGGTGTGGTGAGTGCTGCATGTAACTGGCAGGTCACCGCGGGTTAAACACGCTAGAAGTCAAGGATATTCAACTGCACCTTGAGCGCCAGTGGAATTTGTGGAGGCCTGGATTTGGTTCCAGTGAGATTGGGTCCTGTGGGAGGACCTGCACAGTTGCGGCTCCTGGATGGAGAATGGAACAAGTCACACATTGATGGACAGATCATTTCTACCGCAGAGTTCTGGACGTGATAACACCTTCTCAGGCTTATCCTCCATTTCTGTTGAGGAACCTGCGAGAGGTGATACCGAGTGTTTGGTTTCTTTCTGTGAAAATGAGCTAATATAGCTTTGTATTCGTACCAATATAGATCAGAGACGTTTCCTTGTTGTTTAATGGTTAGTGTGATATGTGGAATGTTACGTAGTTGATTTTCAAAACATTGTTTCTGTTGGCCGTTTAATAAACAAACTATTCTCAAGTGGTGCTGCAGTTTGTGTTTGCTGCTCTTTGCCTACTATGTACGTACTGTGTACGTTCCCTCGGCCGCAGAAAAATACTTTTCACTGTATTTCGGTACATGTGACAATAAATCAAATCAAATCAAAATCAAATGCTTGCTGCTGCCTGTACAACAGCAGCCCATGGATAGAGACTGATCTGTAAAATGACCAAAAAGCAAGTGTCCTCCATTTCTGTTGAGGACCTGTGAGGGGTGATACAATGGGCGCGATCATCCCAAAAGGGAACAAAGTCCCCGAGCGAGCACGTTTAGCTGCGTGTTTCCCAATAGTTGCAGTGCTGAGAAACATGTGGCTATTCAATGCTACTCGTGTTGAATAAGGGTCCTGAACGGTGAACGCGTGGCCGAGGATGCACATAGCCCCACTTCTGACAACGGGGAGCTCTGCTCGCTGGAACTGCCCGTTGTAGCAAGAGATTGTGATGCCATTTTTAAATGATACCCCGATCTCTGAGGCCCACAAATAAAATCCCCAATTTCCTCCCTGCCCAAACACAACATGGGTTGGTCCCCCAGACCCGCTAACACTCACAATGGGTAACCCAGCCAAATCGCGCGCACGCATAAAATGCCAGCTAGGCACCTTGGCAGTGCGAACCTGGCACCATGGCCGTGCCCCTGCCAGGGTATCCAGGTGGCACCAGCAGTGCCTGGGCACCACCCTGCCCAAATAGCATGCAGCTGGGGGCCGCCGATCCCCATTTGTGGGGACCAGTACCAAACGGCACCCGCCCAAGGCCTCCGAGGCGAAGGGATTGAATCCCAAAGCCTCAGGTACCTTGGGAATCTGCACATTAGAGTAAGGCTTACTGCCTCGCTCTAATGTACAGATTTGCCAAAAAGTGATCCTGCCCATTGTGAGCGGGATTCTCCTTGCAACGTCTCGCGAGATTGCGTTGATCCGGGCTATCAGGGAGGCAAAGGCCAATCATCGGCCTCTCTTACCCCCTGTACTCCCAGATCTTCCTACACCTCAAATATTATCATCTCTGGTCTCAGAACCATCCAGCACCTCGGGCATCATGTCTGAGGACCCCTCCCAGAACCCCCTCAGTCTCGGATACGTCCATAACATATTGTGTGCCCTCCCCCCACACACCACCCACACCTATTCGCTACCGCCACAAATAATCTAGTATCCTCGTCACAGTCATATGAGCCCTGTGTAACACTTTAAGTTGGATGAGACTTAACCTTGCTCATGACAAGGACACGTTTACCCTCCGCTATGAATCCGCCCATATTTCAGTCCCCAGCTCCCCTCCCAGCTCCTCCTCCCATTTAATTTTTTTTACAAATGTTTTTATTAAAGATTTTTGTGTGTTATATAAACGAACGTAATCATGAACATACATTGAAAACAATTGAAAAGAGAAAGAAAAGGAAAAAAAAAAGAAAATATGTATATATGCGGTGAATGTATAGTACTAGTAGTTCACCAGTGTATTAGTATCATGTTCTGCCATTGTGTTACACTAAGTTATGTTGTTGACCTTGCGGGCTCCACCTATGGGCCATTGTGTGGCTTCACCCACAGGGGGATATGTTGGGGCATGTACGGGCTCCGCCCATGGCTCCTCCCCTTGAAAGGAAGAATAAAGAGCAGTTGACCTGTAGGCGGTACACAGTATTGTACCAGCCGCAGGCAGGCACTGTTCTAAGCTGGTTAAAACCATGGTTTACTTCTACTCGTGTCTTTGAGTGAATTGATGGTCGCATCAATTTAATCAGCTTCAACACAACTATGGAATCAGCCCTCAAACCTGATTGACTGGAACTCGATCCGCACGCTGCGGGGGCGGAAACATTTTTTTCGCACTGGCTTCGGTGCTTCAAGGCCTATCTCGCTGCCTCTTCCACGCCTTCCGTCACCGATGAACAGAAGCTGAGCCTCCTCCACGCACGGGTGAGTCATCGCATTTCTGTTCAGCTCGACGAGGCCTCCTCCTATGCAGATGCCCTCGCGATACTCGAATGCCTCTACGTACGGCCCGTGAACGAGGTCCACGCGCGACACATCTTCACCACTCGCCGCCAGCGCCCCGGGGAGTCACTAGATGACTACCTATGCAACCTCAAAGCCCTCGCACGCAACTGTAATTACGAGGCCGTTACGACCACTCAGCACATGGAACTTGCCGTCCGAGACGTCTATGTGGCGGGAGTCCGGTCGAAATATGTGAGACAGCGCCTGCTCGAAAAGGGGGCCCAGGATCTGGACGACACAGTGTTGCTGATTTTCTCCTTGGTTCAATTGGCTCTGTTTTATTACCTTTGCTCTCGAGTCGCCAGGTATCTTTATGATACCGCCACGAGGTTCAAGTCCGAGGAATGATCAATAACCCAATACACCGATTAGTAAGATTTAAATCAAAGCACATTTATTATACACAGTAATCGCTACTCATGCACAAATTCTACGTCTAAGCTACTTCTACAACTAACAGGCCTATACTTAACTTTGGACTGGCCCACCAGGTCAGGGGAACAAATGGCCTTTCGTTCGGGTTCTGAGTCTGCGGGATTCGAAGTTGGTACGGATTGGTAGCTAGGAACGCCTATCTCGTAGCGAGCGTTGAGTTTAGACTTACGGGTTTCGGTGATCACTGGAGTCACTGCACCGGTCACGGTCAATGTTGGTTCGTGTTGCTGGGTGACCCGGGCAGGACGCAAAGGTAAAGAAGAGAAGAGAGCGATTTGAACTTGGGGCTCAATTCTTATAGTCCCCAGGGGCTTCCAGACGTTTGGGGCGGACCCTGTACCTGGTCCCAAGTGATTGGACTTTGTCCCAATCGCTTGGTTCGATTTCCTCCAATACTGGAGCGGTTCCCTGATCGATGGGCGGTCTTGAGGTGCTCGTTCACCTCCTTTGTGTTGGCTCCTGCTAGCGCCGAGGAGTCTGGCTTTGCTTTGTGTGTCAAAATGTTACTTATTGCTCCCAGGGATTGCTCATCAGTATGCAGATGGCTGCTACCTTGTTATGCTGATGGCCACTGGTATCGATGTTGTCTGGTTTTTGCAGAGGTAAATACACAGCAAATCTGCAGCCACTGGTTTCTGTCTTGTTGACTGACTTTCCCATCAGCCTTTGCCATTCGCCATTTTAAATCGGGAGTTAGCCACTTTAGGTGGCTACACACCCTCCTTGTGATCCTAACGCGAAGCGTGAAGGATCACATAACGATGTTGCTTTCCATTCCCTGACCTGGGGAGCACTTCTTTCATGGCCTCTACACTGACCATAACTATGCAAAAATGTTTTAACTGCCAATTTTAAGGGACATGCATTACAAAACAATAAAAAATGGGAACCTCTAACTATTCTTCATAAACGACTCTCACTTAAACATTTCATCACTCTAACTTCCTCAACAATACAAACAAAATCATAGCAGTTTATACACATTTTTCTTGGCTTGGCAGTCAAGCTCAGGATCGTACAATTGCTCATGACATTTCTTTACATTTCTTTATTTACAATAAAACCGCAAATGAATGCACTTTATTATAGACCGCGGGGGTCGGGGGTCTGGTTGTATCCGAAGATAGGGGATCTGATCCTATATACCGGTGTGCGAGCGCGGTAGGCTCTCCTTCTCCATTTTCTTAGACGCATAGTCTGCACGATGCAGCAGAGTATCACGGATACCAATAAGGATTCTATTACGTAGGACAGGGAATACCAGGTTATAAACCTGTCACACCAAGATGGTGCGGTGTCGCTGGTGACTGGGCTCTGGGTACTGTGGGGAAGTGAAACGTTAACGGCTGGGGGGCTTGAGGTCATGGGGTTCGCGTCCGCTCGCAACCAAATTTGCATAAAGATAAGCCATCCGGAGGATGTCCTCATGGTGCTTCTTCTTTTCTTTTCTTTTCTTCTCCGGTCCTGGAGCTTCTGGAGTTCTGTGGAATCAAGCATAGTGTCTGTAACTATCTTGGCTTAACATCTCGTAAGATAGCCTGTCTGTCCTTTAGTGCCAATTACTCCCTTTATAATTGGTCACTATGTGTGACTCCCTCATTTTTTTTTCAAAAACCGAATTTTAGGACAAGGCACACTTCCAAATGATGAACCAGTGCGAGCCGTCTCGCAGACTGTGCACTTTACCATCCAAATGTTTGAGGATGTAAATAGCATGTGGTTAGCAACCTAAGGGTTACCTGAAACGAAACAAAACTTTTTGAACTAAAATTTCCGAAATGAGGTGCGTATGGGCCGCGACGGGTAAGAGTTGGATGGAGTTCCCGGGTAGGACGGCTACCAATGCCGTGTCTCCCCTACCCGAGCGTAGTTGACCAGAGGGGGGGTTCCCAGGCAGGGCGGGTCCCAAGCCGTTTCTCCACTGCCTGAGCAACCGACAAGAACGGGCAAGAAATGTAGTCATCGTGGTGGGGCTGTGGTAGTGGTTGTTTCCTTCGAACCAGAAGGGCAGTTACGAATGGGCGTGTGGAGGGACTTTAACAAGTGTCTGCAGACAAGCTAGTTCCGCTGAACTAGTGTCTAGCAATAGTGAGTCTCTGTGGGCAAGTCCTCAGAGGTTTCGGCCGAAAAGGCATGGGGCCTTGAAAAAAAAAATTCCTGTCTGACATACAGCATTTAACAAAACACTACAAACAACATAAAACATGCTGCAGGTTCCATCAGAAAGGACACCACTTCTCCCAAGCGGATCCTTTTAAAACATCATCTGGACACCTCAGTTCTCGGTTGTGAACAGGGTCGCAAAGGGGTTCTCGGTTTGGGAGTCAGACCCAAGGTCGTCATCTTCTCCTGGGTGCCAAACTCTTGAGTGTATCAGGGCTGAAAGGGCTGCATGGTGTGAGGTGGGGTCGCTCTCGTCGTTGCGGACGAGTCGGAACGAGTTATCTCGGTGCCAATAGTTGGTGTCTAGCTGTGTGGGGACGGAATCGGGGTCGTCAGTATAGTTCGGTGGTCGGTTGTGGGGTTTATTTAGGAAAGTGATCATGAAGGGATCACTCGGATCGTAGTCGGAATCGTTGGGTGTGGGTCCTGTTGCATGGGGATAGTAGGGAGGCGTGCTGTGGCTATGGTCCGAGTCACAGTCGCTGTCTCTGCTGCTGCAGTCTGTGGGTGTTCCGGGGCGGAGTGTATATTTCGGGGGTGGAGTCGAGGTTGAGTCCGTGGCTGGGCTGGACGTGTTGGGGGATGGTAGGGTTACATTGGCTGTGGGCGGGGCGTGGTGTGAGTAGTTAGACTGTGTTCCATATGCCTTCTGCTGGTTGATATGGATACACGCAGTCTTACCGTTGGGATACTTTATTTTATATACGGAAGGGCTTACTTTGTCCGCAATGGAGTACGGACCCGAGTATTTTGGTGACAGGAATGTGCTGGGGTTATATACGGAGAGCATAACTTGCTGTCCTATACTGTACTCAGTCGCATGCACTGTCTTGTCGAAACAAGCCTTGCTCTGTTTCTTCCTTGTGTCCAATTTTACTGCGGCTGCTAGCTGAGCCATTTTAACATTTCCAACTAATTGCTCCACTGCTTTCTCGTGTGTGAGGGTCGTCACTTCGGGGCTGGTCAAGTCTAAACCTAACAGATATTCTGTGACTTTCATGGGGCGTCCGGTCATGAGAGTGTGTGGGGTGTAACCTGTGGAAGTAGAAATTGTATTATGCAGAAACATCAGCGCAAAAAGGAGGGCTGGGTCCCAAGTGGTGTTGTTTTGCTGGACCATTTTTCTGAGGGTGGATTTTAGGGTCCGATTCATGCGCTCCACGATACCACTCGACTGTGGGTGGTATGCTAAGTGGAATTTTTGGGTGATGCCAAATATCGTGAGGACGTTCTTCATGACACGTCCTGTAAAATGGGAACCTTGGTCTGATTAAATGCTGCGGGGGAGTCCCCATCTTGTAAAGATGTGGTGGGTCAAAATCTTGGCTGTGGTTTTTGCAGTGTTTGTGCGGGCTGGGAATGCTTCCACTCATTTCGTAAATGTGTCAATCACCACGAGTACATATTTATAGCCATTCCTGCAAGGGGGCAATGGTCCTATAAAATCAATCTGGAGGTTAGTCCAGGGGCAATTAACGGGTCGGGTGTGGCTGAGTTGAGCCTTTTTGGCATATCTGTCCGGATTATTCTGGGCACAGATAAGACAATTCTCGATGTAGTGATTTACATCATCCTTTAAATTCGGCCACCAACAAAGCTGCTTGAGATGGGCTGTAGTGGGATCGATTCCCTGATGTCCATGACCGTCATGGAACAAACAAATCAGTTGATTCCTGTCCTGTTCAGGAACCACATAAAGGGTGTCTTTTAACACCACACCGTCATGTGTGGTCAGTGCATTTTTGAACCTCTCATAGGGAGCTGGGTATTTTCCTTTTGCAATCTCCCTGAGATTGCTGTCCTGCTTCTGGGCCTCCACTAGATCCTCGATCTTTGTCTGTGAGACCTGAACTGCAATCACTGGTGCGCTTTCGGGGATTATCCAAAAATATCCATGCCTGGAACCTGCTTTAGCCAGTGCGTCGGCTTTCACATTTCCAGGGGGGAGGAAGGATGGTGACTACGAACCTTGACTATCCCAAAGGTCCTGTTCTGGGCTCTCTCTAAAATGTGACGGAGCAATGGGGCTGAGTGGGGGGGGGGGGGGTTTCCGTCTGCGGAAACAAATCCTCTTGCTTTCCACAGGGGCAGAAATTCCATGACGCTTTTGCAGACGTAGAGGCTGTCCGAGTATATGTCTGCTGGGCTGGGGAAGGAATCTGGGTGTTCCACTATATATGCGATGGTCGCGAGCTCTGCTGCCTGCGCGCCTAAGTGGCCTGGAAGTTTTCACGATATTTCCTCAAGGGCGCGTCCCTGCGCGTCCTCGACATAGATACCGCAACCTGTTATGCGCTTCCCATCCAAGACTGTGGAAGATCCATCCGCAATAATCTTTATAGGCTCGCACGTGTCTGTTTGCTGGGGGCTCTGGGTTGAACTACCTATCTTTTGGGGGATTGTTTTAGCAATAAAGGGGCCTGTGTTGTGGTGTGGAGAGATAATTTCACATTCATGGGGGGTTCCGGGGTACTGTAAGTTGTCAGCTAAAAAGGTGTGCGTCTTTGTCCGTTTAACAGGGATGTCCCGTCCCTGCAAGAGAAGGGTCCATCTCGCTGCTCTAATCTGGCTTACTGTACCGTCCTTGAGTTGTCCGTCCAGTAAAAGTTGGGTGGGGGTGTGTTCGGTGAGAATTGTGATGGAGTTCAGTCCGGTAATGTCCGAAAAATACTGCACTGCCCAAAATACTGCGAGCAGGTGCCTCTCACCGGCTGAAAATCACTGCTCCACAGCATCTAAAATTCTGGAGGCGTAAGCTACGGGCCTTAACTGGTCGTGCCGTTCCTGGAGGAGCACGGCCGAAAGGGTCTGTGGTCGCTACCTCTATGGCTTAAGGGGAAAGCGGGTCTGGAACTTGTAGTGCGGGGGCTGCTATGAGTGCCTGTTTTAAAGAGTTCACAACATCCGTATGCTGCGGAAGCCATTCCCAGCGGGCTCCTTTCTTTAGGAGGTCTGAAAGGGGTGCTGCCTTGCTGGCGAAACCGTCAATGTGGTTTCGGCAGTAGCCAACCAGTCCTAAAAATGACCGGAGGGCAGAAACATTCTTGGGAAGGGGCAATTTAGCAATCGAGTCAATCCTTTTATGCTCGATCTCGCGTTTACCATGTAATTGTTCCCAAATATATCACCTTTTCTTCCAAAATCTGGGCCTTTTTGGGGTTGACTTTACAACCGATTGAGTGCAAGACTTCCAGGAGTTCGGACAGAAGCTCAATGTGCTCTTCCTTGGTGTCTGTCTGCAGTAGTAGGTCGTCTACGGACTGAACGAGACATTCAGGGCGAGAGAATTTGGCGAAACCATTTGCCAGCTGTCGGTGGAAAATGTAGGGGGAATTGTGGAAGCCTTGTGGCAGGCATGTCCACGTGTACTGCTGTGCTTTAAAGGTGAAGGCAAATTTGTACTGGCACGCCTTTGCCAATAGAATGGACCAGAATCCATTACTGACATCCAAAACCGTGAAGTAGCGGGAATTGAGTCCCTGTTTGAGCATGGTCTCGGGACTTGTGGCTACTGTGTGGGGCTGCTGCGGGGGTGATTTTGTTGAGTTCCCGGTAATCGATGGTCAGTCGCCATGATCCATCGGGCTTTCTCACTGGCCAAATCGGGGCATTATTAGTGGAGGCTACTGATCTAAGTACGCCCTGCTCTAATAAGCTTTCTATTACCTTGGAGATTTCTCCCTCTGCCTCTTGGGGAAATCCATACTGTTTTTGGGGTCTAGGGTCAGGTCCTGTTATTTGTTCGGAGCCAGGCATTCCTCCACAGTCGTGTTTGTGGGTCGCGAATGCTGTCCTGTTCTTTTGCCAAACTGCCCTAACCTGCTTGTCCGTACTAAGCGTGGTAGGGTTGAACCAAAATTCGCCTACTGCGCTAATTCTGTTCACATATTCTCCTATGTTGAGCGTTGCGGGGGCTCTTGCAGACTTTGCCATCTTCCAGACACACTGGTTGACTGGATCGAATGAAAGATTGTGGGAATTCATGAAATCGATTCCCAGATGTTGTTCTGCTGTGTGAGGTAGGTCAACTAAAACTATGGGGTGCTTGGTGGTGATGGTACTGATTTGAATGGGTATAGGGGCTGTGATTAGTCCCTGCTGTGAGTGGCCTGTAAAGCCGCTGAGGGTGATAGTGGGCCACGTGTCTTTTTGAAACAGGGTGGAGGAATTTATTGTGGTGCGGGACCCTCCAGTGTCCCATAGAAATTCGATGGGCTGTCCCCGAATTTTCGCTGCAACTACCGGTCGTCCGGACCTATCCCAAAGGGTGTCGCAGACCCAACTGGGGGAGCCCGTACACCGTCAGTCCGTTCCGGTCAAGTCCGTCTGATCTGAACGGGCGCTAACGCGATGAATGAGCTCTGTCTTTTTCTTACTCAGAGTGCCCGTCTGCTGGGCTCTCTGTGGCTTTCTAGGGGCATTGCACTCTCTTGCGAAGTGTCCCAACTGTCCGCAGTTGTAACACTCATGTGACTTGGGTGGAGGGCTGTTCTTTCCTTCATTCACCCATGCGGGGTTCTGGTGTGTTTTTACTGCCTGTATATCTGCGTCAGCCTGCTTTTCCTTGGGATTCTTGACTGCGGGTTTGTTTTGTATAGATTGCTCCCAAGTGCGGGATAATCTTTTCACTACCCACTTCTCGTTATGGGCCTCCTCTGAGGGATCATAACTCACGCAAGCTTTCTGTCCTGTTCCTGTGGCATGGGAGATAAGGGTGCGGGTCCATTTGGCCATGTTGCCTGGGGACAAATGGGCGTGGTCTAAGTGTCCAAAGACTGCTGCAAAGTGGATCCACAGGCGTCCAGCAAACGCTGTGGGGTGCTCGGATTTCTTTTGCCTACATTTGTTGAGGTCATCTACGGGGTCACCCCGGTTATACCTGCTCGCATCTAGGATCGCGGTATGCATTTCTGCAAGGGTGCCTCCTCCTACATTCTGTAGGTCGGGAAGGGCTGCTGCTACTGAAGGATCTAAACTTAAAACGGTGAGCTTTACATGCTCTCGCTCATCCAGGCTGTACATGGTCGTCTGATGCTTAACTGTGGCAAAGAAATGGTGGGGGTCTGAGGTGGGGAGGAACGGTGTGATTTTATCGCACGCGTCCCATAATTGGGTCACTGTTAAGGGGGTGGAGTATAGAAATTCCGCATCATCTGATGTGGCTGTGCGGTGGGTGGTGACTGGGTTCATTGGAGCTTGAACTATCTGCTCTGTGGGGGGTTGGGGCGCTTTCCTCTTTTGCGGCTTTCCCTGTGCGCATGTTCCCTGAACATATCTCTGCGCTGTCTCATTCAATTCTTCCCAATCAGGGTTGTCTTCCTGATCTAATTTCGCTCCAAAGGTTTCCTGGAAGCCTTTCTGAACTGAAAGCAGCGATTGCAGCTCTGCAATCTGCTTCCGGCACTTTGCGTGGTCTAGCGTGCTTTGTCTTTGTTCTGTGGTGGCAGCATGGAGTGCTCTTAATGCTGCCTTTAGATCGCTACACTGTCTGTGTAACGCTTCTACCTGTTTTTCTGTCTCCTCTCGTACCAGAACTGCACCTTGCGTGTCCTGATAGGCCTTTTCATATTGAGACTGGAAGCTGCTTAAGTGCGCCAGACAAGACTGGTGTGCCCACTTGGCATCACCACCTCTCCGTCTTTTGCTGCCAACTTCCTTCTCAATTCCAAATTCTCCTTTTCTACCTCGCTTACATCGACCTTACTCATTCGATGTATGCCCTCAACTAATTTCCGGAGCGTCCTAACGACCTCCTCTGTGCCTCGCAATTGTGCCAAGCAGGACACAATTGCCATCGGTTTGTGAGCTTTCCCTAAGCTCTTTTTGTGGATCTCGCTCAGGTTCTCCCACCAAGTATGTCCTATACTCCCGGGGCCTGATTCCTCGTTATCACAGAATTCATTCCAAAGGGGCCATCCCTTCCTTTTGAGATATTTCCTGATCCCTTCCTCCCAAATGGGACATTGTCCCACTCTACTGCTACTGGTCGCTGCGACCGCAAATTCCTCTGGGTTCATGAGGCGTTGCATTGCCTGCATTGCCATCTTTCCTATCCGAATGCTGCTCTTCAAATTTGGGGACAGGAGTATTAATCCGAATGCTGCTCTTCAAATTTGGGACAGGGGTATTAAGACGGTGCTGTAAATACGGGTACGGCTTTCGCTACTTTCCGATATACAAACTTCCGACAGTTTTGTCGCAACAAAAAATCTATCAGTTTTACCTTATCGCCCTGTTAGTTACGCATGCATACACACACTTCCGAATTATGAGTATTGATCAGAACTGCTTGAATACTTGTGGTTTTCTGTTCCCAATTGGGTCTGTAATTCAAATTCTGGGTTCTCCCGGAGTGGTTTCCCACTTCTAGATCGGGTCCCGTCAGGATGTCGCCAAATAATGTTGCTGATTTTCTCCTTGGTTCAATTGCTCTGTTTTATTACCTTTGCTCTCGAGTCGCCAGGTATCTTTATGATACCGCCACGAGGTTCAAGGGTAATGATCGAGTAATGATCAATAACCCAATACACCGATTAGTAAGATTTAAATCAAAGCACATTTATTATACACAGTAATCGCTACTCATGCACAAATTCCACGTCTAAGCTACTTCTACAACTAACAGGCCTATACTTAACTTTGGACTGGCCCACCAGGTCAGGGGAACAAATAGCCTTTCGTTCGGGTTCTGAGTCTGTGGGATTCGAAGTTGATACGGATTGGTAGCTAGGAGCACCTATCTCATAGCGAGCGTTGAGTTAAGACTTACAGGTTTCGGTGATCACTGGAGTCACTGCACCGGTCACGGTCAATGTTGGTTTGTGTTGCTGGGTGACCCGGGCAGGACGCAGAGGTAAAAAGAGAAGAGAGCAATTTGAACTTGGGGCTCAATTCTTTTAGTCCCCAGGGGCTTCCCGCCTTTCGGGGCGGACCCTGTACCTGGTCCCAAGTGATTGGACTTTGTCCCAATTGCTTGGTTCGATTTTCTCCAATACTGGAGCGGTTCCCTGATCGATGGGCGGTCTTGAGGTGCTCGTTCTCTTCCTTTGTGTTGGCTCCTGCTGGCGCCGAGCAGTCTGGCTTTGTTTTGTGTGTCAAAATGTTACTTATTGTTCCCGGGGATTGCTTATCAGTAAGCAGATGGTTGCTACTTTGTTATGCTGATGGCCGCTGGTATCGATGTTGTCTGGTTTTTGCAGAGGTAAATACACAGCAAACCTGCAGCCACTGGTTTCTGTCTTGTTGGCTGACTTTCCCATCAGCCTTTGCCGTTCGCCATTTAAATCGGGAGTTGGCCACTTTAGGTGGCTACAACGGTAAAGTTAGCCACCTTTCTGGAGGTTGCGTTTCAGAGCCTTACTGCGTTCCCGGCTGACCACGCGACCCCCTCGTGGGCCCCCGACCAAAGACTACCCCAGGCCTGTGCTGCGCGGCCGCCCGCCCATCGTGGGGGGCTAACCTGCTATTTTTGCGGCCAGTCTCAACAACCCCGACAGCACTGCCCGGCCCTCAACGTGAACTGCAGCAGCTGCGGGAGAAAAGGACATTTCGCCAAAGTCTGCCTGGCCAGATCGAAGAGCTCTAACTCACAGACCCGATCCTCAGACTCACAGGCCCGCAGACCCCAGAGGCTGGCAGCATGTCTGCTGACTCCGCTCCCTGCAGATGCCTCAGCCTCGTGCTATCAGTGGGGGCAGCCATCTTCCAGCCCTCACAGCACGTGCGACTCATGGGGCCGCCACCTTGGCCACCATCTGCTACGCCGCTCGACGCATATGATCAATATGGACAGTCATCGAGGGGCCGTCCCAGCACCTCCGACCATGTCCCCAGCTACCCGCAGCTCAACGCGGTCACCCTGGACCAGTCGTGACCCAAGCACCTCCGGAGCTCCATGATGGCCATCCGGGTTAACGGGCACAAGACGCCTTGCCTCTTCGACTCCGGGAGCACAGAGAGCTTCATTCACCTGGACATGGTAAGACGCTGCTCACTCCCAATTTTGCTGGTGCAACAAACCATCTCCCTCGCCTCGTGCAAATCCAAGGGTGCACTGCTCTAGCAATACAGGGCGCTGAGTACACTAACATTAAATTATATGTGCTCCCAGACCTCTGCACTCCTCTCCTATTGGGACTCGACTTCCAATGTATCCTCCGGACTCTAACCCTGAAGTTCGGGGGGCCCCTGCCCCCACTCACCATATGCAGCCTCGCAACCCTAAAAGTCGACTCTCCCCCTCTCTTCGCAAACCTCACCGCCGACTGCAAGCCAGTCGCCACCAGAAGCAGGCGGTATAGCATGCAGGACAGGACGTTCATTAGGTCCGAGGTCCAGCGTCTCTTGCGGGAGGGTGTCATCGAGGCCAGCAATTGCCCCTGGAGAGCCCAGGTGGTGGTCGTCAAGACCGGGGAAAATTTCCGGATGGTGGTTGATTACAGCCAAACCATTAACTGGTATACACAACTCGATGCGTACCCCCTTCCCCGGACTGCAGACATGGTAAACCAGATTGCACACTACCGGGTGTTCTCCATGGTGGATCTGAAGTCTGCATACCACCAGCTCGCAATCCACCCGGAGGACTGCCACTACACGGCTTTTGAGGCAGATCCTCTGGGTCCCCTTTGGCGTCACAAATGGGGTTTCGGTGTTCCAAAGAGCAATGGACCGAATGGTGGACCAGTACGGGCTGTGGGTCACATTTCCGGACTTGGACAATGTCATCATTTGCGGCCATGATCAGCAGGACCATGACACCAACCTCCACCGAATTCTCCAAACCGCCCAAACCCTCAATCTCACCTGCAACAAGGAGAAATGCGTTTTCCGCACAACCAGACTAGCCATCCTCGGCTACGTCCTGGAGAACGGGGTCCTCGGGCCCGACCCTCACCGTATGCGCCCCCTCCTGCAACTCCCTCTCCCTCACTGCCCCAAGGCCCTGAAGAGCTGTCTTGGGTTCTTTTCATATTACACCCAGTGGGTCCCCAATTATGCGGACAAAGCCCGCCCACTAATCAGGGCCACCATCTTTCTACTGGCAACTGAGGCCCGCCAGGCCTTCAGCTGCATTAAGGCGGACGTCGCCAAAGCCGTGATGCGCGCGGTGGATGAGTCTGTCCCCTTCCAGGTGGCGAGCGCCGCATCAGAGGTCGCTCTCGCCGCCACTCTCAACCAAGCAGGCAGACCGGTAGCGTTCTTTTCGCGCACCCTCACCTCCTCTGAAATTCGACACTCCTCGGTCGAAAAAGAAGCCCAAGCCATCATGGAAGCCGTACGGCACTGGAGGCATTACCTCGCTGGTAGGAGGTTTACCCTTGTCACCGACCAACGATCGGTAGCCTTCATGTTCGACAATACGCAGCGGGGCAAAATCAAGAATGATAAGATCTTGAGGTGGAGGATCGAACTCTCCACCTATAACTACGATATAGTATATCCTCCTGGGAAGCTCAACGAGCCCCCAGATGCTCTGTCCCATGGCACATGCACCAGCGCGCAAGATGATTGACTACGGGCTATCCACGATGACCTCTGCCACCCGGGGGTCACCCGGCTCGTCCACTATACTAAGGGCCGCAACCTGCCCTACTCCACCGAGGAGGTCAGAGCTATGACCAGGGACTGCCAAATCTGTGCGGAGTGTAAACCGCACTTCTATCAACCAGATAAGGCCCACCTGGTAAAGGCATCCTGGCCCTTTGAACGCCTCAGTATCGATTTCAAAGGGCCCCTCCCCTCCAATAACCGCAATACATTTTTCCTCAACATCATAGATGAGTTCTCCCACTTACCATTTGCAATCCCCTGCCCCAATATGACCACGTCCACTGTCATTAAAGCCCTGCATAGTGTCTTCCTCCCATTTTTCTCTTGTTTCGTCCAGTGGTGTGTGTGCCCTACCCAGTAGTTCCCCTACAAGTCACCGCAGTTCCCCTTCCCTGAGATGGCCCGTCTGTGGTGTTCTTTGTGTGGCTTATTTCAGGATGATTGGCATAGTGTTCAAAAAGACCACAGAATAGCTTGAACTTAAACAAAGCTATAAATTTATTAACACTACTAATTTGGATTCGACACGTACTCCTAAAGAATACACAGTTTGTTATTAACATTTAAACTACACTCTCTGCAACAATCTTTACGCTTATGATCTGCTCTTACTCACACAATTTGTACTTCTGACTCTCTCTAGCTAACTCCTGCACACAGTCCCCTCAAGGCTTAGCATCACTGCTTTATATGGCCATTAAATAGCCACGATCTTGGAAATAGAATAAATCCATGCCCACTTTGCTCCATGGATGTAACGATTTCCATAGCTTTCATGCTTTCTCTGCTCTGTACTGGCTGATGGATCTGGCAGATTGTGCACTCTTGTACATATTGATCAACATCTCTGTTGATTCCCGGCCAATTCACCAACTGAATTGCCTAGCTCTTCTACAACACTGTTCATTGCCCTGATGATCCTCTTGAATCTGCTGCAGAATACCCAAGTGTAAACTGGCAGGAAAAACAATCCTATCTCCCTTGAGCAGGAAACCATCTATTACAGAAAGATCATCTTTTATATTTCGAAAGACAGATTGACATCCAGTAGGCCATCCTTCTTTTAGGCATTTCTTCACCTTTTGGAGCATCAAATTCTTTTCAGTTTCGGCTTTGATTATGCATAGTTTCTGGTCAGACTTTGGTAGTATCTTGGTAAAGAAAGAGGCTTGAGATTCCACTATTTGGGCGATCTGGGGTTCTGATATTTCAGCATCAGTGGTTGGTTTGGAGAGGTTATCCACAACACCTAAGTATTCCGTTGACCCTTCATTTCGGTCAGTTGAAATACACTTTCAACTAGTTGCAATTTTTCACAAGTATCCACCCCAATTAAATATCTTTCTGTGATAATATTTGCATGTGCTCCTGTATCAATTTTAAATGCCATTGATTTCTAATGATACTGTTCACTCCTTAATTATCTTCGAGAGCTCTTGTTCTATAATTAGGATCCAGTAAATTACTCTGAGTGACTGCTCCAATCATGAAAGTATCCGTTAGTGTTTACGGTGGGCAATGCTCTCTATCAGTCAAGATATTGGATTTTTTAACTTCACTCTGAACAGTTTGGATCCATCTGAAATCAGTGGAGTACTTTCTAAATTTGGTTACTGGAGAAGTTGCTGACAAACGACACTGTGCTGCAAAGTGGTTCAACTTGCAACAATTGGAACATTGCTTGCCTTTTGCCAGACAGTTTCTTTTACTGTGTGCATGGCCACAGCATGTGCACGTCATCACGTTCATGCCGTCACTCTCAAAATGGCTGCCGGCCGCTGTGCGCAGTTTTCTTTGCTGTGACACAGCATTAATGGTGTCAGCCAAGTTTCCCGATTTTGCACTCTTTTCTTTTGCCACAAACTCTTCATATTCAGTCGATGCCCGTTCACTGGCATTGCACATGTTAATCGCACCTTCCAGCGGTAAACCGGTCGTCTTAGCATTTTCTCGCGCAAACATTTGTCATTTAGCCCAAAAATTACTTGATCATGCAGCATTGATTCGGATGCTGAGGAAAAGTTACAGGACTGCGCTCTTAGTTTTAAAGCTGTTATGAAAGAATCTACCGACTCCCCTCTTAACTGCAGCCTTTTTCTGAACATGTAGCGCTCATAGGTCTCAATCACCTGCTTCTTACAGTGTATATCAAACTTTTGTAGTACCATGTTGTATTTAGTTTTATCCTCATCAGCACAGAATTCAAACAAATCATAAAGTTCCAATGCTTGCAGTCCAGCCAAATTTAATAGGAGTGCTATTTTCCTTTGGTCGGAGGCACTTTCAAGCATGGAGGCAGAAAGGAAAATGTCAAACTGCTGTTTAAAGAATGGCCAGTTTTGTCATAGTTTACCATTTGTCCTGAAGTGGCTAGGCTTCTTGAGACTCTCCATCTTCTGATTAGTCTTCATTGTAGAGTTGCTGAGTTTTGTAGCTTCTGGATTGTTTCTTCAATCTCCTTCTGCTAATCTTTCCTAATCTAACAGTTGGTTACTAATAGAATTGACACCTGGTACCATGTGATGTTCTTTGTGTTGCTTATTTCAGGATGGTAGGTGAAGAGTTCGCAAAGACGACAAAATAGCTTGAACTTAAACAAAGCTGTAAATTTATTAGCACTACTAATTTGGATTCAACACATACTCCTCAAGAATACACAGTTGATTATTAACATTTAATCTACACTCATCTACAACTAATCTTTGTACATTTAAAAAAATATATTTTTATTCTCCTCTTTTTTCACATTTTCTCCCAAAGTTGCACCCACCAACAATAACCAATAAATAGTAATGAATATAATGTCAATCTCCACATCAACAACAATGATCCCATCCTCCCACCAAACCGCCAAACATAAGCCCACACGTTAACATCAACAAATGACAAAAAGGAATCAAGAATCACCCATAGTCACCATTAACACATGCAGTCAAGAATTCCAACAGGTCCCCCCACCATGCCAGGGCACAGGATGGAGAGGTTGCTCTCCATCCCATCAAGATCCGCCTTCGGGCGTTCAATGAGGTGAAGGCTACAACATCTGCCTCTACACCCGTTTCCAACCCCGGCTGGTCTGACGCCCCGAATGTGGCCTCCCGAGGGCCAGTATCACGTGCACCACTTTAGAGATTATCCTAAAAACCTCCTTCCAGGTTTGGACAGGACCAAAACATATGAACATGATTTGCACCCCCCCCCCCCCCGCAACGTTCACACACATCTTCTACCCCCTCAAAGAGCTGGCTCATCTGCGCTCATGTGAGGTGTGCTCTATATACCACCCTCAGCTGTATTAGCCCCAACCTCGCGCACGGGTGGAGGCGTTCACTCTCAGGAGCACCTCACACCAGAACCCCTCCTCCATACCCTCTCCCAACTCTTCCTCCCACTTTGCATTGATCCCTTCCAGTGGTGCCTTCTCCTCTTCCAAAATAGCCCCGTAAACACTACCCCCTTCTCCAGTCCCCCTGTCGCCAGCACCTCCTCCAGCAATGGGGAGGCCGACTCCACCAGGAAGCTCTGTAAATAATCTTTATACTTATATAAGCTATGATCTGCTTTTACTCACACTATTTGTACTCCTGACTCTCCCTAGCTAACTCTTGCACGCACTCCCCACAAGGCTTAGCATCACTGCCTTCTCTACTTGTAACTGATGCTCCCTCTAGTGGCTACTCTAGACACTTAATTAACCCTTGCAGTATTTACAATTATGATAATACCACACCATCCAGTAGTGATTGTTCAGGTGATCGTTTCTCTATGTAAGACATTTTGGACCTGCATATATTTGAGCTCATTCCCCCTTCTTAGCTGGAACCTTTATGTTAGTTCCTCAAGTGTTGCCAGTCTGTTGGCTGTATAGAAGTCTGTAACGATCAATGTCCACAGTCCTGTCTCCACCTTTTGAAGGTGGCGCCCATTGTTGCGGGCGTGCACCTGCTGTTGTTGCAGATGTGGGCCTTTACGGACATTTTGATTAGTCCGAAATGCTGTCGCAGTTGCTTCCACAATCGAAGAGTTGCTAGCACCACTGGGCTTGTTGAGTATTTTTTCAGTGGGGATGAGAGCGCAACCATGGCCAGGGCCTGGAAGGGGTCCCCAAAAAGGAGGCCTCCTCCAGAGGAAGCATGAAGGTTGCATGTGGTCAGGGTGTGAGGTATCATCCTGTGATTTGTGGGAATGGGTTTGGGAATTTGATTGGAGGCAGGTGGAACTAATGCCAGGAGAGATGTGGTAACTTGCCCTTGCAGCTCAATGGAGATCATTTGTCTTCTTCCTACATTGGACTGCGGTCCTCTTTGTCATGCTGCCCTCATGACAGCTGCTGTCACTGCCTCCCAGGCGGTATTGGTGAGCCTGTTGATGGTCCTCCGATCCCCTTGGGGGATTATGGTGTCCCATCTCGCATCCACAGTTTCGAGGAGCCTTATGAGATCGGCATTGCCAAAGTGAGGAGCCGATCTGCACGCTGCAATGCTTGTGTGTTGACTGGAGTGAGTGGTGAGGGAGCATTTTAAAGCATAGAGTCATAGATGTTTACAGCATAGAAACAGGCCCTTCAGCCCAGCTTGTCCATGCCGCCCAGTTTCTATCACTCAGCTAGTACCACTTGCCTACATTTGGCCCATATCCCCCGATACCCACCTTGCCCATGTAACTGTCTAACTGTTTTTTAAAGGAAAAAATTGTACCCCTCTCTACCACTGCCTCTGGCAGCTCGTTCCAGATGCTCACCACCCTCTGTGTGAAGAATTTCCTGTCTGGTCTCTTTTGTATCTTTCCCCTCTCACCTTAAACCTATGCCCTCTAGTTCTAGACTCTTCTATCTTTGGGAAAAGATGTTGACTCTCTACTTATCTATGCCCCTCATTATTTTATAGACCTCTATAAGTTCATCCCTAAGCCTCCTACACTCCTGGGAAAAAAGTCCCAGCCTATCCAGCCTCTCCTTATAGCTCAGACCATCAGGTCCTGGTAGCATCCCTGTAAATCTCTTCTGCACTCTTTCTAGTTTAATAATATCCTTCCTATAATAGGGTGACCAGAACTGAACACAGTATTCCATGTGTGGTTGTACTAATGTCTTGTACAACTTCAACAAGACGTCCCAACTCCAGTATTCAATATTCTGCCCAATAAAACCTAGCATGCTGAATGCCTTCTTCACCACCCTGTCCACCTGCAACTCCACCTTCAAGGAGCTATGAACCTGTATCGCTAGAACTCTTTGTTCTGCACCTCGCCCCAACTCCGTACCATTATCTGAGTAGGTCCTGCCCTGATTTGATCCACCAAAATGCATTACCCCACATTTATTCAAATTGAACTCCATCTGCCATTCATCGGTCCACTGGCCCAATTGGTCAAGATCATGTTGCAATCTTATATAACCTTCTTCACTATCCACTATGCCACCAATCTTGGTGTCATCTGTAAACTTAATCATGCCTCCTACATTCTCATCCAAATCATTAACAGATATCACAAATAACAGTGGACCCAGCACCGATCCCTGAGATCCACCACAACAATCCTTTGGCTTCGGTCGCCAAGCCAATTTTGTATCCAATTGGCTACCTCAGCCTGGATTCCATGAGATTTAACCTTTTGCAACAACCTACCATATGGTACCTTATCAAAAGCCTTGCTAAAGTCCATGTAGACAACGTTGACCGCAATGCCCTCATCTACCTTCTTGGTTACCCCTTCAAAATACTCAATCAAGTTGGTGAGACATGACTTTCCCCTTACAAAGCCATGCTGACTTTCCCTAATTAGCGCTCAAGCACCTCGCAGAAAGTCTGGTGAATCAGATGGCAGGAACAGAGGAACAGGCAGTAATGGCGAGAAGCACAAATGTGGGGAGGGCTCATTTCCTGCACTAAGTGCGGTTAAATATGGGTCGTGATCTTGCCAACATGGTCATCGAGAAATACCCTGCCAATCGTGCTCAAAATGACACTTAGAAATGTTCCCGTTAAATCGCGCCCAAAGTGTTTTGAGTTAAAGATACAGCTGCAGTAACCATTGAAAGTGAAAAAACAGAATTCAAATGAAAATCAAA
Organism: Scyliorhinus torazame; assembly: GCF_047496885.1. Taxonomy (NCBI): domain Eukaryota; kingdom Metazoa; phylum Chordata; class Chondrichthyes; order Carcharhiniformes; family Scyliorhinidae; genus Scyliorhinus; species Scyliorhinus torazame. The sequence goes on from NC_092720.1 coordinate 49,050,550, forward strand.
TGCTTGGTGTCACCTTAATAGTCTGAAAATCGATAGTTAAAGCAATTGTAAAGAATTGGTGCAACGGGCAAGACAAAGAAATCCTGAAGGGGGAGATGTAAAACCTGGATGCTGGATTCTTTGTTTAACGTAAGCATAAGGTTCGTCTGGACTGGATTCATACTGAAAGACTCTGTTGGAAAGTATTGTTGAAAAAGAAGAGTTTAAAATTTGCTTTGTTTGGCAGTGGAGTTTGGAAAATCTGATGTGTCAGTTATCTGGTGGGATTTTGTGGAGAAGTCCATGGACATTCACTTGGGTTTAGAGCAGAGTAAATGTAACAATAGCCAGCCTGTATGTCCAGAGGTACTTTGTGTTACTGCGACCATTGTAGCTTACGATAAACTTTGTAACCTGTGTTCACCTTAAAATCTGTGTATATTTGTGAAGTTAAGGGGGAGTGAAGGAATATTGTATCATAATCAACCATTTCATGATTGATAAATCTTTTTTTTGTTGTGAAAACTAATTAGCGTTCCTGTGACCCTGTTCCTCCACATTTTCTAAAAAAAATGAAAGGTCATTTGAGCCAGGGTGCAATTCTGGGATCTTCCTGTCCGGTGAAAATGCCAACTGGTATCGTAACATTATGACCTTGAATGTTCCAGTAGTTGCTCCAATGGAAATGAAAAGTTATTTGAGAGTGAATTGGAAATTCTTGCAATCACAATAGTAGAATTACAAAGAACAAAGAACAAAGAAAAGTACTACACAGGAACAGGCCCTTTGGCCCTTTAAGCCTGTGCCGATCATGATGCTTGAATTAAAAAAAACAATCTTTGCCCTTACTCGGTCCGTATCCCTCTATTTCCTTCCTATTCATGCACCCATCCAGGTGCCTCTGAAATGTTGCTAATGTGCCTGTGTCCATCAGATCCTCTGGCAGCATGTTCCAGCCACCCACCACACTCTGTGTGAAAAATAAAACTCACACATCACCATTAAAACTTTCCCACTCTCACCTTGAACCTGTGCCTCCTTGTAATTGACACTTCCACCCTTGGAAAAAGCCTCTGGCTATCCATAATTTTGTAGACCTCAACAGGGGCGGATCTACTATGAAACTAATGAAGCTTAAGCTTCAGGGCCCCTAATCCCGGAGGGGCCCCAGAAGCGACTTTACAAGGCAGACATAAATTAATAGGCACAACTTCACTGACAGCAGATAAGTCAGTGCTGGGTCCCAGGTTAAAAGGAAAGTGATTATTCTGCTGCAAAAATGCGATCAGGAAATGCTGAGGATCAAAATTCACCTCCTCTTCCTAATGTAGATATGTCTCGATGAAGAGTGTCACCCCGCGTAAGTGTTTGTGTTAATGCCAGTGTGTGTGTGTGATTGGGTATTCAAAGAATGCTGATGTGGCCTGGCTCAAGGGACTGCTCTCCCCTCATGCACTGTTCATTTGGTCAGTTTCACTCGGGTCACATATTTTGCAGCTGTGTATCGGAGGAATGAGAAAGAGCTGGCTCCAAAGCTCAGCACAAACACTGGCGCCCTGCTTTTCTAGTATTGTCTTTAGCCATAGTGTTGATACATTCTGCCCCAAGGCCCTTTCTCTGCCTTCTTTGAAAGGCAAAGCTCACTCAGCCTGGGAACTCGCGGTGTGAATTCAGATGTCCCCCTTTGCCGGTTTGTTATTTCACTATCCCAGCCTTCAACTCAGTTTTTACCGGCAGAACTCTATCTGTTGCTGTGTAATTCGTACACAAGTGCAATGTGCTGTGTTCACACCCTGTCAGGTCCAATATGCCTAGATATGTTATTCAATGCACATATTTCATTTTGTTCACCGACACTTGGGATGTTGTGAGTGTGTACGGTGGCCCATGCAGCCTCTGCTTTTGTTTCATGAGTTCCCAGGTTTGTCGTAACATGTGATTGCTGCACTTGACAATCAATGATAAACAGACAAAAGAAAAAACCCCTTTACAGTCCTGTGCGTGAGACCAAACCACAATGTATCCGGTGAAACATTATACAGACAGGTCTCACTGTACCAATGTTCATTATACAGGTCTCACAGTGCCAGTGCTCATTTTAGAGTCAGAGATTCAGGTCTCACAGTGCCAGTGCTCATTATAGAGTCAAACATACAGGTCTCACAGTGCCAGTGCTCATTTTAGAGTCAGAGATTCAAGTCTCACTGTATCAGTGTTTATAATATAGTCAAACATACAGGTCTCACAGTGCCAGTGCTCATTTTAGAGTCAGAAATACAGGTCTCACTGTACCAATGTTCATTATAGAGTCAGACATACAGGTCTCACTGTATCAAAGTTCATTATAGAGTCAGAAATACAGGTCTCACTGTACCAATGTTCATTATAGAGTCAGACATACAGGTCTCACTGTATCAATGTTCATTATAGAGTCAGAGATACAGATCTCACTGTACCAATGTTCATTATAGAGTCAGACATACAGGTCTCACTGTATCAATGTTCATTATAGAGTCAGAGATACAGATCTCACTGTACCAATGTTCATTATAGAGTCAGAGATACAGGTCCCACTGTATCAGTGTTCATTGTGCAGAGAGAGAGATACAGGTCCCACTATATCAGTGTTCATTATGCAGAGAGAGATACAGGTCTCACTGTATCAGTGTTCATTATGCAGAGAGAGATACAGGTCTCACTGTATCAGTGTTTATAATATAGTCAGACATACAGGTCTCACTGTACCAATGTTCATTATAGAGTCAGAGATACAGGTCTCACTGTACCAATGTTCATTATAGAGTCAGAGATACAGGTCTCACTGTATCAGTGTTCATAATAGTCAGACATACAAGTCTCACTGTACCAATGTTCATTATAGAGTCAGAGATACAGGTCTCATTGTACCAATGTTCATTACAGAGTCAAAGATACAGGTCTCACTGTACCAGTGTTCATTATGCAGAGAGAGATACAGGTCTTACCGTATCAGAGTTTATAATACAGTCAGACATACAGGTCTCACTGTACTAATGTTCATTATAGAGTCAGAGATACAGGTCTCACTGTACCAGTGCTCATTATAGAGTCAGTGATACAGGTGTCATAGCACCAATGTTCATTATAGACATGTATTTGAAGGTTATCTTCTGCTATCATCTTTACTTTTGTTTGTTAAAGAACTCAGAGAAAATTCAGCCGCTAGGATTGCAAACTATGAATCAGAAGCAAAAGGTTTGTGTGAAGATATCACCAAGTTACTCTGATGCTTCCAAATGCATTGTTACAAGGACATTTTCAGATGGAACAAGTGGTATTGCTTCTTTGAGAGGAGCTGACAAATTTAGGATAGAAGTTCTATATCAGCTCTATGACTGTTTGATAATCCAGTTATGCAAGTGGATTGACCCATATGAGCAGATTGTAAAAAGGTTCAATTTCCTCTCAGAATTGGTGAACAATTCTGAAATTGATGAGGACAGTATTAAACTTATAATATCGTATTACAAAGCTGATATTGACCACAAATTAGTAAACGAGTGTTATCAGTTCAAAGAATATTTGCACCTTAGGAAATTCCAGCACACAGAAGAAAACACGCCATCTAAAATGCAATGCGCAGAAGTTCTTCAGCTTATTTGTGAGCAACACCTAATTTCATAGAGATTATCATAGAATTTACAGTGCAGAAGGAGGCCATTCGGGCCATCGAGTCTGCACCGGCTCTTGGAAAGAGCACCCTATCCAAGGTCAACACCTCCACCCTATCCCCATAACCCAGTAACCCCACCCAACACTAAGGGAAATTTTGGACACTAAGGGCAATTTATCATGGCCAATCCACCTAACCTGCACATCTTTGGACTGTGGGAGGAAACCGGAGCACCCGGAGGAAACCCACGCACACACGGGGAGAACGTGCAGACTCCGCACAGACAGTGACCCAAGCCGGGAATCAAACCTAGGACCCTGGAGCTGTGAAGCAATTGTGCTAACCACCATGCTACGGTGCTGCCATGTGTGTTAATGTTCAGAACGGTTCTGCCATTTACAGTATAATTTAAACCTAGATTTGATCCTCCAAAATGCATTACCACACATTTGTTCGGATTAAACACCATCTGCCATTTCTGTGCCCATGTCTCCAATCTATCTATATCCTGTTGTATCCTCTGACTATCCTCGTAACTATAAGCAACTCCGCAAATCTTCGTGTCATCTGCAAACCTACTAATCAGACCACCCACATTTTCCTCCAGATCATTTATATATACTACAAACAACAGAGGTCCCAGCACTGATCGATGTGCAGCACCACTAGCTACAGATCTCCATTCTGAAAAACACCCTTCCAGCACTACTTTCTGTCTTCTATAACCAAGCCAGTTCAGTATCCATCTAGCCAGCCCACCTCGACCCCCATGCGATTTTAGGTTTTGTACCAGTCTGCCATGTGGAACCTTGTCAAACACCTTACTAGAGTCCATATAAAATACATCCACAGCCCTTTCCACATAAATTTTCTTTGTCACTGTTATGGACCAGGGCTTAGAAACTCCAAAGTGTATTCTGTCGTTTACCTGACCTATAACCTTTATGTTGAATTTGACTAGGATGAGCACAAAAGCCTTTGCTTCAGGTGCGATTCATCAGACTTCCTTGGCGCATTAATAAATACAAGATTTATTCTAAGAATGTAGTTAACATATATATATAAACACAACAAGAAGTTTTTTAAAATCAATTCCAAACATAAAGACACCACTACAGCTACTTTAATCTATACATATAAAACACTTAATGAATTCCTCCTTAGCTGTTCCAATTCAATAACAAAATCCAATAAACCAAAACCCCTTTCAAGGGCGTGGCCCATCACACTGTATTCTCACTTGACTGGGACTGGTCATTTCCCTGAGATTCTGATCCAGTTTCAACCTGCAGTTTCAAACTCCTTCCGGAAACCAACTCTATCTTTAAAGTTACCAATGCTGTTTGCCACACCCAGTGTGCTTTATTAACCAGAATATCTTTCAAAATGAAAACAAAAGAAAAACTTCTTTCTCCTTCTGCAGTCCAAAGCAACCAAATGAAAACTGAAACTGAAACCTCTCACTTGACAGCCACAGCCCAGTTCCACCCACAAAATGACAACACTGAAGCCATGCTACAAGTCACATGAAAAGAGACCAAACCTTTCTTAAAGGGATACTTACGTGATAGTCACCTCTTCAAAAAACTCAATCAAGTTGGTGAGACATGACCTTCCCCGAACAACACTATGCTACCTGTCACTAACTAGTCTATTTTCCTCCAAATGTGCATATATCCTGTCCCTCAATATCTTTTCCAAAAGCTTCCCCACCACTAATGTCAGGCTCACCACCCTATAATTTGATGGATTATCCCTGCTTCCTTTCTTAAACAAGGGAACAACATTGGCTATTCTCCAGTCCTCTGGAACCTCGCCTGTGGTCAAAGAGGAGGTGAAGATATCTGTTAAGGCCCCAGCTATTTCTCCCCTTGCCCCCCGCAGAAACCTGGGATAGATCCCATCTGGCCCTGGGGACTTGTCTACCTTAATGCAATTTAGGATACTCAACACTTTCTCCTTTGATATATTGACATTTTCAAGAGTGCTCACATATCTACCCCTAACCTTAACATCTGTCACGTTCTTCTTCCTGGTGAATAGCGATACAAAGTACTCATTAAGGATTTCACCTACTTCCTGCGGTTCCACACATAACTTCCCTCCATTGTCCTTGAGTGGGCCTACACTTTCTCTTGCTACCATCTTGCTCCTAATATATGCATAAAAAGCCTTGGAATTCTCCTTTATCATGTTTGCTAAAGACATTTCATGGTCTCGTTTAGCCCTCCTAATTCCACATTTAACTTCCTTCCTACTTTCACTGTACTCCTCAAGGGCTTAGTCAGTTTTTAGATTTGTTAGATACCTAGACCTATCGTATGCATCCTTTTTCCTTTTGACTAAGCTTGCAATTTCCCTTGTCATCCATAGTTCCCGTATCTGACTACACAACTGCTCCTCTATCCCCTGTGGGCTGTTGGGAGCTCTATAGTACACTCCAACATTGTGATTTCACCCTTCTTGTTCCTGAGCTCCACTCATAATGCCTCATTATAAAATTCCTCCAATGTGTCCTCCCTCAATACTGCTGTGATCTGCTCCCAAAGGCAATGCAACTCCCCCACTTCTTGTGTTTCTCCTTCTGTCCCATCTAAAATAACGCTATCCAGGAATGTTAAACTGCCAGTCCTTTCCCTTCTTTAACCATGTCTCCGTAATTGCAATGATATCATAGTTCCATGCAGTAATCCAGGCTCTCAGTTAACCTGTCTTACCGGGTATACATCTTGCATTGAAGCAAATGCACTCCAGACCTACAGTCCCCATGAACCCTATGGTTTCCCTCTGCCTGCTCTTACTCTGCACCATGTTTATTTCAGTCTCACTTTTTCCCCCAGTTTGTCTACACTTACTGACCTGTTGTTCCGGCTCCCACCCCACTGCCACATTAGTTTAAACCCTCCCGAACAGGACTAGCAAACATCTCGCCCAGGATATTGGTGCCCCTCCAGTTCAGGTGTGACCTGTCCTTCTTGTACAGGTCCCATCTTCCCCAGAAGACACCCCAGTGATCCATATATCTAAAGTTCTCCCTCCAACACCAGCTCTTTAGCCATGTGTTCACCTGTACTATCTTCCTGTTCCAAGTCTCATTAGCACTTGGCACGGGGAGTAATCCTGAGATCACTCCCCTAAAGATCCTGCTTTTTAGCGCCTGACCTACCTCCTTGAATTGTCTTTGCAGGACCCCTTCCCTTTTCCTGCCTATGTCATTAGTACCAATGTGGACAATGACATCTGTCTGTTTACCCTCTTGTTTCAAGATGCCCTGTAGCCGTTTAGAGACATCCAGGACCCTGGCACTAGGGAGGCAACACGCCACGCTAGAGTCTCGTTTGCAGCCATTGAAATGCCTGGCTGTGCCCCTGACTATCGAGTCTCCTACTACTGTCACTCGCTTGGAATTAGCCTGAACCTGCTCGACAGCCGAACCCCTGAGCAGAAGTGACTCTGAAGAAGAGGTATATGGACTCAATACAAATCTCAGTTTCTTTCTCCAGAAATGCTGGCAGAGCTCCTGATACTTTCCAGCATTTACTGCAAACATTCAATACCCTCAACATATGTCAGTCCATGTCACAATTTGGGACCTGTGTAAAAAAGTTGTCAACTTGATGATAGATGGTGAAAATTAACATCTAGCTTGATGGTTGCAACCACAGACATCGATGTTCAACTGAGAAGCTGCTTCTCAATAGAAGACGACTGAGGAGGCAGATTTGATTATGTCAACTGAACAAGGAACTGAAGGCCCATTAGTCTCAGATGTCAACTGTTCCACAACAATCGAGGAATCCAAGAGGGCATTAGATCACTACTTGACCAGAAACAATGTGCAGGATACCGAAAAATGCAGGGCAATGACACTAAGTGACGATGCTCGTTTAGAGAGCCGATGCAGACACGATGGGCTAATTGGCCTCCTTCTGCGCTGAATCAATTCTGTGAAATGCAATGGATCATCAGCGACAATTACTACAGTAGCTATGCTCGCTGCAACAATGATGTTCCCTGGTGAGGCAACATTACCCAGGGTGGCACGGTGGCGCAGTGGTTAGCACTGCTACCTCACGGCGCTGAGGACCCGGGTTCGATCCCGGCCCTGGGTCACTGTCTGTGAGGAGTTTGCACATTCTCCCCGTGTCTGCGTGGCTCTCACCCCCACAACCCAAAGATGTGCAGGTAGGTGGATTGGCCATGCTAAAAAAATTACCCCAATATAAAAATTTAAAGTAAATGTTAAAAGCATTAGTCCAGGAACCAGCAGTCACCAGATGAACAGCCACTAACACCTCATACGCGAATAATTAGATGATTTAATGCTTTGAAATTTATATGTGCATTGCCTGCATAGAGACAGATGAAATTAGAACAGACTGGAAAGAATAAACTGGTTTTGTTCATTTATGACAATTTTCTTTTTGGACTATGCATGTTGTGTAACTTTCAAATGATCCGACATGCAACTTTTTTTTGTTTTAATGAAGAGAGCATAGTTGGATAAATACCCACATATTGCAGCTCCGATGTAATTTTATGCAACAAATGTTTTAGTCAGTGTGGTGTTGGGTGCTCTGGTGCACAGATGAGCCAACACAGTTGTATGTGGTACAACTCTATTTTATTTTAACTCTTATAATACAGTTCGTTCTGGATACTCTGCACGTGCTGTCTCCCTGAGTGTGTTTGGTAGCAGATCTGTCCTGGTCCTCCTCTGCAGCTAATACTGACCACCGGGGGTCGTGTCTGTGCTTTTATATCTTTCTGTCATTGGTTGTGGTGTTGTGTGTTCTGATTTGTCTGTTGGTGTGTCTATCATGATGTGTGTGTTTGAATATCATGACATCCCCCTTTTTTACAAAGATATGTGCCTACGTGGTTATAAATATAATTGTGTCGTGAGTGCATCTAAGAGTGTGTGTGTGTGTTGTGTACAGCGTGTGTATATGACGTAACTATTTACATGGGGCGATGTCGGGTGCGTCACACTAACAAGGTTGTACCATAACAAAACATGGATGCGAGAGAGAAAAAAAAACTTGAACAGTGGTCCGGTCAGACGATATCTGGAACAATAAACAACAACAGGTTATAATACAGAAGTGTTTGACTTTTTGAACGTATGAACAGCGTTATAAGTCCAGTCTAATGGGTGACTGCCTCAAGAATGGGCTGGTCCTCAAGCCGGTTCAGCTGTGGAGATTTGTGGTCACACTGGTTCACCTTGGACTGTTGGAGGTGATGCTGTTGCCGAAGTCTCTACTTTACCATTTGTTGTACTTCGTGCAGTGCTTGGTTTTTTCATTCGTGCAAATATAACATTCAACATCTTTGTTAGTGTTGCCTTGGCTGTGGTTTGGTTCTGGTGGCGATGGAAGGGGCATGATCCGTGGCATCTCCACGAAGTCATCCTTGGGAACCAGTGGAGGATCCGGCGTGTGCGTACGGTTCAGTTGCGAGCGTGGAAGGCGGCGCAAAGCTCGCTGATTGCGCCTATGCACCAATCCATCCGCCCTGCATGCCAGGAACAAGGTGGAGTCTTTTTTTCTTTTTATGTTTGTGGTGGACGGCATCTTGTAGCCGATGGGTCGTTGCCATCGAAGTAGCACCATCACTAATATCATGCAAGGCGATGACTGTGCCAGATGTGGAAGTTGGCCGAGACCGTGCACGCTGGTTCCGGCCACCTGCTGTGCCGGAAGGGCGACTCCGCAGAGAAACGTCGAAGCATGTCGCCTTGGAGAGAGAATTGTTGCTCGCATCAACGTCTGGCGATGGCGCGAATTGGTGTGTCCATCTTGGACCGCCGGTGCTGGTTGCCACTGCCGACCCAGTGGGACTGCCACGCGATCCATTCCCTGTCGCCGTGGCATCCGCCGTCACCCTGAGCGTGCCATCACCGAGGCCGCGACACCGCCCGTCCGGAGCAAGGTCTGGCGTGCGCGAATCAGAGTCGGCGCTTGGCTGCTCCCCATCTGGAGTCCGGTCTGCCTTCCGTCGATGCCCCCCGTCCGGAGTCCCAACAGGTTCACTGGAGGCAGCCGAGATTCCCTGAAGCTGCACTTCTGGAGTCGGAACATGCAGGAATGCACCAACCAGTGGAGAGGCTCGAGCCATCGAGGGTGGAAGCGGTGCGCCGCCACCGCAGTCGTCAGTGGTCCCACCGTGATCGTCGAGTGCCTCGGTACGCACTAGGCGAGGTCTGTCACCTTGCACCTTTTGCATGGGAAGTGGGATGCTGTCGTCACTCGTCTCACATCCCGTGGATAGATCCTCATTAGCAGCTTGCTGTTCACTAGGGTTGGGTAAATTGTCAGAGTTTTCATCTGGTGGTGCACACCATGTCGGTGGACTGTCATTGTCTTGCCGTTGTCCTTCATTTGGGCTTTTCTTCTTTGGAATTTTAAATCTTCCCCCAGACATTGCAGAACCTTGTTTATTATCCCCAAATTCTCCCATATGTATGGTCTCGAATATAGGATCCAATGTTTCTATCGACATTGTATTATTTTCCAAAGAACATTCCGTTTCACTTTTCTTCTCAGGTACCTCATATGTATCTTTGTCTAATGTACATGCCTTCATGGTCTCTGGGTCTGATTTTGCTGGGACTGGCATGGTCACAGTCTCTCTTTTACTGTTCTCAATTGCCCACATTATACTCCCCATACATAACTGCTTAATCACTGGGGTTAGTGTGGTACAATGGATAATCGGGTCGACCTTATCTGCATCTTCACCATTAGTGGAAAGCACACTTGGTTCACTTGAAACTGCTGTGGGTTTTAAATTCGTTATCTGGCTACTCGATGTCGGTGTCCTCAGGATTCTTGCTCCAATGTTCTGCTCATTTATCAGTGGGGTGTGTATAGGTTCAATGCAATTAATGTTCCCCTCAAGGTTTGAAGAGTCATTACTGACTAACTGCTGGTCTTCGAAGTTGGGACTTTGCGGCGTTGTGTTGAAGGGAGACATTTGTCCCTGCTGTAGATATGATTCAGGTTGTGTTATCTCCATTAACTGAGGATCAATGTCTTGTCCATTTTTTCAATCCGTACTAAAACACTGGCAATTCTCAGTCTGCTCCTTGCAAGTTAAACATTCAATTAATTTCTTTAGCAAATCCTCAGCATCCTTCTGTGGCCGTGCAGAATTATTCATCTCTGTTCGGCTATAATGATCCTGAAGGTCAGCGCATAAACCTTTTTTCTTCGGGCTTGGACGAGGCGATTCTTTTGGCTTGTCTTCAGTTGGGCTTGAACAGTCTTCAGCGCTGTGCCCTTCATTGTAGCATGAGAGACCGTCATGGTCATGCTGCTGTGTAGTGGAGCATGGTAGGCTGTTATAGCCTTCTTGCTGTTCACGTGAGCATGGCAGACTTGCATCGTCTGCCGCTGGTTGGTCAGGAGAGGTTGCTAGACCCTCATGGTCGTGTTCCTGCAAGGGCTGCACTCTGGAGTCTTGCGTTGCTTCTATCGTGGAGGCTGTCCACGAGCTCCCTGTGGAGGCTTGTGGCTCTGGAGTCAATTCTTTTTCATGCAAGGACTGCGCTCTGGAGTCTTGCGTTGCTTCTATCGTGGAGGCTGTCCACGAGCTCTCTGTGGAGGCTTGTGACACTGGAGTCACTTCTTGTTCGTGCAAGGACTGCGCTCTGGAGTCTTGCGTTTCTGCAATTGTGGAGTCTGTCCACGAGCTTGCTGTGGAGGCTTGTGACACTGGAGTCACTTCTGGTTCATGCGAGGACTGCGCTCTGGAGTCTTGCATGTCTTCTTTCATAGAGCCGGGAACGTTGAGCGGGATGTGGACCACGCTCTGTGTGGCAGCAGGGCGCTCTCCGTGTGCTTGCAGCGCTCCCTGTCTGTTAATGTCAGGCTGCAGCATCATCCGGTACTGATAAGCTGGGACGTCATATCTGCTGGATTGAAGATCCTCAAATCCGAAAAATGAATCCGCATCTGCGTCGGATTCAATGTGGGGGCCGCCAATGTGCAACACGAAAGGTTCGTCCGAGTCATAGTCGTATAGGACCACGGAGCTATCATTGGGCTCGCGAGGTCCGGAAACACTGTAAAGATCATCATCGAAGTATTCGAGGTCGGAATCATCGGCTTGTGCGTAGGTAACTGCTTGTCGGAGGGTTCTTCGGAGGTCAAATTCATCTCATGGGTCAATTTGCGGCAGTGTGCTGTCATTCCAGGTGAGGGAAGGTTGTTTTACAGCTTTAACAGATTTTTGTTTTTTTGATTTGCGACGTTTCCCTTTTAAATTGGATTTGGGACGTTTCCCCTTTAAATTGGTGCAGTCTGGGGCCTCTGACATCCTGACGCTCGGTATGTAGCACGTAGGAAGCGACTGCGCATGCTCAGATCGCTGTTCCTTTACCGATGTCCGTTTTCTTGACTGCGCATGCGCAGCATCTCGCGCATGCGCAAACGAAACTTCCGGTTCTGCGCACTGCTCGCGCAACTGTGCTAGCGTGATACCTTTAGCAAGATGGCCGCCGACCTCGACCCAGCCCTCTCTCAGGCCCGGGATTTCGGCCTCTGGGAATTCGGGCTCCGGGATCCCAGCCACGAGGTGAGTACTGCAGCTTTTCTTACCTTTACTTGCCCATTGGATTGCGTTTTCTTCACAGTACTTGGGGAATTTGTCCAGGACTGCCTGGTAATCGTACCTTTGCTGCCTCCTGAAGAACCTGAACCTTGTGAATATTTCTCTTGCCCTTGCACCGGCGATGGTGAGGAGAAATTCAATTTTTTCGCTATCATCCAGGTCTTGGAGTTCAGCTGCCACCAGGAACAATTCGAACCATTGCCGGAATCGCCGCCAGTTTTCGCGGAGATCGCCGTAGCACTGGAGCGGCTGCGGAACCGGGAGCTCTATCATTTTGCCTGGGCACTGCTGGTTGTCTGTGTACACTGAGGTATGCCGGCAGGTATCGATCCACTCCTGTACCATGTGGTGTTGGGTGCTCTGGTGCACAGATGAGCCAACACAGTTGTATGTGGTACAACTCTATTTTATTTTAACTCTTATAATACAGTTCGTTCTGGATACTCTGCACGTGCTGTCTCCCTGAGTGTGTTTGGTAGCAGATCTGTCCTGGTCCTCCTCTGCAGCTAATACTGACCACCGGGGGTCGTGTCTGTGCTTTTATATCTTTCTGTCATTGGTTGTGGTGTTGTGTGTTCTGATTTGTCTGTTGGTGTGTCTGTCTTGATGTGTGTGTTTGAATATCATGACAGTCAGTAGCATGAGTAAGGTGGTAAAAGCAGCATGCAAATTCATCTTGGGACAGACAAAGGTCTGAACTTGTTTGTAAATGTTAGAGAACTGGTCCTGCAACATTTTTCTCATTTCTGCTTTTGCGGAGGTGTTGTCAATTGCATGTGTCGATTGCTTCTTTCTGACCTGGTGAACCTTGGTAATTTGTTGAGGCATGCAATCGTTAATCACATTTCCCCAAGGCCAAACCTTTACAAGACATTTGCTGGTTGTAGTTTCTGTTTCTTTTTAATAACGCACTCCAAGGAAGCGAAAGGGGATGATAAACAAAGTGAAGCAATGTCTCCGGGCGGGATTCGCCGTTGACCAACGCTGGAATTGGGAAAGTCGATTGGGCGAAGAATTGGTCTTGAAGCTGAAATTGGGACGGGGCTGGGTTCATGCCAAACCGCAATTCTCCGGTGCCTCGCCAACGGCGTCAATATGTTCCATTTCGCAAATACAATAAACGTCGTTGACATATCATTCGCGGGCCTGACCCGGTATTCTCTGGCACCTCCGGATCCTCCGCCTCCGCAGGGGGCAAATCCCAATGGCGAAATTCACTTGTGTTTTAAAAAATCGGGAGACAGGTGCCATGGCCGATGAGGGCGAGAGAGGAGGTAGGAGATAATCCCTGAGGCTCCCCGCCACTGGCGCTGCCAGTCCTGGAGGCCTGCTCTCGTCTCGACTGGAGTCTTCATGCTCGCGGTCATGGAGCACAGGGAGTGGACCATCTCTGTCTGGGACTGCGCCACATCACCCATTGACTGTGCCACCTCCCTCTATGTCTGCACCATGTCGGTTAGCGCCTCGGCAATGCCACTGACACTCTCAGCCATGGCCCCCTGTGAATGGGCCACATTCTGGAATGCCACTGCAATATCCAGGTGGCTCTGGTACATGGCTGCCTGTGATAGAGCAGCCCTGTCCTTGGCTTTGGCCTGCACAGATTGCCCCAGTCTTTGGATATCTTGACCCATGGCTGAAACCCATCGTCCCCAAGACTTCTACCGCGGATGTCACCTGTGCGGCGTTGGCCTGGGTGGCAAGCATGTTCGGCACCAGCTCCTGCTCCTGCTTGCGGTTGGACTCCTCCAACTGCATCTGCAGGTGCTGCACGCTCGCTGACAACCTGGCTCTGCAACTGCATCTCCACAATTGATGGGACTGTCCGTTCCAGAAGCCCCAAACCCATCTGGACGGTAGCTAGTCTCTGGGATCAGCCCACCCTCTGACCGCTTGCCCACTCGAGAGCTCCTACCTCCACCTGATGTACCGTACCATGTGTATGGTGTGCACCAGGTCGTGGCCCTGGAGCCTCGTTACTAAAGTGCCTAACCGAGGTGAATGTCTCTGGAATGGTGGAAGGTGTTGGAGACAGCTGCGACGGAAAGGCAGTGTTTTCCCTGGTCTCGATCTCCAGGGTGTCTCGGGATGCGGATCGAGGGCTCTGGTCAGTGTCCTCGTCGTCGCTGCTCGCCACTTGTGGTCCTGGTTGTGGTTCGGGTCGGGGGGGCGGTGGACTCGCGAAGGGCCTGTGCCAGCATCAGCAGTTCCTGCAAGACACAGGACAAGATGCATGATTGCATCATGGGCTGGGGGTGTGGGGGTGGTGGGGGTGAGGTGGGGTGTGCGTGGGGATGGAGGCTGGTGGTGGAGGGTAGTGTCGGGGTAGTGCTGGTGGAACGGGGGGGGGTGGTAGTGGTGGTGGGGTGGTGGTGGGTATGGGGGTGGTGTGGGCATGATGGCAGTGGTGGATGTGGGGGCGTGACACATGTACCATGGGCAAGTGCAACTCAGTAGGGGTCTCACTTCCTCATCCAATGCTGACCTCCTCCCCGGCAACTGCCCTTTCTTCAGGCCGGCAGAACACTTCCGGTGCCCTCTCTTCCACTGTGGTGAGGGGCCGCAGGTCCAGCAGTTCCCCTCCAGTCTTCTCCTTCTCTCAGCGATTGTGAGTGGTGGGAGGCAGAAAACATACAGTGTTAGACAGTCCGAAGCATGCAGTCTAAGAGGTCGGTAACTGGTGGCTTCAGTGTCCAGGGCACCTGGCCATAGCGGCCAGTATGGGTGCCCGCATGTGGCACAAGGTGGGGGATTGGCTGCACTCCGGGTTGGGGGGGTGGGATGGGGGTTGGTGCTGGGGGCACCCTGGCCATCCTGAGGAGGTTGTGCAGTTTTGTTTGGCACTGCTAGCTGGTCCTGACGGTGTCACCCACGGCACTGACATCTGCAACCTCCGTCCAGGCCCGGTGAATAGCGGCAGCTGGCAGCCTCCTTCCCACTCGGAAGGAAGGCCCGCCTGTCCTCCATGGCGTCTAGCAGGGTCTTGAGTATGGTGTCTGTGAAATGGGGTGTCGCTCTTCTTGCTGTCATCTTGTGTGAGGAGTGTCATGATATTCAGATAAACATCATGGTGCAAACACACATACACACTGATGGACAGATCAATGAACCAATCAACACACACGCAACATCACAGCCAATCACAAGCAAGAGCACACGCACTATAAAACGGGGAACACCACCGTTTCCGTTCATTCCAGCTGGAGACAGCTCAGGGCACAGAGCTCACAGCGTGCCACTCAGACATCCACCATGTGCTGAGTGCCTCTCTAAGATAGTGTTAGGGCTGGGTCCACAAGTTAAAGGGTATAGAACGAACCACAGTCATATGTTTACAGATGTTGTTATTGAAAGTAATAAAACAGAGTTGTACCATCTGCAACCGTGTTGGTTCGTCTGTATAGCAGAACACCCAACACGACAAGGAGTGAAGTGTGTATATGCGGCTGCAGCTTGTCATCCTCCTGAGAGTCAATCCCAAACCCAACAAAGCTGGTACCATTTCTCATTGGAATCAATCGTGTTCCAAGTTAATGGTAAGTGAATTGGTCCAGGTGCAGCGCCAATTTTGCTGTCGTAGAAGTCTGCTAATCCTGCGTCAGTGTCAACACTTAGTCTCAGGAACGGAGAATCCCGCCCTCTAAAGTTTATATCTGTACTGGCCAATCTTTAGCTACAGTACAATAGAATGTTAGGATGAAACATAATCATTCTAAACAAAACAATATTAAAAGCCTGCTACCATTGACACTAACCTCTTTGACACTGACCGATAAGTTGATAGTTACATTGATCTTTGCTGTGAATTTCTGCATTTTGACTGAGCTACATATTGAATAGTTGCCCCTTGGTGTTGATATTTTTTAAAATATAAAGTTAGAGTGCCCAATTATCTTTTTCCAATTAAGGGGCAATTTAGCGTCGCCAATCCACCAACCCTGGACATCCTTTTGTGTCATAAGATCCATGTAGACATGGGGAGAACGTGCAAATGCCACACGATCAGTTACCCGGGGCCGGGAACGAACCTGGGCCCTCGGCACCGTGAGACAACAGTGCTAAACACTGTGCTACTTGCCGCCCCTATCGAAGATGATTTTTTGCTGTTTTTGGTGTTGTCCAAGTTTGATGAGCTGGACACTGTGTCCTGATGGCCAAAAGCTGTCTTCCCTCATAAGTTCTGCCTTCTCAATTCTCAAATATTCCAAGTGCGGATGAAGAAAACACTTCACAGGCACTCTAAAGCCCTCCTTGAGGTGCAGAAATACTGATTAATGAGAGGGAGGAGTATGCCACCAATTGTTTAAATTATGATGACAACTTGTCCATCAAGCTGTGCCGCACTGTGAAAACCCCCACGGAGGTCACAGTATTAGGACAATCCGATTCCCTGTGACCTCCACGGAACATGAACTCCCCCAGTATCGCGGGGGGGGGGGGTCCCTTATCTAGGGGAATCCTCACTTGTATATAAACCCTGACCTGGGTGCAGGTTGAGGAGCAAGACCCTTCAAGGAGTGGAGACATACCAAATAAACCAAGTTATTGTTTCCTACCTGCTGGTTCATGTGTTCTACTTTGGAGGATTCCACACTGGCAATGAGAATAAAGTGGAGCTGCAATCAGCACCAAATAGTGTGTGCCGGAGCCACTGTCGCTCGGCCTCAGGAGGCCTTTCATCCAACAGCCAAAATGGTGCACATTGGAAAACTTGAACTGTTTCAGGCATGTGTCGCTGACTGGGGACAGTATGTGGAACGCATACAGTGCTTTTTCTTGACTAATGGGATCACTGGAGATAAACGGCAAACACTGGTACTATTCAAAGTTGCAGGAGTGTACCGGCAGGCAGGAAGGTTGTTTAAAGTGTGTCTTCTTCAATGCCAGGAGCATCCGGAATAAGGTGGGTGAACTTGCGGCATGGGTTGGTACCTGGGACTTCGATGTCGTGGCCATTTCGGAGACATGGATAGAGCAGGGACAGGAATGGTTGTTGCAGGTGCCGGGGTTTAGATATTTCAGTAAGCTCAGGGAAGGTGGTAAAAGAGGGGGAGGGGTGGCATTGTTAGTCCAGGACAGTATTACGGTGTCAGAAAGGACGTTTGATGAGGACTCGTCTACTGAGGTAGTATGGGCTGAGGTTAGAAACAGGAAAGGAGAGGTCACCCTGTTAGGGGTTTTCTATAGGCCTCCAAAAAGTTCCAGAGATGTCGAGGAAAGGATTGCAAAGATGATTCTGGATAGGAGCGAAAACAACAGCGTAGTTGTTATGGGGGACTTTAACTTTCCAAATATTGATTGGAAACGCTATACTTCGAGTACTTTAGATGGGTCCGTTTTTGTCCAATGTGTGCAGGAGGGTTTCCTGACACAGTATGTAGATAGGCCAACGAGAGGCGAGGCCATATTGGATTTGGTACTGGGTAATGAACCAGGACAGGTGTTAGATTTGGAGATAGGTGAGCACTTTGGTGATAGTGACCACAATTCGATTATGTTTACTTTAGTGATGGAAAGGGACAGGTATACTGCAGGGCAAGAGTTATATCTGGGGGAAAGGCAATTAGATGCGATGAGGCAAGACTTAGGATGCATCAGATGGAGAGGAAAACTGCAGGGGATGGGAAATGTGGAGCTTGTTCAAGGAACAGCGACTGTGTGTCCTTGATAAGTATGTACCTGTCATGCAGGGGGGAAGTGGTCAAGCGAGGGAACCATGGTTTGCTAAAGCAGTCGAAACACTTGTCAAGCGGAAGAAGGAGGCTTATGTAAAGATGAGACATGATGGTTAAGTTAGGGCTCTCGAGAGTTACAAGTTAGCTAGGAAGGACCTAAAGAGAGAGCTAAGAAGAGTCAGGAGGGAACATGAGAAGTCTTTGGCAGGTAGGATCAAGGATAACCCTAAAGCTTTCTAGAGATATGTCACGAATAAAAGAATGACTAGGTTAACAGTAGGGCCAGTCAAGGATAGTAGTGGGAAGTTGTGCGTGGAGTCCGAGGAGATAGGAGAGCTAAATGAATATTTTTCATCAGTATTCACACAGGAAAAAGACAATGTTGTCGAGGAGAATACTGAGATTCAAGCTACTAGACTAGAAGGGCTTGAGGTTCATAAGGAGGAGGTGTCAGCAATTCTGGAAAGTGTGAAAATCGATAAGTCTCCTGGGCCGGATGGGATTTATCCTAGGATTCTCTGGGAAGCTAGGGAGGAGATTGCTGAGCTTTTGGCTTTGATCTTTAAGTCATCTTTGTCAACAGGAATAGGGCCAGAAGACTGGAGGATAGCAAATATTGTCCCCTTGTTCAAGAAGGGGAGTAGAGACAACCCCGGTAACTATAGACCAGTGGGCCTTACTTCTGTTGTGGGCAAAGTCTTGGAACGATTTATAAGAGATAGGATGTATAATCATCTGGAAAGGAATAATTTGATTAGAGATAGTCAACACGGTTTTGTGAAGGGTAGGTTGTGCCTCACAAACCTTATTGAGTTCTTTGAGAAGGTGACCAAACAGGTGGATGAGGGTAAAGCAGTTGATGTGGTGTATATGGATTTCAGTAAAGTGTTTGATAAAGTTCCCCACAGTAGGCTACTGCAGAAAATACAGAGGCATGGGATTCAGGGTGATTTAGCAGTTTGGATCAGAAATTGGCTAGCTGGAAGAAGACAAAGGGTGGTGGTTGATGGGAAATGTTCAGACTGGAGTCCAGTTACTAGTGGTGTACCACAAGGATCTGTTTTGGGGCCACTGCTGTTTGTCATTTTTATAAATGATCTGGAGGAGAGCGTAGAAGGATGGGTGAGTAAATTTGCAGATGACACTAAAGTCGGTGGAGTTGTGGACAGTGCGGAAGGATGTTACAAGTTACAGAGGGACATAGATAAGCTGCAGCACTGGGCTGAGAGGAGGCAAATGGAGTTTAATGCAGAAAAGTGTGAGGTGATTCATTTTGGAAGGAATAACAGGAAGACAGAGTACTGGGCTAATGGTAAGATTCTTGGTAGTGTGGATGAGCAGAGAGATCTCGGTGTCCATGTACATAGATCCCTGAAAGTTGCCACCCTGGTTGAGAGGGTTGTTCAGAAGGTGTACGGTGACTTCCGGTTGTGGCGATGACCAGCTAAGCCGCACGTTTCGGCACCTCCCGTTTCAACGGACTTTTGGGCTCTTATCGGGAGCCCCAACGGAAAGTTTTTACGGCCAAACCCAGTGTGAGGTGACAAAGGAAGAAGTGTGGATGGAAAGGAGCGACAGTAGTGGCCAGATTGCGGAGGATCCTCTGGAGCAGCGGCAGAGAAGAGAAGGGAGAAGCAAGATGGTGGCCGAGGGAGCCCAGATGGTATGGGGCCCGGAGCAGCAGGAGTTCCTCCGCCGATGTGTGGAGGAGCTCAAGAAAGAGGTGCTGGCGCCGATGTTACTGGCAATCGAGGGATTGAAGGAAACACAAAAGGTCCAGGCGATGGAGCTCCGTGCAGTGAAGGCAAAGGCAGCCGAGAACGAAGACGAGATACAGGGCCTGGTGGTAAAAACGGAGACGCATGAGGCACTACATAAGAGGTGCATAGAAAGGCTGGAAGCCCTGGAGAACAGCTCGAGGAGGAAGAACCTAAGGATTTTAAGTCTCCCCGAAGGGACAGAGGGAGCTGATGCTGGGGCGTATGTGAGTACGATGCTCCATACTCTAATGGGAGCTGAGGCCCCAACGGGCCCCCTGGAAGTGGAGTGAGTGTACAGAGTCCTCGTGAGAAGACCAAAGGCAGGGGAAACACCATGAGCAATAGTGGTGAAGTTCCATCGCTACAGGGACAGGGAGATGGTCCTGAGTTGGGCTAAGAAGACACGGAGTAACAAGTGGGAGAACGCGGTGATACGCGTATATCAAGATTGGAGTGCGGAGGTGGCGAGAAGGAGGGCGAGTTTCAACCGGGCCAAGGCGGTGCTCCATAAGAAGAAAGTCAAATTTGGGATGCTGCAGCCGGCAAGATTGCGAGTCACCCACCAGGGCAAACACCATTACTTCGAGACGGCGGAGGAGGCATGGACATTCATTCAGGAAGAGAAATTGGACTAGACTTGAGAAATTGATGTCTGGAGAGAGGTAGCGAGGTGGTGGCACAGAAATGTAAAGTGGGGAGAGGGGAGGGCTAATATGTAATAATGTTGGACGAGGAATTTTTTCTCCCCCCCTGAGGGGGGGGACACAAAGAAATGTGGGTGCCGGTGGAAAAGGGGACAGGGAAGGGGAATGAGGGAACTGCGCCATTAGGGGCGGGGCCGAGAGGAAAGCGCGGGTTTTTTCCCGCGCTATGGAAATTGTGGTGGGAAAAAAGGGTGCAGGAAGGAAGGGGGCCTCACACGCAGGGAGGTCAAAGGATAAATGGAGGAAGAGGTCAGCCAGAGTTAGCTGACCCCCGGAAGCAATATGGGGGGAGCAATCAAGCTAGAGGGGAATCTAGCCAGGCCCGGGGGGGGGGGGGGGGATTAACTGGGTTGCTGCTGCTGAGGGTAAGGGGGAGCTGATACGAGATGAGGTGGTCGGGACGGGAGGGCGCCGTCTGGGGGACAGACGGGTGCGTGGGACCTGGGTGAGGAGCTGGCTTAAAAAAGGGGATGGCTAGTCGACGAGGTGGGGGGGGGGGGGGGGTAGATGACACCCCAACCCGGCTGATCATGTGGAATGTGAGAGGTTTGAATGGGCCGATTAAGAGGGCAAGGGTGTTTACGCACTTAAAGAGACTGAAGGCGGACATGGTTAAGCTCCAGGAGATGCACCTGAAGTTGGCGGATCAGGTTAGACTAAGGAAAGGATGGGTGGGACAGGTATTCCACTCAGGGTTAAACGCGAAAAACAGAGGGGTGGCAATACTGGTGGGGAAACAGGTATCGTTCGAGGCTAAGACCATAGTGGTGGATAGTGGGGGCAGGTACGTGATGGTGAGTGGTAGATTGCAGGGTGAGGCGGTTGTGCTGGTGAACGTGTATGCCCCGAACTGGGATGACGCGGGATTCATGAAGCGAATGCTGGGACGTATCCCGGACCTGGAGGCGGGAAACTTGTTAATGGGGGGGGGCTTCAACACAGTGCTGGACCCAGGGCTGGACCGGTCCAGATCCAGGAGCGGGAGAAGGCCGACAAGGTGCTTAAGGGATTTATGGAGCAGATGGGAGGAGTAGATCCGTGGAGATTTGCCAGACCGATGGGCAAAGAGTTTTCCTTCTTCTCCCACGTCCAGAAAGTATACTCCCGGATAGACTTTTTTGTCCTGGGAAGGGCGCTGATCCCGAAAGTGGCAGGAACGGAGTACTCGGCTATAGCCGTTTCAGATCATGCCCCACATTGGGTGGATCTGGATCTAGGAGAGGAAAGGGAGCAGCGCCCACTTTGGAGATTAGACATGGGACTACTGGCGGACGAGGGGGTATGCGGAAGGGTGAGGGGATGTATCGAAAGATACCTGGAGGTCAATGATGGTGGGGAGGTCCAGGTGGGGGTAGTATGGGAAGCGTTGAAGGCGGTGGTTCGAGGAGAGCTGATTTCCATCAGAGCCCACAAGGGGAAACAAGAGGGTAAAGAAAGAGAGAGATTGGTTGGGGAAATTCTGAGGATGGATAGGCAGTATGCGGAGGCCCCAGATGAAGGGCTATACAGGGAAAGACGAAGACTACAGACGGAGTTTGACCTGCTGACCACGGGAAAGGCAGAGACACAGTGGAGGAAGGCACAGGGAATACAATATGAATATGGGGAAAAGGCGAGCTGGCTGCTGGCCCAACAACTTCGGAAGAGGGGGGCGGCGAGAGAGATCGGAGGAGTTAGGGACGAAATGGGAAAGATGGAGCAGAGAGCAGGGATAGTGAACGAGGTGTTTAAGACATTTTATGAGAGGCTGTATAAGTCCCAACCCCCGGAGGGGAAAGAGGGAATGATACACCTTTTGGACCAGCTGGAATTCCCGAGGGTGGAGGAGCAGGAGGTGGCAGGTCTGGGGGCGCAGATTGAGGTGGATGAGGTGATCAAAGGAATTGGGAACATGCAAGCAGGGAAGGCCCCGGGACCAGATGGGTTCCCGGTGGAATTTTATAGGAAGTATATGGACCTGCTGGCCCCACTTCTGGCGAGAACCTTTAATGAGGCTAAGGAAAAGGGGACATTACCCCCGACAATGTCGGAGGCGACGATATTGTTAATTCTGAAACGTGACAAAGACCCGCTGCAGTGCGGGTCATACAGGCCCATCTCCCTCCTAAACGTAGATGCCAAGCTGCTGGCCAAAGTGATGGCGACAAGGATAGAGGATTGTGTCCCAGGGGTGGTACATGATGACCAGACAGGGTTTGTTAAAGGGAGACAATTGAACGCCAATATACGAAGGTTGCTGGGGGTGATGATGATGCCCCCACCGGAGGGGGAGGCAGAGATAGTGGTGGCGATGGATGCAGTGAAGGCATTCAATAGAGTGGAGTGGGACTATTTGTGGGAGGTGCTGAAGAGATTTGGGTTCGGGGAGGGGTTCATTAGATGGGTTAGACTCCTGTACGGGGCCCTGGTGGCAAGCGTTGTTACAAATAGGCAAAGATCGGGATACTTTCGATTACATAGGGGTTCAAGACAGGGGTGCCCCCTGTCCCCGTTACTGTTCGCGTTGGCAATTGAGCCATTGGCCATAGCGCTGAGGGACTCTAAGAAGTGGAGGGGGGTGCTTAGAGGGGGAGAGGAACATCGAGTGTCACTATATGCAGACGATTTACTGCTATATGTGGCGGACCCGGTAGAGGGGATGCCAGAGGTAATGCAGATACTCAGGGAGTTTGGAGAGTTCTCGGGATATAAATTAAATATGGGAAAGAGCGAACTTTTTGTGATGCACCCCGGGGAACAGGGCAGGGGGATAGATGCTCTGCCGCTGAGGAGAGTAGCAAGGAATTTTCGATACCTGGGGATTCAGGTGGCCAGGAACTGGGGAACCCTACATGAACTTAACCTGACGCGACTGGTAGAGCAGATGGAGGATGACTTTAAGAGGTGGGATATGGTGCCCCTGTCATTGGCGGGCAGAGTACAGGTGGTTAAAATGGTGGTCCTCCCGAGGTTTCTTTTTGTGTTTCAGTGCCTCCCCATCCTGATTACAAAGGCCTTTTTTAAAAAAACAGACAGGAGCATTATGAGCTTTGTGTGGGCGGGAAAGACCCCGAGGGTAAAGAGGGTGTTCCTGCAGCGCAGTAGGGACAGAGGGGGATTGGCACTGCCGAGTCTGAGTGACTACCATTGGGCCGCCAATGTGTCGATGGTCTGTAAGTGGATGAGGGAAGAAGAAGGTGCAGCGTGGAAAAGGCTGGAGATGGCGTCCTGTAAGGGAACAAGCCTAAAAGCGCTGGCGACGGCGCCGCTGCCGTTCTCCCCGAAAAGGTACACCACAAACCCAGTGGTGGTGGCGACCTTGAAGATCTGGGGGCAGTGGAGACGACACAGGGGAGTGACGGGTGCCTCGGTGTGGTCCCCGATAAGGAATAACCACAGGTTCGTCCCGGGGAGGATAGATGGGGGATTTCAATGTTGGCAGCGAGCAGGAATTAGGAAGCTGAAGGACCTGTTTGTGAACGGGACGTTTGCGAGTTTGGGAGCATTGGAAGAAAAATATAAGTTGCCACCAGGGAATGCTTTCCGATGCATGCAAGTGAGGGCATTTACGAGGCAACAGGTGAGGGAATTTCCGCAGCTCCCGACGCAAGGGATCCAGGATAGAGTGATTTCGGGGGCATGGGTTGGAGAAGGTAAAGTGTCTGAAATATACAGGGAGATGAGAGACGAGGGGGAGGCGATGGTAGAGGAGCTGAAGGGAAAATGGGAAGAGGAGCTGGGGGAAGAGATTGAGGAGGGGCTGTGGGCAGATGCCCTAAGTAGGGTAAATTCCTAGTTCTCGTGTGCCAGGCTTAGCCTGATTCAATTTAAGGTTCTACACAGAGCGCATATGACGGGAGCAAGACTGAGCAGGTTTTTTGGGGTGGAGGATAGGTGTGGGAGGTGCTCGGGAAGCTCGGCGAACCACACCCACATGTTCTGGTCGTGTCCGGTACTGCATGAGTTCTGGGAGGGTGTGGCAAAAGTGATCTCAAAGGTGGTGGGGGTCCGGGTCAAACCAAGCTGGGGGTTACCTATATTTGGGGTTGCAGAAGAACCGGGAGTGCAGGAGGCGAAAGAGGCCGATGTTTTGGCCTTTGCGTCCCTAGTAGCCCGGCGAAGGACTCTACTTATGTGGAAAGAAGCGAAGCCCCCGGGCGTGGAGGCCTGGATAAACGACATGGCAGGGTTCATAAGACTAGAACGAATAAAATATGCGTTAAGAGGATCGGCTCAGGGGTTCACCAGGCGGTGGCAACCGTTCCTTGACTATCTCGCGGAACGATAATGGAAAAACAGAAAAGACAGCAGCAGCAACCCAGGCGGGGGGAGGGGGGGGTGTTATTTCATGCTTTGTTTTTTTTTCTCTCTTTATTCTAATTGTTGATATTTGCTTCTTGTGTATTACTTTTTTCTCATTTGTTGTTCGTTTAATATATTATTTAAATAACGTTTAATGTATATTTTATTATTAAGTTGTAAAAATGGAAATTTTTTTGTTTGAAAAACTTAAATAAAATATATATTTTTTTTAAAAGAAGGTGTACGGTGTGTTAGCTTTTATTGGTAGAGGGATAGTTTTGGAGCCATGAGGTCATGTTGCAGCTGTACAAAACTCTGGTGCGGCCGCATTTGGAGTATTGCGTGAAATTCTGGTCGCCGCATTATAGGAAGGATGTGGAAGCATTGGAAAGGGTGCAGAGGAGATTTACCAGAATGTTGCCTCGTATGGAGGGAAGGTCTTATGAGGGAAGGCTGAGGGACTTGAGGCTGTTTTCGTTAGAGAGAAGAAGGTTAAGAGGTGACTTAATTGAGGCATACAAGATGGTCAGAGGATTAGATAGGGTGGACAGTGAGAGCCTTTTCCCTCGGATGGTGATGTCTAGCATGAGGGGTCAAAGCTTTAAATTGAGGGGTGATAGACATAGGACAGATGTCAGAGGTAGGTTCTTTACTCAGAGAGTAGTAAGGGCGTGGAATGCCCTGCCTGCAACAGTAGTGGACTCGCCAACACTAAGGGCATTCAAATGGTCATTGGATAGACATATGGACAATAAGGGAATAGTGTAGATGGGCTTTAGAGTGGTTTCACAGGTCGGCGCAACATCGAGGGCCGAAGGGCCTGTACTGCGCTGTAATGTTCTATGTTCTATGGACGCCTGCATACAGCTTCATTAAAAAGTCGCATCCATCCAGACCCTCAGGATTCTCCCAGATGAGGCATTTGCGGCTGTAAAGAGGCGCCTATCTTTCAAACAAGTCGTGACACACTCAGATCCGATGAGACCCCAATGTGCGATACTGCCCCTTATCGCATCGGGGCGGTGCTGGCCCACGCATGGAGTGACAGCACGGAACGCCTCATTGCGGTTGCCTCGAGAACCTCGGTGTACACTGGGCGCTAATACGCACAAATTGAGAATGAAGGTCTGACACTTATCTTTGGAATTAAGAAATTCCATCAATATGTGTGTGGTCGGCATTTCATTACCATGACGGACCTCAAGCCGTCGCTCTGCTTATTCCGGGAGGACAAAAGCAATCCTGCCTATTGCGTCAGCCAGGATCGAATGGTGGACACTCCTGCTTGCTGCTTACGAGTATACCTTTCAACACTGTTCGAGTACCAGGATCACCCATGCAAACGCACTCAGCCATCGACCATTGCCCGTGGGCATCATGTCCCCACCTATTGTGGCTGAGGGGATTGTGGCCTTGAATTTTATGGACATCTTACCGGTGACGGCTGCTCAAGTACGTGCGTGATGCAAGGGACCCGGTGTTGGTGAAACTTCGAGCTACATTACATGGCGGCAGTAACAAGGAGGCTTTTCAACGTCTCCGAGTCCCTTTGCTCAGAGGTTCTCCAAGCTGAGCTTAGAGGATGGAGTAATATTGTGGGATGCTCAGGTGGTTATTCTCCCTTAGGTACAGGAAGCCCTGTTGCAGGATTTGTACGCTGGCCATCCGGAGGCATCCACAAATGAAAATGTTGGCACAAAGCTAAGTTTGGTGGCGAATGGTAGCATGCCAGGAGCTGCAGATTGTACCCTTGTAAGCACCTCTCCACCTGTGGGAATAGTGGGGTTGTCCATGGATTCTCCGCCACGCAGATTTTGCGGGGTCATTCATGGACTCCATGCGCTGGATTCACCCAAAATGGGACTATGTCCCCACGCTGGCGTAAAAACGGTGGAGTTTTACTCCAGAAATTCCAACAAATATGTTGAGCTAATTCAGGGGCCCAGAGTAAATCTCGCAGAACATTTGATGGGACGATGAATCCGGACTTGTTTGAGTCTTACTCGTCCAAACCTTGGAGCAACGATAGAGGGGCATCAGGGGTAGCAAAAAAAATCACTGCAGTTCCAGGACATCGGGAAGAACTTTCCATGCAGGGGACACCGTTTATGTAAGGAATTTTGGTGATGGGACGCTGTGGCTCCCAGGATTGGTGCTGGACTAGACAGGTCTCGTATAGGGTTTGAATCCAAGGGCCCTTCAGAAGAATGTGGAACATTTGACCAGGCATGAGGTCACCTGTCACAACGTCCCTCTGCTGGTGGTACCACAGCATGATCCGTAACTTGGGTTGCTGCCCCGGGTCACTGTAGGTGGATTGACACACTAAATTGTCCGTTAATTGGAAAAAAAGAATTGTGTACTCTAAATTCATGAAAAAAAAGAGTAGCATGTCTCGGGTTCCGATATGGATTTTGAGGTATATGAGCCGGCAAATGCCAGTGTGTCCAGCACGAGGCCTCTGTGGTTCCCCTTTGGCGGTCAGACAGGAAGCGGTGCACAGCTCCATCCGACCCAGAATCACCGCAAGCAGATGCTCAGCTGCGGGCTAAACAGTGCAGAAGGCCTCCGCCAGTGGCAGCTGTTGGGGGACTTCCAAACTCTGGGGGGGGAGGGGTTTAAAGCCCCTATGTGCACCATGTGGAAATTCTCATTGATCTCCCTGTGGGACTCATGTGGCTGGACTCTCCACCTCGCCGTGCCACGTTTCTGTTTTACCCCGCCGAATAGTCAATGGGGTTTCCCATTGTGGGGCAGCCCCACGCCCTTGGGAATCCCCCAGGCTGCCGGCAAAATGGAGCATCCAGCCGGCGGAGAATCCAGCCCCTGGAATATGAGCCGCATGAGACACACTTGAGGGTGAAGGACCAGGTGAGACCAGGTGAGACTTAAAAAAGGGCTGGATTACCCAGGTGTTTCATTCTGGATTTGATGGAAGATCTCAAGGGGTAACAGTAATGGTCAGCAAAGGGATACGGTTCCAGATGGAGAAGGTGGTTGCAGATCATGGGGATAGGTATGTGTTTGTGACAGGGGCATTGGAGGGGAGGTTCGTGTCGCTGGTAAGTGTGTATGGTCCCAATTGGGATGATGTAGCATTCGTGAAGAAGGTGTGTGGGACCAAGCCCGACTTGGACTCACATGAACTGATAGTGGGGGGCGGGGGGGGTACTGGAGCCAAGGTTGGACAGGACATGACCGAGCTCGCTGGTTCCGTTGGTGGGGGGGAGGGGGGGGGGGGGCGAAGGCATTGGCTGGTTTATAAGAGAGGTTTCATAGATTATCATAGAATTTACAGTGCAGAAGGAGGCCATTCGGCCCATCGAGTCTGCACTGGCTCTTGGAAAGAGCACCCTACCCAAGGTCAACACCTCCACCCTATCCCCATAACCCAGTAACCCCACCCAACACTAAGGACAATTTTGGACACTAATGGCAATTTATCATGGGTGGATCATGGCCAATCCACCTTGCGTCAGAGGGTTATAGATGCGATGTTATGGGGAGATAGGAGTTATGCAGATGATGAGGAGGGAACTACAGGCGAGCTTTGATCGACTTTCTACCAGGAAGATGGTGTGCCAGTTGAGGCGAGCAAGGGGAGCAGTTTACGAGCATGGCGAGAAGGCGAGCAGGTTACTAGCATGGAGAGAAGGAGAGTATGTTAGCGGGTCAGCTTCAGAGGGAGGTGGCGGCAAGGGAAATTGTTCAGGTGCGCGACAGGGCAGGAAAGTTGGTGGTGGCTCCGGATTAGATTAATAAGGTCTTCGAGGAATTTTTTGAGAGGTTGTATAGGGTTCCCCACCTGGGGAAGACCAGGAGATGCAGGAATTTCTAGATGGGCTGGAGTACCTGAGGGTAGGGGAGGGGTCCAGGGCTATATTGGATAATGGAGTAGGAGATAAAAGATGCGATTGGGAGGATGCAGTCAGGGATGGTGACAGGGCCAGATGGGCTTCCGGTGAAATATTATTTAAAAATTCAGGGATAAGCTGGCATCCCTGATGGTGGGGATGATTGATAGGGATATTGAACGTGGTTATGGTGTCGGTGGAGGGGGGGGAAACAGAGGTGGTTGTGGCATTGGATGCCGAGAAAGCGTTTGATCGGGTACAATGGGGGTACTTGATTGCAGTTCTGGAGCGTTTGGATTGGACCACGATTTGTGGACTGGGTAAAGCTACTATATAAGGAGCCGAGGGCGAGTGTCCGCATAAATTCAGCTCAGGTTATTTTTCTGTCCACCGTGGGACTAGGCAGGATTGTCCTATGCCACCCTGTTGCTTGCACTCACAATTGAGCCGTTGACCATCATGTTAAGAAATTCGGGGGTATGCAAAGGGATAGTGCGGGGGTGGGGGGCATTGAGCACAGGGTGTCCTTATATGCGGATGATTTCCTTTTATACATGTTGGAATCGAGTGTGTCAGTAGGGGGAATATTGGAATTGCTTTGGATGCTTCGGTCTTTCTCGGGGTGCAAATTAACTCGAGACAAGAGTGAGTATTTTGTGGTGTCTTGGCCATGGGTGGGTCAGGGGTGGAGGGGCTGCCATTCTGTTAGACAGGGACTCACTTTAGATACCTGGGGGCGCAGGTTGCTCGGGATTTCGGGGGGCTCGGTAGGTACGACATTTCGAGTTTGGTGGGGAGGGTGAAAGCTGATCTGCAAGGTATGAAGCAAGAGTACCCTCCCTCTGTTGCTGGCGGGTCAGGTACAGGCGATTAAAATGAACGTGTTGCCGCGATTTATTATTTTTTTTCAATGCCTGCCGATCTTCCTGCCAAAGGCATTTTTTAGAGATTGAAGGGATAATTACCTCATTCATATGGAAGGGAGGGTGGCGAGAGTTAGAAAGACTGCTGCAGAGGGGAAGGCAGCCAAGGCAGTTGGGTCTTCCGAACCTGATGTATTATCAATGGGCGCCGAACGTGGAGACGGTGCGGAGCTGGGACAGAGGGGTGGATTCCCAGTGGGTCAGAGTGGAGGAGAGTTTGTGTCGGGAGTCGGGATTGAAGATGCTAGCAACTGTGCTACTCCCGATGGCTATGGGGAAATACTCAGGGAGGTCGGCAGTGATAGCATGGTTGAGAATTTGGAGGCAGTTTCGCCAGCACTTCTGGTTCGGGGCAGGGCCAAGAGAAATGCCGATTCAGGCGAATCACAGATTTGAGCAGGGAAGTGGGATGGGAATTTTCGGAGATGGGAGGAGAAGGGAGTTAGGGCACTAAAGGATTTTTCTAGGGGGTCAGTTTGCAGGATTGAAGGAGCTGGGAGCGAAGGATGGGCTGGAGCAGGGGGAAATGTTTAGATACATGCAGGATCGAGACTTTGCCAAGTAGGAGATGCAGAGCTTCCCAGTGGAGCCAGCCTCCACATTGCTGGAGGAGGTGCTGTCGACAGGGAGACTGGAGAAGGGGGTAGTATCGGCGGTTTATGGGGTTATTTTGGAAGAGGAGAAGGCACCGCTGGAAGGGATCAAAGCAAAGTGGGAGGAAGAGTTGGGAGAGGGTAAGGAGGAAGGATTCTGGTGTGAAGTGCTCCAGAGATAGAATGCCTCCACTTCGTGTGCAAGGTTGGGGCTGATACAGCTGAAGGTGGTATATAGAGCACACCTCACAAGGGCAAGGATGAGCCGGCTCTTTGAGGCGGTAATGATGTCTGTGAACATTGCAGGGGGAACCCCGCAAACCACGTTCATATGTTTTGGTCCTGTCCAAAGCTGGAGGATTACTGGAAGGAGGTTTTTCGAATAATCTCTAAAGTGGTGCACGTGAAACTTGACCCGGGCCCTCTGGAGGCCATATTCGGGTTGTCAGATCAGCCGGTGTTGGAAGCAGGTGCGGAGGTAGATGTTGTAGCTTTCGCCTCATTGATCGCCCGAAGAAGGATCCTGTTGGGGTGGAGATCAACCTATTCACTCTGTGCCCTGATGTGGTGGGGGGTCCTGCTGGAATTGTTAACTCTTGAGAAGGTGAAGTTCGAACTGAGAAGGATGCTCCAGACTCTGAGATAAATTCAACCTTTTTATTGAGCGATTAACAATGCTCCTAAATGAATTTGACACTCTGCTAATCTGACTCTAGTAACTCAGTCTACTCTGCTAACTATACAAGCTTGCTCTGGACCGCGTGATAGGGTGTGATGTTGCTGTTAATCAACCCTGTCTTGTTCTCTAGGTTTCTGCTTGTAGAAGAGGCAGAGCCTGTGTGCCTTGTCTTTTTTATAGTGGTCGTGTAGTGCCCCCTTGTGGTAATGCCACCTCTGGGTGTCCTGATTACCCATTGGTTGTATCCTGTTCTGATTACCCGTTGGTTGCGTGTCTGCATATCATGACATCTCCCCTTTTTTTTCATATATACATGTGTATGTGCCTGTCTAATGTGGCAACGGAAGCTACGGCTGACAGTGTTAAGAATGACTGGGATATACAGTGGACAGAAATACAGTAAAAAAAAAACAACTATCCATAAGTCCAGTCTCTGGGGTTTCCGTCTGATCCTCGATGACCACCGGAGAGGTGGCAGAGGGGATGCCGGTGTCTTGATAGGTGTGTGGGAGGCACGACTGATGGACTCGTGGATGTGGTGTCTGGAGGTGGCTCTTCAACAGGTGGAAGTGGAGGGGGTATTGTGGGCGTATGATTTTCCGCAGTTCGATTTCTGCGAACAATGGTGCCGTCAGACATTTTTAGCACAAGGACCTGGGCGCGGCTGACAAACGATGACAGCCGGGGTAGACAACCCACCATCATGTGACTTGTTCCTGACAGTGTCTGCTGGTGATAGCAAGTCCAGATCAGTGGCATATGTGTCATAGTTCTGTTTCTGACTGTTGCACAGCTGTTGCATCTTTTGTAGTACCGGTAGGTGATCTGGGTTGGGCAGGTGTGGGGCTGGAAGTGTTGATCGCAGGTCCCTGTTCATCAGCAGTTGAGCTGGTGACCTGCCAGTTGATAAGGGAGTTGCCCGATACGCTATTAGTGCAAGGTATATGGCGGTGGCGGAGCCTGAGGCCTTGTGGATGAGTTGCTTGACGATGTGCATCCCCTTTTCGACTTTGCCCTTGGATTGCGGGTAGTGCGGACTGGAGGTGACATGTCTGAAGTTGTAGCTCTGAGCAAACGTGGACCATTCTCATCTGTGGAAACACGGGCCATTGTCGCTCATGACGGTATTCGGGATGCTATGCCGCGAGAATGCACGCTTTGATGACGGTCCTTGAGGTGAGGTCGGACAGCTTCAGCACCTCCGGATAGTTCGAAAAGTAATCAATGAGTAGGGTGTAGTCGCGGCCATTCGCATGGAATAGGTCAATGCCGACCTTGTACCACGGAGAGGTATCCAGGTCGTGTTGTTGGAGCGTCTCCTTACTCTGTGCTGGTTGGAAGATCTGACAGGTTTCGCAGTCCAGGACCATGTCCGAGATGTCCTGGTTGATGCCGGGCCAGTAGATGGTTTGTCGGGCCCTGCGTCTGCACTTTTCAATTCCCAGGTGTCCCTCATGAATCTGCCGCAGCACCATGCGCTGAAGACGCAGTGGGATCACTATTCTGTCCATCTTCAGCAGGATGCCGTTGATCAGCGTTAGGTCGTCCTTGACGTTGTCAAATTGAGGGCATTGCCCTTTCGGCCACCCATTGTTGAGGCTGTGGATGACTCGCTGCAACGGGGGGTCTTTGGCCGTCTCTTCTCTGATGAGAACGAGCTTTGCGTCTGTTGCAGCGAGGGTGTTTGCGCACAGTTGTACCTGCGATTCAATGTGCTGGATGATCTCCAGTGGCTCACTCGGTGAGGTGACGGAGCGGGACAAAGCATCGTTAATGATGAGCTCCTTGCCAGGCGTGTACACCAAATTGAAATCGTACCTCTGGAGTTTGAGCAGAATCCTCTGCAACCGGGGCGTCATGTCATTCAGGTCTTTTTGGATAATGTGGACCAGAGGTCTGTGATCCGTCTCAACGGTAATTGTCGGCAGGCCGTAGACGTAGTCATGGAATTTGAGGATGCCGGTGAGAAGACCTAAAGACTCCTTTTCAATCTGCGCGTACCTGGTCTCATTTGGTGTCATTGCCCGTGACGCGTATGCTACTGGGACCCATGATGATGTGTCGTTCTTTTGTAGCAGCACCGCCCCAATGCCATCCTGACTCGCATCAGTCGATATCTTAGTTTCCCGGTCTGGATCAAAGAATGCAAGGAAGGGTGCAGTGGTGAGCTTGGCCTTCAGCTCCAACCACTCTGTCTGGTGTTCTGTCTCCCACTCGAAGGCGGTTGATTTCTTGATCAGTTTTCTGAGGGCCATTGTGTGTGTGGCCAAATTCGGGATGAATTTGCCTAGAAAGTTTACCACTCCAAGGATGGCTTTTATTTTGTCCGTGTCTGGGCGTACACCGTGTTTTGATATCTGATCACCCAGGAACTTCAGTGTGGATGTCCCAAAACAGCACTTGGCTTTGCTTAGTTTGAGGCCATGTTCATGTATGCATCGGAATACCCTCTTTAGGTGCGACACATGTCCCTCCGGAGTTGAAGATCAGATTATGATATCGTCAACGTAGACACAAACCCCTTCTATTCCTTCCATCATCTGTTCCATGATGCGATGGAATATCTCTGATGCCGAGATGATGCCAAATGGCATTCGGTTGTAGCAGAATCTGCCAAAAGGCATGTTGAAGGTGCAGAGCCTTCTGCTGGATTCTTCAAGTTGAATTTGCCAAAATCATTGGGATGCGTCCAGTTTTGTGACGAAGCGCGCGTGTGCCATCTCGCTCGTGATTTCTTTCCTTTTTGGGATTGGATAATGTTCCAGCATAATGTTTTTGTTTAGATCCTTGGGATCGATGCAGATGCGTAGGTCCCCTGAAGGCTTTTTTACGCACACCATCGAGCTGACCCAGACAGTTGGTTCAGTGACCTTTGAGATGATGCCTTTCTTTTGTAGGCTTGTGAGTTCTGCTTTCAGTCGCTCCCCCACTGGAGCAGGGACTCTTCATTGTGCATGGACCACTGGTTTGACGTCAGGCCGCAGTAGAATCCTGTACTCGTATGGAAATGTGCCCATCCCGCTGAAGACATCTGGGTACTGGGTCAGGATGTTGTCGATGCTGGCCTGAAGATCCGGATGAGATGGTGTCATGATGTAGACCCTTTGGATGAGGTTCAGTCACTTGCAGGCATGCGTACCTAGCAGGGACGCCCTGTCTGGTTGAACAATCTCGAAGCGTAGGCTTGTTTCTATCTGTCGGTTGCCCACTGTCAGATGGCAGGACCCCAATGCCTTAATTGCGTTGCCATTGTAGTCCTGGGAAGGATTTTGGGAGCCTTCTTGATTCTCGTGAAGTCCAACTGCAAGATCAGGTTTGCGGAGGCACCTGTGTCCAGTTTGAACTGGATGGGGCATTGGCTGACATCCATCACTGCGTTCCATTCGTCCTCAGAATCCACGGTAAGGATTGACCGGACTTGCAATGTGCCCGGTGTGGCATATTCGTACTTAGTGATGATGCCTACGCGTTATCTGTTATCCAGGTAGACATCGTCTGGATCTGGAGCACTACCTTGTTCAGAGTCATGCGTTCGGTGTTGCACACTTCTGATGCGATTTTGCTTGAATTGTTGTCGCTGACTCCTGACTTGTGGTGCAGATCTGCATAGGGCTGCATTGTGGTTAAGTTTCCGACAGTGTAAACAGCGTTTGCCTCTTGCAGGGCATTTTTTTTTCTAAAGTGGGCGGTGCCACAATTTGCACACATCATGACGACGCTCAGTGCGTTGTTGCGCATGTGTGGTACGGTGCTCGGCCATTTGCACCTGCGCAGTGCGGTTCTCGGCCGCTTCGTATTCCCGGTCGTATTGCGCATGTGCCGAGCCCTGGGAGGAGCGCAAGTTGGCTGCCGTCGGAGATGTGGAGGCATCCGGGAGATGGCCTGAACACTCTCCACCTCGTGGGAGGCTTGTTTTTCACTCTCAGCGTTTTTGTATTGTGAATCATGATATTTTTGAATGCTCATTCACAGTGCACATTTCAATAGCGACTTTTACGATCATGTGCTTGATTTTCAGCAATTGCTCTCGCAGAGGATCAGAGTGGAATCCAAAAATGATTTGGTCTCTGTTCATGGAGTCAGTTATGTCACCGAAGTTGCAGGATTGCGCGAGCAGTCTAAGGTTAATTAGATAACTATTGAAGGATTCATCTTTACCTTGCATCCTCTGCTTAAAGATGTAGTTCTCAAATATTTTGTTTGTGTCCACCTCGCAGTGGCTGTCGAATTTTTCCAGGATGGTTTGGTATTTTGTTTTGTCCTGCCCTTCTGTGTATTGAAACGAGTTGAAGATCTCTGTTGCATGGTGTAGCGCACAAAGACTCCGTGAGATGAATGGAGTGAAGTCGATGAGGCTTTATTAAGCGTGTCTGTTCCCCCGCAGCTCGATAGTAAACTGGCCTGCGGGGGAAGACTCCGGCTTCTTATACTCCGCCTTCAGGGCGGAGCTTGAGTTCAACGGCCAACCAGGACCCGGGATCTGTCAGCCAATGACATTAGGGCTTCCAGTCCCACATGACCCCCAATACATACTACCACACATGGTCATCCGCAGTGGTCAGTAAAAGAGCAATCTTCCAAGCATCGGTCGTGCCATTTAGGTTGGATGCTTCCATGTATAGTTGGAATATTTGTTTGAACGAACGCCAGTTAGCACTAAGATTACCGGTGGTACTGAGTTGATGAGGAGCCTGAATCTTGTCCATCATACCTGGATTTGGCTGCTGGTTGTCTCTGACCTTACTGAGTTGAACTAGGGAGTTGAACTTTGGACAGCAAAGAGTGAGTGTGGGAAATTGAATCTAGGTGGGAATTCGAAGCTGGGTAGGGAGGAAGTGCTTTTTATCCCTGGTAAGTGACTGGTAAGTAGTTTTTCTGTTTTCTTTTTCTTTTAATTGGTATATTTATTTATTTTTTCTTCGTCGTTGTTGTTTTTTGGGGGGAAATTGTAGTTGTTGAAGTTAACCGAAGGTTTAAGACATGGCAGGAGATCTCAGACCTGTGTCATGCTCCTCGTGTGCGATGTGGGATCTCAGGGACACGTCCACTGTCCCTGGCTCCTTCACGTGCAAGAAGTGTGTCCAGTTGTACCTCCTGTTAGACCGCTTGACGGCTCTGGAGCTGCGGATAGACTCACTTTGGAGCGTCCGTGATGCTGAGGACATCGCGGATAGCACGTTTAGCGAGTTGGTCACACCGCAGGTGAAAAGTACTGAGGGAGATAGAAAATGGGTGACCAAAAGACAGAGCAAGAGTAGGAAGGCAGTGCAGGTGTCCCCTGCTGTCATCTCCCTGCAAAACAGATATACCGCTTTGGATACTGTTGAGGGAGATGGCTCACCAGGGGAAGGCAGCAGCAGCCAGGTTCATGGCACCGTGGCTGATTCTGCTGCGCAGCTGGGCAGGCCGAAGAATGGCAGGGCTATAGTGATAGGGGATTCAATCATAAGGGGAATAGACAGGCGGTTCGGCGGATGCAATCGAGACTCCAGGATGGTATGTTGTCTCCCTGGTGCAAGGGTCAAGGATGTCTCGGAGCGGCTGCAGGACATTCTGGGGGGGGGGGGGGGGGTGGTGAACAGCCAGCTGTCGTGGTGCACATAGGCACCAACGATATCGGTAAAAGATGGGACAAGGTCCTATAAGCTGAAGTCAGGGAGTTAGGCGTTAAACTAAAAAGTAGGTCCTCAAAGGTAGTAATCTCAGGATTGCTACCAGTGCCACGAGCTAGTCAGAGTAGGAATGTCAGGATAGATAGGATAAATGCATGGCTCGAGAGATGGTGCAAGAGGGAGGGATTCAAATTCCTGGGGCATTGGAACCGGTTCTGGGGGAGGTGGGACCAGTACAAACCGGAAGGTTTGCACCTGGGCAGGACTGGAACCGATGTCCGAGGGGGGGTGTTTGCTAGAGCTGTTGGGGAGAGTTTAAACTAATGTGGCAGGGGGATGGGAACCGATGCAGGACGTTGGAAGGTAATAAAACAGGGACAGAAACAAAAGGCAGTAAGGGGGAAAGTGTAAGGCAGAGACGCCATAGTCAAAAATCAAAAAGGGCGACAGTACAAGGTACAGTGACTGAGTGAATAGGACGAGGAATACTCAAAGGAATAAAACGGGAAGTAAAAACATTAATGGTAAGCAACGCGGCAGGTTGTTACATGAAGATATGGGTTCAAGGACAAGGAAGATGAGGAGAAAGGTTAAGAGGAAATATAACTTGGAAGAGGTCACTGATCGAGGTTTTAAGATTCAGAACAGAGGTAAAAAAGCCAACATAAGTGTACTTTACCTGAATGCTCGTAGTATTCGGAATAAGGTAAATGAGTTGATGGCGCTAATCATCGTGAATGACAATGATTTAGTGGCCATTACTGAAACATGGTTAAAGGATGGTCACGACTGGGAGCTAAATATCCGAGGGTATCAAACTATTTAGAAGGACAGAGCGGATGGTAAGGGAGGTGGTGTAGCTCTGTTGTTTAAGGATGACATCTGGGCAATAGTAAGGTATGACATCGGTGCTATGGAGGATAAGGTTAAATCCATTTGGGTGGAAATCAGGAATAGTAAGGCGAAAAAGTCACTGATAGGAGTAGTCTGAAGGCCACCAAATAGTAACATTATGATGGGGCAGGCAATAAACAAAGAAATAACTGATGCATGTAGAAATGGTACAGCAGTTATCATGGGGGATTTTAATCTACATGTCGATTGGTTTAACCAGGTCGGTCAAGGCCGCCTTGAGGAGGAGTTCAAAGAATGTATCCGCGATAGTTTCCTAGAACAGTATGTAATGGAACCTATGAGGGAACAAGTGGTCCTAGATCTGGTCCTGTGTAATGAGACAGGATTGATTCAGGATTTCATAGTTAGGGATCCTCTCTGAAGGAGCGATCACAATCTGGTGGAATTTAAAATACAGATGGAGGGTGAGAAGGTTAAATCAAACACTAGTGTTTTGTGCTTAAACAAAGGAGATTACAATGGGATGAGAGAAGAACTAGCCAAGGTAGACTGGGAGCAAAGACTTGAAAGTGAAAAAGTTGAGGAACAGTGGAGAACCGTGGATATCTCAGGAAATAACGGAGAGTATCAAATTGAAGGAAAAAGCACACAAAGTAGCAAAGATAAGTGGGAGACTAAAGGATTGGGAAATCTTTAGGGGGCAACAAAAAGCTCCAATGACATAGGTAGGAAAAAGGGATGGGGATGTAAGGCAGGAATTCAGGGAGCTAGGGTGGAAACTTAGATCTTGGACAAACAGAGTTATTATCTCTGGGTTGTTAACCGTGCCACGTGATAGCGAGGCGAGGAATAGGGAGAGAGAGGAGTTCAACACGTGGCTACAGGGATGGTGCAGGAGGGAGGGTTTCAGATTTCTGGATAATTGGGGCTCATTCTGGGGTTGGTGGGACCTCTACAAACGGGATGGTCTGCACCTGGACCAGAGGGGTACCAATATTCTGGGGGGGAAATTTGTTAATGCTCTTCGGGAGGGTTTAAACTAGTTCAGCAGGGGCTTTGGAACCTGAATTGTAGCTCCAGTATACAGGAGGTTGAGAGTAGTGAGGTCATGAGCAGGGTTTCAAAGTTGCAGGAGTGTACCGGCAGGCAGGAAGGTGTTTTAAAGTGTGTCTTCTTCAATGCCAGGAGCATCCCGAATAAGGTGGGTGAACTTGCGGCATGGGTTGGTACCTGGAACTTTGATGTTGTGGCCATTTCGGAGACATGGATAGAGCAGGGACAGGAATGGTTGTTGCAGGTGCCGGGATTTAGATATTTCAGTAAGCTCAGGGAAGGTGGTAAAAGAGGGGGAGGGGTGGCATTGTTAGTCAAGGACAGTATTACGGTGGCAGAAAGGACTTTTGATGAGGACTAGTCTACTGAGGTAGTATGGGCTGAGGTTAGAAAGGAGAGGTCACCCTGTTAGGGGTTTTCTATAGGCCTCCGAAAAGTTCCAGAGATGTAGAGGAGAGGATTGCAAAGATGATTCTGGATAGGAGCGAAAGCAACAGGGTAGTTGTTATGGGGGACTTTAACTTTCCAAATATTGACCTGGAAACGCTATAGTTCGAGTACATTAGATGGGTCCGTTTTTTTCCAATGTGTGCAGGAGGGTTTCCTGACACAGTATGTAGATAGACCAACGAGAGGAGAGGCCATATTGGATTCGGTACTGGGTAATGAACCAGGGCAGGTGTTAGATTTGGAGGTAGGTGAGCACTTTGGTGATAGTGACCACAATTCGATTACGTTTACTTTAGTGATGAAAAGGGATAGGTATATACCGCAGGGCAAGTGTTATATCTGGGGGAAAGGAAATTATGATGCGATGAGGCAAGACTTAGGATACATCGGATGGAGAGGAAAACTGCAATGGATGGGCACAATGGAAATCTGGAGCTTGTTCAAGGAACAGCAACTGCGTGTCCTTGATAAGTATGTACCTGTCAGGCAGGGAGGATGTGGTCGAGTGAGGGAACCGTGGTTTACTAAAAGTCGCAACACTTGTCAAGAGGAAGAAAGAGACTTATGTAAAGATGAGACATGAAGGTTCAGTTAGGGCGCTCGAGAGTTACAAGTTAGCTAGGAAGGACCTAAAGAGAGAGCTAAGAAGAGCGAGGAGGGGACATGAGAAGTTTTTGGCAGGTAGGATCAAGGATAACCCTAAAGCTTTCTATAGATATGTCAGGAATAAAAGAATGACTTGGGTAAGAGTAGGGCCAGTCAAGGACAGTAGTGGGAAGTTGTGCTTGGAGTCCGAGGAGATAGGAGAGGTGCTAAATGAATATTTTTCATCAGTATTCACACAGGAAAAAGACAATGTTGTCGAGGAGAATACTGAGATTCAGTCTACTAGACTAGAAGTGCTTGAGGTTCATAAGGAGGAGGTGTTAGCAATTCTGGAAAGTGTGAAAATAGATAAGTCACCTGGGCCGGATGGGATTTATCCTAGGATTCTCTGGGAAGCTAGGGAGGAGATTGCTGAGCCTTTGGCCTTGATCTTTAAGTCATCTTTGTCTACAGGAATAGTGCCAGAAGACTGGAGGATAGCAAATGTTGTCCCCTTGTTCAAGAAGGTGAGTAGAGATAACCCCGGTAACTATAGACCTGTGAGCCTTACTACTGTTGTGGGCAAAATCTTGGAAAGCTTTATAAGAGATAGGATGTATAATCATCTGGAATAATTTGATTAGAGATAGTCAACACGGTTTTGTGAAGGGTAGGTCGTGCCTCACAAACCTTATAGAGTTCTTTGAGAAGGTGACCAAACAGGTGGATGAGGGTAAAGCAGTTGATCTGGTGTATATGGATTTCAGTAAAGCGTTTCATAAGGTTCCCCATGGTAG
The DNA here is from genome assembly GCF_047496885.1 of Scyliorhinus torazame. Lineage (NCBI taxonomy): Eukaryota > Metazoa > Chordata > Chondrichthyes > Carcharhiniformes > Scyliorhinidae > Scyliorhinus > Scyliorhinus torazame. The sequence continues at coordinate 49,090,618 of NC_092720.1, forward strand.
GCTACTTGCAGAAAATACGGAGGCATGGGATTCAGGGTGATTTAGCAGTTTGGATCAGAAATTGGCTAGCTGGAAGAAGACAAAGGGTTGATGGGAAATGTTCAGACTGGAGTCCAGTTACTAGTGGTGTACCACAAGGATCTGTTTTGGGGCCACTGCTGTTTGTGATTTTTATAAATGACCTGGAAGAGGGAGTAGAAGGATTGGTGAGTAAGTTTGCAGATGACACTAAAGTCGGTGGAGTTGTGGACAGTGCGGAAGGATGTTACAAGTTACAGAGGGACATAGATAAGCTGCAGAGCTGGGCTGAGAGGTGGCAAATGGAGTTTAATGCAGAAGAGTGTGAGGTGATTCATTTTGGAAGGAATAACAGGGAGACTGAGTACTGGGCTAATGGTAAGATTCTTGGCAGTGTAGATGAGCAGAGAGATCTCGGTGTCCATGTACATAGGCCCCTGAAAGTTGCCACCCAGGCTGAGAGGGTTGTTAAGAAGGCGTACGGTGTGTGAGCTTTTATTGGTAGAGGGATTGAGTTTAGGAGCCATGAGGTCATGTTGCAGCTATACAACACTCTGGTGCGGCCGCATTTGGAGTATTGCGTGCAATTCTGGTCGCCACATTATAGGAAGGATGTGGAAGCATTGGAAAGGGTGCAGAGGAGATTTACCAGAATGTTGCCTGGTATGGAGGGAAGATCTTATGAGGAAAGGCTGAGGGACTTGAGGCTGTTTTCGTTAGAGAGAAGAAGGTTAAGAGGTGACTTAATTGAGGCATACACGATGATCAGAGAATTGGATAGGGTAGACAGTGAGAGCCTTTTTCCTCGGATGGTGATGTCTAGCACGAGGGGACATACCTTTAAATTGAGGGGAGATAGATATAAGACAGATGTCAGAGGTAGGTCCTTTACTCAGAGAGTAGTAAAGGCGTGGAATGCCCTGCCTGCAACAGTAGTGGACTCGCCAACACTAAGGACATTCAAATGGTCATTGGATAGACATATGAACAATAAGGGAATAGTGTAGATGGGCTTTAGAGTGGTTTCACAGGTCGGCGCAACATCGAGGGCCGAAGGGCCTGTACTGCGCTGTAATGTTCTATGTTCTATGTTCTAAAAAAGCTATAAAAAAGAGTAAGATAGATTATGAGAGTAAACTTGCTCAGAATTTAAAACAGATAGTAAAAGTTTCTCCAAATATATAAAACAAAAAAGAGTGGCTAAGGTGAATATTGGTCCTTTAGAGGATGAGATGGGAGATTTAATAATGGGAGCTGAGGAAATGGCTGAGGAACTGAACAGGTTTTTTGGGTCGGTCTTCACAGTGGAAGACACAAATAACATGCCAGTGACTGATGGAAATGAGGCTATGACAGGTGAGGACCTTGAGAGTTTTGTTGTCACTAAGGAGGTAGTGATGGGCAAGCTAATGAGGCTAAAGGTATACAAGTTTCCTGGACCTGATGGAATGCATCCCAGAGTGCTAAAAGAGATGGTTAGGCGAGGGAAATTGCAAATGCACTAGTGATAATTTACCAAAATTCACTAGGTTCTGGGGTGGTCCCAGCAGATTGAAAATTAGCAAATGTGACACCACTGTTTAAAAAAGGAGGTAGGCAGAAAGCGGGTAATTATAGGCCAGTGAGCTTAACGTCGGTAGTTGGGAAGATGCTGGAATCTATCATCAAGGAAGAAATAGTGAGGCATCTGGATGGAAATTGTCCCATTGGGCAGACGCAGCATGGGTTCATGAAGGGCAGTTTGTGCCTAACTAATTTAGTGAAATTTTTTGAGGACATTACCAGTGCGGTAGATAACGGCGTGCCAATGGATGTGGTGTTATCTGGATTTCCAGAAAGCCTTTGACAAGGTGCCACACAAAATGTTTCTGCATAAGATAAAGATGCATGGCTTTAAGGGGAAAGTAGTAGCATGGATAGAAGATTGGTTAATTAATAGAAAGCAAAGAATGGGGATTAATAGGTGTTTCTCTGGTTGGCAATCAGTAGCTAGTGGTGTCCCTCAGGGATCAATGTTGGGCCCACAATTGTTCACAATTTACATAGATGATTTGGAGTTGGGGACCAAGGGCAATGTGTCCAAGTTTGCAGACGACACTAAGATGAGTGGTAAAGCAAAAAGTGCAGAGGATACTGGAAGTCTGCAAAGGGATTTGGATAGGCTAAGTGAATGGGCAGATGGAATACAATATTGACAAATGTGAGGTTATCCATTTCGGTAGGAATAACAGAAAAACTGATTATTATTTAAATGATAAAATATTAAAACATGCTGCTGTGCAGAGAGACCTGGGTGTGCTAGTGCATGAGTCGCAAAAAGTTGGTTTACAGGTGCAACAGGTGATTGAGAGGGCAAATGGAATTTTGTCCTTCATTGCTAGAGGGATGAAGTTTAAGACTAGGGAGGTTATGCTGCAATTAAATAAGGTGTTAGTGAGGCCACACTTGGAGTATTGTGTTCAGTTTTGGTCTCCTTACTTGAGAAAGTATGTACTGGCACTGGAGGATGTGCAGAGGAGATTCACTAGGTTAATCCCAGAGCTGAAGGGGTTGGATTATGAGGAGAGGTTGAATAGACTGGTCTGCACTCGTTGGAATTTCGAAGGATGAGGGGGAATCTTATAGAAACATATAAAATTATGAAGGAAATAGATAGGATAGATGCGGGCAGGTTGTTTCCACTGGCGGGTGAAAGCAGAACTAGGAAGCATAGCCTCAAAATAAGGGGAAAAGTTCCAGAGATGTAGAGGAAAGGATTGCAAAGATGATTCTGGATAGGAGCGAAAGCAACAGGGTAGTTGTTATGGGGGATGTTTAAGCAGAAGTTTCAGCTGTATCTTGAAGCCATCGACCTCGAGGCCGCATCGGATAGCAGAAAGATTGCCCTCTTCCTCTCTACAGCCGGGGCCTATGCTATCCACATTTTTAACTCCCTCACCTTTGCTGAAAGTGAGGACAAGTTTGACAGCCACTGTGACATCGAAGTCAACGAGAGCTTTGAACGCTATGTATTCCAGCAGAGGCTTCAGGGTAAGAATGAATCTTTTCAGTCCTTCTTAACCATCTCCGTATCCTCGCGCAATCTTGCAACTACGGCTCCACTTCCGACTCCATGATCCGGGACCAGATCGTTTTCGGGGTCCATTCCGATCCCCTTCGCCAGCAACTCCTCAAAGTTAAGCAGCTCACCCTCACCATCGCCAACAAAACCTGCGTCCTACATGAGCACGCTAATGACTGGTACTCTCACATCAAGGCGGCAGAGACGGCGCGGCAAGGCCCCCACGATGCGGAGTGGGTGCAAGCCGTAAAACATTTCTAGGGCCTGAGTCTGGATGAGGGCAGCCATTTTGCGCGCTTTTCCCGGGCTCCTGCGCATGCGCACAACGACGGGCGAGGCCGAGGATCGAACTGCGCATGTGCGCACATCTTTCGACCGCACCGCGCATGCGCAGTGGCGCACGGAACGTCCTGACATCGGCGTCATGACGTGCAACAACTGTGGCTCCATCCACTTAAAGCGGTAATGTCCCGCGAAATCGCGACGCTGTCTCCAGTGTGGCAAGCTTGGCCACTACGCAGCCCTGTGCAGATCTGCTCAACTGCCCACCACACAGCGATCCCAGCCGCAGCGCAGGAACGTCCAGTCAGTGCAGCAACCCGTTGCAGACTCCGACATGGTTCCAGATCCCGGCACCGAGGATCTCACATCCCCAATCTGGGTGGGCATCATCACCAAGCATACGATGCTTTCCAAAAAAATCCACTCCCAGTGCTGAGCATTGATCCGGGCAATGAGTGGTGTGCCACCCTTACGGTCAACGAATCTCGCATACGCTTCAGGCTGGACACCGGTGCTTCAGCGAACCTCATTTCGAAGTGTGACCTGGATACCATCCACGTCAAACCGAGCATTCTTCCATCGGCCTGCAAGCTTATCGACTACAATGGCAATGCCATTGCTGGCAGTGGCTCATGCCAGCTTGTGGTTTCTCATCGTTCCTCAAGAGCCACCCTGCGTTTCAAAATAGTAGCGTCCAACAAAGCTTCCCTGCTCGGTGCTCAGGCCTGCAAAATCCTGAATCTTGTGCAGCGGGTTCACTCCATGTCGTTCGCTGAGGCATCAGCCTTGCCAGATGCCAACTTTCAAACCCAATTAGGTGACATCATAGCACGATACCACAGCATCTTCGAGGGCATGGGCACACTCCCCTACACATACAAGATACTTCTGAACCCGAATGCCACACCCGTGGTTCATGCACCGCGACGGGTGCCGGCACCCCTTAAGGACCGCCTCAAGCAGCAGCTGCAAGACCTCCAGGACCAGCGCGTCATTTCTAAGGTCACGGAACCCACGGACTGGGTTAGCTCCATAGATTGTGTCAAAAAACCGTCAGGGGAACTTCGCGTTTGTATCAACCCCAAAGATTTAAATCGTAACATCATGAGGGAACACTACACCATCCCTAAGCAAGAAGAGCTCACTAGCGAAATGGCTCACGCCAAGTTATTTACGAAGCTGGATGCCTCCAAGGGAGGCAGATACAGCTAGACGCGTCCAGTCGAAAGCTCTGCACTTTTAACACCCCATTTGGTCATTACTGTTACAACCGGATGCCCTTTGGCATCATCTCCACCTCGGAGGTGTTCCACCGAATAATGGAGCAAATAATAGAGGGCATCGAGGGGGTGCGAGTGTACGTCAATGACATCATTGTCTGGTCCACAACTCGTCAGGAACACATCGATCGCCTCAAGCGAGTGTTCCATAGGATCCACGAGCATGGCCTCCGACTCAACAGAGCCAAGTGCTCGTTCGGTCAAGCAGAAATAAAGTTCCTCGCCGACCATATTTCACAGTTCGGTGTGCAGCCAGACGCAGATAAGGTGTCGTCGATCAATGCTATGAATGAAAATGAAAATTGCTTATTGTCACAAGTAGGCTTCAATGAAGTTACTGTGAAAAGCCCCTAGTCGCCACATTCCGGCGCCTGTTCGGGGAGGCTGGTACGGGAATTGAACCGTTCTGCTGGCCTGCTTGGTCTGCTTTAAAAGCCAGCGATTTAGCCCAGTGTGCTAAACCAGCCCCCAACCAGACACCGGAGGACAAGAAGGCGGTCCCCCGCTTCCGAGGGATGGTCAACTTCCTTCGGAAGGTTATCCCCAACCTCGCATCTTACACCACAGCTCTCCGCAATCTTGTAAAGAAAACCAACGACTTCAAGTGGCTTCCCGCTAATGCGCGAGAGTGGCGTGAGCTTAGGGCGAATCTCATCAAGGCCCCGGTCCTGGCGTTTTTCGACCCTGCCAAGGAGACAAAGATCTCCACCGACGCGAGCCAGGCTGGCATTGGGGCAGTACTCCTCCAGTGCGATGAATCCTCCTCCTGGGCCCTAGTCGCAAATGCATCGAGAGCCATGACCCTTACTGAGCAGCGATATGCTCAAATCGAGAAAGAGTGCCTGGGCCTCCTCACGGGGATTGACAAATTCCATGATTATGTGTATGGACTCCCCAAGTTTACGGTCGAAACGGACCACAGGCCACTGGTTTACATCATACAGAAGGACCTCAACGATATGACGCCACGCCTACAGCATATCCTCCTCAAACTCCGACGCTATGATTTTGACCTGGTCTACACCCCGGGCAAGGAGCTCATTGTGGCCGATGCACTCTCTCGCTCCATCACCACGCCGTGCGAGCAGTCGGACTTCGTCTGCCAGATCGACGCCCATGTTGAGTTCTGCGCATCCAACTTTCCGGCCACTGACAAAAGGGTCGTGCAGATTCATCAAGAGACGGCCAGGGATCCTTTACTCCAACGGGTCATGCCGCCATCTCACAGATGGTTGGCAGAAGGGCCAGTGCCCACAGTTCTACAATATAAAAGACGACCTGGCAGTGGTCGATGGCATACTAATGAAACTGGACAGGATAGTAATACCACAGAGTATGTGAGAGCTCGTCCTCGGCCAACTCCACGAGGATCACTTGGGAGAAAAGTGTCGCCGGCGAGCCCAAGAGGCAGTATATTGGCCTGGCATCAATGACGACATCGCCAACAGTGTCCTAAATTGCCCAAAGTGCCAACGATTCCAGCCGGCTCAGCCGAAAGAGACTTTTGCAGCCGCATGAACTGGTGTCGTCCCCCTGGACCAAGGTTGGCATTGATCTCTTCCATGCAAAAGGCCAAGACTACGCCCTCCTCGTGGACTGTTTTTCAAATTACCCCGAGGTGGTCAGACTGCATGACCTCACATCAGCAACAGTCATCAGGGCGTGCAAAGAGACCTTTGCCCGTCATGGCATTGCACTTACGGTCATGACAAATAATGACCCGTGCTTCTTCAGTCAGGAGTGGAAGGATTTTGCCCGACGGTACAATTTCACGCACGTCACTTCAAGCCTCCACTACCCCCAGTCAAATGGGAAAGCAGAAAAGGGGGTACACATTGTAAAACGACTGTGTGTAAAGCTGCTGATTCAGGTTCAGGTTTTCACCTGGCACTGCTAGCCTACAGGGCGACTCCTTTGTCCGCTAGCCTGTCCCCAGCACAGCTGCTAATGAACCGCACACTACGGACGAGGGTGCCAGCTATCCACATCCCGGACCTTGACAATTTTCCGGTCCTGCAAAGAATGCAACTGTCTCGGGCCCAATGCAAGTGAGCGTATGATGCCCACGCCACAGATCTCCCTGCTCTGGTCCCTGCTGACCGAGTTCGTGTTCAGCTACCTGACGGTGGCTGGTCTGCCACAGCTGTGGTGGTCAAGCAAGTGGCGCCCAGATCATTTCTTGTTCGCATGCATGATGGCTCTTTCTTCGCCGTAATAGGCGGGCACTGCGGCTGCTTCCATGCTCACCACCTGAACGTGATGTCCCGCCTCACCTGCTGATTCCTCAGGACACGCCCTTCCAAGAGGTCACTGATCTGCCGTTTCTTTTGCCACCGTCTACGTTGGACGCAGCTCTGCCCATTCCAGTGCAGGCGGCCCCTGACCCGCCCTTGAGGCGGTCAACAAGAACTCGTCGCCCGCCACAGAGGCTGAACTTATAGACTGAATGTTGCATTGCCTTGTGCTTCGTTACACATCTGTACATATTGTTTCTTCCTAATTTGTTGTCTGCCCTCTATCTGCACTAGACACCTTCCCATGTAAATACGTTCACGTATTTTGTATATAGTTCAGCTCCTACTCATGTAAATACGCTCACATACTTTGTACATAGTCAGGCTCATACACACACCCACTATTTATTGACACATACACACATTTTCTGATGTCATAATATACACACAAGTATATGATGGTGCACAGACAGACAGTGAGTGACACAAAGGATGACCAATGAACATACAGAACACAGCAGCCAATTACCAAACAGGCACGGCCACTATATAACTAGGGGGCACTAGTTTTCCCGCTCTCTTGGGATGCAGCCTCTGAGACAGTCAGAGCCTGTGAGCAACAACTAGCACATCCACCATGTGGTAGTAAGATAGTCTGGTCAGGTTAGCCTCAGGTCTCCAGTCAACTCAGCATAGTGTCAACCCACAGTTCAAGCATGTTTAATAGTTCAGAGTTTAATAAAATAGAGTTGCATTTCTTCAAGTGTTGGAAGCCTGTCTCTCTCTCTCTGCTACAGTAAACGCAGTCCTCGCAGACCCAGCTTACCCAACACATCACCCATAATGCAGAAAGTGGCTGCATAAGTTACCCAATATCTTGGTGCTGCACTGGAAACTCAGACTGGTGTCATGAAATCCAGGCTTGTTGCCACACTAGCCCAGTTTGGTGTCTTGCACACATTGTTGATATGAATACCAGGGCTTGGGCAGCACGCTGGCGCAGTGGTTAGCACTGGGATAAGGCGCTGAGGACCCAGATTCGAATCCCGGCCCTGGGTCACTGTTTGTGTGAAGTTTGCACATTCTCCCCATGTCTGCGTGGGTTTCACCCCCACAACCCAAAAAATGTGCAGGTTAGGTGGATCGGCCACACTAAATTGCCCCTTAATTGGGAAAAAAAAATGTTGAAAAAAAAATGAATACCAGGGCTCAAGCAGGCATGCAGTCCCTCAGATCCAGCAGATTATTGGATTGTTGTGATGCCATTCCATGGTGTGGAACTGCCTACGCATTGCATAAACATGTAATTTCTCAGAAAGACACGTATCATGTTCTCACCAGTGCCCCAGCTGCTGCCTCTTAGGCAACCAGTCAGCCTGCAGTCTGTGCATGATAGCTACATCCTTGGTCAATCGCAAATCCCTGGAATATTCAAACGTTAACCAAGGCTGCAAGGATGCTTGTTGGGAGACAAAGATTACCTGCTGAAGTCTTGGCTGATGATCCTAGTGCGGAGGCCTGAGACTAAAGCAGAGGCTCCTACAACACGGTCCACAATGCCACTCGGTCTGTGAAATGTTTGCTTTTTCCTTAACCAAAATTTCCCTATGATTGATATGCACTCATTTCTCACACCTCTGCCCACACACTTCCTTCTCTCTCCCAGAACCACGATAGGGTTCCACTTGTCCTCACTTTCCACCCCACTAAACTTTGCATTCAAAGGATGATCCTGCCCCCATTTCCACCAACTCCAGTGCGATGCTATCACAAAACATATCTTCCCCTCACCCCCTTGTTAGCGTTCCACAGGGACTGTTCCCTCCATGACACCTTGATTCACTCTTTCATCCTGCCAAGCTCCCCAACCCTTCCCATGACACTTTCCTTTGAAATCACAGAGGATGCAAACCTGCTCCTTTACCTCCTCTCTCCTCACCATTCAAGACAAACATTCTTTTCCAGATAACAATGCTTCATTTGCACTTCCTTCAGTTTGGTCTATTGCATTCGCTACTCCCAATGTGGTCTCCTCTACACTGGGGAGACTAAACGCAGACTGAGTGACTGTGTTCAGAGCACCTTCGCTGAACCAAAGTTCGATCTTAACCTTCCTCTTGCTTGCCATTTCCATGTCCATCTTTGGATATACGTCCATCTTTGGCCTGCTGCAATGCTCCAATGAAGCCCGACACAAGGTGGAGGAGCAGCATCTCATCTTCTCGTTGACCATTCTGCACCCCTCGGGACTCAATGTTGAGTTCGGCAGCTTTAGATTGTGGCCTTTCTCCTCCTTTTTAAACTCTTTTTGAAACTTTCCCACACATGTATTGCCTCAATGCAGACGTGCCATCTCCCCCTCAATCCCCGACACCAGGTCATCTGTCTTTTACTCTTGAAGTTGCTACTTTCTGTTGCAATCTCTCACAATTCTAACAGACTCTCTGTCCCTTCAGTTCTGACGAATGACCAAAGGACTCAAAATGCTAACTCTGCTTTCTCTCCTTACAGATGCTGCCAGACCTGTTGGTTTTTTTCATCGTCCTCCATTCGCGCAATCTATTTATGATATTGGTGGACTGCAAAAGCATGTGTGTTGAGCAATATAGCTTTCCTGGAACCTCATTGTTTTAATGCTAATACCGTGAAAGAGAAGATTTACAATCATACTCATGTTGTCTAGCAGGAATCGTTCATTTTGTGAAATGATCAAATTTCTTTTAATTATCCTGAGAGAAACGGGCTGGTTTCTCCGATTTTGGGAATAAGTGCGACAGCGGCGTGGAAACTGGCATTTTGCGACAGAAAAAATGGCGCAACAGCTGCACGATTCAGCTACTTTAAATGGGCTGGCACCATCGCCATGTGAAACACAACCAATGATTGGCCCACATGAGGCTCACACGCCACAGACGCACTTAAATGATCCACACACACAGTCCCAGCCAACAAGATGGCTGGAGGGAGAGCAGAACCATGGTTCAGGGGCGCTGAGCTGGACACCCTCATGGCCGCCGTGGAGGACTGGTGGTTGACCCTGTACCTCGGCCCGGGTAGAAGGCCGGCAGGTGCCGCTGTTCGCCGTGCCTGGGAGCAGGTGGCAGAGGCGGTCAGCACCGTCGCCTGGACTGGCATGCAGTGCAGGAAGAAACTCCATGACCTCCTCTGGGGGGTCAAGGTGAGTAGGAAGCGCTCTGCCCCTGGCACCAACCACTCCACCCCATTCCCCACACACCCGCAACCTGGCTCCACCCTCTCCCCCGGGGACGCCCGAACTCCCGCCCTGCCCCACATGGCAGCATCCACGCTAGCAGCCATGGCCGGGTGCCCTGGCCACTGAGGCCGCATTCAACCTTGGATTGATGCTTCAAAACGTCTAATGGTTGTGCTGTTTGAATTTCCCCCCTCCCCCCCCAGGAGAAGGCCGTGCACAACCGCCTACCAGAACTGCGGCCCCTCACCATGCCCGAGCAGAGGGCACTGGACGTGGTCGGCGACCCAGAGGAAAGGGTGGTTGTCTGAGGCAGAGTTCATCGGCGGACGAGCAAGTGAGACCCTACTTAGTTGTGGATCCCCATGCCATATGAGTGGACACCTCCCCTCACACCCTCCTCACCCTACACCCCCCCCTAACCTACCATCCCCACCCCCGTCATCCCTTTCAGCCCCCTCAACCCTTCCCCCCCCCACACATCCCTGGCCCGCTGTCCAATCAGACATGCTGTCTTGTGTCTTACAGGAACTGCCAGAGATGGGACCATTCCATCCAGAGTCCTCCGCCCCCCCCACAGGCAGTGCCAGAGCGGGTGCCCCCCAAACAGACGAGACCAGCCCGAATACCAACCCTCCGCCCGAGACTCAGGACACCCTGGAGCTTGGGTCGGAAGAGGACACGGACTTTCTATCACAGCTGTGTCCTACACCATCCCAGAGACCATCACCTCAGTTTGGGACATCAGTGACACTAGTGGGACACTATTTGGTGTGCACCACACATTGCATCCAGTACAGCAGGTGGAGATAGGAGCAGTCAAGGGGTCGGACGGTCGGAGGGCAGGCCAGCCACAGGAACTAGCTGCCGCCCAGACGGGTTCCAGGCTTCTGGAACATCCTGTCCCAGCCACAGTGCAGATGCAGTCAGAGACCCAGCGACTACAGTCAGGGATGACGGTGGGCATCCAGCACCAGAAGGCGCAGGTGGGGGAGCAGGGGGTGGTGCCGGTCATGCGGACACCCAGGCCGAAACCGTACGGATGGCGTCTGCGGTTGAGGCATGAGGGCGACAGTTTCGGCTACGGATCAGCGTGTCCAAGGCCTGGAGTATTCTGTGGAGGCGGTGGCCGAGGCCTAGGATGGGGCTGCCCTCTCACAGACTGCCATGTACCAGATCCATCTGGACATTGCAGCGACGCTCCTCAGCATGATCCAGTCACAGCAGGCTGGGAACGTCGGTGGCATTGCTGGGGTCGCCCAGACCCAGAGGGAGGTGGCCCAGACCTAGAGGGAGGTGGCCCAGACCCAGAGGGAGGTGGCCAAGTCACTGGCTGATGTGGCACAGACCCTCAGTGTGGTGGCGCAGTCGCAGCATGATGTGGTTTAGTCCCAGACAGAGGTGGTCCACTCCCTGTGCTCCATGGCCGCGAGCATGCAGACCCTGGTCGAGACCAGAGCGGGCCTCCAGGATTGGTAGCGCCAGGTGGCGGGGGGCCTTCAGGGGATGGCTCCGCTCGCACGCCTACCCCATGGAGTAGCCCGGGGACTATTGGGCTACCCAAGGGAGGAGGAGGTGATAGGGCCCATGCCGGTGACTCATTCAGGGGAGGTGCCGTAACAGTGCAGTACCTCTGATTCCTCCCCTCCTGTCCCTGGTGCATCTGTTGGGCAGCGGGCAGAACAGGGTGGCACCACACCACCTGGGACACCCGACCAGCGGCCAGGCCCATCGAGGCCGGGTCGCTCTAGTAGACGTGCATCAAGGGGCACCCTTGTTGCAGGGCAGGAGTCACAGCAGGCCGTCTCCACTCCTGCTGTACCATCTGGGGAAGTACCTAGGCATAGTGTTAGGGACCATAAAGCCAGAATGTTAGCCACCAGTTAGGTTGACACGGGCGCAGGGCACAGTTCAGTTATGGCACAGACTGTATCTTTATCTCCACAATAAACATCTATTAGCACCGTTAAAACGTGCCTTGGTGCTCTGCCCAATGTGTGTGGGAGTGGGCTGGCCCTGGCTGGGGGTGGGGGGTGCTGGCTCTGTGGGAGGACCAGGCTTCTCCCCCCCCCCCCCCCCCCGTCGCGTACCCCGACCATCCCCGGTTTCCCAACCCAGGGATTCGACGGGAACGTGAGATGGACTGGCCAGCTCGCATGCAGGGATCACCCAGGTGGAAGGTGCTACTCTGGACATGAGTCAGATGTTGTCATACGATGTGGAGCGCCAGAGCTCATCGCAGAGCGGGCTGTCATCATCCTGCATCCCATGGACCAGACCCACTGTCGCTGCCAACCCAGGGCCCCCAGTTCGTAGTGTCGCAGGAAATATATCGGATTGGTGTGCAAGCGGGCGGTTTGGAAGTGTGGGAGGTGTAGGTCTGGGATGCGGTGTCCCTGCCGAGTGGAGACGGCCTGCTGTGACTCCTGCCCTGCAACAAGGGTGCCCCTTGATGCACGTCTACTAAGGCGACCTGGCCTAGATGGGCCTGGCCGCTGCTCGGGTGTCCCGGGACTGGGGGCAATCAGAGTGTCTACTGTGCGCTGGCCCTGGCGATGACGTCGTGTGGCCTTCCCTACCCTGCCCGGGCCTCATGACCTGCTCATCGTCCCCCTCCCCCGCATCCTGCTCGGCGGACGAGGACTGCCCTTCCTCCTCCTCCAGCACATCGACCCTCTGCTGCGCAATGTTGTGGAGGATGCAGCAGGCCACCACGATGCAGGCGACCCTCTCAGCCTTGTACTGGAGGGCCCATCCAGGGTGGTCCAGGCACCTGAAGCGCATCTTCAGGATGCCGAAGCACTGCTCGATCACACCCCTGGTGGCTATATGGGCGTCGTTGTAGTGGGTCTCCGCGCGGCCTGTGGCCTCCGGATAGGTGTCATCAGCCACTGGCACAACGGGTAACCCCTGTCACCAAGGAGCCAACCCCTCAACCGGGCGGGGTGTCCCTCAAACATACCAGGAATCACCGAGTGTGCCAGGATGAAGGAGTCATGCACACTGCCTGGGTACGGGGCACAGAAATGCACGATGCGCAGCTGATGGTCACAGACTAGCTGGATGTTCATCGACTTAGTGTTCAGTTCGTGTGTAGTGGCGGTTATCCGCAGGCGCCTTTGGGTGACATGCATCCTGTCTCTCATCCCCTGGATCCGGGGCATCCCGGTGATGGCAGCGAACCCTGCTGCCCGGACATCCTGGGTCCACATGGATGTATTGAGGCGCCTGTGTGTATAGGGCATCTGTGATGATGGAAGTACACCTGTGCGCCGAGGTCTATGAGATCCTGGACGGGACCAACTCGGTGACTGGAAGGACCCCGTCGCATAGAAGTTCAGGGCGATCGTCACCTTGACGGTCACCAGAAGTGGGTGTCCTTCCCCATACCCTTGCCAGATGTGCCATCATATGGCAGATGTGTCGCACTGTCTCTCTGCTCAACTGGAATCTCCGATGACATGCCCGGTCCTGCAGGTCCTCAAAAGACAGGCAGTGCCGGTACACATGGGGCGCCTCCTTGGCACCTCCTCGTCCTGTTGGGCGACCAGCCCTTCATCCTGTGCGGCCGCCACCTGCCACCTGCCCCTCTTCAGCCCATTCCTCTGCAGCCCGCTCCTCTGAAGGCCGCTCTGCTGCTGCCCGCTCCGCCCTCCTTCCTTCCTCGTCCTCTCCGAGTGGCCCCTGCTCACGTGGTCACAGGGTATCTCGCAGAGCTGCAACCATCGCCACATTGGCCAGCATTGCAGGTCAAATGCCATTTTCTGCAGGGGGTGAAAGGTCAACATGTTAGCATGGCGCATACTCCCGTGCCCAACCAGGGCTACATGGTGGCCCCGTTTGGCATTGCGGGCTCCGCCCCTTCCCGCACCTCTGCACCATCAGCCCATGGGGGCCCACAGTCCTGGTGCCAATCCCTGCTGCCAGGGGTACCATTGGTTGGCACTTCCCTCGCTAGGGGCTGCCGTGGGTGTTGTCCTGGATGGTCCGCCAGTCGGTGGAGACCAGTTGGGCGGGGTGTTCAGGGGCCAGGGCGCAGGGGGTGGGTGCACCCATACAGCCGGTGTGGAACCAGGCGCCGAGGTGGGTGGTCAGTGAGTGCTCAGCAAGATGGCCACCGTAATGGCGGTCGGTGCCCAGTCACTGCCCCAGTCCTGTGGGGGGGGGGGGGGGGGGGGGCACACTGACTGTTCGGCCTGTTCCCCCTCCCCCCTGCCCTACCCCGGCCCTGGCAGGGACATCCCCGCCGCAGCCAGCACGGCCAGTATCTGGGCCAGCAGCCTGCAGTCTCTCCACGCCATTTAAAACTTCCTCTCTCTCGCTCAGCAGTCACGACGCCTGGTTCATGATTTTTGAGAGCATAAGTGTACTCGAGAACCCGGCCGATCTCGGAGGCCCCGGAGAATAGCGTGTCAGGCCCGCTAATGATATGCCGACTGTACTTTTACCCGGTGCGCCGAGCGATGCATTGATGCCATTTTTGGCATCAAACTGGCGCCTTCCATGATTTTGGCGTCAGACGCTATTCTCCGCCCAATTGCGTTTTGCAATTTCGCCATCGGCAATCAGAGAATCCCGTCCAATATTATTAGTCCTCGCTATTTGATTTGCACTGAAATGGAACCACACTAGCTGACCTCAAAATTATATTTTTTTACTCAGTTTTCCACCTTTCTTCTGCCTCAGTTCCTTTATTCTGGGCTATCAGGTGGTGAATGGTTTGAAATTAGCTATGCAATATCAGCGTAATTTAAATGGCATGAAATGCACTTTTGTGAATGGGGGTGGTAGAACTCGTCCGACAACATTCTTCTTACATCTACTTTCGGAAAGTTTTGCTTTCTCATGAGATTTGTCTTCCGTGCCTCTGTGAAACCTGATGAAATGCAGTGATTGTAAGTTGATTACTGGTTGAAGATTCGCTGGCTGCAGGTTCGAGGTCGAATAACGACGGGTCAGAATACAGGAGGGAGATTGAGAACCTAGTGGAGTGGTGCAGCGACAACAATCTCTCCCTCAATGCCAGCAAAACAAAAGAGCTGAGGCGGGATTCTCTCAGCCCACGCTGGGTCGAAGAATCGCCAGGCCGGGCGCGATTCGCGCGACGACGCCCGACCCCGGTCCACCGATTCTCCAGTCGGGGGCTGCTCTACGCGGTGATTCTCTGGCCGGGATGGGTGGCCGCCCAAAAAAGCCCACGTCCCGCCGGCGCTGTTCACATCTGGTCTTACCCAGCGGGACCTCGGCATCCATCCTGTCTGGGGCGTCCTAGTTGGGGGGGGTTCTGACCCTGGGGGGGCAGGGGGCCTCCACCGTGGCCTGGCCCGTGATCGGGGCCTACCGATCGGCGGGCCGGCTTGTTGTGGTGGAGGCCTCTTTTGCTCCGCGTCGCATTTTGTTGTCCTTCGAAAGAACAACTTACTATTATAATAAGGTCGAGTCCAAACTATAAGCAGTATTTTGTTTACGTTACCTGACCTACTTATTTTCGTTCAAAAGCAGTGTTAAAATATAAGCAATATTCCCAGCATGCTTATAACTGGGCAACTCATTAATTTCCCTTCCACAAGCTGGAGCAGACCATCCTCCTTCTGGATTTTTTAGTCTGACGGTATCACCTGTTGTCAGTGGTTTGAGCTTGATCGCGTGCTGATCATAGTATTGCTTCTGTTTAGAACGTTGTTCCTGCATTCTGTTGAGAACAGGTATGTGATCGGATCTTGAAATTGCATGGCTGGTAAAATTGTTCTGATGTCTCTGCCAAAAAGCATCTGTGCCGGCGACAGTCCTGAGCTTAATGGGGTTGCTTGGTACGGAAACAGAGCCAGGTGGATGTCGGATCGTGAATCATTCACCTTGCTTATGAGTTGCTTGATGATGTGAACACCTTTCTCAACTTTCCCATTAGATTATGGGTAGCATGGACTAGATGTCACATGACAAAAGTTGTAGTTGTCTGAGAACTCTCCCCATTCCCAGCTCGCAAAACAAGGACCATTATCGGACATTACCATGTGCGGAATCCCATATCGCGAAAACGTCTCCTTATGACAGATGAAGACAGATCAGGGAGTTTCATGACCTCCGGAAATTTCGAGTAATAGTCCATGATTAGAATGTAGTCACAGCATGAAATAAATCGATGCCTACTTTGGTCCATGGTGACGTTGTTTGCTCGTGTTGCTGAAGTGGCTCTTTGCACTGTGCAGGCTGATGCCTCTGACAGGTGTCACATGTCATGATCATGTCAGTGATGTATTTGTTGATACCAGGCCAGTAAACTGCCTGCCGTGCTCGCCTCTTGCATTTCTCGATTCCGAGATATCGCTCAGGAACCTTGTGTAGCATCTCGGCGCGTAGACTCGGCAGAATGACAATTTGGTCATTGCATAACAGAAGTCCATCAACTGCTGTTAACTCGTTCTTGACGTTCTGATATTGTGGGCATTGTCCCTTTGTCCAACCATGCTGGAGAAGGTGCTTAACTCTGAGCAAACTTGCATCTTTTTTCGTCTCTTGACGAATCTGTTGTAGCTTCTCGTCAGAAGCGGGAATATTTTCCGTGCATAACTGTTTGAGCTTCGATTTCTCTAATGAATTCTGGTGGTGAGCTTTCTGTGTCGATTGATCTGGACAGCGTGTCGACAATGACGAGGTCTTTTCCCGGGGTGTATACCAAGGTGAAATCATATCTCCTTAATTTCATCATGATGCGTTGCAGGCGACGAATCATGTCATTTCGATTCTTGTCTATTATGTGAACTAACGGTCTGTGATCCGTTTCCACTATGAATGTGGGAATGTCGTACACATAGTCATGGAATTTTAGAATGCCCGTGAGTAGTCCGCGACATTCTTTTTCTCTGTGTGCGTATCTGCACTCTGTTGCAGTCATGGCCCTGGAAGCGTATGCAATTGGGATCCAGTCAGATTAATCGTCCTGTTGTAGAAGAACATGGCCTATCCCGTCCTGACTGACATCAGTGGAGATTTTGGTCAGCCTGGTGGGGTCAAAGAAGGTGAGAGTTGGTGCCATTGTCAGTTGCTGTTTGAGATCCACCCATTCATTTTGGTGACATTATATCCATTCAAAATCAGTGGTCTTCCGTATCAGATTGTGTAAAGCTGACGTTCTCGTGGACAGATTCGGGATAAACTTGCCCAGGAAATTTACAAAGCCCAGAAACCGTAACACAGCCTTTTTATCATGTGGCGTCTTCATGTTCTGGATCGCATAAATCTGGCCTAACATCTTGAGACGATATTTTATCTCCCAAGAAGTCTACAGATGTCTATGCAAATGTGCACTGTGAGTAGTTGAGTTTCAGACCATACTGATAGATTCTCTGAAAACAAATATGAAAATCATATACACCAGTATATCATGGTGCAGATACACACACACTGATGGACACACAGCAGGACCAATCAACACACACAACACCGCAGCCAATCACCAGTTAGAGCATACTCACTATAAAGACAGAGGGCATCAGAGTTCCCGCTCATTCGGGATGCAGCCTCCTAGTAGAACAGGGTTTACAGCTTACAGCACAAATCCTCCCCATGTGCTGAGTGCATCGACTGGTTTGGACAGGCATAGGTATTTAGTTTAATCTAACATTGTGTTAACCCACAGTGAAAGTATGTTCAACAGTTTCTAACTTAATAAAATAGTACAACACTATTTTAAGTGTTGATGGCCTGTATGTGTTCCACAGATCCAGAGCAACCAACACATAAACTTCAGGCGACAAATGTGTTCATCTTCTGTTGTAGACCACATCATTATGGCGTCAATATAGACTCTCACACCATCGATACCCTCAGTCATCTGCTCCATTATCCTGTGGAAAATTTCTGAGCGGAGATTATTCCAAAGTGCATGCGGTTAAAACAGAAGCGTCCAAATGGCGTATTGAATGTGCACAGTAATCTGCTCAAGTCGTCAGGCTGCATCTGCCAGAATCCCTGCGAAGCATCGAGTTTCGTGAAGATGCGAGCATTCGCCATCTCAGATGTGATCTCTTCATGCTTGGGGATGGGGTAGTGGTCCCTGCGAATATTCTTGTTCAGGTCCTTTGGGTCCATGCAGATTCGAAGATCGCCAGATGGTTTCTTGACACATACTAGAGAGCTGACCCAGTCAGTCGGCTGCATGACTCGAGAGATGATACCTTGTGACTGTAGCTTTTCGAATTCTAATTTAAACTTCTCTCGCAAAGGAGCTTGGAACTCTCCTGGGTGGAGGAATTACAGGTCTTATTCTTTTTTCAGCAAAATCTTGTACTGGCAGGGTAAAGTGCCCATACCTTGTTTTTAAAATATTTTTATTCAAGTATTTGCAAATTATTATAACAATAACAAAAACAATAACAATGGCATTGACATGGTAAAATAAACATTTCCCCACCGACCCAAGCTTCACAAACCACAACCATCTAATGCCTATCCTTCCCCCCCTCTCCCCCCCCTTTGGAATACTGCTTCTGCTGACATTTTAATTTTCCCCGAGAAAATCAACGAATGGCTGCCACCTCCGAGAGAACCCCAACATTGATCCTCTTAAGGCAAACTTTATTTTCTCAAGCCATGTCACTAACCCAGGTCTCTACACTCGGGGGCTTCGAGTCCTTCCACATTAAAAGGATCCGTCTCCGGGCTACTAGGGAGGCAAAGGCCAGGACATCGGCCTCTTTCACTCCCTGAACTCCCGGATCTTCTGACACTCCAAAGATCGCTACCTCTGGACTCGGCACCACCCGAGTTCCCAGCACCATGGACATTGCCTTCGCAAGCCCCTGCCAAAACCCTCTGAGCTTTGGGCACGTCCAGAACATGTGGACATGGTTTGCTGGGGTTCCCACACACCTCACACATCTATCTTCTACCCCGAAAAACTTGCTCATCCTCGCCGCCGTCATATGTGCCTGGTGGACCACCTTAAATTGTATTAGGCTAAGCCTGGCACATGAAGAGGAGGAATTGACCCTGCTTAGGGCGTCCACCCATTGACTTGCCTTTAATTCTCCACCTTGCCCATCCTCCCACTTGCCCTTAAACTCCTCCACCGGGGTTTCCTCCGCCTCCAGCACCTCCTGGTAGATATCCAACAGGACACTACTCTATCCTGTATCCCCCGTGGCGGCAACAGCGGAAAGGCCGGCACCTGTGTTCTCAGGAAGTCTCCCACTTGCAAATATCTAAAACCATTCCCTGGCGGCAGTTTAAATTTATCCTCCAGCGCCTTCTAGCTGGGAAAGCTCCCGTCTATAAATAGATCCCCCATCCTTCTAATTCCTGCCCTCTGCTAGCTCTGCTACCCGCCATCCAGCCTGCCCGGTGCAAACCTGTGATTGTTGCAAATCACGGTCCAGACCGACGCACCTTCCGCATTCTTATGCCTCCTCCATTGCCCCCAGATCCTCAGAGTCGCCACTACCACCGGACTTGTGGAGTACAGGGCCAGCGAGAACGGCAGAGGTGCCGTTACCAATGCCCCCAGACTGGTGCCTTTACAAGACGCCGCCTCCAGCCGCTCCCATGCCAACCCCTCCCCCATCACTCACTTCTGAATCATGGCGATGTTAGCCGCCCAGTAGTAGTTGCAGAAGTTCGGCAGCGCCAACCCACCCTCCCCCCGAATACGCTCCAACCACATTATTTTCACCCGCGGGGTTTTATTCGCCCACACAATCGCCGAGATGATCCTGTTCACCCGCTTGAAAAAGGCCTGAGGGATGAAGATGGGGAGGCACTGAAAGACAAACAGAAATCTGGGGAGGACCGTCATTTTCACGGTCTGAACCCTCCACGCCAGTGACAATGGGAGCATGTCCCATCTCTTAAAGTCCTCTTCCATTTGCTCTACCAACCGGGATAGATTAAGCTTATGCAGTACCTCCCATTTCCGAGCCACCTGGATTCCCAGATAGCGAAAGCTCTTCCCTGCCATTCTAAGCGGCAGCTCTCCCAGTCTCTCCTCCTGCCCTCTTGCCTGGATCACAAACATCTCGCTCTTCCCCATGTTCAAGTTATACCCCAAAAAACTGCCAAATTCCCCCAAGATCCGCTTGACCTCGCCCATCCCCTCCAGTGGGTTTGAAATGTACAGGAGAAAATCGTCCGCATAGAGTGAGACCCGATGCTCCAACCCCCCCCCCCCCCCCGCCCCGCCCCCGAGCCAGCCCCTGCCAGTTCCTCGAAGCTCTTAGCGCCATGACCAGTGGCTCTATAGCTAGAGCAAACAGTAACTGGGAGAGGGGGCACCCTTGCCTCGTCCCTCGATGTAATTTGAAATACCCCGACCCCAGCCGGTTGGTAAGTACGCTCGCTACAGGCGCCTGGTAGAGCAACCACACCCAGCCAGTAAAGCCCTCTTCAAACCCAAATCTTCTCAGCTCCTCCCACAGGTACTCCCTGTAGCGCACAAAGACTCCGTGAGATGAATAGAGTGAATTCAATGAGGCTTTATTAAGCGTGTCTGTTCCCCCGCAGCTCGATAGTAGAATGGCCTGCCGGGGAGGACTCCGGCTTCTTATACTCCGCCTTCAGGGCGGAGCTAGAGGTCAACGGCCAACCAGGACCCGGGATCTGTCAGCCAATGACATTAGGGCTTCCAGTCCCACATGACCCCTAATACATACTACCACATTCACCCCTTGTCAAAAATGAACCCGGCGGGGTGATGCTTCGTATGGTGGTAAGGGTTTACAGGGCTGGTCCTGGGAGGATAACATTCACATGGCAATAAAGTATTGTACAATTTTGTCCTGTTTCAACTATTTACAGAAGGTATCGGGAGAAAAGCAAAATGTTCTTGTGAAAAGTCCATATATTGATTTAGATCGACGTCACGAGTCGGTCGGGCGGTCTGGTCGTCCGTGTCGATCGCCTCGGCCCCGGTGGTGGTGGTGGTGCTTGTACCGGTGTTTTCGTCTCCGGGAGCCTTACGGTTTCAGCTTGGGCTTTATTCTTGGTCGGGCCTGAGGGAAGGGGAACCGATCCTCCTGGGAAGGGGGCGGTCGCGGGGTGCGGCGGTGGCAGGAAGGGGGGTGTTGGGTGAATGGTGTCGGGGGGGTGTGTGTGTTGCCGGCGGGCGCCAGATCCCGCAGGGAGACCGTGTCCTGTCGGCCGTCGGGGTACTCCACGTAAGCGTACTGCGGGTTCGCATGGAGGAGGTGAACCCTTTCGACCAACGGGTCCGCCTTATGTGCCCGCACATGCTTTCGGAGCAAGATGGGTCCTGGGACCGCCAGCCAGGTCGGCAGCGACGTTCCAGAGGAGGACCTTCTAGGGAAGACAAGGAGACGCTCATGAGGCGTTTGATTAGTGCTCGTACATAATAGTGACCGGATGGAGTGGAGAGCGTCCGGGAGGACCTCCTGCCACCGTGAAACTGGGAGGTCCCTGGACCGTAGGGCCAGTAGGACGGTCTTCCAGACCGTGCCGTTCTCCCTCTCTACTTGCCCGTTCCCCCGGGGGTTGTAGCTGGTCGTCGTGCTTGAGGCTATGCCCTTGCTGAGCAGGAACTGGCGCAGCTCGTCACTCATGAAAGAGGACCCCCTGTCGCTGTGGACGTATGCGGGGCAACCGAACAGTGTGAAGATGGTGTTCAGGGCTTTAATGACTGTGGCCGCGGTCATGTCAGAGCAGGGAATGGCGAATGGGAAGCGGGAGTATTCGTCCACCACATTAAGAAAGTATGTGTTGCGGTCGGTGGAGGGGAGGGGCCCTTTGAAATCGAGACTAAGGCGTTCAAAGGGGCGGGAAGCCTTAATCAGGTGCGCACCATCCGGCCTGAAAAAATGCGGTTTGCATTCCGCGCAGATGTGGCAGTCCCTTGTGACTGTACGGACCTCCTCTAAAGAGTATGGGAGATTGCGGGACTTGATAAAGTGGAAAAACCGAGTGACCCCGGGGTGGCAGAGGTCCTCGTGGAGGGTTTGGAGGCGGTTAATTTGTGCGTTGGCACATGTGCCGCGGGATAGGGCATCGGACGGCTCGTTCAGCTTTCCGGGACGATACAAAATCTCGTAGTTGAAGGTGGAGAGCTCGATCCTCCACCTTAAGATCTTGTCGTTTTTGATTTTGCCCCACAGTGCATTATCGAACATGAAGGCTACCGACCGTTGGTCAGTGAGGAGAGTGAATCTCCTGCCGGCCAGGTAATGCCTCCAATGTCGCACAGCTTCCACTATGGCTTGGGCTTCCTTTTCCACTGAGGAGTGGCGGATTTCTGAGGCGTGGAGGGTCCGGGAGAAAAAGGCTACGGGTCTGCCCGCTTGGTTAAGGGTGGCCGCTAGAGCTACGTTGGAGGCGTCGCTCTCAACCTGGAAGGGGAGGGACTCGTCGATGGCGCGCATCGTGGCCTTTGCGATATCCGCTTTGATGCGGCTGAAGGCCTGGCAAGCCTCTGTCGACAGATGGAAGGTCGTGGTTTGTATTAGGGGGCGGGCCTTGTCTGCGTACTGGGGGACCCACTGGGCGTAGTATGAAAAAAAACCCAGGCAGCATTTCAGGGCTTTTGGGCAGTGCGGGAGGGGAAATTCCATGAGGGCGCGCATACGTTCGGGGTCGGGGCCTATTATCCCATTGCGCACTACGTAGCCCAGAATGGCTAGCCGGTTGGTGCTAAAAACGCACTTGTCCTCGTTGTACGTGAGGTTCAGGGCTTTGGCGGTCTGGAGGAATTTTTGGAGGTTGGTGTCGTGGTCCTGCTGGTCGTGGCCGCAGATGGTTACATTGTCGAGATACGGGAACGTGGCCCGCAACCCATGTTGATCAACCATTCGGTCCATCTCCCGTTGGAAGACCGAGACCCCGTTTGTGACGCCAAATGGGACCCGTAGGAAATGGTATAATCGCCCGTCTGCCTCGAAGGCTGTGTACTTGCGCTCACTTGGGTGGATGGGGAGCTGATGGTAGGCGGACTTGAGGTCCACGGTGGAGAAGACTTTATATTGGGCAATCCGATTGACCATGTCGGATATGCGGGGGAGAGGGTACGCGTCTAGTTGTGTGTACCTGTTGATGGTCTGGCTATAGTCTATGACCATCCTTTGTTTCTCCCCTGTCTTCACTACTACCACCTGCGCTCTCCAGGGACTATTGCTGGCCTGGATTATGCCTTCCTTTAGTAGCCGCTGGACTTCGGACCGAATGAAGGTCCGGTCCTGGGCGCTGTACCGTCTGCTCCTAGTGGCGACGGGTTTGCAATCCGGGGTGAGGTTCGCAAACAAGGACGGGGGTTGCACCTTGAGGGTTGCGAGGCCGCAGATAGTGAGTGGGGGTATTGGGCCGCCGAATTTGAACGTAAGGCTCTGTAGATTGCATTGGAAATCTAATCCCAGTAATGTGGGGGCACAGAGTTGGGGAAGGACGTTTAGTTTGTAGTTTTTGAACTCCCTCCCCTGCACCGTTAGGGTAACTATGCAGAATCCTTGGATCTGTACGGAGTGGGATCCTGCAGCTAGGGAAATCTTTTGTGCGCTGGGATAGGTGGTCAAGGAACAGCGTCTTACCGTGTCGGGGTGGATAAAGCTCTCCGTGCTCCCGGAGTCGACTAGGCATGGTGTCTCGTGGCCGTTTATTAGCACCGTTGTCGTCGTCGTCTGGAGTGTCCGGGGCCGAGCTTGATCGAGCGTAATTGAAGCAAGACGTGGTTGTAGTAGTGGAGTGGGGTCCGTTGTTGCCGTCCACGATGGCGTCGGGATGAACAAAATGGCTGCCCCCATACATCGCACATGGCTGGGGGGGTCACAAGATGGCGGTGGGGGTGGACAAAATGGCCGCCCCCATGCATCGTACAGGTCTGGGGTGGTCCAAGATGGCGGCGCCCTTCCTCCCCTCGTGGTGGCCGGGACCCAAAATGGCGGCGTCTGCGGGTCGCACATGGGGCGCTGGGGGGGTTGGGGAGCGTTAGGACCGCGCGGGGCTCCCTCATCTCTGGGGACAGCGGTGGTCAGGACCCAAGTTGGTAGCACCGGCGGGTCAGACGTGGGGCGCGTGGGGGGGGGTTTGGGGGGCGTTAGAGATGCGCAGAACTCCCTGTTCTTCGGGGAGAGCGGTGGTCGGGACCCAAAGTGGAAGCGCCGGCGGGTCATACGGGGGGGGGGGGGTTGGGGAGCGTAAGCGGCGTGCATGGCTCCCTGTTCTCCCGGGACCGCGGTGGTCGGGACCCAGAGCGGCTGCGCCTGCGGGTCGTACATGGGGCGCTGGGGGGGTTGGGGAGCGTAAACGGCTTGCAGGGCTCCCTGTTCTCCCAGGACAGCGGCGACCTCGCGGGACCGGCACACAACCGCGAAATGGCCCTTTTTCCTGCAGCTCTTGCAGATTGCTGCGCGGGCCGGGCAGCGCTGCCGGGGGTGTTTCGCCTGGCCGCAGAAATAGCAGCGGGCGCCCCCGGTGCGACTTGGCGTTTGGACCGCGCAAGCCTGTGGGGTGTCCGGGGGGGGGGGTTTTGTCGCGACGGGTACTTACGGAGCCCAATGGGCTGCCGCGCGGTCGGGGCCGTAGGCGCGGGTATTACGCGCGGCCACGTCTAGGGAGGCTGCTAGGGCCCGGGCCTCTGAGAGTCCTAGCGACTCTCTTTCTAGAAGTCTTTGGCGGATTTGGGAGGAATTCATACCTGCCACAAAAGCATCGCGCATTAACATGTCCGTGTGTTCATTTGCGTTCACTGAAGGGCAGCTGCAGGCTCGTCCCAAAATCAGCAGCGCGGCGTAGAATTCGTCCATCGATTCTCTGGGACCTTGCCGTCTCGTCACGAGCTGGTAGCGAGCGTAGATTTGGTTAACTGGGCGGACATAGAGACTTTTCAGTGCTGCGAACGCCGTCTGGAAATCCTCCGCGTCTTCGATGAGGGAGAAAATCTCCGTGCTCACCCTCGAGTGCAGGACCTGTAGTTTTTGGTCTTCTGTGACCCGGCCGGTGGCCGTTCTGAGGTAGGCCTCAAAACAAGTCTGCCAGTGCTTGAAGGCTGCTGCCGCGTTCACTGCGTGGGGGCTGATCCTCAGGCATTCCGGAATGATCCTGAGCTCCATAGTCCTTTTTAGGCACGCTTAATAAATTGTAGCGCACAAAGACTCCGTGAGACGAATAGAGTGAAGTCGATGAGGCTTTATTAAGCGTGTCTGTTCCCCCGCAGCTCGATAGTAGAATGGCCTGCGGGGGAGGACTCCGGCTTCTTATACTCCGCCTTCAGGGCTGAGCTAGAGGTCAACGGCCAACCAGGACCCGGGATCTGTCAGCCAATGACATTAGGGCTTCCAGTCCCACATGACCCCTAATACATACTACCACACTCCCACTCTACCCGATCAAAGGCCTTCTCCGTGTCCATCGCTACCACCACCTCCGCCTCTCCTCTCTATGAGGGCATCATAATAACATTTAGAAGCCTCCGCACGTGGCCTTGAGCTGCCTGCCCTTAACGAATCCCATCTGGTCTTCCCCTATCACCTCCGGAACGCAGTCTTCTATCCTTGTGGCCAATATCTTAGCCAACTACTTGGCATTTACATTCAGAAGTGAGATTGGCCTATATGACCCACTCTGCTCAGGGTCCTTCTCCCGCCTAAGAATAAGTGAAATCGCGGCCTGCGACATTGTCGGGGGGAGGATTCCCTTCTCTCTAGCCTCATTAAATGTCCTCACCAGCAGTGGGCTCAATATCCCTGAGAGTATCTTATAAAATTCCACCGAGTAGCCGCCTTGCCCCAGAGCTTTGCCCGACTACATGCTCTCCAGCCCCTTGATAACTTCCTCCATCTCAATTGGGGCTCCCAGCCCCTCCAACAGGTCCTCCTCTACCCTCGGAAACTCCAACTGATCCAAAAATTGCCTCATCTCCTCCACACCAGCCGAGGGTTTCGACTCATATAATTTACTGTAAAGTTCATTAAACACTTTGTTCACCCCCCTGGGTCCAAGACCATGTTCCCGTCCCTATTCTTCACTCTACCAATCTCCCTGGCCGCCTCTCACTTCCGAAGCTGTTGAGCCAACAGCCTCCTCGCCTTTTCCCCGTACTCATAAACCGCCCGGTTTACCTCCCTCAATTGTTCCACTGCTTTCCCTGTGGTCAACAACTCAAACTCCGCCTGCAGCTTCCGCCGCTCCCTCAGGAGCCCCGCGTCTGGGGCTTCCGCGTATCTCCTGTCAACCCGGAGTATTTCCTCCACTAATCTCTCCCTCTCTGCCCGTTCACCCTTTTCCCTGTGGGACCAAATCAAAATTAGCTCCCCTCTAACAACCGCCTTCAGAGCTTCCCACACCGTTGCCACAGATACCTCTCCCGTGTCATTCCAGATAGTTCTGAATGGATGTATTCACCCGCCCGCAGACCGCTTCATCCGCTAGCAACCCCAGATCCAATCTCCAAAACGGACGTTGCACTCTCTCCTCGCCAACCCGCAAATCCACCCAATGCGGGGCATGATCCGAGACTACAATTGCCGAGTATTCCGTCCCCACCACTCTCGATATTAGCGCCCTGCTCAGAACAAAAATGTCAATACGAGAGTAAACCTTATGGACATGAGAAACAAAAGAAAACTCCTTCGCCCTCAGCCGTATAAACCTCCACGGGTCTATACCCCCCATCTCTGCCAAAAAGCCCTTCAATTCCTTTGCCACAGCCCGCCTCCTCCCTGACCTAGATATTGACCGATTCAATTCCGGATCAATGACCGTGTTAAAGTCTCCCCCCATGATCAGGCTATGCAACTCTAAGTCTGGGATCTTACCTAACACCCGCCTCATAAACTCCACATCGTCCCAATTCGGAGCATATAGGTTCATGAGCACCACGCGTACACCCTACAACCTTCCACTCACCATTATGTACCTACCCCCCTTATCTGACACGATTCTCCCAGCCTCGAATGCCACTCGCTTACTAATCAAAATTGCTAACCCCCTGGTCTTTGAGTCCAGCCCTGAGTGGAACACCTGGCTAACCCAACCCTTCCTCAATCTCGCCTGATCTATGACCTGAGGATGTGTCTCCTGCAGCATAGCCACGTCTGCCTTCAGTTCCCTTAGATGCGCGAACACGTGAGCCCTCTTGAACGGCCCATTCAGTCCTCCCATGTTCCACGTAGTCAGCCTGGACGGGGGGCTTCCACCACCCCCCTACCCCCTGCTGACTAGCCATCACCCCTTTTAGGCCAGCCCCGGGACCGCGCCCCCCCGCTTCCCCAAGTACCCTCATGAGCAGCAGCCACTCCCGATCTCCCATTTATTCCCCGACAATAGTTCCTTCCCTGTCAGCAAAGCAGTCTCCCCCCCTGTTCCCCCCCCCCAACGGCACCAGAAACTTCATCCCCTTAAGGCCAAGCATCAGTTTAACACTTGCTCACCCCCCATTACGCTTCCGAGAGTCAGCTGTACCATGCTGATCACGATAACTCCCGCCCCTGGCGCCAAACAGTGTGTCTCCCTATTGTTCGAACCTCTCCCCCCACATGAATAAACCTATGAACAGCATCACATTCCCCAGCAAGTAAACAGCAGCAAAAACAAACAAACAAAAAGATACAATTAGCAGAAACCAGTGAAGAGACAGTTCCTTAAGGCAAAATCTCGTCTCCCAAAGAAAAGCTCTAACTTGAAGACTCCCTCCCCCCCACTTCAAATCCCTGCAAGGCAAAGCACCCTACCACCATCACCGCAGCCCACAATTTCCCCCAGAATGACTTGAAATCTCTTTTCTTTTGAAAAACCAGTCCAGTAATACGAGCCGCTGCTACAAAGCTTCTCCGCAACTTAAGTGTCCTTTTAAATCGTCTCCAACTTCTTTTCTTTAATGAATGCCCAAAAATCATCCGGCATCTCAAAATAAAAGTCTCGCTCCTCATGCGTAACCCACAGCTGCACTGGGTACAGCATCCTAAACTTCACCCCTTCTTGAAGAGTGTCTCCTTTGCCCGATTGAACCCAGCCCGTCTCTTGGCCAACTCCGCTCCCAGGTCCTGTTAAATACGCAACTCACAGTTCTCCCATTTGCTGCTCCGTTCTTTCTTGGCCCACTGCAGGACGTGCTCCTTATCTGTAAACTGGTGAAAACGTACCACCATGGCCCTCGGCGGGTTATTCGCCCTGGGCTTCCTCGCAAGGGCTCTATGCGCTCTGTCCACCTCCAGGGGCCGAGGGAACGCCCCAGCCCCCATCAACTTCTCCAGCATGTCCGTCACATATGCCCTTGCATCCTATCCTTCACTGCCTTCAGGGAGGCCAACGATTCTGAGGTTCTGCTTACTGGACCTATTCTCCAGGTCCTCCAGCTTCTCCTGCATCCTCTTCTGGCAGTCATCCAGCACCTCAACCTTGTTCTCCAGCACAGTTATATAGTCCTCCTGGTCGGATAACTTTTGTTCGATCTCCCGTATCGCTTTCCCCTGGGTCTCCTGATTCAAGACTACTTGATCAATCGAAGCCTTGATCGGGTCTAGCGTATCATTTTTCAGCTTGGCGAAGCAGTCCTCAAAAAACTTCACCAACTGCTCCGTCGACCACTGTGCCATCTCTCCTCAGCCCTTGCCCTCCGCCATGCTGTCCCGCGGTACCAGCTCCGCTTGCTTCTCGCTGCCAGGACTGAGTCGTTTCACATGGCCACTTCTGGTCCAATTCTCCATAAATCAGAGAAGGAATCCTCCTTACTGCAGCACAGTTCACCGACTTGTCCCAAAAAATCCACGAAACATCAGGGGAAAAGTGTCCGAAAGTCCATTACAGGCGGGAGCTATCGAATGTGCAACCTACTCCTCCATTGCCACCACCAGAAGTGAGTGCCCATACCTTTAAATACGTCAGGGTATTCTTGAAGTATCAGCCAGGTTTCATCTTCCATGCATGATGCATCCTGAGTGTGCATGAAAATTCTTTGAACAAGCCGAAAGTCTTTGCAAGCCTGAGCGCCTAGCAGTGAGGATTTGCCGTTTTCCACGAGTTCAAATCGTAGCTTCTGCTTTATTGTCTTGTTTTTTACTTGGAGATGGCACGATCCCATTGATGCGATCTGATTGCCACTGTAGCCCTTCAGCCTACATGCAGCAGGTATCATCTCGAGTTCTCCTGGAATGGAGTTGAGATCTTTGTTTGTCAGTAGGTTGGCTGAAGCCCCAATGTCAAGTTTGAAGACTATCGGAAAATGGTTGACTTGCACTGTTGAAGTCCATTCACAGCTTCACTGCTGGAATCGATCATGTTGACCGGTTGAGGAGTGCTGGAAGTTGCGTGAAGCTCCTCAATTTTTTCAATCGTTCCCACGAAAAATGTATTGTCGAATGAGAGATTGTCCTCTTCTGAGGAATAATTGCCGTCATATTTTTTCTGCACCATTGATTCCACATTGCGAAAGTTCAAGTTCCTTTGTTTTGGTCTCTGAGTTTTTATTTGCACTGCCTGCATCGTGCTTGTGTTTTCCACACTTTAAACATTGTTTGCCTTGAGTCGGACATTGCCCTTTTAAGTGGGTGTTGCCACATCGGTGACACGTCATGACGTTGTCTCTCCACGCTCGCGCATGTGGAGAAGTCTTTCCGTCCGTTTTGAATTTCCGTGCGACGTGCGCATGCGCGTGCCCCGGGTCGTAGTGCCCGTGCGCTGGAGTGCCGTTTGAAATGTGCTTCCTGGAAGCCTGCGACACTATCTTTACCGGCTCGACCTCGTGGTGGAGATGTGGGCCCTGTTCCCGGAATAAAACTCATCATCAACACCTTTGCATTGCGATCCCTAAAGTTAAATCTCTCCATGTTAATAACGGTTTTCTCAATCCTTCACCGCATATTTCATGTACTATTTGGTCTCTGATGAGAGAATAATGCAAGTTTTCAGAGTTCCAAGTCTGAGCCAGTAACTTTAAATCTGTGACAAAGCTGGTGAAAGATTCTCCAGGTTTTTGGTTTTTACACATGTCTTTTAAACCTGAATCTCTCAAAGATTTCATTAATGTGAGTTTGGCAATGGCCTTCAAATTTTGTAACTAGTACATCAAGTTTGGTTTTGTCCTCTCTTTCAGAGTAAGTAAAAGAGTTGTATATTTCTACAGCCTACTGTCCTGCCATGGATAAAATCAGAGTTATTTTCCCAACTTCAGAAGCAGTGGTCAGATCCTTATCTTCCAGAAAGATATTAAATTGCTGTATAAAAAGTTTCCAATTAGAATGAAGCTTACCGGTGGTTTTGAGCAGACATGGTCCATCACGCTGATTGGTCTCTGAGGGATCTGAATGTTGCGAAGCCTTCCCGAGTCGAATGTCCGGTACGAGTTTTCTTCTTTTTTTGTTCTTTCTTTCTCGTCCTTATCTAATCTATCTGGTGAGCTTTCCTGGAGTGACACCTGGTACCATTGTCATGATAATGTCACTTTAAGAAATGTTTGGCTGCTCATATTACTGCAGTGATGTCAGAGTGTGGGTGGAGCTGAGCTCTGGCTCTGTTTTTTTAGTTTCACTTTGAGAAAAGCTTGGGTATGTCTGTGTCTTTTTGGTTTAGTTTTCAGTGTTGGAGCTGAAGCCAGACAAAGCAGGTGCACTGCTGTTCTCTCTGCCATGAAAAGACTATCTCTTGATCATTTGGTGAATTCAGAATTATAAATGTTCTCAGTCGTGAATGTAAACCTGATGTGCTTCTGTTAAAAGGTGTTTCTTTTGTCTTCTGGATGTTGTTTGGGAAGTTATTAAGGATTACTTAGAGTTATATTCTTTGGGGGTTGTATTTGAATTGATGGTTGCTAAGATGTTCACTGTATGTTTTAAAAAGGTTAACTTGAGTTCATAGAATAAATATTGTTTGACTTTAAAAAATACTTTTCAATTTCTGCTGTACCACACCTGTAGAGTGGGCCTTGTGCTCCCCATACCACAATCTATTAAAAGTTGTGGGTCAGGTTATCTCCATGATACACTTTGGGGTTATCTAAACCCTGGCCCATTACAAATTGGGGGCTCTCGGGGGATAAAAGTCTATCATTTGGATTGGCTTAGTGAACTTAAAGACAGCGAGGGGTGAGCATATTGTGGGTGCTTTTCAGGTGTGGTATTCCAGTTTTAGTAGGGAGTGTGTTGTGGAAAATGGCTCTTTCAGAGGTTCTGAAGTTTTTTGGGGTGGAGACGGTCACACGCAGTACCTTACGGACAGAGACTAAAAGCAGACTGTTAGATTTAGCAAAAACATCGCAGTTAACATTACCTGACAAAATGCGAAAAGATGAGGTAATTATGGCGGTGGCTAAGCATTCAAAGTTGCCTGAGAATACAGTTTGACTCAGTGGAAATAGCAAAAATTCAGTTACAAATTAAACAAATGGAACATGAGAAAGAATTAAAGCAGCTTGAATACGAAAGAGAGAGAGGGGAAAAAGAAAGAGAAAGAGAGATACAGATCAGGGAAAAGGATAAAAAGAGAGAGTTTGAACTTCAGAAAATGGCCATGAAACATGCCAGTCAGTTAAAATTGGCAGGCATAAAGGGAAACGTACAGTTGGATGATAGTGATGGGGATAGTGAGAAAGAGCGTCAGAGTTGAAAGCTTGGTGGGGATCTATTTAAATATGTCCAAGCATTGCCAAGGTTTGACGAGAAGTGGGTGGAAGCCTTTTTCATTTCATTTGAGAAGGTAGCTAAACAAATGAAATGGCCGCAGGACATGTGGGTATTACTGATTCAAACAAAGCTGGTAGGTAGGGCTAGTGAAGTGTTTGCATCACTATCAGAGGATGTATCTGAGTCATATGAGGAGGTGAAAAAATCCATCTTCGGTGCATATGAACTGGTGCCTGAAGCCTACAGACAAAGGTTTAGAAATTTAAGGAAAGAACCTGGTCAAACATACATGGAGTTTGAAAGGATCAGAGTAATTTTGATAGGTGGATAAGGGCTTTGAAAATAGATCAAACATATGAAGCTCTCAGAGAAATTATACTTTTGGAGGAGTTTAAAAATTCAATTCCTGATGTAGTGAGAACTCATGTGGAAGAACAGAGGGTTAAAACTGCGAGATTGGCAGCAGAAATGGCAGATGATTATGAATTAGTTTATAAATTAGAGTTTGGTTTCCAACATCAGTTTCAGCCTGTGAGGGTTAGAAACCCACGCACACACGGGGAGAACGTGCAGACTCCGCACAGACAGCGACCCAAGCCGGGAATCGAACCTGGGACCCTGGAGCTGTGAAGCAATTGTGCTAACCACTATGCTACCACGCATGCAAAAAGATGAAGTTGAAGTGCAATTATCAGAAACGATTTTTGATCAGATGGTTGAAAAAGAACAAGAACAGGTGGAGGATGAGGCGGATATTTTTAGTTCAGGAAAATTGGCAGAGTTACAACAGAAAGATGTAGAAATAAAACAATGTTTCAGAAAGCATACACTCGAAGAGGAATCTGAGTGTATACCAGAGTGTTATTAGCGTAAAAGTGATGTCTTGATGAGAAAATGGAGACCTTTACATGTGCAGGCGGATGAAAAGTGGGCAGAAATTCATCAAGTAGTATTGCCAGTAGGGTATAGAAAGGAGGTGTTGCGAGTTGCACATGAGGTACCAATGGGAGATCATTTGGGAATAAGGAAAACTCAAGCTAAAATCCAAAAACATTTTTATTGACCTGGACTACATAAAGATGTAGTTGCATTTTGTCGATCATGTCACACATGTCAAGTGATAAGGAAACCTCAAGCAGTGATAAACCCAGCGCCCTTAATACCCATTCCAGCATTTGAGGAACCTTTTACAAGGGTCCTAATTGATTGCATAGGACCGCTTCCTAAAACAAATCAACTGCGTATCATCCAGAATCGCAGGGAGCGTTAGAAAGGTGGCATCAGACATTAAAGACAATGTTGAGGGCTTATTGTCAAGATTATCCAGAGGATTGGGATAAAGGAATTCCATTCGTACTGTTTGCAATTAGGGATACACCTAATGAGTCAACCAAATTTAGTCCTTTTGAACTAATTTTTGGTCATGAGGTAAGAGGGCCACTTAAATTGCTTAAGGAAAAATTTGTGAGTGAGAAATCGGAAATTACATTATTGGATTACGTGTCAAATTTTAGGGAACGATTAAATAGAGCAGGTGAATTGGCTGGACAACATTGAAAAGTTGCACAAAATGTGATGAAACGGGTAGCGGACAAGAAATCCAAAGTTCGTAGTTTTGCCATTGGAGATAAAGTTTTTGTGTTGTTACCAGTGGTATGTGAACCTTTAAAAGCTAAGTTTTGTGGACCTTATCAGATTGAAAGGAAATTAAGTGAGGTGAATTATGTGGTAAAAACACCAGACAGAAGGAAGAATCACCGAGTATGTCATGTGAACATGCTTAAAAGGTACTTTGAAAGGGAAGGAGAGAAAAAGGAGGAGGTTTTAATGATTCTAACTCAAAGTGACGAACCAAATCCAGATGACTGTGAATTTGACATACCTCAAATTAAATTGGAAAATGAGGATGTTATAAAAATTGGGATAAATTGTTGAGTTACCTTCCAGAGGAAAAACAAACTGACCTGAAAGAGTTATTGATATCACATGGGCAAGATTGTAGAGATAAATTGGGAAGTACCAAAATGGCTATACATGATGTAGATGTGGGAAATGCTGTTCCAAACCAACAACATCCATATAGACTTAACCCTTTAAAATTGGCACAGGTTAACAAAGAGATTGAGAGTATGCTTAAAAATGGCATAATTGAAGTGGGTTGCAGCCAATGGAGCTCACCCATAGTGATGGTGCCTAAACCAGACGGTACCCAACGGTTGTGTGTGGACTGTAGAAAAGTTAATGCAGTTACAAGAAAGGACTCTGATCCAATCCCACGTTTGGAGGATTGCATTGAGAAAGTGGGACAATCTGTTTCTATTTCCAAACTGGATTTACTTAAAGGTTACGGGCAGGTACCTTTATGCGAAAGGGCGAAGGAGATTTCAGCTTTTGTGACTCCAGGTGATATATACCAATTCGAAGTTATGCCACTTGGCATGAAAAACGCCCCAGCCACATTTCAACGGTTAACTAACAAAGTTGTTTCAGGATTACCCAATTGTGCGGTATACATCGACAATCTGGTAATTTTCAGCCAGACATGGAAAGAGCATTTAAAACATCTGATGGAGTTATTCGATCAACTTCAGGAGGCGGGTTTGGTGATAAACCTAGTCAAAAGTGA
The DNA here is from genome assembly GCF_047496885.1 of Scyliorhinus torazame. NCBI lineage: Eukaryota > Metazoa > Chordata > Chondrichthyes > Carcharhiniformes > Scyliorhinidae > Scyliorhinus > Scyliorhinus torazame. The sequence goes on from NC_092720.1 coordinate 49,124,878, forward strand.
AATTGGAAAATCCCAAGTCACTTTCCTTGGCCATACAATCGGACGGGGTCGAATGGTCCCACGGGATGTGAAAACAAAAGTTATTGGGGAGTTTCCGATACCACGACATGACGGGAAATAATGCGATTTTTTGGTATGAGTGGATTTTACCAGAAATTTGTACCGAATTTCAGCAGTGTGGGCGCTCCACTGATGGACTTGTTCAAGAAGCATAACAAATTCCAGGGGACAGCGGAGTGTTAATAAGCATTTTACCACCTGAAGGCTGTGTTAACCACTGCTCCTGTGTTAGCCATCCCAAATTATACGAAACCATTCAAAGTGGCTGTGGATGTGAGTGATGTGGGTGTAGGTGCGGTGCTTCTACAAGACGACGACGAAGGGCTAGAGCGGCCTATTGGTTATTTTTCAAAGAAATTGAATTCTCACCAGAAAAAGTATTCAACGATTGAGAAGGAGACATTGAGTTTGGTGCTAGCTTTGCAACATTTTCGCATTTATGTGACCAGCAATCCGTCTGACACCGTTATATATACTGATCATAATCCGTTGACGTTTTTGAAGTGATTCCGGACTAACAATGCAAGGCTGTTTTGATGGAGTTTATTGTCACAGCCATTTCATTTAAAAATAGTACATGTGGCAGGACGAGAAAACGTGATAGCCGATGCTTTGTCACGAATGTGATGAACGGAAGCAGTTTCAGTTGGAGGAAAAAAAAAGTGGACTATATTATTATACCTGTTTGCGTGTGTTGTTTTTTGAAACAAAAAAATATATTTACTGTGTGCATTTCTGAAAGGATAGTGAAAAGGTGAAAAATGAAACCATCTTGAAGTTGATCGTTTAATTTTTTTTTCTTTGGGGGAGGTGTCATGAGAATGTCACTTTAAGAAATGTTTGGCTGCTCATGTTACTGCAGTGATGTCAGAGTGTGGGTGGAGCTGAGCTATTGCTCTATTTATTTAGTTTCACTTTGAGAAAAGCTTGGGTGTGTCTGTGTCTTTTTGGTTTCGTTTTCAGTGTTGGAGCTGAAGCCAGACAAAGCAGGTGTACTGCTGTTCTCTCTGTTCTGCCATGAAAAGACTATCTCTTGATCATTTGGTGAATTCAGAATTGTAAATGTTCTCAGTAGTGAATGTAAACCTGGGGCGGGATGCTCTGACTCCCCGCCGGCTCGGAGAATTGGCGGAGGGGCGGGGGGGTGGCGTGAATCCTGTCCCCGCTGGCCGCCAAATTCTCCGGCACTGAAAATTAGGCGGGGGCGGGAATCACGCCGTGCCGGTTGGCGGGCCATCCCCGCCGATTCTCCGGCCCGCGATGGGCCGAAGTACCGCTGCTGTCATGCCGGTCCCACCGGCGTGAATCAAACCACCTACCTTACCGGTGGGACTAACGATGCGGGCGGGCTCCGGGGTCCTGTGGGGGGCGCGGGCGATCTGGCCCCAGGGGTTGCCGCCACGGTGGCCTGGCCCGCGATCAGGGCCCACCGATCCGCGGGCGGGCCTGTGCCGTGGGGGCCCTCTTTTCCTTCCACCTCGGCCATAGCCTCCGCGATGGCCGATGCGGAAGTGATCCCCCCCTGCGCATGCGCGGGGATGACGTCAGCAGCCGCTGACGCTCCCGCGCAATGCGCGGACTTCCGCCAACCGGCGGAGTCGCATCGGCCCCAACTGGCGTGGCGCCAAAGGCCTTTCCCGCCAGCCGGCGGGGCGCCAACCACTCCGGTGCGGGCCTATCCCCACAAGGTGAGAGCTTGGCCCCTTTGGGGCGGCCCGACGCCGGAGTGGTTCACGCCACTCCATCCCGCCGGGACCCCCCGCCCCGCCATGTAGGGAAGAATCCCGGCCCTGATGTGCTTCTGTTAAAAGGTGTTTCTTTTGTCTTCTGGATGTTGTTTGGGAAGTTATTAAGGATTACTTAGTGTTGTATTCTTTGGGGGTTGTATTTGAATTGATGGTTGCTAAGATGTTCACTGTATATTTTAAAAAGATTAATTGAGTTCATAGAATAAACATTGTTTGACTTTAAAAAATACTTTTCCATTTCTGCTGTACCACACCTGTAGAGTGGGCCGTGTGCTCCCCATACCACAATCTAATAAAAGTTGTGGGTCAGGTGAACTCCATGATACACTTTGGGGTTCTCTAAACCCTGGCCCATAACACCATATATTATTACTATGCCCGATAGTAATGTGACAATGCTTTGTGCAAGACACGCTACTCACTTGCTTCTTCCAGGATGACCTCTTACTCATAGTCTGCCAGTTAGAGCAAATACTTTGTTGAGCAACATTGATAAATTAAAGTTTGTTTTCTCTCTAAAGCTTAAACTACATGTTACATGAATTAAATTAAATAAGAAATGCTAGAATAAGCTACCTGCACTGAGCTGTCCTTGTATGCTTGTGGAGAAGCAGGTCTTCCCTTGTGTCTGACTGTTTGTACCTGATTCTAGTGCTGTCCTCCAGTGCTTAGGTGGCTGCTACATCTATACAGTAACCACTTGTGTATGTATAGGTATGCAGATGACTACAACTTGTTGGCCCCAGATGGCACTGCAGACCTTGCCCCCACATGTTCTCCACCCCCACAGTGCCCAGCACCGTGGGAACTCTGGCCCCTTTCCTGCTGCCAGGGGTACCATTGGCTGGTGATGCCCTTGCCAGCAGTACGCTCCGCGGCCCCTGCCCAGCATCCCCATCGGAGCTACAGTGGCCGTTGCCCTGTGTGGGATGCCTGATGCCCTGCCGGTGGATGCCAACCGTTTGAATGTTGGGGGGGGGGTGTATGGTGGATGGTAGGGTGGGGCACCCATAGTGCCGGTGTCACTCTGCCGAACCAGGGACGAAGGTGGGCAGTCAGTGGGTTGCACAGCAAGATGGCTGCCTTGCAGGCCACAGTAATGGCGGTTTTTGCATGGGCACTGTCCCGTCATCAGCCACAACGGAGGTTTCAGGATTTTTAAAACCACAAGTGAACCTTGTCCCATTAGAGATAGAGAGTCGCAGAGGTCCCAGAGAATACCAGGTCAGGCCCGCTAATGATATGCAAATGGTGTTTACTGTACGTGCATTTCGGAATGCATTGACGTCATTGTCGAGGCGTCGGGTCCAATTCTCCACCGAGTCGCGTTTCCCGATCTTGGCGCCGACAAATGGAGAATCCCGCTGGAACTGAGGCCCAATTGTCCTCTCAGAGCGGTGTACAAATTCCAATAAGCACGGGTGCTTAGTTTTCTAAACAGTTTTCTGTTTAATATTTATTGTTCTATCAACATCACAAATTACCTGATTGTGTATCTCAATACTGAACTTTTGCTCTCTGCAAGCTAAATGCTGCATTTCCTACATTACAACAGGAACATTTTAAAAACATATCTTGAATTTCACCAGCCCTTTGAGGATGGACTGGCAAGCAGGAAGGATGGTAAAATGCGATTGAAGGAATTGGAGGGAAGCCCTATATGATCCCATTGCCAGGCTACTATGCCCCATTAATCTAATTAATTGGTCTATTGACAGCCCTTTTCCCAGGCTGTTTGGATTTGCAAGCAGGTGAGTGCATCAGCTTGAAAGCTGAGTCTCCCAGTTGTTTCCAGAACATCTATGGCCCAAGATCCACTAGGCTCCGACACACTTGTCAATCAAATGCCTCAATATGGTGATTCCTTCTCCTTCTTACACTCTTGATGGCAATGCTGAGACTGTAGCTCAGACATGCAGATTTGTACTATCGTTCCTGTGGCAGTCTCCCAATGTTTGCTGCCAGTAAAATCACCTCATCATCATGTCACCTTCCTGTGCAGGCTCACAGCTGCTTTTGTTCTAGTGATGGTATCCTCAGCATGCTGGTGCGATACTAGTTTATGTGTTGGGTCGTGCAGATCACTGGGACACCTAAAGTTGTGAAAGGTGTGATATCCATACAAGCTGGTTCTTTCTTTCCCTGAGTTTAACAAAGCACAAAATGCTTTCTGCTCCTTTTCTGTCAGGTATATTGTTGCAAATATCTGGGGCGGGATTCTCTATCCCGCTGCATCAATTTTCTGGTGTGTCACTACTGCCGGCAGCGGGACCCTCCATCCCACCAGCCGGCCAATGGGGTTTCCTACTGTGAGCATCACCACGCCATTGGGAAATCCGCGGGCGAGAGTGCACTGCCGGCGAAGCGGAGGATTATGCCGATGGAGAATCCAGCCCCTGGATTCTACTAATTTTACACAGGGTTCTGTGTCACTCTGGAAATGGAACTCATGCCTAGACTTTCTGAAGTTGACTGTAGATAAAGAACAAAGAACAAATAAAAGTACAGCACAGAAACAGGCCCTTCGGTCCTCCAAGCCTGCGCCGACCATGCTGCCCGTCTAAACTAAAATCTTCCACACTTCCGGAATTGCCATAAATCTTTCTACATTTTCTAATTATCTAAAAAAAAGGAATGTGCAGGGATGTGTGGAGAGGGCGGGGGAGTGGCAGTACATGAATTGCTTCTTAGGAGCAACGGGTTAAATGACCTCCTGTGCTGCGATGATTCTTTGCATGCTGGAGAAGTGAAACTTTTATTCTTTGGCTTTTGAATGTAATTTCAAGTCAGATTATCAATGTAAGTGAGAGTTGCTTTTCATTTCTTTTTTACACTGCGTCGCAAACAATCCTCTGAGAATCATTGACTGTATCTATCTCTTCTACATTTTGTCCATCCTTTGAGGTGAAACTACAATTATTACGACCCCTGATCTAGCGCACGGTCAATTCCAGCCCTACTTGACCCGGAGTCGCAAAGCAATTGAAAATAACACATTCTTAGAAAAACATCCAAAATCTTTGGCCCTTCGCTGCCCAATAATTACAGTCACCAGGTTCGGCAATTTAAACACAATTCATTTTATTAATAACAATAACTATAATTAAATATGCAGCAAATACAACTGGTTAATTATTATCTAACTCCTAACCCCCTCACCTTTTAACTCACCCCCACCCTCTATGTACAAATGAAACAGACAAACAAACACAGAGGTGAAAAGTGGGGTGCAAAAATAATGATGTTAAAAAAGGTAAGAGTCTTTATTTCAGATGGTTGTCTTCTAGCACACCTTCCTTCAATCTAGGCTTTCCATTCAAAGTTTCTGCTTTCAGTCTGTATCGGTTTTCATTGCAGATTCATACAGGTTTTCTATAGGTTCTGAAATACAGAAGCTATGCAGCTTTACTGGAGAAAGTGAGAGAGACTCGCAGCTTCTTCTCTGAGTGTCCAGGACCCAACTGTCCTTTCCTCGGTTCTCTGAAAACCATCCCACATGCGTAGGACCCAATCACCGCCTGTTGCCTGGCAGAAAATGGCCTTTGGCCAATTCATTGGCCACCAGCCAACCAATAGAACCAAATCACTTTGATTTCTCTCAGGTGCCAATAAAATCTGAGTTCTGCTGTTCAAAAGCTAGCACAGTGTACTATATTGTAATTTTTGAGTTACAAACTTCCTCTACTATATTGTAACTTTTGAGTTTCTCACTTCCTCTGCTCGGCTTAAAAGTTTCTGTCCATTGAGCTGCCATTGATCAAAAATGATAATGGCGACGTAAAAGAAATGGGAAATAGGGGAATCTTACACCATGTTCACTATCTGAAGTGTCTTATAGAGGATCACAAAGGCTGAAAGTTCTCCTCCAAATAGGACAGGATATCGCGGATGATTGAGTTTTTGGTAAGTTACTAGCTCAGGATTTCTTCTCCTCGCATTTTCTCTCTGCCTCTGATACGCGTTTGCTTTAAAAGGAGGACTCTACATTTTCTTTTGGTTGTGCCAGATGCAGTGATCCTACATGAGATTCTCCTCGGACTTGAAGTCAATCTCAAAATCCTAAAAGAAACTTTTGGAATGTCCTTGTAGTTCTTCCTTTGAGTACCATGAGAGTGCATCACTGACTCAAGCTCTCCGTAGAAGATTTGCTTTGGTAAGCGACTGTCAGGCATTCTAGCTACACGAGCAGCCAACCCAGTTGAGATTGTTTTACGATAGATTTGTCAACTCGGGTGAATACTTCGGTGTCAGATATTTTGTCCTTCTACCTGATCTTCAGAAGCTTCTGAACACATGTCCAGTGAAAGTTTTGGCTCCTTGGTGTGACTTTGTTGCACGGCCCAAGTCTCGCATGCATACAGAAGAGCGGGCAGGACTGTTACTCTATTGAATTTCAGTTTGGTAAAGACCGTGGGTGGGATTTTCCAGCCTTTCCCACCCATGATAGGTTCCTGGCAGCAGGGAGGGCCAGCCTTACAAGCCCGTTGACATAGGTGGGACTGGAAAATCCCACCTGTTGCCAATGTTTTTCTGAATGCATTGTGGAAAAAACGCGTCAGGGATCATTTCACCATTAAGTCCCAGAGGTTTTTAAATGATCAGATACAATCTCCCCCACAATTCCCTAAACATAAGAGTCCCCAATGTTAGATAAATAATATCCACTATTATCTTGCATGCCTAACATTTGTCGATTTATTTTCAGAATCAGGAATAATTATTTATACAGAATCTGATATGGGATGATTTTCCTCGCATTCTAACAGGGAATCTTACATGCCAGAAGTATATATTGAAAACTACAAAACAATCACATTTTCAATATGGATTTCCGGTGAGTGAAATCCATAAGAGCATGAATTCAGAAAATTACTGTCGCGTTAAAAAGTTGATTATAATCATTGATACTAAATTTAAATTTTTTTAAAATATAAATGTAATTGAAATTACAATGCCTTTGAATGGGCATAGCAATTTTATAAGACACTTTCTGAAATTCAATTTACACAGTCAATCAGAGATTTTGACTTTGAATGTAACAGCGCAAATATTAGTAATCAAAGATTTAATGTGCTTGTTCACTATTCTAGTAGATGCAATATTACTTTCACAAAGATAATAGCAAAAATAAATGAATACCACTTTAAATTAATATTGTGTAATATCATAACATTCATTGGAAATTAAAATCAGAGGTAAGGACAGAATGGATCGTCAGAAGCTTTTTCCCAGGGTGGAAGAATCAATTACTAATAATAATAATCGTTTATTGTCACAAGTAGGCTTCAATGAAGTTACTGTGAAAAGCCCCTAGTCGCCACATTCCGGCGCCTATTCGGGGAGGCTGGTACGGGAATTGAACCCCTGCTACTGCCTTGTTCTGCATTACAAGCCAGCTATTTAGCCCACTGTGCTGAACTAGCCCCATAATAAGGAGACATAGGTTTAAGGTGTGAGGGGCAAAGTTCAGAGGAGGTGGTGCGAGGGAGGTTTTTTACACAGAGGGTGTGAGTGCCTGGAACTCAATGCCGGAGGAGGTGAATTCAGGTGCGATAGTCTGAGGGGCATCTTGACAAATACATGAATAGTATGGGTATAAAGGGATATGGACCCCAGAAGTGTAAAAGGTTTTAGGTTAGATGGGCAGCATGGTTAGTGCAGGCTTGAAGCGCCAAATGGCCTATTCCTGTTCTGCACTTATCTTTGTCCTTTATTAATAAGCAGCCAATCTAAATATAAGTTTTACAGCTAGGTAATTAGTTGAAAATGTATCTCCAGTTCATTATGAGTAACTGTACTGAAAACATTTGGAGTGCAATATTACAGTAGATTTATTATTTTAACAATATACCGATTTGAAAAACATTATGCACCTAATTAGTGGAAATGTCAATTTATCTGGTATAATGTAATTTCCATTAAGATTGACAAATCAACAATTACAGAATCATACTATCATTGGAAACGTCATAGGAAAGGAACCCAATGTGAACTTAGTGTGAAATGAAGCTGTACGTTACAACGTTCTTGTTCCTTTTTAAGAATGATGAAGATTATGTAATGTCATTAAAGTTGAAGTATAATTTGCAATATATCGTTCATGTTTGTCAACTTCACTGAGATTTTAAAAGCTTCTTTCTTGGAGAGTAGAATGGGTGAGAGTAGGTCGACTGATCCCGGGTTCGATTCCCGGCTTCGGTCATTGCGTGTGGAGTCTGCATGTTCTCCCCGTGCCTGCATGGGTTTCCTCTGGGTGCTCCGGTTTCCTCCCACAAGTTCAGAAAGACATGGTTGTTAGGTGATTTGGACATTCTGAATTCTCCCTCAGTGTACCCGAACAGGCACTGTAGTGTGGCGACTAGACGATTTTCACAGCAACTTCATTGCAGTGTTAATGTAACCCTATTTGTGACACTAATAAATATTATATTATGTACTGGGCTGCAAACATGAGCTCTGCTGGAGTTGAAATAGTTGTACATAAATGTTCTGCAATGTAACATTTCAATGTGTAGATCTTGCTTGGTTTGTTATATTCACATTTGGCAATTAGTGATTTCAACATGCAAATGCTTAATTCCTCTGCATCCAGCGGCCTATCTGAATGAGAAGTAGTAGCGTGATAGATATTCCATTTCTCACACATATCCTGAATGGCTTAACAACAAATTGTGAACCGTTATCCATACCGCTCTGTCTAGGTGCACCAAATAAATTGAAAATAGCACTTAGACTGTGCATTAAAGTTATGCTTAACATGTTGCACAACTGTTGAACAATAGGTTGCATGGTAAGGTAGTTGACAATGATAATGAAGTCAATGCCATGGACATAAAAGAGGTTGGATGCTATTTTAGACCAAGGATGGGTAGAAGACTCATGTGAAATCTATGGTTCTTTGTGTTGACTTGGCAAATGCTCTCCACAACATCCCGTTCAGGACTTATGGTGTGCGAATGATTATCTTCCCAGTGGTTCTCACGAAGTACGAGCTACCCCCTGAGGGACGGGGGAACTCCATTTGGCACTGGTTGCTGTCCTGAAATTTATGGACATGAAATTTATAAGATTGTCCAGTATTTTCTGTTTTTGTTTCTGCATCCGCAGTAATTTGCTTTTTGCTTACTGTTTTCTATACTTGTGTTATTTATTTTGTGGACATTTGGACAATATTCCTTTGACATAGAACATAGAAATTACAATGCAGATGGAGGCCATTCGGCCCATCGAGTCTGCACCGGCCCTTGGAAAGAGCACCCCACTTAAGCCCCACACCTTCACCCTATCCCCGTAACCCAGTAACCCCACCTAATCTTTTTAGCAATTTAGTATGGCCAATCCACCTAACCTGCACATCTTTGGGCTGTGGGAGGAAACTGGAGCACCCGGAGGAAACCCACGCAGACACGGGGAGAACGTGCAGACTCCGCACAGACAGTGACCCAAGCCGGGAATCGAACCTGGGACTCTGGTGCTGTGAAACAACAGTGTTAACCACTGTGCTACCGTGCCACCCTTGAGCATTTCATAAGGTATAAGTTTGCTCAATTGTCCCTTGATGTCCAAAGATGTGCAGTTTAGGTGGGGTTAGGGGGATATGGCAGGAGAGTGGGCCTAGGCAGGGTGCTCTTTCAAAGGGTTGCTTCAGACTCGATGGGCCAATTGTCTCCATCTGCACTATAACGGTTCAATGGTTCTATTGGGTCATTGGAATGCCATTTGTGAAATAATGTAGATATCTTGGAGTTTTATGAATTACCATTAATCAGTGTTGTCATACAACTTTTCCCTCGGTTACTCATCTTTCTCAAAATTAAATAGTTTAGGAAAATCCAGGATGGTGCAATTGCACATAATCTCCTGATAAGCAGTTACATAAGCAAAATGAAGTTATGTGTCACAATTTGGGAGAACGTGCAGACTCCGCACAGACAGTGACCCAAGCCGGGAATCGAACCGGGGACCCTGGAGCTGTGAAGCAATTGTGCTAACCACTATGCTACCGTGCTGCCCCCATGCTATCGTGCTGCCCCCGTACTGCCAGAATGCCATAAGCACTTCTAAGGTCCCATGTGGGCAGTGCCATGGATCCGGGTGCCAGTTTGTAACTGTCAGCAGTCGGGCCTGGAGGGGTTGTGAGGGGACGTTCCCAGCGGTCGAGAGAACGTCGTATAGTTTACAGCGGAAGTGAATGTGCTGCCGCGATTCCTGTTTATTTTTCAATGCCTGCCGATTTTCCTGCCAAAGGCATTTTTTAGAGAGATTGAAGGGATGATTACCTCGTTCATATGGGGAGGGAAGGTGGCCAGAATTAGAAAGGTGCTACTACAGAGAGGAAGGCAGGCAGGGGGTTTGGGTCTTCCAAACCTGACGTATTATTACTGGGCGGCGAATGTGGAGAAGATACGGAGCTGGGTCAGAAAGGTTGACTCCCAATGGATCAGAATGGAGGAGAGTATATGTAGGGGGTTGGCTTTGAAGGCGCTAGCAACAGCACCGCCTCCGACAGCCCCTGCGAGATACTCAGGGAGTCCGGTAGTAATAGCTTTGTTGAGAATTTGGAGGTAGTTTCGCCAGCACTTCGGGTTGGGGGCAGGGTCAAGAAAAATGTCGATTCGGGAGGAACCATAGATTTGAGCCAATGAAGGGGATAGAAATTTTAGGAGATGGGAGGAGAAGGGAAGTTGGACACGAAAAGATTTGTTTCTTAGGGGTCAATTTGTAGGATTGAAGGAGCTGGGAGCGAAGAATGGGCTGGAGCAGGGGGAAATATTTAGATGCATGCAGGTTCAAGACTTGCCAGAAAGGAGATACAGAGCTTCCCAGTAGAGCCGGCTTCCATATTGCTGGAGGAGGTGCTGACGACAGAGGGACTGGCGGTTGTAGTATCGGCGGTTATCGGGGCTATTTTGGAGGAGAAGGTGCTGCTGGAAGGGATCAAGGCAAAGTGGGAAGAAGAGTTGGGAGAAGGTATGGAGGAGGGGTTCTGGTGTGAGGTGCTCCGGAGGATGAACGCCTCCACCTTGTGTGCGAGGATGGGGCTGATACAGCTGAAGGTAGTAGATAGAGCACACCTTACAAGAGCGAGGATAAGCTGGCTCTTTGAGGGGGTAGAAGTAGTGTGTGAACATTGCGGGGGTGGGGGGGGGGGGGTGGGGGGCGGGTCCCGCAAACCACAAACCACATTTATATGTTTTGGTCCCGTCCAAAGCTGGAGGATTACTGGAAGGAGGTTTTTAAGGTAATTTCTAAAGTGGTGCACGTGAAACTGTACCCGGGCCCTCGGGAAGCCATATTTGTGGTATCGGAAACGGGTGTGGAGGCAGATGTTTTAGCTTTCACCTCGTTGATCACCCGAAGGCAGATTCTGTTTGGGTGGAGATCAACCTCCCCACCCTGTCCCCTGGCGTGGCAGGAGGACCTGCTGGAATTCTGGATGCTTGAGAAGGTAAAATTTGAACTGAGGGGAAGGATGGAGGGATTCTACAATTCATGGGTGTTATTCATTATGCACTTTCGAGAATTGGATTACATCGAATATTAGGGAGGGGGGACTGGGAGGGTTGGGGGAAGGGATCTGTATGTGTTAATGGTGACTGTGAGTGATTCCTGATTCCTTTTTGTCATTTGTTTATGTTAACATACGGGCTAATGTTTGGGTATTTGGTGGGAGGATGGGATCTGTTGTTATTGATATCGGGATTGGCATTGCATTCGTGGCAGATTATTGTTTATTGTTGGGTGTAAATTTGGGAGGAAATATGAAAATATGAAAAATATATACTAAAAATATATTTTTTGAAAAGTCAATTAATAATGCAGAATATATAGATTTCACAGTTATTTTCCACAACGTACCTGCTAGATGGAAGGCATTCGTCCATTACCTTGAAGAAATTGACGAAATTTCTCTCTTATTTCTTGATCAGACAAATTCACATCATCGCTTATGACACTAAGCCTCAGAATAACTTTGAGTTGTACTGCACATAATGTGAAAAAGAGATTAATGATTGAACTGAGCTGTAGCCAGGGTGCTCCTTATATATTTCATTGGTGATCCTCAGGATGTTTATCATGGGGATTCATTACATTAAACGTCAGCACTGTAGTTAGACTTTCTTTAGTTGGAAATAGCCATTTGAAATGAGACCTGTGTGGAATAAATGTTGTTTTTAATTCATTCAAGGGGTGTGGGCATTTATTGCCCATCCCTAATTGCCCTTGAAATGTTACTTGCCACTTATCACCCCAAGCCCATATGTTTTCCATCTTGTCTTATGAAAGAGAGAGGCAGAAAATCAGTAATTGTGTTGCACTGTGTTTGCATGATGTTTGTGTCATAGCTGGGTATCTGGAAGTTTGTGGAAGTAGTGAAAGGTGGCTGGGATGCTAGCAGATTTGGTTGGTGTGAGAGGGTAAGGTGGAATATCTGGATGTGAGATATGAGCATTGCGTGCTAGGGTGTGTTGTCAAGGTTTAATACATTGAGCAGCATAACAGACTGGTGTTGTAGTGGACTGGAGATGTCGGGCGGGATCACCCAAAAAATGACTAAGGGCGCAAATCTCGGGGAATATTTCAAAGTGTGGTAGTGAGCGGGAACCGTCGCAAGGTTTCCGGTGCTTGACGCGGCGAAACCGGCAAGGCAACACCGTGTTAATTGGTCCACTTTACGAATCCCCATGGGCTTCACGCCGCAAATGAAGGCTCGCCAGGCGATTCGCAGGGACCGCTCTCGCCAGCCACCCCTCCTCCCCCCCCCCCGCTAACAAGGTTGAGAAGCATTTGCACAGCCAATGCCACTCAATTCGCAGCCATGGCGCCGAGACGCCCGGCTCCAAGGTTTGGCGATGTGGACCTGGGGAGGTTCTTAGATGCAGTCAAGGCCAGAAAGGATGTCCTGTTCGCCCAAGGGTACTGGAGAGTGAGCCACAGGGCAGCCAGTGCTGCCTGGCATGAAGTGGCAGTGGCCATCAGCTCGGAAGCGTGACCAAGAGGACTGGCCTCCAGTGCCGCAAGAAAGTCAACGACCTACACTTGGCAGCATGGATGAGTTGGTACCCCTCCACCCCCAAGACATTCCAGCCCGCATGCAAGCAGCCCGCCCCCCCAACCCTCCTTGTGCCCCCCACAACCCATCCTTCACACTCCCCGCCCCACCACTGTGAACTGCATGTGCCTTTCTGTGTCTCCACAGGAGCACCTTTCCCACAATCGCCGGGCGAGGGCCCAGACTGGCGGAGGGATGCCGGACATTGAGCAGTAAAAACAACAGGGTTGTGGTGATGGGAGACTTCAACTTCCCCAATATTGACTGGGACTCACTTAGTGCCAGGGGCTTAGACGGGGCGGAGTTTGTAAGGAGCATCCAGGAGGGCTTCTTAAAACAATATGTAGACAGTCCAACTAGGGAAGGGGCGGTACTGGACCTGGTATTGGGGAATGAGCCCGGCCAGGTGGTAGATGTTTCAGTAGGGGAGCATTTCGGTAACAGTGACCACAGTTCAGTAAGTTTTAAAGTACTGGTGGACAAGGATAAGAGTGGTCCGAGGATGAATGTGCTAAATTGGGGGAAGGCTAATTATAACAATATTAGGCGGGAACTGAAGAACATAGATTGGGGGCGGATGTTTGAGGGCAAATCAACATCTGACATGTGGGAGGCTTTCAAGTGGCAGTTGAAAGGAATACCGGACCGGCATGTTCCTGTGAGGAAGAAAGATAAATACGGCAATTTTCGGGTACCTTGGATGACGAGTGATATTGTAGGCCTCGTCAAAAAGAAAAAGGAGGCATTTGTCAGGGCTAAAAGGCTGGGAACAGACGAAGCCTGCGTGGAATATAAGGAAAGTAGGAAGGAACTTAAGCAAGGAGTCAGGAGGGCTAGTAGGGGTCACGAAAAGTCATTGGCAAATAGGGTTCAGGAAAATCCCAAGGCTTTTTACACGTACATGAAAAGCAAGAGGGTAGCCAGGGAAAGGGTTGGCCCACTGAAGGATAGGCAAGGGAATCTATGTGTGGAGCCAGAGGAAATGGGCGAGGTACTAAATGAATACTTTGCATCAGTATTCACCAAAGAGAAGGAATTGGTAGATGTTGAGTCTGGAGAAGGGGGTGTAGATAGCCTGGGTCACATTGTGATCCAAAAAGACGAGGTGTTGGGTGTCTTAAAAAATATTAAGGTAGATAAGTCCCCAGGGCCTGATGGGATCTACCCCAGAATACTGAAGGAGGCTGGAGAGGAAATTGCTGAGGCCTTGACTGAAATCTTTGGATCCTCGCTGTCTTCAGGGGATGTCCCGGAGGACTGGAGAATAGCCAATGTTGTTCCTCTGTTTAAGAAGGGTAGCAAGGATAATCCCGGGAACTACAGGCCGGTGAGCCTTACTTCAGTGGTAGGGAAATTACTGGAGAGAATTCTTCGAGACAGGATCTACTCCCATTTGGAAGCAAATGGACGTATTAGTGAGAGGCAGCACGGTTTTGTGAAGGGGAGGTCGTGTCTCACTAACTTGATAGAGTTTTTCGAGGAGGTCACTAAGATGATTGATGCAGGTAGGGCAGTAGATGTTGTCTATATGGACTTCAGTAAGGCCTTTGACAAGGTCCCTCATGGTAGACTAGTACAAAAGGTGAAGTCACACGGGATCAGGGGTGAGCTGGCAAGGTGGATACAGAACTGGCTAGGCCATAGAAGGCAGAGAGTAGCAATGGAGGGATGCTTTTCTAATTGGAGGGCTGTGACCAGTGGTGTTCCACAGGGATCAGTGCTGGGACCTTTGCTCTTTGTAGGATATATAAATGATTTGGAGGAAAATGTAACTGGTCTGATTAGTAAGTTTGCAGACGACACAAAGGTTGGTGGAATTGCGGATAGCGATGAGGACTGTCGGAGGATACAGCAGGATTTAGATTGTCTGGAGACTTGGGCGGAGAGATGGCAGATGGAGTTTAATCCGGACAAATGTGAGGTAATGCATTTTGGAAGGTCTAATGCAGGTAGGGAATATACAGTGAATGGTAGAACCCTCAAGAGTATTGAAAGTCAAAGAGATCTAGGAGTACAGGTCCACAGGTCATTGAAAGGGGCAACACAGGTGGAGAAGGTAGTCAAGAAGGCATACGGCATGCTTGCCTTCATTGGCCGGGGCATTGAGTATAAGAATTGGCAAGTCATGTTGCAGCTGTATAGAACCTTAGTTAGGCCACACTTGGAGTATAGTGTTCAATTCTGGTTGCCACACTACCAGAAGGATGTGGAGGCTTTAGAGAGGGTGCAGAAGAGATTTACCAGAATGTTGCCTGGTATGGAGGGCATTAGCTATGAGGAACGGTTGAATAAACTCGGTTTGTTCTCACTGGAACGAAGGAGGTTGAGGGGAGACCTGATAGAGGTATACAAAATTATGAGGGGCATAGACAGAGTGGATAGTCAGAGGCTTTTCCCCAGGGTAGAGGGGTCAATTACTAGGGGGCATAGGTTTAAGGTGAGAGGGGCAAGGTTTAGAGTAGATGTACGAGGCAAGCTTTTTACGCAGAGGATAGTGGGTGCCTGGAACTCGCTACCGGAGGAGGTAGTGGAAGCAGGGACGATAGGGACATTTAAGGGGCATCTTGACAAATATATGAATAGGATGGGAATAGAAGGATATGGACCCAGGAAGTGTAGAAGATTGTAGTTTAGTCGGGCAGCATGGTCGGCGCGGGCTTGGAGGGCCGAAGGGCCTGTTCCTGTGCTGTACATTTCTTTGTTCTTTGTTCTTTGTTTGACATAACAATCCTCACAACCTTCAAGGACCAGGCCCTGGAGATTCTAGGGGGTGGCTGAGGGCAGAGCGATCACTAATGCAGAGGTCGCCGCACGCCGCAGAGGTGACGAACCATCGGGCCCCACCGTAGAACCTGTCAGACTTGAGTTGTCAGTGCGATACAGGCTGACCCATCCATTCCACTGACTACGTGTTCATTCTCCCATAGGTCCTCCAGCAGACGGTATCAGCCCATCCGGTGTGGCCCCCTCCCCTACATCCAATGAGACCATCTTGGAGGAAAGCTCCAAGGGTGCCATAATCGATATGTCACAGATATCATCCCCACCCTCCACCAGCGTAGAGACACTCACCTCGGTGGGAACGTCAATGGTCAGGCTTCTTGGTCACATTCTGGTGAGCACCACAGTCACTGATGCAATCAGGTGGAGGCAGTAATGCCCAGGCAAGACAGCAGTCGTAGGGCTCCTGGATCCCAGGTCCCAGCTGGGACACTGCCAGATGCCGAGCCTATGGACAAGGCTATCCCGAAGCTGATGCAGACATTATGGAGCAACCGGGACATTTAGAGGGAGATGTCAGCGACACTCCAGCAGTTCCATTGCCAATAGGAGTCTCAGAGGCTACAGATGAAGGAGATGTCGCCGGCAATGCGTGGCACCATGGCCTTTACTGCTAGGGTGGCGACAGCAGTGGCGAGGCTGGTGCATGATGTCAGCAGCATTAGTGAAGATGTCCATAATGTGGCGCAGTCGGTGACGGCCATGGCTGAAGGCCTCGGCAGAATATCACGGGGAACATGACCCAGTGCCAGGCTGACCTTGATGAGGTAGTGCGGGACTGTCAAAGTTCATATAGTTTGCTGCCTTGGAAAAAAGGGCATCCGTGACCTGTTGGATGTACCTGTGGGGTGTAGTCTGCGAGATGCCACACAGATCCCTGTTTGAGCCCTGGAAGGATCGCAAGATGTAAGTGTTCAGGGCTGCAGTGACCTTGACAGCCACCAAGAGCAGATATCCTCCTTCTCCACATGGTGCCAAGTCCACAAGGACATGGCATAGGTGCCGCACCATCACCTTGTTGAGGTGGAGTCTCCTCCAGCATCCGCTGTCTGACATCTGCTCGAATGACCAGTGATGCGTGTACTCCCTGGGCCGGCACGGGCCTCCTCCTCTAGGTCTCACCCTGGCCTGATGGGTGACTGGGTCCTCAGGGTATCGTGCAGGGTCCGGCACATGGGCTGTTGCCTCAAGCCTCTGTAGACATTGCTGCTGCTGCCACTGTTTCCGATGTCTGCCTGCCCAGCCTACCAGCAGCACAACTGGGGTTTGTTCTGCAGGTCTAAAATACTATCCATACCGTTCAATATCTACAACCGAGTAAAAGGTTGAAGGAGCAGGCAGGGAGATGAAGCCATGATCTTATTGAATGGTGGAATAAGGGCGAGAGGCCAAATGGCCGACTCCTGCTCCTATTTCTAATCTTCTTGATAATAACTATTGTGGGTGGAATTATTTATTCCTTATGGCAAGTCAGCTGGAATATTGTGGACCAAGGCATTAAATTAATAGATCCAAGACTGCCAGAAATTATAAATGAAGCTTAAGTAAAAACAATAGAAAAATTAAGAGAAGTGATAGGAATCGGGGAGGAAAAGCGTGAAATGGGAAATATAAAACATAGTTCAAATAAAAGGCTATCAGGGGTAGATGGGGAATGTGAAACTCAACACAATCAACTCAACCATGATCCTGTTGAATGGTGGAGCAAGCTGGGGAGTTGCATGGTCGACTTCTGCTCCTACTTTTGTAAATTCAAATGTTCATATAGATGGAGAAAATTATTGAAAAAGAGAGATAGCAAAGGTTAATAAAAGATCGAGAAATTGTGCTGATGAGAGATAACTGGAAACAGAAAAAAGGAGAGAAAGACACTAGGGAACAGATACTTTCGGAAAAGAAAAAGAGGGACCGATCAAATTGAGAGAAAAACACCACAGAGTATATAAATCAGAGTTACAGAGGCAGGTCGAGGATAGAGGAAAAGAGAGATTATGCCCAAAAAAGGGTGATTGAGAGAAATCAGATATCACAATGATAAAGCATATAAGCACAAGGGTGAGATCAGATAGTGAGAAAGTCACAAGGTCAAAAAAAGAAAAAAATGAGGGATAGAAAGAGCCTGATCCATTTCAACACAATGGAGAACCTTTTGCCCAATACTCACAAACCATTCCGACCTTTCATAAATCCCTTCTTCCTAAATGAACCGAGAGCATGTTTAGCCAATTTATTTTTTTGATTAGGCATTAAATCATTATAAAAACATGAAGAATTTATTTTCCTGCCCAGCACTTGCAATTTCCCAACACCAGCAGTAGCTCCTTCACCCATTGGTGATCCCTGATCCCTGATCACCAATGCCTTCACATTCCTTGATTCTTAACAATCTATACTGCCATCTCCTACTCTAGCATCCGGATGCTCCTTCATGTTTTTATAATGATATAATACCTAATCAAAAAAATAAATTGGCTAAACATGCTCTCGGTTCATTTAGGAAGATGAAACACACGAGAACAATGGAGGTCTTGTGGTGCAATCGGCAATGGCCCTGTCTCCAAGTCAGAAACTCCGGTTCAAGTCCCTCCCTAGGACTTGATGGACAAGGAACAAACATTCAATATGTGGCCATACAGGTTGAGTATCAGCGTGCACAATCCTTCCAACATGCCAATGGCAGGTGGTAAGAGCATGAAAGACTCTTGCTCAACCATGCTTGACGCAGAGTGGCGCCCCTCAAGCTGTATGCCCTGACAACAGGCTAGTGACCTGTTGCAGGAACAAAAATTGTTATGGGGAAAGATGAAGTTCTGCTTTGTGAATAAATGAAATAAGGGAAATGAATTAACAATGACATGAGCACAGTTATACAGAGGTATAAATCCTGAAGCGATCAGCAGAACTGTGTGTGTGAGCTGCTGTTAGCCAAAATGAAACTAAGAGCGGATCCCATGACATATTTCTCTTCTAGTGATGTCATGCTGACATCCCCCAATGTTTTTAAAGATATTTGTTGTATAAGAGTCTGGCACATAAATGATTTACGTGGGACTGAGTACAGTAACACTCATAGAATGATGCAGAAGAGCACATGACCCACACCTCGGGTCAGTATGTGAAGGTTGTGATTCCGGAGGTTTAGAATCAGAATTCATCGAAGACAGAATAATGGTAGGAGTGGTGGATGACGGACTCTCTGACCTCCAGCAAGCAAAGGAGGATCTCACGAGGGAAAAAGCAATCCAAATAGTTAGACAATCATAACTCCATGAACAGTACAGGACTCTTTTATAGAGAGTGGACGCCAACCTACAGTGCAGCTCGTTAAGCAGAAAAGACATAGGGACACTGCAGGCAAATACTCCAAAACGCATACACGGTCCAAAGATTATCATAGAATCACTACAGTGTAGAAGGAGGCCACTCGGCCCATCGAGTCTGCACTCACCCTCCGAAAGAGCACCCAACCTAGACACACATCCCCACCCTATCCCTGTAACTCCATTGAACCCCTTGGACACTAAGAGGCAATTTAGCATAGCCAATCCACCTAACCTGCACATCTTTGGACTTGGGAGGAAGCTGGAGCACCCGGAGGAAACCCACGCAGACGTAGGGAGAACGTTCAAACTCCATACAGACAGTCAACCAAGGCCGAAATTGAACACAGGTCCCTGGTGCTGTGAGGCAGCAGTGCTATCCACTGTGCCGCCGTGCTGTCCTTCATTATCCATGAGGTCAACAAGACACACAGCCATGTTTCTTGAGTGAGGTCAAAGATTTAGATTTTTCATTAAATGACTATTTAACATATTTCAAATTAGACACAGGAGCCAGCATAATAGACTTGATGGAAAAAGAACCATGGATAAATCTCTGGCTTTGAACTCATGGACCAGAAAAATCTGACTTTCAGTCATTGGTATGATCATGGAACCACTAAGATTTAGCAGCAAACAGATCTTCGAGTTGATGTGTGTCATCAGCCCTAAACTGTCTACTCTCTCTGCGGACTACATAGAACATAGAACATAGAAAATACAGCACAGAACAGGCCCTTCAGCCCACGATGTTGTGCCGAACCTTTGTCCTAGATTAATCATAGATTATCATTGAATTTACAGTGCAGAAGGAGGCCATTCGGCCCTTTGAGTCTGCACCAGCTCTTGGAAAGAGCACCCTACCCAAACTCAACACCTCCACCCAACACCAAGGGCAATTTGGACATTAAGGGCAATTTATCATTGGCCAATTCACCTAACCCGCACATCTCTGGACTGTGGGAGGAAACCGGAGCACCCGGAGGAAACCCACGCAGACACGGGGAGGACGTGCAGACTCCGCACAGACAATGACCCAAGCCGGAATCGAACCTGGGACCATGGATCTGTGAAGCAATTGTGCTATCCACAATGCTACCGTGCTGCCCTTAAGAACAAATAAATCTACACTATATCATTTTACCGTAATCCATGTACCTATCCAATAGCTGCTTGAAGGTCCCTAATGTTTCCGACTCAACTACTTCCACAGGCAGTGCATTCCATGCCCCCACTACTCTCTGGGTAAAGAACCTACCTCTGATATCCCTCCTATATCTTCCACCTTTCACCTTAAATTTATGTCCCCTTGTAATGGTGTGTTCCACCTGGGGAAAAAGTCTCTGACTGTCTACTCTATCTATTCCCCTGATCATCTTATAAACCTCTATCAAGTCGCCCCTCATCCTTCTCCGCTCTAATGAGAAAAGGCCTAGCACCCTCAACCTTTCCTCGTAAGACCTACTCTCCATTCCAGGCAACATCCTGGTAAATCTCCTTTGCACCTTTTCCAGAGCTTCCACATCCTTCCTAAAATGAGGCGACCAGAACTGTACACAGTACTCCAAATGTGGCCTTACCAAAGTTTTGTACAGCTGCATCATCACCTCACGGCTCTTAAATTCAATCCCTCTGTTAGGTTTGTCCATTCTTGTCACAGGTTCTGGAAAATCTTGTCAGACCAGCAACCACCCAGGAGGTAACTGTGATACCGCCAGTGGAGAATGTAAAAGAACAGCGACCAGTAGTCCGGTGATCCTCAACCACTGACTCCGTAGATAGTCCAGTAGGTCAACACTGCAACCATCGATAATATGCCGCAATTCCCTGTCAGCTTGCAAAAGCCGAAAGACTTGTTGGAACCAGATAGCAGCTATCCATTACCGACAGCGAAACACAGAGATGGGCATATCATTCAACCTCATTCTCATCATAGGAATGCTCTTCCCCTACCACAGAGGACTGCAATACAGCCTACAGAGTGATGAAAAAAATGAACAAAACGATGAAGAGA
The DNA here is from genome assembly GCF_047496885.1 of Scyliorhinus torazame. Classification (NCBI taxonomy): domain Eukaryota; kingdom Metazoa; phylum Chordata; class Chondrichthyes; order Carcharhiniformes; family Scyliorhinidae; genus Scyliorhinus; species Scyliorhinus torazame. The sequence continues at coordinate 49,145,854 of NC_092720.1, forward strand.
TGAACACAACTTTCGTCCACACCATAAGCAATGGGTTGGAGTAGCAGCAACCATTGATTGGCACAACAGCTGGACCAACCAACTGCAGTTCAACGGGAAGGAATGGAAGAAAATAATGAAAAGCTACCCAGATGTTAGCTCAATCTTCAAACCAAAAGGACAAACCAGCAAAGAAAAAACCTACCACTCCTCCCAAGAAGTGCAAATAAGAGATGGAAGGATATTAGGCAGCCAGACCACCTGCACCTTTAAATTCATGCAATTGGGGGGAGATGGGGTAGCGACAAAGTAGTAATTGCATTAAGATAGTAGTAATGTTCAAATAACAATATATGACTCAAATTAAATTGATATAACTCCAAATACGTTGGATAAAAAAATTGGAGGAGGTGTTTTATAAGGGTCTGGCACATATAGGGTTAATATGGACTAAGTATACTACCGTCCACACAGTCATGTAAGAGAGCACATGGCTTGCACCCAGGTCAGTATGGTGGTGGACAGAATCATATGCAAACCTAAGCATGAGGCAGCTCCCAATAATTCTAGTAGTCAATTAAGACACAGTCCAAAGATGTGCAGGTTTGGTGGATTGGTCATGCTAAATTGCCCTTAGGTTAGATGGGGTCACTGGGTAACGGGGTTAGGGTAGAGGTGTGGGCATAAGTACGGTGCTATTTCCAAGAGCTGGTGCAGACGCGATGGGCCGAATGGCCTCCTTCTGCACTGTAAATTCTATGATTCTATGAATGAGTTTGGATGAGACTTTGAACCGAGGATGGATAGGAACATCAGGCAGAAGCAACGGTTCTTTGTATTAACTTGGCATGAGCTCCTGACGTTTCTCGCACTTCTTGCCAATACCGTTAATGTCGTTTTCCATACCCAGCCACTAGTCTTTCTGTATTGCAAGTCTTGTCTGATTTATGGCCGTGTGTTTGTTGGGCATGTTAAATAGAATTCGGGAATTCTTCAATGATGGCTTTCCACGCTTTCTGTAGTGTAAAATCTATGTCTTTTCCTCTTGTAGCTGCTGGCATTTGCTCTGTGCAAAATGTACCAGATCTATTTGGAGAACATCTTCAAGACTGATGACAATTAAGTCAACTTGCAGATCTGAGGATATATTTTCTGCTTTGCTGGGTTAGGCAATCTGCTGAGTATGTCCAATGTCACCATTAGATTGCCTGGTTTATACTTAATCTCACAGTGCCCCCAGCCCCGAATATTGACCCCCGCTGCCCATGGATCGGCCCTCCCCCAGCTGTGGCGGCGCTGGACTCAGTCCGCAGCCTCAACACTTAGTTCCCGAAGGGTGAGACCACACGTGTCCCAAGTCGTTGGGAACTCGGCCGGTCGGGGACGGAGCATTGGGGGCCTGGCCTCAGGAATTGTCCGTCGTACTCTGCGAGTATGCCGCTTTGGAGGGTGCAGAGCATCGCAAAAGCGGCACCACCTCCGATTTGGTCAGGAACTCGGATTCTCGATTTTGGTGTCGGCGTCTGGAGAATCCAACCCAATGTTTCTCGCTCGATTTTGAAGTAGGTGAAATATGTTACAGAGAGAGTTTGATACAAATGTATGCATATTTTCTGTGAGTCCTCTTTCTTCAGGGTAGTTGTCTCACTGGGATCATGCAATTGCAATGTTGATGCTTCTGATAATTACCTTTGCAGAGCTTTGAAGAGCTGTTGGTGGCCTTCCTGTCAGAGGAATGGCACATCCTTTCTTAACAATTCCCTGAGCAATGAAAATTTGAGAAAAATTGGGTATCTATGGAAACAAGAAATAAGGGGTGGCATGGTAGCACAGTGCAGGTTCGATTCCCGGCTTGGGTCACTGTCTGTGTGGAGTCTGCACGTTCTCCCTGTGTCTGCGTGGGTTTTCTCCGGGTGCTCCGGTGTCCTCCCAAAAGTCCCGAAAGACGTGCTGTCATGTGAATTGGACATTCTGAATTCTCCCTCAATGTACCCGAATAGGCGCCGGAGTGTGGCAACGAGGGGATTTTCACAGTAACTTCATTGCAGTGTTAATGAAAGCCTACTTGTGACACTAATAAAGATTATTATAAATGAAACCTAGATATCTTCGAAGATGATCTTTATTCTGAGGTGTTGGCAGGACCTTAATATCCACCATTTTAGTTGTTTTCGGACTTTTCCAGCACTGGAATAAATAGAACCAAAAAACTTGATCTGCTGCACATTAATGTCTCATTTCAGACTGATAAACACCAATCCTTCACCAATCTTTCCACGTGCATCAATAAGTGCAGAACATGCTCATGTTCTTGTATTCTTCTTTCAACAACAGCTATGTAATACAGATACACCCTTGTGCGGTCCATGTGAGTTTAAAACAGATCCTCGGTAACAGATAACCGGTAAGGAAGTCATTGAAAACAGTATATTCTGACTGGGGTACAAAATAGAGTAAGCCCTTGGGATTTCTCCACAACATGTACTGACCAGTAACCATGCTTAGCACCAAGGTTCAAGAAGAATTTTGCACCTGCAAATATTAGATTTAACTCTTCTAATGTGGGTATTTTGTAAGGAAAGCATTTCAAAGCTGCATTTAAGGTGTTATGTATTGAAGCATACTGGCAATTTTGTGAGGGCCAGAAAGAGTCCAGCATGAGTTTGTTGAGTCAAACAGAAAGTAACTTTTATTTACAATAATATTTGCACAACACCAGTAGTTGACTACTAGCTCTCTCTCTAGCTTGCACCAGACGGGCCGGATCTATTTATACAGCTGAAAGGTTAATGATTGCCCTGTCTCATATCAGAGGAGCTCACATTCCCCATTCTCTGGGTGGCTGCAGGTTGTGTTTTCTGTGTGCTCCTGCTTTCAGCAGCAAACTGCTTGCAGGCTTAGTTTATGTTTGCTGCCCCTTTTGCTTCTGTGATCTGGAGTGAGGCCAGGCAATGGGTAGGTATTGGCTGGTCTGCTACCGGACTGGAGGAGGGAGAGGTGTGCTTTCATAGAGCCAGAGGAAAAGGGAGTAATGACGTGGACAATACTGCAGCTACCTGGAGGCTGTGGGTCTGCTTATTGTTGCCTCTTCTGTTTCTTTGACCTGTAGTGAGGCAAGTGGAGGTCTTGGCTGGCCTGTTACTGGACTGAAGACGGTGAAGGGGTGCTTTCTCGCCCCTTCTGATATGTTCTGTGTTTGTGTGGCTTTCGGTAATGATTGTTTCTGCCTGGAGAGTCTGCTGCCGGAGCTGCCAGAGTGGGCGAGAGAGGAGGAATGGTCCCGCAACAACCTGGGACCATGGGCGAAATTCTCCCCCAACGGCGGGATGTCCGCCGACTGGCGCCAAAGCCGGCGCCAATCAGACGGGCATCGCGCCGGCCCAAAGGTGCGGAAGGCTCCGCATCTTTGGCGGCCTAGCCCCAACATTGAGGGGCTAGGCCGACGCCGGGGGATTTCCGCCCCGCCATCTGGCGGAAATGGCGTTTGTTTCCCCGCCAGCTGGCGCGGAAATGCGGCGCATGCGCGGGAGCGTCAGCGGCCGCTGTCAGTTTCCCAGCGCATGCGCGGAAGCGTCAGCGGCCGCTGACAGTTTCCCGCGCATGCGCAGTGGGGAGAGTCTCTTCCGCCTCCTCCATGGTGGAGGCCGTGGCGGAGGCGGAAGGGAAAGAGTGCCCCCACGGCACAGGCCCGCCCGCGGATCGGTGGGCCCCGATCGCGGGCCAGGCCACCGTGGGGGTACCCCCCGGGGTCAGATCGCCCCGCGCCCCCCCCCCCCAGGACCCCGGAGCCCGCCCACGCCGCCTGGTCCCGCCGGTAAATACCAGGTTTGATTTACGTCGGCGGGACAGGCAATTCCTGGGCGGGACTTCGGCCCATCCGGGTCGGAGAATCCAGCGGGGGGTCCCGCCAACCGGCGCGGCCCGATTCCCGCCCCCGCCCAATCTCCGGGAGCGGAGACTTCGGCGGGAGCGGGGGCGGGATTCACGGCGGCCAACGGCCATTCTCCGACCCGGCGGGGGGTCGGAGAATGACGCCCCATATGTCTGCTAGTTGCAACCCCTTCTGCTTTTTTGATCTTGAGTGAGGCAAGGGGAAGGCCAGCCTGCTACCAGGCTGAAGACGGTGCAGTGTCTGTTCATGAAGTACTGGTACGTTTGTTGTAATATTGACTGTTTATTGTCTTTTGACTGTTTCAGGTTTAGAAGTGTAAATTGCTTGCTACTGCCTCCTTTATTCCTGTGGCCCTGACCCCAGACGTTACTGCCTAGAGCTTGTGGGTTTGTCTGCTGCAGCCCCTCTTGTATCTGGAGTTTCTGGAATCAGTGCCAGTGCTGGAGAGGGGGGAGGAGGTGCTACTCTCTCTCTCTCTCTCTCTTTTCCACTGGTGTGATGTTTCCGGTGGATTGGTTTAATGACTTTCTACTGAAGCGGGTTTACTGCTGTGGTTACAGGAGGATTTTGTATTGTCGATTGTGTATTGCTCGATGTCTGGAGGCGATGAGCGGGATTCTGCGTCCTACCACACCCATTTTCTGGTGCGGCGTGCCCCTGCCGTCAACAGGATCCTCCGTGCCGCCAGCCGGCCAATGGGTTTCCATATTGTGGGCTCCCCACGCCATCGGGAAATCCACTGCCGTGAGTGACTGCCAGCAAAATGGAGGATCCCGCCGGTAGAGAATCCAACCCCATATATTTGTCAGCTGCTTCCGTTTGTCTGAGGTTTGGCTCCCAGAATGGGATGCTCCCTCCATCATTTTCCATGCACTGTGGCCATGAGCAGCAGGAGGGGGAGGGAGTGGTGGGTTGATTTAGATGCTGTTATCCTTATTGTATTGTTAACTATCTACTGTTGCTATTTGGAGACCGTGTGCATATCAGCTACAACCTCTTTTATCCGTGTCTTTGCCCTCGGAGGGGGGTGCTCCCTCGCTCTTGTGCAGTGCTCCAACCAGTGTGACTTTCCGGTGCACTCGGACCCTGCATGGACCAACTGGCAGGTGTGTTTGTGGATATCTTCAACCTCTCCCTACTCTGTTCTGAGGTTCCCACCTGCTTCAAGAAGACCACCATCATACTGGTGCCAAAGAAGAGCCAGGCAACGTGCCTCAATGACGACTGTCTGGTGGTTGTGACATCTATCATTATGAAGAGCTTTCAGAGGTTGGTCATGAGACACATCAGGCAGGATTCCTCGTCCCGCCGCACCTATTTTCTGGTGTGGTGTGCCCCCATCGGCAGTGGGATCCTCCATCCCAGAAGCCGACCAATGGGGTTTCCCATTATGGGCACCCCCATACCATCAGGAAATCCGCGGACATGAGTGCGCTACCGGTGAAGTGCAGGATCCCACCGATGGAGAATACAGCCCATCAACCCACTCCCAGAATGCCTTGATCCTCCGTAATTCACATACGACCACAAAGGTCCACAGGAGATGCCATTTCCTGGGCCCTACACTCATCACTGCAGTATCTTGGCAACAAGGACATTGACTACAGCTCCGCTTCAACACCATAATTCCAGCCAAGCTCATATCAAAACTCCAAAACCTAGGACATGGCTCCTCCCTCTGCATCTGGATCCTCGACTTCCTGACCCAAAAGACCACAATCATTAAGGTGGAAGCAGGTATGATAGCGATGTTTAAGGGGCATCGTCACAAATACATGAATAGGATGGGAATAGAGGGATTCAGACCCTGGAAGTGTAGAAGGTTTTAGGTTAGGTGGCAACATGGTCAGCACTGTGGTGATCTGCATCACTGTAAATACATAAGCGGTTAATGTAAATACACTATGACTAAGTAAACACTAGAGGGAGCGCCAGAGACGTCATGACATGCAGACATACAGCTAATGAACACACAGAATAGGACACGACCAATGGGCAGTCAAGACATCCAAAGGTGACACTACCACAAGGGGCCATTACACAACCCATATATAAGGACAGGGCACACATGCTCTGTCTCTTTCCACAGGCGACACTTAGAGAGTAGGACAGAGGCAGATCAGAAGCATCACACCCACCACGTGGCTTAGAGCAGACTGGTTAGTTAGACTGAGTTACTATAGCAAGATTAGCAGGAGAGTCGAACTCATGGAGAACTGTGCTGATGGTTCAATAAATCACATTGAATTTACTTCAATGTTTGGAGTATCTTTTGGTCAAAGCTGCATCGAGTTGCAGCCTGTGTTATCCCAGAGTACATAACACAACAGGCACAGGCTTGGAGGGCTGAAGGGCCTGTTCCTGATCTGTACTTTTCTTTGCTCTTTACCTCCTCCACGATAGCCCTCAATACCGGAGCCCTGCAAGGCTGTGTACATAGCCCCATTCCCTATACACAGCTGTGTGGCAAAATTTGGTTCCAACTCCAAGTTGATGATATGACCTTTGTAGTCCAGATCTCGAACAACAATGAGTCAGAATACAGGCGGGAGATAGAGAACCTAGTGGAGTGGTGTAACAACAACAATCTCTCCCTCAATAGCAGCAAAACTAAGAAGCTGGTCATTGACTTCAAGAAACAAAGTATCGTACACATCCCTACTGCACCAATGGTGCCGAGGTGGAGATAGTTGACAGCTTCAAATGCCTAGGAGTGCACATCACCAACAATCTATCCTGGTCCACCCATGTTGACGCTACCACCAAGAAAGCACAATACTGCCTATACTTCCTCAGGAAACTAAGGAAATTCGGCATGTCCAAATTGACTCTCAATTGACCAATTTTTAGAGATGCACCATAGAAAGCATCCTATCTCGCTGCATTACAGCTTGGTTTGGCAACTGCTCGGCCCAAGACCGTAAGAAACAATTGTCAGGTGGATGTACCTTAAAGAAAAGTGTGTTTCATCAAATGGCTGCAGTGATGTCATTGTGTGGGTGGAGCTGGGCTGTCTGTCTTTCACTTTAATTTTTGAGCTGGCAGCTGCAGTGTGTTTTTGGTTTCGTTTTCAGAGGTGAAGAGCTGCATTCACAGCAAGAAGATGTTATGAGCTCTCTCTGCAATCTAAAGATTACATGATGATTTCAATGTAATACCTGTTTCTGTAGAGAATTTAAACCTGCTGTCTTTATTTTAGAAGCATTTAACTTGTGGATGTTGTTTGGAAAGTTATCAAGAGTTATCTATAGAGTACTGTATCTTTTGTGGGGTGGTCAGTGTCGTGTTATGTACTCTGGGATTACACAGGCTGCAACTGGATGCAGCTTTAACCAAAAGATACTCCAGACCTTGAAGTTAGTTCAATCTGATTTATTGAACCAGTAGCACAGTTAGCACAGTTCTCTATGAGTTCAACTCTCTGCTAACCTAAGTGTGGTTACTCTGTCTGACTTAACCAGACTAGCTCTTAGCCATGTGCTGGAGGTGTGATACTGTAAATACACCCTGATTCACTCTGTAGATGTTTATCAGTGGAAAGAGGCAGGGTGTGAGTGCCTCGTGCCGTTTATAGTGAGATACCACCCCTGAGTGTCCTGCCTGCTCATTGGTCATGTCCTGTTCTCTGGGTCCATTAGCTTCCTGTCTGTAAATCACTATCTGCATGTCTACATATCATGGCATCTCCTGTTTTTAAAAAATGTTTTGTTGGCATATGGGAACATACTTACATGTGGTGGCATATATTAGCATATTTACAAGCAGTGGCATATGTGAACGCATTTACATGTGAAGACAGCTGTCTAATGTGAGAAAACAGAACATAGCAAACAAAACAAATGTTCATAAGTCCAGTCTCTGGGGCTTGCGTCTGATCCTTGTCGACCACCGGAGAGGTCATGGTGGGGGCGACGGCGTCTTGACAGGCGGGATGGAAGCCTGACTGGTGGCCTCGTAGTTCGAGGTATCAGGAGATGGCAAAACAACGGATGGAAACGGAGAAGAAAGCGGTTGCGGGCAGGCAACTTTGCGCAGTGCCCATCTGTTTTGTCTCACAACAGAACCATCAGCCATACGTACAACATACGAGCAGGGCGCAGCCTGTCGAACAACGACAGCTGGAGCAGACCAGCCACCATCCGGTATCTTGATCCTGACAGTGTCTGCCGAGGATAACACGGGCAAATCGGTGGCATGAGCATCATCGCCCTGCTTTTGCTGGTTTCGGAGCTGCTACACCTTCTGCAGCACCGGGAGGTGATCCAGGTTGGGCAAGTGTATGGCTGGAAGTGTCGTCCGCAGGTCCCTGTTCATCAGGAGCTGAGCCGGCGACATGCCAGTGGATAGTGGAGTTGCCCTGTATGCAAGCAGCGCGAGGTAGATGTCAGAAGCAGAATCTGCGGCCTTGCAGATGAGCTGTTTCACAATGTGCACCCCTTTTTCAACCTTCCCATTGGACTGCGGATAGTGTGGGCTGGAAGTGACATGTTTGAAATGGGATGACTTGGCAAACATAGACCACTCGTGGCTGTTGAAGAACGGGCCATTGTCACTCATGACAGTGAGTGGGATACCATGCCTGGAGAACGTCTCCTCACAGGCCTTGATGACGGTCCGAGATGAGAGGTCTGAGAGCTTCACGTCTTCAGGATAATTGGAGAAATAGACAATAATCAACACGTAGTCACGACCATTCGCACGAAAGAGGTTGATGCCAAACTTGGACCACGGGGAGGTCTCGATTTCATGCTGCTGGAGCGTCTCCTTGCTCTGCGTTGGCTGGAAGCGTTGACAGGTTGCACAGTTGGGGACCATCTTCAAGATGTCCTGGCTAATACCGGGCCAGTAGACAGCCTGTCTGGCTCTGCGTCTGCACTTCGACGCCCAGATGTCCCTCATGGATTTGGCGGAGCATCAAGCTCTGGAGACTGAGCGGAATGACAATCCGGTCCAGCTTGAGGAGGATACCATCAATCACCGTCAGATCGTCCTTTACATTGTAAAATTGAGGGCACTGCCCTTTCTGCCAGCCATTGGCGCGGTGGTGCATGACACGCTGCAAGAGGGGGTCTTTGGCTGTCTCCTAGGGGATACGAACCACCTTCTCATCAGATGCCGGGAGGGTGCTAGCACACACCTGCACCTATGATTCAATCTGCCGGATGATTTCCAGCGGTTCACTAGGCAATGTGATGGAGCGGGACAATGCATCAGCGATGATGAGCTCCTTGCCAGGCATGTACACTAAGTCAAAGTCGGACCTTCTGAGTTTGAGGAGGATGCGCTGCAACCGAGGTGTCATGTCATTCAGGTCCTTGTGGATAATGTGGACCAGAGACAGTGAATGTCGTCAGGCCGTAGACATAGTCGCGAAACTTGAGAATGCCAGTGAGAAGACTCAGGCATTCCTTCTCTATTTGCACATACCTTGTTTCGGTGGGTGTCATGGCCCTTGATGCCTAGGCTACCGATGCCCAGGATGAAGTGTCATCGCGTTGACGAAGCACCGCACCGATGCCATCCTGGCTCGCATCTGTCGAGATCTTTGTCTCCCTCTCTGGGTCGAAAAATGCCAAGCCGGGTGCAGTGGTGAGCTTGGCCTTCAGCTCCAACCACTCTGCCTGATGTGCTGCTTTCCACTCAAAGGCAGTGGACTTCTTCACTAGGTTTCGTAAGGTCGTGGTCTGTGAGGCCAGGTTTGGGATGAACTTGCCCAGAAAATTGACCATGCCCAGGAAGTGCAACACCGCCGCCTTGTCTTCAGGAACCTTCATGGCTTCAATGGCCTTGACCTTGTCTATGTCTGGGCGCATGCCCTGCTGAGAGATCTGATCACCTAGGAACTTGAGTGTCGACATGCCAAAGCAACATTTGGACCTGTTCAGCTTCAGGCCATTGGCATGGACACGGCGGAATACCTGCTGGAGATGGGAAACATGCTTTTCAGGAATCGTGGACCATATGATGATGTCGTCCACGTACACACGAACCCCTTGAATGCCCTCCATCATCTGCTCCATGATGCGATGGAAGATCGCCGATGCCAAACGGCATGCGATTATAGCAGTATCTGCCAAACGGTGTGTTGAAGGTGCAAAGCCTTCTGCTGGACTCATCCAGCTGGATTTGCCAAAATCCATGTGACGCATCTAACTTGGTGAAAAAACGTGCGTGTGCCATCTCACTGGTGAGTTCATCCTGCTTCGGGATGGGGTAGTGTTCACGCATTATATTCTTATTGAGATCCTTGGGATAAATGCAGATGCGCAGGCCTCCCGAAGGCTTTCTAACACATACCATCGAGCAGACCCAGTCAGTCGGTTCTGTCACCTTGGAAATTATGCCCTGTTGCTGAAGATCCTTGAACTGTGCCTTCAGGCGCTCCCTCAGCGGAGCCGGGACCCGGTGTGGTGCGTGGACCACTGGCTTGGCATCAGATCGTAGCAGAATCTTGTATCGATATGGCAGCGTGCCCTTCCCGTCAAACACATCCGGATACTGAGCGAGGACGTCGTCAATGCCGGCCTGAAGATCCACATTGGAGGATGTTGTTGTGTAAACCCGCTGCACGAGGTTCAGCTACTTGCAGGCATGCGCACCAAGAAGCCCTGTCTGGCTTGACAATTTCAAAACATAACCGTGCATGGGTGCTCCGGTTGGAGACGAGTAGATGGCAGGATTCCAGTGCAGTGATGGCATTTCTGTTGTAGTCCAGGAGCCTGCACGAAGGACCTTGGGGGGCTTCTTGATGCGTTTGAAATCTGCTTGTGAGAGGAGGTTGGCAGAATCACCTGGATCCAGCTTAGACTGGATGGAGCAGTGGTTGACCTACATCACCGCATGCCATTCGTCCGCAGAATCCATAGCGAGGATGGATTGAATTTGTGATGAGTTGGATGTGGCATATTCACATTTGGTAATGACGCCCACACAGTAGGCGGAGTCCAGGCATTCTTCCTCTGGACCCGTTGTGCTGCCAGGATCAGAATCCTGTAATCGTTGTTGCACACTCTGAACGCGCCGTCGTCCGATTTGGAGCACTGGCCCCTGACTGGCGGTGCAGACCTGCACAAGGCTGCATAGTGTCCAGGCTTCCCGCAGTTTAAACATCGCCTGCCTCTTGCAGGGCTGTGGTTCTTCAAGTGCGAGTTGCCGCAGTTCGAGTACATCATGACGTCGGCGTCCTGAAGCTTCCCGCGTCGTCGCCCTTGCGCAGTGCGGGTGTCGGCCGCTTAGTTATTCCGGTTGCGTCACGCATGCGTGGGGCCCCGGGAAAAGTGCGCGAAATGGCCGCTTTCATCAATGCTGAGGCGCTGCATCCGGGAGATGGCCTGCACACAGTATGCCACGTGGGAGGCACGTTTCTCATTTTCAGCCAATTTGTACTGGGCACAGCGATTTATGGCGTGCTCATGCACTGTGCATGTTTCAGTCGCGACTGGCAGGGTCATATGCTTGATTTTCAGTAGCTGCTCCCTCAAGAGGATCAGAGTGAACTCCAAAAACGATTTGGTCTCTGATCATGGAGTCAGCAATATCACCAAAGTTGCAGGACAGCGCTCGCAGGCAGAGGTTAGTTAGGAAGGAGTTGAAAGATTCATCTTTACCTAGTAGACGCTGTTTGAATATGTAGCACTCGAAGATTTCATTGGTGTCCACTTCACAGTGACTGTCAAACTTGTCCAGGATGGTCTAAAACTTTGTCTTGTCCTGGCCTTTGGTGAAGTGAAAAGAGTTGAAGAGTTTGATGGCTTGATCACCCGCTGTTGAGAGGAGAAGCGCGATCGTTCTTGCATCAGACGCACCCACGAGGTCTGCAGCTTCGATGTACAGCAGAAACTTTTGCTTGAATATCCGCCAGTTGGCACTGAGATTGCTGGAGGTCCTGAGCTGGTGAGGAGCCGGAATCTTTTCCATGGTGCCGGGATACATTCGCTGGTCGTCACGGAATGGACTGAGGTAAACCACCTAGATTAAGCAGTCTCCTGGTAGCATGTCGTGTTATGTACTCTGGGATAACACAGGCTGCAACTGGATGCAGCTTTAACCAAAAGATGCTCTTGACCTAGAAGTTAGTTCAATCTGATTTATTGAACCAGTAGCACAGTTCTCTATGAGTTCGACTCTCTGTTAACCTAAGTGTGGTTACTCTGTCTGACTGAATCAGACTAGTTCTTAGCCATGTGCTGGAGGTGTGATACTGTAAATACACCCCGACTCACTCTGTAGGTGTTCATCAGTGGAAAGAGGCGAAGTGTGAGCGCCTCGTGCCGTTTATAGTGAGATACCACCCCTGAGTGTCCTGCCTGCTCATTGGTCATGTCCTGTTCTCTGTGTTCATTAGCTGCCTGTCTGTGCCTGGCTGTATATCATTATCTGCATGTCTGCATTTCATGACAGTCAGGATTGGTAGTTGATAAACTGTTTACTGTGTGTTTATAAAATGTTAACTGGATTCATAGAATAAACATTGTTTTGTTTTCAACATACTTTAGATCTCTGTTGCATCACACCTGTGTGGTAGTCACTATTGATCGTATAATAGTTGTTGTTCGAGGTAATACAGTAAGGCTCCTGTACTACAGGTACGGGGGTATATCTCTGCCTGCTGGCTCCGCCCAGTAGATGGAGTATAAATGTGTGTGCACACCGAGCTGCACCCATTCTGGTAGAAGCTGCAGGAGGCCACACATCTCTGCTTAATAAAACCTCGATTACTCTCTACTCTCGTCCCGTCATAATTGATAGTGCATCAACCTGTAAAGTAGGCCCTTGTGCTCCCCATAACCAAAATGTATTCAAAGTTGTGGGTCAGGTGAACTCCATGATATACTTTGGTGTTCTCTAAACCCTGGCCCATAATACAATACAGAGTCGTGAACACAGCCCAGTCCATTGAGAATGCCTTTGGGCAGGGGCTGTCACGCTGGCAGGTGATGCTTGTGAACAGAAGTGAGGTGGTTGGGGAGAAGGCCGAGAGGGGTAGCCAGGGAAGCGGGGGGGTGGAGGGAGGTTGTTGCGATGTGGCAGGGGGTAAGAGCTGACATGGTCAGGGGCGGAGAAGGGGGCCATCTGGGATGGGCTAGGTATAGAGTGGAATTAAGGGGGCGGGAAATAAGTGGGCAAAGTGATGGACGGTAGAGGGAATTGGAGGCATAAGCCTCCAGTAATGCTGGTAACGTGGAATGTTCGGGGACTGAATGGGCCGGTTAAAAGTTTGCGGATGTGCGCACACCTCAGGAGCTTGAAAGCGGGGTGGTCTTTCTGCAAGAAACGCACCTCCGTGTGAAGGACAAGGTTAGGTTAAGTAAGGGGTGGGTCGGGCAAATATGTCAGTCTCGGTTTGATTCAAAATCGAGGGGACTGGCTATTTTAGTGAGAGAAAAGTGGGATTTGTGAGTCCGAAGGAGGTGAGGGATCTGGGTGGGAGATATGTGATTATGAGTGGGGTATTGGAAGGGGAGACGGTGGTGTTGGTAAATGTGTTTTTCCCAAATTGGGATGATTTGAGTTTTATGAGGGGGTTGCTGGCAGAGATCCAGGATTTGGCCACACACTAGTTGATCATGGGAGGAGATTTTAACTGTATCCTAGAGCTGGGGGTGGTTAGGTCAAGCCCCAGATCGCTGGGTAGGGTACGAATGGCAAGGGAGCTGGGGGGGTTTATAGAGAGGATGGGTATGGTGGAGCCATGGGGCTTTCAGAACCCAGGGGGAAGGGAGTATTCCTTTTTTTCACAAGTCTATAAGGTGTATTTGAGGATTGATTACTTTGTAGTGAGTCGGGAGATATTGGTTGGGGTGGCGGGGGCAGAGTATGCAGGGATAGTTATCTCAGACCATGCGCCCCGCTGGCTGGAGATTTGGTTTAGATCGGGACGAGAGCAGAGGCCGGGGTGGAGATTTGACTCGGGGTTGTTGGCAGATGGAGGTTTTTGTGATAAGGTGCGGGCAGCAATTAAAGAGCATGTGGAGTTGAATCAGAATGGAGAGGTGTTGGTGGCCATTTTTGGGGAAGCACTGAAGGCAGTGGTCTGGACTCATGCGGATAGGGAAAGGATGGAGGAACATGACCGTCTAGTAATCGAGATAATGGAGATGGGCAGGAGCATTCGAGGGTGCCCACCACGGAGGGATTGTCGAGGAGGAACAGGTTGCAGGGGCAGTTTGACAGGTTCACAATGGGAAGGGCGGTAAGGCAACTGCATAGAGCAAGAGGGGTGCAATATGAGTGTGGGGAGAAGGCGAGCCGCATTCTTGCACACCAACTGCGGAGGCAGGCCGCGTCCAGGTAAATATTGCAGACACGGACTGCGGCTGGATTTGTGGTGTCAGAGCCGAGGAAGATAAACGAGACATTGAGGGAGTACTACCAGGGACTGTACGAGCTGGACCCGGGGGGCGGAGAGGAGGGGGACATGGGGTGGTTTCTGGACGAGCTGGAATTTCCCCAGGTGGAGGAAGCAAAGAGTCGGGTGTTGGAGGAGCCCCTGGATCTGAGGGAGGTGCTGGATAGTATCAGCGGTATGATGTTGTGGAAGGCCCCAGGGACAGATGGGCACCCAGCGGAATTTTATAAGGAATTTGCGTCAGACCTGGCACCACATCTGTTGGGGGCATTTCATGAAGCACTGGAGAAGGGAGAGCAGCCGGAGATGATGACGCAGGCAGTAATCATGCTAATTCTGAAAAAGGGGAAGGACCCAGTGGAATATGGGTCATATAATCCCATATCACTATTAAACACAGATGTGAAAGTATTAGCTAAGTTGTTGGAGGGGAGGATGGAGGATTGTGTCCTGAGGATTGTTGCAGAAGATCAAACAGGCTTCGTGAAGGGCAGGCAGCTCGTGAGTAATATAATTATTTAGTAATATAAGACGGCTGTTGAATGTGGTGATTATCCATCTGGGACTGGTGGAGTCCATTGGCACGAAGAAGGCATTCGACCGGGTAGAGTGGCGACATTTGTTCAAGGCTTTGGAAAGTTTTGGGTTTGCGCCGAGATTTGGGGCATGGGTGCGGTTGCTGTATGTGGCACCAAAGGCGAGTGTGAGGATGAATAATATGAGTTTGCAGAGTTTTGACTTACACAGGGGTACGGGGCAGGGGTGCTTGCTGTTACTGTTTGCACTGGCCATAGAGCCATTGGCGATGGCTTTCAGGGGGTCGGTGAATTGGCAGAGGATTATGGGGGGACAGAGGGAGCATTGGATGTCACTCTATGCTGATGACCTGTTGCTGTATGTTTCGGAACCACTGGAGAGTATGGGAAGGAATATGGGCCAGCTGGGGACTTTTGGAGGGTTCCCAGGGCCTAAACTGAATGTCGGGAAAATCGATTGCATTTTTACAGCAATCATGATCATTATTTTCTATCCCAGATTTGTATTGAATTCAATTTCCACCATCTGCTGTGTTGGGATTCAAATCCAGGTGCCCAGAACATTACCCTGGATCTCTGGGTTACTAACCCAGGGATAATATCATTACACCAGAGCCTCCTTGTGTAACATTTCCCAGGTATCTATCCAGATAAGTACACTGGAACTGTCCAAAGTTTACAATTAACTAAGAGTCAAAGACTTTTTCAGTAGATCCCAGTGGGCAGAGGAATTGCCCAACTGAAATTCAAACTTTCTGGGTAATTCCCTCGGAAGTGAACATATTGGGATTTCCACAAAGTTCCAACGTGCATCTTGGGTTGTACATCCGGTCTCTAACAATCCAGGGACAGGAAGGTCTGAGCCAATGTTGCCACCCTATTTATCTTAAATCACAGGACCATTGACTATTGGTGAATCCAGAACAGCACATCACAAGCCTTTTGTCGAAATAGCGGAAAGTGCTTGCAATTTCCTAATAAGTTGTTGATTTCCTGTAATATTTTTACAATTCTGCAATCAAGTTATTGATATCATGTAGGAATGCACAGAATTATCGTAAAATTGTAGTAAAAGACGTTGGTTGAAAAATTTAGATTCTGTCAGGCAATGAAGACTGCGAGGTAATTTCCAAATCGGGGGAGGCAGTGGCATAATGGTATTGACACTGGACTAGTAATCCAGAGACCCAGCATAATGATCTGGGGACACGGGTTCAAATCCCACCACGGTAGGTGATGGAATTTAAGCTCAATAAAATATCTGAAATTAAAAGTCTAATGATGACCATGAAACCATTGTCGATTGTCATAGAAATCCATCTGGATCACTAAACCCCATTTCGGGAAGGAAATCTGCCGTCTTTCCCTGTCTGGCCTACATCTGACTCCAAACCCACAACAATGTAGTTGACTCTTAATTGTCCCCTCAAGGGCAATTAGAGGTGGGCAATAAATGCTGGCACAGCCTGCGACACCCACATCCCATGAACAAATTTTTAAAAATTGCAGACAACATGTATCTTTGAAGATTTCCTGTCATCACAATGAATGGGAGTAGATGCAGATGTCAAATCCAGGATGAAAACTGCATGTGTAACCTTCAATTTTATTGGTGCATATTTGTTGAAAGCTTAATGTTTTATATTCCTCTTTATTTATCAACAGCATTAATATTGGTGTTTTTCTTCAAGATATAAAAATTGGTATTATAAACCTTTACTTAAATCTATGAATTTTATTGGTCAAGACTTTCATCTTCTGCCCTCACCAAGCTACAATGTACCCGCCCTGATTTATTTTAAAAGACAGGACGGTTGAGTCACGATGAGTCCAGAACTCGAAAGCACAAATATTTCATTAGATACTTTGAGATATTCTTGAAATTTCATAGTCACTTATTCATATGCTGCAATAATTTGTCTTATTCTGCAATCACAATATCCCTATTGTGTATATAGGGGCATAGAAAATTGTAATGAATTTCTGATTGTTCAGTTGTTCAGGGTGACTCCTGCAAGTGGACGACCCTCCGGGCCTTGGTTTCACTTGGTAGCACTTCCATCCGCTTCGGCAAAATATACATCAAACCCACAGGTAGCGGCTACGCTGAAAACGTGGGCCCAATTAAGACAGCACTTCGGGCTGACTGGGATGTCCCCTATGGCCCCCATCTGCGGCAAGCACAAATTCCCCCTAGCCATGCTAGAACCACCTTTAGGAAATGGAGACTGGATGGGGGCACACTGACAGTTAGGGACTTTTACGGAGAGCATAGACTGGCGACACTGGACAAACTGACAGAGGAATTGGAACAGCCGACAGGACAGGAAATGAAACACCTGTAAATAAAGCACTTCCTCCGCAAAGACACCGGAGATTACACTATTAGAGGACCTGATAAATACAGACAGTAAAGAAGGGGACTCTGTGGGAAAATGGATGAACAGCTACTGGACATGCCCGAACAGCACTGAACGAGACTAGACGGAAATGGGAGGACAAACTGGGGACAGAAGTGGGGTGGGGACTCTGGAGCGAAGCACTGAGCAGGGCAAACTCCATCTCCTCCTGCGCAAGGCTCAGTCTCATGCAGTTCAAAGTGGTGCACAGAGCGCACCTAACCAGAACCCGAATGAGATGGTTCTTCCCGAAGGTGGAGGATAAATGTGGAGGATAAATGTGACTGGCTTGCTGACGTCATGGAATTTCTCCACTTGGAGAAGATTAAATATGCCATCCGAGGGTCGGAGGAAGGCTTCCCAAACATATGGGGGCAGTTTGGCGGCCTGTTTCAGAACCTGTTCGAGGCCAGCAACAATGAATAGAGAGGGAAACGGGAAAGTTAGAAAGAAAAGGGAGAGGAAAAAGAAAAGAAAGACAAGGGGGAACCATAAGAAAGCACAACCTGGGGGAGGGGGTGAGAGAGGGCTGGAGAGACATAAAAGGAACAACACGGGATGGAGGGGGCAATGCCCTCCCCCCCCCTCCCTCCAGGCGCAGGGTAAACACGGCCAAAGCCGACAGGGGAAGAAAAGAAAGAGTGGAAGGAAGGTGGGGGAGGTTCCCAACCATGGGGGAAGCAAGCGGGGTGGGTTGGAGGAGGGCAGGGAGGCGTGGGCTGGTGGGGGGGGGGGGGGGGGGTCCAGGAGGGGCTACACGCCAAGCCAGATGGCGGCAGACTGTATATAGGAGAACCTAAGGGAAGGAAAATCCAAACCTTTCTATATTGTACAGTGAATGAACACGGCCAGCAATGTACATAATTGTTTATAATTTTTGAAAATGCCATTACAAAGATTTTTTTGAATAAATTGTTCAGGGTGAGAAATTTGTTTACTGCTATCTAGGATGTGAGGACAATGAGAATTGCAAGATAGAATGTAATTCCTAAATTATCAATTGCAGAGTATCTGTACAAAATGTTCCTACCATCACAAAGAGAAGTGTTCATCACATTGATGCTGAAACCAGGATGGCAACTACATCTGAAGCTCCCAATGGTATTCATGCAGATTTGTTGACAGGTTGATGTGTTGGTTGCACATTCATCGATATCTGGGGGGAGGGGGATAAAAACCTCCATGGCTAAACAAGGAGGTTAAGGACATTATAAAGACAAAAACTAAGCTATATCATATTGCAAAGACCAGTGGCAGGATGGAAGATTGGGATACTTTCAAACAAAAAATAATAAAAAGAGCTCCAGTAACTTACAAAATAAATCCAGCACAGAAAGGATAGCAGAGCTTCTACAGATACATGAAAGGAAAGAGAACACTAGGGCAGCACGATGGCGCAGTGGGTTAGCCCTGCAGTCTCATGGCGCCGAGGTCCCAGGTTCGATCCCGGCTCTGGGTCACTGTCCGTGTGGAGTTTGCACATTCTCCCCATGTTTGCGTGGATTTCGCCCCCACAACCCAAAAAACGATGTGCAGGCTAGGTGGATTGGCTATGCTAAATTGCTCTTTAATTGGAAAAAATGAATTGGGTATTCTAAATTTATGATAGAAAAATAGTGGGGAACACCGAAATGGCAGAGATGCTAAATCAATACTTTGCTTCAGTTTTCACGATCGAGGAAACTAGTACCATTCCTATAGGAACGGGCAATTCGGAGGTAATAGAAAGGGTGGAACTTGGAACAATCCGCATCAATAGGGAAACGGTACTCAACAAACACTTAGGATTGAGGGCAGACAGGTTCCCAGAGCTTGATGGCCTACATCCTAGGGTGTTAAAGGAAGTGGCAGCAGAGATAGTGGATCCATTGGTTATGATATTTCAAAATTCCATGGACATTGAAAAGGTTCCAGTGGATTGGAAAAATGCTAACGTAATGCCCTTATTCGAGAAGGGAGTGAGGCAGAATGTGGGAAATTACAGACCAGTTAGTTTAACGTCTGTTGTTGGAAAGTTGTTAGAATCAATTATCAAGGACTTAATATCAGGACATTTGGAAAGCCAAAGCGCTATCCATCAGAGTCAGCATGGTTTTCTGAAGGGCAAATCATGTTTGACTAATTTGCTTGAGTTTTTCGAAGAAGTAACAAGCAAAGTGGATAATGGGGATCCTATAGATGTAGTATATCTGGACTACCGGAAGGCGTTTGACAAGGTGCCGCACGGAAGGTTAATTCACAAGATGAGATCACATGGGATTATGGATAATGTCTTAGCTTGGATAGAAGACTGACAGACAGGAGACAGAAAGTCGGGATAAATGGGTCTTTTTCTGGACGGCAAGATGTAACTAGTGGGGTGCCACAGCGTTCGGTACTTGGGCCCCAGCTATTTACAATCTATATTAACGACTAGGACACAGGGATAGAAGATTCTATAGCCAAATTCACAGATAACACAAAAATAGGTGGGACAGTAAGCTGCAATGAGGAAATAATAACCTTACAAATGGATATAGATAGGCTAGGAGAGTGGGCCAAAATGTGGCAAATGGAGTTTAACATGGATAAGTGTGAAGTCATGCATTTTGATCGAAAATATGGAAAGGCAACTTAATATCTAAATGGGGAGAGACTTTGGGGTGCTCCAATGCAGAAGGATCTGGGTGTCCTCTTGCATGAGTCACAGAAAACAAGCATGCAGGTGCAGCAGATAATAAAGAAAGCAAATGGAATGTTGGCATTTATAGCAAAAGGAATTAAGTATAAAGGTAAAGAAGTTTTGTTGCAACTAAACAAGGCATTGGTACGACTGCACCTGGAGTATTGTGCACAGTTTTGGTCCCCTTATTTGAGGAAAGATGTCGTGGCTTTGAAGGCAGTTCAGAGGAGGTTCACTAGATTGACTCCAGAGATGAGGGATTTGTTGTATGAGGAGAGATTGAACAGTTTTGGCCTATACTCTCTAGAGTTTAGAAGAATGAGGGGAGATCTAATTGAGGTGTACAAGATGCTAAAAGTAATGGATAAATTAGACATGGAGCTGATACTTCCTAATGTGGGGCATTCTAAAATGAGAGGTCATAATCTTAGAATAAAAGGTAGCAAATTTAAAACTGATTTGAGGAAAAACTACTTCTCCCAAAGGGTTGTGAATCTGTGGAATTTGCTACCCCAGAGTGCGGTGGATGCAGGGACAGTGAGTAAATTTAAAGAGGAGTTTGACAGATTTTAAATTGGTAATGGGTTGAAGAGTTATGGAGAACTGGCAGGATGGTGGAGTTGAGGCCAGTATGGGATTAACTATGTTCACATTGAAGCTGTTTAGGCTCTCTGCTTTTGCAATCCAGCTCTTGGTCCGTAGAATTGTAGGTAGCAGATAAGGAACATATCAGCCATGATAGAATGGCGAACAGACTCGATGGGCCGAAGGGCCAAATTCTGATTCCATATCTTATGAACTTATGAATGTCTTTTAACCTACCCTATTCACCTGCTCTGCTGCCTTCAGGGATTTGTGAACAAATACCCCAAGATCCATCTGTTCCTCTGAGCTTCCTAGTGTCCTGCCATTCATCACATACTTCCTTGTCCTCTTACTTCTTCCAAAGTCCATCACCTTGCACTTATCAAGGTGAAATGCATCTACCACTGCTCTGCCCATTTGGCCAACCCATCTGTATCTTCCTGTAACCTATGACCCTCTTTTTCACTGCTTTTAAAAATTTAGAATACCCAAATCTTTTTTTCCAATTGAGGGGCAATTTAGCGTGCCCAATCTACTTATGCTTCACGTCTTTTTTGGGGGTTAGTGGGGGTGAGAGCCACGCAGACATGTGCAAGAGAATGGGAGAATGTGCAAACTCCACATGGACAGTGACCTGGGACCGGGATTGAACCCGGGTCCTCAGCACCTGAGGCAGCAGTGCTAACCACTGTGCCACAGTGCCACCACTCTTCTTCACTGTTAACCACCCTACCAATCTTGATGTTGTCTGCAAACTTACTTATCATTCCCCCACGTTCTCGTCTATATCATTAATATATATAACAAACAATAAGTGACTGTCATGGGAGTGTCCCTTTAAGAAATGTTTTGTCTTATCACATGGCTTCAGTGATGTCATTGTGTGGGTGGAGCTGGGCTGTGGCACTGGGTTTTACTTTTGTTTTTGAGCTGGGAGCTGTTGTGTGACTCTGAGCTTTGCTTTCATTTTCACATTTGGCTGCTGGATTGAGACAAAGAAGTCTTGGCCTGTCTCTCTCTCTGTCTGCATTTTAAAAGCTGTTTCCAGATTACTTGATAACTTGAAAAGAAATAATTGTTTTCTGGAAGAAATTCAAACCTGCTGTTTGTAAAGGACACAAGAGCATCTAAACCAGGTCTTCAGTGCTGTGTGCTGGGCCACACCTTTAAAAAGAGTTTTCTAGCTCATGGGATCTTGTTACTAAATTGGAACAGTTTAAAAGGGGGATTTATTAAGGGTTATACATAGTGTACTGTAGCTGTGTGGGATATTTATGTTTGTAGTTGATTAAAATACCTTCAGTGTGTGTTTATAAACATGTTAACTAAATTCGTAGAATAAACTTTATTTTTGATTAAAACTGCTTAAGGCCTCTGTGGAATAACATTTGAAAGGTAGGCCCTTGTGCTCTCCGTAACTGAAATTAATAAATAGTTGTAGGTCAGGTGAACTCCATGATTATATTCTGGAGTTTTCTAAACCCTGGCCCCTAACAGGGATCAAACACTGATCCTTGTGTATGCCGCTGACGTTAGACTCACCGGTCTGTAATTCCCTGGTTTAGATATACCACATGTGATGGTCTCTGTTTTCTTTGTAAGGATGGATGTGTAGTGTTCAACAAATTTAGAATACCCAATTTATACAAGTCAAAAGTAGTGTCAAGCGATGTTAATTAACAAAGCTGATTTATTAACACTACTTTTGACTAGATTCAAACGTATCCCAAAGTAAAAAGGTTGCTAAACTAAACTATGACATAACTATATCTACAGAACTCCACAATATACAACTACTCTCTCTCACACCTAAACACCTTGGAGGCGATTCTCCAATATTGGGCCCAAAAGTTTGCACCGTCGCGAACGCCGCTGCGTTTCACGACGGCGCGAACCGGGCCTGGTTACGTACGATTCTGGCCCCCATAGGGGCCAGCACGGCGCTGGAGCAGTTCACGCCGCTCCAGCCTCCTTACGCAGTGCCAAATGGGCACCGTGCCAGCCCGCGCATGCGCAGTGGCCACGCCAACCTGCGCCTGCGTGGGTGACTTCTTTTGCGCCCGGCCCCAACCAACATGGTGTCGGTGTTCAGGGGCTGGCCGTGCCAGAAAGTAGGCCCGGGAGGGCGAGAGGCCGGCCCGCTGATCGGTGGGTCCCGATCGCGGGCCAGACCCCATCGGAGGCCCCTCCCATCCCCCCCTATCCCCCATAGGCCGCCCCCGACCGTTCCCCCAGAGTTCCCGCCGGCAGCGACCAGGGTTGAACGGCGCTGGCGGGACTCTGTCCTATCGGCACGGCCGCCCGGCCATCTGGGCCGGATAATCGGCAGCCCCGCCGATTCCATCTGCCCGCGGCCAGCGCAGCGCCAAACGCGCCGGCGCAAATGGCACCAATTCTCCGCACCTCGGAGAATCACGCGCCGGCGTCGGGGCGTCGTGGTGCGGTTGCGGCGATTCCCGGGCCTGGCGCGGGGCTGGGAGAATCGCCCCCCTTATACCTGAATCGAGGGTTGGCACGTAATCTATGTGACTGCTCTTGAGCATCATCTGGTGGTTAGATGTATTTACATGAAATTGTTAACCCTTCATCTCCCATACAGTATCCATATTGTTACACCACCTTTCTTGAAAAGGGGAATGACATTAGTTGTTCCCCAGTCCTCTGGCACTTCCCCCGTGGCCAGAGAGGAATTAAAAACCTGTGTCAGAGCCCCTGCAATTCCCTGCCTCACCTCCCACAGCAGCCTGGGATGTAATTCATCCAGTACTGGGGATTTGTCTATTTTTAAACCCAAGTAGAATCTCAGATTATATTGTTGCAGATTTATTAACAGGTCAACGGATTGATGCCTCATTCATTGATATATAAAGAGACGCAAGTTAGCTCACTACATAGGCCGTAACTTCCTGGTTCTCCAGCATTGCATTTGGGAGTACCACAAAGAAACGCTGTGGGAAGTTCCCATGTGTGGGTTTACCCAGCAACTATCCAGAAGGGCTGACTTCTCCTGGTCTGGGAACCATTCGACAAAACGATTTAAATCTCTAACTTCGGTTAGTTCTGCCAGTTTTACTCATAGCTACCCTGAAAGAGTTAGAAGGAAAAAAAGTACTTCTAACTTCAGAGTAACCATTTTAAAAACTCACACCAAGCCTCATATGGTACACCCCTCACACCACCCTCCCTAACAATGCACCCGACCAATCATAGTATTCTTTACCTCCCGCTGCCCCAGCCGGATGGGATTCCCCACCCGTGCCTCCCCAACCCCGACCCGACCCCTCTGACTGATCCGACAAGAAAATCCTGGCCATCATTAATATTTAGTTCATGAGATTAAAAATAATCAACTTCACTGGTAGAATACCAGTGAATAGTCAAAATGACCAGTTTAAAACGGTAGCACAGTGGGTAGCACTGTTGCTTCACAGCTCTAGGGTCCCAGGTTCGATTCCCGGCTTGGGTCACTGTCTGTGTGGAGTCTGCACATTCTCCCCGTGTCTGCATGGGTTTCCTCCGGGTGCTCCGGTTTCCTCCCACAAGTCCCGAAAGACGTGCTGTTAGGTAATTTGGACATTCTGAATTCTCCCTCTGTGTACCCTAAAGCGCCGAGGGGATTTTCACAGTAACTTCATTGCAGTGTTAATGTGAGCCTACTTGTGACAATAAAGATTATTATTATTATTATTAAATTATAGGCTAAATTCTCCGCCCCTTGATGCCGTAAATGTGAATTGCGATCGGGCGGAGAATCGTTCGCCCAAATCCGGCCAAAATCACGGCCGAACCAAACGCCATGCTCCAGTCCCTCGCAGGTGGCGATAACGAGGTTTGTGCCTCTCACTGGCGGCGGCAAGCAAAGCCGGCACTTAAATTCATTTATATTTCATTAGCGGACTGGTCCTGGTATGCTCCAAGCCGCCACCATTCTCCTCCCCTCTCAGGCGGAAGTCACCCAGACGCGGTTTACTACAGGTCTTTACAAGTGGGGACTGGACAGCATGGCTGCTAAGGCAGAGAGAGAGAGAGAAGGTAAGCAAAGTTTTAAAAACTGTTAAAAATTGTACAACTTTCTGCGGTTGGCTTCCAGAGCCAGGGGAAGTGGCAGGTAGCAACTTGGTAACAGCTCCGTGGATGCGGGGTGTCCTCCTCAGATCGGAGAGGCCCGGCTCAGACCACCATTGCTGCAGTATTTGTTTTAAATGTACCCATTTGGTACAAGTTACAGGCCCCTGGCTGCTCACTGCTCGCTGTGTCTTGTCTCTGGTCATTTGAGACACCACCCAGGCCACCCCCAATGGAAACCTTCAGATCCAGCTGACCCTTCAGTGGGATGAGTGTGGGCAAGCTCAACCAGTGGCACACCAGGTGCTGCCACTCCTCAGTTCACTCATCAGAAGTGCTGCCCCACTGCAGGGGAAGCAGGGAATAGCAGAGCTCACCCCAGACAAAGGATACATGCACCAAGGCCTTTGACAACCTCCCAGGTGTGGTGATGTGCATCACTGTAAATACATGTAAGCTAGACAGACACTAGAGGGAGCACCAGAAACATCACACACACACACTCAACCAATAGATAAGTTAGATGGGAGGCGACCAATGGACATTCACGATACACAAGGAGGTGACACTACCACAGGGGGGCATTACACCAACCCATACATAAAGGACACCACACACATGATCAGCCCCCTTCGGCCAGTGGAGACAGTCAGTGAGGAGAGGCACAGGGTTGATTCATTATCACACCCACCACGTGGAAGACAGCAGCTGGTTAGTCAGTTAGGTAGCTACAATAGGATTAGCAGTAGTGTCGAACTCAAGTTATAAAAGTGTACATAGTGTAAATAAATGAGTTGAAGTTATTTACACGTCTCGACCTTCCTTGACAAATGCAACACAAGGAAGCCGCTTATGTTACAAAGGAAACATAACAAAACATGGTACCACGAGTGAACTGCTTAAATCCAGATAGCCATACCTCAGCGTACAGTGACAACCAGCAATACCCAGGCAAGATGTACGAGCTCCGGGTTCCACAGCCGCTCCAGTGCCACGGCGATCTCCGAGAAAACTGGCAGCGATTCCGGCAAACGTTTGAACTCTTCCTGGTGGCAGCCGAACTTAAAGACCTGGCCGATGATGAAAAAATAGAGTTTCTCCTCCCCATCGCCGGTGCCAGAGCAGAAGAAATCTTTTAAAAATTCAAGTTCTCCAAGGGGCAAAACAGGTGCGACTTCCAGGCAGTCCTGGACAAATTCGCCAAATACTGAGGAAAACTCACTCCAATCGGCAAGGAATGGTAAGAGAAGCGCCAGTACTCACATCGAGGCCGAAATCCTCGACCAGAGAGCGATTTGGGTCGAGGTCGGCGGCCTTCTTGCTAAAGGGACTACACTAGCGCAGTTGAGCGAGAAGTGCGCAGAACCGGAAAGTTCGCTTGCGCATGCGCGAGACGCCATGCATGCGCAATCAAGAAAACGGCCATCGGTAAAGGAACAGCGATTTGCGCATGCGCAATCGCTTCCGACGTGCTACGTCACGCGCGTCATGACGTCAGAGGCCCCAGGCCGCACCAATTGAAAGGGGAAACGTCCCAAATCCAATTTAAAGGGGAAACGTCCCACAGTAAACCCCAGAGGAGAGAAACGACAGGGGTCACAGAGGCCATCGCGGCCACTGATTGCAGCAGTCGCCAGTACCCCTGTTTCCAGGGACGGGTAGTGAGGATAGCGGCTTCCCTGGGCCACTCAGGGACAGGGACAGAGGTGCAGTGTGGAAGGCAACAGGTCAGGAAGAATGGCTGAGGGGTGGAGGTGGATTTGGGAGGGGGCATGTGGAGGACAGAGCTGAAGTGTGACTCGGCGTCACCATGTAGCCTGTTGGATATGGATGGCCACGGGAACGCTCACCTTGCAAACATATCTGCTCTTTTCCCTCCCTGCAAATGACAGATATTAGAATTCAGCCAGCAATGTCCGCCGTCTACCTGGCCGCAGCTACTGTCACGGATGGACGGAGGCACAGGGCCTGCTCGGGGAAGACCCTCCACAGGAGGGACCTTCCCCAGGAGAGCAGGACCAGCCATTCAGCCAGGGAATGTGACCATCCCGAGGAGGAAGAGGTGTGAAGGAGGCGCCACATGAGACCACGTTTCTATTGTCTGCGCCTGTCATTCGAAGACCTGCCAGACTGCTTATCCAGCCAGAGACTCCACTTATCCAGGGAGACCATGTGTCATCTGTGCCAGGTGATGTCACACCTGGCACCGTGCGGCATGGAGGAGTCCATGATGGTCACCCTTCATTTCTATGCCTTCAGGTCTTTTCAGGTGGTAAGCGGGACCTGTCTGGTATATCGCAGACGTCCGTTCACAGGTGCATTCGCGCTGTCATGGATGCATTATCTTCCCGGATAACGGATTATATCATATCCAAACTGGACCAAGCCCACCAGGATGCAGGGGCAGCAGAATTCCCTGCCATCACTAGAATGCCCCAGTTCCAGGCGGTGATAGATGGGACATATATCCCTCTACAGGGTTCCACTCGCTGACTGTGCAGTTGGTACCAGCTGCACTCAATAAACATCTGCCCAATACCCGGGCAGCGTGCACGACTCGTACTTCCAGGTGCACTCATCGGTTCCCGCCACCTTCAAGGCATTCCCTCGGGTGAGGGGTTGGGTGTTGGGCAGTAAGGGTTATCTGCTGAGGATTACCCATTGCTAATGTCACCTGTCTAAGGCCCCACACCAAGATGCAGAACCCTACAGACGCACCATAGAAAGCATCCTATCTGACGTCACACTTTCTAAAGAGAGAGCGGCTCCTGATTGGCTCACAGTAAATCAGGTGTCTTCGTGTCCTTAACCCCTTCATTCCTGGGCTCACAGGAGTAGATTCCCAGCTACATTTTATAAGGTAAGAGGTTTTTTTCTGTTTTCTTCTCACAGTTACTTGAGGGTAGCAAGTTCGAGTTAATACTGTTTAGGAGTGGAGCGGAGATGAGCGGTTGGACAGACAGCATCTTGGGGAGGTAAGCGGGTGAATGGTGAATCTGAGGGTTAGACTGGGGAGAAACTAAAGAGGGACGTCACAGGAGGACTGTGATTAGATTGGCCAAGAAAGGACTTGCTGGTAAGTAGTGGTGACTGGTAAGTAGTTTTTATTTTTATTGTCTATTTCTTGTTTGTTTATCATTTTTTTTTGGCATTGTATTTGTATAAGTCAACCTAAGGTTTCAGACATGGCAGGAGATCCCAGACCCATGTCATGCTCCTCGTGTGTGATGTGGGAGCTCAGGGACATGTCCACTGACCCTGGCTCCTTCGCGTGCAAGATGTGTGGCCAGCTGCAGCTCCTGTAAGACCGTTTCACGGCTCTGGAGCTGCGGATGGACTCACTTTGGAGCATCCGCGATGCTGAGGACATCGTGGATAGCACGTTTAGCGAGTTGGCCACACCGCAGGTGAAAATTACTGAGGGAGATAAAAAATGGGTGGCCAAAAGACAGCAAGAGGAGGAAGGCAGTGCAGGTGTCCCCTGCGGTCATCTCCCTGAAAAACAGATATACCGTTTTGGATAGTTGAGGGAGTTGGCTCACCAGGGGAAGGCAGCAGCAGCCAGGTTCATGGCACCATGGCTGGCTATACTGCGCAGGAGGGCAGGAAAAAGAATGGCAGGGCTACAGTGTTAAGGGACTCAATCATAAGAAGAATAGTCAGGCGGTTCTGTGGACGCAATCGAGTCTCCAGGATGGTATGTTGCCTCCCTGGTGCAAGGATCAAGGATGTCTCAGAGAGGCTGCAGAACATTCTGGGGGGATGGGCAGGGCTGTAATCAATGTCCTAAGGGGGGGGTTGATGTTTGCTATTGCCGTTGGGGAGGTTTTAAACTATTGTGGCAGAGGGATGGGAACCGATGCAGGAAGTCGGAGGGAAGTAAAACGGGGCCAAAAACAAAAAGCAGTAAGGAGGAAAGTGTAAGGCAGAGAAACCATAATCAAAAATCAAAAAGGGCCACAGTACAGGGTACGGTGACCGAGGAGAGTGTGAAAAGGGAGGCGGTCAATGCAGGATTGAGGGTGTTGTACCTAAATGCATGCAGTATACGGAACAAAGTAAATGAGCTTGTTGCGCACATTGAAATTGGCCGATATGATGTTGTGGGCATCACAGAGACATGGCTGCAAGGGGATCAGGGCTGGGATCTAAATATCCAAGAATATATGCCCTGTCGAAAGGACAGGAAGGTGGGCAAAGTAGATGGGGTTGCATTGTTCGTAAGGAATGAAGTTAAATCGATAGCAAGGAGCGATATTGGATCAGAAGGCATAGAAACTTTGTGGGTGGAGTTGAGGAATCAGAAAGGTAAAAAGACCCTGATGGGAGTTATGTCCAGGCCCCCTAGCAGTAGTCAGGATGTGGGGCAGAAAATAAATCAGGAGATAGAAAAGGCATGTAAAAAAGACAAAATTACAATAATCATGGGGGACTTCAATGTGCAGGTGGACTGGGAAAATCAGGTTGGTAGTGGATCCCAAGAAATGGAAATTGTGGAATGTCTAAGAGATGGTTTTTTGGAGCAGCTTGTGACAGAGCCTACAAGGGAACAGGCAATTCTGGATTTGGTGATGTGTAATGAGGCAGACTTGATTTGGGAACTTAAGGTGAAGGAACCCTTAGGGAGCAGTGACCACAATATGATAGAATTTACCCTGCAGTTTGAGAGGGAGAAGCTGCAATCAGATATAACGGTAATAAATTAAATAAGGGTAACTTCAAAAACATGAGGGAGGAGCTGGATTGGAAAAGGAGCCTAGCAGGGAAGACAGTGGAACAGCAATGGCAGGAGCTTTTGGGGATTATTAGGAAGGCACAAAAGAAATTCAGCCCAGGGCAGAGGAAACAGGCTAAGGGGAGGACAAGGCATCCATGGCTGAAGAGGGATGTCAAGCACAGCATAAAGGCTGAAGAAAAAGCATACAAAGTGGTGAGGGTTAGTGGGAAACCAGAGGTTTGGGAAGCCTTTAAAAGCAAGCAGAGGACAACTAAAAAAGCAAGAAGGGGGGAGAAGATGAAGTATAAGCGCAGGCTAGCTAGTAATATAAAGGAAGATAGGGAAAGATTTTTTCAATATATAACAGGTAAGAGAGAGGCAAAAATAGACATTGGACCACTGGAAAATGTGGCTGGAGAAGTATTAATAGGAACAAAGAAATGGCAGATGAACTGAATAGGGGGACAGGACTTCCAGATTTGAAGGGGGGGTCATGGGTTAGTATGGACTCTGTTAATGTATACTGTTGATGTTGGAATATTCATAAAGAAGTTTAGAGTTAGGGTTGTATAAGTTGCATCAACAAAGTTAAGTTAACAAGCCTTTTTACAACAAGACGGAAAACAAACAATAACTAGCTATGGTCAGTCTATAAACAAAGGGAAAGACTTGGAATGAGGTGAAGTAGGAGGATTCTGTATATCGATGGTAAACCTG
This sequence comes from Scyliorhinus torazame, assembly GCF_047496885.1. NCBI lineage: Eukaryota > Metazoa > Chordata > Chondrichthyes > Carcharhiniformes > Scyliorhinidae > Scyliorhinus > Scyliorhinus torazame. The sequence goes on from NC_092720.1 coordinate 49,175,754, forward strand.
CAACCTGATCTGGAACTTAGGCCAGTAGTATAGAGCTAGGTAGCATAATGTCAGGACATGGGGTCTTCTCCATGACAGTACCCTCTGTTGTAAATATCTACACAGTTCAGTAATGTTAACAAAGACTTCTTGGTAACTTGTGCAACGTGGTTTAATGTGTAGGGATATTATGCTTAAAATAGCTTCCTTCATGCTGTATTTAAAAATAGTTAGCACTGCTGCCTCACAGCTCCAGAGACCCGGGTTCAATTCCAGCCTCGGGTGACTGTGTGGAGTTTGCACATTCTCCCCGTGTCTGCGTGGGTTTCTGACAGGTGCTCCGATTACCTCACATGGTCCAAAGATGCGCAGGTTAGGTGGATTGGCCATGCTAAGTTATTCCTTAGTGTGAAAAGGTTAGATGGGGTTACAGGGTTATGGAGAAAGGGCGGGGGAGTGGGCTTGGATGCTCTTTCAGAAGATCGATATAGACTATGGCCGCCTTCTGCACTGTAGAGATTTTATGATTATTCTATGATGATGTCTAAGTATTACACATATAGGTCGCAACAACCCTACAAAACTATACCTTGAATGAGTTGCACAATTTTCAATACCATAAGAAAGAGGTACATGGATGACATTTCATATTCCCGTTACCTGTATTTGGTGAATTCCCAACTGCAGTCGAAGTTTTTGTATAACGAGGTGTCAATAATTGAGTGTTGTTCTGCTTAGTTGTTGGTAATGATGTAGATAATGGTGGTATCGAGGCCTGTGGTGCAGTTGTTGATGGTTCAGGCGACGTTATTTCTGCTGTTGGTGTAGTATTTAACGTGACAGCTTGAACAAACCAGAGAATCAGTGTTTGAGACTTTACTTAGAGCATTAAGCGTTGTACTACCTTTTCTGATTCAATAGAAGCTTCAAACTTGAGAACAATTCTACATATAATATTGGTGTTCACCAATAATGGCATCAATCTAATTTTGCCACACACTTACAAAATATCCTCATAAATATGCACTTCTTCAAAGACCTCTCCCTCCACCACTCATAACGGGAACAACCAACTTCCGGTGACAGTGATGTGCTAAGCGGTCGCACATCAGTTGGCTCTCCTCCTAACCAGAACCAAAAGAGACACTTTTAGAAGAATTTGACCCAAAAAAACTAACACAAAACAACCCTAACAGAGGAACAGAAGCAACGGAGGAGAAGATGCCGGTGAATGGAAGCTCGAAGTGCCGATGAGAGGACAGAAATGGTGGAAAGGGCCACAAGCAACGGGCGGATGAGCCGGTGGACCCACGAGGTGAGGGGGTTGCCCCAGCCGCCCAAGAGCAGGGGAGACCGGTGACCTGAGCACCAGCACCAGCCTCCCACACCCCAGCAGGAGACGGATGGAGGACCTTCCAAAAAAGGAGATGGCCGCCATGAAGGTGGCGAATAAAATCGAGATCGAGGTAGCAGTGAAAGTGGTGGTGAATCTCCCTACAACGTACGATCAATGGTCTGGGAAAGAAAGTGGAGGCGTAAGAGAAGACAATCCAAGACCTCGATAGAGCCTCGAAGGACCAGAGCGACAGGATCTTCGATCTGGAGGCAGAGGTGAAAAGGTTGGTGGCGACCTAGGGGAGCTTGAAGGGAAAGGTCACCAGTGAGGGGTGGGGAAAATCACGTATCCCAACTCTTGTGACATTTTGTGCCCACATTACGGACTTGTTGACAGCTAACTCGGGCGCAAATTCGCCGCTGGTATCTATTGTCAGTCTCTATCCAAGGAGAGTGTCTGGGAAAGGGGTGCAGTAGAAATATCTTTTACATTAAGGGTTAACCGTGGCCTACCCACTGGTGCTGTAAAGAACCACTTGGCTGGAACCGAGGTCAGCAGTATAGAACTAGTTCGCAACATGTAAGGACATACTGTGGAGTGTTCCCCATAACTGTACCCTCTATTGTAAATATATACACCGTACAGTAATGTTAATAAAGACTTATTGGTAACCTCTGCAAGGTGGCTTAATGATGTCGAAGTAATACACACCATGGGTAACAACAACCCAACAGCTTCCAACTTGAGAGCAATTCTCCATGTCATTCTGGTGTTTCAACAATAATGTTGTCAATCCAATGCTGCCATACACGTTTACATAATACTCACATAAGTATACACGTCTTCAAACTCCTCAGTGCTCTCTCCCCCCACGCACATAACGGGAACACCCAAATTGTGCTCACAAGCGGTTCTGCCCGGACATTGCCCCGGCACAGGTTGGCACAGGCTGGAACTGCCTGAATGTCCCTCTCTCCCTGGGGGCAATACTGACATTGGCACCCCACTGGATCCCCTTGACTGTTTCCCGTCCTTTCAGAGCAGCTGTTACAATATTCCTTCAGGGGATCATATGACGGTGATAATATTAAAATTTAGTGAGATATTAAAAAATTAAGATCCCGTCTGTTGTAAGGAGAGCATAGAGTTTACAGTGACTTGACGGAAAGCAGACATTTATTTTACAATTATTATTATGTACACATCCAGTAGTTCCCTTCTGGGTCGTCTCTGGTGGGTATCTTACTGGACGACTCTATTTACACAAAGAGAACATTGTTAAAGATCCCCAGCTTCCCTACTGAGGGAGCTCGTATGCTGCAAGATCCACAGGGTAGTTAATCATCCCTACCCCTAAGACCTGTGCGGGCTACAACACCGCCCTTCCTGGGTGACAACCTAACTATGAGACCGGTGTGGGGAGGAGAAAATCGGAAAACACGGTGACGCCGGCAAAAACCGCGGGCGGGATTCTCCCAGCCCTGGGCCGGGCCGGAGAATCCCCGCGACCAGCGATCAGGCCATGCTGTCCCGACGCCGGCACGCCAATCTCCACAGAGCGGGAATCGGCGCCATTGGCACCAGTGTGTTTGGAGCGGCACAGGCCATGGGCTGCTCTACGCTGCCTGCCCGCCGATTCTCAGCCCAGGATGGGCCGAGCGGCCGCAGTTAAAACGATGAGTCCCGCCGGCGCCATCCACACCTGCTCTCAGTCGGCGGGAACTCACCGTGTATGGGTCGGGTGGCGGCCTGTGGGGGGGCTCCGAACCTGGGGGCGGCCTCCGATGCGGCCTGGCCCGCAATCGGAGCCCACCAATCGGCGGGCCGGCCCCTCTATCCCCCGCCTTTTTTCCTATGTGCCAGCCCCTGCACTCCTGCGTCATGTTGCGTCAGGGCCGGCGCATTGAAGGAGGCCACCGCGCATGCGCGCACTGGCGCCGGCGCTACTGGGCATGCACGGATCCCGCGGCACCCAGTTCGTCCGGGATCGGCAGCTGGAGCGGCGTGAACCACTCCAGCGCCGTGATGGCCCCCTGAATGGGCCAGAATTACTCCTGGTAGCCGCCCGTTCACGCCGTCGTAAACGCGATGGCGTTTACGACGGTGTGGACACTCTGCCGCGGGATGGGAGAATCCCGCCCGCATCTCCCAACTCTTGCGATATCTTGTGCCCATGCTGACGGCTAACACAGTGCAAAATCACCTCCCAGGTAACTATTGTCAGTCTCTATCCAAGGGAGAAAGACGAGGAAGGTGTTGCAGTAGAAGGATCTGGTACATTAAGTGTTAACATTGGATTAGCCATAGGTGCTGTAAAGAGCCATTTGACTGGAACCTTGGCCAGCAGAATAGAACTAGTTAGCAAGATGTTAGGACATGCCATGGAGACCTCTCCATAACTGTACCCTCTATTGTAAATATATACACAGTTCAGTAATGTTAATAAAGACTTCTTGGTAACTTCTGCAAGATGGTTTAATGATGGCTAAGTAGTACACACCATGGGTAGCAACAACCCAACAAAACAATACCTTGCAGGAGTTCCATTACTTTCAACACCATTAGAGAGATATGGATAAGAATTGTTGTTTATGACTACCTGTTCTTGTTGAATTGCCAGCTGTTGTTGAAATTGTCATTTTCGGAGGTGTCAATGATTGAGTGATGTTCTGCGTAGTTGTTGGTGGTGATGTAGATAATGATGGTGCAAAGGCCTGTGGTGTTGTTGCTGATGGTTCAGAGGAGGTTATTTCTGTTGTTGTAATATTTGACATCACTGATTGAACAAACCAGAAAATCAGCGTTTGACACAGTGCATTATGCATTGTGCACACTTTGCTGATTCAGTACTTGAGAACAATTCTAAATATCATATTGCTGGTTCAACAATAATGTCCTCAAACTAATGCTCCCATGCACACTTACAAAATATCCACTTAAATATACACTCATTCAAAGTCCTTGGTGCTCTCTTCCCCCACCGCACATAACGGAAATCCCAAAAATGGGTTCACAAGTGGGCCTGCCCTGACACTGCTTCCTGGCACAGGTTGGCACAGGCTGGCACTGCCAGAATGTCCTTCTCTCCCGGGAGCAATACTAACCTTGGCAACCCAGTGGTTTTCTGTCCTCACAGAGCTGCAGTTTCAATATTCCGTCAGGGGGATGATGTGACAGGGAGGCACTTTAATAACATTAACATTTAGTGAGATGTACTTCAATGAAGATCCTGTCTTTTGTAAGGAGCACAGTACACTTAGCACAGCTCCAGGGTCCCAGGTTCGATTCCTGGCTTGTGTCACTGTCTGTGCAGAGTTTGCACTTTCTCACCATGTCGGCATGGGTTTCCTTTCCAAGGGCCATGCAGACTCAATGGGCCAAATGGCCTCCTCTGAACTATAAATTCTATGAGTCTACACTGAGTTGGTCGAAAACAAAAAAATATTTTACAATTACTGTTACATACAGCTCTAGTAGTTCCCTTCTGGGTCTTCTCCAGTCGGTGTCTTACTGGCCAAATCTATTTCCACAAAGCGAACATTGTTAAAAATCCCCCGCTTCCTTATCGGGGAGCTCATGTGCTGCAAGATCCACATGGTGGTTAATTATCCCTACCCCGTGCGGGCTATAACACCCCTCTTCCTGGGTGGGAACTGAATTATGTCACCGGTGAGGGGTGGGGAAAATCGGGAAACGCGATATTGCCAGCGAGAATCGCGTATCCCAACTCTCACGATATTTTGTGCCCATAAAACCGGTCTTGCTGAAGGTTATCTCAGGCGCAAAATTGCCGAAGGTAACTATTGTCAGTGTTTTTCAAGGAGAATAACTGGGAAAGTAGTGCAGTAGAAGTATCCGGTACATTAAGGGTTAACCTTGGACTACCCACTGGTGCTGTAAAGAACAACTTGACTGGAACCTAGGTCAGAAGTATAGAACTAGTTAGCAAGATGTAAGGACATGCCATGGAGACTTCTCCATAACTGTACCCTCTATTGTAAATATATACACAGTTCAGTAATGTTAATAAAGACTTCTTGGTAACTTCTGCAAGATGGTTTAATGGTGGCTAAGTAGTACACACCATGCGTAGCAACAACCCAACAAAACAATACCTTGCAGGAGTTGCATTACTTTCAACATGATAAGAAAGAAAGATGTGGATAAGAATTGTTGTTTACAACTACCTGTTCTTGTTGAATTGCCAGCTGTTGTTGACGTTGTCATATTCCGAGGTGTCAATGATTGAGTGATGTTCTGCGTAGTTGTTGGTAATGATGTAGATAATGATGGTGCAAAGGCCTGTGGTGTTGTTTCTGATGGTTCAGAGGATGTTATTCCTGTTTTTGTTGAATTATTTAACATCACTGATTGAACAAACCAGAGAATCAGTGTTAGACATTTTAATTAGTGTTGTCCTTCCTTTTCTGATTCAGTAGAAGCTTCAAACTTGGTAACAATTCTCCATATCATTCTGGTGTTTGAACAATAATGTCCTCAATCCAATGCTATCATACACGCTTACAAAATATCCACTTAAATATCCACTCCTTCAAATTCCTCGGTGCTCTCTCCCCCCCCCCCCCCCCCCAATACTGAACGGGAACACCCAAATTGGGCTCACATGTGGTTCTGCCCCGACATTGCCTCGGCACATGTTGGCACGGGCTGGCACTGTCTGAATGTCCCTCTCTCCCTGGGGGCAATACTGACATTGGCACCTCAGTTGATCCCCTTTCCCATCCTTTCAGTGCAGCTGCTTCAATATTCCATCAGGAGATCATATGACGGTGATAGTATTAAAATTTAGTGAGATGTATTTAATTAAAGATCCTTTTGTAAGGGTGACATAGAGTTTGCAGTGACTTGATCGAAAGTCAACATTTATTTCAGAATTATTATTATGAACACATCCAGTAGTTCCCTTCTGGGTCTTCTTCAGTAGATATCTTACTTGCCAACTCTACTTACACAAAGCGAACATTGTTAAAGATTCCCCCGTTTCCTTATAGAGGGAGCTCATATGCTGCCAAATCCACGGGGTTGTTAATATCCCTACCTCGTAAAACCTGTGTGTTCTACAACACCGCCCTTCCTGGGTGGGAATCTAATTATGAGAGTTGTGAGGGGTGGAGAAAATCAGGAAACGAGATATCGAAGGCAACTATCGCGTATCCCAACTCATGGTATTTTGTGTCCGGTCTCGCTGACGGCTAACGCAGGCGCAAAATCGCCTCCCAGGTAGCTATTGACAGTCTGTGTCCAAGGGAGAAAGACAAGGAAGGGTATGCAGTAGAAGTATCCGGTAGATTAAGGGTTAATCTTGGACTACCCACTGGTGCTGGAAAAAGCCACTTGACTGGAATCTAGGTCAGCAGTATAGAACTAGTCAGCAACATGTAAGGACATGCATGGAGTCTTCTCCATAACTGTACCCTTTATTGTAAATATATACACAATTCAGTAATGAAAATAAAGACTTCTTGGTAACTTCTGCAAGATGATTTAATGATGTCTAAGTAGTACACACCATGGGTGGCAATAGCCCAACAAAACAATACCTTGTAGGAGTTGCATTACTTTCAATACCATAAGAAAGGGAGATATGGATTAGTATTAGTTCTGCATAGTTGTTAGTGATGATGTAGATAATGATGGTGAAAAGGCCTGTGGTTTGGTTGTTGTTGGTTCAGAGGAAGTGATTTCTGCTGTTGTAATATTTGATATCACTGATTGAACAAAACAGAGAATCAATGTTTGACACTTTAATTAGTGCGTTTGAGTTGTGTTACCTGTTCTGATTCAGGAGAAGCTTCAAACATGACAATAATTCTACATATCGTATTGGTGTTTCAACAATAATGTCCTCAATCCAACCCTCAGGCACAGCAAAAAAGGTGACAAGTTTGAAAAGGGAGCTGGTCAATGCAGGACTGAGGCTCTTGTACCATAATTCGCGCAGTATATTGATCATGGTAAATAAGCTTGTTGCACACATGAAAATTGGCCGGTCCGATTTTGTTGTCATCACAGAGATGTGGCTGCAAGGGGATCAGGGCTGGGATCTAAATACACAAGCATATGTGTCTTATCAAAAGGACAGGCAGATGGGCAAAGGGAGCGGGGTTGCATTATAGGTAAGAAATGAAGTGAAATCGATAGCAAAGAGCGATCTTGGATCAGGAGGCATAGAATCTCTATGGGTAGAGTTGAGGAACCGCAAAGGTAAAAAGACCGTGATGAGAGTTCTGTACATGTCAATATGACAATAATCATGGGGGACTTCAATATGCTGGTGGACAGGGAAAATCAGGTTGGTCGTGGATCCCAAGAAAAGGAATTTGAGGAATGTCTTAGAGATAGTTTTTTGGAGCAGCTTGTGACAGAGCCAATAGTGGACCAGCAATTCTGGATTTGGTGATGTATAATGAGGCAGACTTGATTCGGGAACTTAAGGTGAAGGTCCCTTCGGGAGCAGTGACCACAATGTGATAGAATTTGCCCTGCAGTTTGAGTGGGAGAAGCTGGAATCAGATGTAATGGTATTACAATTAAATAAGGGTAACTACAATGACTTGAGGGAGGAGCTGGTCATAGCTGATTGGAAAAGGAGCCTAGCAGGGAAGACAGTGGAACAGCAATGGCAGGAGTTTGGGGGGGTTATTCGAGAGGCACAACAGAAATACATCCCAATGAGGAGGAAACATGCTAAGGGGTGGACAAGGCATCCATGACTGACAAGCGATGAGGATTAGTGGAAAGCCAGAGGATTGGGAAGCATTTAAAAGCGAGCAGAGGACAACTAAAAAAGCAATAAGGTGGGAGAAGATGAAATAAGAGTGCAAGCTAGCTAGTAATATAAAAGAAGATAGGAAGAGTTTTTTTTCAAGATATAAAAGGTAAGAGAGAGTCAAAAATAGACATTGGACCACTGGAAAATGTGGCTGGAGAAGTAATAATAGGAAACAAAAAAATGACAGAGGAACTGAATAGTTACTTTGCATCAGTCTTCAGTGGAAGACACCAGTGGCATGCCAGAGCTCCAGGAGAATCAAGAGGCAGAGGTGAGTGCAGTGGCCATTATTACTGAGAAGGTTCTGGGGAAACTGAAAGGTTTGAAGGTAGATAAATCACCTGGACCGGATGGACTACAGCCCAGGGTTCTGAAAGAGATAGCTGAGAGATTGTGGAGGCATTCAGGAATCACTGTAGGCAGGAATGGTCCCAGAGGACTGGAAAGTGGCTCATGTAACACCGCTATTTAAGAAGGAAGGGAGGCAGAAGACGCAAAATTATAGGTCGGTTAGCCTGGCTTCGGTCATTGGTAAGATTTTAGAGTCCATTATTAAAGATGAGATCATGGGATCGAGGAAGGTTTGTGGGCTGACGCCCTGGGTAGGGTTAATTCCTCCTCCTCATGTGTCAGGCTCAGCCTGATACGATTTAAGGTGGTTCACAGAGCGCACCTGACGGGGGCGAAGTTGAGTAGGTTCTTTGGGGTAGAGGACAGATGCGGAAGATGTTCAGGGAGCCCGGCGAACCATGTCCACATGTTCTGGACATGTCCGGCACTGGAGGGGTTCTGGAGAGGAGTGACGGGAGCAATATCTCAGGTGGTGAAAGTCCGGGTCAAGCCAAGCTGGGGGCTAGCAATATTTGGAGTAGTGGACGAGCCGGGAGTGCAGGAGGCGAAAGAGGCCGGCATTCTGGCCTTTGCGTCCCTGGTAGCCCGGCGAAGGATCTTGCTAATGTGGAAGGAGGCGAAGCCCCCTAGCGTGGAGGCCTGGACAAACGACATGGCTGGGTTCCTAAAGTTGGAGAGGATTAAGTTTGCCTAAAGGGGGTCTGTGCAGGGGTTCTACAGGCGGTGGCAACCGTTCCTAGACTACCTCGCGGAGCGTTAGAGGAAGGTCGGTCAGCAGCAGCAGCAACCCGGGGGTGGGGGGGAGGGGGAACAAGAGATTGCTTGAGGGGACGGATGAGCGGGGGATAACATGGAGGGTGGGGGAAACTGGCACGAACGGGCAAGAGCCAGTGTATAAAGCTATGTAAATATATCATCTTACCATGTATATATCTTGCTCAGGGCGATTTTGTGTTATTTTGTTACGGGGGGGGGGGGGGGGGGGGGTGGTTTCTTGTTTGTAAGGGGAAAAAATTGTTTTGTTAAAAAACTTTAATAGATATATTTAAAAAAAAGATGAGATCATGGAGTACTTGGAGGTGAATGATAAAATAGGACTGAGTCAGCACGGCTTCGTCAAGGGGAGGTCATGTCTGACAAATCTGTTGGAGTTCTTTGAGGGGTAACAAGGAAGTTAGACAAAGGAGAACCGGTGGACGAGATTTATTTAGATTTCCAGAGGGTCTTTGACAAGGTGCCGCATACGAGACTGTTAAATAAATTAAGAGCCCATGGTGCTAAGGGTGTTAAAAATGTGAAGAGCCCATGGTGTTAAGGGTAAGATCCTGGCATGGATTGAGGATTGGCTGACTGGCAGAAAACAAAGAGAGGGGATAAAGGGGTATTTTTCAGGATGGCAGCCAGTGATTAGTGGCGTGCCTCAGGGGTCTGTGCTGGGATCACAACTTTTCACAGCCCGAGTGAGAATTGGAACTTGGTAATTTGGAGCAGGGCGGTAATTCGGTGCAGAGTGGGAGGAGGTGCTTTTTCCCTTTCATTTTGTTTTCTTTCTTATGGCTTTTCAGTTGCGGAGATGAGTGGTTGGACCAACGGCATCTTGGGAAGGTAAGCGGGTAAGTGGTGAATCTAAAGTTTAGACTGGGGAGAAACTGAAGAAGGGAGGGCTGTGATTAGATTGGCGAAGAGGGTACATGCTAAATTTGAATCTATGTGGTAGTTAGAGGCGATTGGTAAGTCATTTTTCTTTTCATTTTATTTGTCTATTTTTTTTTTGAGATTGTAGTTGTAAAAGTTAAATTAAGATTTGAGACATGGCAGGAGATCCCAGACCGTGTCATGCTCTTTTTGTGCGATGTGAGAGTTCTGGGACACATCCACTGTCCCTGGCTCCTTCACGTGCAAGAGGTGTGTGATGCACTATCAATTACGACGAGACGAGAGTAGAGAGTAATCGAGGCTTTATTACGCAGAGATGTGGAGCCTCCCGCAGCTGCTGCTGAAACGGAGAGCCCACACATTTATACTCCACCTACTGGGCGGAGCCAGCAGGCAGGGATCTACCCCCGTACCTGTAGTACAGGGGCCTTACCGTAATACCCTCGTATGCAGTATATACAATACAACAGTGGTGACTACCACATTCACCCCCTGTTAAAAAAGAGTCCAGCGGGGATGGTGGAAAACTATTTACTTACAGGTTGTTTAAAATTTAAGAGAGAGGTTACAAATTTAGACGATCAGGCTCCTTGATCCGTCGTTGTGAGTTCCGCAGTTCTGGTGGCGATTCAGGCGTTGGTTCGGTCGTCGGTGACTCCGGGAGCGTGTCGACCTCATCTTCATCCCCGGGTGGGACCAAGGGGAGGACGGATCGTCCTGGAGTGGGGGCTGTGGTGGGGTGTGCCGGGGGGAGGGAGGATGGTGCTGGGGCAGAGGGGAGGGGTGTGTGGGGACCCAGCTGGCTCCAGGTCCCTGAGGGAGACAGTGTCTTGGTGGCCGTCGGGGTACACTACGTAGGCGTACTGCGGGTTCACGTGGAGTAGCTGTATCCTCTCAATCAACGGGTCCGCCTTGTGGAGCCGCACATGCTTGCGGAGGTGAACGTTTCCTGGAGCTGCCAGCCACGTTGGGAGCGGAACCCCGGAGGTGGCCTTCCTGGGGAAGGCAAAGAGACGTTTATGGGGAGTTGCGTTAGTCGCAGTGCACAGGAGCAACCGAATGGAGTGAAGGGCATCGGGGAGGACCTCCTGCCAGCGTGAGGCCGGCAGATCTCTGGACTGTAGGGCGAGCTGGATGGCCTTCCAGACCGTCCCATTCTTCCGCTCCACCTGCCCGTTTCCCCGGGGGTTGCAGCTGGTCGTCCTGCTCAAGGCAATGCCCCTGTTGAGCAGGTACTGGCGCAGCTTATCGCTCATAAATGAGGATCCCGGTCGCTGTGGACGTAGGCGAAGAAACCGAACAGAGCGAAGATGGTGTTGTGGGGTTTGATGTCATGGCAGACGTCATATCGGGGCATGGGATGGGGAAGGGGAATCGTGAATATTCGTCGACCACATTAAGAAAGTATGTGTTACAGTCGGTGGAGGGGAGGGGCCCTTTGAAGTCCACGCTGAGGCGTTCAAAGGGGCGGGAGGCCTTCATCAGGCGTGCACGGCTTGGCCGGTAGAAGTGCGGTTTACACTCCACGCAGACTGGCAGACTCTGGTGACCGCCCTGACTTCCTCGATGGAGTAGGGTAGGTTGCAGGCCTTTATGAAGTGCCAAAAGCGGGTGACCCCTGGGTGACAGAGATCGTCATGCAGGGTCCGGAGTCGGTCCACTTGTGCGCTGGCACATGTACCTTGGCATAGGACATTGGGGGGCTCGTTGAGCTTACCAGGGCGATACAAAATCTCGTAATTGTATGTGGAGAGCTCGATCCTCCACCTCAAGACCTTATTATTTTTGATCTTACCCCGCCGTGTGTTGTTAAACATGAAGGCAACCGACCGTTGGTCAGTGAGGAGAGTGAATCTACTGCCGGACAGGTAATGCCTCCAATGCCACACAGCTTCAACGATAGCTTGGGCCTCCTTTTCGACAGAGGAATGCCGAATTTCGGAGGCATGGAGGGTGCGGGAAAAGAATGCCATGGGTCTGCCTGCCTGGTTGAGGGTGGCGGCCAGAGCGACGTCTGATGCATCGCTCTCAACTTGGAAGGGGAGCGTTGATGCACGATCAATAACTCCCGAAGCGAGATTGTAGGACAATTGAAGGTTTTATTGAACTAGATGTTTTCCCCAGCAACGCAGGTACAGAATGCAGCAGCTAGAGGAACACAGACTCTTATACTCCGCCTTACTGGGCGGAACCAGCAGGCAGGCTTCACCATTGATCTTACAGTATCAGGTACCCCCAACCAAATGATCTTACAGCATCAGGTACCTCCAACCTAGGTACCGTAATGCCCCTAATACTGACTACCACAAGCGTCTCGTCGACCGCGTGCATCGCAGCCTTGGCGATGTCGGCTTTGATACGGTTGAATGCCTGGTGAGTCTCTGCCGTCAGTGGAAAAACTGTGGAGCGGATGAGTGGGCGGGCCTTGTCAGCATAGTTAGGGACCCACTGGGCGTAGTACGAGAAGAACCCCAGGCATTGTTTGAGGGCCTTGGGCCAGTGGGAAAGGGGGAGTTCCATGAGGGGGCGCATGTGATCGGGGTCGGGCCCTAGAACTCCGTTCTGAACCACATAGCCGAGGATGGCTAATCGGATCGTGCTGAACACGCATTTCTCCTTGTTGTAGGTTAGGTTGAGGAGTATGGCGGTGTGGAGGAATTTGGAAAGGTTAACGCTGTGGTCCTGCTGGTCATGGCCGCAGATGGTGACGTTATCCAGGTACGGGAAAGTGGCCCGCAGTCCGTACCGGTCAACCATTCGGTCTATCTCCCGTTGAAAGACCAAGACCCCGTTAGTGACGCCGAAGGGAACCCTCCGGAAGTGGTAAATGCAGCCGTCCGCTTCAAACGCGGTGTACTGGCGGTCCGCCTTGTGAATGGTGAGCTGGTGGTAGGCAGATTTCGGTCCACTGTCGAGAAGACCTGGTACTGTGCAATCTGATTGACCATATCAGATATGCGTGGGAGGGGGTACGCGTCGAGCTGCGTGTACTGATTGATGGTTTGACTGTAGTCAACGACCATCCTGTTTTTCTCCGCCAGTTTTCACCACTACCACCTGGGCTTTCCAGGTGCTGTTGCTGGCCTCGATAATACCTTCCCACAACAGTCGCTGGACCTCAGACCTGATGAAGGTCTTGTCCTGGGCGCTGTACCGTCTGCTCCTGGTGGCGACGGATTTGCAATCTGGGGTGAGGTTCGCAAACAGGGAAGGTGGGTCTACCTTAAGGGTCATGAGGCCACATACAGTAAGGGGTGGTAGGGGCCCGCCAAATTTCAGGGTTAGGCTCTGGAGGTTGCACTGGATACTGTTGAGGGAGATGGCTCACCAGGGAAAGGCAGCGGTAGCCAAGTTCATGGCACCGTGGCTGGCTCTGCTGCGCAGGAGGGCAGGAAAAAGAATGGTAGAGCTAAAGTGATAGGGGATTCAATTGTAAGGGGAGTAGACAGGCATTTCTGCAGACGAAAACGAGACTCCAGGAAGATATGTTGCCTCCCGGGTGCAAGGGTCCTGGATGTCTCAGAGCGGCTGCAGGGCATTTTGAATGGGGAGGGTGAACAGCCAGCTGTTATGGTGCATATAGGCACCAACAATATAGGTAAAAAACGGGATGAGATCCTACATGCTGAATTTAAGAAGTTAGGAGCTAAACTAAAAAGTAGGACTTCAAATGTAGTAATCTCGGGATTGCTACCAGTGCCATGTGCTCGTCAGAGTAGGAATGACAGGATAGGCAGGATAAATGCAAGGCTTGAGAAATGGTGCAGGAGAGAGGGATTCAGATTTTTGGGACATTGGGACCAGTTCTGGGAGAGGTGGGACTATTACAAATTGGACGATCTACACCTGGGCAGGACTGGAACCAATGTCCTCGAGGGGTTGCTTGCTAGTGCTGTTGGGGAGGATTTAAACTAATGTGGCAAAGGGATGGGAACCAATGCAGGTAGTTGGAGGGTAGTAAAGAGAGGATAAAAACAAAAGTCAGTAAGGAGGAAAATGGAAGGCAGAGAAACAGATTGAACTGCATGTATTTCAATGCAAGAGGCCCAACTGGCAAGGCAGATGAACTCAGGGCATGCGTAGGTACATGGGACTGGGATTTTATAGCTATTACTGAAACATGGCTAAGGGAGTGGCAGGACTGGCAGCTCAATGTTCCAGGGTACAGGCGCTGTAGGAAAGATAGACAAGGAGATAGGAGAGGAGGGGGAGTTGTATTTTTGATTAGTGGTAGTATCACAGCAGTACAGAGAGAGGATATATCCATGAGTTTGCCATTGAGTCCATATGGGTAGAACTACAAAATGAGAAGGGTGAGATCACTTTGATAGGACTGTACTATAGGCCCTCAAATAGTCAGTGGGATATTGAGGAGCAAATGTGTCAAAAGATTACAAATAGCTGCCGGACAAATAGGGTGGTAATAGTTGAGGGCTTTAACTTTCCCAACATTAACTGGGACAGCCAGAGCACTAGGGATTTGGATGGAGAGAAATTTGTCGAGTATATTCAGGAAGAATTCCTCATTCAATATGTGAATGGCCGGACTAGAGAGGTGTAAGGTTTTCGGGCAATTCGGCCCTTTTTGGACTGCCCAGGAATAAAACCCAGAGACTGTAAACTGGACACTTTTCAGCCAAAGGAACGTAACCAAATTTCCCAGCAGGCTTGGTCCGCTGAGCTGAGTAGGGGCATAGGTATTTACAACCCCCCCCCCCCCCCCCCCCCCGGAGCTACAAGGAAGAAGGAGCCAGACAACTAGATAAGATTAAAACAGAGACAAAGGGGCACGGGAATACACAGGGGGCCTGCTTGCAAGCAGGACAATGGGATGGTCATAGACCCATGCAGATGTAAATGACTTTGCCTCCACCAGAGCAGAATCCAATCAACACCCCATCAACATAGCAGCGATCTCCGGAGCAGATGGAAGACTTTGAAAATCTTCACAAGGGAGCTCAACCTCGTTATCTCAAAAAGCAGACTGGAGGCGGACCTAGGGGAGGTACTCCCATCTTGACAGGTCTGACCGGCTCAAAGGGGGCAGGACCAGCGGGAACTTTAAACCTTATGGATTCAATGCAAAAGGGGCTGGCCGAACACAGGAAAAAGCCAGGTAAAACGGATATAAAAGGGGCTGTGTTTCGATTGAGGGTCTGGGCTTGACCTCTCCACCTTCGACTTGACCTCTCGCAGCCTGTGACCGTAAGTACCCTGCAGCAGCTTGCGAAACTCCCTTGACCTTGATAGTGGTTGAGGCTTTGGGGAAGGGGGCTTGATTTGTGTTTTGTGCCGTTGCTAAAATTGTGTAACAATAAGATTTTACGTTGTGTCCGTTATAGTACTTCCTGAATAGACTTAGTTTGTGTTAAAGTTTAAGATTTTATTATAATTTCTTCTGTTTGATGATTTTGACCTGGGTTTTGCAATAAACCTCGATTTGCTGATAATTGGAGTTGTTTCAATTCTTCAATCTCTCACCAGCGATCTCTGACCAAGTCATTGTTAAGATATTCCTCACCTTAATTCCGGGGTCGAGAATCTAGGGTCATCTTGAACGATTCGAACCCGTTCAGTCAGGACAGGCTGCTGGTTAGGTAATAAACAGCAGTGTCCTATTCTCTCTCTTGGGAAAGCTACTCCAGCGAAGTAGGAACCGGGTGGGTGTTGCACCACCGGCAAGAGAGAGAATCACCTGGGCATTGGTGGGGGTCTGGATATCTGTGTGATATAAGCCTCAGGCTTCCGGTTAGGGATAAACGGCAGGCTTGATTCAGTGCTCTCTTCCGTGGAGGTGTCCCACTGCGGCATCCCCTGGCCTCTGAAGTTTCAGTGCCAGCTGGAGAGAGACACACACAGATACTCAAACCCCAGATATCGGCCCAGTAGTGGAGTAGCAGAGATGGAACCCTCTACAGAGGAGACAAAACTTGACCTCCTCTTGGGGAATAAGTGAGGGAAGTGTTAGTGAGGGATCACTTTGGGACCAGTGACATAATTCCATTAGTTTTAAGATAGCTATGAAGAATGATAGTTCTGGCCCAAAAGTTAAAATTCTAACTGGGGCAAGGCCAATTTCGAGGGTATTTGGCGGGAACTTTGAAAAGTTGATTGGGGGTACCTATTTGCAGGCAAGGGGACAGCTGGTAAGTGGGAGACATTCAAAAAGGTGTTAACTAGCGTTCAACGTGAGCATATTCCCCTTAGAGTGAAGGGTAAGGCTCGTAGAAGTAAGGATCCCTGGATGACTCGGGAGATTGAGGCCATGGTCAAAAGGAAGAAGGAGGTATATGACATGCATAGGCAGCTGGGATCAAGTGGATCACTTGAAGAGTATAGGGCTTGTCGGAATAGAGTTAAGAGAGAAATCAGGAGGGCAAAAAGGGGACATGAGATCGTCTTGGCAGATAAGGCAAAGGGAAATCCAAAGAGCTTTTACAGATACATAAAGGGTAAAAGGGTGACTAGGGAGAGGGTAAGGTCCCTTAAGGATAAACAAGGTCATCTATGTGCAGATTCACAAGGGATGGGAGAGCTCCTAAATCAATATTTTTCATCAGTATTTACTGTTGAGAAAGGCACGAATGTTAGGGAAATTGGGGAAATAAAAAGTGATGTCTCGAGGAGTGTACAGATTACAGAGAAGGAGGTGCTGGAGGTATTTAAGAGCACCAAGATAAATAAATCCCCGGGACTTGATGTTATGTATCCCATGACATTATGGGAGGCTAGCAAGAAAATTACCGGCCCCCTAGCTGAGATATTTGAATCACCAGCAGCTACAGGAGAGGTGCCTGAGGATTGGAGGGTAGCAAATATTGTGCCCTTGATTAAGAAGGACTCTAGGGATAAGCCTGGGAACTACAGACCGGTTAGCCTTACTTCTGTAGGGGTAAATTATTAGGTATTCTGAGGGACAGGATCTACCGGCATTTAGACAGGCAAGGGCTAATTAGGGAAAGTTTGCATGGCTTTGTAAGGGGAAAGTCATGTCTCACAAATTTGATTGAGTTTTTGAAGGGATAACCAAGAAGGTAGGTGAGGGCAGTGTAGTCGACGTTGTCGACATGGACTTTCAAGGCCTTTGACAAGGTATCGGTTGTTGCAAAAGGTTAAATCTCACGGAATCCAGGATGAGGTGCACCTCACGGATCGGTGCTGGGTCCACTATTATTTATTATATATATTAATGATTTGGATGAGAATGTAGGAGGCATGGTTAGTAAGTTTGCAGATGACACCAAGATTGATGACATAGTGGCTAGTGAAGAAGGTTATATAAGATTGCAAAAGGATCTTGACCAATTGGGTCAGTGGGCCGATGAATGGCAGATGGAGTTTAATTTGGATAAATGTGAGGTGATGCATTTTGGTAGATCAAGTCAGGGAAGGACCTACTCAGTTAATGGTGGGACTTGAGTAGAATTACAGAACAAAGAGATCTAGGGATATAGATTCATAGCTCTTTGAAGGTGGAGTTGCAGGTGGACAGGGTGGTGAAGAATGTATTTAGCACGCTAGGTTTCATTGGTCAGAATATTGAATACAGGAGTTAGGACGTCTTGTTGAAGTTGTACAAGACATTGGTAAGACAACACATGGAATACTGCGTTCAGTTCTGGTCACCCTATTATAGGAAGGATATTGTTAAACTAGAAAGAGTGCAGAAGAGATATATGAGGATGTTACCAGAACTTGATGGTCTGAGCTAGAAGGAGAGGCTGGATAAGCTGGGGTTTTATTCCCTGCAGCATAAAAGGCTTAGGGGTGATCTTATAGAGGTCTATAAAATAATGAGGGGCATAGATAAGGTCGAAAGTCAACATCTTTTCCCAAAGGTAGAGGAGTCTAAAACTAGAGGGCATAGGTTTAAGGTGAGAGGGGAGACATACAAAAGGGACCAGAAGGAAAATGTGTTCACCCAGAGGCTGGTGAGCATCTCGAATGAGCTGCCAGAGGCAGTGGTAGAGACAGGTACAATTTTGTCCTTTAAAAAACAGTAAGACAGTTACATGGGCAGGGTGGGTAGAGAGGGATATGGGCCAAATGCAGACAAGTGGAATCAGCTTAGTAATAGAAACTGGGCAGCATGGACAAAGGGCCGAAGGGCCTGTTTCCATGCTGTAAACATCTATGACTCTATAACAATATACATTAATGATCTGGAAGAAGGAACTGAAGGCACTGTTGCTAAATTTGCAGATGTTACAAGATCTGTCGAGGGGCAGGTGGTATTGAGAAAGCAAAGGGGCTGCAGAGGGACTTGGACAGGCTAGGACAGTGGGCAAAGAAGTGGCAGGAATACAATGTGGAAAAGTGTGAGGTTATGCACTTTGGTTGGAGGAATGGAGCATAGACTTGGGAGTCCTTGTTCACGATTCCCTTAAGGTTAAGTCGGCAGTTAGGAAGGCAAATGCAATGTTCGCATTCATGTCGAGAGGACCAGAATACAAGACCATGGATGTACTTCTGAGGTTGTATAAGGCTCTGGTCAGACCCTATTTGGAGTATTGTGAGCAGTTTTGGGCCCCGTATCTAAAGAAGGATGTACTGGCCTTGGAAAGGGTCCAGAGCAGGTTCACAAGAATGATCCCTGGAATGAAGAGCTTGTCGTATGTGGAACGGTTGAGGACTCTGGGCCTGTACTCATGAGAGTTTAGAAGGATGAGGGGGGATCTTATTGAAACTTAAAGGATACTGCGATGCCTGGATAGAGTGGGTGTGGAGAAGATGTCCCCACTGTTCGGAAAAACTAGAACCAGTGGACACAATCTCAGATTAAAGGAATAATCCTTTAAAACGGAGATGAGGAATTTCTTTAGCCAGAGGGTGATGAATCTGTGGAACTCTTGCCGCAGAAGGCTGTGGAGGCCAAATCACTCAGTATCTTTAAGACAGGGATCGATAGGTTCTTGATTAATAAGGGGATCGCGGGTTATGGGGAGAAAGCAGACGAATGGGGATGAGAAAAATATCAGCCATGATAGAATGGTGGAGAAGATTCGATGGGCATGTGATCTAATTCTGCTCCTATGACTTATGGCCTTCTGATGCCTTACTGGCCGAATCTATTTATACAAAGTTAACATTGTTAAAGACTCCTGATTCATTCTGGGGGGAACTCGTATGCTGCAAGAACCATGGGTAGTTAATCATCCCTGCCCCGTAAGACCCATGCGGGTTATGACACCGCACGTCCTAGCTGGGAACCTAATTATGTCACCAGGGAGGGGAAAATTTGGAAAGGCGATATCACGGGCGAGAGTCGGGTATCCCAACTCTCGCGATACGTTGTGCCCAGATCGCTGGTCTCGCTGACAGCTAACAAGGACTTAAAATCATCCCCTAGTTAACTGCCAGTCGATATCCAAATGAGAAAGACTTGATGGGAGTTGCAGTATGAGGATCCGGTACATTAAGGGTTAACCTTGGACTACAGGTGCATTTTGGTCAGAAAAATGGGAAGGCAACTTTTTAATCTAAATGGGGAGAAACTTTGGTGCTCTGCTGCAGAGGGATCTGGGGGTCCTCGTTCATGAGTCTCACAAAACTAGCATGCAAGTACAGAAGATAATGAAGAAAGTGAATGGAATATTGACAGCTAAAGGAATAGAGTATAAAGGGAAGGAAGTGTTGTTGCAACTATACAAGGCATTGGTGAGAACGCACCTGGAGTATTGTGCACAACCTTTGTCCCTATATTTGAGGAAAGATGTAGTGGCATTGGAGGCAGTTCAGAGGAGGTTCACTCGGTTGATTCCAGATATGAGAGGTTTGTCGTATGAAGAGAGATTAAGCAGCTTAGGCTGATACTCTAGAGTTTAGAAGAATGAGGGGAAATCAAACTGAGGTACACAAGATAATAAAAGGTATGGATAAAGTAGACGTGGAGCTGACGCTTCTCCTTCTGAGATATTCTAGAACAAGAGGTTATAGTCTTTGGATAAGAGGTAGCAAATATAAAATTGTGGCGGAGAAACTACTTCTCCCAAATGGTGTGAATCTGTGGAATTCGCTACCCCAGAGTGCAGTGGATACTTGGACAGTGAGTAAAATTAAGGAGGAGGAATTAGACAGATGTTTAATTGGTAATGGGTTGAAGGGTTATGGAGAAGGGGCAGGACAGTGGGGGTAAAGGCCAAGATGAGATTGGCCATGATCGAATGGTAGAGCAGATTTGATGGGTCAACCCTATATCTTATGAACTTACCGACTGGTTCTATAAGAAAACACCTGACTTGGAACCTAGGTCAGCAGTATAGAACTAGTTAGCAACAGGTAAGGATATGCATGGAGTCTTCTCCATGCCTATACCTTTATTGTAAATATACACGCAGTTCAGTAATGTTAACAAATACCTCTTGGTAACTTCTGCAAGATGATTTAATGTGTAGGGATTCTATGATTAAAATAGCCTCCTTCATGCTGTATTTAAAAATAGTTTACACTGTTGCTTCACAGCTCCAGGGACCCTGGTTCAATTCCAGCCTTGGGTGACTGTGTGGAATTTGTACATTCTCCCCGTGTTTGCGTGGGCTTCCTCCGGGTGCTCCGGTTTCCTCCCACAGTCTAAAGAAGTGCAGGTTAGGTGCACTGGCCATGTTATATTGCCCCTTAGTGTGAAAAGGTAAGATGAGGCTACAGGATTATGAAGAAAGGGCAGGGAAGTGGGCCTGGGTGCTATTTCAGAGGGTTGGCACAGACTTGATGGGCCAAATTGCCGCCTTCCGCACTGTAGGGATTTTATGATTATTCTATGATGATGTCTAAGTTTTCCATATATGGGTCGCAACAACCCAGCAAAACAATACCTTGAATGAGATACATGAATGAGATTTGATATTTCCGATACCTGTATTTGGTGAATTTCCAGCTGTAGTTGAAGTTCTCATGTAACGAGATGTCAATAATTGAGTACTGTTCTGCTTAGTTGTTGGTGATGATGTAGATAATGGTGGTATCGAGGCCTGTGGTGTAGTTGTTGATGGTTCAGAGGACGTTATTTCTGCTATTGGTGTAGTAATTTTTGTGACAGCTTGAACAAACCAGAGAATCAGTGTTTGAGACTTTAATTATAGCATTATTCGTTGTACTACCTTTTCTGATTCAATCGAAGCTTCAAACTTGAGAACAATTCTACATATCATATCGGTGTTCACCAGTAATGTCCTTAATATAATGCTGCCATACATGCTTCCAAAATATCCTCAGAAATATGTACTCCTTCAAAGTCCTCGGTGCTCTCTCCCTCCACCACACATAACAGATCAACCGACTTCAGGTGACGGTGATGTGCTAAGTTCAGTTGTCTCTCCTCCCAACCAGAACCAAAAAAGACACACTTTTAGAAGAATTTGACCCCAAAAACCAACAGAAAACAACCCTAACGGAGGAAAAGAAGCAAAGGAGGAGAAGATGCCAGCGAATGGAAGGTCGAGCGGACGCCGAGAGGGCAGAAGTGGCGGAAAGGGCCACATGTAACGGGCAGAGGAGATGGTGGACCCACGAGGCGAGGGAGGAGGCCCCGGCTGCCCAAGAGCAGGGGAGACTGGCAACCCGAGCACTGGCACCAGCACCAGCCTCACCCTCCCAGGCAGGATAGGGATGGAGGACCTTCCAAGAGAAGGAACCGGCTGCCATGAAGGAGGCGATTAAAATCGAGATCCAGGTTCCGGTGAAGGTGGTGGTAATGGAGATGATGGGCTCCCTACAATGTATGATCGACGGTCTAGGAAAGAAAGTAGAGGCGTAAGAGAAGACGATCCAAGACCTCGAGAGAGCCTCGGCGGACCAGAGCGACAGTATTGTCGCTCTGGAGGCAGAGGTGAAAAGGTTGGTGGTGACCTCGGGGAGCTTGAAGGGAAAGGTCACCGGTGAGGGGTGGGGAAAATCGGGAAACTTGATGTCGCCGGCTAGAGCCGCATATTCCAACTCTTGCCGATATTTTGTGTCCACATTACCACTCTTGCTGATGGCTAACTCGGGCACAAAAGCGCCGCAGGTAACTATTGTCAGTCTCTATCCAAGGAGAAAGACTGGGAAAGTGGTGTCGATACATTAAGGGTTAACCTTGGACTACCCACTAGTGCTGTAAAGAACCACTTGACTGGAACCTAGGTCAGAAGTACAGAACAAGTCAGCAACATGTAAGGACATGCATTGAGTCTTCTCCATAACTGTACCCTGTATTGTAAAGATATACACCGTTCAGTAATATCAATAAAGACTTCTTAGTAATTCCTGCAAGGTGGTTTAATGATGTCTAAGTAGTACACACCATGGGTAACAACAAGCCAACAAAACAATACCTTGCAGGAGTTGCATTACTTTTTTTTTACTAAAAATTTTATTGAGGTATTTCTTTGGCATTGTAACAACACCAAGACAAACAATGTACATAAAAATATTAACATATTAACATAGTGCAAATACCACCTCCCTCTCCCACAGGTCTCACCATTACTTAACCCCCCAATCTACGCTAGCCTAACGCCCCCCCCCCCCCCCTGCCCTTCTGCTGCTGATTAATTCTCTGCGAAGAAGTCGACGAATGGTTGCCACCTCCGGGCGAACCCTAACAGTGACCCTCTCATGGCGAACTTAATTTTCTCCAGGCAGAGGAAGCCAGCCATGTCCGATAGCCAGGTCTCCGATTTCGGGGGCTTCGAGTCCCTCCATGATAGTAATATCCACCTCCGGGCTATCAGGGAAGCAAAGGCCAGAACATCTGCCTCTTTCTCCTCCTGGATTCCCGGATCCTGCGACATCCTGAAAATCGCCACCTCTGGACTCATTGCCATCCTTGTATGTAATACCTTGGACATGGCGTCCGCAAACCCCTGCCAAAATCCCCTCAGCTTTGGACATGCCCAGAACATGGACATGGTTCGATGGCCCACCGCACCCCCCCCCTGCACATTTCGCATACCTGTCCTCCATCCCAAAGAATCTGCTCATCCGGGCCGCTGTCATATGAGCCCGGTGAACAACCTTAAATTGGATCAGGCTGAGCCTGGCACATGTTGCGGTCACGTTGACCCTACTCAACGTGTCCGCCCAGAGGCCCTCCTCTATCTCTCCCCCCAGCTCCTCCTCCCACTTTTGTTTCAGCCCCTCGGTCTGCCTCTCCTCCGATCCCATAAGCTCTTTATATATGTCCGAAACGCTCCCCTCTCCTATCCATCCTCTAGAAACCACCCTATCCTGAATCCCCCTTAGCGGCAGGAGTGGGAAGGTTGGTACCTGCCTCCGCAGAAAGTCCCACACTTGCAGAAATCAAAATTCATTCCCCCCCGCCAGTGTAAACTTCTCCTCCAGAGCCCTCATGCTCAGAAAGCTCCCTTCTATAAACAAGTCCCCCATCCTCTCAAAACCCGCTCTCCGCCAAGTTCAGAACCTGGGAGTTGCATTACTTTAAACACCATAAGAAAGAGAGATATGGATAAAAAATGTTGTTTAGAACTACCTGTTCTTGTTGAATTGACAACTGTTGTTGAAGTTATCATAATGCAAGGTGAAAATGATTGAGTGATGTTCTGCGTAGTTGTTGGTGATGATGTAGATAATGATGGTGAAAAAGCCTGTGGTGTAGTTGCTGATGGTTCAGAGGAAGTTATTTCTGTTGTTGTTATAGTTGACATCACTGATTGAACAAATGAGCGAATCGGTGTTGGACACTTTAATTAATGCATTATGCATTGTGTTACCTTTTCTGATTCAGTAGAAGCTTCCAACTTGAGAGCAATTCTGCACACCATGTTGGTTGTTCAACATTAATGTCCTTAATCCAATGCTGCCATACACGTTTACCTAATACCCATATAAGTATACACATCTTTAAGTCCTGGGTGCTCTCACCCCCCACCATACATAACAGGAACACCCAAATTGGGCTCACAAGCGGTTCTGCCCCAACACTGCCCCCAGTACAGGTTGGCACAGGCTGGCACTGCCAGAATGTCCCTCTCTCCCTGAGGGCAATACGGATATTGGCACCCCAGTGGATCCCTTTGACTGTTTCCTGTCCTTTCAGAGCTGCTGTTTCAATATTCCATCATGGGATCATATGACGGTGGGGCCCTTCAATAGTATTAAAATGTAGTGAGATATATGTAAATGAAGATCCCGCCTTTTATAAGGGGAACATAAGAGTTTGCAGTGACTTGATGGAAAGCAGACATTTATTTTACAATTATTATTATGTACACATCCAGTAGTTCCCTTCTGGGTCATCTCTGGTGGGTATCTTACTGGCCTTCTTTACTTACACAAAGCGAACATTGTTAAAGATCCCCCACTTCCTTATCGGGAGAGCTCGTATGCTGCCAAATCCACGGCATAGTTAAACTTCAACACCGCCCTTCCTGGGTGGGAACCTAATTATGAGACCAATGAAGGGAGGAGAAAATCGAGAAACACGATGTCGCCAGCGAGAATCGTGTATCTCAACTCTTGCGATATTTTGTGCCGTATTGCCGGTCTCGTTGACGGCTAACGCAGTTGCAAATCGCCTTCCAGTTAACTATTATCAGTCTCCATCCAAGGGAGAAAGGCTAGAAAGATAGTGCAGTATAAGGATCCGGTACATTACGGGTTAACCTTGGACTAACTACCCGCTGGTACTGTAAACTAGTTAGCAACATATAAGGTCATGCCGTGGAGACTTCTCCATAACTGTACCCACTATTGTAAATATATACAACCACCCAACAAAACAATACCTTGTAGGACTTGCATTACGTTGAACACCATTAGAAAGAGAGACATGGATAAGAATTGTTGTTTAGGACTATCTGTTCCTGTTGAATTGGCAGCTGTTGTTAAAGTTATCATATTCCGAGGTGTCAATGATTGAGTGATGTTCTGCGTAGTTGTTGGTGATGATGTAGATAATGATGGTGCAAAGGCCTGTGGTGTAGTTGCTGATGGTTCAGAGTAACTTATTTCTGCTGTTGTAATATTTGACATCACTGATTGAACAATCCAGAGAATCAGTGTTTGACACAATGCATTATGCATTGTGCACACTTTGTTGATTCGGCACAAGCTTTAAACTTGAGAACAATTCTACATAGCATATTGGTGGTTCAACAATAATGTTCTCAAACTAATGCTGCCATACACGCTTACTTAATATCCACTTAAATATACACTCCTGCAAATTCCTCGGTGTTCTCTCCCCCTACCACACATAACGGGTACCACCAAATTGGGTTCACAAGTGGGCCTGCCCCGACACTGCCCCCAGCACAGGATGGCACAGGCTGGCACTGCCAAAATGTCCCTCTCTCCCTGGGGGCATCTCAGTGGATCCCCTAAACATGTTTCCCGTCCTTTCAGAGCAGCTGTTTCAATATTCCGTCAGGGGGATGATGTGACGGTGAGGCCCTTTAATCGTATTAAAATTTAGTGAGATGTATTTAAATGAAGTTCCCGTCTTTTGTCAGGGGAACGAAGAGTCCACAGTGCCTTGATCGAAAACAAACATTTTTTTTATTTTACAATTACTATTATATACACCTCCAGTAGTTCCCTTCTGGGTCTTCTCTAGTGGGTACCTTACTGGCCGACTCTATTTACACAAGCGAACATTGTTAAAGACCCCCACTTCCTTATCGGGGGAGTTCGTATGCTGCAAAATCCATGGTGTAGTTAATCATCCCTACCCCTTATGACCCATGCGGGCTACAACACCGTCCATTCTGGGTAGGGGATCAGTGTTGGACATTTTAATTAGTGCATTATGTGTTGTGCTCCCTTTTCTGATTCGATCGAAGCTTCAAACGTGAGAACGATTCTACATATCATACTGGTGTTTGAACAATAATGTCCTCAATCCAATGCTGCCGTACATTCTTACAAAACATCCACTTAAATATACACTCCTTCAGTGGAAACTGAATTATGTCACCGGTGAGGGGTGGGGAAAATCGGGAAACGTGATATCGCCGGCGAGAATCGCGTGTCCCAACTCCCGTGATGTTTTGTGCCCACATTACCGGTCTTGCTGACGGCTATCTCAAGCGCAAAATCAGGTCCACTGTGGAGAACACCCGGTACTGTGCAATCTGATTGACCATATCAGATATGCGTGGGAGGGGGTACGCGTCGAGCTGCGTGTACCGATTGATGGTCTGACTGTAGTCAATGACAATCCTGTATTTCTCCCCAGTCTTTTCTACTACCACTTGGGCTCTCCAGGGGCTGTTGCTGGCCTCGATGTGCCTTCCCGCAGAAGCCGCTGGACCTCCGACCTGATGAAGGTCCTGTCCTGGGCACTGTACCGTCTGCTCCTGGTGGTGACGGGTTTGCAATCCGGGGTGAGATTTGGAAACAGGGAAGGTGGGTCGACCTTAAGGGTCATGAGGCCGCATACGGTGAGGGGTGGTAGGGGTCCGCCGAATTCTAGAGTTAGACTTTGGAGGTTGCACTGGAAGTCCAGGCCGAGTAACAGGGCAGCGCCCTGGACGGTGAGGGTGGCGATGCAGTACCCCCGGATTTCCACGGAATGGGATCCGGAGGCCAGGGATATTCTCTGGGTAACGGGCTGTACTGCGAGGGAGCAGCGCCTTACCGTAGCGGAGTGGGTGAAGCTTTCCGTGCTCCCGGAGTCAAGAAGGCAAGATGTCTTGTGCCCATCGACTTTCGCCGTCGTCGACGCGGTTGCGAGGTTGTGCGGCCCGGACTGGTCGAGCGTGATCGAGGCGAGCTGCGGCTGGTGCTGGTAGGCCCGGGCTGGTCGGTGGCAGTGGCAGGCGATGAACGGCCAGATGAAGTGCCCGACGAGCAGGAGTCTTGAGGCGCTGTACAAAATGGCGCCGAAGATGGCGGCGCCTACGGAGCACACATGGCGGGCGGCGTTAAAGATGGCGGCACCCACGGGCCGCACGTGGTCTGCTGGGAGGAAGATGCCGGCACCCATGCATCGCATATGAGGGGTGCAGGAACACTGGGCCTAGATACAACAGCGATCGACCGGGCCTGGCACACAGCAACAAAATGTCCCTTCTTCCCGCAGTTCTTGCAGATTGCACTCTGCGCCTGGCAGCGATGCCGGGGGTGCTTTGCTTGCCCGCAGAAATAGCATTTGGGCCCCCCAGGGTTGGCTGGCTGCCGTGCAGGCTTGGGGTTGGCTTGGGGCGGCCGCTGGTGGGGCCCACGATGTCCATGAGGGCGCCGTGCGGCCGTGAGCGTACCACTGTACGTTACGGGAGGCTACCGTTAACGAGTTCGCGAGTTACCTGGTCGCCGCAAGGTCGAGCTTCTAATAGGCGCTGGCGGATGTACGCCGACCCCATGCCCGTAACAAAAGCGTCCCTGATTAAGAGTTCTGTATGTTCAGCGGCCGAAACTGCCGGGGAGTTTCACTAATGACTCACCGGGGAGTTGCTTACTCGCGGACAGGAGGTGCTTGGTGTAGAGTTTGTTGATCGGCCGGATATAGTGTCCTTTCAGAAGCTCCATAGCATCAGAGTAAGTGGGCGCATCCCGGATAAGGGGAAAAATCTCGGAGCTCCAGGATCTGGAGCTTCTGTGCACCCGAGGGTTGTTCTGCCGCTGATCCGAGGTAGCTTTTGAAGCA
Organism: Scyliorhinus torazame; assembly: GCF_047496885.1. NCBI lineage: Eukaryota > Metazoa > Chordata > Chondrichthyes > Carcharhiniformes > Scyliorhinidae > Scyliorhinus > Scyliorhinus torazame. Next base: position 49,203,450 of record NC_092720.1, read on the forward strand.
AGCTAGCCAGTGGTCGAAAGCCGACGTGGCATTGGCTGCTTGCGGGTGTAGCTGTAGGCAATCTGGCTTGATGCGTAGTTCCATCACTGTAAAATCTCTGCTTAATAAATTGATGCACTATCAATTATGACGAGACGAGAGTAGAGAGTAATCGAGGCTTTATTAAGCAGAGATGTGTGGCCTCCTGCAGCTGCTGCCAGAATGGGAGCAGCTCGGTGTGCACACACATTTATACTCCACCTACTGGGCGGAGCCAGCAGGCAGAGATCTACCCCCGTACCTGTAGTCCAGGAGCCTTACCGTATTACCTCTAATAACAACTATTATACAATCAGTGGTGACTACCACACCCTGTAAGACCCGTGTGGGTTGTGACATCCCTTCCCCACCAAAGTCCAATGAATCCTCTGAAGACCGCGGACGAAGGAGGGCGCCAGACCCTTTGGTGTCTGGCTGGGCATCATGCCCCCGATGTACTGGATTGGGTGGCATGCATCTTGAAGGCGAACACTGCTTCCGACACGAATGCCCCAGTGGCTGTGATTCCAGAGACAGTGGACCCGAGTGTTCCCCACAGAGACATTCTACATTTCCAAGTCCGAGTTGACGACCTCAGGCAGTCTGTAGATGCGGTTGTAGAAGAGTTCTCTGAGGACGGGGTCCGGCTGTGGCCTGATCAGGCAGTAGATGTGGTTTTAGGAGTTCCAGATGAGGACATTTCCGAAGAAGCGGTCACCTGGACCTAATGTGGTCCAGGTGCTTTCGCATAATATGACACTGGGCTTGCACCTAGTAAGAGACCATCCCTGTCGGGCACAGGATAATGCCAGGGATCCACTTGGCGCTGTCGGCAAAGATCCGAACAAACGACGAGTAACCTGGTACAAAGTGGCAGGAAAGTTGACGCCGAGTGGGGCAACATCCTTGCTGCTCTTGGTTGTGGTGCACTTTCGCACTTATGTCTAGAAAAAACGTACTAAGGTGGGTCCGAAGTTTCCAGCCCATCTTTTCAATGTTGAGCCATGGTCTCAATGGCAGCATCGAGACCAGGCCACCATACGTAACAGCGTGCCAGCATTTTCATCTTGGCCATGCCTGTCCTTTGTCTGAGACGACTAAATGCGTAACCCACAGCAGGATACCGTCCTCTACACTGAGCTCAGACTGCTTGGGAGGAAAATAACCCTTAACATTCCTGGGAGCTGCTTGTGACATTATAGGCAATGTACAGATGACAAAGGATGAATGTAATGATGTAGATAACCTCTAGTTGAAGCTAGTTAAAGACGTATATAAAACAGTGACTCACAGATCTCTGGGGGAGAGCTGGAGAGCAGTGATAGAGAGTGCAGTACAGTATTAGAGTGTTGAGACTCGTGTAGTTGAGTATAGAATATAGATTAACTTATTGTATATTTTAGGGGTAACTGGCCAAACCTAATTTAAGTCGTGTAAATAAATGGTAGCTTTGTTTATGAACTTAGCTTTTGTGGTCTTTGTGAACACGACAACATTCATCCTGACAATAAGAATCACGAAGAACACTACATGGTACCAGGCGTGTGTTCCCACAAAAAGCATTGAGTAGAAAGTTAGCAGAGAGCCTAGAAAGAAATGAAGAACAATCAAGCCACTACAAAGTTCTCGAAGACAGCACCAAGTTCCGGATTGAGAAAATGTAAGATCTGAAAAAGCCAGAACACTTCAGGACGACCGGTAAACTCAGTCTAAACTTCGAAAACTCCAAACAGCAATTTGAAGTTTTTTGATCTGCCTCCATGTTGGAATCAGCTCCTGATCACAGAAAAATTGTGCTTCTCCTCAATTTGGCTGGACCACAAGCATTAGAATTGTTTAATTAATTTGAATTTGCAGGCGGAGAGGGTAAAAAAAAGTTTGAACAGGTCGTGAAGAAATTTGATGCGCATTGCAAAGTGCAAGTCAATGAGACATACGAACTATACATGCTCAAGAAAAGGCTACAGCTTAATGAAGAATCGGTAGATTAATTTTTTACGGATTTAAGGCTAAGAACGCAAGCCTGTAATTTTTCCTCCGTTCTGGATTCAATGTTGCGCAATCAAATAGTATTTGGCATTTTTTAAAAAAAAATTCTCCTCCTTTTTCACATTTTCTCCCACATTTACATCCATCAACAATAAACAATAATCAGGAAGATATGTCAGCCCCCATAATAACAACAATCCCATCTACCCACCAACCCCCAAACCTCAACCCGCATGTTTACATAAACAAATGACAAAAAGGAATCAGGGATTACCCGTAGTCACCCTTAATCTTACACAGCTCCCCCCCCCCCCCCCCCCCCCCCCCCCCACCCACCCACCCACCCACCTCAGGTCTCCAGCTCCTCCCGTCCACTGCCTCTTGTAAAACTCCTCCTCCCAACCTCGGTTCCTTCTCCCCAACTTTCCACCCCGGCTAGACCACTTGGACCCTGTTCTGACAGGCTCCGATGACCGCAGCCCCTCCCCCCACCTCACTCCTGTTCACTGGCCGGCTTAAACCGGCCAGCGTGGAGGCCCCCGCCCGGGTCCCTTTCCCACTTGCCCGGCCCTAGGAAAGCCCAAAGATCCCCTTTTAGCACACAAACCCCGTGTATCCACCTACACCCCAAAGAACCCTCATTTCGAGTGAAAGCCCCGTCCCTTCCCTTGTCCAAATATATACCACATTGGCTCCTTTAGTCTCTACACCCGTGCGCAGTGATACAAAAAAGAAGAAAATACAGACATCAGGTTACATCGGCACATGGCCATTCCTCAATTTGTCAGTTCTGCCACAGTCCTTCTGCTTTCACAAACTCCTCCGCTGCTTCCGTCGTTCCAAAATAAAAGTCCCTGAGCTTGTAAGTCACCCTCAGGTTCGCTGGATATAAAATGCCGCACCGCACCTTGCTAATGTACAGTGCCCTCTTCACCCAGTTGAAGGCAGCCCGCCTCCTTGCCAGCTCCACCGTAAAGTCCTGGTATACACGTATACCAGCTCCAGCCCACTACACCACCCGCTTCTGCTTGGCCCAGCTCAGGACCTTCTCCTTCACACTGTACCTACGGAAGCACAGAGTCACTGCCCTTGGCGGCTCACTCGCCTTTGGTACAGGCCTCCACGACCGATGAGCCCGATCCAGTTCATATCGGGAGGGATCCTCCCCCTCCCCCAATAGTTTTGCCAGCATCGCGGCAAAATACTCAGTTGGCTTTGGTCCTTCAACTCCTTCCGGCAGCCCCACAATCCTCAAATTCTGTCGCCTGGATCTGTTTTCCAGGTCATCCATTTTTCCTCGCAGATCATTGTTAGTGTCCATCACCTTCCGCATCTCCTTCCCCATCGAGGCAAGTTGATCACCGTGCTGCAATAACGTCTCCTCCACTTCCTTCAGCGCCTCCCCTTGCTCTCGCACCTCCGCCACCGCCCTCGCCACCTCCGTCCTCACCGGGGAAACCGCCTCCTCCACCAGCACACTCAAAACCTCCCTCATTTCCTTCCTCACCGTCTCCATGCATTTCGCAATCTGCGCCAACTGCTTTTCAAATTCCGCAGCCATCACCTTAGTTATTTCTTCAGCCGTAAGCAGTGCGGCCTTCCCTGGTGCTCCAGCCTCCATTTGCCTTGGTGACCCCGCGGTGACCTTTCCACTCCCCGGCGGACCTTCAGCTGTTTTTTTTTTGGCCGTTTTCTTGCTCACCCTCGACATTTTTCTTTGTTTTTTTTTCCTCCTGTGTCTTCACTGTGCCTGCGCCATGCCTTCTCCCTGCTTCTGCCGCCTCCGTGGACCCTGGGACCGGGCTTAAAGCCCCGAAAATGCCGTTCCCGAACGGGAGCCCTTCATTGTGCAGCCACCTCCCGCCCGCCATCACCGGAAGTCGTATTTGGCATTTTTGATGAGAAATTGCGAGAAAGGTTGTTAAAAAGATGAATCCTGTCTTTAGAAGAAGCCATAAATCTGTGAAAATCCAGCGAGCAATCAACTAAAGAGTATGCCGAGTTCAGGGCTAAGCAAAAAAGCTCGAATTCGGGCAACGTGGCCGACGCCATTAGTGCTGTGGCGCAGTTCAGAAAGCAGCGCGCCACTGATGGTGGCCATTTTGAAAGTGACGTCACAAATGTGATGATGTGCACACGCTGCTGCAATGGCTACTTTAGAAAAAATTTCCAGCAAAAGGGAAAAAATGCTTGCGATGTAACAAGTTCAATCATTTTGCCACACAATGCCGTTTCACTTCAGCAATACCGGCAAACAACGCTAAAAAATCGTTTTAAATAAATAAGAAGGTACAGAACATACAAAGTAGAGGACAGAATGAAAAATGTTTAAATGTACATGATGATTCCTGAAACTTTCATACAGGATGACTTAATTGTAGAAGTGGTAAACAGAGTTGATACACTGGATACAAATGAAAAAGAAATTTGTCCAATTTCCAACTTAATAAAAGATTGGACAATGACATTAAATGTAAATGGCACCATAGAACATAGAACATTACAGCGCAGTACAGGCCCTTCGGCCCTCGATGTTGCGCCGACCTGTGAAACCACTCTAAAGCCCATCTACACTATTCCCTTATCGTCCATATGTCTATCCAATGACCATTTGAATGCCCTTAATGTTGGTGAGTCCACTACTGTTGCAGGCAGGGCATTCCACGCCCTTACTACTCTCTGAGTAAAGAACCTACCTCTGACATCTGTCCTAAATCTATCTCCCCTCAACTTAAAGCTATGTCCCCTCATGCTAGACATCACCATCCGAGGAAAAAGGCTCTCACTGTCCACCCTATCCAATCCTCTGATCATCTTGTATGCCTCAATTAAGTCACCTCTTAACCTTCTTCTCTCTAATGAAAACAGCCTCAAATCCCTCAGCCTTTCCTCATAAGATCTTCCCTCCATACCAGGCAACATTCTGGTAAATCTCCTCTGCACCCTTTCCAATGCTTCCACATCCTTCCTATAATGCAGCGACCAGAATTACACGCAATACTCCAAACGCGGTCGCACCAGAGTTTTGTACAGCTGCAACATGACCTCATGGCTCCGAAACTCAATCCCTCTACCAATAAAAGCTAACACACCTTACGCCTTCTTAACAACCCTCTCAACCTGGGTGGCAACTTTCAGGGATCTATGTACATGGACACTGAGATCTCTCTGCTCATCCACACTGCCAAGAATCTTACCATTAGCCCAGTACTCTGTCTTCCTGTTATTCCTTCCAAAATGAATCACCTCACACTTTTCTGCATTAAACTCCATTTGCCACCTCTCAGCCCAGCGCTGCAGCTTATCTATGTCCCTCTGTAACTTGTAACATCCTTCCGCACTGTCCACAACTCAACCGACTTTAGTGTCATCTGCAAACTTACTCACCCATCTTTCTACGCCCTCCTCCAGATCATTTATAAAAATGACAAACAGCAGTGGCCCCAAAACAGAACCTTGTCGTACACCACTAGTAACTGGACTCCAGTCTGAACATTTCCCATCAACCACCACACTTTGTCTTCTTCGAGCTAGCCAATTTCTGATTCAAACTGCTAAATCACCCTGAATCCCATGCCTCCGTATTTTCTGCAGTAGCCTACCATGGGGAACCTTATCAAATGCTTTACTGAAATCTATATGCACCACATCAACTGCTTTACCCTCATCCACCTGTTTGGTCACCTTCTCAAAGAACTCAATAAGGTTTGTGAGGCACGACGTACCTTTCACAAAACCGTGTTGACTATCTCTAATCAAATTATTCCTTTCCAGATGATTATACATCCATCCTATCTCTTACCATCCTTTCCAAGATTTTGCCCACAACAGAAGTAAGGCTCACTGGTCTATAGTTACCGGGGTTGTCTCTACTCCCCTTCTTGAACAAGGGGACAACATTTGCTATCCTCCAGTCTTCTGGCACTATTCCTGTAGACAAAGATGACTTAAAGATCAAAGTCAAAGGCTCAGCAATCTCCTCCCTAGCTTCCCAGAGAATCCTAGCAGAGGCATACAACTTCCAACAACCTCCAGTCCATTATATCCTCAATCTAATGGAAAAGCTATAAAAGACTTTGGCATAATAAAGCAACTCTTCAGGAAGGCGTATGATGCCAAGAAGGACTTGTCACTAGCGCTCTTAAGTTATAGAGCAACTCCGTTATCGTCAGGATTGTCGCCTGCCTAAATGCTCATGGGTAGGAATCTTCGAACAACATTGCCTGCAATTACCATTCCTAACAAGGGTGAACATTTCATGCATCAACGCATCAGGCAGAAGCAATGCAAGCAGCAAGCTTACTACAACAGGCAAACAAAACCTGCTACCGCCACTCAAAGAAGGTGATATTGTAAGGATAAAAAATCTAAATGGTGGCTGGTCAGAAGCAGCTAAAGTCTTAAATGAAGTTGCACCAAGTTGTAGTTAGGGGCTGGTTTAGCACAGTGGGCTAAACAGCTGGCTTGTAATGCAGAACAAGGCAGAAGCACGGGTTCAATTCCCGTACCAGCCTCCCCAGGTGCCGGAATGTGGCGACTAGGGGCTTTTCATAGTAACTTTATTGAAGCCTACTTGTGACAATAAGCGATTATTATTACCAAGATCACATGTAGTGCAAACTGAAGCTGGAACACTGTTTCGAAGAAATAGGTGAGCTTTACGAAAAGTTAAAAGTTCGATGAAATTTCCAGAACCGAATTTAACAAAACCAGAAACCTTGTTTAGAACATAGACCGACCTGCAGCGTTATTAACAACTACACAAACTGTACAGATGACAGAAAACTCTGATGGCACGACGAGTGTACTAAGAAGATCGACAAAAACGTGAAGATCACCAAATAGACGGAATTTGTAAAATATATTAAGGACTGGAACTCTAAAGAAACTGAAATTATGATATGTACAATACCTTCAAAGCATGTGATGTATGAACATAGTATCCATTATATATGTAAAAAAAAAAATCTTAGAAAGAATTTAGGGCAATCGTTTTTCTCAAAGAAAGGGAGATGTGACATTATAGGAAATATACAGATGACAAAGGGTTAATGTAATGATGTAGCTAACCATTAGTTGGAGCGAGTTACAAAAATATATAAAGTAGTGACTCGCAGATCTCTGGGAGAGAGCTGGAGAGGAGAGCTAGAGAGAGCAGTGATAGAGAGTGCAGTACATTTAGATAAAGTGTTGAAAATAATGTAGTTGAGTGTGGATTATAGATTAGCTTATTGTTTACTTTAGGAGTAAGTGGTCGAACTTAATTTAAGTAGTGTAAATAAATGTTAACTTTGCTTATGAATTTAGCTTATGTGGTCTTTGTGAACACTATAACATTCATCCTGAGAACAAGAATCACAAAGAACACCACACTGTTGATGCTGTTCACTGTATAAGGCCATGTGCCAAACTTTTGATAGGATCAGATTCGTCTGGGTCCACTCACAGATCTGTGACTCCATGACAGGCAAAGAGTCTATGAAATTCAGAGTTGCGACTACCTCAACCATCATGAGGGTCAATAAGGGACCAAACGACAAAGGTAACTGGCTCAGTGCATCGGCATTCGCAATTTGGGTCCTCAGCCTATGTTCAAAAGAATTTTGATAGGCAACGAGTAACAGGACCCAGTGCTGGATTCGCCTGGAAGCAATGGGCAGAATTGCCTTATCCTCCTTGAAAATGCCGAGGAAGGGATCCATAATTGTAGTGAAGTAGTGGCCGTAGACATATTTATGGTTTCACAGCAAAAACCATCGCCTGGCCTCCCTTCTCGATCTGCATGTACTTCCTTTCCACTGCAACCAGTATATGGGAGGCAAAGACGATTGGCCGTTCCCTTCCATTTTTTATCCAGTGGGACAGGATTGCCCTGATACCAGAGGGGGAAGTGTGACATGTGATGGGAAAGGCTTTGACAGGATCGGAATGGGTCAGTGTGGTAGTCACCACCAACTGTATATTAGATGTAGTACAGTAAGGCTCCTGTACTAGAGATACATCGGTAAATCCCTGCCTGCTGGCTCCGCCCAGTAGGCGGCGTATAAATGTGTGTGCACACCGGAGCTGCTCCCGTTCTGGTAGCAGCTACAGGAGGCTCAATAAAGCCTTGATTATTCTGTACCGAAACTGCTGGGGAACAGATCTAGTCTATTAAAGCCTTCAGTTATGTTACAACCTCGTCTTTGAGTTTAATTGCTCGTGCATCAGTGAGTTAACAGGAAACACAGAGGAGGTATAAATAGGCCATTTTCTGGTTGGCAGGATGTGATGAGTGGTGCGCAACACAGATCAATGCTGGGCCTCAAGTCTTTACAATTTATATAAATGATTTGGATGAAGGGGCTAAAGATTTGATTGCTAAATTTGCTGATGGCAAAAGATAGGTAGGACAGTAAGTTGTGAAGAAGACATAATAAGGCGGCAAAGGGATATAGATAGGTTAGGTGAGGAGGCAAATATCTGGTAAATTGAGTATAATGTGGGGGAAAGTGAAATTGTCCATTTTAGCAGAATAATAAAAAAACATATTTTCCAAAAGGTGAGAGATTGCGGAGCTCTGAGATGCAGAGGGTTCTGTGTGTTCTAGTGCATGAATCACTAAAGGCTAGCATGCAGGTAAATGTTAGTACAGCAACTAATTAGGAATTGGGTTTTCCCAAATGTGGCTGCATAACCTGCATGCAGTAATTATTTGCAGGATTTAGCTTCTTGGGTTGTATAATATTGAATGTTGTTTGGGAACAAAGGAGCATCTTAGAGTTTCAGGGAACGTGGTAGTTGAATCAAGAGGTAATTTCCTGTAATGCTATGTGTGCATTGCCATTAGTGTACTTACGTGTTGTACGTATTATAGTCATTCTTGGACTGCGTTTTTTTCTTTTAGGTTAATACATTTTCTTTATTAATTGTTCACACAATGACAGGATTACTCCTCCCTGGTTCACATACTTTTCCACACAGTAATTGAAAATATACATCATAAAGAACTAGTGTTCTAAGTTATCCTTCCGGGTTTTGGGATACTCTCGCATTTAACATCAGCGGGGTTCATAATAAAAGTGATTTTATTGCACAGCTCTTTGTTTCTTGGTTCGGCATCTATGAAAATACTTCAATGTGTTTGGCTGCTTGGATGGTCTGATGCCATTGCTCCAGCTCCATGTTTGGAATTCCCCAGTAAAGAACGCTGCAATTAGTCACAATAGTGGAATTTCAGCGTTTCCCCTCCCACATCAATGCTGGAAACCACATTAAAAATGCTACTTGTTCGGTCAGGTTTAACTAGGTTTTCTTAAAAAAGGTGATGTCAGTTTTGTTTGCAGAGAGGATGGAATATAAAGTCGGGTTGACTTACTACAACTATACAGGACAATGGTGAGACTGGACCGAGAATACTGTGTGCAGTTTTGATCACTTATGCAAGGACATACTTACATTAGAAGCAGTTCAAAGAATCACAATTATAGAGAAATATAAATTCTCACCAGAAAGATTGATAGATTTCTCAACAGGGTTAACTTTATTGACGTAGGCATGGACCCTTGCTTTGCTACAGATCAGAAACTCTGGGCCATTATGAAATCTGCATAGTTTTTATTTACCAGACATAGAGTGCATGTTCTCTACCTGTGAGATACAATGTAATTATTGCGTACTGAAGTTTAACCAACTAAAATCACAGTTTACCAAAAAGTGCACTATTATAAAAAGAACCCAACTCTAATTTACCTAACGCCCAGGGAAAATCATCCCTTGATGTTTACTGTCCATAAACAATGACAGGCAATAAAGATATCAGATTTGCTTACTTGTATTCTGCCCATAAATTGAGTCACAGATAACTAGTAAAAGAAAGGGATATGTCCATGTTGCTGCTCTCCCCATGTTGCTGTGTGCTTCCTTGTAGCCTTGTATGCAATGTTATTGATGTTATAGCAGCCTGCACTAACTTGCTGAAAGCAAATAACTTGGCAGCAATCAGCGGCCAGCCTTCAGTGTGGATGAACATTCCTCCCACTTCTTTTTTCCCAGTTGGGATTTTTTTTCTGGTAGTTGTTTCCGGGTTTATTTAACTTCTCACATTTCAGAGGCGATCATAGTAAATTATGGATAGATTTCTAAGGTTGATGCATCAGTATTTACAATGAAAGTTTAGACGAGTTATGGGATAATAGAAATAGGGGATTAGAAACAATTGAATGCACAACCTTCTGTTTCAGTTGAATAAATACAATTGCTTGAAAAAAACGTAAACTAAGGTGTAAAATTGAGATTAAAGAAAGGCCGCTAATTTTGATTTTGTGGAGGGGGGGTGGGGGTGGGGTGAGCAGGAAGTGGATGCCTGACCCAACAAACATGGATTGGAATCATCAAATGGCTGCAGTACAAAAGGCCATTCAGCCTATCAACTCCATGTAAGCTGCAAGCATAGTCCATGCTAGTCCGACTCCCTCACCTTTTACCTGTGACTCTACATTTATTCTTCCCTTGCGTACTTACCTAATTGCCTTTTGGAAGCCTCGGTTATATCTACCTTTTCTTAAAATGTTTTTCTTTAGTGTTTTTCATATTATACAGAGCAAAGTTGAGCTTCGACATACACCGAAAAGAAATATATATACATCGGTTGTCTTCCATTATGTTCATTGGTTATCTTTCGTTATTTACATCGGTTGAAGTTTCTTGTTTTACGTTTTCCGGTAAGCGCTTAGTTTTAGTTGGATCCCCTGCCTCCCTCTCCCCCCTTCTGCCTGGCCACCCCTCCCCTTCTAGTCGTCTGGCATTCCCTCTTCCCTCATTGGGTCTTTTATTCTGTTCCTGTTGGGGTGGCATGACGCTATGTATTTTGTTATGTGTTAGGCATGGTTTGGTTCCATGCCTCTTTATTTCACTGCCTCCCCCTCCCCTCCTCCCCCCCCCCCCCTCCTTTTTTGTTTGTGTCCGTTGTTCTATTGTGGCTTCTCCCTCCCTTCCTCTGGCCTATTTGCTGTTGGCAACAAACAGGTCTTGGAACAACTGGGTGATTGTCTCCCACACTTTGTGTAAGCCCTCTTCCGACCCCCGGATGATGAATTTGAAACGACAGGTCAGACAGCCAGTTTGCAGCTTTGGGTGGTGCTGCTGATTGCCAACTAAACAGGATTCACCGGCAGGCGATTAAGGAGGCAAAGGCAAGGGCGTCGGTCCTCCTCCCCATGAAGAGATCTGGCTGTTCTGATACTCTCGGGCATCTCTCCACCCTCATCCCCACCACCTTGGACATTGCCTCAAAGCAGGCTGTCCAGTCACCCGACTAGTCTGGAGCAGAACATGTAGGCATGGTTGGCCGGGCCTCCTTGGCACCGTTCACATTTGTTCTCCAAAGAACCTACTCATTCTGGTTCTGGTTAAGTGAGCTCTGAGTACCACTTTCAGCTGCACTAGACTTAGCCTTGCATATGTGGAGATGGAGTTGACCCTGTGCAGTACTTCACTCCAGAGTTTCCACCTATTTCAAACCCTAGGTCTTCCTCCCGCTGTTCCCTTGTCTCATCCAGTGGTCAGTGTGCCCTTCCCAGTGGTCGCCCATACAGGTCGTCGCAGTTCCCCCACCCAAAGATGACCACGTTCAGTAGGTCCTCCAACAGCGATTGTTGCAGTGGCCAGGGTACAACCTTGTTTCCCTATGTAAGAAGTTTTTGGCCTGCATATATCTTAGCTTGATTCTACCTGTCAGCTGGAACTTCTCTGTTAGTTCCTCTAGTGTTGTCTGTCTGTATAGAAGTCCCTGTCAACGTCCCCCCATTCTGTCTCCACCTTTTGAAATTAGATCCACCTCCACAAAATTAGAGTTGGGTTCTCAGTATGCGAATCTGTGGTTGCAGATGGGGGCTTTAATGGACATTTTGGTTAGTCTGAAGTGCTGTCGTAGTTGGTTCCACGACCGGAGTGTGGCTATCACCATTGGGCTCGTTGAGTGTTTGGTCGATGGGGATGGGAGTGCTGCCTTGGCGAGGTCCAGAGGGAGGTTCCCGTGCAGGAACCCTCCTCCATTCTCACCCATTCGGCTTCCAGCTCCTTCATCCACCCCTTTAACCTTTCTGCTTTGCTGCCTAGTGGTAATATTGCAGGTTTGGGAGGTCTAGGCAACCGTGCTTCTCGTTCTCTGTAGGAAATTTTGAGGGATCCAAGGGTTTCTCCCCCTCCCACAAAAACACCATGATCAGTTTCTCCACTGAGTTGAAGAATGCCTTGGGGATGTAGATCGGTGTGGATCTGAATGGGAAGAGGAAACTGGGCAGTATGTTCATCTTGATCATCTGCACTCTCCCTGCCAGGGAGAGTGGGGCCCACCCCTCCAAAGGTCATTTTTAACTTCCTTCGCCAGGCTGGTCAAGTTCCACTTGTGGATCATGTCCAGTCATGGGTGCTTTGGATTGCCAGGTAGCAGAATTTGAGTCGGGCCTGTTTGAATGACAGCCCCTCCAGCTATGCGCCTCCCCCTTGTGGGTTCATTGGGAAGACCTCATTTTTCTCAGGTTGTGTTTGTAACCCAAGAAGGTTCCAAACTCTTTCAAGAACGCATGCTGCTTTGTGAGCCCGAGATGTAGAGGAGCAGCTCATCTGCATAGAGTGAGATGCTGTGCCCTCTGTCTCCTCTCTGGATCCCCTTCCAATTCTTTGCCACCCTGAGTGCAATCTCTAGTCGTTCGATCGCTGAGGCTTACAGCAGCTGGGACAGTGGCCATCCCTGTCTCGTGCCTCTGGGCAGCTGGGAGTACTTAGAGCTGGTAGTATTCATCCGTACGCTCGCCATGAGAGCATTGTACAGGAGTTTCACCCAGGCGGTGAACCCTGTTCCAAGCCCGAACCACTCCGGTACCACAATAAGGTACTTTCATTCGACTCTGTTGAAGGCCTTTTTGCATTAAGGGAGACGATCACCTCTGGTGTTCTCTCCCTGGATGGGATCATTATCACATTCAGCCGACGTGTGATGTTCGATGTTAGCTTTCTACCTTTGACAGAGCCTGTTTGGTCATCTACTATCACCTCTGCTATACAGTTCTCCAGTCTCCTGACTCGGACCTTGGCCAGTATTATATATTTACATTTAGCATCGAAGTAAGTCTGTAGGACCCGCATTCTGTAGGGCCTTTGTCTTTCTTGCGTATCAGTGCGATTGAGGCTTGTGTTAGTATAGGTGGTAGGATGCCCCTCGCCAGTGAGTCTGTGAGCATCTCCCGCAAATGCAGGGCCAGTGCTGTCACAGATTTCTTTCCAGAAGTCCGCCGGGAATCCGTCTTGTTCCGGCACCTTGCTCCCCGGCATGGAGTTTATACTCTCCATGACTTCTCCCAGTTCTAATGATGCTTCCACCCGGTTTCCTATCTTCCTCCATTACTGGCATGACCAGTCCATCGAGGAACTGTTTAATTCCCAAGTCCCCTGTGGGAGGATCAGAGATGTACAGCACCCGCTGGAAGGCCTCGAATGCGTTGTTTACCTTCTCCGGCTCCAGTACTAGTTTGTGTCTGTTGTCTCTAACCCTGGGCGGGATTCTCTCAGCCCACGCCGGTTCGGAGAATCGCCTTGCCGGGTGTGACTCATGCGACGCCACCCCGACGCCGGTCCGCCGATTCTCTGGTGGCCGGAGAATCGCCGCCATTGGCGCCAGCGCGGTTGGTGCAGCGCCGGTTGGGGGCCACTCTACGCGGACGCCCCCGCTGATCTCCGCCCGGGATGGGCCGCGTGGCCACCAAAACAGGCCGAGTCCCGTCAGCGCCGTTCACATTTTATCTCACCTGGCGGGTCCTCGCCGTCCATCCTGTCAGGGACGGAGTGGAGGGGGGGAGGGGCGGCCCGGCCCCGTGGGGGGCCTCCGCCGTGGCCTGGCCCGCGATCGGGGCCTACCGATCGGCGGGTCGGCCTCTCCTGGTGGGGGTCTCCTTTGCTCCGCGCCGGCCCCTGAAGCCCTATGCCATGTTGCGTTGGTGCCGGCACGGAGAAGGAAGCTAGCACGCATTCACGCCTGTCGCAGTGCCCATGGGCGTATTCACAGCGCCCATTTGACTCCGGTATCGGCAGCTGGAGCGGCGTGGGTCACTCCAGTGCCATGCTGGCCTCCTGTGGGGCAGAGGATCGCTACATTTAGCGGTCCGATGACGCTGTCGTTAAACTCTCCAGTTTTTACGACGAGAATCCCGCCCTCTGTGCTTTCTCAGCTAGTGAGCCAGGAGGTGGTTGGCCTCGTCTCTGTGTTCGTATAGGGTGCCCTGTGCATGGCGGAGTTGGTGCACTGCTTTCCTCGTGGAAAGCAGATCAAAGTCGATTTGTAGCTTTTTCCTCTCCGCCAGGTGTTCTACAATCGGGGCGTTGGAGTATTGTCGGTCTACATTCAATATGAAGTCAACTAGCTGTTGCCTAGCCACCCTCTCTTCCCTATCTCTTGTGCTTTGTAGGCAATAACTTCACCCCTGAAAACAGCCTTCAGTGCCTCCCAGAAAGTGGAGGTTGAGAATTCCCCATTCCGGTTATTACCAATACACTCGTATATGGACTGTGATATTTTCTTGCAGAAAGCCTCATCAGCCAGGAGGGCCTTGTCCAGCCCCCATGGGGAGTATTGGCCCAGCCCGTCTCCAACCTCACATCCATGTAATGTGGAGCATGGTCGGAGATTTCAATCGCTGAGTATTTCGTCCTTACTAGCTGTGGAAGCATCGTTTTACCCACAACAAATAAGTCGATCTGTGTAAATCCATTGTGTACCTGGGAGAATAAGAATCATAGAATTTACAGTGCAGAAGGAGGCCATTCGGCCCATCGAGTCTGCACCGGCTCTTGGAAAGAGCACCCTACCCAAGGTCAACACCGCCACCCTATCCCCATAACCCAGTAACCCCACCCAACACTAAGGGTAATTTTGGACACTAAGGGCAATTTATCATGGCCAATCCACCTAACCTGCACATCTTTGGACTGTGGGAGGAAACCGGAGCACCCGGAGGAAACCCACGCACACACGGGGAGGATGTGCAGACTCTGCACAGACAGTGACCCAAGCTGGAATCGAACCTGGGACCCTGGAGCTGTGAAGCAATTGTGCTATCCACAAGGCTACCTTGCTGCCCCATTTTAATAGATAGAATTTACAGTGCAGGAGGCCATTCGGCCCATCGCGTCTGCACCGGCTCTTGGAAAGAGCACCCTACCCAAGCCCGCACCACCCTATCCCCATAACCCAGTAACCCCATTCAACCAACACGAAGGGCAATTTTGGACACTAAGGGCAATTTAGCATGGTCAATCCACCTAACCTGCACATCTTTGGACTGTGGGAGGAAACCGGAGCACCCGGAGGAAACCCACGCACACACGTGGAGAACGTGCAGACTCCACACAGACAGTGATCCAGCCGGGAATCGAACCCGGGAAAGGAGAATGCCTTTTCCCGTGGGTGGTGAACCGCTAGGGGTCCCCTGCTCCCATCTGCTCCATGAATATGCCGTGTTCTTTTGCCATGTTAGAGGTCTTCCCCATGTTGGGGTTCAACCTGTCTGACTGTTTGTCCTGTACACAGTTAAAGTCCCCCCCACATGAGAAATGCTTGTCGACATCGGACATTTCCGCAATGGACCTCTTTATAACCTTTGTGTCATCCCAGTTGGCAGCGTACACGTTGACCAGGACTACCGGTGCCCCGCCCAGGACACCGCTGGCCATGACGTACCGTTCACCTGGGTCCGTAACTGTCCTCATTACGGTAAACATCGTCCTCTTATTTAACAGTATGGCTAGCCCCCTGGCCCTCATCCCATAACAGGAATGGTAGGTCTGTCCCACACAGCCCTTCCTTACCTGTAGTAGGTCCTTATCCTTCTGGTGCGTCTCTTGGCGAAGACTATGTTGGCTTTCATACTTTTCAGGTGTACGATGAGTATGGATCCTTTCACTGGGCTGTTAATTCCCCTGACATTCCAGTTGACTGGGTTTCTGTACCGTGCCCCCCTCCCCTCCCCTCCTCTATCACAGGAAGCCGGTTGTATCTACCTTTAGCAAACTTTCAGGCAGTGCACTGCAGATCTTAACCACTATACGCCTTTAGTCTTTTGCTAATCATGTTAAATCTGTGTCCTCTGGTTCTTGATCCTTCCACTAATGAGAACAGTTTCTCCCCATCCACTTTGCCTAGATCCATCTTCTCAACCTTCTTTCCACAAAAGAGAACAAATCCAAATTTTACAATCTCTCCACATTTATGAAGTTTCTCATTCCTGGATTCATTCTAGTAAATCTCTTCTGCACCCATACAAAGTCCTTCAAATTTTCCTAAAGTTTGGTGCCTTTTGGACTCAATACTCCAGGCAAGGCTGAACAAGTATTCATTATAACTTTTGTCGTCTCATGTCCATTGGCTCGCCACATAAAATCCAAAATCCCATCGGCTTTTTCTCAATTGTCATCGCAACCTGCTGTTCCACCTTCAGTGATAAATGCAAAACGTAATATCTATGAAGAGAAGTTTCAGGATGATGGTGATTCTGCATCAGAACTGAGGAAAGATTAAAATAGAAATAGGTTTTGAGCAATTGGTGGGGGATGAGAGGGTAGGGAGAGTCTGTGATAAGATGGAGGGCAGGAGTGATTACAAAAAGGTTTCGCAATATTGGGCAACGTAAAAAATAAAAGATGTGTTCAGGCGTGATGTGAATGGCTGGATAGCAGCCATCGAATGCAAGTGAAGGAATAGAAAGAAATGAGAAAAACCAAACCAGCAAAAAAAAAACATGAAGCAAGGTGGAGGCAGAGGTTATGATGCAAAGTTGTTGAACTCATTGTTGAGTCAAGAAGCATGTAGGATGCCGAGTCAAATGCTTTTCTAATTACTTAACACCGCAAAAAGTTGTTTTCCCTGCCAAGAGAGTATTGTTTTGGGAACCTTTCTGGAATCCCTCTTCTAAAAGTGAAAACATTTTATACAGCCAGACCTCCTGCTTAGCTGGCACTGGTACTGGCTCCCTTCTTTGTAGCATGCTCCACCTGAGGTCTGACCATTTGGTGCTTCTGTTCTGTCTTATATCTTTAGGGATACATTCATTCACAAAGTTTGGGAAAAATTTAGTTGCTGTGCCACATGACTTTCCAGATGGTAGCACAGTGGTTAGCACTGTTGCTTCACAGCAATAGGGACCCGAATTTGATTCCCGGCTTGGGTCACTGTCTGTGCAGAGTCTACACGCTCTCCACGTGTCTGCATGAGTTTCCTCCGGATTCTCCGGTTTCCTCCCACAAGTCCCAAAAGACATGCTGTTAGGTGAATTGGACATTCAGAATTCTCCCTCAGTGTACCCGAACAGGCGCTGTAGAGTGGCGACTAGGAAATTTTCACAGTAACTTCATTGCAGTGTTAATGTAAACCCACTTGTGACACTAATAAAAATTTAGGGGCAGCACGGTAGCATTGTGGATAGCACAATTGCTTCACAGCTCCAGGGTCCCAGGTTCGATTCCGGCTTGGGTCACTGTCTGTGCGGAGTCTGCACATCCTCCCCGTGTGTGCGTGGGTTTCCCCCGGGTGCTCCGGTTTCCTCCCACAGTCCAAAGATGTGCAGGTTAGGTGGATTGGCCATGATAAATTGCCCTTAGTGTCCAAAATTGCCCTTAGTGTTGGGTGGGGTTACTGGGCTATGGGGATAGGTTGGAGGTGTTGACCTTGGGTAGGGTGCTCTTTCCAAGAGCCGGTGCAGACTCGATGGGCCGAATGGCCTCCTTCTGCACTGTAAATTCTATGATAATCTATGAAAGGTTATTATGTTATTAAAAGTGAAACCGTTTTATACAGCCAGGCCTCCTGCTCACCCGGCAGTGATACAGGCTCCCTTCTTTGTAGCGTGCTCCACCTGAGGTCTGACCTTCTGGTGTTTCTGTTCTGTCTTGTATCTTTAGGGATACATTCACGCACAAAGTTTGGGCTAGCCATGGTTGCTGTGCCACGTGGCTTTTCAGCAGTGTCACTATTCCCGGCCTAGTTGGGGATTTCCATGTTCTCCATTTAAATGTGGCATGAAACCATTGATCAAAAAGAACACTGGTTCATTAGCACCCTCTGTTGTCTTAGGAATTTGCATTCCCTTAACCTGTTCCACATCTCCCAGAATAATACTGCCTTTAAGGAGACAATCGGCTCCTGCTTTATTCCCTTGCGACTTCTCAATCTGGTGAGGCACCTTCCTCACTATTTGCTTCATGATTTGGGGATTGCCCTCAACCCATTTAAATTTTCCATGAAACTGTCTGACAAACAAATCATTGGCCCACTCCTATCCTCCTGTTTAAACTTTACAGCTGGACCTCCTCGACTACTGCTGGCCTGTTCCCCGCCCTTCTAACTTCCAGTAAGTTTAACTCTGCAGCTGGCTGGGGCACCTCTTTAACTGTCCTCTTATTTGCCTCAGATTGCACCTGGTCCCTATTTAATGCTGCAAAAAGTGTATCGACAAGTTCAATTTCCAAGTCACCCTTTTCGCCTGTCTTGAATTCCACCAATCTCATCTGTACCTTCAGCACCTGCACAGAACTTTTTAAATTCGAGGAGCTGTTTCTTAACTCCAAACCCCACTGGTTTATTGCCTTCTCTGGGGCCCCTTGTTTTCTTTTAATTCCAGAAGCTGTTCCTTACCTCCAACCTTTGGCCCATCATGTCTGCACAAGCCATTAAGCACCTGTCCATTCTAATCCCATTTTATAGCATTTGGTCCATAGCCTTGTACTCTATGGGGCGCGATTCTCCAGTCGCCGATGCGACAATCACGTTCGCCGATGCGGCGCCACTTTTGCGATGCTCCGCCACTCAAAAATGGCACACTGGGCACGTGGGGACGGCCTTAGGACATCACCTCAGGCCCCCGCGGTGCTCCGCCTCCAATGGGCTGAGTTCCTAACAGCGCAGAACACTTCTGTTTTATTTTTCATGGATTCCGCGTGGCTGCTGCGGACAGAGTCCAGCGCCACTACAGTCAGAGGGGAGCCATTCCGTTGGCAGGGGAGGCTTTGGAAGGGGCTGGGTGGACTGGTGGGGGGTGGTCCGGGGGTGGCGAGGCTGGTTACAGGGGGGCAAACTTTAACAGGCCGGGTCCGTGCGCGGCAGGCACCATGTTGCATGGCGTGCTGCTGCAGGCCGCCACCGTGCGCATGCACGGCCATGGACCCGGCAATTCTCCGGCCGTATCTGCAGGTAAAGCCGAGGGCTTTACGCTCCGCGGCTGCTAGCCCCCCACCGGAAGGAGGATCGGTGCAGCTTTTGCGCCATTTTTTCCGGCGAAAACGCCACTGTTCCCACGCCGGGATCAGCACTTAGTCTGCAAACCGGACAATCCTGCCTATGGGGCGGAATTCTCCGTTATCAGCGCAAAGTCCGCCGATCGGCGCAAATCTGACTTGCGTCACGCCGGAAAAATGGTTCAAAAGTCTCCGGCCCGAAATGGGCTAGCAGCGACGTGACGGGATCCGCGCTTGCGCACGTGGTTCATGCCGTGCAGCGTCATACACGCCGCACGGCGTGATGGCTCATAAGGCTGCGCTGCTCCCCCCCCCACCCGACCGGAACACCCGACCGGAACACCCGACTGGATGGCTGGCCGCCGCTCAGCCCCGAGGTTCCAGTCACGGGATGTGGAGGCGCTCCTGGACGCAGTGGAGCAGAGGATGGACGCCCTGTATCCCGGGAACGGCCGCAGAGTTGCCCCACGCCACAGCTGACGTCTGTGGAGGGAGGTGGCAGAGGCCATCACCGCTGCGGCCCTGACACTACGGACAGGCACCCAGTGCCACAAGAAGGTGAACGACCTCGTCAGAGCAGGCAGGGTGAGCCTCCCCATATCCCCCCTCCGCCATATCCCCCCCCTCCCCATATCCCCCCCTCCCCCATATCCCCCCTCCCCCATATCCCCCCTCCCCCATATCCCCCCTCCCCCATATCCCCCCTCCCACATATCCCCCCTCCCCCATATCCCCCTCCCCGTATCCCCCCTACCCCATATCCCCCCTCCCCATATCCCCCCTCCCCCATATCCCCATATCCCCCTCCCCCATATCCCCCCACCCCCATATCCCCCTCCCCCATATCTCCCCTCCCCAATATCCCCCCTCCCCCATACCCCCCCTCCCCCATACCCCCCCTCCCCCATATCCCCCTCCCCCATATCCCCCTCCCCCATACCCCCCTCCCCCATATCCCCCCTCCCCATATCCCCCCTCCCCCATATCCCCCCTTCCCATATCCCCCTCCCCCATATCCCCTCTCCCCCATATCCCCTCTCCCCCATATCCCCCCTCCCCATATCTCCCCTCCCCATATCCCCCTCCCCCATATCCCCCTCCCCATATCCCCATATCCCCCCTCCCCCATATCCCCATATCCCCCCTCCCCATACCCCCCCTCCCCCATATCCCCCCTCCCCCATATCCCCCCTCCCCCATATCCCCCCTCCCCATATCCCCCCTCCCCATATCCCCCCTCCCCATATCCCCCCTCCCCCATATCCCCCCTCCCCCATATCCCCCCTCCCCCATATCCCCCATATCCCCAAACCCCCCTCCCCCATATCCCCCCTCCCCATATCCCCCCTCCCCATATCCCCCCTCCCCCATATCCCCCCTCCCCCATATCCCCCCTCCCCCATATCCCCCCTCCCCCATATCCCCCCTCCCCCATATCCCCCCTCCCCCATATCCCCCATATTCCCAAACCCCCCCTCCCCCATATCCCCCTTCCCCCATATCCCCCCTCCCCCATATCCCCCTCCCCAATATCCCCCTCCCCCATATCCCCCATACCCCCCTCCCCCATATCCCCCTCCCCCATATCCCCCTCCCCATATCCCCAAATCCTCCTCCCCATATCCCCCTCCCCCATATCCCCCTTCCCCATATCCCCCTCCCCATATCCCTCATATCCCCCCTCCCCGTCATATCCCCCCTCCCCCATATCCCCCTCCCTCATATCCCCCCTCCCCATATCCCCCTCCACCATATCCCCACTCCCCCATATCCCCCCTCCCCATATCCCCCCTCCCCCATATCCCCCTTCCCCCATATCCCCCTCCCCATATCTCCCCTCCCCCATATCCCCCTCCCCCATATCACCATATCCCCCCTCCCCCATATCACCCATATCCCCCCTCCCCCATATCCCCCCTCCCCCATATCCCCCTCTCCCACCTCCCCATATCCCCCCTCCCCCATATCCCCCCTCCCCATATCCCCCCTCCCCCATATCCCCCCTCCCTCATATCCCCCCTCACCCATATCCCCCCTCCCCCATATCCCCCCTCCCCCATATCCCCCTTCCCCAGATACCCCCTCCCCCAAATCCCCCCTCCCCCATATCCCCCCTCCCCATATCCCCCATATCCCCAAAACCCCCTCCCCCATATCCCCCCTCCCCCATATCCCCCCTCCCCCATATCCCCCCTCCCCCATACCCCCCTCCCCCATATCCCCTCCCCATATCCCCCTCCCCCATATCCCCCCTCCCCCATATCCCCCCTCCCCCATATCCCCCCTTCCCCATATCCCCCCTTCCCCATATCCCCCTCCCCCATATCCCCCCTCCCCCATATCCCCCCTCCCTTATATCACCCCTCCCCATATCCGCCTCCACCATATCCCCACTCCCCCATATCCCCCTCCCCATATCCCCCCTCCACCATATCCCCCCTCCACCATATCCCCCCTCCCCCATATCCCCCTCCCCATATCTCCCCTCCCCCATATCCCCCTCCCCCATATCCCCCATATCCCCCCTCCCCCATATCCCCCCTCCCTCATATCCCCCCTCCCCATATCCGCCTCCACCATATCCCCACTCCCCCATATCCCCCTCCCCATATCCCCCCTCCCCATATCCCCCCTCCCCCATATCCCCCTCCCCATATCTCCCCTCCCCCATATCCCCCTCCCCCATATCCCCATATCCCCCCTCCCCCATATCCCCCATCCCCCATATCCCCCCTCCCCCATATCCCCCCTCCCCCATATCCCCCCTCCCCCATATCCCCCCTCCCCCATATCCCCCCTCCCCCATATCCCCCTCCCCCATATCCCCCCTCCCCCATATCCCCAAGTGAATCCAGCCCTAACCTTAACCTCTGCAATGCACGCGCAACCGATGGCGTGCATTCATATACCTGCCTAACACTGTTGCCTTTTACCCCTGCCACCACCCCCACCCACCCCCCTTCGCCACAGGAGAAGCGCGCACACAACAATAGGGAGCATGTGAGGACTGGAGGAGGCCCCGCTGATGAGAGGCCACTGACCGAACACGAGGAAAGGACCCTGGAACTGGCTGGCGGACCTGACGACCGGGAGGTTGCTGATGCAGAGGTCGGGGGCGTACTAGCAAGTGAGCCACCGACAGCACGTCCCCATATCCCTCCTCGCCCATATCCCCCCTCCCCCATATCACCTGATCACTGCCTGCGTGTCTAACCATGCATGCTTCATTGTGTATCGCAGGAGCAAACGTCGAGGCACCCATCCCCGCAGATGCAGACCACCTGCAGGATGCCCCTCGGAGGCCACGGGAGACGGAGAGACCCGGAACCTCCGTCATGCAATGCCCGCAGGATGCCCCTCGCACACCACGGGAGACGGAGAGACCCGGACCCTCCGGCATGCGACGCCCGCAGGATGCCCCTCGCACACCACGGGAGACAGAGAGACCTGGAGCAACAGGGAGACGACACCCCCGTCACGTGCGGGAGCGACGACACAGGCGTGTGCCACCCAGCGACGAGGGGAGCAGCCACAGGCCCCCGTCACATCCGAGCGAGGACACCACTACCCAGGACACCACTACCCAGGACACCACTACCCAGGTTACCACTACCCAGGACACCCCTACCCAGGACACCACTACCCAGGACACCCCTACCCGGGACACCACTACCCAGGAAGACGAAATGCCGGACAGTGACTCAGAGTGGATGGGTGGAGACGAACCCCCACCCCAAAGTGCCATGGACTCAGAGTGGGATGAAGAGCACGACACAACATCACTGCTGTCACCAACACCCTCCACCATCGCAGAAACACTCACCTTGGTTGGGCACTTTAGTGATGAGGCGTCTGGTACACTCACTGGTGCGCACAACACAGCCGTCCCGGTACAGCAGGTGGAGGTAGGAGCAGCAGAGGGGCCGGGCGATCAGAGGGCAGCCCAGCAGAGCGAACATCTGCCGCCCAGATGGATCCCGGGTTCCTGGAGTTTCCACACCCACACATAGATCCGATGCAACCACCGACCCGGAGACGAGCGAAGAGGGTGACGGCAGGCTTGCGGCGGCTGCAGTCGCAGGTGGAGGAGTCCACCCGCGTCCAGGAGCTGGCAGTGGTGCCGGTCATGCGTGCCACCCAGGCCGACACCGCACGGGTGGCGTCCGCGGTGGAGGCAATGGGTGCGACGGTGTCAGACATGGGGAACGGTTTGCGAGGCCTGGGGCTTTCCGTGCAGGCGGCGTCTGTGGCCCAGGACATGGCTGCCCTCTCACAGGAGGCCATGAGCCAGTGCCAGCGCCAGATGGCAGAGGCGCTCAACATCATAGCCCAGTCTCAGCAGGCCATAGCCCAGTCTCAGCAGGCCATGGCCCAGTCTCAGCAGGCCATAGCCCAGTCTCAGCAGGCCATGGCCCAGTCTCAGCAGGCCATGGCCCAGTCTCTGCAGCCCATGGCCCAGTCTCTGCAGGCCATCGCTGAGGGCATCGGCGCCAGTGGCCATGTGCGAGCCGGCGTCGCACTGTCACAGACAGGGTTTGCCAACCCCCTGGGCTCCATGGCTGCAAACCTGCAGACCCCTGTCGATACCAGCACGGGCCTCCAGGACTGGCAGCGCCAGATGCCGGGGGGGAGTCGGATGGCCAGTCTGATAGCATCCCCCACCCATGTGAGGCCTGGGGGCCATCGGGCACCCCGAGGGAGGAGGAGGTGGTGTGGTCCGTCCCGGGTCCCCCTGTAGGGGAGGTCCGGGAACACCAGCGACACCTCGGACTCCCCCCCTTCCATCCCAGGAGCATCGGGTGGGCAACGGGCAGGACAGGCTGGCAGCTCGCCATCCCGGTCGCCCGGGCCGCAGCCTGGCCCATCTAGGCCAGGACGCCCCAGGAAACGGCCGCCAAAGGGATCCAGTGTCAGAGGGCAGGAATCACAGGAGTCCTCCTCCAGTTCTGCTGTACCGTCTGGGGAACCACGTAGACGTAGTCAAAGGGCCCGTAAGGCCAGAACAATTAGACACTGAGTAAGTTGGCACGGGTGCAGGGCACAGATGAGTTTTAGGGGCTAGGGCACGTGCATGAACTCGTTTGGTTATTAAAGTCAATGTTACACCTTCAGAAGCTGCCTTTTGTGCTCTGTCCAAAGCGTGCGGGGGTGTCATGTATGTTGAGCGCAAGTGTGTGTGTGTGAGGGGTGGTCTTACCTCAGCCCCAGGTGAGTCTGCCCCCTTTCCCCTGGGCCGCCATCAATATCCCCCCGGGCAGAGGACGGGACCGTGCGCTGCAGTGTCACAGCCCGCATGCAGGGATGGTCCGGGTGATGGTGGTACTGTGGCCATGGGTCAGACATAGTCCCAACGATGTTGAGCCAGGAGCTCACCGCAGGGCGGGTTGTCATCATCCTCCTTGGCCTGCAATAGACACGCGTCCACCCGCAACTGTGTGAGCCCTGCCTTTGTGCCGCAGGTGGATCGGCAATGGGGGGGTGGTGTGCATGCGGGTGGGGTGGGTGGGGTTGGGGAGGGGGGTGAGGGTGCTGGGTGGGTGGATGGGTGGGGGGTGGGGGTGGTCGACTGTTGCCATGGTGGTGCGGTCTGTGGCCATACTACCCCGATTCCCACGGCCCATCTAGTCAGTGAAGCGGGCGGCTATCAGGTCTGTCCCGTGCCCGCTGGGCTAGCCGGTAACGGGTGGACAGCACCCGCCTGTGTCTACCCCATCCCCCTCTTCTGGGGAGGACTGCGCCTCTTCCTGCTGCTCCTCCACTCCGCCCTCCTCTGGCCTGCGGCACATCGCCCCTCTGTTGGGCTATGTTGTGGCAGGACGCAGCACACCACAATGATGCGGCCGACCCTATCTGACCGATACTGGAGGGCGCCCCCAGAGAGGTCCAGGCACCTAAAACGCATCTTCAGCACGCCAAAGCACCTCTCTATCACTCCCCTTGTCGCTACATGGGCATCATTGTAGCGGTTCTCCGCCTCATTGCGTGGCCTCCGTACAGGCGTCATCAGCCACGATCGCAATGGGTAGCCCCTGTCGCCCAGCAACCAGGCCCCCTCAGCCGGGATGGCGTCCCTCGTACATGCCGGGGATGGATGACCGCGACAACACGTATGAGTTGTGTACACTGCCTGGGTAACGGGCGCAGACTTGCAGATCATCATGCGGTGGTCGCAGACCACCTGTATGTTCATCGAATAGGTCCCCCTTCCTATTGGTGAACACGGCCCTGTTATCTGCAGGTGGCCGCACGGCGACGTGCATCCCATCGATCGCGCCCTGGACCATGGGGAACCCGGCCACGGCAGAGAAACCCACGGCCCGGGCATCTTGGCTGGGCCCGGTCCACAGGGAAGCGGATGTAGCGGTGCGCCATGGCATATAGGGCATCTGCCACTGCCCGGATGCACCGATGTCTGCGATATGCCGGACAGGTCCCCACTCGGTGCCTGGAATGACCCCGTTGCATAAAAGTTCAGGGCAACCGTAACATTGACGGATACGGGGAGAGGGTGTCCCCCGCCAGTGCCACGCGGTGACAGGTGTGCCAGCAGGTGGCAGATGTGTGCCACGGTTTCCCGCCTCATCCGGAGTCTCCTCCGTGCATTCCCGGTTCCGTGAGGTCCTGGTATGGACTGCTGGGGCCGGTACACACGGGTCGCCTCGGGTGCCTCCTTTGCCGTGGGGGCCGCGGCGTCCTCCTCCCCCTCCTCGTCCTGTCGGTTCAGGTGTCCCTCCAGCCTGGGCGGCTGCCGCCTGCCCCTCTGCGGCAGCCTGCGCCGCCTCTCTGGCACGCTCCTGCTCCACCTCATCATCCAGGGCAACATGGACATTAGCGGCTGCCGCCACGGCAGCCAATATCGCTGGATGATCGGAAAACATGATGGCCTGGTGGGGGGGGGGGGGGGGAAACAACGGACATGTCATCAATTGTCCATATCCCCTCCTTTCCCCCAGCCAGGTGGCATGGACCACATGGGTCCAACTGTTGGAGGCTGGCACCTGGCCAGGTGGACCAACTCAGTTGCCCCCCCCATCCCCCTCCCCGGCACGGACCCCCCATCCCCCTCCCCGGCACGGACCCCCCATCCCCCCCTCCCCGGCACGGACCCCCCATCCCCCTCCCCGGCACGGACCCCCCCCCCCCCCCCATCCCCGTCCCCGGCATGGACCCCAGCCTCCTCCACGGCACGGACCCCCCCATCCTCCTCCCCGGGCACGGACCCCAACCTTCTCCCCGGCACGGACCCTCCATCCCCCTCCCCGGCACGGACCTCCCCCCCCCATCCCCCTCCCGGCACGGACCCCAAACCTCCACCCGGCACGGACCCCCCATCCTCCTCCCCGGCACGGACCCCCCTCCCGGGCACTCCCCGGAGCCCAGCCCACTCTAACCACCTCCCCCCGCCGCACACACACACAACCCGAGACACACCTCTCCCCACACATTCAGACTGCGCCACGCCATCGCCTGCCCAGCGGCCACCCCCCAGGCCGTCACTCACCTCCCGCTGGTCGGCGTGAACCTGGAGCACAGGGTCACGCCGATGAAAAGGAGGTTTGATTTACGTCGATGTGACGGTCATCGGCCCATCCGGAAGGGAGAATATCGGCAGGCCCAAAATCTGCTGCCTTGCGCAGACCCGCGCCATTCTCCAACGTCAGCGGGCGACATTAACGCCCCGCCGACATTTCTCCCTTCGGAGATTTCGGCAACCGGCGGGGCGGGATCACGGCGGCCAACGCCATTCTCCGACCCACTGGGGGGTCGGAGAATGACGCCCAACGTGTTTAAATTGCTCAGCTAAACACTTCTTAAATGTTGGGAGCTGGTAAATGTTGGGAGCTTGATAAATAGGGAAGAAATTAACTGAAGGGTTTCTCCCCAGGGTAGAGGGGTCAATTAGGGGCATAGGTTTAAGGTGAGAGGGGCAAGGTTTAGAGTCGATGTACGAGGCAAGTTTTTTACGCAGAGGGTAGTGGGTGCATGGAACTCGCTACCGGAGGAGGTGGTGGAAGCAGGGACGATAGTGACATTTAAGGGGCATCTTGACAAATACATGAATAGGATGGGAATAGAGGGATATGGACCCAGGAAGTGTAGAAGATTGTAGTTTAGTCGGGCAGCATGGTCGGCACGGGCTTGGAGGGCCGAAGGGCCTGTTCCTGTGCTGTATATTTCTTTGTTCTTTGTTCTTTGTTCTGAAGGGAGAAAAGGCGAGTCAAACATCATGAAAGAAGAATAAAGCCAACCTACTATTCCCTTACAGGGGCATATTCAAATATTAATATTAAAAGTACATAATCTTTTCCTGGCTTCTTGAATAGCAGTCATTAGCAGTCCCCCTCTTACTTGTTAACCTTTGCGCAATTTCTCTCATGATTCAGTTTTAATTGTACACTCCACACCTGCATTCCATTGAACATTACCAATCCCCATTGTCTTTTGCTTCTTCTTCTTGTCAGCAGATGCTCCAGTGCCTCAACATTCGGAGAGGAGCTATCTCGCTGGCAGGGGGTCTTTGGCGGGGGCTGGGGGGACTGGTGGGGGGTCGGTCCAGGGTTGGCGAGGGGGGTTACAGGGGAGCGGTGTTTGGCAGGTCGGATCCGCCCGCTGCAGGCGCCATGTTGTACGGCGCAGCCCACCACCAGGGGCAGGATCGGTGTGGGGCGCCGCCGACTTTTTGATCGTAAGGCCAGACGGATCCTAAGGACACAGCTGCATAATCGGAGAATCCAGCCCTTGGAATTTCTTTTAGCACTGGGGAGCTGAACTCCGAGATCGGGCCACCGATCTCTAAGTGAGATACCCCCCACCCATCGGCAATGTCATCCTCCACACACATGGGCACTACACCATACCCCCAAATAAGGACACCCCACTATGGGGTCCCTGGGGGTCCCCCCTCTTCAGGCCCCCCACGCCCTTCCAGGACCCCCACCCATCACCTTCCAACTTCCTGTAGTTCCACCACCGGACCCTCCCCATCACCCCAGGTCCCCTCCCCACCACCCCTGGTCCCTTCACCGGCACCCCCAGTCCCCTCACCGGCACCCGCATGCGTCACACCACATGGCCCCGCCAGACACGGGGTTCTGAGCAGACTGGGCACAGACAGTGATCCCCTCTTGCACCCTCTTTCCCCCTCTTTCACTCCCCACACCCCCAAAGTGAGGGCACACCTGTAGCACACAATGACTTACACAAGTCGAGAAGTGCTGAAGTCTATCGAGGCTTTATTAAACAAGACTTGTTCCCCAGCAGCTCAGTTACAGAATGCGGCTGCTGGGAGAACTCGAGCTCTTATACTAAGGCGGAGCCAGAAGTCGGCAGATCCAACCAGGACCTGGGACCTGTCAGCCAATAGCCTCTCGGCTTCACAGGTACCATATTACCCTAATACATACCACCCAACCCCGCAATGGGGTCCCTAGGGATCCTCCCTCTTCAGGCTCCCCCAAAACCCTTTGCAGCACCTCCATCCCTTCCAGGACCCCTACCCAGCACCCCAACCTCCCAGAGGCTGCCTACTTAGCTGCCCTGCACATCCCCATTCTTCAACCCCCCCTCCACCCTCCTTTCATGGGCATGACCCCCTCGCCTCCTGACCCTTGGCGTGCCATTCCGGCCCCTGGGCACCATTGCACTGCCACCCTGGCACCCGGACAGTGCTTCTGCCAGCATGGCAGTGCCATCCGGGCACTTTGACAGTGCCAGTGTGGCAGTGCCAAGGTGCCAGCTGGGAAGTGCCAAGTGCTCGTGTTCCAAGGGTTGGCCAGGGTGCTACCCTACACTGATCAAGACCACCTTGGGGTCTCAGATGGCCCGGAAGACCCCCTGGGTGCCGTTCCACCTGGGGAACGTTTGTGTGGACCAGTGCTGAATGGCACCTGACTGCAGCCTCACTAGGGAGGCCGGTGGATCCACAATGTCGGTAGATCCCGGGTAAGCTCGCCGAAGTCGGTTTAAATCTGGCTTCGGCGAGAGTCGTTTGATCATGCCCTTTGTGGGCGGGATCCTGACTTGGACGCCTCGTGAGACTTGGGTGAATCCCACAAGGTACGAAGACTGCCGGGAAGCCCGCGCTCAATCGAGAATGCAACGCGGCCGGTGGATCATGCCCTGTAACTATTTACAATGCATGTTCATGCTTAGTTACCATGGTAACAAATATATCTAACTCATAAAGCTGTGAGTCTCCAAAGTGTAGAGGTAATTTGCTGGCATGTCCAGGCTTGTAATGGTAACCTTGCCTGGAAGTTTTTTTAATTGTTCACAGTGAGCTATGAGAATGTCATTCTTGAATGTTGTTCTGGTTACATTGGGGATCTTGTCCTAGATACAATAAGGTTGTATAGAGTTTGAAGAGCTGCAAATGATCTGATTTGCCGTTGGTCATGTCTCAGGGTTACGCCTTTGTGTGTAATAACTTCAGAGAGCCTTGGTTCTGAAAACAATCCTTGTCACTCCAACTGATTGCCATGCACCTTCTGTGGGATTCAGGATGCAAATATTTTGTACCAATTATAAACTTTGCAATTTTGTGCCTCACCTTCTCATGCATTTTAAAGATTGCTCTCTAGTTCCTAAGAGGGTTGAATGGATAAGAGTAGGTAAATTGGTTTGCAGTGGCTTGCCAAACATGAGCCGTGCTGGTGATCGAACAGTTGTGCTTCGAGATGTCACTTGCAGTTGTAACATTGCAATGAGTAGATCTTGCTTGGTCTATCTACATTTATTAGGGATTTCAAAATGCAAGAGATGCTGGAAATCTGAACTAAAAACAGCAAATACTGGAAACACTAAACAAATCTGTGTGAAATTACAAATCACGGGCGTCATTCTCCGACCCTCGCCGGGTCGGAGAATGGCCGTTGGCCGCCGTGAATCCCGCCCCCGCCGAAGTCTCCGGTACCAGAGATTGGGCGGGGGCGGGAATCGGGCCGCGCCGGTTGGCGGGACCCCCCGCTCAATTCTCCGGCCCGGATGGGCCGAAGTCCCGCCCAGAAATTGCCTGTCCCGCCGGCGTAAATCAAACCTGGTATTTACCGGCGGGACCAGGCGGCGTGGGCGGGCTCCGGGGTCCTGGGGGGGGGCGCGGGGCGATTTGACCCCGGGGGTTGCCCCCACGGTGGCCTGGCCTGCGATCGGGGCCCACCGATCCGCGGGCGGGCCTGTGCCGTGGGGGCACTCTTTCCCTTCCGCCTCCGCCACGGCCTCCACCATGGCGGAGGCGGAAGAGGCTCTCCCCACTGTGCATGCGCGGGAAACTGTCGGCGCCCGCTGACGCTCCCGCGCATGCACTGGGAAACTGTCAGCGGCCACTGACGCTCCCGCGCATGCGCCGCATTTCCGCGCCAGCTGGCGGGGCAACAAACGCCATTTCCGCCAGCTGGCGGGGCGGAAATCCCTCTGGCGTCGGCCTAGCCCCAACAGTGAAGCATCAGAAAACAGGGCAATGACTGATGCTGAAGCATCAGAAAACAGGGCAATGACTGATGCTGAAACATCAGAACCTGAGTTAGTCCGAAGAGAAGGAATCGCAAGTTCATTTAATTTTGGAGATAATACCAGTAATTGATCGCAAACTACAGATCATAAAAGAGGTGTGGCATAAAAGAGACAATCGATGTACTGGCCAGGAATAAACAGAGAGATCGATCAGTAGTGCAAGCATGTCCTACTTGTCACTTGCATCAACCTGCACAGGGCAAGGAAACCATGCAACAAATGGAAATTGGGACCAGTTCGGGTCTCTCACCACCACAAATGCTGCTGGGGAGAAGATTATGAACCACATTACCACATGATTACCAGCTGTGGAAATCTTTAAATAGCAAGGTACCACAGATCATCAGTCCAGAAACTGATAACAAGAAGATAAGTGAAACAATCACTGAGGCAAAGAAGAAGCAACAAGATCTATACAACAGACATACCAGGCCTTTACCTGAGCTTCACGAAGGGGACTTTGTGAGGATTCAAGATCAAGAAGGTGGTTGGTCAAATCTTACTACAGTTCTTAAATAGGTAGCACCCAGATCCTACCTAGTGCAAACAGAACTAGGAGCGCTGGATAACGGAACAGATGAATATTACTTCTAGTCAAGCAGAAGGTTCAAGCTCAACGGGGAAAAAGTTGTTCCATGAGACTACATATTTAAGGATGTTGCCTAACCAGATCCAAGTTTGGCAATACACAGCTGGAGGATGGACTAGAGCAGTCTACTGCCTTGAATATTCCACTGAGACGTTCCACCAGAAGAAGATGACCTCCTGAGAGACTGAACTTATGATTGTAATTTAACCATTCTCATCTAAGTGATGTAACTGTAATAATGCAAACAAATACTGTACTGTATGATAATAAGATAGTGATAGTTACTAGTCATTTAGATAGTAATACCGTTAGGCTAGTTATAAAAGAAAATATCACAACTACTGTTATATTATTTTCTTTCGCAAAGGAAGGGGGATGTGGTATTATCATAACTATCAGCAATATAAAGGGTTAATGTAGAACCATGAATAGCGACTAGAGGGAGCTGCAGAGAGTACTATATAAAGCAGTAATGCTAGACTTTAGGGGGGAAGTAAGCAGGAGACAGGTAGAGTGAGGTCATCACAGCAGTTAGTGTGAGAACGTTAGATTAAAGTTATACCAGTGAGTAAGATTAGTAGTAGGTGAGTGTAGTTAATGTTATTGATCAATTCTGTATTTGAATAAGGAATAAGTATTGAAACCCAGTTTATTTGTGTAAATAAAATCATAGCTTTTTTTAAGTAAAAGTTATACTGTGGACTTTGTGGAACACTACGTCATCAATCCTAGATAAGCAACAAAAAGAACATCACAGCATTGCGGTAAAAACAGACCAGCAAGAAAACCGGGCTTTTGGACACATCGCTTCAAAAGGCCAAACAAGCTGATAATACACAAAAGACCTGCCGGAAAACTGGTCTTCCGGAAGTCAAAGCGACATCGAGCAGCCGATAAACGTTCAGAAGACCAATGGGGCGATGACGTTGTGAATGTCCAATAAGCTGTGCACCAGGGACATGTTCATCAGGCATATCATGTAATGTTAAGCACAGGTGCATCTGTATATATGACGTGTAAAATGACAATACAGATCATGTTTTGTAAGACAGTTATATTTGAATACAAATATTAACCGCGCCAGGGGAAGGGGATGTGGTGATATGCTTGTGCACAGTTCTGTATCTAGTTGACAATGAGACCTCCAACCAGCTGGTGGTGACAGAGATCTATCATGTGACTCAAGACACCTGCCAGTTGGCAGTAAGACGTACAAAAAAATAGTCGCACTTAGAGTAGCACCAGTAGAATTAATTGAATTCATTTAGTAGCCATCGTCTATACTGTAGTTCTTTGGTTATCTTTTCTATGTGTTTGTTGATAAATCATCTTTATAGTCAAACAACTATGTGTTCTGTGTACATCATTACAACGGTTATATCAGAGACCACAACAATCATCACATGCAGCTCATTATCTCCCAGTCAAAATCAAAGAGGAAATAAATAAATACTAAAGCAGAGGAATGAGTGAGAATCAGAAGCAAAGGCAGGAAGAAAGAAGCAGGATAAAAATGGAAGAGTTGCAGAAGCAGAAGAGGAGAGACAGACAAACAAAATACAAAGACAGCAGAAACAAGTAATAAAAGCAATTGGATTCTGCAACTTATCAAGATTAATTGTGTTATGAAAAAATGCAGCAAAATGGTGTAATTTTCTTCAGATACATAGGTTCACCACATTAAATTAAAGTTTAATTGTTTTTTTAAATACATGCATGATTATTACACACAGTGAAAAATCATTCCATTGCTTTACATAGTAATTACATAACTTGCAGCCTTGTTTCAGTCTGCTACAAGGCTCCTGTGCTGTCTATCTTTCCTATTTCCTCCAGCAATTTGCAGTCAAAAGAAGTTTTCCAAGTTCATTGGCCAGGATTCTCTGACCCCGTGGCGGGTCGGAGAATTGTCGTTGACGCTGAAAATTCCCGCCACGCCACTCCCACGCCGGGACGTGATTCTCCGGCGACTGGAGAATCAGCACCAGCCACGCATGCGCGGTTGACCCGGCGCCGGTCGGGGGCCATTGAAAGAGGCCCCCGCACCGATTCTCCGCGGTGGACCGGCTGAGTTCCTGCCGAGTTCCGCAGACATGGTTCACATATGGTACCACCCAGCAGGAGCTCGGACCCGCCTGGTGGGGGGATCAGACTCCGGCAGGGGGGTGGGGGGGGGGCCAGGCCCGCGATCGGGGGCTACTGATTGGCGGGTGCGTGCGATCTGGGGGGGCCTACCTTCTTCCGCGCGGGCCCACTGTGACGCTACGCCATGTTGCGCGGCACCGGCGCGGAAACAGACACCACGCGCATGCGCGGACCTATGCCGGCAGTGCAGGGCCGTGTATCGCCGCCGCAGCTGCATGGAGCACTCCAGCACTGTGCTGGCCCCCTGTGGGCCACTGAATTTCTGGGCCAAGAGGCCAGTTGACGCCGGCGTGAAACATTCCGGTGTTTATGCCGGCGTCAACACTCAGCCAGGATTTTGGAGAATCCCGACCATTATGTCCCACAACATGGACATATAGCTTTTTAAGATAATTTCTAATCCCAAATATCCCCCACACCTCCACCACCAGGACAGTTTACCATTTTGCACTACCCCACGAGCAATGCTTTGAAGGCAACTGACTGCATGAATCTCATACAATCTCTCCCAGAGCACCTCAAGCACAGAGAATCAATGTCACGTGAATAATGTCCATTACTTGGAAACACAACATTTGTTCATTCGTTTTCTTAATCAGAAATAATTACTTATATATATTTAATAAGCAAGCACAAAGAGAGCAGTTCGTCATTGAGTGCAATTGGACACAGAATCTGAGCTTATGTGAATTTGGTGAGTGAGGGCATTGAAGGATCAATTTTAATTCAAAATCTAGTCTAGTTTGCACTTAGCATTTATCTACAATCTACTGTTAGAAATTTCTTCCAGTCTTACTCAGAGATGAAGAAGTAAACAAGTTCTCTACTGGAGGAGGCAGCTGCAGTTGGTTAATTTGGGTGGTTAGGTGGCTAGTTTGAACTGGTTTCTATATCACAGAATTGTTAAAGTGCAGGACAGTGCATTCAGCCCATTGTGTCTGCACTGACTTTTAGTGCCATTCTCTCGCCTTCTCGTCATAATCCTGCACATTCTTCCTCTTCAAGTAACAGTCTAATTCCTTCTTAAATACCTCAGGCAGTGCATTCCAGACCCCAACCTCTCACTGAGTGAAGAAGTCTTTTCTCAGAGCACTTGCAAATTATGTTAAATCTGTGCCCTCTTGTTCCCGATCCTTTCATGAATGGGAACAGTGGACTTTGGGTTGCGGCTATGCCGACGAAGGTCGCACGTTCAGCATCTCCTGCCAGGAACGGACTTTTGGACTCTTTAGAGGGGCTGGATGGGGCTCATCGGGTCCTGGCAAGGAGACCCAAAGCCAACGAGCCGCCAAGGGCTGTAGTGGTGAGGTTCCACCGCTTTATGGACAGAGAGTATCTCCTGAGATGGGCCAAAAAAGAACGGAGCAGCAGGTGGGAGAACACAGAGATCTGAATCTACTAGGACTGGTGTGCAGAGGTGGCTAAGAAGAGGGCTGGTTTTAACCGGGCTAAGGCGGTTCTCCATCGGAAGGGGGTGAAGTTCGGGATGCTGCAGCCAGCGCGATTGTGGGTCACGTTCCAAGATCGGCACCACTATTTTGAAACGCCTGATGAGGCATGGAACTTTATCCAGGCTGAAAAGTTGGACTCAAACTGAGGGTTTGTAGTGGGGGGATGTTTACTGTGTTTGGGGAATGTTCTTTTTGTTTTGGTGCTGGGTGGGGATGGGTGAATGGATTTGATGTGGGGGCTGTGGGAGAGTGTGGGCATCGGTGTTGGAGGGGCAGGGCCCCGCGGAGGAAGAGGGGGGGTGGGGGCCCAGGGATGGGGAGTTGGGGTGAGGCCGCAAAAAGGAGCTGCGCCAGAGGGGGTGGGGCTGGCTCAGACGGAAAGAGCGGGCTTTTTCCCACGTTAGGGAATGATGGGGGTGGGGCCGGGGGGGAAGGGCAGTGCTGCAGAGGAGCACACACTGACTACCAAGGGGTGGGGGGATTCGCACACTGGGGAGTCGATGGAATGGCGGGAGAGGCCGGGGTCAGCAGGAGTCAGCTGACTTACGGGAGTGTCATGGGGGGAGCAAAATGGCTAGATGAGGATCTAGCGGGGGGGGGGGAGGGGGAGGAGGGGCGGGAGGGAGGGGGGGGGCACTGGGTTGCTGCTGCATTGGCCAAAGGGGAGCTGGAAGTAGGAGAGGTGGTCGGGGTGGGGGTCCACCACCTGGGGGACTGGAGGGTGCGGGAGGCGTGGGCACGTGGCTGGCCTAGAAAAGAAGATGGCTAGTCGGCAGGGGGGAGGGGCGAGTAGCTCCCTGATCCGGCTCAAACTTGGAATGTGAGGGGCCTGAACGGGCCGGTCAAGAGGGCCCGGGTGTTCGCGCACTTAAAGGGACTGAAGGCAGACGTGGTAATGCTCCAACAGACGCATCTGAAGGTGGCAGATCAGGTTAGGCTGAGAAAGGGATGGGTAGGGCAGGTGTTTCATTCAGGGCTGGATGCAAAGAACAGAGGGGTTGCAATACTAGTGGGGAAGCGGGTGTCGTTCGAGGCACTGAATATTGTAGCGGATAATGGATAGATTTTTTCATTTTGAGTAGGGCGCTAATCCCGAAAGTGGAGGGGCAGCATATGAGTATGGGGAGAAGGCGAGTCGGATGCTGGCACATCAGCTTCGTATGAGGGAGGCAGCGAGGGAGATTGGTGGAGTTAGGGATAGAGGGGGGAATACGGTGCGGAGTGCGGTGAGAATAAACGAGGTATTTAGGGACTTCTATGGGGATCTGTACAGGTCTGAGCCCCCAGCGGGGGATGTGACGATTCCTAGATCAGCTGAGGTTCCCGAGGCTGGAGGAGGAGCAGGTGGCTGGTTTGGGGGTGCCGATTGGGCTGGAGGAGCTGGTTAAAGGATTGGGGAACATGCAGGCGGGGAAGGCCCTGTGGCCGGATGGGTTCCCGGTTGAATTTTACAGGAAATACGTGGACCTGCTGGGCCCGTTGCTAGTGAGGACTTTTAATAAGACGAGGGAGGAGGGGACCTTGCCCCTGACAATGTCCAGGGCGCTGATTTCTTTGATTTGAAGCGTGACAGGGATCCATTGCAATGTGGGTCATATAGACCGATCTCGCTCCTCAATATTGACACTAAGTTGCTGGCGAAGGTGCTGGCTACGAGAATTGAGGACTGTGTCCCGGGGATGATTCATGAGGACCAGGCGGGATTTGTAAAGGGTAGTCAGCTAAATACAAATGTGCGGAGGCTCCTCAATGTGATTATGATGCCCTCGGTGGAGGGGGAAGCGGAGGTAGTGGCAGCTATGGACGCGGAGAAGGCCTTTGATCGGGTGGAGTGGGAGTATCTTTGGGAAGTGTTGCGGAGGTTTGGGTTCGGGGAGGGGTTCATCAGTTGGGTCAGGCTGCTATATAGAGCCCCGGCGGCGAGTGTGGCTACGAACCGGCGGAGGTCGGAGTACTTTCGGCTGTACCGGGGGACGAGGCAGGGGTGTCCCTTATCCCCTTTGTTGTTTGCACTGGCAATTGAGCCGCTGGCCATGGCACTGAGGGAGTCCAGGAAATGGAAGGGATTGGTTCGGGGGGGAGAGGAGCACCGGGTGTCATTGTATGCCGATGACCTGTTGTTGTATGTTGCGGATCCAGTAGAGGGGATGGTGGAGGTCATGCGGATCCTTAGGGAGTTTGGGGACTTTTCGGGCTATAAACTCAACGTAGGGAAGAGTGAGCTCTTTGTGGTGCATTCAGGGGACCAGGGAAGGGGGAGTTACTGCTGAAGAGGGTGGAAAGGAGCTTTTGGTACCTGGGGATCCAAGTAGCTAGGAGTTGGGGGGCCCTGCAAAGCTCAATTTGACGCGGTTGGTGGAGCAGTTGGAGGAGGATTTTAAAAGATGGGATATGCTGCCACTCTCACTAGCGGGTAGGGTGCAGTCGATCAAAATGACGGTCCTTTCGAGGTTTCTCTTTGTGTTCCAGTGCCTTCCCATTTTGATCCCCAAGGCCTTTTTCAAACGGGTAAGCAGGAGCATCATGGGATTTGTGTGGGCGAATAAGACCCGAGGGTAAAGAGGGTGTTTCTGGAACGTAGCAGGGACGGGGGGGCTGCCGCTGCCGAATTTATGTGGCTATTATTGGGCAGTCAATGTGGCGATGATCCGTAAGTGGGTAATGGAGGGAGAGGGGGCGGCGTGGAAGAGGCTAGAGATGGCGTCCTGTGCGGGCACGAGCCTGAGGGCACTGGTGACGGCACCGGTGCCGCTCTCGCCGACAAGGTACACCACGAGCCCGGTGGTGGCGGCGACGCTGAAGATCTGGGGGCAGTGGAGGCGACACAGGGGCGAGTTGGGAGCCACGGTTTGGTCCCCGATTCGGGAGAACCATCGGTTCATCCCGGGAAGGATGGATGGGGGGTTTCGGAGCTGGCATCGGGCAGGGATTAGAAGAATGGGGGACATGTTCATTGATGGGACGTTTGCAAGCCTGGGGGTGCTGGAGGAGAAGTTTGGGCTACCCCCGGGAAACGCTTTTAGGTACATGCAAATGAGGGCGTTTGTGAGGCGGCAGGTGAGGGAATTCCCGCTACTTCCGGCATGTGGGATTCAGGACAGAGTGATTTCGGGTGTATGGGTTGGAGAAGGCAAGGTTTTGGTGATTTACCAGGAGCTGCAGGAAGAGGAGGAGGCCTCGGTGGAGGAGTTATAGGGCAAGTGGGAGGAGGAGCTTGGGGAGGAGATAGATGAGGGTCTGTGGGCTGATGCCCTGTGTAGGGTTAATTCTTCCTCCTCTTGCGCCAGGCTCAGCCTAATACAGTTTAAAGTTACCCACAGAGCACATATGATAGGGGCGAGGTTGAGTAGGTTCTTTGGGGTGGAGGACAGATGTGGGAGGTGCTCGGGGAGCCCAGCAAATCACGTCCATATGTTCTGGTCGTGCCCGGCGCTGGATGGGTTTTGGAGGGGTTTTGCGAGGACTATGTCCAAGGTGGTGAACGCCCGGGTCAAGCCGAGCTGG
Source organism: Scyliorhinus torazame (assembly GCF_047496885.1). Lineage (NCBI taxonomy): Eukaryota > Metazoa > Chordata > Chondrichthyes > Carcharhiniformes > Scyliorhinidae > Scyliorhinus > Scyliorhinus torazame. The sequence goes on from NC_092720.1 coordinate 49,241,916, forward strand.
GGATTAGCATTATTTGGGGTATCGGATGAGCCGGGAGTGCAGGAGGCGAAAGAGGCCGGTATTCTGGCCTTTGCGTCCCTGGCAGCCCGGCGGAGGATTTTGCTACTATGGAAGGATGCAAAGCCCCCTAGTGTGCAAGCTTGGATCAATGACATGGCAGGGTTCATCCAGCTGGAGAGGATAGAGTTTGCCTTGCGAGGGTCTGTGCAGGGGTTCCTCAGGTGGTGGCAACCGTTCCTAGACTATCTCGCGGAGTGTTAGGAGGAGGTCAGCAGCAGCAGCCCAGGGGCGGGGGGGGGGGGGGGGGGGGGGGGAGGAGGGGGGGGGGTTTCTTTTGGGGTGGCATTTGGGTTAAGGTGGGGGGTTTCCCTATTTGTGTTTTTTACTTTTATATGGGGGGTTATTGTATATGGGGGAAATCCAATGTATAATTTCTGCTTGTTGTGTTCTTGTTTCTTTTTTCTAGTTGGGCGGGGGGGGGCGGTTGTTGAAAATCTGTTGAAAAATTTGAATCAATATATATATATTTTTTAAATGAATGGGAACAGTTTCTCCCTATCTGCTTTGCCCAGACCCCCTCATGATTTTGAAAGCCTCGATCAAATCTCCTCTCAGCCTTCGATTCTCCAAGGAAAACAGCCCTACCTTCTCCAATCTACTCTGCACAACTGAAATTCCTCATCACTGGAGCCATTCTTGTGAATCTTTTCTGCACTCTCTCTAATGCCTTCACATCTTTCCTGAAGTATGGTGCCGAGAACTGGGTGCAAAGCGCTAGCTGAGGCTGAACCAATGTCCGATACAAGTTCAGCATAACCTCCTTGCTCTTGAACTTCATGTCTCTCTTAATAAAGCCTAGGATACGTTCTGCTTTATTAACTACTCTCGGAACCTGTCCTGTAACCTTCAATGACTTGTGTACAGAGTTGTGCATTCAATATTAGTATTTCTCATCACTCAGGTTCTATCTGTTGTTAGGTAGTGGAATTTTGTTTCAGTGTATTGTTAAATTAATTAAACTAATATGAAAAAGTTTGAATGGCTGCTTTAAACATTCATTCAGGAATATCTGGAGGCAGATTTTCAACTTATTTCCTGGACGTAAAACTGTGATTATAGATCGGCCACTTGTTTTCATTGAAACCAATGAGATTACGCAACAGAAACTTAAAGTCATATTAATTCATTTCTCTTTATCTGTTTTGATAAAATTTCCATTTATACAGTTATACAGTTAAAGTCGGGCCGTAGAGGTCATGAAGAGTGAGTCCAATTTCAAAGTAATATTGAAATAAATGGCACAGCAATCAAATATTCTTTTTCCACTTTGAGATCACGCGCTGTCATTCAGAATTTGCTGAAAAGAAATTAGATATAACACCATTAGTACAATGTCGACCTTACTAGTGGAAATGTCAATTTATCTGAAATTTCCATTCATATTGATCAATCAGCAATTATAGGTCGTATAATTGTCGGTAATCGTACGAAGAATATAGGTAGTAGAAGTCAAAGGAAAGGAGTCCCATCTATAATAATAATTTGTTGATTTTGTCTGCCCATACTTAGTCTGGTTGGTCGATGGGTTTATTTGGCTGGTGGGACCTCCTACACTTTCAGGATGGCAATTGTTTAATTAGATATTCATGGTGACCTCAATGTGAGAGTTGGCGCAGATCACCAGATATGGGAAGGAGTCCTTCAAAAAATCAGGATTGGCAGTTGTAACAGCAATGGTCTCCTCTTGCTGAAGTTATGTGCTGAGCATGAGCTCTTAATCACCAATACAGTTTTCCAACTCCCTAATCACAACAAGACGCATTTCCATTTTCCTCATTGGCATCTAATCGACGATGTCATCAGCTGACAGAGACTGGATGTAACAATGCCCATGTGCATTACTGACTGTTGTACTGACAATTGACTTATAAAACCTGGCAAGTGGTGTGAATAGCTTGGAAACACAAAAGATCTGAGTGTTTTTCCAAAGTGACCAAACAGTAAACCATCTATTATTCAGTTGAAAAGGAACTCTGCAATACTACGCCATCAGGAGTACCATGACCCGTGGGAGGGTGGGTTCACATAGGTGCCTGATTGATGGTAATTATGTGTGTGAAACCTCCAGGTTGGGCGCAGGGCAGGGTGGAGGGTTGGATGAAATCCCATGTGGGATTGGACTCCTGATTTACTTTGCATGAATAAAAACAGCATATTATGCGTATGTTTAGTTTGGGCATAACCAAACATATTGAATATTAATGAGATAATTTTTGAAATGTCGGCTGAGGAACTGCTGCTTCCTCGGGGTTTCAGAGGGCGGGAATGTCAGCATCAAGAAGGAACTGCGGTGGGTTGGGGATATCATGCAAGGGAGGGTTGGGGGGGGGGGAGGGATTAAATGATGAAATTGTTTAAGCACACTAATTTGACCACAGGGTCAGAGAAATGTGGTAAGATGGCATGGTATGGGTAATGCCAGTGATTAAATGGAATGGGTGCGAATGGCATGAAGAGAAGGAATGGCATGAGAGAGGTGGCATGGTAGGGATGGAATAGGATGTGATGGGGCTGGAGGGGGAGCAGTAGAGAGAGGATGACATTGTATGGGTGGTTTAGGAGGGGTGAAGGAAATGATGGAATTAGCTCAGCATCCTAATTTCAACGCAACTATTTTTCAGGTCTCTGGTAGTATAAAATTAGTATTAGATTAAACTATAAAAAGAAACAATAATCAAGATCACTCAACGTTATTCAGATTGATACATAGGGCTGGAGTTTACATGGAGTCAGTGGCCTCGCACCCCTACCTTGGAGGTGAGCCGGCTTCCACTCAACCAGATCACCTAAAGCAGATTTAATGTTTATCGGTCTGTTAATAAGCTTGGATGGAATTTCCGCCCCAACTAGGAGGAAGCCTCGCCTCTGAGAGTTGCTGACCAATCAAATGGCTGACAGCATGTTAGTTTCAGCAGCATTAGGAGTGCTGGTCACTTCTAGGACTGCATGCAGTCCCCCAAGACTAAGAAGTCATGGAGCCAGATACTGGGGTACATCAGGGGTTACACCAGCATCAGGCGTTTCACCAGCATCAGGCTTGCAAGGCAAACAAGAGGTTAGGGGGCCAGGCTTATAAATGCAGTGCTTGGGAACCAGATAGTGAGGATAGTACCTCATGGGTTTTCCTCTATTTAGGGTGCCTGAACACGAGGTGCCTCCCACCCCTACGTTAGCAACATATTTGTCAGGTGCCATGTGATATGGGCACACCCTATCTCTTGTAAAATGTCAGTGGTTGAGGAAAAAAGTCCTTAAGTAGCCATTTATTGGCCACTATAGAATAACACAATTCCAACTAGAAAATTATATTTCAATTATTAATCTTGTGAATAGTTACACATGCATGTTCTTAAGTAAAACACCGCTAGACTCAGTGTAAACTAGACTCAGTGTTTCTTGTACAATTTTTATGACTTGGTCGGAATTTTCCTGTCCCCCCCATGGCGGGTTTTCCGGTAGAGGAGGCAGGTCACATTTGGACAGCAGTTTTCCCTGTGGCACAGCCAGTGAGCCATGCAAAATGCCATTGCCTTCAGCAGGAGTGGAAGATCCCATCACCAGCATATAGCAAGCTGCCTCCACTCCTGGAAAAGCCACTGCGTGAGGCCGGGGTTTCTTCTGAACCGAAGAATTATAGGGAGAGATATTCAGCTGAGAAAATGCACTTTGTGGGTGGAAATCTTTGCACCCAAAGATTTCAAAGGTTTCAATTGGCCCGAGGAGGGGCAAGCTGCCTGGCACATCCCTTGCTGTTGGTCAAATACCATCCATGGCAGGTTGATGATGGACATCCGCTGCCACCAGGCCATCTGAGCACCCACTCCCGGTGCAAAGATTTCCACCCACAAAGTGCATTTTCTCAGCTGAATGTCTCTCCCTATAATTCTTCGGTTCAGAAGAAACCCCGGCCTCACGCAGTGGATTTTGCAGGAGTGGAGGCAGCTTGCTACACGCTGGTGGTGGGATCTTCCACTCCTGCTGAAGGCAATGGCATTTTGCATGGCTCACTGGCTGTGCCACAGGGGAAACTGCTGTCCAAATGTGACCTGCCTCCGCTACCGGAAAACCCGCCATGGGGGGGAGACAGGAAAATTCCGACCAATGTCATAACATTTGTACAAGAAACACTGAGTCTAGTTTACACTGAGTCTAGCGGTGTTTTACTTAAGAACATGCATGTGTAACTACTCATAAGATTAATAATTGAAATATAATTTTCTAGTTGGGATTGTGTTATTCTATAGTTTACCAAAAATATATGGCAAATAACATTATCTTAATAACCTTCTTCAGAAAGGCAGGATCTGGTAAATGAAAAAAAACCCACAAATTATTATTGGTGAAAGGTTTTCCTGCATTTGGGAGGTACACGCTTCCAGTACAGTTTTAGGCTAATAACGATTAATTTAGGCACAATAGGTTTTATATATGAACTTACGAATTAGGAGCAAAGTCGGCCCCTCGGCCTCTTGAACCTGCTCTGCCATTGAAGAGGATCATGGTTGATCTGATTGTAGCCTTAGCTCCACATTTCCACCTACACTCAATAACTTTTCACTCCCCTTCTTATCAAGAATCAACCTAATTCTGCCCTAAGAATATTCAAAGAGTATTAAAGAAATTCTTATTTGCTGCTTCTGTATCCCAATAATAATTACTTAAATATTTGTGAAGCAACAAAGGACATTTTCTACATCCTAATAATTACCTTTTTCTAACTCAAAACTATGTTGTTATAATGAAAATATTCTCCTCATATATTGTGGTTGATCCCAATTGTTCTCAGGAATTCACAGTTTAGGCAGAAAACCGTTCACAAAATAACATGAAATTAAAAACAAATTTCAAAGTCACTCAGTCGTTCAGTTGTGAAAGAGTCAGTTGGTCGCACAGAATGTATACATTTCATGGTTATTTTCCACAACATACCTGTTGGGTGTAGTTCGTAGTCAGAATGTGAAGTCTTTGAAGAACTTTCTCTCTTATTTGTTGATCAGCAAAATTCAGATCCTCACTTGTGACAGTAAATCTTAGAATAACTTTGCTTTGTGCTGCGCATAATGTGAAAAAATAATTAGTGATTGAAGCAAGCTGTTGCCAGGATGTTCCTTAAATGTTTCAGTTCTTTGACTATGATATAGATAGGGGGTCAGTTAGCACAGTTGGCTGGACAACTAAGGCGAAATTCTCCGTAAACGGCGCGATGTCCGCCGACTGGCGCCCAAAACGGCGCAAATCAGACGGGCATCGCGCCATCCCAAAGGTGCGGAATGCTCCGCATTTTTGGGGGCCGAGCCCCAACATTGAGGGGCTAGGCTGGCGCCGGACGAATTTCCGCCCCGCCAGCTTGCGGAAAAGGCCTTTGGTGCCCCGCCAGCTGCCGCGGAAATGACATCTCCGGGCGGCGCATGCGCGGGAGCGTCAGCGGCCGCTGACAGCTTCCCACACATGCGCAGTGGAGGGAGTCTCTTCTGCCTCCGCCATGGTGGAGACCGTGGCGGAGGCGGAAGGGAAGGAGTGCCCCCACGGCACAGGCCCGCCCGCGGACCGGTGGGCCCCGATCGCGGGCCAGGCCACCGTGGGGGCACCCCCGGGGCCAGATCGCCCCGCGCCGCCCCCCCAAGGACCCAGGAGCCCGCCCCCGCCGCCTTGTCCTGCCGGTAAGGTAGGTGGTTTAATTTACGCCGGCGGGACAGGCATTTTAGCGGCGGGACTTCGGCCCATCCGGGCTGGAGAATCGCGCGGGGGGGCCCGCCAACCGGCGCGGCGCGATTCCCTGTACTGACTGAGGTTATCAACCTTGCCCCTCGTCTGAGGTGTGTGTGGTGGTCCCTTTTTTAATAAATTTAGATAACCTAATTAATTTTTTCCAATTAAGGGGCAATTGAGCGTGACCAATCCACCTACACTGCACATCTTTGGGTTGTGGGGGCGAAACCCATGCAAACACGGGGAGAATTTACAAACTCCACACGGACAGTGACCCAGAGCCAGGATTGAACATGGGAACTCACGCCACCGTGCTGCCCTCGGTGTGCTGATCCTCAGTCAGTTCTCTCTCAAAAGGAGAAGACAGAGTACCATACTAGAGTTTTAGACTTGGGCAGAGGTAATTATACAGGCCTGAGGAAAGAGTTGGCCCAAGTAGACTGGGCACAAATAATTGAGGGTAGGACAGTGAAGGAACAATGTTCAGGGAGATATTAAATACCTCTCAATTAAAGTATATTCCTGAGAGGAGAATTCTAAAAGGGATAAAAAACATTCAATGGCTAAAAATGGAAGTCAAAGAGGACATAAAGGCAAAAACTAGGGCACATCACATTGCAAAAGCTAGTGGTAAGCTGGAGGATTGGGAGAACTTTAAGGTTCAGCAAAAGGCTACTAAAAATAAAATCAGAAGAGTTAAGATGAACTACGACAGGAAACTAGCAGAAAAAATAAACACTGATACCAAAAGCTTCTATAAGTATATAGGAGGAAGAGAATTGTTAAAGTAAATGTTGGCCCATTAGAGGACGATACTGTTGAGAAATAATGAGGAACACAGAGATGATGGAACCAATATTTTGTCTCTGTCTTCATGGTAGAGGATAATAAAAAATGTCCAAAAACTGAAGTTAATGCAGAGGAACTTGGTGCAATAACCATCACTATGGGGCAGCACAAGTGGATAGCACTGTAGCTTCACAGCGCCAGGGTCCCAGGTTCAATTCCCCGCTGGGTCAATGTCTGTGCGGAGTCTGCACATCCTCCCCGTGTGTGCGTGGGTTTCCTCCGGGTGCTCCGGTTTCCTCCCACAGTTCAAAGACGTGCAGGTTAGGTGGATTGGCCATGATAAATTGCCCTTAGTGTCCAAAAAGGTTAGGAGGGTTATTGGGTTACGAGGATAGGGTGGAAGTGGGTCGGTGCAGACTCGATCGGCCGAAAGGCTTCCTTCTGCACTGTATGTTTTATGTTCTGTGGAGAAGACATTGAATAAGCTAATAGCATTTAAAATGGATAAGTCTCTGGGACCTGATGGCCTGCACCCTAAGGTATCAACAGAGGTGGCAGCAGAGATAACCGATGAATTGGTTATGACATTTCAAAATTCCCTGGATTATGGAAAGGTCCCGATGGATTGGAAACACGCTAATGTGACGCCCTTATTCAAAAAGGGAGAGAAGCAAAAAGGAGGAAAGTATTGCCCGGTTAGCTTGGCATCTGGGGTGAGATAGAACAGAGAACATAGAACATTACAGCGCAGTATGTTGCTGGAATCAATCATTAAGGAGGAGATGACTGAACATTTGGGAAGACAAAGCTCAATCCACCATTGTCAGCATGGTTTTATGAAGGGTAAGTCATGCTTGACAAACTTGCTTGAGTTCTTTGAGGATGTAACCAGCAAGGTTGATAATGGGGAGCCTGTAGATGTGGTATATCTAGACTTCCAGAAGGCGTTTGACAAGATGCCCGCATAAAAGACTAAGCCAGAAGATGAGATCGCAGGGGATTGGGGGTAGAGTACTAAATTGGATTGAGGATTGGCTGACTGACAGAAAACAGAGGGTGGGGGTAAATCGGTCCATTTCTGGCTGGCAAACTGTAACTAGCGGGGTGCCGCAAGGGTCAGTCCTCGGATCTCAACTGTTTACAATTTATACAAATAATCTGCATGCAGGTACAGCATGTAACATAGCAAAATTTGCGGATGACATTAAAATAGGGGGAAAGCAGGCATTCAAGAGGAGATAAAGATTTTACAGACGGATATAGATATGCAATGAGTTGGGGCCAAAATTTGACAGATGGAGTTTAATGTGGGTAAGTGTGGGGGTATCCATTTTGGCTGAAAAAATAGAAAGACAAATTATTGTCAAAATAGAAAGTAGATTCAAAATACGTCTGGCCAGAGGGATCTGAGTATCTTTGTTCATGAATCGCAGAAAGTCAGTTTTCAGGTACAGCATGTATTAAAAAAAAAGCAAATGGAATTTTTGTGTTTATTGCTAAAGAACTGGAATATAAAAGTAGGGAAGTGTTGCAATTATCTCAGGTGTTGGTGAGACCATATCTGGACTACTGTTTACAGTTTGGTTTCCATATTTGAGGAAGGATGTGGTGGCATTGGAGACAGTTCAGAGGAGGTTCACGAGATTGATTCCGGGGATGAAAAGGTTGGCATATGAGGAGAGATTGAACAGTTTGGGCTTACACTTGCTGGAGGTTAGAAGGGTGAGAGTAGATCTGATTGAGGTATAAAAGATTCTCAAAGGGATTGATAAAATAAACATAGACCAAATGGTCCCCCTTGTAGGGCAATCTAGAATGAGAGGTCACAGATATAGGTTGAGAGGCAGTAGATTTAGAACTGAGATGAAGAGGAACTACTTCTTGCAGGGAGTGGTGAATTTGTGGAACTCGCTGCCCGATAGGGCATTGGAATGAGTCATTAAGTGGTTCAAGAAGGAGATAAATATATTTCTGATTTTAAAAATGGGTTAAGGGGATATGGGGAACAGGTAGGGAGATAGATTTGAGACCAGGAAGTGATCAGCCATGATCTGATTGAATGGCAGAGCAGGCTCGAAGGGCCGAATTGCCTACTTCTGCTCCTGATACCTATGTACCAATGAGTGCAGTCTATGGTCCTCGGAGACTATAGAAACTTTCATTCATCTCACATAGAGACAAGGGCCGGGATTCTCCCCTACCCGGCGGGGCGGGGGAATCCGGCGTAATGGAGTGGCGGGAACCACTCCGGCGTCGCGCCGCCCCAAAGGTGCGGAGAAAAGCCCTCACCTTGAGGGGCTAGGCCCGCACCGGAGTGATTTCCGCCCCACCGGCTGGCGGGAAAGGCCTTTGGCGCCACGCCAGCCGGCGCCGAAAGGACTTCGCCGGGCGACGCATGCGCGGGAGCGTCAGCGGACGCTCACGGCATCCCCGCGCATGCGCAGTGGAGGGGGCCTCTTCCGCCTCTGCCATAGTGGAGACCATGGCGAAGGCGGAAGAAAATGAGTTCTCCCACGGCACAGGCCCGCCTGCCGATCGGTGGGCCCTGATCGCGGGCCAGGCCGCCTTGGGGGCACCCCCCGGGGCCAGATCACCCCGCGCCCCCCCCCCAGGACCCCGGAGCTCGCCCGCGCCGTCTGCCCCCGCCGGTAAGGTAGGTGGTTCAATCCACGCCGTCTGATGAATCCCCCCCATCAGTTGCAGGCTGTGTTTCCTGCCATGCAACTTCAGGAACTTCATTTGAATACTTTTGAATCTCATTATCAGGTCCATGATGACAGAATCATACCGTCCTGTCAAAAAATCCATCCATGGTGGTGCGATGCAAGAACGGGTAAATTAGGGGTACCAGGGTATGATACGTGGGTGAGTAGCTTTGACTCAGCGATGAAAAGCCTGGACTGGGAGGTACTGGGGAATGATTCGGAGTGAGCAGCCTTTGTCAGTGGGCTAACTCTCCTTTGACCTGGGAAGGGGCGTAACCAACCTTTGATTGGGGGGTAAGCAGCCAGGGTAAAACTAAAAGGGTCTCTCTTGGTGTCTGACTCAAGGGAACCAGGGGGAAAGCTCCAGGGTATCAGAGTGCAGACTCTAGGTTATTGGGAGTCATACTCCTGGCTACTGGGGGCCGGGTTGATGGGTACCGGGATGCAGACTTCATGCCATCAGGAGGCAGGCTGAAAACACCATTACTGAGGCTGCTACTGCTGTTGGGTTACAGGCTTCTTAGAAGGGCCTCACAAGGAGAAGGAAAGCTTGGGACAGTGTGGTAGGTGGGTGGGTAGTCATTATGGACTGATGGATCCACTCAAATCTGTGTGAGGGTGGGGGGCATAGGGAATCTGGAGGCGGAGTATTGACCAGGACAGGTCCAATGGAATGACATGTCAGTTACAGCTCAACAGTCTCAGCTGCAAAGGAGTAATGATCACTGACATGTCTTTCCGTTCGCTTTGCCTTTGTCAATATCCTGCCTCCAGAATCGCCCACCCCAGGATTTGAGTAGAACTGTCTATCTGTAAGGATTGCCCAGCCGCTCACCTCACTTCCCTGGGCTTCACTTCCCTCTGTGAGGCCTTTCCAAAAAGCCTGTGGCCCAGGAGCAGAAGGCATCCTTAGGAACGGTGATTTTCGCACTAGACAGTCTTACCCCCCGATCTCCCCCAGATAAGCTCGCTTACCTTTCTCGAGTCAACCCCTCCGGTCTCTCCTGAACTAATTTCCCTGGTCTCCCCCGAGTCAAACCATGCTCTCCCCTGAGTCAACATCTATTTTTGAGTGAACACCTCTCCGTTCCGGAACAAGCCCCCACTCAGTCTTTCCCAGGTCTGCCTCGACTAGGCCCCTGGTACCATAGAATTAGAATAGAATTTCCACAGTGCAGAAGGAGACTATTTGACCCATCGTGTCTTCACTGATCCTGGAGTCTTCTCCCGGTCTCCGCCAACAAGGCCCCTGGTACCCTGGAGTCTACCCCCCCACCGGTACCATGTCTTTCCTGACTAGGCCCTGCGTATCCTGAAGTCTTCCCCTTGATTTCCCAGGTACCCTGCAATCACTTCCCTGGTCTCCCCCGACTAGGTCCCCAATGCCCCAGTACCCTCCAACTTGGCCCTCAGAACCCTGGAGTCTTCCCGCAGGCCTCATTTGATGAGACCGCTGTAACCTACAGTAAACTCCCTGACCTTCCTTTACTAGGCCCTGTAACCTGCAGTTAACAACTCCTTAGTTTCCCCCAACTAGCGTCCCGATACCCTACTAGTGTTACCCCAAACTCGCTGTGTCAAAGGCTGCTCAACTGCAGCCAGAGCCGCAGACGGCATGGTGGCAGAGTGGTTATCACTGCAACCTCATGGTGCCGAGGACCTGGGTTCAATCCCAAAGCTGTGCAGTGAAGGTGAATTGTCCACATTAAATTATCCCTTAATTGGAAAAAAAATGAATTGGATATTCTAAATTTATTTTTTAAAACTCCAGTCAGAGCCTGGAAGGATGTTTGCCAAGTGCATACCTTTTTCAACCAGCCATGAAACATATCGTTCTGACTTTGTACCGCTGTGGATGGATAATTTGATTCCACCATATAGGCCTGATAATGAGATGCAAATGTATTATAATGAGATTCCCGACATTGACCAGTGGGAAATACAGGCCATTACTGATGGGGGGAGGGGGTAATTATGACAAGTTTTCATGCCAACGTAAATCACAATTTTGGCCTTGTGATATTTTCCACTCACAAAGCCAAACCCGCCCACTAATGTTGGTGCAAAATCCCAGCCCATGACTTTCCTATTCTGCCTTCACAAAGTAGAGGTTTCCCCTCCCCTGCCCCCACCCCATTTATATTAAATGACAGGGGCATTGATTGATGGGATGTCAGGAAGTGCACAGGAGATAACCTATGAACAGAAAGTGTAAAATCTACTTTGTGGTACAGAGTAACTAATGAATTTACGACATGAGGCACGATCAAGTTGACTTAAAGACGAAACTTGAATCCAAACTGAGGCTTTATTGGTATCAGATGTGTGGCCTCCCACAGCAGCTGGCGAAATGGCTGCGAGCTGGAGGACACGCATATTTATACCCAGTCTCCTGGGCGGAGCCAGCAGGCAGGGGACACCGACGAACCTGTAGTGCAGGTTCTACCGTACATCCTCTAATATAAGTACAACAGTGGTTTACCATGCTACAATTGATAATTGATAACTTCTGCAGTCACAACACTGGTACAGAATGTTGTAGTAAACCGCAGATTGTTCAATTATTCAGTAACACAAAAGATTTTGCTAATATCCTTTGCAGGTCAGTGATAGCTGTCAGACAGAGTGTAATTCCTAAATTGCAAAGAGGCTGCATGTTTAAAGGCTTCCTACCATCACAAAGAGAAGTGTTTGTCACATTGGTGCTAAATCCTGGATTGCAACTGCAATTGAAGCTTCCAATTGTATTGGTGCAGATTTGTTGACAGTTCGCTGTGTTGGTTGCACATTCATCGATATCTGCAAAAAAAAAGTCCAGTTGTTCCTCACTCAGTTTGATTGACATTAGATCAAATATTGACAATTTACATCACAAAACATTATAATGCAGCACATAAAGATAAATCTCTTTACATTGAACAACAATATCATGATTGTTCTTTTTCTGAAAATGTAAGTGACATTATGTCAGCTTAATAAATGTATTGATACTATTTGCTGTGATTTCCTGTCCTGCCCTCATCAAACTACAATGTGCAGGTAGTGTGAAACTTATTAGCAATTTTCAGTAGTGTATTGATTTATCTGATATATATCTTATTCTGCAAATAAATTGCATCTGCACCTCTGTGCACATTGTAATTAAGTCATTATTACAGACCCGGTGGTCACATGGACATTGGGATGAAGCGTTTACAAAGGGGTCATGTTTTTGGAGCGTAGATGTTCTCCTAGCATGAGCAGACACACAGCATGTAGGAGCTGCTCAGTTGCTGTCGATGAAGCCAGCGATTGGTAGAATGGCACAGGGACTTCACCACGTCGACCTGTTCGTGTTTGACAAAAATGTCGCAGATAACTGGATGAAATTCAAAAAGAGTGACGCATCTACTGCGGTGCGTCCTATCAGGCAAATTAAAGAAGGCACAAGTGTACAATCTCCTAAATTTAGCAGATCCTGAGGCAGTTGAGAAATTTGAGTCCTTTGTCTTCCAAATGGAGTAAGAGTTGAAGGGTCCAAAGATATTGCTGAAACATTCTGAGCATACATGCATGCCAGTAAAGAACAGTTTTTGGGATAGATACATATTCAATACTATCAACCAAAAGTTTGATGAATCCAATCAGTCATAAGCTATCTCTTTATAAATCCTAGCAAAGAAATGTGTGTTGGCAGTCTCACTCACAGGTTGGTGAGAGATCACATAGTGATGTTGTCCACAAGCAGCTTCTTCCTGAGAAAGGGTAAAGATTGAATCTGCCATCAACATCTGTATGCTGAAGCAGCAGAGTTAAGGCGGGAAACAGGAGCTTTCATGGTAAAGGGCATGCCCTGCTGCAACTGGGGCAGCCATCACTCACAGGATAGAACTACATGTCTGATGTTTGGTGAATGCTGTAACAAGTGTGGCAAATGGAACCATTTTGTGAACTGCTGTAGATCCAAGCCATTGCAGCATGCCCAAGCCACATTGCAGCCAATCTGTTCGCCAGGTTGCTGAGCACGAACAGGGTAAATGAATTGGAGTTCAATTAAAGTAACCACGGTGTGTGTCTTGTTTTTATGTTGCAGGATGACCAATATCATTAATGCTAATTAATATTAATAAGAGCAGAACATTTTCAGGCCTGCAGCCTGGTTTCAACTTTTAATTATATGTACTTTCTAACCTGGCCGCCAGGCTAGGTGGCCACATGAAGAGCTGAATGTACACTGGAGTCCACTATGACAATCACTCTCATATTTCCCCTTTTTTCAAAAGTCAGAAACACTTCAGACTCGTTTCCGTTGGAACATTGGAATTTAGAAGAATGAGAGGTGATCTCTTGAAACATTGGATTTTTAAGGGGTTTGACAGGGTAAATGCAGAAAGGATGTTCTTTCCCATGGGAGAGTCTGGGATCAGAGGTCATAGTCTCAGAGTAAAGGGGTGCCAATTTAAGGCTGAGATAAGGAAGCATTTCTTTTCTCGGAGGGTTGTGAGTTTTGGGAATTCCTTGCCACAGGGAGCTGTGAGGACAGAGTCCATGTGTATATTTAAGGCTGAGATGCACAGATTCCTGATCAGTTAGGGAATCAAGGGTCACGAGGAAGGGCAGGAAAGTGGACATGAAGAATGTTGGATCAACCATGATCCTATTGAAAGGCTGAGCAGGCTCGAGGGGCCGAACGGCCTACTCCTGTTTCTATTTCTTATGGTCTTATAGACTGTGAGTATAAAGAACAAAGGCTCTTATATAGTTTTTGCACTCTGTTTTGATCAGTCTGTTTTATCTTTCACCCATCTCTATATCTCTGTTCCTTTCACAATTCTTCCACTGGATGTTTGAAATGGTGACAGAGGTGATTTTGACAAGGGGCCTTCTTCAGCTCTGAGTCACTTTCATTATTTAGACAGCTTTCAGGCCTCTCAAGCTTTGTCTGGTTATCTATTGCTTCACTGGTGTATTCTGGATCTTGATCTTCACCTTAGTCGGTACACCCTGGCAGTGCCAGGCTGCCAGGGGGCAGTGCCATGCCCATGACTGTTCAGGGCCTCCACCCCCAGTGTTGTCAACTTGACCACTACAGAACAGTAGTGATTCCTGTCATGATATTCAGATAAACATCATGTGCAAACACACATACACACTGATGGACAGATCAACGGACCAATCAATACACACGCAACATCACAGTCAATCACAAGCAAGAGCAGACACACTATAAAACGGGGAGCACCACACTTCCGATTGATTCAGGCAGGAGACAGCTCAGGGCACAGAGCTCACAGCAAGCCACTCAGACATTCACCATGTGCTGAGTGCCTCTCCAAGATAGTGTTAGGGCTGGGTCCACAGGTTAGAGGGTAATGAACGAACCACAGTAACCAGTTTACAAATGTTAATATTGTTAGTAATAAAACTGAGTTATACCTTCCACAACCGTGTTGGTTCGTCTGTGCAGCAGAGCACCCAACACGACAATTCCCAACAGCAGGGAGGAATACGCGGTGAACCCAGAAGGTAAGGCTTTATGCCGTTTAGACATATTGAAAATATAATTAAATGGATGGTAATTAGGTCGAGGGTGTGAACCTGATTACATCGCTGGTGCGGGATGGAAAAGATCTCATTCTGAGATCTCGCCACCGCAAATCCCGTTATGGCCGTTTCTTGAGAGTTAGTGGCATCTGCGGCGAACGGGGCTGGAAAATCGCCCCCATTATATCTTTTTGAATGGATTTGTATTGAAGTTTCCAAGTTTTTCCAATCATCGCATCAAAACAAAAGAAGGAAGGTTAAAAAAAACATACGTATCAATGCAAAACAGGTTCAGCGCATCACAGAAGTCATTGCAAAGATAGGCCGGTTGAGTCGGCACAATATTCGCAACGTGTTCCCTCCACTGAAGACAGAATTAAATGTGCTCTGTCTAATTTCTCGAATGCAAAATCCTCCTCATGCAGCTCCATTACCTCCATGGAAAAATCCCGCAACTCTTGGAAATGGGCCTTGACAACCTGCACCTCAGAACCGCGATCTTCAGCCTGAACAGCTTCTTCGTTGGCAGTCATCGTCCATCGATGCACAGCACACCGTCAGGGCCACAAACAAGCGAGGATTTAAACATTCTAACACATCAACCAACTATTTTCGGTACATAGCATAAACCATGTAAACCAAGAAAAGACAACACGGTAGCATAGTGGTTAGCACAATTGCTTCACAGCTCCAGGGTCCCAGGTTCGATTCCCGGCTTGGGTCGCTGTCTGTGAGGAGTCTGCACGCTCTCCCCGTGTGTGCGTGGGTTTCCTCCGGGTGCTCCGGTTTCCTCCCACAGTCCAAAGATGTGCAGGTTAGGTGGATTGGCCATGCTAAATTGCCCTTAGTGTCCAAAATTGCCCTTAGTGTTGGGTGGGGTTACTGGGTTATGGGGATTGGGGATAGGTGGAAGTGTGGGAAAAAGAAAATGTGCACGGCTGAAAGGATGGAGTAAAAGAAGAGCAGAGCTGGTGCCCATGAAAACGCAACAGCTCCCGCACTCACAACACCTGATACCCCGCCTCCAATATATCTAATGTTGGAGTCCACTACCACAATCATTCCAATACCATGACAGCGTAGTGCCTCCAAAGACACTTTACTGTGAGAGTATCAACACCATTACGGAGAAGAGTGAGATCTTCACCACATCAAACAGTGCCTGCAGCACGGCAAAACTAAAAGTAAAGATTGACACAGATGCAAATGTGCTGCCCAGGCTGTTGTGAGAAATTGATTGCTGCACCAGATCCCAACACTCAGATGGATCTCATGGCATATGGTGGACTAACTATTCGCAGGGAAGTTGTGCCATTCTCCATTGCACGCAGGGCAGTTTTCAGTTTCATGTCATTGTCCACAGCGTGACAGCACCACACTGGAGCTAATCCACCTTGGTCCAGACGTACACACTCTGCATCACCCAGCTCTGGAAATGATAGAATATAAAGACCTATTCAACGAAGACACCATTGGCAAGCTATCGGGAATATATCATAGGAAGCTAGATGACCTAATCCCACCTTGTAGCCATGTAAAATGGCTGCGTTCCGATTAATCTGGCCAAAACCCAGTTTAAAATGGCTAACCCAAAAGACTGCTGGGAAAAGCAGCCAAGAAGACACAGGCAGGCAGCTGCAGACAGGTTTGCATATTCAGCTCTGGGAACGTAGCCCAGATCGATACTCAGGGCTATCAACAGCCCATCAACCCAGGTATCCGCAGTTTCATTCAGGACTGTTTACACCTAATCTACTCAGACATCCACAGTTAAATCGACTATCCCCGGGAACAATTGCAACACATTAGCAATTGAATACCGGGCCAGACCTGTCGGCGCCTGCAGTGGCCGAAACAAAGACAGGTGAGCGACCACCCCCCGATCGAGGAATCGCCTCACCATTGGACACATCGACCACAGAGACTGGGGACAGAATCCAATCACTTGGGACTCAGGGTCAAGGGCCGCCCCGGGAGGTGGGAAGCCCCTGGGCCCTATAAAAGTAAAGGTCCAAGTTCAGATCTCTCTCTCTCTCATCTTCACCTGCTCGAGACCTTCGGAAGACCAGCCACCGATAGCAGTAAGTTTGAATCCAACGATCGCTATCCGGTAGAGACACCGAGCCACCGACCTGTAGCAGCCTTTTGAATCCCACGGGCCAGATTTGATTGGACAAGCCATTCGTTTCCCTGACCTGGTGGGCTCTTCCTAAGTTAAGTATTGGCCAGTAGTGATAGGTTTGTTATATAGAAAGTAGTATTAGGGTATTAATATTGCTTGTTGTATATAATAAATGACCGTTGTTTTAATCCTTACTAAGCGGTGTGCTGTGTTATTAATCATAACCTAAACTTGAACCACGTGGCGGTATCATAAAGATACCTGGCGACTCATGAGCAAAGGTGACCTATACAGAGCAAATAGACTAAAGCTAGAAAGAGCAACAACCTGTAATCTGTGCTCCAAGAAGGGCCCAACTAATGATGAAGCAGAAAGTAATTGATGAGTTGGACCGCACAATAATACTGGATGTCATGGCCCCCATAGCCGAGGCCACAGAATGGGTTTCAGCAATGGTGGCTGCAGTAAAAAAAAGACGGCACAGTCCGAGTCTGTATTGACCCACTCCACCTGAACAAAGCAATGTTCAGACTTCATCACCCTATGAAGACAGTGGAATAGGTCATAGCTGACTTGCTGACAGCATCTTGGATGCGCAGAGCGAGCTTTAGGAAATCCTGTTGAATGAAGAATCCTCAAAACGTACTGACCGGGATTCTCCGAGCCTCCGCATCAAAATCACGCTCGTCACGTGGGCGGAGAATGGAGCGTCGGACCCGTGATGTCTTCATGCGATTCTCTGACGACCGGGGAATCGGCGGGAGTCGCGCGTGCGCGGTCAACGCAGCGCCGGTCGGGGGCCGTTGAAAGAGGCCCCGCAGAGATTCACCACGGTTCACCGGCCGAGTTCCCGCCGGCATGGTTCTCGTATGGTGACACCTGGCAGGAGCTCGGCGTCTCGGCTGCGGTGGCCATCCTGGTGGGGCGGGGTGGGGGGGGGGGGGAACGATCAGTCTGCGCTGGGGGTGGGTCTCCACGATGGCCGGGCTGCGATCTGGGGCCACCGATCGGCGGGCATGCGTGATCTGGGGAGGGGGACCTACCTTCTACCGCGCCGGCTCGCTGTGTGGGTCCGCAATGTTGCACAGGGCCGGCGCTGCAGGCGGCCGCCGCACGCAGGCGCGGACCCGCGGCCGGAAGTGCAGTGCCCCGTATCGGCAGCAGGAGCTGCGCAGCACACGCTGGGGCCCTGCTGGCACCTTAAAGTCGGAGAATCACTCCGGACTTTTTAGAAAAATGTCCAGAGTGATTCGCGCCTGTTTTCTGGTGGGCGTGGGGACATAGCCCCATTATTGGAGAATCCTGGCCACTAGATCGATGTCTCTGGTCGGGAAATGTAATTTCCTCCATATTCTCTATGGAATCTCCAATGGTCTTCCAATGATGCATGGAACAACTCTTTGCAGAACAACTCTGTAAAATTATCATTAGTGACATTCTGTACAATAATAACTATTAACTTCTGGCTGTGGTTCGTACTTCACCAGCTAACCTGTGGACCCAGCCCGAGCACTATCTTAGTGAGGCACTCAGCACATGGTCTATGTCTGAGTGGCACGCTGTGAGCTCTGTGCTCTGAGCTATCTCCTGGTAGAATGAGCGGGAACTGTGGTGTTCCCTGTTTTATAGTGCGTGTGCTCTCACTGGTGATTGGCTGCGATGTTGTGTGTGTGTTGGTTGGTCCAACTACCTGTCCATCAATGTGTGTGTGTGATTGCACCATGATATGTTAATGTGGATATCATGACATCCCCCCTTTTCACAAGAATATGTGCCTACATGGTAATAAATATCGGTGTGTACTGAGTGCGGCTGAGTATGTGTGTGCAATATTTACAACATGTACATGAGGCTAAACTATATACATAGGAAGGTGTCAGGTGCAACAGAGCAACGAGGCTGTACCACAAACAAAACAAGTGCAAACAGCAAACATCGAAAGAGAACTTCTGGAACGACAAGAAAGAAACACGTTAACGGTATTGCAAAACAATTCAGTGAGTCCAATGTGCTAACAGGCTCATAAGTCCAGTCTATTGGGTGGGCGACGAATTCGGGTTGACCGCCTTAAGGGTGGGTCAGGATCTACCGGCTGAGGAATGGGCCTGGCCACGGGTGAGAGAGGAATAGGCAGAGTGGCAGGAAGCTCAACAAAGCCAACATCACGGACAACAGGAGGACGTGGCACCAGTGCATGATCATGTAGTGAGCGCGGAGGCAGCTGAAGGGCCCGCCGATTACGCCGTCAAATGGAGCAATCAGGCATGTGAACCAGGAACGACCGGGGAGCCACGCGGCGGAGAACCTCAGCGGTTGCCGACCAGCCACCCTACGATAGGTGTATGCGGACTTTGTCTCCAGGCGCCAGGGCAGGAAGATCAGTTGCCCGAGCGTCATGTGTCACCTTCTGCTGAGCACGCTGCTGCCGCATCCTTTGCAGTACTGGAGCATGGTCGGGTTTAGGAACATGAATGGACGGCACAGTGGTCCTGAGGGCGCAACCCATCAACAGCTGGGCTGGTGAGAGGCCCGTGGACAGTGGGGCCGAGCGATGGGCCAGCAGGGCTAAACAGAAGTCAGATCCGGCATCAGCAGCCTTGCAGCGGAGCCGCTTCACGATATGGACGCCCTTTTCCGCCTTGCCATTGGACTGGGGATGCAGAGGGCTGGACGTCACGTGTGTGAAGTCGTATGAAGCGGCAAAAGAAGACCATTCTTGGCTCGCAAAACAGGGCCCATTGTCCGACATGACGGTAAGCGGAATGCCATGGCGAGCGAAGGTTTCTTTGCATGCTCTGATTACAGCTGATGATGTCAAGTCGTGCAGGCGTATGACCTCCGGATAATTGGAAAAATAGTCAATTATGATGACGTAGTCCCTGCCGAGCGCATGAAAGAGGTCCACACCCACCTTCGCCCAGGGGGACGTTACCAACTCATGGGGCTGAAGTGTCTCAGGGGGTTGCGCCGGCTGAAACCTTTGGCAGGTGGGGCAGTTGAGCACCATGTTGGCGATGTCGTCGCTGATGCCCGGCCAGTATGCAGCTTCTCGGGCCCTCCGCCTGCACTTTTCAACTCCGAGATGGCCTTCGTGCAGTTATTCAAGGACAAGCCAGTGCATGCTGTGTGGGATCACAATCCGGTCCAACTTTAGGACACCATCAACGATGGCCAAGTCGTCCCGGACATTGTAGAATTGTGGGCACTGCCCCTTGAGCCACCCTTCCGTCATGTAGCGCATCACACATTGTAGAAGGGGGTCAGCCGCAGTCTCACGGCGAATGTGGGCCAGACGTGCATCAGTAGCCGGCAGATTGGCCGATGTGAAGGCTACATGTGCGTCGACCTGACAAACGAACCCCTCCGATTCGGGCGGTGTGCTCACTGCTCTGGACAGGGCAGCCACGATGATGAGGTCCTTTCCCGGGGTGTAGACAAGTTGGAAGTCGTACCTCCGGAGCTTGAGCAGAATGTGCTGGAGGCGAGGGGTCATATCGTTGAGGTCCTTCTGAATGATGCCATCCAGGGGGTGATGGTGGGTCTCCACAGTGAACTGCGGAAGACCATACACATAATCGTGGAATTTGTCGATGCCGGTCAACAAACCCAGGCACTCCTTTTCAATCTGCGCATAGGGTTGTTCTGTGGGGGTCATGGCCCACGAGGCATAGGCGACCGGGGCCCATGATGCAGTGTCGTCCTGTTGCAGGAGTACCACCCCAATGCCGGACTGGCTGGCATCAGCCGAGATCTTTGTGTCCCGAGTGGTGTCGAAGAACGCCAATACCGGGGCGGTGGTGAGCTTGATCTTGAGCTCCTCCCACTACTTCTGGTGTGTGGGCAGCCATTGGAATTCCGTCGTCTTCTTGACCAGGTGGCGAAGAGCCATTGTGTGCGAGGCAAGGTTGGGAATAAACTTCCCCAGGACGTTGACCATCCCAAGAAAGCGTAACACTGCCTTCTTGTCTGCTGGCTGTGGCATGGCTGCGATAGCTGCCACTTTGTCGGCATCCGGCCGTACCCCTGACCGGGATATGTGGTCCCCCAGAAACTTTAGCTCAGTTTGGCCAAAACAGCACTTGGCTCGGTTGAGGCGCAGGCCCTGATCTCGTATCCGTGCAAAGACACGCTGGAGACGACTGATGTGCTCCTGTGGTGTGGTGGACCAGATGATGATGTCGTCAACATAGACTCGTACCCCTTCGATGCCCTCCATCATCTGTTCCATGATGCGATGAAACACCTCGGATGTCGAGATGATGCCAAACGCCTTCCTATTGATGCCTGTAGCAGTATCTGCCAAAGGGAGTGTTGAAAGTGCACAGCTTCCTGCTGGACCGATCCAGTTGAATCTGCCAAGAACCCTTCGAGGCATCAAGCTTGGTGAAAATTTTAGCGCGGGCCATTTCGCTCGTGATTTCTTCCCGTTTGGGTTTGGGGTAGTGTTCCCTCATGATGTTATTGTTCAGGTCTTTCGGGTCGATGTAGATCCAGAGCTCGCAGGAGGGCTTTTTTACGCACACCATGGAACTGACCCATGGAGTCGGCTCCGTGACCCGGGAAAGCACTCCTTGGTCCTGCAGGTCCTGCAGCTGCTGCTTGAGACGGTCCTTAAGTGGTGTTGGGACTCTACGAGGTGCGTGAATGATGGGTGGCATCCGGTTTGAGCCGTATTCTGTAAGTGTAGGGCAGTGTGCCCATGCCCTCGATAACCTCCTGGTTGTGGGCGAGGAGCGAGTGGAGCTGCGCCCTAAAGTCTGCATCCGGGAAATCGGACGTGCCTTCTGGAGACAAAGTGTGTACCCGCTGAACGAGGTGGAGGATCTTGCACGCCTGTGCGCCTAACAGAGAGTCCTTCGAGGATCCAACTATCTCAAAAGTCAGTGTGACTGTGTATGAATTGTGTGCAACCTCGAGCTGGCAGGACCCCATGGCCGGGGTAACATTTCCGTATAATCAACCAGCTGACAGTGGGATGGCAGAATCGGTGGTTTCGCCTTCAAGGTGTGGAAGGCTGACCATGCAATGAGATTGGTGGAGGCACCAGTGTCTAAGCGGAATGTGATTGGTGATCGGTTGACCATTAGGGTGGCACACCATTCATCACCCGGATTAATGCTGTGCACTGGCATCGGCTGGGGGGTCCGACTCAGAGACATCCGGTTCTTGTTTATTACCGCAACGCGGAAGGGTTCCCCGTCGTCGGTATCACCGGTCTACACGTCGTCGGGGTATGACTCGGTGTATGGGCGCTGAATGGCCCGCACGTCCCTGCGAGGCTGGCGGAATTGCGGAGAGTTGGCAGGTTGAGCTGCTTGACAGCAGGCAGCGTAGTGGCCCATCCTGCCACAGCGGAGGCATTGTCGCGCTTTTGCCGGACATTGCCGCTTTAAGTGTGCAGATCCACAATTGCCGCACGTCGTGACGTCATGGCGTTCGTTGCGCCACTGCGCATGCGCGGTGCGGTCCTGCGGAGAGCGCGCCTGCACATCCCGTCCCTCGGCGTCAACGTCCCTTCTTTTGGCGCATACAAGCGCGGGAGGCCTCGGAAAGCGCGTGAAATGGCCGCCGTCGTCCGGGCCGCAGGCCAGGTGGAACTTGATCGACTGGACCCGCTCGGGTTCGTAGGACCCCTGCCGTGCCGATTCGGCCGCCTGGAATTGGGAGTACCGGCTGGTCGCGTTTTCATGGAGGACGCAGGTCTCAATGGCGGTGGCTAGGGTGAGGCGCTTTATTTTGAGGAGCTGCTGGCGTAGGGTGTCCGAGATGACCCCAAAAACTATCTGATCCCGAATCATGGAGTCGGAGGTGGTCCCATAGCCGCAGGACTGCGCGAGGATACGGAGGTGTGTCAAATAAGATTGAAAAGGCTCATCCTTACCCTGCAGGCGCTGCTGGAAGAGGTACCTCTCGAAGCTCTCATTAACTTCCACATTGAAGTGTTCCTCAAATTTTAGAAGGACCGTCTTGTACTTCGCCTTGTCCTCGTCTTCCGCGAATGCCAGGGAGTTGTTGATGTGGATGGCGTGTTGCTCCACCGTGGAGAGGAGGAGGGCGATCTTCCTGGTGTCTGATACATTCTCCCTGTCTGTGGCTTCTAGGAAGAGTTGGAAGCGCTGTTTAAACAGCTTCCAGTTGACGCCAAGGTTTCCAGCGATCCGGAGCGGCTGCAGCGGGCTGATGGTTTCCATGGCGCAGGATGGCGGGTTTCTGAAGAGGTGCAGGTAGGTCTCACAGTCGCTGGCGAGTTTCCAGACCTGTTATCATGTCGTGTTGGGTGTTCCGATACACAAACAAACCAACACGGTTGTAGATGGTACAACTCTGTTTTATTATTCTGTACAATAATAACTATTAACTTCTGGCTGTGGTTCGTACTTCACCAGCTAACCTGTGGACCCAGCCCTAGCACTATCTTAGTGAGGCACTCAGCACATGATCTATGTCTGAATGACACGCTGTGAGCTCTGTGCTCTGAGCTATCTCCTGGTAGAATGAGCGGGAACTGTGGTGTTCCCTGTTTTATAGTGTGTGTGCTCTCACTGGTGATTGGCTGCGATGTTGTGTGTGTGTTGGTTGGTCCAGCTACCTGTCCATCAATGTGTGTGTGTGATTGCACCATGATATGTTAATGTGGATATCATGACAGTCTCTGTTGGGAGGGTTTTGTGGAAGTCTCTGATGGGGGTGGCTGATGAGGTTTCTGAAGGGGGTGCCGGAGGCGATTGCTGGCTCTGTGTAATCTGATGTGTAGTGACGTCAGCAGAGTGTTTGAATGGCCTTTGAGCAGACCACCACCTTGTTTGTATGAACAACAAATAAACCTTTCACCATGTTGTACAAAAATAATCCAGTGCGTGGAGACCTCCATACCTTGCCGCAAAGAGATATAACATTTTCCCAAGTGTATTGATGCAGATTTGGGTGGTTGGGGACACGGCAGGGTGGCCTTCTGGTTATCACTTGGTATCTGGGCACCTTGGCACTTCCAGACTGGCACTATAGCACTGCCACCCTGGCACAGCCTATGAAGGGTGGGGGGGGTGAAGGGTGAGTATGAAGGGGCCTAATAAAGGTTGGTGGGGTGAAAGGTGGGGGTCCTAAAAGGCGGGACCAAATGGGAGGGCGGGAGGCCTAAAAAGGGAGAGGGCCCTCAGCAACTCCAAAGAGAGGCGTCCTCCCTAAGGAGCTGGAGGGTAATGCCCATGTGTGTGGGGGATGACACTGCCCATAGGTGTGGGGGACCCTCAAGCTCACTTAGAGATTGGGACACGCTTTTAAAATGTTTAAAAACATCAACCACAGGTCATGCCCTGTGTGTGTGGGGGTGGGTGGGTGGTGGTGGTGGTGGAGGGGGGATGCGGGGGAGCAGGGGAGCTCACCCTCTTGGCCCACTGCGAGGGCCACCACTTCAGGCTCATGTTTGATGAGACTTGGAGTAATCCTCACCCACATGTTTCCCGGCCCAGGGAACTGGAGAATCACGGAGGGTCGGAGAAGCCGGGCCCGCTAAGTGGATGCAAAAGGGTCATTAAGGCCTGATGTGTTGGGTAAGCTGGGTCTGCGAGGACTGCGTTTACTGTAGCAGAGAGAGAGACAGGCTTCCAACACTTGAAGAAATGCAACTCTATTTTATTAAACTCTGAACTATTAAACATGCTTGAACTGTGGGTTGACACTATGCTGAGTTGACTGGAGACCTGAGGCTAACCTGACCAGACTATCTTACTACCACATGGTGGATGTTCTAGTTGCTGCTCACAGGCTCTGACTGTCTCAGAGGCTGCATCCCCAGAGAGCGGGAAAACTAGTGGCCCCTGGTTATATAGTGGCCGTGCCTGTCTGGTAATTGGCTGCTGTGTTCTGTATGTTCATTGGTCATCCTTTGTGTCACTCACTGTCTGTCTGTGCACCATCATATACTTGTGTGTATATTATGACATCAGAAAATGTGTGTATGTGTCAATAAATAGTGGGTGTGTGTATGAGCCTGACTATGTACAAAGTATGTGAGCGTATTTACATGAGTAGGAGCTGAACTATATACAAAATACGTGAACGTATTTACATGGGAAGGTGTCTAGTGCAGATAGAGGGCATACAACAAATTAGGAAGAAACAATATGTACAGATGTGTAAACGGATCACAAGGCAATGCAACATTCAGTCTATAAGTTCAGCCTTGTTGTTCTTGTTGACCGCCTCAAGGGCGGGTCAGGGGCCGCCTGCACTGGAATGGGCAGAGCTGCGTCCAACATAGACGGTGGCAAAAGAAACGGCAGATCAGTGACCTCTTGGAAGGGCGTGTCCTGAGGAATCAGCAGGTGAGGCGGGACATCACGTTCAGGTGGTGAGCATGGAAGCAGCCGCAGTGCCCGCCTATTACGGCGAAGAAAGAGCCATCATGCATGCGAACAAGAAATGATCTGTGCGCCACTTGCTTGACCACCACAGCTGTGGCAGACCAGCCACCGTCAGGTAGCTGAACACGAACTCGGTCAGCAGGGACCAGAGCAGGGAGATCTGTGGCGTGGGCATCATACGCTCACTTGCATTGGGCCCGAGACAGTTGCATTCTTTGCAGGACCGGAAAATTGTCAAGGTCCGGGATGTGGATAGCTGGCACCCTCGTCCGTAGTGTGCAGTTCATTAGCAGCTGTGCTGGGGACAGGCTAGCGGACAAATGAGTTGCCCTGTAGGCTAGCAGTGCCAGGTGAAAACCTGAACCCGAATCAGCAGCTTTACACACAGTCGTTTTACAATGTGTACCCCCTTTTCTGCTTTCCCATTTGACTGGGGGTAGTGGAGGCTTGAAGTGACGTGCGTGAAATTGTACCGTCGGGCAAAATCCTTCAACTCCTGACTGAAGAAGCACGGGTCATTATTTGTCATGACCGTAAGTGCAATGCCATGACGGGCAAAGGTCTCTTTGCACGCCCTGATGACTGTTGCTGATGTGAGGTCATGCAGTCTGACCACCTCGGGGTAATTTTGAAAAATAATCCACGAGGAGGACGTAGTCCCGGCCTTTTGCGTGGAAGAGATCAATGCCAACCTTGGTCCATGGGGACGACACCAGTTCATGCGGCTGCAAAGTCTCTTTTGGCTGAGCCGGTCTCAACCATTGGCACGTTGGGCAATTTAGGACAGTGTTGGCGATGTTGTCATTGATGCCAGGCCAATATACTGCCTCTCGGGCTCGCCGGCGACACCTTTCCCCCTCCAGGTGACCCTCGTGGAGTTGGCCGAGGAGGAGCTCTCGCACACTCTGTGGTATTAC
This sequence comes from Scyliorhinus torazame, assembly GCF_047496885.1. NCBI lineage: Eukaryota > Metazoa > Chordata > Chondrichthyes > Carcharhiniformes > Scyliorhinidae > Scyliorhinus > Scyliorhinus torazame. The sequence goes on from NC_092720.1 coordinate 49,268,104, forward strand.
TATCCTGTCCAGTTTTATTAGTATGCCATCGACCACTGCCAGGTCGTCATTTATATTGTAGAACTGCGGGCACTGGCCCTTCTGCCAACCATCTGTGAGATGGCGCATGAGTAAAGGATCCCTGGCCGTCTCTTGACGAATCTGCACGACCCTTTCGTCAGTGGCCGGAAAGTTGGATGCGCAGAACTCAACATGGGCGTCGATCTGGCAGACGAAATCCGACTGCTCGCACGGCGTGGTGATGGAGCGAGAGAGTGCATCGGCCACAATGAGCTCCTTGCCCGGGGTGTAGACCAGGTCGAAATCACAGCGTTGGAATTTGAGGAGGATACGCTGTAGGCGTGGCGTCATATCGTTGAGGTCCTTCTGTATGATGTGAACCAGTGGCCTGTGGTCCGTTTCGACCGTAAACTTGGGGAGTCCATACACGTAATCATGGAATTTGTCAATCCCTGTGAGGAGGCCCAGGCACTCTTTCTCGATTTGAGCATATCGCTGCTTTGTAGGGGTCATGGCTCTAGATGGACCTATGCGACTGGGGTCCAGGAGGAGGATTTGTCACGCTGGAGGAGTACTGCCCCATGCCAGCCTGGCTCGCGTCGGTGGAGATCTTCGTCTCCTTGGCAGGGTCGAAAAACGCCAGGACCGGGGCCTCGGTGAGTTTCGCCCTGAGCTCACGCCACTCTCGCTCATGAGTGGGGAACCACTTGAAGTCGGTGTTTTTTTTTACAAGATTGCGGAGAGCTGTGGTGTGTGATGCGAGGTTGGGCATAAACTTCCCAAGGAAGTTGACCATCCCTCGGAAGCGGAGGACTGCCTTCTTGTCCTCCGGTGTCTTCATAGCATTGATCGGCGACACCTTATCTGCGTCTGGCTGCACACCGAACTGTGAAATATGGTCGCCGAGGAACTTTATTTCTGCTTGACCGAACGAGCACTTGGCTCTGTTGAGTCGGAGGCCATGCTCGTGGATCCTATGGAACACTCGCTTGAGGCGAGCGATGTGTTCCTGAGGAGTTGTGGACCAGACAATGATGTCATTGATGTACACTCGCACCCCCTCGATGCCCTCCATCGGACTGAAAAGGTTCATCCTTACCCTGAAGCCTCTGCTGGAACATATAGCGTTCAAAGCTTTCGTTGACTTCGATGTCACAATGGCTATCGAACTTCAGCAGGACTGTTTTGAACTTTGTCTTGTCCTCATCTTCAGCAAAGGTGAGGGAGTTAAAAATGTGGATAGCATAGGCCCCGGCTGTAGAGAGGAAGAGGGCAATCTTTCTGCTATCCGATGCGGCCTCGAGGTCGATGGCTTCAAGATGCTGCAGAAACGTCTGCTTAAAAATCTTCCAGTTAGCACCGAGGTTGCCGGCGATGCGGAGCGGCAGGGGAGGGTGGACGCTGTACATGTTACCGGATGGCTGATCGCTGGACAAAGGCAGACTATCTCAAGGTGGGTCCGTCAAACTCAAACATAACTCACTGGTACCATGATGTGTTGGGTAAGCTAGGTCTGCAAGGATTGTGTTTACTGTAGCAGAGAGAGAGACAGGCTTCCAACACTTGAATAAATGCAACTCTATTTTATTAAACTCTTAACTATTAAACATGCTTGAACTGTGGGTTGACACTATGCTGAGTTGACTGGAGACCTGAGGCTAACCTGACCAGACTATCTTACGACCACATGGTGGATGTTATAGTTGTTGCTCACAGGGTCTGACTGTCTCAGAGGCTGCATCCCGAAAGAGCGGGAAAACTAGCGCCCCTGGTTATATAGTGGCCGTGTCCTGTCTGGTGATTGGCTGCTGTGTTCCGTATGTTCATTGGTCATCCTTTGTGTCACTCACTGTCTGTCTGTGCACCATCATATACTTGTGTGTATATTATGACAAGGCCCATTTGCATTCATCTTCCCGCTAGGGCGCGGGCACAACAGATCCCTATGCTTAATGTATTGATTCTCTTGGCCAGGATGTTCTGCACCCGCCTTCATCAAACTACAACTTGAGACCCCCATTGATACTGAATATCCAGGAACCCGAATTAATGGAAAGTCATGAAGTGCAACCTATAAGATTTTGATCTAAGTTTTGAATCAAATTTGCGATTTTCTGGTAGTTTGTGAATTTGCCACATTGGAAGCCATAAACTGCAATTGAATTGTAATTATTGTTCATGGGCACAGATTAATGGACAAATGAGCTGAGTGCTAGAGGTGAGGTGAGATTGACTACCCTTGACATCAAGGCAGCATTTGACCGAGTACGGCATCAAGGAGCCCGAGCTAAACTGGAGACAATGGGAGTCAGGGGGAAAACTCTCCGCTGGTTGGAGCCATACTTGGCACACAGGAAGTTGGTTGTGGTGGTTAGAGGTCAATCATCTCAACACCAGGACGTCCCTGCAGGAGTTCCTCAGGGTACTGTCCTAGGCCCAACCATCTTCAGCTGCTTCATCTATGACCTGCTTTCCATCATAAGGTCAGTAATTGAGATGTTTGCGGATGACTGCACAATGTTCAGCACCATTCGCAAATCCTCAGATAATGAAGCAGTCCATGTCCAAATGCAGCAAGACCTGACGATATCCAGGCTTAGGCCAGCAAGTGGCAAATTACATTTGCGCCAGACGAGTGCCAGGCAATGAGCAGCTACTACGAGTGAGGATCTAACACTGTCCCTTGATATTCAATGGCATTTCCATCGCTGAATCCCTCACAGTCAACATCCTGGGGGTTGCCATTGACCAGAAACTGAACGGGACTAGCCACATTAATTCTGTAGCTACCAGGGCAGGACAGAGGCTCGAAATCATACGGAGAGTAACTCACCTCCTGACTCTGCAAAGCTTGTCCACCATCTGTAAGGCACACCTCAGGAATGAAATGGAATACGCTCCACTTGCCTGGGTGAGTGAAGCTCCAACACCCAAGAAGTTCAACACCATCCAGAACAAAGCAGCCCACTGGATTGCGCCCCCTTCCACAAACATTCAAACCCTCCACCACCGATGAACAATGGCAGGCATGTGCACCACCTACAAGATGCACTGCAGGAACTCACCAAGGTTCCTTAGAAAACACATTCCAAACCCACGACCACTACCATCTAGAAGGACAAGAGCAGCAGATACTTGGGAACCCCAACACCTGGAGGTTCCCCTCCGCGTCACTAACCATTCTGACTTGGAAATGTATTGCCGTTCCTTAACTGTCGCTGGGGCAACATCCTGGAACTCCCTCTCCAACAGCACAGTGGGTTTACCTACACCTCAAGGACTGCAGCGGGTCAAGAAGGCAACTCACCACCACCTTCTGAAGGGCAACTCGGGATTGGGAATAAATGCCGGCCGAACCACCGATGCCCAAATCCCATGAAATGAATTTTTAAAAAATTATTGCCGTCACTCTGATTATTTGTTTAATTGTGAAACAATGTTATGAGCTTGTTTGTAGCCATCCAGAATGTAGAGGACATTGAAGTTAAACACCTTACACATAGTATGTGCCAATCAACAGTTACTGAGAATCTGAATTTTTGAAGATTTCCTACCATCACAAAGAGAAGTGTTTGTCAGATTGGTGCTAAACCCAGGACGGCAACTGCAACTGAAGCTTCCAATTGTATTGGTGCAGATTTGTTGACAGGTTGATATGTTGGTTGCACATTCATCGATATCTGCAGAAAAATATCCAATTATTCCGAACTCAGTTTCATTGACATTAGACAATAAACTGACAATTTACATCACATGTTTAAAACACTTCCTATCGGATTTTGTAACATCATGTGTATCTGTAATTGAACAACAATATCATCCGTATTGTCTTTCATAGCCAAAATGTGGCTTAAAAGAGCATTACTAAATATATATTGGTGCTATTGGCCTTGACCTCCCTATTCTGACCTCACAAAGCTACAATACTCCGTCCCCATTCACGATCAGTGACAGCAGCATTGATTAATGGAATATCGAGAAATAGAATCATAGAATCATGGAATACCTGCAGTGCAGGAGGCCATTCGGCCCATCAATTCTACTCCGACCCACCGAAAGAGCACCCTACCTCAGCCCACTCTGCAACCCTATCCCTGTAACCCCATAACCTTTGGTAACTAAGGGACAATTTAGAATGGCCAATCCACCTATTCTGCATATCTTTGGACTGTGGGAAGAAACCGGAGCACCCGGAGGAAACCCACGCAGACACAGGGTGAATGTGCAAATTCGACACACTCACCTAAGGTTGGAATTGAACCCGGGTCCCGGCACTGTGAGACAGCAGTGCTAACCACTGTGCCAATGGATTGGATAAGCCGAAGAGCAGAAAGTGCAAAAACTATTTTGCAGTAAAGAATAGATAATTGATACTATATTATGCAATAAAAATATCCATCTAACACTGTGGTACAGAATAATGTAATGAGCCTCAGATTGTTTAATTTCTCACCAACACAAAATACTTTGCTTGAATCCTTTGCAGGGTATTGAGAGCTGTTAGGTGGAGTGTTATTCCCAAATTGTTAAGAGGCTGTGTGTTTAAAGGCTTCCTACCATCACAAAGAGAAGTGTTTGTCACATTGGTGCTAAATCCAGGATAGCAACTGCAATTGAAGCTTCCAATCGTATTGGTGCAGGTCTGTTGACAGGATGATGTGTTGGTTGCACATTCATCGATTTCTGTAAATAAAAGTCCAATTATTCTGAGATCCATTTGATCAACATTTGACAATATATTATCATCTTGCACTGCACGTTTTCAAACATTATAACACAACATATAATGATAGGTTCCCTTTAACCCTGAGTGTTCTGTTTTATCTCAGTATAAAATTGACTTAATATCACCTTATAAAATATATTGATACTAATAACTTCCCCATACTGCCCTTGTCAAACTACAATGTTCCTTTCCTGATTTATGTTTAAAAAAAGGACCAATGAGTCAGAGTGCATTGCAGAACAAGAGTTAGATATGAAATAGTGAAAGGTGTTCGCAATTTCCAATAGCATATTGATTTATCCAATAGATACCATATTCTGCAAACAACTTATAGCTATTGATCTGTGCACATTATAATGAAGTCAGCTTCTGATTAATGATTAAGGAGCGCCAAATCTTCGCTTGAAGCCATTTTGATTTGCAACGTAATGATGGTTGTTAGATGGAGCACAATTTGTAAATCATCACTTGCAAAGAATCAGTTTGTTTGAAGATTCCCTACCATCACAAAGAGAAGTATTTGTCACGTTGATGCTGAATCCAGATGGGCAACTGCATCTGAAGCTTCCAATTGTATTGGTGCAGATTTGTTGACAGGTTGATGTGTTGGTTGCACATTCATCGATATCTGTAGAAAAATATCCAATTATTCCCAACTCAGTTTCATTGACATTAGACCATACAGTGACAGTTTACATCACATATTTAAAACACTTCCTTTCAGATTTTATAACATTATGTGCACCTGTAATTGAACAACAATATCATCCGTATTGTCTTTCATAGCTAAAATGTGGCTTAAAAGAGCATTACTAAATATATATTGGTGCTATTGGCCTTGACCTCCCTATTCTGACCTCACAAAGCTACAATTCTCCATCCCCATTCGCGTTCGGTGACAGCAGCATTGATTAATGGAATATCGGGAAATAGAATCATAGAATCATGGAATACCTGCAGTGCAGGAGGCCATTCGGCCCATCAATTCTACTCCGACCCACCGAAAGAGCACCCTACCTCAGCCCACTCTGCAACCCTATTCCTGTAACCCCATAACCTTTGGTAACTAAGGGACAATTTAGAATGGCCAATCCACCTATTCTGCATATCTTTGGACTGTGGGAAGAAACCGGAGCACCCGGAGGAAACCCACGCAGACACAGGGTGAATGTGCAAATTCGACACACTCACCTAAGGTTGGAATTGAACCCGGGTCCCGGCACTGTGAGACAGCAGTGCTAACCACTGTGCCAATGGATAGGATAAGCCGAAGAGCAGAAAGTGCAAAAACTATTTTGCAGTAAAGAATAGATAATTGATACTATATTATGCAATAAAAATATCCATCTAACACTGTGGTACAGAATAATGTAATGAGCCTCAGATTGTTTAATTTCTCACCAACACAAAATACTTTGCTTGAATCCTTTGCAGGGTATTGAGAGCTGTTAGGTGGAGTGTTATTCCCAAATTGTTAAGAGGCTGTGTGTTTAAAGGCTTCCTACCATCACAAAGAGAAGTGTTTGTCACATTGGTGCTAAATCCAGGATAGCAACTGCAATTGAAGCTTCCAATCGTATTGGTGCAGGTCTGTTGACAGGATGATGTGTTGGTTGCACATTCATCGATTTCTGTAAATAAAAGTCCAATTATTCTGAGATCCATTTGATCAACATTTGACAATATATTGTCATCTTGCACTGCACGTTTTCAAACATTATAACACAACATATAATGATAGGTTCCCTTTAACCCTGAGTGTTCTGTTTTATCTCAGTATAAAATTGACTTAATATCACCTTATAAAATATATTGATACTAATAACTTCCCCATACTGCCCTTGTCAAACTACAATGTTCCTTTCCTGATTTATGTTTAAAAAAAGGACCAATGAGTCAGAGTGCATTGCAGAACAAGAGTTAGATATGAAATAGTGAAAGGTGTTCGCAATTTCCAATAGCATATTGATTTATCCAATAGATACCATATTCTGCAAACAACTTATAGCTATTGATCTGTGCACATTATAATGAAGTCAGCTTCTGATTAATGATTAAGGAGCGCCAAATCTTCGCTTGAAGCCATTTTGATTTGCAACGTAATGATGGTTGTTAGATGGAGCACAATTCGTAAATCATCACTTGCAAAGAATCAGTTTGTTAGAAGATTCCCTACCATCACAAAGAGAAGTATTTGTCACGTTGATGCTGAATCCAGATGGGCAATTGCATCTGAAGCTTCCAATTGTATTGGTGCAGATTTGTTGACAGGTTGATGTGTTGGTTGCACATTCATCGATATCTGTAGAAAAATATCCAATTATTCCCAACTCAGTTTCATTGACATTAGACCATACAGTGACAATTTACATCACATATTTAAAACACTTCCTTTCAGATTTTATAACATTATGTGCACCTGTAATTGAACAACAATATCATCCGTATTGTCTTTCATAGCTAAAATGTGGCTTTATAGAGCATTACTAAATATATATTGGTGCTATTGGCCTTGACCTCCCTATTCTGACCTCACAAAGCTACAATTCTCCGTCCCCATTCGCGTTCGGTGACAGCAGCATTGATTAATGGAATATCGAGAAATAGAATCGTAGAATCATGGAATACCTGCAGTGCAGAAGGAGGTCATTCGGCCCATCAATTCTACACCGACCCACCAAAAGGGCACCCAACCAAGACCCACTCCCCCACCCTATCCCTGTAACCCCATAACCGTTGGTCACTAAGGGACAATTTAGAATGGCCAACCCATCTATTCTGCACATCGTTGGACTGTGAGAAGAAACCAGAGCACCAGGAGCAAATCCACGCAGGCACATGGAGAATGTGCAAACTCAAACTCGACAGTCATCTACAGTTGGAATTGTACTCGGATCCTTGGCGCTGGGAGATTGCATTGCTAACCACTGTGCCAATGGATAGGATAAGCCAAAGAGCAGAAAGTGCGAAAACTATTTTTAAGTAAAGAGTAGCTAATTGATTTACTAGAATTGATACCATATTCTGCAATAAAAGCATCCATCTAACACTGTGGTACAGAATAATGTAATGAGCGCAGATTGTTTAATTTCTCAGTAACACAAAATACTTTGCTTGAATCGTTTGCAGGGTATTGAGAGCGGTTAGATGGAGTGTTATTCCCAAATTGTTAAGAGGCTGTGTGTTTAAAGGCTTCCTACCATCACAAAGAGAAGTGTTTGTCAGATTGGTGCTAAATCCAGGATGGCAACTGCAATTGAAGCTTCCAATCGTATTGGTGCAGGTCTGTTGACAGGATGATGTGTTGGTTGCACATTCATCGATTTCTGTAAATAAAAGTCCAATTATTCTGAGATCCATTTGATCAACATTTGACAATATATTGTCATCTTGCACTGCATGTTTTCAAACATTATAACACATCATATAATGATAGGTTCCCTTTAAATTCATGAGTGTTCTGTTTTATCTAAGTATAAAATTGACTTAATATCACCTTATAAAATATATTGATACTAATAACTTCCCCATACTGCCCTTGTCAAACTACAATGTTCCTTTCCTGATTTATGTTAAAAAAAAGACCAATGAGTCAGAGTGCATTGCAGAACAAGAGTTAGATATGAAATAGAGAAAGGTGTTCGCAATTTCCAATAGCATATTGATTTATCCAATAGATACCATATTCTGCAAACAACTTATAGCTATCGATGTGTGCGCATTATAATGAAGTCAACTTCTGATTAATGATTAAGGAGCATCAAATCTTCGCTTCAAGACACTTTGATTTGCAACGTAATGATGGTTGTTAGATGGAGCACAATTCGTAAATCATCACTTGCAGAGAATAGGTTTGTTAGAAGATTCCCTACCATCACAAAGAGAAGTATTTGTCACGTTGATGCTGAATCCAGATGGGCAACTGCATCTGAAGCTTCCAATTGTATTGGTGCAGATTTGTTGACAGGTTGATATGTTGGTTGCACATTCATCGATATCTGTAGAAAAATATCCAATTATTCCCAACTCAGTTTCATTGACATTAGACCATACAGTGACAGTTTACATCACATATTTAAAACACTTCCTTTCAGATTTTATAACATTATGTGCACCTGTAATTGAACAACAATATCATCCGTATTGTCTTTCATAGCTAAAATGTGGCTTAAAAGAGCATTACTAAATATATATTGGTGCTATTGGCCTTGACCTCCCTATTCTGACCTCACAAAGCTACAATTCTCCGTCCCCATTCGCGTTCGGTGACAGCAGCATTGATTAATGGAATATCGAGAAATAGAATCGTAGAATCATGGAATACCTGCAGTGCAGAAGGAGGTCATTCGGCCCATCAATTCTACACCGACCCACCAAAAGGGCACCCAACCAAGACCCACTCCCCCACCCTATCCCTGTAACCCCATAACCGTTGGTCACTAAGGGACAATTTAGAATGGCCAACCCATCTATTCTGCACATCGTTGGACTGTGAGAAGAAACCAGAGCACCAGGAGCAAATCCACGCAGGCACATGGAGAATGTGCAAACTCAAACTCGACAGTCATCTACAGTTGGAATTGTACTCGGATCCTTGGCGCTGGGAGATTGCATTGCTAACCACTGTGCCAATGGATAGGATAAGCCAAAGAGCAGAAAGTGCGAAAACTATTTTTAAGTAAAGAGTAGCTAATTGATTTACAAGAATTGATACCATATTCTGCAATAAAAACATCCATCTAACACTGTGGTACAGAATAATGTAATGAGCGCAGATTGTTTAATTTCTCAGTAACACAAAATACTTTGCTTGAATCGTTTGCAGGGTATTGAGAGCGGTTAGTGTGGTGATGTGCATCACTGTAAATACATGTAAGCTAGACAGACACTAGAGGGAGCACCAGAAACATCACACACACACACTCAACCAATAGATAAGTTAGATAGGAAGCGACCAATGGACATTCACGATACACAAGGAGGTGACACAACCACAGGGGGGCATTACACCAACCTATACATAAAGGACACCACACTCAGGATCAGCCCTTTGGCCAGTGGAGACAGTCAGTGAGGAGAGGCACAGGGTTGATTCATTATCACACCCACCACGTGGAAGACAGCAGCTGGTTAGTCAGTTAGGTAGCTACAATAGGATTAGCAGTAGTGTCGAACTCACGTTATAAAAGTGTACATAGTGTAAATAAATGAGTTGAAGTTATTTACACGTCTCGACCTTCCTTGACAAATGCAACACAAGGAAGCCGCTTATGTTACAAAGGAAACATATCAAAACATGGTACCAGTAGTGAACTGCTTAAATCCAGATAGCCATACCTCAGCGTACAGTGACAACCAGCAATACCCAGGCAAGATGTACGAGCTCACGGTTCCGCAGCAGCTCCAGTGCCACGGCGATCTCCGCGAAAACTGGCAGCGAATCCGGCAAACGTTTGAATTTTTCCTGGTGGCAGCCGAACTTAAAGACCTGGCCGATGATGAAAAAATAGAGTTTCTCCTCACCATCGCCGGTGCAAGAGCAGAAGAAATCTTTTAAAAATTCAAGTTCTCCAAGGGGCAAAACAGGTCCGACTTCCAGGCAATCCTGGACAAATTTGGCAAATACTGTGAGGAAAACACACTCCAATCGGCAAGGAAAGGTAAGAGAAGCGCCAGTACTCACCTCGAGGCCGAAATCGCGGACCAGAGAGCGATTTGGGTCGAGGTCGTTGGCCATCTTGCTAAAGGGACTACGCTAGTGCAGTTGCGTGAGAAGTGCGCAGAACCGGAAGGTTCTTTTGCGCATGCGCGAGACGCCGTGCATGCGCAATCAAGAAAACGGCCATCGGTAAAGGAACAGCGATCTGCGTATGCGCAATCGCTTCCTACGTACTACGTCATGCGCGTCATGACGTCAGAGGCCCCAGACCGCACCAATTTAAAGGGGAAACATCCCAAATCCAATTTAAAGGGGAAACGTCCCAAATCAAAGAAAAAATCTTTTAAAGCTGTAAAACAACCTTCCTTCACCTGGAATGACAGCACAATGCCTCAAATTGAACCAGGAAATGAATTTAACCTCTGAAGAACCCTGCAACAAGCAGTTACCTACGCACAAACCGATGATTCCGACTTTGAATACTTCGATACCGACCTTTACATTTTTTCTGGACCTCGCAAGCCCAATGACAGCTCCATGGTCCGCGACGACTACGACTCGGACGAACCTTTCGTGTTGCACATTGGCGACCCCCGCATTGAATCCAACGCAGATGCGGATTCATTTTTCGGTTTTGAGGATCTTCAACCCAGCAGATATGACGTCCCAACTCATCAGTGCAGGATGATGCTGCAGCCTGAAATTAAGAGACAGAAAGCGGTACAGGCCCACAGAGAGCGGCCTGCTGCCACACAGAGCGTGGTCCACGCCCCGCTTAGGGTTCCCGACTGTACGAAAGAAGACATGCAAGACTCCACACCGCAGTCCTTGCAGGAACAAGACGTGACTCCAGTGTCACAAGATTCCACAGCAAGCTCGTGGACAGACTCCACAATTGCAGAAACGCATGACTCCGATGCGCAGTCCTTGCAGGAACAAGACCATGAGGGTCTAGCAACCTCCTCTGACCAACTAGCGGCAGACGATGCAACTCTGCCATGCTCACGTAAACAGCAAGAAGGCTATCACAGTCTACCACGCTCTCCACTGCACACCAGGACGACCATGACGGTCTATCATGCTACAATGAAGGGCACAGCGCTGATGACTGTTCAAGCCCAAATGAAGACAAGCCAAAGGAATCGCCTCTTCCAAGCCCGAAGAAAAAAGGATTGTGCGCTGACCTTCAGGATCATTCTAGCCGAAGAGATATTAATAATGCTGCACGGTCACAGAAGGATGCTGAGGATTTGCTGAAGAAATTGCTTGTATGTCTAACTTGCAAGGAACAGACTGAAAATTGCCATTGCTTTAGTACAGATCGAAAAAATGGACAAGACATTGATCCTCATTTAATGGAAATAGCACAACCTGAATCATATCTACAGCAGGGACAACTGTCTCCCTTCAACACAAAACCGCAAAGTCCCAACTACAGAGACCAGCAGTTAGTCAGTAATGACTCTTCAACCCCTGATGGGAATATTAATCACATTGAACCTCTGCACACTCCACTGATAAATGAGCAGAACATTGGAGCAAGAATCCTGAGGACACCGACATCGAGTAGGCAGATAAAGCACTTAAAACCCACAGCAGTTTCAAGTGAACCAATTGTGCTTTCCAGTGATGGTTAAGATGCAGATAAGGTCGACCCGATTATCCATTGTACCACATTAACTCCAGAGATTAAGCATTTATGTCTGGGGAGTAGAATGTGGGCAATTGAGAACAGTAAAAGAGAGACTGTGACTGTGCCAGCCCCAGCAAAATCAGAGCCAGAGACTATGAAGGCATGTACATTAGAAAAGGATGCATATGAAGTAACTGAGAAGAAAATTGAAACGGACTGTTCTTTGGAAACTAGTACAATGACGAAAGAAACATTGGATCTAACATTTGATGCCCTACATATGGGATAAATTGAGGGAAATGAACAAGGTTCTGTAATGTCTGGGGGAAGATTTAAAATTCCAAAGAAGAAAAGCCCAAATGAAGGACAACGGCAAGACAATGACAGTCCACCCACTTTGTTTGCACCACCAGATGAAAACTCTGACAATTTACCCAACCCTAGTGAACAGCAGGCAGCTACTGAGGATCTACCCACGGTATGTGAAACGAGTGACGACAGCATCCCACTGGCCATGCAAAAGGTGCAAAGTGACAGACCTCAGCTAGTGCATACAGAGGCACTCGACGATCACGGTGAGACCACTGGTGACTCTGGTGACACCACACTACTTCCACCCTCAATTGCTCGAACCTCTCCACTAGTCAATGCATTCCTGCATGTTCCGACTCCAGATGTGCAGCTTCAAGAAATCTCAGCTGACTCCAGTGAACCTGCTAAGACTCCGGACGGGGAGCATCAACAAAACACAGGCCAGACTCCAGATGGGGAGCAACCAAACGCCGACTCTGATTCACGTAAGCCAGACTTTACTCCAGACAGGCAGTGTCGCACACGCCCTATGAATGAAACTACTGGCTGTAGCAAAAAAGGAAACACGGGCAGAGGCTGCACATAAATTACTGAGTGAGTAAATATAGCTACAGCAAATCTTCCATCTAATCTTTATTCCAAGTAAAAAAGTTACATTGTAAAACTTGCAGTTTTTTCACTTAAAATGGCAACATTTTGAGATTGAACAGATTTATTAACAAGTCTGAACTGTTAAGAGTAGCTGTGGTATTATCAGGTATTACAGTATTGCAGTACCCCAGAGGCTGAAGACCATTGGTTAAACCTAGGAGTTTACCATTGGCTGTTTGGTACATAGCTCTGCCCTGACAGGCGGGGTATAAGAACAGGTGCCGTCCCAGCAGCCCTCATTCTGTGCCGAAGCTGCTGGGGAACAGTTCTAGTCGATTAAAGCCTTCAGTTATGTTACTACCTCGACTTTGATTGTAATTGATCGCGCATCAATTTAATCGACGAGACTTAAGCTGAAAGGATGGATCTCCGAATCAAGCCGGAGTGTCTGCAACTCAGCCCCCACGTGGAGAACTCGGCGGCAATATTTAAGCACTGGCTGGCGTGCTTTAAAGGCTACCTCGAGACGGCCGGAGGCACCCCCTCAGGAGAACAGAAACTGCATCTCCTGCACTCAAGGGTAAGCCCTGGGATCTACACCCTCATCGAGGAGGCGGAGAACTTCAATGCTGCGATCGAACTGTTAAAGGGACATTATATCTGCCCTGTAAATCAGGTCTACGCACGCCACCTGCTTGCAACTAGACGGCAAAGCCCCGGGGAAACGTTGGAGGAGTTCTACCGTGCGCTACTGGTGCTGGGCAGAAACTGTGGCTGCCCGCAAGTTTCGGGGAGCGAGCACACGGAACTTCTAATCCGGGATGCCTTCGTAGCAGGTCTGAGCTCCTCAGAGATCCGCCAAAAACTCTTAGAAAAAGACACCCTGGGACCTAGAGAGGCACGGGCCTTGGCAGTGTCCATGGATGTTGCCTCCAGAAACGCGCAGTCCTATGCGCCCGACCACACGGCGGCCCCCTGGGCTGCTTGGAATCCCGCAGCGGCAGCCCCACAGACCTTCCCCGTGTCCCCACAGGCCTGCGCTGTAACACGGCCCGCTAACTCCGTCGGGTCCTGCTGTTTCTTCTGCGGGCAGGCGAAGCATCCCCGCTAGCGCTGCCCGGCACACACCTCCACCTGCAAAGTGTGCGGCAAGAAGGGCCATTTTGTGGGGGTATGCTAGGCACGAGCCGTGGCCGCGGTCTCCAGCGACTCCGGACCGGCGCGGCAACCCTCCCTTCGGGCCCCGGGCGGCCAACACTCACCGCCACCCCCCTATCCTAGGGCCACTTGCGACCCAGGGGCCCTGCCATCTTGCCCCTCGGACACAACGCTGGACAGATGGGCGTCGCCATTTTGTCCATCCCCGCCGCCATTTTGTCCATCCCCGACCACCATGGGCGACCCATGGGAGACGCCATCTTGGATGGGGTCCCAGGCCCTCAGCATGGCCGACTACACGCTGCCCTATCAAAACCCGCAACTACTTCATCTGGCCTCGGTGACTCTGGACCAAAATTGACCTCGGACACTCGCAACAGCAATGTCGACGGTCTTCATCAACGGCCACGAGACGTCTTGCCTGATCGAATCTGGGAGCACAGAAAGCTTTATACACCCCGACACGGTAAGGCGCTGTTCACTTGTTACCCACCCTGTAAACCAAAGAATCTCCCTGGCCTCCGGGTCACACTCGGTGGAGATAAAGGGGTTCTGCCTAGCAAACCTCACTGTCCAAGGCAGGACATTCAACAAGTTCCGCCTTTATGTCCTGCCGCACCTCTGTGGGGCTACACTCCTGGGGTTGGACTTCCAATGTAACTTGCAAAGCCTGACCTTTAAATTCGGCGGCCCGATACCCCCCCTTACTGTCTGCGGCCTCGCGACCCTTAAGGTCGACCCGCCTTCCCTGTTTGCGAACCTCACCCCGGATTGCAAACCCGTCGCCACCAGGAGCAGACGGTACAGTGCCCAGGACCGGACCTTCATCAGGTCAGAGGTCCAAAGGCTACTGAAGGAAGGGGTCATTGAAGCTAGCAACAGTCCCTAGAGAGCTCAAGTAGTGGTGGTAAAGACCGGGGCGAAACATAGGATGGTCATTGACACGTTTACGCAGCTGGACGCGTACCCTCTCCTCCGCATATCCGACCTGGAAACAGGATCGCGCAATACAAGGTCTTCTCCACGGTGGATCTCAAGTCCGCCTACCATCAGCTACCCCTCCGTACTAGTGACCGCAAATACACTGCCTTCGAAGCAGATGGGCGGCTCTATCAATTTTTAAGGGTTCCCTTGGTGTCACTAATGGGGTCTCGGTCTTCCAACGCGAGATGGACCGAATGGTTGATCGGTACGGCTTACGCGCAACGTTCCCGTATCTTGATAACGTCACCATCTGCGGCCATGACCAGCAGGACCACGACACCAATCTCCGAAAATTTCTGCAGACTGCGAAAATCCTTAACTTAACATATAATCAGGATAAATGCGTATTTAGCACCGACCGCCTAGCCATCCTCGGCTATGTGGTGCGAAATGGAGTTATAGGCCCCGACCCTGAAAGCATGCGCCCCCTTATGGAATTCCCCCTCCCTCACTGCTCCAAGGCCCTGAAGCGCTGCCTCGGGTTTTTCAGTTATTACGCCCAGTGGGTCCCTAACTACGCAGACAAAGCCCGACCCCTAATCCAGTCCACAACCTTTCCCCTGTCAACGGAGGCCCGCCAGGCCTTCAGCCGCATCAAAGCAGACATTGCAAAGGCCACGATGCGCGCCATCGACGAGTCCCTCCCCTTCCAGGTCGAGAGCGATGCGTCTGACGTAGCTCTGGCCGCCACCCTCAACCAAGCAGGCAGACCCGTGGCCTTCTTCTCCCGTACCCTCCATGCTTCCGAAATTCGCCATTCCTCGGTCGAAAAAGAGGCACAAGCCATAGTAGAAGCTGTACGACATTGGAGGCATTACCTGGCCGGCAGGAGATTCATTCTCCTCACTGACCAACGGTCGGTGGCGTTCATGTTCGATAATGCACAGCGGGGCAAGGTAAAAAACGACAAGATCTTGCGGTGGAGGATCGAACTCTCCACCTACAACGACCGTCCTGGGAAGCTAAACGAGCCTCCTGATGCCCTGTCCCGCGGCACATGTGCCACTGCACAAGTGGACCGCCTCTGAGCCCTCCACGAGGACCTCTCCCACCCGGGGGTCACTCTTTTTTCCATTTCATTAAGACCCGCAACCTGCTCTACTCCATCGAGGAGGTCAGGACAGTCACCAGGGACTGCCAAATCTGCGCAGAGTGCAAACCGCACTTCTACCGGCCAGAGAGGGCACACCTGATAAAGGCTTCCCATCCCTTTGAACGCCTCAGCATGGACTTCAAAGGCCTCCTCCCCTCCACCGACCGCAACACGTATTTCCTGAACGTGATTGACGAGTACTCCCAGTTCCCATTCGCCATCCCCTGCCCCGACATGACCGCAACCACCGTCATCAAGGCCCTCCAGGGTATCTTTACACTGTTCGGTTTCCCCGCGTACATACACAGTGATAGGGGGTCCTCCTTTATGAGCGATGAACTGCGTCAATTGCTGCTGAACAGGGGCATTGACTCAAGCAGGACGACCAGTTACAACCCCCGGGGAAATGGGCAGGTAGAGAGGGAGAACGGAACGGTCTGGAAGACCGTTCTACTGGCCCTACGATCCAGGAATCTCCTAGTCTCCCGCTGGCAAGAAGTCCTCCCGGAGACCCTCCACGCCATCCGGTCTCTGCTCTGTACAACTACCAACCAGACACCTCATGAACGTCTCCTTGTCTTCCCCAGGAAGTCCTTCTCCGGGACCTCGTTCCCAACCTGGCTAGCAACAACCGGACCCATCCTGCTTCGGAAGCACGTGCGGGCGCACAAGTCGGACCCGTTGGTCGAGAGGGTCCACCTGCTGCACGCTAACCCCTAGTACGCCTACGTGGCGTGCCCTGACGGCCGGCAAGATACAGTCTCCCTTCGGTACCTGGCGCCCGCCGGAACCCCAGCGTACCCAAACCATTACACCCCCCCCCCCCCCCACAGCACCTCACTGGAGGGTCAGTACTCCTGCCGCTCCTGCCTAGGCCCTCCCACCCACCAACACCCCCTACAGGCGCCCTCTCGTGTCAACTGTTTGCCCCACCAGCGCCGTCTAGGGGTGACGAAGCTGCCATGGAGGCCGAGGCCACGCTCCCGGAGTCGCAGACACCCGGACCCCCACCAGAATCACGACCGAAGCCCAGACGATCCAGGAGGACGACCAGGCTACCCGACCGACTGATTGCTTCACTGTAACTGTAACTGTAAACGAACACTGAATGTAGATATCTTCCACGCTTGTAAATATTCTCGACAACTCTGTAAAGAGGTATCACGTTCCCTCCATATCTGATCATATCATGTTAGATGAAATTGTAACCACTGACCACCGCTCCCGCCGGACTCTTTTTTTAACAGGGGGTGAATGTGGTATTATCAGGTATTACAGTATTGCAGTACCCGAGAGGCTGAAAACCATTGGTTAAACCTAGGAGTTTACCATTGGCTGTTTGGTACGTAGCTCCGACCTGATGGGCAGGGTATAAGAACCGGTGCCGCCCCAGCACCCTCATTTCTGGACCGAAGCTGCTGGGGAACAGTTCTAGTCGATTAAAGCCTTCAGTTATGTTACTACCTCGTCTTTGATTGTAATTGATCGCGCGCGCATCAGTAGCCACACTCCAAACACTGCTGACCAGTAACTGCTGCATCATGTCTACCTCCCTTAATTGAACAGATAAGCAAAGACAAATAATGGGAGTCTTGGATGCACATTTTGAACTCTGAGTGGATGTTCCATATGAACATTATGTATTCAACTCTAGAGTTCAGACCGAGAACAAAATTATGAATTGTATTTCACTGTAATATCACAACTAATAAATCATGTGAATTTGGCAACTAAATTATGATCTGATTAAAGATAGATTGGGCTGAGGTGTAAGACCCCTCAGTGAGAAATCTTCTACCACAAGATGAGGAACTGACACTAAAGAAAGAGATTGATGCGTGTCGAAATGTATAAGTTGTGAAACATCGGCTCGAGCATACATATTGCTCAGAAGACTAGATATACATTATGCTGTGAGACAGTTCAAGGCCAAAGATTGGATCGATCACAGACCAAGACTAGGATGCAACTCCTGCGGAGCACAGCATGCACAGGAAAAGAAGAATTGCCCAGCATGGGGAAAGTAGTGTTTTACCTGCAAGAAGCAAAATAATTTCACACACAAGTATTTGACCAGAACAAAGCATAATAAGCCTTTGCAGATCGGCACTGGAGAGATATCAGAAGATGTGTCTAATGAAGAACAATAGATAATACGATTTCTGGTGGCGGCGATGTGCTGAGAGCACGCACATCAGGTGGCTCTCCTCCCAATCAGACTCAACAAAGTAAATTTATTGGAAATTTCGGCCGAAAAACCCACCAAAACTCACCCGAGTACAAAGGACACAGGAGAAGAACATGCCTGGCAACAGTAAACTGAGGTGACGGCAAGTTATCAGGAGCAGCAGCGAAGGAAAGGGCAGGAACAGTGGGAGAGCAGACAGGCGGCCCCACGAGGCGAGGTGGAGACTCAGACGAACCAGGAGGGGGAAAGGTCGGCCAACCAAAAGCGGAGCAGGAGCAGGAGCAGGACGCGACACCTCCTCCCCCAGCACAGGGGGATGAATGGAGGAATGTGCTAAAAAAGGAGCTGAACGCCATGAAAGAATCGGTCAGGATGGAGCTCCACATGATGATGAAGGAGGTGATGTCGGAGGTGACAAACACCATGCAGCGCACCATTGAAGCCCTGGGACGGAAGGTAGAGGCACAGGAATGAATGATCCTGGATCTGGAGAAAGCAGCTACGGACCAGAGCGACAGGAGTGTAGCTCTGTGTGGTGAGCCACGTATGGCTACGTAAGGCTGTTGTATATATGTTCTACTGTTCTATTAGTATTGTTATCTCCACTGTTGTATATACTTATTGTTATTGCTGTTCTGTTATTGGTTGTTGCTGTTGTACTGTTGGAATGTTAGTATTGGTGCTGCTGTTGGCTCCGCCTGTGACTCCGCCCAGCTGTGGGGGTATAAAGCCTGTTGACCTGGGTCAGCCCTGCAGTGCGGGAGGAGCTACAGGTCGGCACATATTTAGCTTATTAAAGCATCGGTTCACTGCTTCTCAGCGTCTCGTCTGAATTGATGTCTATCAATTTAATAAGCTAAAATTTTGATAATGGATGCTGCTCTCAAACCTGAACGTCTCGAACTGGACCAGCAGGCTGCTGAAGCACCGGCTATCTTTGAGCATTGGCTCAGCTGCTTCGAGGCCTACCTTGAACCCTCGACTGCTGCGGTTTCCCCGGCACTCAAGCAACGTCTCCTCAACGCCCGGGTGAGCCACCGGATTTTCCAGATAATCCAAGATGCGGGCTCATATACGGAGGCTGTAGATGTACTCAAGGAACAGTTTGTGAGTCTGGTCAACGAGGTCCTCGCCCGACACCTCCTCACCACGCGGCGTCAGCGCCAGGGTGAGTCGCTCACGGAGTATCTTCATGAGTTGAGGGTACTCACCCGCAGTTGTAACGGCCAGGCGGTCTCTGCATCGGAGCATTCGGAGCTAATGATTCGGGACACTTGTGTGGCTGGAGTCCGGTCCAGCTATGTCCGGCAGCGCCTCCTCGAGAAAGGGGCTCTCGACCTCAAGGCGACAGTGAAGCTGGCGACCTCATTAGAAGTGGCTTTCCAAAGCCTCGAACCCTTCCCGTCTGACCTCGCGGCATCCTCGGGGACGTCAGAGGCGAAGCCATCACCCGACCCAGGTGTATCTCACTCCTGCGCTGCACGGCTGCCGGCCAGCTCTGGAGGACCTTGCTGTTATTTCTGCAGGCAGGGCCCGCATCCCCGGCAGCGCTGCCCAGCAACGCAGTGCTATGTGTAATGAGTGCGGCAAGAAAGGTCATTTTGCGAAGGTATGTCTGAGCCGCTCTAAAGCCCCAAAATCGAAAGCCGGTCGGCCTGAGGCTCACAGACCCCACAACGTGGCATCTTGCCTGCCGGGACCGCCCCTTCCGACGCGTCATCCGCCGCGTGCGACCCATGGAGGACGCCACCTTGGTCGTCGTCGCCGACGCGGCCCACCACGTGCGACCAGTGGGTGCAGCCATCTTGGCCGACATCGTCGACACCGCCATTTTGTGATCACGCTGCTGCCACAGATAGTCCTTCGCATTACCTCAGCTCGGTCCAGCTCGACCAGTCCCGGTCTTACCATCTGCGAAATTAGATGATGGCTGTCAAACTCAACGGGCAGGAGGAGTCCTGCCTCTTCGACTCCGGGAGCACAGATAGCTTTGTCCACCCGGTTATGGTAAGGCACAGCGCCCTCCAGGTCCTCGCCGTCTCGCAGACTATATCCCTCACGTCCGGTTCGCACTCCGCACAGATCCGGGGGTATTGCGTCGCAAACCTGTCAATACAAGGCGTAGAGTACATTAACTTTAAGCTCTACGTCCTCCCTCATCTCTGCGCTCCCCTCCTGCTCGTGTTAGATTTCCAGGGCAACCTCAGAAACCTGACACTAAAATTCGGGGGACCCCTGCCCCCTTTCACGATCTGTAGCCTTGCAACCCTGAAGGTCACCCCTCCCTCGCTCTTCGCGAACCTCACCCCAGACTGTAAGCCCGTCCCCACCCGGAGCGCTCAGGACAGGGCCCTCATCAGGTCAGAGGTTCAGCGGCTCCTGAAGGAAGGGATCATCGAGGCCAGCAACAACCCCTGGAGAGCGCAAGTGGTGGTCGTCCGGACCGGGGAAAAGAACCGGATGGTAGTCGACTACAGTCAGATGATCAACCGATACATGCAGCTCGATGCGTGCCCCCTCCCACGCATATCTGATATGGTCAATCAGATTGCGCAGTATCGAGTCTTCTCTAAGGTAGACTTGAAGTCCGTACCACCAGCTCCCTATCCAGCTGGAAGACCGCCAGTACACTGCCTTCGAGGCAGATGGCCACCTCTTCCATTTCCTCAGGGTTCCCTTCGGCGTCACCAACGGGGTTTTGGTCTTCCAACGAACAATGGACCGAATGGTGGACCAGTACGGGCTGCGGGCCACGTCCCTGTACTTGGATAATGTCACCATCTGCAGCCATGACCTGCAGGACAATGACGCGAACCTAGACAAATTCCTCCGCACCGCCCGACTCCTTAATTTAACGAGAAAAGTTTAAAGATTGACTTTGTAAGTTTGAAGCAGATGTTGGACAGAGGGGAAATAGCAAAAATTAAATGGGTCGAGAGTAGCTATCAATTGTCTGACTGTTTTACGAAAAGAGGGGCTAGTTCACAGAAACCTTTGGATATTGTTAATGAAGGGCGCCTGTTTCTGTGACTTTGTTTTTTTTCCTTCCAAAACTGAAAAAAAAAAGAAGGGTGGAAATTAAGTGTGTTTTTGAGTTTCTTTTAATTTTGTTTGCACCAAGTTATTTTTTTTCTCCAAGGAAGGGGAGACTGTTAAGGACTGGGTTAAGAGACATTCCAACTAAATGTCTCATTTATGTTAAGTATCCAATAATTGATACTGATATGTAAAGAAGCTTAACGTGGCCTTTGGAGCATGTGATGTCATGATAGAGTTTTTGTTAAAGGAAAATAAAGGTGTTTGTGAGAAGGAGCAGTACCTATGACTCTTTATACAACAGCAGCTAAATGGCTATCAGTCACCATCTTAAATCGATCGACTCTCTTACAGTGAATATTCTGATCCTTCCCCAATCAAGGTACCAGATTCCATCCACATTGATGCTCAATAATCAGCAACCTGAGAAATGACAAACTCAGATGCCTAAAGCACATTCCGTTGATCCAAAATGATGAATCTTAATTGCAATTTCCTAACCGTCGAAGAATTTTTCACAATGGAATCTATAACCTGCGCTCAAAGTTTATTGACCGCATATAGGCAGATTATTGTCGATAACCTCTTATTGATTAACTGCGAAGCAAGATAAAGACCTTGCTTGTCGCCGTCTAGAATATGCTATCCTTTGCAGGGTATTGAGAGCTGTTAGGTGGAGTGTTATTCCCAAATTGTTAAGAGGCTGTGTGTTTAAAGGCTTCCTACCATCACAAAGAGAAGTGTTTGTTACATTGGTGCTAAATCCAGGATGGCAACTGCAATTGAAGCTTCCAATTGCATTGGTGCAAATTTGGTGACAGGTTGATGTGTTGGTTGCACATTCATTGATATCTGCAAAAAACATATCCAGTTATTCCTTGTTGAGCTGGATTCAAATTTGACCACTAATTAACCTCTTTTTGTTCAATGGTGATACAATAGAAAGAGCATTTTTGCAGCCGTCTAGACTATGTTGGACATTGAGAGTGTTTTGACTAAGTGTATTTAGCAATTCAAACATTTCTGAGAATCTATTGTTTGATGATTTCCTACCATCACAAAGAGAAGTGTTTGTCACATTGGTGCTAAATCCAGCATGGCAACTGCAATTGAAGCTTCCAATTGTATTGGTGCAGGTTTGTTGACAGGTTGACATGTTGGTTGCACATTCATCAATATCTGCGGAAAAAAGTCCATTCATGAGTGTCTCAGGGTCAATTTTAGACCGATGAGAACTTGCAACTGACATTTTGTTATTCATACCAAGCCTAGGTAAGGCTCACAAGGAAAAAATATGTATCCAGTTATTCCTTGTTCAGCTTGATTCGCATGTGACCACTCATTTTTAATCTACATCACACACGTCCAGCACATCCTTCAGAAATCTATCGTGTTAGATTCTTCTGTTATTCAATGATAAATATAGTTGGTTTTGCATTTCCCACAAAAAGAGAGTTTGGTTACATTGTTCCCAAATAATTTTTACGGTTTTATTTTCTTTGAGGCTTTCCATCTGCCCTCCATAGCCGACAAAGTTGCAGTTGCCCTTCAGAGTAAGGGACAAAAATATTCATTATTGGCAAATCCATTGTGCAAAAACCATGTCCATAATGAGAGATAGATTATCGTTTTAATAATCTCCCTGAATGGCTGAATTACCCAAATACAAACCATTTCATGAACAATATGTTTAATTTCAAACATACATTCTTTTTTGGCAAGTCATGTTTCTTGGTGCTCTATTGAAATTCAAATTGCGCACTTCTTACTGCATAAGATTGAGAGACGTGCAATAACGCAAGCTGTGCAGAAATGAGCAGTGGTCTCAAGACAAGATCACTGTGTCTAATGTATCGATTCTCTTTGCCAGCTGTTCTGCTCCTGTCATGATTAAGTTACAATAATACAACGCCCACTGATTCTAAACAATAAGCATCCCTAAAATTTGTCAAGTCCAGAAGGACAAAACGCATGACATTGATCAGAAATTCTGAATCATAATTGTAATTTTCTGGCAGTATATGAATTTACCACAATGGAAACTGCAATGTGCAATCAAAATATCATTAATGCGTATCGGTAGATAATTGCTGTTAGCCTCTTTTTGTTTTAATGGTGAAACAATAGAAAGAGAATTTTAGCAGCTGCCTAGAATATTCTGGACATTGAGAGTGTTTTGACTTTGCGTATTTATCAAATCAAACGTTTCTGAGAATCTGAATGATTGAAGATTTCCTACCATCACAAAGAGAAGTGTTTGTCACATTGGTGCTAAATCCAGGATGGCAACTGCAATTGAAGCTTCCAATTGTATTGGTGCAGATTTGTTGACAGGTTGACGTGTTGGTTACGCATTCATCGATATCTGTGGAAAAAAGTCCAGTTATGAGTGTCTCAGGGTCAATTTTAAACCTAGGGGAACTTGCAACTGGCATTTTGGTATTCATACCGGACCCAGGTAAGGCTCACAACCACCAGGTTAAGAGTCTTGGCCAATGGCAGCAACATTCATTTTCAATGCTGATCGGAAGGGAACTATTAATGAAAGGCACGAGGGTCATTTGTCCACCACTATTCTAAGAAAAGGATTTGTATTTCATTGCTCGTATTTTTTTTGGCCTGCCTATATTCAATTTTCACTAGAATTGAAATTAGACACTCTTATAGATCAACGGAAGTGCGCGATGCTGTGTTGAAATGAGCAGAGGTCTCGGACTGATAACTATGACAAATTTATCGATTCTCTTGCAGTGAACATTCTGATCCTTCCGCGATGAGGGTACCACATTCCATCCACATTGATGCTCAATAACCTCTTGTTGTTTTGCTGAGAAGCAACAGAAAGACCTTGGGCTAGATTCTTCGTTCCTGAGACCTAGTGTTGACGTCAGCTCAGGATTCGTGGAATTCCATGACAGCAAAACTGGTGCTGCACCTGGACCAATTCAGCGACTGTTAAGGGGCGAGCAGCGGTGCCACTTGGACATTCAGGAGGTTGACAAGCTGCAGCCGCATATGCATACTTCATAGAATCATAGAATCATAGAATTTACAGGGCAGAAGGAGGCCAGTTGGCCCATCGGGTCTGCACCAGCTCTTGGAAAGAGCACCCTCCCTAAGCCCACACCTCTGCCCTATCCCCGTAACCCAGTAACCTCACCCAATCTTTTTGGACACTAAGGGCAATTTAGCATGGCCAATTCACCTAACCTGCACATCTTTGGACTGTGGGAGGAAACCGGAGCACCCGGAGGAGACCCATACAAACATGGGGAGAACATGTCCACACAGACAGTGGCCCAAGCCAGGACTCGAACCTAGGACACTGGAGCTGTGAAGCAACTGTACTAGCCACTGTGCTAGTGTGCTGCCCACACATATCATCCCAGCCAAGAAGATGGCAGTGAGGAGGACATCTCCACAGCAGGATGCTAAGCTGGAGACCCTCCAGGACGCTAGGGAGGAGAGGCGGGCAACCTAATACCACGGCCCGGAAGGAGGCCGCCAGTTGCCGTCGTCTGCCATGCCTCACCATAGATAGCAGAGGCGGTCATGCCATGGGCAATACCATCCGAACCGGCATGCAGTCCCAGAAGAAACTGCACAACCTCCACAGGGCAGCCAGAGTGAGTAGGCCACACTGTGCTCCTGGCACTAACCGCCGTCCCAAACAGTCATGACCCCATCCGCCACACCACCACCCCCGCAACACCCCCACCCCCACCCTCACCCCGACCCCCATACTATCCTCACCACCACTCTCCCCCTACCCTCATCACCACCCTCATCTCCACTCCCACCCTCACCACCACCCCACACCACCCTCACCACCACTCTCACCCCACCCTCACTCCCACCCTCACCACCACTCTCACCCCACCCTCATCACCACCCCCACAACACCCTCAGCCCCTCCCTCACCACAACCCACAACACCCCCACACCACACTCATCACCACCCACACCTCCATCCTCACCACCACCCTCACCTCCAACCTCACCACCACCCTCAACTACACCCTCACCCTCAATCCCACCCTCATCCTTACCACCACCCCCCACGCCACCCTCAATTACGCCCTCACCGTCAATCCCACCCTCATCCTCACCACCACCCCGCACGCCACCCTCAACTACACCCTCACCCTCAATGCCACCCTCATCCTCACCACTACCCCGTACGCCACCTTCAACTACACCCTCACCCTGAATCCCACCCTCATCCTCACCACCACTCCCCACACCACCCTCAAATACACCCTCACTCTTAATCCCAACCTCATCCTCACCACCACCTCCCATACCACCCTCAACACCACCCTCAGCAACCCCCCACACCACCATCCCAACACCCTCACCACCACACAGACACCCTCACCACCCCCCCACAACACCATCCCACACCACCTTCACCCCACCCTCATGACCACCCTCACCTTCACCCTCACCACCGCCCTCACCACCCACAACACCCATCACACTACCACCCATACACCACCCCATTCCACCCTCATCACCACATCCACCCCACCCTCACCACCATACTCAAAACCATCCCCACCCTCACCACCACCCCCACACCGTCCTCACTCTCAACCCCACCCTCACCCCCCCCCCCACCACACTTACCGTCAATACCACCCTCATCACCACACTTACACTCAATCCCACCCTCATCCTCGCTACAACCCTCACCCCCCCACCCTCACTCCTACACCACTCCACGCAGAGCAGCTCGGACGGCAGCCCTCGATCAGAGATTCTGGACACCCCCGGAGCTCGGGCCAATTTTGACACAGATTTCCCATCACAGCTGTCTCCAACACCCTCCACCATCCCAGAGCCACTCACCTTGGTTGGGCCCCTAGGACACTCTCTGGTGTGAACAACACAGAGCATCATGTGGAGATAAGAACACCCAAGGGGGCGGACGGTTAGAGGGTGGGCTGACCCCAGGAAGTAGCTGCCGTCCAGAGGGTTTTGGGCTTCTGAAACGGACGGTCCCATCAATTGTGGAGATGCGGTCGCAGAGCCAGGGACTACACGAGGGGTTGTCAGCGAGCATCCAGTAACTGCAGGTGCAGTTGGAGGAGTCCGACCATGTGCAGGAGCAGGAGGTGGTGCCGACCATGCATGCTATCCCGGCCAACATCACACGGGTGGCGTCCGCGGTAGAGGTATTGGGGCGAGGGATTAGGCTATGCATCAGCATGTCCAAGGCCTGGGGCATTCTGTGCAGGCGCTGGCTGAGGCTTAGGACAAGGCTGCCAAGTAACAGGCAATACTGCCGTGGTGGTGGTTGGAATGGAGCCCCCGATGATTGTCCGTGGGGGAATGTGGGTATATTTCATCCCGGTGAGGACCCTCCGCTGATTGTCTTTGGGGCGTGTCTCGGGTTATTGTCGGGCTGGAGGGAACCCCTGTTGAGTGTCCAGGACAGGGTGGGGGAGAGTGAAACTTAAGTTCTGATCAGGCCGCCCTTTAATGATGGCGCCCCGATCTCTGTAGAGCCGGATGCCGACTCCGTTAGGCCCTACTCCTGCAGGGGGACAGTGTAAACCACACCCACTCACTTACTTTCTTTAAAGAGACTCGAGATCTGGAGAGAAAACTTTGTGCAACTGACCAGCTTCAGGACAGTTTTCAGTCTGAGCTGACATTTTGAAAAATAAAATTCCACCCCTAATATTTATTCATGATGTCTTTGCGTTTTTGCAGTTTCAAAATCTTGTTAGTTCATCTGTGATGCTGAGACAACAAATTAATAGTTTTAAATTCAATCAGAGGCTGGAATTCTCCCATCTGGGTTTGCTTGGTAAGGCGTGGTGGGTTTGTATGTGGTGATGAAGAGTTTCGATGGTCAGTGGTGGGGGGATGGGCTAGCTGGTGGCTTGGAGGGTGGGGGGGGGGGGCGCTAGTCAGGGGGGGAAATGGTAGTGTTACCCAGGAGTTTGAAATGGTTTTCCGACTTGTCTAATTTTTCCTGTGTAATTATTCTGCTCAGAGAATCTGAACCAACTGTAACATTCAATTAAAATCAAACATTCAGAGGATTGCAGGAGCAAGGCAATTGTCCAATGGAAATTTAAACATTCCCAGCAATTCACATGCAATGGTTTTCGGGGAACGTCTGGGCAATCCCATTGCATATTCTGAGGTATCTTCAAGTATAACCCTCTGAACATTGGAACATCTGGGCCGATAAAGCTAAAAGTATCACTTGAGTCCTTATCCTAACACACCTCCACACACTCCCAATGCCTTTTTATGCCAATTCATGCCATCTCATACCTTTCCACCCATGCCCAGTTGACTCTTTATACTGTTCATGCTAGACTATTTCCCTCCGTCCATCCACAAATTTCACTCCCATTCTACATGCCAAACTATGCACTTCAATGCCCATTTACCCAGTATAAACCCTGTACAGAACCAATAAACCCATTAATATCAATGCCATGTGTCAAAACACTTCTAACCAAGTCATTCATTCATAACTTTCTATAAAAACTCCTTTTTCGACAACCCAAAAATATGTCAAACAACCAGAAAGTGCAAGTAATTGATACCGATGTTCCTTGCATAAATAAACATTGAGCAATGAAGAATTAGATCTCAGAGAGGAAGCTGTCAATCAAGCAATATTTTTCATTGAGTGCAGCTATTTCAACAGACTAATGGGTGTCTGCTCTTTCAGTCATACCTCAATGTGCATTCTGGATTTCTAGAAAATGTTAATAATGAGACGATCAGACCTCAATGTTATTCCTGAGTAAATCTGATATCAACCTCTGGCATGAAGAAGTAAATTTAAAACATCAGGAGTTTCAATCAAATATAACCTACTCTCCAGAAAATATGCTATTGCATTCTTCACAGATAAAATCAACATAAAAATAACGAATTTGTTGTGAACATCACCTAATTACCACTTTTCACAGTCCAAAGCCCCTGATAAAGCTAATCCGTGTTCAGTCACGTGGAACTAGCCATTTAATGGCACATTCTGTCAGTAACCAGCCAGGAGCTGAAAAACTAATTTTACAAGCATGGAGACTCATTCTCCCAAAAGAAGATTTTGAAAACTGAGACTGGAATTGAGGACGTTTGTCTCAATATACAATATTGTTCTTCATTCTATGTTGACAATATTCACACGAGATTACACTGAAAAATGTTTCTTATGTTTCTGATCAAAGTCATCCTGCAATTGGTTTCTTTCCAGAACATAGCGTATAAAACACCTCAGAATGACAATTTCCTTGCTTCTTACCTCCTGTTGTTGAACTGATTGCTGTTGTTATGGACTCACTTGTCGGTGGCTGAGTGGAACTCTCTATAGTTGTTGGTTTTGTTGTACTTGCTGCTATTGTTGGGAGTGTAAATATTGAGGTTGTTGTTGTTGACAGTACAGGTCTAGCAGATGTCTCAGCAGGAGTGCTTGTAGGATCAGTTGATGTAGCTGTAGAAACAAGATGAAACTTTAGTCGTTAAAGATAAAATGAGCTTATTTTAAACTGATCCTACATAAATTCCATGATGGTAATCCTGAAAAATGTGGGGGTGAGTTTCATCTTGTGATTGTTGTCAGAGGAATGGTGACGCAGGTCGAAAACCCAGAGAGAATTGGAAAAGTTGATTCTCTCCGGAGAGATCGCATTTCCTGACTTTCCTCGCCCCCCTCCGGCGACCAATGCTCCTTTGTTGGAGAATTACAAGGGACTCTGTGATCAGATTGAACTAACGTATCTGAGCGTAAAGAGAAATGCCGAGGCATAGAGAAATGGATGGATCGTGCAAAGACCTTCTTGTTCAAAGAGTCTATCAATCGAGAAGGATTCTAGGTGGAGGAAGAACTAAAGTGGACTATGTTATTATACCTGTTTGTGTGTGTTGTTTTTTTTTGAAGCGATAAAGTATATTTACTGTCTGCATTTCTGAAAGAAAAGTGAAAAGGTGAAAAATGAAACCATCTTGAAGTTGATGGTTTATATCTTTCTTGGGGGGAGGTGTCATGGGAATGTCACTTTAAGAAATGTTTGTCTGCTCAAGTGGCTGCAGTGATGTCAGAGTGTGGGTGGAGCTGAGCTCTGGCTCTGCGTTATGGTTTTGCTTTGAGGAAAAGCTTGAGTGTGTCTGTGTTTTTCTTTTGTTTTAGTGTTCGAGCTGAAGCCAGCCAAAGAAGGTGTAATTTCGATCTCTCTGCAATCTAAAGACTATCTCTAGATCATTTGGTGAATTCAGAGTGATAACTGCTCTCAGTAGAGAACTTAAACCTGATGTGCTTCTGTAAAAAGGATTTTTGTCTTATGGATTTTAAAAGGAAAGTTTAAGGATTACTTTGAATGTTGTATTCTTTGGGGGGTGTATTTGAATTGATGGTTGCTAAGATGTTCACTGTATGTTTTAAAAAGGTTAATTGAGTTCATAGAATAAACATTGTTTTGCTTTTAAAATGACTTGTAAATTTCTGCTGCACCACACCTGTAGTTGGCCGTGTGCTCCCCATACCACAATCTCGTAAAAGTCATGGTTCAGGTGAAATCCATGATACACTTTGGAGTTCGCTAAACCCTGGCCGATAACAACAGATAGTGTCAACATAAAATTCAATAATTTATTGTGAACATCACCTCTTCATCACTTTTCATAGTTTAAAGCCCATGATAAAGCTAATTCCTGTTGAGTCATGTGTAACTAGCTTCTAATGGCGCATTCTGCCAATTACCTGCCAGGAGCTGAAAAACTAATTTTACAAGCAGGGAGATTTATTCTCCCAAAAGAAGATTTTCAAAACTGAGACTTGAATTGAGGACTTTTGTCTCCAGAGGCTGCTAAACATTGTAGACATTATTTCCTGCTCTTTGAGCAACAAATTGCTGATGGAGACAGGTTCACAGCTAAGCCTTGTTGTTGATCTGAACAGTTGTTGCAATTGTCATGTGATGGTCATGAATGGTGAAGAGTTGCTACCTGTATAAGTTGTTACTGAAGTGACTAAAGATACATTTCAGGGCCATAATGTAGTCATTTATGTTTTGCAGAACTAAATGGTTTCCATTGTTGCAATGTTTGGTGTGACTGTCAGAAAAAATAGATGAAGCAGTATGTGGTACTGTAACTAAGGCGTTTTGGACTGGGCTTTTTTAAAATGTGTCAGGAGGAGCTCGGCATATTTCAAACTGGCAGGTTCTCCAATAATGTTCTCATACAATATTGTTCTTCATTCTATGTTGACAATATTCACACGAGATTACACTGAAAAATGTTTCTTATGTTTCTGATCAAAGTCATCCTGCAATTGGTTTCTTTCGAGAACATAGCGTATAAAACACCTCAAAATGACAATTTCCTTGCTTCTTACCTCCTGTTGTTGAACTGATTGCTGTTGTTATGGACTCACTTGTCGGTGGCTGAGTGGAACTCTCTATAGTTGTTGGTTTTGTTGTACTTGCTGCTATTGTTGGGAGTGTAAATGTTGAGGTTGTTGTTGTTGACAGTACAGGTCTAGCAGATGTCTCAGCAGGAGTGCTTGTAGGATCAGTTGATGTAGCTGTAGAAACAAGATGAAACTTTAGTCGTTAAATATAAAATGAGCTTATTTTTACCTGATCCGACATAAATACCATGATGGTAATCCTGAAAAATGTGGGGGTGAGTTTCATCTTGTGATTGCTGTCAGAGGAATGGAGACGCAGGTCGAAAACCCAGAGAGAATTGGAAAAGTTGATTCTTTCCGGAGAGATTGCATTTCCTGATTTTCCTCGCCCCCCCTCCGGCGACCAATGCTCCTTTGGTGGAGAATTACAAGGGACTCTGTGATCAGATTGAACTAACGTATCTGACCTTAAAGAGAAATGCCGAGGCATAGAGAAATGGATGGATCGTGCAAAGACCTTCTTGTTCAAAGAGTCTATCAATCGAGAAGGATTCTAGGTGGAGGAAGAACTAAAGTGGACTATGTTATTATACCTGTTTGTGTGTGTTGTTTTTTTTTTGAAACGATAAAGTATATTTACTGTCTGCATTTCTGAAAGAAAAGTGAAAAGGTGAAAAATGAAACCATCTTGAAGTTGATGGTTTATATCTTTCTTGGGGGGAGGTGTCATGGGAATGTCACTTTAAGAAATGTTTGTCTGCTCAAGTGGCTGCAGTGATGTCAGAGTGTGGGTGGAGCTGAGCTCTGGCTCTGCGTTATGGTTTTGCTTTGAGGAAAAGCTTGGGTGTGTCTGTGTTTTTCTTTTGTTTTAGTGTTCGAGCTGAAGCCAGCCAAAGAAGGTGTAATTTCGATCTCTCTGCAATCTAAAGACTATCTCTAGATCATTTGGTGAATTCAGAGTGATAACTGCTCTCAGTAGAGAACTTAAACCTGATGTGCTTCTGTAAAAATATTTTTGTCTTATGGATTTTAAAAGGAAAGTTTAAGGATTACTTTGAATGTTGTATTCTTTGGGGGGTGTATTTGAATTGATGGTTGCTAAGATGTTCACTGTATGTTTTAAAAAGGTTAATTGAGTTCATAGAATAAACATTGTTTTGCTTTTAAAATGACTTGTAAATTTCTGCTGCACCACACCTGTAGTTGGCCGTGTGCTCCCCATACCACAATCTCGTAAAAGTCATGGTTCAGGTGAAATCCATGATACACTTTGGAGTTCGCTAAACCCTGGCCGATAACAACAGATAGTGTCAACATAAAATTCAATAATTTATTGTGAACATCACCTCTTCATCACTTTTCATAGTTTAAAGCCCATGATAAAGCTAATTCCTGTTGAGTCATGTGTAACTAGCTTCTAATGGCGCATTCTGCCAATTACCTGCCAGGAGCTGAAAAACTAATTTTACAAGCAGGGAGATTTATTCTCTCAAAAGAAGATTTTCAAAATTGAGACTTGAATTGAGGACTTTTGTCTCCAGAGGCTGCTAAACATTGTAGACATTATTTCCTGCTCTTTGAGCAACAAATTGCTGATGGTGACAGGTTCACAGCTAAGCCTTGTTGTTGATCTGAACAGTTGTTGCAATTGTCATGTAATGGTCATGAATGGTGAAGAGTTGCTACCTGTATAAGTTGTTACTGAAGTGACTAAAGATACATTTCAGGGCCATAATGCAGTCATTTATGTTTTGCAGAACTAAATGGTTTCCATTGTTGCAATGTTTGGTGTGACTGTCAGAAAAAATAGATGAAGCAGTATGTGGTACTGTAACTAAGGCGTTTTGGACTGGGCTTTTTTAAAATGTGTCAGGAGGAGCTCGGCATATTTCAAACTGGCAGGTTCACCAATAATGTTCTCATACAATATTGTTCTTCATTCTATGTAGACAATATTCACACGAGATTACACTGAAAAATGTTTCTTATGGTTCTGATCAAAGTCATCCTGCAATTGGTTTCTTTCCAGAACATAGCGTATAAAACACCTCAGAATGACAATTTCCTTGCTTCTTACCTCCTGTTGTTGAACTGATTGCTGTTATTATGGACTCACTTGTCGGTGGCTGAGTGGAACTCTCTATAGTTGTTGGTTTTGTTGTACTTGCTGCTATTGTTGGGAGTGTAAATGTTGAGGTTGTTGTTGTTGACAGTACAGGTCTAGCAGATGTCTCAGCAGGAGTGCTTGTAGGATCAGTTGATGTAGCTGTAGAAACAAGATGAAACTTTAGTCGTTAAATATAAAATGAGCTTATTTTTACCTGATCCGACATAAATACCATGATGGTAATCCTGAAAAATGTGGGGGTGAGTTTCATCTTGTGATTGCTGTCAGAGGAATGGAGACGCAGGTCGAAAACCCAGAGAGAATTGGAAAAGTTGATTCTTTCCGGAGAGATTGCATTTCCTGATTTTCCTCGCCCCCCCTCCGGCGACCAATGCTCCTTTGGTGGAGAATTACAAGGGACTCTGTGATCAGATTGAACTAACGTATCTGACCTTAAAGAGAAATGCCGAGGCATAGAGAAATGGATGGATCGTGCAAAGACCTTCTTGTTCAAAGAGTCTATCAATCGAGAAGGATTCTAGGTGGAGGAAGAACTAAAGTGGACTATGTTATTATACCTGTTTGTGTGTGTTGTTTTTTTTTTGAAACGATAAAGTATATTTACTGTCTGCATTTCTGAAAGAAAAGTGAAAAGGTGAAAAATGAAACCATCTTGAAGTTGATGGTTTATATCTTTCTTGGGGGGAGGTGTCATGGGAATGTCACTTTAAGAAATGTTTGTCTGCTCAAGTGGCTGCAGTGATGTCAGAGTGTGGGTGGAGCTGAGCTCTGGCTCTGCGTTATGGTTTTGCTTTGAGGAAAAGCTTGGGTGTGTCTGTGTTTTTCTTTTGTTTTAGTGTTCGAGCTGAAGCCAGCCAAAGAAGGTGTAATTTCGATCTCTCTGCAATCTAAAGACTATCTCTAGATCATTTGGTGAATTCAGAGTGATAACTGCTCTCAGTAGAGAACTTAAACCTGATGTGCTTCTGTAAAAATATTTTTGTCTTATGGATTTTAAAAGGAAAGTTTAAGGATTACTTTGAATGTTGTATTCTTTGGGGGGTGTATTTGAATTGATGGTTGCTAAGATGTTCACTGTATGTTTTAAAAAGGTTAATTGAGTTCATAGAATAAACATTGTTTTGCTTTTAAAATGACTTGTAAATTTCTGCTGCACCACACCTGTAGTTGGCCGTGTGCTCCCCATACCACAATCTCGTAAAAGTCATGGTTCAGGTGAAATCCATGATACACTTTGGAGTTCGCTAAACCCTGGCCGATAACAACAGATAGTGTCAACATAAAATTCAATAATTTATTGTGAACATCACCTCTTCATCACTTTTCATAGTTTAAAGCCCATGATAAAGCTAATTCCTGTTGAGTCATGTGTAACTAGCTTCTAATGGCGCATTCTGCCAATTACCTGCCAGGAGCTGAAAAACTAATTTTACAAGCAGGGAGATTTATTCTCTCAAAAGAAGATTTTCAAAATTGAGACTTGAATTGAGGACTTTTGTCTCCAGAGGCTGCTAAACATTGTAGACATTATTTCCTGCTCTTTGAGCAACAAATTGCTGATGGTGACAGGTTCACAGCTAAGCCTTGTTGTTGATCTGAACAGTTGTTGCAATTGTCATGTAATGGTCATGAATGGTGAAGAGTTGCTACCTGTATAAGTTGTTACTGAAGTGACTAAAGATACATTTCAGGGCCATAATGCAGTCATTTATGTTTTGCAGAACTAAATGGTTTCCATTGTTGCAATGTTTGGTGTGACTGTCAGAAAAAATAGATGAAGCAGTATGTGGTACTGTAACTAAGGCGTTTTGGACTGGGCTTTTTTAAAATGTGTCAGGAGGAGCTCGGCATATTTCAAACTGGCAGGTTCACCAATAATGTTCTCATACAATATTGTTCTTCATTCTATGTAGACAATATTCACACGAGATTACACTGAAAAATGTTTCTTATGGTTCTGATCAAAGTCATCCTGCAATTGGTTTCTTTCCAGAACATAGCGTATAAAACACCTCAGAATGACAATTTCCTTGCTTCTTACCTCCTGTTGTTGAACTGATTGCTGTTATTATGGACTCACTTGTCGGTGGCTGAGTGGAACTCTCTATAGTTGTTGGTTTTGTTGTACTTGCTGCTATTGTTGGGAGTGTAAATATTGAGGTTGTTGTTGTTGACAGTACAGGTCCAGCAGATGTCTCAGCAGGAGTGCTTGTAGGATCAGTTGATGTAGCTGTAGAAACAAGATGAAACTTTAGTCGTTAAATATAAAATGAGCTTATTTTTACCTGATCCGACATAAATACCATGATGGTAATCCTGAAAAATGTGGGGGTGAGTTTCATCTTGTGATTGCTGTCAGAGGAATGGAGACGCAGGTCGAAAACCCAGAGAGAATTGGAAAAGTTGATTCTCTCCGGAGAGATTGCATTTCCTGATTTTCCTCGCCCCCCTCCGGCGACCAATGCTCCTTTGTTGGAGAATTACAAGGGACTCTGTGATCAGATTGAACTAACGTATCTGAGCGTAAAGAGAAATGCCGAGGCATAGAGAAATGGATGGATCGTGCAAAGACCTTCTTGTTCAAAGAGTCTATCAATCGAGAAGGATTCTAGGTGGAGGAAGAACTAAAGTGGACTATGTTATTATACCTGTTTGTGTGTGTTGTTTTTTTTTGAAACGATAAAGTATATTTACTGTCTGCATTTCTGAAAGAAAAGTGAAAAGGTGAAAAATGAAACCATCTTGAAGTTGATGGTTTATATCTTTCTTGGGGGGAGGTGTCATGGGAATGTCACTTTAAGAAATGTTTGTCTGCTCAAGTGGCTGCAGTGATGTCAGAGTGTGGGTGGAGCTGAGCTCTGGCTCTGCGTTATGGTTTTGCTTTGAGGAAAAGCTTGAGTGTGTCTGTGTTTTTCTTTTGTTTTAGTGTTCGAGCTGAAGCCAGCCAAAGAAGGTGTAATTTCGATCTCTCTGCAATCTAAAGACTATCTCTAGATCATTTGGTGAATTCAGAGTGATAACTGCTCTCAGTAGAGAACTTAAACCTGATGTGCTTCTGTAAAAAGGATTTTTGTCTTATGGATTTTAAAAGGAAAGTTTAAGGATTACTTTGAATGTTGTATTCTTTGGGGGGTGTATTTGAATTGATGGTTGCTAAGATGTTCACTGTATGTTTTAAAAAGGTTAATTGAGTTCATAGAATAAACATTGTTTTGCTTTTAAAATGACTTGTAAATTTCTGCTGCACCACACCTGTAGTTGGCCGTGTGCTCCCCATACCACAATCTCGTAAAAGTCATGGTTCAGGTGAAATCCATGATACACTTTGGAGTTCGCTAAACCCTGGCCGATAACAACAGATAGTGTCAACATAAAATTCAATAATTTATTGTGAACATCACCTCTTCATCACTTTTCATAGTTTAAAGCCCATGATAAAGCTAATTCCTGTTGAGTCATGTGTAACTAGCTTCTAATGGCGCATTCTGCCAATTACCTGCCAGGAGCTGAAAAACTAATTTTACAAGCAGGGAGATTTATTCTCCCAAAAGAAGATTTTGAAAACTGAGACTTGAATTGAGGACTTTTGTCTCCAGAGGCTGCTAAACATTGTAGACATTATTTCCTGCTCTTTGAGCAACAAATTGCTGATGGAGACAGGTTCACAGCTAAGCCTTGTTGTTGATCTGAACAGTTGTTGCAATTGTCATGTAATGGTCATGAATGGTGAAGAGTTGCTACCTGTATAAGTTGTTACTGAAGTGACTAAAGATACATTTCAGGGCCATAATGCAGTCATTTATGTTTTGCAGAACTAAATGGTTTCCATTGTTGCAATGTTTGGTGTGACTGTCAGAAAAAATAGATGAAGCAGTATGTGGTACTGTAACTAAGGCGTTTTGGACTGGGCTTTTTTAAAATGTGTCAGGAGGAGCTCGGCATATTTCAAACTGGCAGGTTCACCAATAATGTTCTCATACAATATTGTTCTTCATTCTATGTTGACAATATTCACACGAGATTACACTGAAAAATGTTTCTTATGGTTCTGATCAAAGTCATCCTGCAATTGGTTTCTTTCCAGAACATAGCGTATAAAACACCTCAGAATGACAATTTCCTTGCTTCTTACCTCCTGTTGTTGAACTGATTGCTGTTGTTATGGACTCACTTGTCGGTGGCTGAGTGGAACTCTCTATAGTTGTTGGTTTTGTTGTACTTGCTGCTATTGTTGGGAGTGTAAATGTTGAGGTTGTTGTTGTTGACAGTACAGGTCTAGCAGATGTCTCAGCAGGAGTGCTTGTAGGATCAGTTGATGTAGCTGTAGAAACAAGATGAAACTTTAGTCGTTAAATATAAAATGAGCTTATTTTTACCTGATCCGACATAAATACCATGATGGTAATCCTGAAAAATGTGGGGGTGAGTTTCATCTTGTGATTGCTGTCAGAGGAATGGAGACGCAGGTCGAAAACCCAGAGAGAATTGGAAAAGTTGATTCTTTCCGGAGAGATTGCATTTCCTGATTTTCCTCGCCCCCCCCTCCGGCGACCAATGCTCCTTTGGTGGAGAATTACAAGGGACTCTGTGATCAGATTGAACTAACGTATCTGACCTTAAAGAGAAATGCCGAGGCATAGAGAAATGGATGGATCGTGCAAAGACCTTCTTGTTCAAAGAGTCTATCAATCGAGAAGGATTCTAGGTGGAGGAAGAACTAAAGTGGACTATGTTATTATACCTGTTTGTGTGTGTTGTTTTTTTTTTGAAACGATAAAGTATATTTACTGTCTGCATTTCTGAAAGAAAAGTGAAAAGGTGAAAAATGAAACCATCTTGAAGTTGATGGTTTATATCTTTCTTGGGGGGAGGTGTCATGGGAATGTCACTTTAAGAAATGTTTGTCTGCTCAAGTGGCTGCAGTGATGTCAGAGTGTGGGTGGAGCTGAGCTCTGGCTCTGCGTTATGGTTTTGCTTTGAGGAAAAGCTTGGGTGTGTCTGTGTTTTTCTTTTGTTTTAGTGTTCGAGCTGAAGCCAGCCAAAGAAGGTGTAATTTCGATCTCTCTGCAATCTAAAGACTATCTCTAGATCATTTGGTGAATTCAGAGTGATAACTGCTCTCAGTAGAGAACTTAAACCTGATGTGCTTCTGTAAAAAGTATTTTTGTCTTATGGATTTTAAAAGGAAAGTTTAAGGATTACTTTGAATGTTGTATTCTTTGGGGGGTGTATTTGAATTGATGGTTGCTAAGATGTTCACTGTATGTTTTAAAAAGGTTAATTGAGTTCATAGAATAAACATTGTTTTGCTTTTAAAATGACTTGTAAATTTCTGCTGCACCACACCTGTAGTTGGCCGTGTGCTCCCCATACCACAATCTCGTAAAAGTCATGGTTCAGGTGAAATCCATGATACACTTTGGAGTTCGCTAAACCCTGGCCGATAACAACAGATAGTGTCAACATAAAATTCAATAATTTATTGTGAACATCACCTCTTCATCACTTTTCATAGTTTAAAGCCCATGATAAAGCTAATTCCTGTTGAGTCATGTGTAACTAGCTTCTAATGGCGCATTCTGCCAATTACCTGCCAGGAGCTGAAAAACTAATTTTACAAGCAGGGAGATTTATTCTCCCAAAAGAAGATTTTCAAAACTGAGACTTGAATTGAGGACTTTTGTCTCCAGAGGCTGCTAAACATTGTAGACATTATTTTCTGCTCTGTGAGCAACAAATTGCTGTTAGAAACAGGTCCACAGCTAAGCCTTGTTGTTGATCTGAACAGTTGTTGCAATTGTCATGTAATGGTCATAAATGGTGAAGAGTTGCTACCTGTATAAGTTGTTACTGAAGTGACTAAAGATACATTTCAGGGCCATAATGCAGTCATTTATGTTTTGCAGAACTAAATGGTTTCCATTGTTGCAATGTTTGGTGTGACTGTCAGAAAAAATAGATGAAGCAGTATGTGGTACTGTAACTAAGGCGTTTTGGACTGGGCTTTTTTAAAATGTGTCAGGAGGAGCTCGGCATATTTCAAACTGGCAGGTTCACCAATAATGTTCTCATACAATATTGTTCTTCATTCTATGTAGACAATATTCACACGAGATTACACTGAAAAATGTTTCTTATGGTTCTGATCAAAGTCATCCTGCAATTGGTTTCTTTCCAGAACATAGCGTATAAAACACCTCAGAATGACAATTTCCTTGCTTCTTACCTCCTGTTGTTGAACTGATTGCTGTTGTTATGGACTCACTTGTCGGTGGCTGAGTGGAACTCTCTATAGTTGTTGGTTTTGTTGTACTTGCTGCTATTGTTGGGAGTGTAAATATTGAGGTTGTTGTTGTTGACAGTACAGGTCTAGCAGATGTCTCAGCAGGAGTGCTTGTAGGATCAGTTGATGTAGCTGTAGAAACAAGATGAAACTTTAGTCGTTAAATATAAAATGAGCTTATTTTTACCTGATCCGACATAAATACCATGATGGTAATCCTGAAAAATGTGGGGGTGAGTTTCATCTTGTGATTGCTGTCAGAGGAATGGAGACGCAGGTCGAAAACCCAGAGAGAATTGGAAAAGTTGATTCTCTCCGGAGAGATTGCATTTCCTGATTTTCCTCGCCCCCCTCCGGCGACCAATGCTCCTTTGGTGGAGAATTACAAGGGACTCTGTGATCAGATTGAACTAACGTATCTGACCTTAAAGAGAAATGCCGAGGCATAGAGAAATGGATGGATCGTGCAAAGACCTTCTTTTTCAAAGAGTCTATCAATCGAGAAGGATTCTAGGTGGAGGAAGAACTAAAGTGGACTATGTTATTATACCTGTTTGTGTGTGTTGTTTTTTTTTTGAAACGATAAAGTATATTTACTGTCTGCATTTCTGAATGAAAAGTGAAAAGGGTTAAAAATGAAACCATCTTGAAGTTGATGGTTTATATCTTTCTTGGGGGGAGGTGTCATGGGAATGTCACTTTAAGAAATGTTTGTCTGCTCAAGTGGCTGCAGTGATGTCAGAGTGTGGGTGGAGCTGAGCTCTGGCTCTGCGTTATGGTTTTGCTTTGAGGAAAAGCTTGGGTGTGTCTGTGTTTTTCTTTTGTTTTAGTATTCGAGCTGAAGCCAGCCAAAGAAGGTGTAATTTCGATCTCTCTGCAATCTAAAGACTATCTCTAGATCATTTGGTGAATTCAGAGTGATAACTGCTCTCAGTAGAGAACTTAAACCTGATGTGCTTCTGTAAAAAGTATTTTTGTCTTATGGATTTTAAAAGGAAAGTTTAAGGATTACTTTGAATGTTGTATTCTTTGGGGGGTGTATTTGAATTGATGGTTGCTAAGATGTTCACTGTATGTTTTAAAAAGGTTAATTGAGTTCATAGAATAAACATTGTTTTGCTTTTAAAATGACTTGTAAATTTCTGCTGCACCACACCTGTAGTTGGCCGTGTGCTCCCCATACCACAATCTCGTAAAAGTCATGGTTCAGGTGAAATCCATGATACACTTTGGAGTTCGCTAAACCCTGGCCGATAACAACAGATAGTGTCAACATAAAATTCAATAATTTATTGTGAACATCACCTCTTCATCACTTTTCATAGTTTAAAGCCCATGATAAAGCTAATTCCTGTTGAGTCATGTGTAACTAGCTTCTAATGGCGCATTCTGCCAATTACCTGCCAGGAGCTGAAAAACTAATTTTACAAGCAGGGAGATTTATTCTCCCAAAAGAAGATTTTGAAAACTGAGACTTGAATTGAGGACTTTTGTCTCCAGAGGCTGCTAAACATTGTAGACATTATTTCCTGCTCTTTGAGCAACAAATTGCTGATGGAGACAGGTTCACAGCTAAGCCTTGTTGTTGATCTGAACAGTTGTTGCAATTGTCATGTAATGGTCATGAATGGTGAAGAGTTGCTACCTGTATAAGTTTTTACTGAAGTGACTAAAGATACATTTCAGGGCCATAATGCAGTCATTTATGTTTTGCAGAACTAAATGGTTTCCATTGTTGCAATGTTTGGTGTGACTGTCAGAAAAAATAGATGAAGCAGTATGTGGTACTGTAACTAAGGCATTTTGGACTGGGCTTTTTTTAAATGTGTCAGGAGGAGCTCGGCATATTTCAAACTGGCAGGTTCACCAATAATGTTCTCATA
This sequence comes from Scyliorhinus torazame, assembly GCF_047496885.1. NCBI lineage: Eukaryota > Metazoa > Chordata > Chondrichthyes > Carcharhiniformes > Scyliorhinidae > Scyliorhinus > Scyliorhinus torazame. The sequence continues at coordinate 49,309,157 of NC_092720.1, forward strand.
CAATATTGTTCTTCATTCTATGTTGACAATATTCACACGAGATTACACTGAAAAATGTTTCTTATGGTTCTGATCAAAGTCATCCTGCAATTGGTTTCTTTCCAGAACATAGCGTATAAAACACCTCAAAATGACAATTTCCTTGCTTCTTCTCTCCTGTTGTTGAACTGATTGCTGTTGTTATGGACTCACTTGTCGGTGGCTGAGTGGAACTCTCTATAGTTGTTGGTTTTGTTGTACTTGCTGCTATTGTTGGGAGTGTAAATATTGAGGTTGTTGTTGTTGACAGTACAGGTCTAGCAGATGTCTCAGCAGGAGTGCTTGTAGGATCAGTTGATGTAGCTGTAGAAATAAGATGAAACTTTAGTCGTTAAAGATAAAATGAGCTTATTTTTGCCTGATCCGACATAAATACCATGATGGTAATCCTGAAAAATGTGGGGGTGAGTTTCATCTTGTGATTGTTGTCAGAGGAATGGAGACGCAGGTCGAAAACCCAGAGAGAATTGGAAAAGTTGATTCTCTCCGGAGAGATCGCATTTCCTGATTTTCCTCGCCCCCCCTCCGGCGACCAATGCTCCTTTGTTCGAGAATTACAAGGGACTCTGTGATCAGATTGAACTAACGTATCTGACCTTAAAGAGAAATGGCGAGGCATAGAGAAATGGATGGATCGTGCAAAGACCTTCTTGTTCAAAGAGTCTATCAATCGAGAAGGATTCTAGGTGGAGGAAGAACTAAAGTGGACTATGTTATTATACCTGTTTGTGTGTGTTTTTTTTTTTTGAAACGATAAAGTATATTTACTGTCTGCATTTCTGAAAGGAAAGTGAAAAGATGAAAAATGAAACCATCTTGAAGTTGATGGTTTATTTCTTTCTTGGGGGGAGGTGTCATGGGAATGTCACTTTAAGAAATGTTTGTCTGCTCAAGTGGCTGCAGTGATGTCAGAGTGTGGGTGGAGCTGAGCTCTGGCTCTGCGTTATGGTTTTGCTTTGAGGAAAAGCTTGGGTGTGTCTGTGTTTTTCTTTTGTTTTAGTGTTGGAGCTGAAGCCAGCCAAAGAAGGTGTAATTTCGATCTCTCTGCAATCTAAAGACTATCTCTAGATCATTTGGTGAATTCAGAGTGATAACTGCTCTCAGTAGAGAACTTAAACCTGATGTGCTTCTGTAAAAAGTATTTTTGTCTTATGGATTTTAAAAGGAAAGTTTAAGGATTACTTTGAATGTTGTATTCTTTGGGGGGTGTATTTGAATTGATGGTTGCTAAGATGTTCACTGTATGTTTTAAAAAGGTTAATTGAGTTCATAGAATAAACATTGTTTTGCTTTTAAACTGACTTGTAAATTTCTGCTGCACCACACCTGTAGTTGGCCGTGTGCTCCCCATACCACAATCTCGTAAAAGTCATGGTTCAGGTGAAATCCATGAGACACATTGGAGTTCGCTAAACCCTGGCCGATAACAACAGATAGTGTCAACATAAAATTCAATAATTTATTGTGAACATCACCTCTTCATCACTTTTCATAGTTTAAAGCCCATGATAAAGCTAATTCCTGTTGAGTCATGTGTAACTAGCTTCTAATGGCGCATTCTGCCAATTACCTGCCAGGAGCTGAAAAACTAATTTTACAAGCAGGGAGATTTATTCTCCCAAAAGAAGATTTTGAAAACTGAGACTTGAATTGAGGACTTTTGTCTCCAGAGGCTGCTAAACATTGTAGACATTATTTCCTGCTCTTTGAGCAACAAATTGCTGATGGAGACAGGTTCACAGCTAAGCCTTGTTGTTGATCTGAACAGTTGTTGCAATTGTCATGTAATGGTCATGATTGGTGAAGAGTTGCTACCTGGATAAGTTGTTACTGAAGTGACTAAAGATACATTTCAGGGCCATAATGCAGTCATTTATGTTTTGCAGAACTAAATGGTTTCCATTGTTGCAATGTTTGGTGTCACTGTCAGAAAAAATAGATGAAGCAGTATGTGGTACTGTAACTAAGGCGTTTTGGACTGGGCTTTTTTTAAATGTGTCAGGAGGAGCTCGGCATATTTCAAACTGGCAGGTTCACCAATAATGTTCTCATACAATATTGTTCTTCATTCTATGTTGACAATATTCACACGAGATTACACTGAAAAATGTTTCTTATGGTTCTGATCAAAGTCATCCTGCAATTGGTTTCTTTCCAGAACATAGCGTATAAAACACCTCAGAATGACAATTTCCTTGCTTCTTACCTCCTGTTGTTGAACTGATTGCTGTTGTTATGGACTCACTTGTCGGTGGCTGAGTGGAACTCTCTATAGTTGTTGGTTTTGTTGTACTTGCTGCTATTGTTGGGAGTGTAAATATTGAGGTTGTTGTTGTTGACAGTACAGGTCTAGCAGATGTCTCAGCAGGAGTGCTTGTAGGATCAGTTGATGTAGCTGTAGAAACAAGATGAAACTTTAGTCGTTAAATATAAAATGAGCTTATTTTTACCTGATCCGACATAAATACCATGATGGTAATCCTGAAAAATGTGGGGGTGAGTTTCATCTTGTGATTGCTGTCAGAGGAATGGAGACGCAGGTCGAAAACCCAGAGAGAATTGGAAAAGTTGATTCTCTCCGGAGAGATCGCATTTCCTGATTTTCCTCGCCCCCCTCCGGCGACCAATGCTCCTTTGTTGGAGAATTACAAGGGACTCTGTGATCAGATTGAACTAACGTATCTGAGCGTAAAGGGAAATGCCGAGGCATAGAGAAATGGATGGATCGTGCACAGACCTTCTTGTTCAAAGAGTCTATCAATCGAGAAGGATTCTAGTTGGAGGAAGAACTAAAGTGGACTATGTTATTATACCTGTTTGCGGGTGTTGTTTTTTTTGGAAAGAAAAACTATATTTACTGTCTGCATTTCTGAAAGGAAAGTGAAAAGATGAAAAATGAAACCATCTTGAAGTTGATGGTTTATTTCTTTCTTGGGGGGAGGTGTCATGGGAATGTCACTTTAAGAAATGTTTGTCTGCTCAAGTGGCTGCAGTGATGTCAGAGTGTGGGTGGAGCTGAGCTCTGGCTCTGCGTTATGGTTTTGCTTTGAGGAAAAGCTTGGGTGTGTCTGTGTTTTTCTTTTGTTTTAGTGTTGGAGCTGAAGCCAGCCAAAGAAGGTGTAATTTCGATCTCTCTGCAATCTAAAGACTATCTCTAGATCATTTGGTGAATTCAGAGTGATAACTGCTCTCAGTAGAGAACTTAAACCTGATGTGCTTCTGTAAAAAGTATTTTTGTCTTATGGATTTTAAAAGGAAAATTTAAGGATTACTTTGAATGTTGTATTCTTTGGGGGGTGTATTTGAATTGATGGTTGCTAAGATGTTCACTGTATGTTTTAAAAAGGTTAATTGAGTTCATAGAATAAACATTGTTTTGCTTTTAAACTGACTTGTAAATTTCTGCTGCACCACACCTGTAGTTGGCCGTGTGCTCCCCATACCACAATCTCGTAAAAGTCATGGTTCAGGTGAAATCCATGAGACACATTGGAGTTCGCTAAACCCTGGCCGATAACAACAGATAGTGTCAACATAAAATTCAATAATTTATTGTGAACATCACCTCTTCATCACTTTTCATAGTTTAAAGCCCATGATAAAGCTAATTCCTGTTGAGTCATGTGTAACTAGCTTCTAATGGCGCATTCTGCCAATTACCTGCCAGGAGCTGAAAAACTAATTTTACAAGCAGGGAGATTTATTCTCCCAAAAGAAGATTTTGAAAACTGAGACTTGAATTGAGGACTTTTGTCTCCAGAGGCTGCTAAACATTGTAGACATTATTTCCTGCTCTTTGAGCAACAAATTGCTGATGGAGACAGGTTCACAGCTAAGCCTTGTTGTTGATCTGAACAGTTGTTGCAATTGTCATGTAATGGTCATGATTGGTGAAGAGTTGCTACCTGGATAAGTTGTTACTGAAGTGACTAAAGATACATTTCAGGGCCATAATGCAGTCATTTATGTTTTGCAGAACTAAATGGTTTCCATTGTTGCAATGTTTGGTGTCACTGTCAGAAAAAATAGATGAAGCAGTATGTGGTACTGTAACTAAGGCGTTTTGGACTGGGCTTTTTTTAAATGTGTCAGGAGGAGCTCGGCATATTTCAAACTGGCAGGTTCACCAATAATGTTCTCATACAATATTGTTCTTCATTCTATGTTGACAATATTCACACGAGATTACACTGAAAAATGTTTCTTATGGTTCTGATCAAAGTCATCCTGCAATTGGTTTCTTTCCAGAACATAGCGTATAAAACACCTCAGAATGACAATTTCCTTGCTTCTTACCTCCTGTTGTTGAACTGATTGCTGTTGTTATGGACTCACTTGTCGGTGGCTGAGTGGAACTCTCTATAGTTGTTGGTTTTGTTGTACTTGCTGCTATTGTTGGGAGTGTAAATATTGAGGTTGTTGTTGTTGACAGTACAGGTCTAGCAGATGTCTCAGCAGGAGTGCTTGTAGGATCAGTTGATGTAGCTGTAGAAACAAGATGAAACTTTAGTCGTTAAATATAAAATGAGCTTATTTTTACCTGATCCGACATAAATACCATGATGGTAATCCTGAAAAATGTGGGGGTGAGTTTCATCTTGTGATTGCTGTCAGAGGAATGGAGACGCAGGTCGAAAACCCAGAGAGAATTGGAAAAGTTGATTCTCTCCGGAGAGATCGCATTTCCTGATTTTCCTCGCCCCCCTCCGGCGACCAATGCTCCTTTGTTGGAGAATTACAAGGGACTCTGTGATCAGATTGAACTAACGTATCTGAGCGTAAAGGGAAATGCCGAGGCATAGAGAAATGGATGGATCGTGCACAGACCTTCTTGTTCAAAGAGTCTATCAATCGAGAAGGATTCTAGTTGGAGGAAGAACTAAAGTGGACTATGTTATTATACCTGTTTGCGGGTGTTGTTTTTTTTGGAAAGAAAAACTATATTTACTGTCTGCATTTCTGAAAGGAAAGTGAAAAGATGAAAAATGAAACCATCTTGAAGTTGATGGTTTATTTCTTTCTTGGGGGGAGGTGTCATGGGAATGTCACTTTAAGAAATGTTTGTCTGCTCAAGTGGCTGCAGTGATGTCAGAGTGTGGGTGGAGCTGAGCTCTGGCTCTGCGTTATGGTTTTGCTTTGAGGAAAAGCTTGGGTGTGTCTGTGTTTTTCTTTTGTTTTAGTGTTGGAGCTGAAGCCAGCCAAAGAAGGTGTAATTTCGATCTCTCTGCAATCTAAAGACTATCTCTAGATCATTTGGTGAATTCAGAGTGATAACTGCTCTCAGTAGAGAACTTAAACCTGATGTGCTTCTGTAAAAAGTATTTTTGTCTTATGGATTTTAAAAGGAAAATTTAAGGATTACTTTGAATGTTGTATTCTTTGGGGGGTGTATTTGAATTGATGGTTGCTAAGATGTTCACTGTATGTTTTAAAAAGGTTAATTGAGTTCATAGAATAAACATTGTTTTGCTTTTAAAATGACTTGTAAATTTCTGCTGCACCACACCTGTAGTTGGCCGTGTGCTCCCCATACCACAATCTCGTAAAAGTCATGGTTCAGGTGAAATCCATGATACACTTTGGGGTACACTAAACCCTGGCCGATAACAACAGATAGTGTCAACATAAAATTCAATAATTTATTGTGAACTTCACCTCTTCATCACTTTTCATAGTTTAAAGCCCATGATAAAGCAAATTCCTGTTGAGTCACGTGTAACTAGCTTCTAATGGCACATTCTGCCAGTTACCTGCCAGGAGCTGAAAAACAAATTTTACAAGCAGGGAGATTTATTCTCCCAAAAGAAGATTTTGAAAACTGAGACTTGAATTGAGGACTTTTGTCTCCAGAGGCTGCTAAACATTGTAGACATTATTTTCTGCTCTGTGAGCAACAAATTGCTGTTAGAGACAGGTCCACAGCTAAGCCTTGTTGTTGATCTGAACAGTTGCAATTGTCATGTAATGGTCATGAATGGTGAAGAGTTGCTACCTGTATAAGTTGTTACTGAAGTGACTAAAGATACATTTCAGGGCCATAATGCAGTCATTTATGTTTTGCAGAACTAAATGGTTTCCATTGTTGCAATGTTTGGTGTGACCGTCAGAAAAAATAGATGAAGCAGTATGTGGTACTGTAACTAAGGCATTTTGGACTGGGCTTTTTTAAAATGTGTCAGGAGGAGCTCGGCATATTTCAAACTGGCAGGTTCACCAATAATGTTCTCATACAATATTGTTCTTCATTCTATGTTGACAATATTCACACGAGATTACACTGAAAAATGTTTCTTATGGTTCTGATCAAAGTCATCCTGCAATTGGTTTCTTTCCAGAACATAGCGTATAAAACACCTCAGAATGACAATTTCCTTGCTTCTTACCTCCTGTTGTTGAACTGATTGCTGTTGTTATGGACTCACTTGTCGGTGGCTGAGTGGAACTCTCTATAGTTGTTGGTTTTGTTGTACTTGCTGCTATTGTTGGGAGTGTAAATATTGAGGTTGTTGTTGTTAACAGTACAGGTCTAGCAGATGTCTCAGCAGGAGTGCTTGTAGGATCAGTTGATGTAGCTGTAGAAACAAGATGAAACTTTAGTCGTTAAATATAAAATGAGCTTATTTTTACCTGATCCGACATAAATACCATGATGGTAATCCTGAAAAATGTGGGGGTGAGTTTCATCTTGTGATTGCTGTCAGAGGAATGGAGACGCAGGTCGAAAACCCAGAGAGAATTGGAAAAGTTGATTCTCTCCGGAGAGATTGCATTTCCTGATTTTCCTCGCCCCCCTCCGGCGACCAATGCTCCTTTGGTGGAGAATTACAAGGGACTCTGTGATCAGATTGAACTAACGTATCTGACCTTAAAGAGAAATGCCGAGGCATAGAGAAATGGATGGATCGTGCAAAGACCTTCTTGTTCAAAGAGTCTATCAATCGAGAAGGATTCTAGGTGGAGGAAGAACTAAAGTGGACTATGTTATTATACCTGTTTGTGTGTGTTGTTTTTTTTTTGAAACGATAAACTATATTTACTGTCTGCATTTCTGAGAGAAAAGTGAAAAGGTGAAAAATGAAACCATCTTGAAGTTGATGGTTTATATCTTTCTTGGGGGGAGGTGTCATGGGAATGTCACTTTAAGAAATGTTTGTCTGCTCAAGTGGCTGCAGTGATGTCAGAGTGTGGGTGGAGCTGAGCTCTGGCTCTGCGTTATGGTTTTGCTTTGAGGAAAAGCTTGGGTGTGTCTGTGTTTTTCTTTTGTTTTAGTGTTCGAGCTGAAGCCAGCCAAAGAAGGTGTAATTTCGATCTCGCTGCAATCTAAAGACTATCTCTAGATCATTTGGTGAATTCAGAGTGATAACTGCTCTCAGTAGAGAACTTAAACCTGATGTGCTTCTGTAAAAAGGATTTTTGTCTTATGGATGTTAAAAGGAAAATTTAAGGATTACTTTGAATGTTGTATTATTTGGGGGGTGTATTTGAATTGATGGTTGCTAAGATGTTCACTGTATGTTTTAAAAAGGTTAATTGAGTTCATAGAATAAACATTGTTTTGCTTTTAAAATGACTTGTAAATTTCTGCTGCACCACACCTGTAGTTGGCCATGTGCTCCCCATATCACAATCTCGTAAAAGTCATGGTTCAGGTGAAATCCATGATACACTTTGGAGTTCGCTAAACCCTGGCCGATAACAACAGATAGTGTCAACATAAAATTCAATAATTTATTGTGAACATCACCTCTTCATCACTTTTCATAGTTTAAAGCCCATGATAAAGCTAATTCCTGTTGAGTCATGTGTAACTAGCTTCTAATGGCGCATTCTGCCAATTACCTGCCAGGAGCTGAAAAACTAATTTTACAAGCAGGGAGATTTATTCTCCCAAAAGAAGATTTTCAAAACTGAGACTTGAATTGAGGACTTTTGTCTCCAGAGGCTGCTAAACATTGTAGACATTATTTTCTGCTCTGTGAGCAACAAATTGCTGTTAGAAACAGGTCCACAGCTAAGCCTTGTTGTTGATCTGAACAGTTGTTGCAATTGTCATGTAATGGTCATGAATGGTGAAGAGTTGCTACCTGTATAAGTTGTTACTGAAGTGACTAAACATACATTTCAGGGCCGTGATGCAGTCATTTATGTTTTGCAGAACTAAATGGTTTCCATTGTTGCAATGTTTGGTGTGACTGTCAGAAAAAATATATGAAGCATTATGTGGTACTGTTACTAAGGCGTTTTGGGCTGGGCTTTTTTTAAATGTGTCAGGAGGAGCTCGGCATATTTCAAACTGGCAGGTTCACCAATAATGTTCTCATACAATATTGTTCTTCATTCTATGTTGTCAATATTCACACGAGATTACATTGAAAAATGTTTCTTATGTTTCTGATCAAAGTCATCCTGCAATTGATTTCTTTGCAGAACATAGCGTATAAAACACCTCAGAATGTCAATTTCCTTGCTTCTTACCTCCTGTTGTTGAACTGATTGCTGTTGTTATGGACTCACTTGTCGGTGGCTGAGTGGAACTCTCTATAGTTGTTGGTTTTGTTGTACTTGCTGCTATTGTTGGGAGTGTAAATATTGAGGTTGTTGTTGTTGACAGTACAGGTCTAGCAGATGTCTCAGCAGGAGTGCTTGTAGGATCAGTTGATGTATCTGTAGAAACAAGATGAAACTTTAGTCGTTAAATATAAAATGAGCTTATTTTTACCTGATCCGACATAAATACCATGATGGTAATCCTGAAAAATGTGGGGGTGAGTTTCATCTTGTGATTGCTGTCAGAGGAATGGAGACGCAGGTCGAAAACCCAGAGAGAATTGGAAAAGTTGATTCTCTCCGGAGAGATCGCATTTCCTGATTTTCCTCGCCCCCCTCCGGCGACCAATGCTCCTTTGTTGGAGAATTACAAGGGACTCTGTGATCAGATTGAACTAACGTATCTGAGCGTAAAGGGAAATGCCGAGGCATAGAGAAATGGATGGATCGTGCACAGACCTTCTTGTTCAAAGAGTCTATCAATCGAGAAGGATTCTAGTTGGAGGAAGAACTAAAGTGGACTATGTTATTATACCTGTTTGCGGGTGTTGTTTTTTTTGGAAAGAAAAACTATATTTACTGTCTGCATTTCTGAAAGGAAAGTGAAAAGATGAAAAATGAAACCATCTTGAAGTTGATGGTTTATTTCTTTCTTGGGGGGAGGTGTCATGGGAATGTCACTTTAAGAAATGTTTGTCTGCTCAAGTGGCTGCAGTGATGTCAGAGTGTGGGTGGAGCTGAGCTCTGGCTCTGCGCTTTAGTTTTGCTTTGAGGAAAAGCTTGGGTGTGTCTGTGTTTTTGTTTTGTTTTAGTGTTGGAGCTGAAGCCAGCCAAAGAAGGTGTAATTTCGATCTCTCTGCAATCTAAAGACTATCTCTAGATCATTTGGTGAATTCAGAGTGATAACTGCTCTCAGTAGAGAACTTAAACCTGATGTGCTTCTGTAAAAAGGATTTTTGTCTTATGGATGTTAAAAGGAAAATTTAAGGATTACTTTGAATGTTGTATTCTTTGGGGGGTGTATTTGAATTGATGGTTGCTAAGATGTTCACTGTATGTTTTAAAAAGGTTAATTGAGTTCATAGAATAAACATTGTTTTGCTTTTAAAAATGACTTGTAAATTTCTGCTGCACCACACCTGTAGTTGGCCGTGTGCTACCCATACCACAATCTCGTAAAAGTCATGGTTCAGGTGAAATCCATGATACACTTTGGAGTTCGCTAAACCCTGGCCGATAACAACAGATAGTGTCAACATAAAATTCAATAATTTATTGTGAACATCACCTCTTCATCACTTTTCATAGTTTAAAGCCCATGATAAAGCTAATTCCTGTTGAGTCATGTGTAACTAGCTTCTAATGGCGCATTCTGCCAATTACCTGCCAGGAGCTGAAAAACTAATTTTACAAGCAGGGAGATTTATTCTCCCAAAAGAAGATTTTGAAAACTGAGACTTGAATTGAGGACTTTTGTCTCCAGAGGCTGCTAAACATTGTAGACATTATTTCCTGCTCTTTGAGCAACAAATTGCTGATGGAGACAGGTTCACAGCTAAGCCTTGTTGTTGATCTGAACAGTTGTTGCAATTGTCATGTAATGGTCATGAATGGTGAAGAGTTGCTACCTGTATAAGTTGTTACTGAAGTGACTAAAGATACATTTCAGGGCCATAATGCAGTCATTTATGTTTTGCAGAACTAAATGGTTTCCATTGTTGCAATGTTTGGTGTGACTGTCAGAAAAAATAGATGAAGCAGTATGTGGTACTGTAACTAAGGCGTTTTGGACTGGTCTTTTTTAAAATGTGTCAGGAGGAGCTCGGCATATTTAAAACTGGCAGGTTCTCCAATAATGTTCTCATACAATATTGTTCTTCATTCTATGTTGACAATATTCACACGAGATTACACTGAAAAATGTTTCTTATGTTTCTGATCAAAGTCATCCTGCAATTGGTTTCTTTCCAGAACATAGCGTATAAAACACCTCAAAATGACAATTTCCTTGCTTCTTACCTCCTGTTGTTGAACTGATTGCTGTTGTTATGGACTCACTTGTTGGTGGCTGAGTGGAACTCTCTATAGTTTTTGGTTCTCTTGTACTTGCTGCTATTGTTGGGAGTGTCAATATTGAGGTTGTTGTTGTTGACAGTACAGGTCTAGCAGATGTCTCAGCAGGAGTGCTTGTAGGATCAGTTGATGTAGCTGTAGAAATAAGATGAAAATTTCGTCGTTAAAGATAAAATGAGCTTATTTTTGCCTGATCCGACATAAATACCATGATGGTAATCCTGAAAAATGTGGGGGTGAGTTTCATCTTGTGATTGTTGTCAGAGGAATGGAGACGCAGGTCGAAAACCCAGAGAGAATTGGAAAAGTTGATTCTCTCTGGAGAGATCGCATTTCCTGATTTTCCTCGCCCCCCTCCGGCGACCAATGCTCCTTTGGTGGAGAATTACAAGGGACTCTGTGATCAGATTGAACTAACGTATCTGACCTTAAAGAGAAATGCCGAGGCATAGAGAAATGGATGGATCGTGCAAAGACCTTCTTGTTCAAAGAGTCTATCAATCGAGAAGGATTCTAGGTGGAGGAAGAACTAAAGTGGACTATGTTATTATACCTGTTTGCGGGTGTTGTTTTTTTTGGAAAGAAAAACTATATTTACTGTCTGCATTTCTGAAAGGAAAGTGAAAAGATGAAAAATGAAACCATCTTGAAGTTGATGGTTTATTTCTTTCTTGGGGGGAGGTGTCATGGGAATGTCACTTTAAGAAATGTTTGTCTGCTCAAGTGGCTGCAGTGATGTCAGAGTGTGGGTGGAGCTGAGCTCTGGCTCTGCGTTTTAGTTTTGCTTTGAGGAAAAGCTTGGGTGTGTCTGTGTTTTTGTTTTGTTTTAGTGTTGGAGCTGAAGCCAGCCAAAGAAGGTGTAATTTCGATCTCTCTGCAATCTAAAGACTATCTCTAGATCATTTGGTGAATTCAGAGTGATAACTGCTCTCAGTAGAGAACTTAAACCTGATGTGCTTCTGTAAAAAGTATTTTTGTCTTATGGATGTTAAAAGGAAAATTTAAGGATTACTTTGAATGTTGTATTCTTTGGGGGGTGTATTTGAATTGATGGTTGCTAAGATGTTCACTGTATGTTTTAAAAAGGTTAATTGAGTTCATAGAATAAACATTGTTTTGCTTTTAAAATGACTTGTAAATTTCTGCTGCACCACACCTGTAGTTGGCCGTGTGCTCCCCATACCACAATCTCGTAAAAGTCATGGTTCAGGCGAAATCCATGATACACTTTGGGGTACGCTAAACCCTGGCTGATAACAACAGATAGTGTCAACATAAAATTCAATAATTTATTGTGAACTTCACCTCTTCATCACTTTTCATAGTTTAAAGAACATGATAAAGCAAATTCCTGTTGAGTCATGTGTAACTAGCTTCTAATGGCACATTCTGCCAGTTACCTGCCAGGAGCTGAAAAACTAATTTTACAAGCAGGGAGATTTATTCTCCCAAAAGAAGATTTTGAAAACTGAGACTTGAATTGAGGACTTTTGTCTCCAGAGGCTGCTAAACATTGTAGACATTATTTTCTGCTCTGTGAGCAACAAATTGCTGTTAGAGACAGGTCCACAGCTAAGCCTTGTTGTTGATCTGAACAGTTGTTGCAATTGTCATGTAATGGTCATGAATGGTGAAGAGTTGCTACCTGTATAAGTTGTTACTGAAGTGACTAAACATACATTTCAGGGCCGTGATGCAGTCAATTATGTTTTGCAGAACTAAATGGTTTCCATTGTTGCAATGTTTGGTGTGACTGTCAGAAAAAATAGATGAAGCATTATGTGGTACTGTTACTAAGGCGTTTTGGGCTGGGCTTTTTTTAAATGTGTCAGGAGGAGCTCGGCATATTTCAAACTGGCAGGTTCACCAATAATGTTCTCATACAATATTGTTCTTCATTCTATGTTGTCAATATTCACACGAGATTACATTGAAAAATGTTTCTTATGTTTCTGATCAAAGTCATCCTGCAATTGATTTCTTTCCAGAACATAGCGTACAAAACACCTCAGAATGTCACTTTCCTTGCTTCTTACCTCCTGTTGTTGAACTGATTGCTGTTGTTATGGACTCACTTGTCGGTGGCTGAGTGGAACTCTCTATAGTTGTTGGTTTTGTTGTACTTGCTGCTATTGTTGGGAGTGTAAATATTGAGGTTGTTGTTGTTGACAGTACAGGTCTAGCAGATGTCTCAGCAGGAGTGCTTGTAGGATCAGTTGATGTATCTGTAGAAACAAGATGAAACTTTAGTCGTTAAATATAAAATGAGCTTATTTTTACCTGATCCGACATAAATACCATGATGGTAATCCTGAAAAATGTGGGGGTGAGTTTCATCTTGTGATTGCTGTCAGAGGAATGGAGACGCAGGTCGAAAACCCAGAGAGAATTGGAGAAGTTGATTCTCTCCGGAGAGATTGCATTTCCTGATTTTCCTCGCCCCCCTCCGGCGACCAATGCTCCTTTGTTGGAGAATTACAAGGGACTCTGTGATCAGATTGAACTAACGTATCTGAGCGTAAAGAGAAATGCCGAGGCATAGAGAAATGGATGGATCGTGCACAGACCTTCTTGTTCAAAGAGTCTATCAATCGAGAAGGATTCTAGTTGGAGGAAGAACTAAAGTGGACTATGTTATTATACCTGTTTGCGGATGTTGTTTTTTTTGGAAAGAAAAACGATATTTACTGTCTGCATTTCTGAAAGGAGAGTGAAAAGATGAAAAATGAAACCATCTTGAAGTTGATGGTTTATTTCTTTCTTGGGGGAGGTGTCATGGGAATGTCACTTTAAGAAATGTTTGTCTGCTCAAGTGGCTGCAGTGATGTCAGAGTGTGGGTGGAGCTGAGCTCTGGCTCTGCGTTTTAGTTTTGCTTTGAGGAAAAGCTTGGGTGTGCCTGTGTTTTTGTTTTGTTTTAGTGTTGGAGCTGAAGCCAGCCAAAGAAGGTGTAATTTTGATCTCTCTGCTATCTAAAGAGTATCACTAGATCATTTGGTGAATTCAGAGTGATAACTGCTCTCAGTAGAGAACTTAAACCTGATGTGCTTCTGTAAAAAGTATTTTTGTCTTATGGATGTTAAAAGGAAAGTTTAAGGATTACTTTGAATGTTGTATTCTTTGGTGGGTGTATTTGAATTGATGGTTGCTAAGATGTTCACTGTATGTTTTAAAAAGGTTAATTGAGTTCATAGAATAAACATTGTTTTGCTTGTAAAATGACTTGTAAATTTCTGCTGCACCACACCTGTAGTTGGCCGTGTGCTCCCCATACCACAATCTCGTAAAAGTCATGGTTCAGGTGAAATCCATGATACATTTTGGGGTTCGCTAAACCCTGGCCGATAACAACAGATAGTGTCAACATAAAATTCAATAATTTATTGTGAACATCACCTCTTCATCACTTTTCATAGTTTAAAGCCCATGATAAAGCTAATTCCTGTTGAGTCACGTGTAACTAGCTTCTAATGGCGCATTCAGCCAGTTACCTGCCAGGAGCTGAAAAACTAATTTTACAAGCAGGGAGATTTATTCTCCCAAAAGAAGATTTTCAAAACTGAGACTTGAATTGAGGACTTTTGTCTACAGAGTCTGCTAAACATTGTAGACATATTTTCTGCTCTGTGAGCAACAAATTGCTGTTAGAGACAGGTTCCCAGCTAAGCCTTGTTGTTGATCTGAACAGTTGTTGCAATTGTCATGTAATGGTCATGAATGGTGAAGAGTTGCTACCTGTATAAGTTGTTACTTAAGTGACTAAATATACATTTCAGGGCCATGATGCAGTCATTTATGTTTTGCAAAACTAAATGCTTTCCATTGTTGCAATGTTTGGTGTGACTGTCAGAAAAAATATATGAAGCAGTATGTGGTACTGTTACTAAGTCGTTTTGGGCTGGGCTTTTTTAAAATGTGTCAGGAGGAGCTCGGCATATTTCAAACTGGCTGCTTCTCCAATAATGTTCTCATACAATATTGTTCTTCATTCTATGTTGTCAATATTCACACGAGATTACATTGAAAAATGTTTCTTATGTTTCTGATCAAAGTCATCCTGCAATTGGTTTCTTTCCAGAACATAGCGTATAAAACACCTCAGAATGACAATTTCCTTGCTTCTTACCTCCTGTTGTTGAACTGATTGCTGTTATTATGGACTCACTTGTCGGTGGCTGAGTGGAACTCTCTATAGTTGTTGGTTTTGTTGTACTTGCTGCTATTGTTGGGAGTGTAAATATTGAGGTTGTTGTTGTTGACAGTACAGGTCTAGCAGATGTCTCAGCAGGAGTGCTTGTAGGATCAGTTGATGTATCTGTAGAAACAAGATGAAACTTTAGTCGTTAAATATAAAATGAGCTTATTTTTACCTGATCCGACATAAATACCATGATGGTAATCCTGAAAAATGTGGGGGTGAGTTTCATCTTGTGATTGCTGTCAGAGGAATGGAGACGCAGGTCGAAAACCCAGAGAGAATTGGAAAAGTTGATTCTCTCCGGAGAGATCGCATTTCCTGATTTTCCTCGCCCCCCTCCGGCGACCAATGCTCCTTTGTTGGAGAATTACAAGGGACTCTGTGATCAGATTGAACTAACGTATCTGAGCGTAAAGAGAAATGCCGAGGCATAGAGAAATGGATGGATCGTGCACAGACCTTCTTGTTCAAAGAGTCTATCAATCGAGAAGGATTCTAGTTGGAGGAAGAACTAAAGTGGACTATGTTATTATACCTGTTTGCGGGTGTTGTTTTTTTTGGAAAGAAAAACTATATTTACTGTCTGCATTTCTGAAAGGAAAGTGAAAATAAAAAATGAAACCATCTTGAAGTTGATGGTTTATTTCTTTCTTGGGGGGAGGTGTCATGGGAATGTCACTTTAAGAAATGTTTGTCTGCTCAAGTGGCTGCAGTGATGTCAGAGTGTGGGTGGAGCTGAGCTCTGGCTCTACGTTTTAGTTTTGCTTTGAGGAAAAGCTTGGGTGTGCCTGTGTTTTTGTTTTGTTTTAGTGTTGGAGCTGAAGCCAGCCAAAGAAGGTGTAATTTTGATCTCTCTGCTATCTAAAGACTATCTCTAGATCATTTGGTGAATTCAGAGTGATAACTGCTTTCAGTGGAGAACTCAAACCTGATGTGCTTCTGTAAAAAGTATTTTTGTCTTATGGATGTTAAAAGGAAAGTTTAAGGATTGCTTTGAATGTTGTATTCTTTGGGGGGTGTATTTGAATTGATGGTTATTAAGATGTTCGCTATATGTTTTAAAAAGGTTAATTGAGTTCATAGAATAAACATTGTTTTGCTTTTAAAATTACTTTTAAATTCTGCTGCACCACGCCTGTAGTTGGCCGTGTGCTCCCCATACCACAATCTCGTAAAAGTCATGGTTCAGGTGAAATCCATGATACACTTTGGGGTTCGCTAAACCCTGGCCGATAACAACAGATAGTGTCAACATAAAATTCAATAATTTATTGTGAACATCACCTCTTCATCACTTTTCATAGTTTAAAGCCCATGATAAAGCTAATTCCTGTTGAGTCACGTGTAACTAGCTTCTAATGGCGCATTCAGCCAGTTACCTGCCAGGAGCTGAAAAACTAATTTTACAAGCAGGGAGATTTATTCTCCCAAAAGAAGATTTTGAAAACTGAGACTTGAATTGAGGACTTTTGTCTACAGAGTCTGCTAAACATTGTAGACATATTTTCTGCTCTGTGAGCAACAAATTGCTGTTAGAGACAGGTTCCCAGCTAAGCCTTGTTGTTGATCTGAACAGTTGTTGCAATTGTCATGTAATGGTCATGAATGGTGAAGAGTTGCTACCTGTATAAGTTGTTACTGAAGTGACTAAATATACATTTCAGGGCCATGATGCAGTCATTTATGTTTTGCAAAACTAAATGCTTTGCATTGTTGCAATGTTTGGTGTGACTGTCAGAAAAAATATATGAAGCATTATGTGGTACTGTTACTAAGTCGTTTTGGGCTGGGCTTTTTTTAAATGTGTCAGGAGGAGCTCGGCATATTTCAAACTGGCAGCTTCACCAATAATGTTATCATACAATATTGTTCTTCATTCTATGTTGACAATATTCACACGAGTGTACACTAAAAAATGTTTCTTATGTTTCTGGTCAAAGTCATCCTGCAATTGGTTTCTTTCCAGAACATAGCGTATAATACATCTCAGAATGACAATTTCCTTGCTTCTTACCTCCTGTTGTTGAACTGATTGCTGTTGTTATGGACTCACTTGTCGGTGGCTGAGTGGAACTCTCTATAGTTGTTGGTTTTGTTGTACTTGCTGCTATTTTTGGGAGTGTAAATATTGAGGTTGTTGTTGTTGACAGTACAGGTCTAGCAGATGTCTCAGCAGGAGTGCTTGTAGGATCAGTTGATGTAGCTGTAGAAACAAGATGAATCTTTAGTCGTGAAATATAAAATGAGCTTATTTTTACCTGATCCAACATAAATACCATGATGGTAATCCTGAAAAATGTGGAGGTGAGTTTTATCTTGTGATTGCTGTCAGAGGAATGGAGACGCAGGTCGAAAACCCAGAGAGAATTGGAAAAGTTGATTCTCACCGGAGAGATTGCATTTCCTGATTTTCCTCGCCCCCCTCCGGCGACCAATGCTCCTTTGTTGGAGAATTACAACGGACTCTGATCAGATTGAACTAACGTATCTGACCGTGAAGAGAAATGCCGAGGCATAGAGAAATGGATGGATCGTGCAAAGACCTTCTTGTTCAAAGAGTCTATCAATCGAGAAGGATTCTAGTTGGAGGAAGAACTAAAGTGGACTATATTATTATACCTGTTTGTGTGTGTTATTTTTTTGAAATGATAAATTATATTTACTGTCTGCATTTCTGAAAGGAAAGTGAAAAGGTGAAAAATGAAACCATCTTGAAGTTGATGGTTTATTTCTTTCTTGGGGGGAGGTGTCATGGGAATGTCACTTTAAGAAATGTTTGTCTGCTCAAGTGGCTGCAGTGATGTCAGAGTGTGGGTGGAGCTGAGCTCTGGCTCTGCGTTTTAGTTTTGCTTTGAGGAAAAGCTTGGGTGTGTCTGTGTTTTTGTTTTCTTTTAGTGTTGGAGCTGAAGCCAGCCAAAGAAGGTGTAATTTCGATCTCGCTGCAATCTAAAGACTATCTCTAGATCATTTGGTGAATTCAGAGTGATAACTGCTCTCAGTAGAGAACTTAAACCTGATGTGCTTCTGTAAAAAGGATTTTTGTCTTATGGATGTTAAAAGGAAAGTTTAAGGATTACTTTGAATGTTGTATTCTTTGGGGGGTGTATTTGAATTGATGGTTGCTAAGATGTTCACTGTATGTTTTAAAAAGGTTAATTGAGTTCATAGAATAAACATTGTTTTGCTTTTAAAATGACTTGTAAATTTCTGCTGCACCACACCTGTAGTTGGCCGTGTGCTCCTCATACCACAATCTCGTAAAAGTCATGGTTCAGGTGAAATCCATGATACATTTTGGGGTACGCTAAACCCTGGCCGATAACAACAGATAGTGTCAACATAAAATTCAATAATTTATTGTGAACATCACCTCTTCATCACTTTTCATAGTTTAAAGCCCATGATAAAGCTAATTCCTGTTGAGTCATGTGTAACTAGCTTCTAATGGCGCATTCTCCCAGTTACCTGCCAGGAGCTGAAAAACTAATTTTACAAGCAGGGAGATTTATTCTCCCAAAAGAAGATTTTGAAAACTGAGACTTGAATTGAGGACTTTTGTCTCCAGAGGCTGCTAAACATTGTAGACATTATTTCCTGCTCTGTGAGCAACAAATTGCTGTTAGAGACAGGTTCACAGCTAAGCCTTGTTGTTGATCTGAACAGTTGTTGCAATTGTCATGTAATGGCCATGAATGGTGAAGAGCTGCTACCTGTATAAGTTGTTACTGAAGTGACTAAAGATACATTTCAGGACCATGATGCAGTCATTTATATTTTGCAGAACTAAATGGTTTCCATTGTTGCAATGCTTGGTGTGACTGTCAGAAAAAATAGATGAAGCAGTATGTGGTACTGTAACTAAGGCGTTTTGGACTGGGCCTTTTTTTCATGTGTCAGGAGGAGCTCGGCATATTTCAAACTGGCAGCTTCACCAATAATGTTCTCATACAATATTATTCTTCATTCTATGTTGACAATATTCACACGAGTGTACACTAAAAAATGTTTCTTATGTTTCTGATCAAATGTTACCCTGCAATAGATTTCTTTCCAGAACATGGCGTATAAAACACCTCACACTGACAAGTTCTCTTCCTTCTTACCTCCTGTTGTTGAACTGAATGCTGTTGTTATGGACTCACTTGTCGGTGGCTGAGTGGAACTCTCTATAGTTGTTGGTTCTGTTGTACTTGCTGCTATTGTCGGTAGTGTAAATATTGAGGTTGTTGTTGACAGTACAGGTGTAAAAGATGTCTCAGCAGGAGTGTTTGTAGGATCCGTTGTGGTAACTGTGTAAGCAAGATGAAACTTTAGTCTATAGATATAAAATGAACATTTTCTAACCTGTACTACATATACAGTATGATGGTAAGCCTGAAAAAATGTAGGGGTGCTTTTTAGCCTACGATCGATGTCAGAGAGAACATAGACGCAGACCGAAAATCCGGAATGAATTGGGCAAAGTGATTCTCTCCGGAGAGATCGCATTTCCTGATTTTCCTCGCCCCTCTATGGCGACATCATGTGGTTCACGTCCACAAAATGCAAGAACGGCATTTAAATGAATTATAATTTTTAATATTATCACCAGACTCCCCACCACATGATCCCTTCTTCAGTGAACATTCATACCTCACTGACATTATGTCAGATCAGCGAGATTTACAACAGCTTTTTAAATACGGGGTTCAGTCGAGGAAATCCCTCCAGGGGCACAAATTCAAGTGTCGCCCTTGGGTAGTTGGGTGGGGTGGGAGAGATACGTGCCCAGTCAGAGCCCTGGCACAGGTTGGCACTGTGCCGGGGCAGTTTCAGGGGTGGGCCCTTGTCTAGCCCCATTAGTGACAGGGGTTTCCATGTATGTGTGATGGGGGTGGGGAGCACGCAGTGAGGAGAGAGCTTGCAGGCACAGTGGGTTAAACTGGCACTAAGGGGGAGGAACGCTGGTGATACTACCGCCGTGGTGGTTGGGGTGGATCCCCCGATGATTTTCCAGATGGTGTGAATATCAGTGATATTTAATGCTGTTACAGAGCCTCCGATGATTGTCTTTGGAGCGAACCCCGAGTGATTGTCCAGCTGGAGGGAACCCCTGATGAGTGTGCGTGACGGGGCGCGGGAGAAACTTGAGTTCTGAACAGGCCCCCTTTAATGATGGCGCCCCAATCTCTGTAGAGCCGGATGCCGACTACATCAAGCCCCGCCCCTGCAGGGGGACAGCGTAAACAAAGCGACTCACTTATTTCCTTCAAAGGGACTGGAGAGAAAACTGGAGACACAAGGGGCGAAATTCTCCGTTATCGGCGCAAAGTCCGCCGATCGGCGCAAAAAACGGCGCAAATCCGACTTGCGTCACGCCGGAAAAATGGATCAAAAGTCTCTGGCCCGAAACGGGCTAGCAGCGACGTGACGGGATCCGCGCTTGCGCACGTGGTTCACGCCATGCAGCATCATACACGCCGCACGGCGTGACGGCTCATAAGGCCGCGCTGCTCCCCCCCACCCGACCGGAACACCCGACCAGAACACCCGACTGGATGGCTGGCCGCCGCTCAGCCCCGAGGTTCCAGTCACGGGATGTGGAGGCGCTCCTGGACGCAGTGGAGCAGAGGAGGGACGCCCTGTATCCCGGGCACGGTCGCAGAGTTGCCCCACGCCACAGCCGGCGTCTGTGGAGGGAGGTGGCAGAGGCCGTCACCGCTGTGGCCCTGACACCACGGACAGGCACCCAGTGCCACAAGAAGGTGAACGACCTCGTCAGAGCAGCCAGGGTGAGCCTCCCCCTGCCCGATATCCATATCCCCCATTCCCCCATATCCCCCCTCCCCATATCCCCCCCACCCCCACATCCCCCATATTCCCCCCTCCCCCATATCCCCCCCTCCCCATATCCCCCCTCCCCCATATCCCCCACTCCCCCATATCCCCCCCTCCCCCATATCCCCCCTCCCCCATATCCCCCCTCCCCCATATCCCCCCTCCCCATATCCCCACCTCCCCCATATCCCTCCTCCCCCATATCCCCTCTCCCCCATATCCCCCTCCCCCATATCCCCCCTCCCCCATATCCCCAAGTGAATCCAGCCCTAACCTTAACCTCTGCAATGCACGCGCAACCGATGGCGTGCATTCATATACCTGCCAAACACTGTTGCCTTTTACCCCTGCCACCACCCCCACCCACCGCCCCCCCCCCCGCTACAGGAGAAGCGCGCACACAACAATAGGGAGCATGTGAGGACTGGAGGAGGCCCCGCTGATGAGAGGCCACTGACCGAACACGAGGAAAGGGCCCTGGAACTGGCTGGCGGACCTGACGACCGGGAGGTTGCTGATGCAGAGGTCAGGGGCGTACTAGCAAGTGAGCCACCGACAGACCGTCCTCATATCCCCCCGTCCCCATATCCCCCCTCCCCCATATCACCTGATCACTGCCTGATGTCTAACCATGCATGCTTCACTGTGTATCGCAGGACCAAACGTCGAGGCACCATCCCCGCAGATGCAGACCGCGCGCAGGATGCCCCTCGGAGGCCACGGGAGACGGAGAGACCCGGACCCTCCGGCATGCGACGCCCGCAGGATGCTCCTTGCACACCATGGGAGACGGAGAGACCCGGACCCTCCGGCATGCGACGCCCGCAGGATGCCCCTCGCACACCACGGGAGACGGAGTGACCCAGACCCTCCGGCATGTGACGCCCGCAGGATGCCCCTCGCACACCACGGGAGACGGAGAGACCCGCACCCTCCAGCATGCGACGCCCGCAGGATGCCCCTCGCACACCATGGGAGACAGAGAGACCCAGACCCTCCGGCATGCGACGCCCGCAGGATGCCCCTCGCACACCACGGGAGACGGAGAGACCTGGAGCAACAGGGAGACGACACCCCCGTCACGTGCGGGAGCGACAACCCAGCGACGAGGGGGGCAGCCACAGGCCCCCGTCACATCTGAGCCAGGACACCACTACCCAGGACACCACTACCCAGGTCACCACTACCCAGGTCACCACTACCCAGGACACCACTACCCAGGACACCCCTACCCGGGACAGCACTACCCAGGAAGACGAAATGCCGGACAGTGACTCAGAGTGGATGGGTGGAGACGAACCCCCACCCCAAAGTGCCATGGACTCAGAGTGGGACGAAGAGCACGACACAACGCCACTGATGTCACCAACATCCTCCACCATCGCAGAAACACTCACCTCGGTTGGGCACTTTAGTGATGAGGCGTCTGGTACACTCACTGGTGCGCACAACACAGCCGTCCCGGTACAGCAGGTGGAGGTAGGAGCAGCAGAGGGGCCGGGCGGTCGGAGGGCAGCCCAGCCCAAGCGAACATCTGCCGCCCGGATGGATCCCGGGCTCCTGGAGTTTCCACACACACACATAGATCCGATGCTACCACCGACCCGGAGACGAGCGAAGAGGGTGACGGCAGGCTTGCGGCGGCTGCAGTCGCAGGTGGAGGAATTCACCCGCGTCCAGGAGCTGGAAGTGGTGCCGGTCATGCGTGCCACCCAGGCCGACACCGCACGGGTGGCGTCCGCGGTGGAGGCAATGGGTGCGACGGTGTCAGACATGGGGAACGTTTTGCGAGGCCTGGGGCTTTCCGTGCAGGTGGGGTCTGTGGCCCAGGACATGGCTGCCCTCTCACAGGAGGCCATGAGCCAGTGCCAGCGCCAGATGGCAGAGGCGCTCAACACCATAGCCCAGTCTCAGCAGGCCATAGCCCAGTCTCAGCAGGCCGTAGCCCAGTCTCAGCAGGCCATGGCCCAGTCTCTGCAGGCCATCGCTGAGGGCATCGGCGCCAGTGGCCATGTGCGAGCCGGCGTCGCACTGTCACAGACAGGGTTTGCCAACCCCCTGGGCTCCATGGCTGCAAACCTGCAGACCCCTGTCGATACCAGCATGGGCCTCCAGGACTGGCAGCGCCAGATGTCGGGGGGGGCGTCGGATGGCCAGTCCGTTCGCATCCCCCACCCATGTAGAGGCCTGGGGGCCATCGGGCACCCCGAGGGAGGAGGAGGTGGTGTGGTCCGTCCTGGGTCCCCCTGTAGGGGAGGTCCGGGAACACCGCAACACCTCGGACTCCCCCCCTTCCGTCCCAGGTGCATCGAGTGGGCAACGGACAGGACAGGCTGGCAGCTCGCCATCCCAGTCGCCCGGGCCGCAGCCTGGCCCATCTAGGCCAGGACGGCCCAGGAAACGGCCGCCAAAGGGATCCCGTGTCAGAGGGCAGGAATCACAGGAGTCCACCTCCTGTTCTGCTGTACCGTCTGGGGAACCACGTAGACGTAGTCAAAGGGCCCGTAAGGCCAAACAATTAGACACTGAGTAAGTTGGCACGGGTGCAGGGCACAGATGAGTTTTAGGGGCTAGGGCACGTGCATGAACTCCTTTGCTTATTAAAGTCAATGTTACACCTACAGAAGCTGCCTTTGTGCTCTGTCCAAAGCGTGCGGGGGTGTCATGTACGTTGAGCGCAAGTGTGTGTGTGAGGGGTGGTCTTACCTCAGCCCCAGGTGAGTCTGCCCCTTCCCCCTGGGCCGCCATCAACATCCCCCCGGGAAGAGGACGGGACCGTGCACTGCAGTGTCACAGCCGCATGCAGGGAAGGTCCGGGTGGATGGTGGTACTGTGGCCATGGGTCAGACATAGTCCAACGATGTGGAGCCAGGAGCTCACCGCAGGGCGGGTTGTCATCATCCTCCATGGCCTGCAATAGACACGCGTCCACCCGCAATTGTGTGAGCCCGGCCATTGTGCCGCAGGTGGATCGGCAATGGGGGGGTGGTGTGCATGCGGGTGGGGTGGGTGAGGTTGCGGAGGGGGGTGAGGGTGCTGGGTGGGTGGATGGGTGGGGGGTGTGGGTGGTCGGCTGTTGCCATGGTGTGCGGTCTGTAGCCATACTACCCGATTCCCACGCCCATCTAGTCAGTGAAGCGGGCGGCTATCAGTCTGTCCCGTGCCCGCTGGGCCAGCCGGTAATGGTGGACAGCCACCCGTCTGCCCTGACTACCCCGTCTGCCCTGACCATTGCCCCCATCCCCCTCATCTGGGGAGGACTGCGCCTCTTCCTGCTGCTCCTCCACTCCGCCCTCCTCTGCCTGCGGCACATCGCCCCTCTGCTGGGCTATGTTGTGCAGGACGCAGCACACCACAATGATGCGGCCGACCCTATCTGACCGATACTGGAGGGCGCCCCCAGAGAGGTCCAGGAACCTGAAACGCATCTTCAGCACGCCAAAGCACCTCTCTATCACTCCCCTTGTCGCTACATGGGCATCATTGTAGCGGTTCTCCGCCTCATTGCGTGGCCTCCGTAGAGGCGTCATCAGCCACGATCGCAATGGGTAGCCCCTGTCGCCCAGCAACCAGCCCCTCAGCCGGGGATGGCGTCCCTCGTACATGCCGGGGATGGATGACCGCGAAAACACGTATGAGTTGTGTACACTGCCTGGGTAACGGGCGCAGACTTGCAGGATCATCATGCGGTGGTCGCAGACCACCTGTATGTTCATCGAATAGGTCCCCTTCCTATTGGTGAACACGGCCCTGTTATCTGCAGGTGGCCGCACGGCGACGTGCATCCCATCGATCACGCCCTGGACCATGGGGAACCCGGCCACGGCAGAGAAGCCCACGGCCCGGGCATCTTGGCTGGCCCGGTCCACAGGGAAGCGGATGTAGCGGTGCGCCATGGCATATAGGGCGTCTGTCACTGTCCGGATGCACCGATGCACCGATGTCTGCGATATGCCGGACAGGTCCCCACTCGCTGCCTGGAATGACCCCGTTGCATAAAAGTTCAGGGCAACCGTAACCTTGACGGACACGGGGAGAGGGTGTCCCCCGCCAGTGCCACGCGGTGACAGGTGTGCCAGCAGGTGGCAGATGTGTGCCACGGTTTCCCGCCTCATCCGGAGTCTCCTCCTGCATTCCCGGTCCGTGAGGTCCTGGTATGACTGCCGGGGCCGGTACACACGGGGCGCCCTCGGGTGCCTCCGTTGCCGTGGGGCCGCGACGTCCTCCTCCCCCTCCTCGTCCTGTCGGTCAGGTGTCCCTCTAGCCTGGGCGGCTGCCGCCTGCCCCTCTGCGGCAGCCTGCGCCGCCTCTCTGGCACGCTCCTCCTCCTCCTCCTCCTCCTCATCCAGGGCAACATGGACATTAGCGGCTGCCGCCACGGCGGCCAACATCGCTGGATGATCGGAAAACATGACGGCCTGGTGGGGGGGGGGGGAAACGACGACATGTCATCATTGCCCATATCCCCTCCTTCCCCCAACCAGGTGGCGTGGACCACATGGGTCCAACTGTTGGAGGCTGGCACCTGGCCAGGTGGACCAACTCACTTGCCCCCCCAACCCCCTCCCCGGCACAGACCCCCCATCCTCCTCCCCGGCACGGACCCACCATCCTCCTCCCCGGCACGGACCCCCCCAACCTCCTCCCCGGCACGGACCCTCCATCCCCCTCCCCGGCACGGACCCCCCCCCATCCCCCTCCCCGGCACAGCCCCCATCCCCCTCCCCGGCACGGACCCCCCCCAATCCCCCTCCCCGGCACGGACCCCCCCCCCATCTCCCTCCCCGGCACGGACCACCCCCCATCCCCCTCCCCGGCACGGACCCCAATCTCCTCCCCGGCACGGACCCCCCATCCCCCTCCCCGGCACGGACCCCAACCTCCTCCCCAGCACGGACCCCCATCCTCCGCCCCGGCGCGGACCCCCCATCCCCCTCCCCGGCACGGAACCCCCCATTCCCCTCCCCGGCACGGACCCCCCCCCACACCTCCTCCCCGGCACAGACCCCCCATCCCCCTCCCCGGCACGGACCCCCCATCCCCCTCCCCGGCACGGACCACCCATCCTCCTCCCCGGCACGGGCCCCCATCCCCCTCCCCGGCACGGACCCCCCCCATCCCCCTCCCCGGCACGGACCCCCCATCCTCCTCCCCGGCACGGACCCCCCATCCCCCTCCCCAGCACGGACCCCAACCTCCTCCCCGGCACGGACCCCCCATCCTCCTCCCCGGCACGGACCCCCCCCCATCCCCCTCCCCGGCACGGACCCATCCTCCTCCCCGGCACAGACCCCCCATCTCCCTCCCCGGCACGGACCCCCCCCGCCCATCCCCCTCCCCGGCACGGACCCATCCCCCTCCCCGGCACGGACCCCAACCTCCTCCCCGGCCCAAAATCGGCTGCCTTGCGCAGACCCGTGCCATTCTCCGACGGCAGCGGCGCCATTAACGCCCCGCCGACTTTTCTCCCTTCGGAGACTTCGGCAACCGGCGGGGGCGGGATTCACGGCGGCCAACGGCCATTCTTCGACCTGCTGGGGGTCGGAGAATGACACCCCAGGTTTGTGCAGCTGACAATCTTCAGGACAGTTTTCATTCTGAGCTGCCACTTTAAAAACCGCCGGGCCGGAGAATCCCAGTGGGACGCGAGAATCGAGCCCGGCCCCCCCAACGCCGGCTTCCCGATTCTGCCTCCGCCGATTCTCGGGCGCCACGGTATTCCTGGGGGCCGTTGACAGCAGACCCCCCCCCCCCCCGGCGATTCCCCGGGCTCTGATGGGCCGAGTAGCCACCGAGTCCGGCCGTGTCCCGGCGGTGTGGATTACTCAAGTCCTACACGGCGGAACCTGGAAGGTGAGTCTGAGGGGGTCGTCCTGGAGGAGGGGGCGAGGGATCCAACCCGGGGGGGTGGGGGGGGGGCCCAAGGTGGCCCAAGGTGGCCCAAGGTGGCCTGGCCCGCGATCAGGGCTTGCCAATCGACTGACGTGCTGGTTCTGCCATATTGTCCGTGGGCCGGCGCGGAGAAGGGAACCCCGTGCATGCGCCGGTCGTTCCGCGCATGCGCAAAGTCCTGCCGGCCGTTCCGTGCTGGCTGGAGCTGCGGGGACCACTCCGGCACTGACCTAACCCCCGAGGAAGGGGAGAATTCCTCACTTTCAGGGTCCGTTGATGCCGGAGTGGTTGGCGCCAGTTTTCACGCCAGCGTGGGGACATAGCCCCATTATTAGAGAATCCCGCCCATCATAAATTCCACCTGTAATATTTCATTCAGGATTCCTTTGCGTTTTTGCAGTTTAAAATCCTTCTGAGTTCCTCTGTGGTGATCAGGCAACAAATTAATGGGCGGGATTCTCCGACCCCCTACCGGGTCGGAGAATCGGCAGGGGGTGGCGTGAATCCCGCCCCGCCGCACCGACGCCGGCTGCCGGATTTTCTGGCTACACCGAGGGCATCTTGAAACCCATCGTATAAGGTACACCCAGCTTCTGTCGCGACGCGACGGACTTCCTACAGAAACTCAGCACCCATGGACCAGTTGAACCAGGAACATTCCTCGTCACAATGGACGTCTCGGCACTCTATACCAGCATCCCCCATGACGACGGCATTGCTGCAACAGCCTCAGTACTCAACACCGACAACTGCCAATCTCCAGACGCAATTCTGCAACTCATCCGCTTCATTCTGGATCACAACGTCTTCACCTTCGACAACAAATTCTTCATCCAGACGCACGGAACAGCCATGGGGACCAAATTCGCACCCCAATACGCCAACATCTTCATGCACAAGTTTGAACAAGACCTACTCACTGCACAGGACCTTCAACCGACGTTATACACCAGATACATCGATGACATTTTTTTCCTTTGGACCCACGGCGAAGAATCACTGAAACGACTACACGATGACATCAATAAGTTCCATCCAACCATCAGACTCACCATGGACTACTCTCCGAAATCAGTTGCATTCTTGGCCACACTCGTCTCCATCAAGGACGGTCACCTCAGCACTTCCGCAAAGCCACGAATAACCTCACGATTCTCCACTTCTCCAGCTTCCACCCTAAACACAGTAAAGAAGGAATCTCCTATGGACAAGCTCTCCGTATACACAGGATCTGCTCAGACGAGGAGGAGCGTAACAGACATCTACAGACGTTGAAAGATGCCCTCGTATGAATGGGATATGACGCGTGACTTATCGATCGACAGTTCCAACGCGCCACAGCAAAAAACCGCACCGACCTCCTCAGAAGACAAACATGGGACACAACCGATAGAATACCCTTCGTCGTCCAGTACTTCCCCGGAGCGGAGAAACTACGTCATCTTCTTCACAGCCTTCAACACGTCATTGATGACGATGAACATCTTGCCAAGGTCATCCCCACACCCCACTACTTGCCTTCAAACAACCGCGCAACCTCAAACAAACCATTGTTTGCAGCAAACTACCCAGCCTTCAGAACAGTGACCACGACACCACACAACCCTGTCATGGCAATCTCTGCAAGACGTGCCAGATCATCGACATGGATACCACCATTTCACGTGGGAACACCATCCATCAGGTACGCGGTACATACTCGTGTGACTCGGGCAACGTTGTCTACCTCATACGCTGCAGGAAAGGATGTCCCAAAGCGTGGTACATTGGCGAGACCATGCAGACGCTGCGACAACGAATGAACGGACATCGCGCGACAATCACCAGGCAGGAATGTTCCCTTCCAGTCGGGGAACACTTCAGCAGTCAAGGGCATTCAGCCTCTGATCTCCGGGTAAGCGTTCTCCAAGGCGGCCTTCAGGATGCGTGAAAAACGCAGTATCGCCGAGCAGAAACCTATAGCCAAGTTCCGCACACATGAGTGCGGCCTCAACCGGGACCTGGGATTCATGTTGCATTACATTCATCCCCCACCATCTGGCCTGCGAAATCCTACCAACTGTCCTGGCTTGACACAATTCACACCTCTTTAACCTGGGGTTACCCCATCTCTGGATCTGTAAAGATTTAATCACCTGCTAATGCTCGTATTCAAAGCATTGTCTGGCATCTTTGAATCTGTCTACATATATGTTTCTGGAACATACCTCTTCATTCACCTGAGGAAGGGGCAGCACTCCGAAAGCTAATGACATTGAAACAAACCTGTTGGACTTTAACCTGATGTTGTAAGACTTCTTACTGTGCTCACCCCAGTCCAACGCCGGCATCTCCACATCATGTTTCCTTGAACACAATGAGCAAAGCCTCATCCTGATGGCCCAATGATGAGCAGCCAACTACTCTCCCACTCAAAGCTGTCCGGGAAGTTTAAATGGACCCTGAGAAGAATGATGGACAAAAGGAATGATGGGACACCTCTCAAGTAGCAACCACTTCTCAGCTCTTGGCACACCCCATCTCACACACCAGAGAGTATCATCCATGCTGCCTTCTGCTTCATGGCTGAAGCAGCCTATGGTCATCTGGGACTATGGCGACTTTATTTACTTACTTACTTGCAGGTAAGCCGTATTTACAGAATCCTCATGGACTGCAAAACACAGAGGGCATTGGCCACAACCATCTCATATGTTGGAGCAAGGGAACAAATGCAACTTTAGTCACAGAGGAACATAGGAACATAGGAATTAGGAGCAGAAGTAGGCAGTTCACCCTCTCGAGATAAAAGCAAATTACTGTGGATTCTGGAATCTGAAACCAAAAAGAAAATGCTGGAAAACGTTTTGATCGTTAGCTCTTTTCTTTCCCTACAGATGCTGCCAGACTGCTGAGATTTTCCAGCATTTTCTTTCTGGTTTCACCCACTCAAGCGTGCTCCGCCATTCAATCAGACCAAGGCTGATCTCTTCCTGGTCTCAAATTCACCTCCCACCTGTTCCCCATATCCCTTTAACTTATTTTTAATCAGAAATATATCTATCACCTTCTGGAAACTATTTAATGACTCAATCTCCACCACACTATGGAGCAGCGAGTTCCACAATTTCACCACACTCTGAGAGAAGTAGTTCCTCCTCATCTCAGTTCTAGATCATAGAATCCCAATGGTGCAGAAGAGGCCATTCAGCCTGTCGAATACACACCGACCCTTAGAAAGAATGCTCTTTGCCCACTCACTCTATCCCCGTAACCCCATAACCTAACCTGCACGTCCCGAAACACTATGGCTCAATGTATCATGGCCGATCCACCTAACACGCACATCTTTGGACTGTGGCAAGAAACCGGAGCATCCGGAGGAAACCCACGCAGACACGGGGAGAACATGTAGACTCCGCACAGAAACCACCCCATGTCCCCCTCCTCTCCCCCCGGGTCCGTCTCAAAAAGTCCCTGGTAGTACTCCCTAAACACCTCATAATTTGTGGAGTCTCACGATCGCCACCCACGGCAGCTCCCCAGCTCTTGGCTTCTGCCTCAGGGGCCTATGCACTCAGTCCACTTCAGGGGCCTTACCTAGCCTTATCTGCACCAGCCCGGCCAGTACCTCGTGGCACTCACACCTTCCATTCCTTCAGGCAGGCCCATTATTCACAGGTTCTGCCTTCTCAAGGTATTTTCCTGCTCCTCTACCTTTATCCTCAACATTTTACAGAGGTCTCCTAAGAGACTCACCTCCGCCTCCGGAGCCACCACACGATCGCTGTGGTCCGAAATCACCCCTTCGATCTCCCGAATCTGCGACCCCTGCACCTCCAAACACATCCCCACCCATTCCATCGAACTGTTCAGGGGTGCCACAGCTCCTTCGATGCCCTTCGAGCGATACCCCCGCATTTCTTTCCTCTGCTGGCGGAATTCCTTCTTCTTAAAAGCCATCAGCTGCTCCATCTGGGGCTTTGCAGCAGTCGTTCGCCAGCGGCCATGCTTACACTGGCTGCTGCTGCAGTACTGGCTCCCTCCACCTCTTTAGCCTGGTCTCTCACTGTCTTTTGCCAGGCTTGCTAACAAGCAGACATACCACTCCCGGAAGAAACGACTCCTCCAACCTTCACCTCCACCTTTCCATCAAAATTCCACCCAGTATCGGGTAAAAAGAGCTCTTTTGTGTGCCTTCAAGCAGGAGCTGCCCTGTGTGTGACCCCTCACACCATGGCCACCACCGGAACCATCGCTGAGATTTACAACAGCTTTTAGATACGGGATTCAGTTGAGGGGATCCCTCCAGGGACGCAAATGTAAGTATAGCCACTGGGAGGGAGGGGGGGGGGATTAACATGCCCTGGCAGTGCCCTGGCACAGGTTCTCACTGCAAGGGTAGCAATGCCAACCTGTGCCAGGGGGCAGTTCCAGGGGTGAGCCCTTGTGGTCGCCCCATGCAGGGTGGGGGGAATTCCATTTCTGCCTTGTGGGGGTGGAGGGAGTGAAGAGCAGTCAGTGAGGGGAGAAACGGCAGGCACACAGGGTGAGCAGGCACTGAGAAGGGAATGCTGGCCATACTGCCGCAGTGATGTTGGTGGGGTGCCCCCGAAGATTGTCCAGTGGGGAACGCTGGTGGTACCTCCATGCTGATGGTGGTGGGGAATCCCTGATGATTGTCTGGGTCAGGGTGGGTGAGAGTGAAACTTGAGTTCTGATCAGGCTGCCCTTCAATGATGGCGCCCCGATCTCTGTAGAGCCAGATGGCGGGTCGATCAGGCCCCTCCCCTGCAAAGGGACAGCATAGACCACGGCCACTCATTTATTTTCTTCAAAGAGATTCGAGATCTGGGGCGTCATTCTCCGCCGGCGGGAGTCTCCGTTTTGCCGGCGCCCGGGGGTTTCCCGACGGCGTGGGGCTGCCCCACATTGGGAAACCCCATTGACCGGCCGGTGTTACGGAGACTCCCGCCGGCCGGTCGGCGCAGAAATGTGGCGGGGCGGGTAGGAGAATTTCGCCCCTGTTTAGAAAACTGGTTTGCGCAACTGACAAGCGTCACGCCAGTTTCCATTCTGAGCTGCCACTTTGAAAAAATATGGTCGGCTTCCACCCGTAATGGTTCAATCAGCAGAATGTTTTTGTGTGTTTTTTTAAAATGTATTTTATTACAAACATGTATCAAAACAGGTTCCAACAAATAAACACCCCGGGAAATGTCTTTGTGTTTTTGCAGATTTAAAATCTTGTGATTTCATCTGTGATTCTCACGCAACAAATGAATCATTTTAAATTAAATCAAAGGATGGAGTTCCCCCATCCTGAGAGCAAGTTCTGGGACCACGACCTGGGGAATTCATGATGAGGAAGAAAACATTGCTGAATTCATACTTTGCTTCCGTCTTCACAAAGGAAGACATGAGTAACGTACCGGAGGTTTTGAGAAACACGAGTTTTAGTGAGGAGCTGAAGGAAATTAGGACAGAAATGGTTTTGGGGAAATTAATGGGATTGAAGGCAGATAAATATTCAGGTATTGATAACCTTCATCCCAGAGAACTTTAGGAAGTGGCCCTAGAATTAATAGATCCATTGGTGGTCTTTTTTCAAAATTCATTGGACTCTGGAATGATTCCGCTAGATTAATGATTTGGGGAAAGGGAACTAAATGTATTGGGCGGGATTCTCCGACACCCCGCCGGGTCGGAGAATTGGCAGAGGGCGGCGTGAATCCCGCCACCGCCGACTGCCGAATTCTCCAGCGCCGGGGATTTGGCGGGGGCAGGAATCGCGCCGCGCCGGTTGGCGGCCGCTGGCAGTGGCTCCCCCAGCGATTCTCCGGCCCGCGTTGGGTCGAGTGGCCGCCCGTTTATTGATGGTCCCGCCGGCGTAAATTAGAGTAGGTCCTTACCGGCAGGACCTGGCGGCGTGGGCGGCCTCCGGGATTCTCGAGGGGGCGCGGGGGGATCGGGCCCTGGGAGGTGCCCCCACGGTGGCCTGGCCCGCGATTGGGGCGGGCCTGTGCCGTGGGGGTACTCTATTCTTCCGCACCGCCGGCTGTAGCGGTCCGCCATAGCCGGTGCGGAGATGAAGCCCTCTGCGCAGGCGCTGGGATGACGGCAGCACACGCTGGCACTATCGCGTTGGCGGGAGGAGGCCCTTCGGCGGCGGTTGGCATGGCGCCAAGCCCCTTCCCCGCCAGCTGGCACGCGCAAACCACTCCGGGGCCGGCCTAGCCCATGAAGATGTAGAGGATTCCGCACCTTTGGGGCGGCCCGACGCCAGAGTGGTTCACGCCACTCCTACCCGCCGGAGTTGCCCGCCCCGCCGATTACAGCAGAATCCCGCCCATTATCTCCAAATTTGCAGATGATACAAAGTTGGATGGGAGGGTAAGCTGTGAGGAGGATGCAGAGATGCCTCAACATGTTTGGACAGGCTGAGTGAGTGGGCATATGCATGGCAGATGCAGTATAATTTGGATGAATGTGAGTTATCCACTTCGGCAGCAAAAATAGGAAGGCAAATTATTATTTGAATGGGTGTAAATTGAGAAAGGTGGCTACTCAACGAGACCTAGGTGCTCTCTTGCATCAGTTGTTGAAAGGAAGCACGCAGGTGTGGCAGATAGTAAAGAAGACAAATGGTAGGTTGGCCTTCATAGCGAGAGGATTTCAGTGTAGGAATAGGAATGCTTTACTGCAATTGGATAGGGCGTTGGTATGGCACTGGAGATTGTGTGCAGTTTTGATGTCCTATCTGAGGAAGGATGTTCTTGCTATGGAAGGAGTTCAGCGAAGATTTACCAGGCTGATTCCTGGGATGGCGAGACTGTCTTATGAGGAGAGGCGAAGTCAGTTAGGATTATATTCAATGGAGATTAGAAGAGTGAGAGCAGATCATATAGAAATTTATAAAAGGATTAGACAGACATTTCCGATGGTGAGGGAGTCCAAAGCTAGGGGTCATCGATGTACTATTTGTCAATGTACTCTGTCCATTATTCTTTTTGTCTACTAAGTACATACTGTGTACGTTCCCTTGGCTGCAGAAAAATACTTTTCACTCTATTTCGGTACATGTGACAATAAATCAATCAATCAATCAACTTGAGGATAAGGGGTAAACCTTTTAGGACTGAGGTGAATAGAACTCTCTTTACCAGAAAGTGGTGAATCTTTGGAATTCACCACAGAGAGTAGTTGAGGCCAAAACGTTTTGTGATTTCAAGGAGAAATATAGCTCTTGGAGCTAAAGGGATCAAATGATATGGGGGGAGGTCGGGATGAGGGTATTAAAGTTGATGATTAGCCATGATCATAATGAATGGTGGGGCAGGCCGGATGGCCTTCTCCTGCTTCTATTTCCTGTGCATGTTTTTATGTCAGTTCCATGGCAGGGGCAGGAATTTGGAGCAAAATTCTCCATCCCGCCCCGCCACATTTCTGCCCCGACCCGCCGGCGGGATGCTCCATTACACCGGCCGGTCAATGGGGTTTCCCATTGTGGGGCAGTCCCACGCCGTCGGGAAACCCCCGGGCGCCGGCAAAACGGAGACTCCCGCCGGCGGAGAATGACGGCCATGGAGTATTTCACCCTGCAGTGGCTGATGGGAGTACAATGTGAAACCTCTATCATGACCGCATTATTTATGCAAACGGGTGGTTTGCGCCATATTCTGTGATGGGGACAGGCCTGAAGGTGTGTAGACCGCTGTCGTATCCGGACACCATATTGAATATGTGCTCAAAATAAATGATCCATTATTGAGGAAGGAAGATGGACGGCCTGAAATGAAGATGGTCCACCTGAGAAAGCAGACAGATCAGCAAGAACACTCTGAGGCTGGAAGATTGCCCTCCATCAGGAAGGCAAATCTGGCAGATCCAACTGTAGATTGGTGTTCAGAGGGCAAGGGCTGCTTGTGGCCTCTGTTTTGAACACCACAGGCAGCCCTGTATTCTTCAGGTGAGTGCTATCATTTGCATGGCACATTGGCCAGACATGTTTTGCACCGGCATGTTTTCACACGAGCATCCCGGAGACTTGGGTGTGGAAGTTTGGGCCTATTTTACATCGGCCTCTGGCAGGTTTCCTGATACACCATCGTGGGTCCCAGAGGAAAATCTCCCGGGAAATTCACACATTGAATAAAACCGATTTCTGGGCCTCCTGTCAGACATGCTCCCCACCCCCACCCCGACCCCACTCGTTATTGAACTCGCCGGAGGAGGCACGGGAGAAATCTGCCCATATATTCTGGCATGAGTTTAATGATCGTGGAACTGTTGATGTGGACTCACTTGATAATGGCTGAGGGGAACTCTCTATAGTTGTTGCTATTGGTGCACTTGTTAGTATTGTTGTGGACGTAGAGTTTGGTGTTGTAATTGTTGATTGCACAGGTACAGAAGATGTCTCAGCCGGAATGCTTGTAGGATCCATTGATGTAACTGTAGAAACAAGATGAAACTTTAGTCTTTAAATATTCTTATCTGTCACACATAAACAGCGTGATGGTAATTTCAATCAGGATGTGTTTGTATTATTGTAACATAACAAATTGTGATTTCATCCATAATTCCAAGGAATAAAGATAGTTTTTAGTTCAACCTGAGGGTGAGATTCTCCCGTCCTTGGATCAAGTCTCATGGCAGGGGTAAGGACGTTGAATATTTCCTACTGCGGTGGCCAATGGGACAAAAATGCAAATCTTCCATCCCTGACCACAATATTAGGGTGCGGACGATTTTGCCTTTACTTACACTCCATTATGATGCAAATAATTTTCCCTTCAGCCTCCAGCCAGTTTTCCGATACACAATGGCGGGAAACAAGGGAAGATCCCTGGGAAATTCAGACTGGTAATAAAACCGCTTCCTGGACCTCTCATCGAACACACCTCCACCTGCCCGACATTGAACTGGCTGGCACGGACATGGGAGAATTCTGATCATAAATTTTGTCATGAGTTGAATTATCTTGGAAGGTTGTGGACTCACTTGTTAATGGCTGAGTGGAACTCTCTGTGGTCATTGGTACTGGTGTCCTTGTTAGTGTTGTGGATGTAAAGGTTGGTGTTGATTGTTCCGGAGTGGAAGATGTCTCAGCAGGAGTGGTTGTCGAATTATTTGACGTAGCTGTGTAAACAAAATCAATCTTGAATTTTGAAATATAACATGATTCCATCTTATTAAACCTTCATAAAGTGCATGATTTTAATCCATATACATATAACATTGCCATTTCCAATCAGGATGCCTTTGTATTTCTATATTGATAGTTGTTAATAATCCAGCAGTGATTTTAAAAAATGACAAAATATGACCGTTCTTTAAATGAATCATAAACTCTCGAAGGATTGAATTATTTTCAGCACCATCAGTATGAAATAGCTGCTGAAGAAAAGGTCTGACCCTTACTAATTCCTATGTTTCTGAACTGATTCATGTTGCTGAGCTCACTATTGTAGACTCACTTGTTAATGGCTGAGGGGAACTCTCTGTAGTTGTTAGTACCGGTGCACTTGTTAGTGTTGTTGCGGTTGTAAAGTTTGGTGTTGTAGCTGTTGATTGCACAGGAAGAGACAATATCACAGCCAGAGTGCTTGTAGGATTCGTTGTTGTAACTGAGTAAACAAAATGAAACTTTAGTCTTTAAATATAAAATGAGCTTATTCTTTCCTGTCCCACATGAATAGCATGATGTTAATCCTGAAAAATGTGGGGGTGATTTTCAGCCTGCGATCGTTGTCAGAGAGAACGGAGACGCAGGCCGAAAGTCCAGAGAGAATCGGGAAAGGTGATTCTCTCCAAAGGGATCGGATTTCCCCAATTCCCCCCCCCCACCCCCTTTCCGACGACATTGTGAGGTTCACGTCCACAAAGAGGGGGAACGCCATTTCAATGGATTATAATTTTTAATAACAACATGCCTCCCCGCCACATGATTCCCCCCCCCCCCAGTAAACATTCATACCTTACTGACATTACACAACAATAATAATCATTATTGTCACAAGTAGGTTTACATCAATACTGCAATGAAGTTACGGTGAAAAGCCCCTAGTCGCCACATTGCAGCCCCTGTTCGGGTATACAGAGGGAGAATTCAGAATGTCCAAATTACCTAATGGCACGTCTTTCGGGACTAGTGGGTGGAAACCGGAGCACCCGGAGGAAACCCACGCAGACACAGGGAGAACGTGCAGGCTCCGTACAGACCCAAGCTATGAATCGAACCTGGCACCCTGGCGCTGTGAAACCATAGTGCTAACCACTATGCTACTGTTCTGTCCAACGTGCTATATCATATTGGTGAGATTTACAACAGGTTTTTAAGTACGGGATTCAGTTGAGGAGATTCCTCCAGTGGCACCAATGTAAGTATAACCTCTGAGGTGGTGGTGGTGGGAGAGATACATGCCCAGTTAGAGCCCTGGCACAGGTTGGCACTGTGCCAGGTAGTTTCAGGGGTGGTCCCTTGTGGTAGCCCCATAAGCACCAGAGGTTTCCATGGATGTCTTATGGGGAAATGGGGAGCGGCAGTAAGGGGAGAACGTGCAGGCACAGTGGGCTAAACAGGCACTAAGGAAGAGTAACGCAGGTGATACTGCCATGGTGGTGTTAGGGTGGTTAGGGTGGTAAGGGTGATATTTCACCCTGGTGAGAAGCCTCTGATGATTGTCTTTGGAGCGAGTCACGAGTGATTGACTGGCTAGGGGGAACCCCTAATGATTGTCTGGGTCGGGGTGGGGAGAGTGAAACTTGAGTTCTGATCAGGCTGCCCTTTAATGATGGCGCCCCGATCTCTGTCGAGCCAATGCCGATTCCGTCAGGCCCCGCCCCTGCAGAGGGACAGCGGAAACCAAGCGACTCATTTATTTCCTTTAAAGGGCCTCGGGTTCTGGAGAGAAAATCGGTTTGTGCAACTGACAAGCGTCACATCAGATTTCATTCTGAGCTGCCACTTTGACAAAATATGATAAATTTCACCCACAGGGACCCAGGTTCAAATCGGGCCTTGGGTGACTGTGTGGAATTCATACTTTCCAATCATGTCTGTGTGGGTTTCCTCCGGGTGCTCTGGTTTCCTCTCACTCACCAAAAATGTGCAGGTTAGGTGGATTGGCCATGGTAAATTGCCCCTTAATTCGATAGATGTGCAGGTTTGGTGCACTGGCCACACTAGATTGCCCCTTAGTGTCCAAAGATGTGCAGGTTAGGTTGATTGGTCATGGTAAATTGAGCCTTAGTGTCCAAAGACGTGTAGGTTAGGTACGGTTACCAGGGTAAGATGGAGGAGTGGGCATAGATAGAGTGCTCTTTCAGAGGGTCAGTGCAGACTCGATGGGGAGAATGGCCTCCTTCCGCACTGTTGGAATTCTATGGTTCTCTGATGGCGCGTAGACTGCTGTCGTATCCAGGCACGATATTGAAAATGTGCCCAATATCAATGATCCATTATTGAGGAAGGAAGATGGAAGGTCTGAAAATGAGATGGTCTACATGAGAAAACAGATGGATACGGAAGAACATTCTGAGCCTGGAAGGTTTGCCTCCTCCAGGAAGCCAAATCTGTCAAATCCAAATGTAGCTTCTTCCCCCACCCACTTCTGTGATAGTTCTGAGAGCCAGGGAGGCTAGTGGCCTCCATTCTGAACACCAGAGGCAGCCCCAATCGTTCGTCAGGTCTGTGCCATCATTTGCGTGGTACGGTATCCAGACGTGTTTTGCACTGGCATGTTTTCCCGCAAGCGATGTGGAGATCTGGGTGTGGAGGTTTGGGCTTGATTATAGACGCCTGGTCAGCTTTAAACAGTGGCTAGGTAATTGGACCAGATGTCATAACATTTTAAATTTATAATGCGGTACGGAAAGATCCAACTGTCGGTTCAGCCCCCACCCATTGCTCGGGTGTTCGGAGGGCCTGGTTGCCAGTGCTCTCCATTCTGGGTACCAGAGGCAGCCCCATGCATTCTTTCCTGGGGCCCCATCACCAGCAAGATGTGTCCTTGGGCTGGCTTCTGACAGCTGACAACTTCAGTGCAGATCAGTACAGGAGCATTTTGACCCCTTCAGCACTTAATGGATAACTAGAGTTTCAAAACTAATTCTGAAATATTGTCTAAAACTACACCCTTGCATTATCTAGAAGTGCTCAGAGGATGACCAGCACTCCAAGTATGCAACGTGACATGATTCTTATGCACCCTCCGCCAGCGCAGGTACACACACCTTGGTGGGTACAGCAGTAAGTATAGATAGGTTGTCATATGGTGAGAACACATCAAAGCAGGAGCAGAGTTTGTAGGTGGAGAGAGCAGTGGAGATTCCCTGTCAAATCCAAACTCTGCTCACCTGCACCTAGGTGCTGGGCCTCAAGCTTCACACAAATCAGGGAATTTAAGGAGAAGCAATGGGAAAAGTTCACACATTTCCAGAGACAATGCACACCCCTGGAAAGAGATTGATGGGAGTCCCAGCATGAGAGCTATGAGTCTCAGAAGTTTGTACTGATATTTATTTCATGAAGAGAGTGACCAATTGCATGGAGAATCAGACCTGGCAGCCCACAAGGGACTTGAGGCTGTTTTCGTTAGAGAGAAGAAGGTTAAGAGGTGACTTAATTGAGGCATACAAGATGATCAGAGGATTAGATAGGGTGGACAGTGAGAGCCTTTTCCTTGGATGGTGATGTCTAGCACGAGGGGACATAGCTTTAAATTGAGGGGAGATTAGCCCTGATCAATGGCTTCCACACTCTGTCTCCTTGTACACAATGAGCAAAGCCTCATCCTGATGGCCCAATGATGAGCAGCCAACTACTATCCCAGTCTAAGCTGTCTGGGAAATTTAAATGGACCCTGAGAGGAATGATGGACAAAAGGAATGATGGGACACCTCTCAAGTCGCAACCACTTCTCAGCTCTTGGCACACCCCATCTCACACACCAGACAGTATCATCCATGCTGCCTTCTGCTTCATGGCTGAATCTGTCACTGACAAGGTGCATGAAGGGCCCCGTCTTCTCAACCTTGCCCCTCGCCTGAGGTGTGGTGATCCTCAGTTTAAATCACCACCAGTCAGCTCTCCCCTTCAAAGGGGAAAGCAGCCTATGGTCATCTGGGGCTATGGCGACTTTATTTACTTACTTACTTGCAGGTAGGGCAGTATTTAGAGAAACCTCATGGACTGCAAAACACAGAAAGCATTGGCCACAAGCATTTATGTCAGAGCTGGGGAACAAATGCAACTGAAGTCACAGAGGAACATAGGAACATAGGAATTAGGAGCAGAAGTAGGCAGTTCATCCCCTCGAACTTGCTCCACAATTCAATCAGATCATGGCTGATCTCTTCCTCAAATCCACCTCCCCACCTGTTCCCCATAACCTTTGACCTGTTTTTAATCAGAAATATATCTATCTCCTTACTGAAACTATTTAATGACTCAGACTCCGCCGCAAGTTCCACAAATTCACCACTCTCTGAGAGAAGTAGTTCCTCCTCATCTCAATTCTTGATATACCGCATTTCAACCTACATCTGTGACCTCTTGTTCTAGAGGTAACACCACAGATGAATAAGGTAAAATATAACAACAAAAAGTCCTAATTGCCCAAAGGAATCCACTTGACTGTTTTTAACACTGTTAATGTAGTAATGATGATCAATTCCTCCTCTATTTTGCAAGGCGACTTGCATTAGCTTACTTCCTGCAGCCTTCAACCCCTGTCATATTGCATAGAACATAGAACATTACAGAGCAGTACAGGCCCTTCGGCCCTCGATGTTGCGCCGACCTGTGAAACCACTCTAAAGCCCATCTACACTATTCC
Source organism: Scyliorhinus torazame (assembly GCF_047496885.1). Classification (NCBI taxonomy): domain Eukaryota; kingdom Metazoa; phylum Chordata; class Chondrichthyes; order Carcharhiniformes; family Scyliorhinidae; genus Scyliorhinus; species Scyliorhinus torazame. The sequence goes on from NC_092720.1 coordinate 49,349,541, forward strand.
CTTATCGTCCATATGTCTATCTAATGACCATTTGAATGCCCTTAGTGTTGGTGAGTCCATTACTGTTGCAGGCAGGGCATTCCACGCCCTTACTACTCTCTGAGTAAAGAACCTACCTCTGACATCTGTCTTATATCTATCTCCCCTCAATTTAAAGCTATATCCCCTCGTGCTAGAGATCACCATCCAAGGAAAAGGCTCTCACTGTCCACCCTATCTAATCCTCTGATCATCTTGTATGCCTCAATTAAGTCACCTCTTAACCTTCTTCTCTCTAACGAAAACAGCCTCAAGTCCCTCAGCCTTCCCTCATAAGATCTTCCCTCCATACCAGGCAACATTCTGGTAAATCTCCTCTGCACCCTTTCCAATGCTTCCACATCCTTCCTATAATGCGGCGACCAAAATTGCACGCAATACTCCAAATGCGGCCGCACCAGAGTTTTGTACAGCTGCAACATGACCTCATGGCTCCGAAACTCAATCCCTCTACCAATAAAAGCTAACACACCGTACGCCTTCTTAACAACCCTCTCAACCTGGGTGGCTACTTTCAGGGATCTATGTACATGGACACTGAGATCTCTCTGCTCATCCACACTACCTAACAATCTTACCATTAGCCCAGTACTCTGTCTTCCTGTTATTCCTTCCAAAAAGAATCACCTCACACTTTTCTTCATTAAACTCCATTTGCCACCTCTCAGCCCAGTGCTGCAGCTTATCTATGTCCCTCTGTAACTTGTAACATCCTTCCGCACTGTCCACAACTCCGCCGACTTTAGTGTCATCTGCAAATTTACTCACCCATCCTTCTACGCCCTGCTCCAGGTCATTTATAAAAATGACAAACAGCAGTGGCCCCAAAACAGATCCTTGTGGTACACCACTAGTAACTGGACTCCAGTCTGAACATTTCCCATCAACCACCACCCTTTGTCTTCTTCCAGCTAGCCAATTTCTGATCCAAACTGCTAAATCACCCTGAATCCCATGCCTCCGTATTTTCTGCAGTAGCCTACCGTGGGGAACCTTATCAAACGCTTTACTGAAATCCATATACACCACATCAACTTCTTTACCCTCATCCACCTGATTGGTCACCTTCTCAAAGAACTCAATAAGGTTTGTGAGGCACGGCCTGCCCTTCACAAAACCATGTTGACTATCTCTAATCAAATTATTCCTTTCCAAATGATTATACATCCTATCTCTTATAAACCTTTCCAAGACTTTGCCCACAACAGAAGTAAGGCTCACTGGTCTATAGTTACCGGGGTTGTCTCTGCTCCCCTTCTTGAACAAGGGGACAACATTTGCTATCCTCCGGTCTTCTGGCACTATACCTGCAGACAAAGATGACTTAAAGATCAAAGCCAAAGGCTCAGCAATCTCCTCCCTAGGTTCCCAGAGAATCCTAGGATAAATCCCATCCGGCCCAGGGGACTTATCTATTTTCACACTTTCCAGAATTGCTAACACCTCCTCCTTATGAACCTCAAGCCCTTCTAGTCTAGTAGCCTGAATCTCAGTATTCTCCTCGACAACATTGTCTTTTTCCTGTGTGAATACTCTCCATCCGACGCATCCTAAGTCTTGCCTCATCGCATCATAATTGCCTTTCCCCCAGATATAACTCTTGCCCTGCGGCATGTACCTTTCCCTTTCCATCACTCAAGTAAACGTAATCGAATTGTGGTCACTATCACCAAAGTGCTCACCTACCTCCAAATCTAACACCTGTCCTGGTTCATTACCCAGTACCAAATCCAATATGGCCTCGCCTCTCGTTGGCCTATTTACATACTGTGTCAGGAAACCCTCCTGCACACATTGGACAAAAACGGACCCATCTAAAGTATTGGAACTATAGCGTTTCCAGTCAATATTTGGAAAGTTAAAGTCCCCCATAACAACTACCCTGTTGCTTTCGCCCCTATCCAGAATCATCTTTGCAATCCTTTCCTCTACATCTCTGGAACTTTTCGGAGGCCTATAGAAAACCCCGAACAGGGTGACCTCTCCTTTCCTGTTTCTAACCTCAGCCCATACTACCTCAGTAGACGAGTCCTCATCAAATGTTCTTTCTGCCACTGTAATACTATCCTTGACTAACAATGCCACCCACTTTTACCACCTTTCCTGATCTACATTTGTGTGCGCGATCACCACGACCATTTAATTTTCAATGTCCCAACTCATTTCACTATCGCTGATGCTTTCTGTGGTTGTTGTATTGTTAAACACCTCAACAAACCTGCGACACACTCAACTTCGAAGACATACGGAGGAAGGCAATCTGATCTTTGTAGATACAGAGAGGGTGATGTCCAGATCCTGACATGATTAAAAATGTAATCAGCGTGGGACGTTCGGTGACGGTGAAGTGCTGAGCACACACACATCAGGTGGCTCCCACCCGGAACAAAAAAGGCTCATTTGGACGAATTTTGCCCGAAAAACCATGAACCCCAACGGAGGAAAAGAAACGAAGAGGAATAAATGCCAGCAAACGGGAGCTCAAGAGGCCGGAGGCAGAAGTTGCGGAAAACGCCACGAACAACGAGTGGACGAGCTGGCGGACCCACGAGGCAAAGAGGCCGCAGTCACCCAAGAGAGGGGGAGACCATTGACCCGAGCATCAGGGCCTTCCTAAAGAAGGAGCTGGCCACCATGAAGGAGGCGATTAGAATCAAGAGCCATGTGGCGATGAAGGTGGTGATGATGGAGGCGATGGTCTCTCGACAAAGGACGATCGACGGACTGGGAAAGAAACGGGAGGTGCAAGAGAGGACGATCCAAGGCCTCGAGAGAGCTTTGACAGACCAGAGCGACAGGATCGCTGCTCCGGAAGCAGAGGTTGTTATATTATATCGAGGTGAAATGTTGGCGGCGGCCCAAGTGAGCTTGAAGGGGAAGGTCGAAGACCAGGAAAATAGGTCCCGACAGCAGGATGTGTGAATCGTGGGCCTGCCGGAAGGCATCGAGGGCAGAGACCTGACAGACTACATCGCAAAAATGTTGGGCAACCTCGTCAGGAGGGACAACTTCGCCAACCCCGCAGAACTGAACAGGGCACACAGGTCGCTCAGACCGTAACCCAAGGCGGGGAAGCAGCCGAGAACGATCATCGCGATGCTGCACCGCCACCAGGACCATGAGAGGATCCTGCGGTGGGCTAGACAAACGAAGGTGAGCACATGGAAAGGACGTAGAATCCGGATCTATCAGGACATTGGGGCAGACCTGGCAAAAAAAAAGGGCCGAGTTTAACCAGGCAAAGTCAGTGTTTTATAAAAGGGGAGTGAGATTCAGCACGTTATTTCGACCATTATTACATTCAGCAGCCGTCTGATGTTCGCAGTTAGCTGCCTACCCTTGGCAAAGGCCATCTGGTCCTCTGCGACCACCTCTGGCACGCAGCTCTCCAGTCCCTTGGTCAGGACGTTCGCAAGGATCTTCACGTCTACATTAAGCAGCAAAATGAGTCTGCACGATCCGCATTCCATTGGGTCCTTGTCTTTATTGGGTCTCAGCGATATCGTAGCCTGTGTTCGCGTAGGAGTCAGGGTGCTCCTCGCTAGCGAGTCTGCGAACATATCCCTTAGGGGTGGGACCAGGGCCGGTGCCAATTGTTGATATAAGTCCATCAGGTCCCTTCCCTGCCTGCATGGAGCTGATGCTCTCCATGATTTCTCCCAGATCTATTGGTGCATCCACCTGTCCTGCCTCACAACTGGCATGTCCAGTCCATCAAGGAACTATTTCATCCCCCTGCCCCCATCGGGGGGTTCGGAGGTGTACAGCCCTTGGTCGAAGGTCTCAAATGCCCGGGTGACCTCTTTTGGCCCAGTTACCAGCCTGCCATTGCTGTTTTTTATCGGCGCTATTTCCCTCGTGGCTGCCTGTTTTCTCAGCTGGTGAGCCAGTAGCCATCCAGCCTTGACCCCGTGTTGATAGAAGGTCCCCCGTGTCTTGCGCAGTTGGTATACTGCGTTCCTCGTGGATAGTAGGTTAAAGTCCATTTGTAGCTTTTTCCTCTCCACCAGAAGCTCTACGATCGGGGCCTCGGAGTACTTTCTGTTGACCTCCAGGATGGAGTCAGTCAATTGTTGCCTGACCGCCCTCTCTTCCCTGTCACTGCGAGCCTTGTCGGCTATACGTTCTCCCCTGATCATAGCCTTCAGTGTCTCCTAGAACGTGGAAGGTGAGACTGCCCCGTTCTGGTTGTTAGTAACGTACTCGCCTATGGCCTGTGATGTTTTCTGGTAGAAGGCCTTGTTGACCAAGAGGTCTGGGTCCAGCTTCCATGTGGGGCGCTGGCATGGTCTGTCTCCAACCTCACATCCATGTGGTGTGGAGTGTGGTCTGAGATGACAATCCGCTCTTACTGTTCCTGGAAGCACCCATTTCCCCACTGCAAAGAAGTCGATCCGAGTGCATACCTTATGCGCCGGTGTGAAGAACGGGAATTCCCTCTGGCTGGGGTGTAGGAACCGCCACGGGTCCACCGCCCCATCTGCTCCATGGATGTTCCCAGCTCCCTAGCCATGCCTGTCTTTAGCCCATTCTGGAGTTTGATCGGTCAGTCAGCGAGTCCTGTACACAGTTAAAGTCGCCCCCATAATCAGTTGATGTGTGTCAATGTTGGGGATTTCCACCATGGTCTTCTTTATAAAGTCTGTGTCATCCTCGTTGGCAGCGTACACATTTACCAGTACTACCGGTACCCCATCGAGGACACTGCTGACCATGTTCTTTGTTCTTTGTTCTTTGTTTTGTATGACGTAACGTCCACCTTGGTCCGTAACGATCCTTGTCTCTGTGAACTTTGTCCTCTTACCAGTATGTTTACTCACCTAGCCCTCGTCCCGTAGCATAAATGGTACGTCTGCCCCATCCAGCCCTTTCTTACCCACAGTCGGTCCTTCTCCCTCAGGTGTGTCTCCTGCAGGCAGATCATGTTGGCCTTCAGGCTTCTCAAGTGGGCAAAGACTCTGGATCTTTTCACTGGGCCAGGTCACTGCGGTCCGGGGTTTCCCTTTGTCCTCTTTGGTTCTAAATTCACCAGCTGGGAGAAACACCCTGGGCGTGATTCTCCATCCAACCAGCCGGCCAATGGGGTTCCCCATTGTGGGCAGTCACACGCCGTCGGGGGATCAGAATCCAGCCCCCTATCTACATCTATCCTGTCATGCCAGTAAGAATTTTCTGAGTTACAATGAGCCTGTCTCTCATTCTTCAAAACACTAGAAAATACAGATGCAGTTTTCTCAATCTCAATCCCTAAGGCAACCCTGCCATCCCAGAAATTCATCTGGTGAACCTCCAGACAACTCTCTTGCCTCTTACCTCCTGTTGTTGAACTGATTGCTGGTGTTATGGACTCACTTGTCGGTGGTTGAGTGGAACTCTCTGTAGTTGTTGCTTCTGTTGTACTTGCTACTATTGTTGGGAATGTAAATGCTGGTGTTGTAGTTGTTGACAGTACAGGTCTAGAAGATGTCTCAGCAGGAGCGCTTGTAAGATCAGTTGATGTAGCTGTAGAAACAAGATGTAACTTAAGTCTTTAAATATTAAATGAGCTTATTCTTATTTGTCACACATGAACAGCACAATGGTAATTTCAATCAGGATGTGTTTGTATTATCCTGGCCTAACAAATTGTGATTTAATCCATAATTACAAGGCATAAAGAAAGCTTTTAGTTTAATTTGCGGTCGAATCTTCCACCCTGACCACAATATTAGGGTGTGGACGGTTTTGCCATTACTTACATCCCATTATGATGCAAATAATTTTTCCGTTTGCTTCCAGCCAGTTTTCCGATACACATTGGTGGGAGACAGGCGAAGATCCCCAGGGTCATGGGAGAATTCTGACCATAGATTTTGGCATGAGTTTAATTAACTTGGATGGTTGTGGACTTACATGTTAATGGCTGAGAGGAGCTTTCTGTAGTTGTTGGTACTGGTGTACTTAGTGTTGTTGTGGATGTAAAGGTTGCTGTTGTAGTTGTTGATTGTTCCGGAGTGGAAGATGTCTCAGCAGGAGTAGTTGTCGAATTACTTGACGTAGCTTTGTAAACAAAATGAATCTTTAATTTTGAAATATAACATGAGCTCAATCTTATTTAACCTTCATAAAGTGTATGATTTTAATCCAAATACATATAACATTGCTATTTCCAATCAGGATGCCTTTGTATTCTTATATTGTTAATTGTTAGTAATCCAGCTGTGATTAAAATGTGACAAAATATAACCGCTCTTTAAATGTATCATAAACTCGCGCAGGATTGAATTATTTTCAGTACCATCAGCATGAAATTGTTGCTGAAGGAAAGGTCTGACCCTTACTAATTCCTATGTTTCTGAACTGATTCATGTTGCTGAGCTCACAGTTGTAGACTCACTTGTTAATGGCTGAGGGGAGCTCTCTGTAGTTGTTAGTACCGGTGCACTTGTTAGTGTTGTTGTGGATGTAGAGTTTGATGTCGTAATTCTTGATTGCACAGGTACAGAAGACATCTCAGCTGTAGTGCTTGGAGGATCCGTTGATGTAACTGTGTAAACAAAATGAAACTTTAGACATTAAGTATAAAATGAGCTTATTCTTACCTGTCCCACATGAATGAATGAAAATCGCTTATTGTCACAAGTAGGCTTCAAATGAAGTTGCTGTGAAAAGCCCCAGTCACCACATTCCGGCGCCTGTTCGGGGAGGCTGGTACAGGAATTGAACCATGCTGCTGGCCTGCCATGGTCTGCTTCAAAAGCCAGCGATTTAGCCCAGTGTACTAAACCAGCCCCATAAATAGCATGATGTTAATCCTGAAAAATGTAGGGGTGAATTTCAGCCTGCGATCGCTGCCAGAGAGAACGGAGACGCAGGCCGAAAATCCAGAGAGAATCGGGAAAGGTGATTCTCTCCGGAGAGATCGCATTTCCCCATTTACCACTCCTCAGTGATGTCACGAAGTTCACGCCCAAATCGCAGGAACTTTATTTCAATGGATTATACATTTTAATATTATTAACCAGCCTCCACACCACTGGTGGTCCCCCTCAGTAATCATTAATACCTCACTGACATTACGTCACATCAGAGAGATTTACAACAGCTTTGTAAAGACAGGATTCAGCAAAGGGGATGACTCCAGGGGCACACATGTAAATATAATAGCTACCGTGGGGTGAGATACATGCCCAGGCAGTGTCAACATGTGCCAGTGGTCAGTTACAAGCATGGGCCCTTGTGCTCGCCCTATTTGCTGGTGGAGTGGGGGGGGGGGGGGGTACCTTTAAAGTCTGGTGCAGGGGTGAGTGGAGAGCCAGCAGTGAAGGGAGAACCTGCAGACACGGGGTGAGCAGGCACTGACAGGGGAACGCCAACGATATTGCCACAGTGGTAATTTTGGGGGACCCCTGATGATTTTCCTGGGGAAGGAGCTCCCAGTGACTATCAGGGTGGTGGTGGGGAACCCCTAATGATTGTCTGGGTCAGTGTGGGCGAGAGTGAAACTTGAGTTCTGATCAGGCTGCCCTTCAATGATGGCGCCCCGATCTCTGTAGAGCCGGATGGCGGGTCTATTAGGCCCCACCCCTGCAGAGGGACAGCATAGACCACGGCCACTCATTTATTTTCTTCAAAACGACTCGAGATCAGGGGCGACATTCTCCGACCCCCCGCCGGGTCGGAGAATCGCCGGGAGCTGGCGTGAATCCCGCCCCCGCCGGTTGCCGAAGTCTCCGGCACCGGATATTCGGCGGGGGCGGGATTCGCGCCGCGCCGGTTGGCGGGCCCCCCCGCTCGATTCTCCGGCCCGGATGGGCCGAAGACCCGCCGATAAATTGCTTGTCCCGCCGGCGTAACTTAAATCACCTACCTTACCGGCGGGACAAGGCGGCGTGGGCGGGCTCCGGGGTCCTGGGGGGGGGCGCGGGGCGATCTGACCCGGGGGGGTGCCCCCACGGTGGCCTGGCCCACCGATCCGCGGGCGGGCCTGTGCCATGGGGGCACTCTTTCCCTTCCGCCTCCGTCACGGTCTCCACCATGGTGGAGGTGGAAGAGACTCCCTCCACTGCGCATGCGTGGGAAACTGTCAGCGGCCGCTGACGCTCCCGCGCATGCGCCGCCCGGAGATGTCATTTCCGCGCCAGCTGGCGGGGCAACAAAGGCCGTTTCCGCCAGCTGGCGGGGCGGAAATTCCTCTGGCATCGGCCTAGCCCCTCAATGTTGGGGCTCGGCCCCAAAGATGCGGAGCATTCCACAACTTTGGGGCGGCACGATGCCCGTCTGATTGGCGTCGTTTTGGCGCCAGTCGTCGGACATCGCGCCGTTTCAGGAGAATTTCGCCCCTGGAATGAATTTTGCTCTTGTGGAAGGTGTTTTTTGGACTTACTTGCTAATGGCTGAGTTGAACTCTGTGCAGTTGTTGGTCCTGGTGTACTTGTTAGTGTTGTTTCGGGTGTAAAATTTGTTGTTGTAGTTGTTGAGTGTTCGGGAGTGGAAGATATCTCAGCAGTAATAGTTGTCAGATTACTTAATGTAGCTGTATAAACAAAATCAATCTTTAATTCTGAAATATAACATGAGCTCAATCTTATTTAACCTTCATAATGTGCATGATTTTAATCCATATACATATAACATTGCCATTTCCAATCAGGATGCCTTTGTATTTCTATATTGACAATTGTTAGTAATCCAGCAGTGATTTCAAAAAATGACAAAATATAACCGTTCTTTAAATGAATCATAAACTCTCGAAGGATTGAATTATTTTCAGCACCATCAGTATGAAATATCTGCTGAAGAAAAGGTCTGACCCTTACTAATTCCTATGTTTCTGAACTGATTTGTGTTGCTGAGCTCACTGTTCTGGAGCTTTGACAAAGAGTCATGGGACTCGAAACATTAGCTCTTTTCTTTCCCTACAGATGCTGCCAGACCTGCTGAGATTTTCCAGCATTTTCTCTTTCGTCACTGTTCTGGACTCACTTGTTAATGGCTGAGGGGAACTCTCTGTAGTTGTTGGAACTGGTGCACTTGATAGAGTTGTTGTGGACGTAGAGTTTGCTGTTGTAGCTGTTGATTGCACAGGTACAGAAGATATCTCAGCCGGAGTGCTTGTAGGATCCATTGATGTAACTGTGCAAACAAAATGAAGCTTTAGTCATTAAATATAAAGAAGGAGCTTATTCTTACCTGTCCCACAAAAATAGCATGATGTTAATCCTGAAAAATGTAGGGGTGATTTTCAGCCTGCGATCGCTGCCAGAGAGAATGGAGATGCAGGCCGAAAGTCCAGAGAGAATCGGGAAAGGTGATTCTCTCCGGAGAGATCCCATTTCCCCATTTACCCCTTGTCAGTGATGTCACGAGGTTCACGCCCAAATTGCAGGAACTTTATTTTAATGGATTATAAATTTTAATATTATTAACCAGCCTCCCCACCACATGATCCCCCTCAGTACAAATTCATACCTCACTGACATTACATCACATCAGAGAGATTTACAACAGCTTTGTAAAGACAGGATTCAGCTAAGGGGATGACTCCAGGAGCACACATGTAAATATAATAGCCACCGTGGGGTGAGACACATGCCCTGGCAGTGTCAACGTGTGCCAGTGGTCAGTTACAAGCATGGGCCCTTGTGCCTGGACCACTCGCTGGTGGAGTGGGGTGGGGGGGGGGGGGTACCTTTAAAGTCTGGTGCTGGGGTGGGTGGAGAGCCAGCAGTGAAGGGAGAACCTGCAGACACGGGGTGAGCAGGACACTGACAGGGGAACACCAACGATATTGCCATAGTGGTAATTCTGGGGAACCCCGGATAAATTTCCTGGGGAAGGAGCCCCCAGTGAATATCAGGGTGGTGGTGGGGAACCCCTTATGATTGTCTGGGTCAGGGTGGGTGAGAGTGATACTTGAGTTCTGATCAGGCTGCCCTTCAATGATGGCGCCCCGATCTCTGTAGAGCCGGATGGCGGGTCTATTAGGCCCCTCCCCAGCAGAGGGACAGCATAGACCACGGCCACTCATTTATTTTCTTCAAAAAGACTCGAGATCTGTTTAGAAAACTGGTTTGCAAAACTGACAAGCGCCACGCCAGTTTTCATTCTGTGCTGCCACTTTGAAAAAATATGATAAATTTCTCCCACAATGTTTCACTCAGGATGTATTTGTGTTTATGTAGTTTCAAAATCTTGTGATTCCATCTGTGATTACGAGGCAACAAAATAATAGTTTAAATTCAATCATGGAGTGGAATTCTCCCATTCTGGGAACAAGTCACGGGGCAGGGGCAGGAACGTGGAGTGTTTGCCACTGTGGTGGCCGGTGGGTAAACATTGCGAATCCTCTGGCCCTGACCAAGTTATTTATGCAACCGGGGGTTTCGCGATGTGACAGGAGCACAGTGGTTAGCACTGCAGCTCACAGCTCCAGGGACCCACATCTGATAGAGGCCCTGGGGTACAGTCTGTGTGGAGTTTGCACGTTCTCCCCGTGTCTGGGTGGGTTTCCTCCGGGTGCTCCAGTTTCCTTCCACAGTCCAAAGATCTGCATATTATGTGGATTGGCCATGCTCAATTACCCCTTAATGTCTAACGATGTGCATGTTAGGTGGATTGGCCATGCTCAATTACCCCTTAATGTCCAACGATGTGCATGTTAGGTGGATTGGCCATGATAAACTGCCCGTTTGTATCCAAAGATGAGCAAGTTAGGCGTTACGCGGATAAGCTGAGGGAATGCACCCTGGTAGGGTGCTCTTTCAGAGGGTCGGTGCAGACTTTAATTGCTGAATGACCTCCTGCTGAGCTGTAGGAATTCTATGGTTCTATGATGGCGCATAGACCGAGATCCGTTCGCCATATAGAAAATGTGTCCAAAATAGACGATACATTTTTGTGGAAGGAAGATGGGAGGTCTGAAAATTAGATGGTCCACCTGAGAAAGCAGATGGAAAAACAAGAACATTATGGGGCTGGAAGATTGACCTCCTCCAGGACGCTAAATCTGGTAGATCCAACTGTAGATTCTTCCCCTGTCCACTGCTGTGGTGTTCTGAGGGCAGGGTTGCCTGTGGCCTCCATTCTGAAGACCCAAAGCAGCCCCATGCATTTTACAGGTAAGTGCCAACATTTGCACGGCACAGTGTACAGGTGTGTTTTGTTCCGCTATGTTTTCCCATTAGCATCGCAAAGATTTGGTGTGGAGGGTTGGGCCTTCATTTGCATCCCATTATGATGCAAATCAGATTCATATCGGCCTCTGGCGGGTTTCCAACACACCTTGGCGGGCATCAACATAAGATCCCCCGGGTAATTCATGGCAATAAAACCGATTTCTGGGCGTCCCGTCGAACATGCCTCCCCCTGTACACCATTGATATCACCGACCGGGGCATGGGAGAATTCTGACAATAGCATCTGGAATGAGTTTCATTATTGTGGAAGGTGTTTTTTGGACTTACTTGCTAATGGTTGAGTGGAACTCTGTGCAGTTGTTGGTCCTGGTGTACTTGTTAGTGTTGTTGCGGGTGTAAAATTTGTTGTTGTCGTTGTTGATTGTTCGGGAGTGGAAGATATCTCAGCGGTAACAGTTGTCAGATTACTTAATGTAGCTGTATAAACAACAAAATCAATCTTTAATTTTGAAATATAACATGAGCTCAATCTTATTTAACCTTCATAAAGTGCATGATTTTAATCCATATACATATAACATTGCCATTTCCAAACAGGATGCCTTTGTATTTCTATATTGATAATTGTTAGTAATCCAGCAGTGATTTAAAAAATGACAAAATATAACCGTTCTTTAAATGAATCATAAACTCTCGAAGGATTGAATTATTTTCAGCACCATCAGTATGAAATAGCTGCTGAAGAAAAGGTCTGACCCTTACTAATTCCTACGTTTCTGAACTGATTTGTGTTGCTGAGCTCACTGTTCTGGAGCTTTGACAAAGAGTCATGGGACTCCAAACGTTAGCTCTTTTCTTTCCCTACAGATGCTGCCAGACCTGCTGAGATTTTCCAGCATTTTCTCTTTGGTCACTGTTCTGGACTCACTTGTTAATGGCTGAGGGGAACTCTCTGTAGTTGTTGGAACTGGTGCACTTGATAGAGTTGTTGTGGACGTAGAGTTTGGTGTTGTAGCTGTTGATTGCACAGGTACAGAAGATATCTCAGCCGCAGTGCTTGTAGGATCCATTGATGTAACTGTGCAAACAAAATGAAGCTTTAGTCATTAAATATAGAAGGAGCTTATTCTTACCTGTCCCACAAAAATAGCATGATGTTAATCCTGAAAAATGTAGGGGTAATTTTCAGCCTGCGATCGCTGTCAGAGAGAACGGAGATGCAGGCCGAAAGTCCAGAGAGAATCGGGAAAGGTGATTCTCTCCGGAGAGATCCCATTTCCCCATTTACCCCTTGTCAGTGATGTCACGAGGTTCACGCCCAAATTGCAGGAACTTTATTTTAATGGATTATAAATTTTAATATTATTAACCAGCCTCCCCACCACATGATCCCCCTCAGTAAACATTCATACCTCACTGACATTATGTCACATCAGAGAGATTTACAACAGCTTTGTAAAGACAGGATTCAGCAAAGGGGATGACTCCAGGAGCACACATGTAAATATAATAGCCACCGTGGGGTGAGATACATGCCCTGGCAGTGTTAACGTGTGCCAGTGGTCAGTTACAAGCATGGGCCCTTGTGGTCGCCCCATTTGCTGGTGGAGTGGGGGGGGGGGGTACCTTTAAAGTCTGGTGCAGGGGTGAGTGGAGAGCCAGCAGTGAAGGGAGAACCTGCAGACACGGGGTGAGCAGGACACTGACAGGGGAACACCAACGATATTGCCAAAGTGGTAATTTTGGGGAACCCCTGATAATTTTCCTGGGGAAGGAGCCCCCAGTGAATATCAGGGTGGTGGTGGGGAACCCCTAATGATTGTCTGGGTCAGTGTCGGCGAGAGTGATACTTGAGTTCTGATCAGGCTGCCCTTCAATGATGGCGCCCCGATCTCTGTAGAGCTGGATGGCGGGTCTATTAGGCCCCACCCCTGCAGAGGGACAGCATAGGCCACGGCCACTCAGTTATTTTCTTAAAAAAGACTCGAGATCTGTTTAGAAAACTGGGGCGGGATTCATCGACCCCCGCCGGGTCGGAGAATCGCCGGAGGTCGGCGTGAATCCCGCCCCCGCTGTCCTCCAAATTCTCCGGCCCCCAAAAATTAGCCCGGCGTGATTCGCGCCTCCCACCTCGGAGAATGGCGGGGACCAGCGCGACTCAATGGGCCCCGGGGCTGCACGAATTCTCCGGCTCGCGATGGGCCGAAGTCACGCACGTTTTTTTGCCAGTCCCGCCGGCGTAAATTGGAGTAGGTCCTTACCGGCGGCGCAGGTGGCCTCCGGGGTTCTTAGGGGGGCCGGGGTATCTGGTCCCGGGAGGTGACCCCATGGTGGCCTAGCCCACGGTCGGGGCCCACCGATCTGCGGGTGGGCCTGTGCCGTGGTGGCACTCTATTGTTTCGCACCGGCGGCTTTAGCAGTCCGCCATTGCCTGTGCAGAAACGAAGCCCTCTGTGCATGCGCGGGGATGACGCCAGCTCACGCTGGAGCTCCTGCGCATTCGCCAACTCGCGCCGGCCGGTGGAGGCGCAAACCACTCCGCGGTGGGCCTAGCCCCTGAAGGTGCGCATGATTTCGCACTTTGGGGCACTCCGACGCCGGAGTGTTTCACGCCACTCCGTCCCGCCAGAGTTGCCCGCCCGCCGATTACTGAATTATTTTCAGCACCAAAGCTGCCACTTTGAAAAAATATGATAAATTTCTCCCACAATGTTTCACTCAGGATGTATTTGTGTTTATGCAGTTTCAAAATCTTGTGATTCCATCTGTGATTATGAGGCAGCAAAATAGTTTTAAATTCAATCATGGAGTGGAATTCTCCCATCCTGGGAACAAGTCACGTGGCAGTGGCAGGAACGTGGAGTGTTTGCCACTGTGGTGGCCGGTGGGTAAACATTGCGAATCCTCTGGCCCTGACCAAGTTATTTATGCAACCGGGGGTTTCACGATGGGACAGGAGCACAGTGGTTAGCACTGCAGCCTCACAGCTCCAGGGACACAGTTCTGATAGCGACCTTGGGTGACTGTCTGTGTGGAGTTTGCATGTTCTCCCCGTGTCTGGGTGGGTTTCCTCCGGGTGCTCCTGTTTCCTTCCACAGTCCAAAGATCTGCATATTATGTGGACTGGCCATGCTAAATTACCCCTTAATATCCAACAATGTGCATGTTAGGTGGATTGGCCATGCTAAACTGCCCCTTTGTATCCAAAGATGTCAAGTTAGGCATTACGCGGATAAGCTGAGGGAATGCGCCCCGGTAGGGTGCTCTTTCAGAGGGTCGGTGCAGACTTTAATTGCTGAATGACCTCCTGCTGAGCTGTAGGAATTCTATGGTTCTAGATGGCGCGTAGACCGAGATCCGTTCGCCAAAAAATGTGCCCAAAATCAAAGACACATTTTTGTGGAAGGAAGATGGGAGGACTGAAAATGAGATGGTCCACCTGAGAACGCAGATGGAAAAACAAGAACATTATGGGGCTGGAAGATTGATCTCCTCCAGGACGCCAAATCGGGTAGATCCAACTTAGATTCTACCCCTGCCCACTGCTGTGGTGTTCTGAGGGCAGGGTTGCCTGTGGCCTCCATTCTGAAGACCCGAGGCAGCCCCATGCATTTTACAGGTAAGTGCCAACATTTGCACGGCACAGTGTACAGATATGTTTTGTTCCACCATGTTTTCCCAATCGCATCGCAAAGATTTGGTGTGGAGGGTTGGGCCTTCATTTGCATCCCATTATGATGCAAATCAGGGGCATCATTCTCCGACCCCCCGCCGGGTCGCAGAATGGCCATTGGCCGCCGTGAATCCCGCCCCCGCCCCCGCCGAAGTCTCCGGTACCGGAGATTGGGTGGGGGCGGTAATCGGGCCACGCCGGTTGGCGGGACCCCCCGCTCAATTCTCCGGCCCGGATGGGCCGAAGTCCCGCCCAGAAATTGCCTGTCCCGCCGGCGTAAATTAAACCTGGTATTTACCGGCGGGACCAGGCGGCGTGGGCGGGCTCCGAGGTCCTGGAGGGGGCGCGGGGCGATCTGACCCCGGGGGGTGCCCCCACTGTGGCCTGGCCCGCGATCGGGGCCCACCGATCCGCGGGCGGGCCTGTGCCGTGGGGGCACTCTTTCCCTTCCGCCTCCGCCACGGCCTCCACCATGGAGGAGGCGGAAGTGGTTCTCCCCACTGCGCATGCGCGGGAAACTTTCAGCGGCCGCTGACGCTCCCGCGCCTGCGCGCATTTCCGTGCCAGCTGGCGGGGCAACAAACGACATTTCCGCCAACTGGCGGGGCGGAAATCCCTCCGGCGCCGGCCTAGCCCCGACATTGAAGGGCTAGGCCGCCAAAGATGCGAAAGAGCATTCCACACCTTTGGGGCGGCGCGATGCCCGTCTGATTGGCGCCGATTTGGGCTCCAGTCGGCGGACATCACGCCGTTGGGGGAGAATTTCGCCCCAGATTCATATCGGCCTCTGGCGGGTTTCCAACACACCTTGGCGGGCATCAACGTAAGGTCTCCCGGGTAATTCATGGCAATAAAACCGATTTCTGGCCATCCCGTCGAACATGCCTCCCCCTGTACACCATTGATCTCATTGGCCGGGGCATGGGAGAATTCGAACAATAGGATCTGGGGCGAAATTCTCCAATATCGGCGCGATGTCCGCCGACTGGTGTCCAAAATGGCGCAAATCAGTCGGGCATCGCGCCGCCCCAAAGGTGCGGAACCTTAAGGGGCTAGGCCCGCGCCGGATGAATTTCCGTCCCGCCAGCTGGCGGAAAAGGCCTTTGGTGCCCCGCCAGCTGGCACGGGAATGACATCTCCGGGCAGCGCATGCGCGGGATCGTTAGCGGCCGCTGACGGCATTCCCGTGCATGCGCAGTGGAGGGAGTCTCTTCCGCATCCGCCATGGTGGAGACCGTGGCGAAGACAGAAGGGAAAGTGTGCCCCCCACGGCACAGGCCCGCCCGCGGATCGGTGGGCCCCGATCGCGGGCCAGGCCACCGTGGGGGCACCCCCCGGGGCCAGATCGCCACTCGCCCCCCCCCCAGGACCCCGGAGCCCGCCCGCGCCGCCTTGTCCCGCCGGTAAGGAAGGTGGTTTAATCTATGCCGGCGGGACAGGCATTTTAGCGGCGGGACTTCGGCCCATCCGGGGGGGGGCCACCAACCGGCGCGGCGCGATTCCCGCCCCCGCCGAATATCCGGTGCCGGAAAATTCGGGGGATTCACGCCAGCCCCCGGCGGAGGGTCGGAGAATCTCGCCCCTGGAATGGGTTTCATTATTGTGGAAGGTGTTTTTTGGACTTACTTGCTAATGGTTGAGTGGAACTCTGTGCAGTTGTTGGTCCTGGTGTACTTGTTAGTGTTGTTGCGGGTGTAAAATTTGTTGTTGTAGTTGTTGATTGTTCGGGAGTGGAAGATATCTCAGCGGTAACAGTTGTCAGATTACTTAATGTAGCTGTATAAACAACAAAATCAATCTTTAATTCTGAAATATAACATGAGCTCAATCTTATTTAACCTTCATAAAGTGCATGATTTTAATCCATATACATATAACATTGCCATTTCCAAACAGGATGCCTTTGTATTTCTATATTGATAATTGTTAGTAATCCAGCAGTGATTTCAAAAAATGACTAAATGTAACCGTGCTTTAAATGAATCATAAACTCTCGAAGGATTGAATTATTTTCAGCACCATCAGTATGAAATAGCTGCTGAAGAAAAGGTCTGACCCTTACTAATTCCTACGTTTCTGAACTGATTCGTGTTGCTGAGCTCACTGTTCTGGA
The DNA here is from genome assembly GCF_047496885.1 of Scyliorhinus torazame. Taxonomy (NCBI): domain Eukaryota; kingdom Metazoa; phylum Chordata; class Chondrichthyes; order Carcharhiniformes; family Scyliorhinidae; genus Scyliorhinus; species Scyliorhinus torazame. Next base: position 49,366,483 of record NC_092720.1, read on the forward strand.
GCTTTGACAAAGAATCAGGGGACTCGAAACGTTAGCTCCTTTCTTTCCCTACAGATGCTGCCAGACCTGCTGAGATTTTCCAGAATTTTCTCTTTCGTCACTGCTCTGGGCTCACTTGTTAATGGCTGAGGGGAACTCTCTGTAGTTGTTGGAACTGGTGCATTTGATAGTGTTGTTGTGGACGTAGAGTTTGGTGTTGTAGCTGTTGATTGCACAGGTACAGAAGATATCTCAGCCGCAGTGCTTGTAGGATCCATTGATGTAACTGTGCAAACAAAATGAAGCTTTAGTCATTAAATATAGAATGAGCTTATTCTTACCTGTCCCACAAAAATAGCATGATGTTAATCCTGAAAAATGTAGGGGTGATTTTCAGCCTGCGATCGCTGTCAGAGAGAACGGAGATGCAGGCCGAAAGTCCAGAGAGAATCGGGAAAGGTGATTCTCTCCGGAGAGATCCCATTTCCCCATTTACCCCTTGTCAGTGATGTCACGAGGTTCACGCCCAAATTGCAGGAACTTTATTTTAATGGATTATAAATTTTAATATTATTAACCAGCCTCCCCACCACATGATCCCCCTCAGTAAACATTCATACCTCACTGACATTATGTCACATCAGAGAGATTTACAGCTTTGTAAAGACAGGATTCAGCAAATTGGATGACTCCAGGAGCACACATGTAAATATAATAGCCACCGTGGGGTGAGATACATGCCCTGGCAGTGTCAACATGTGCCAGTGGTCAGTTACAAGCATGGGCCCTTGTGGTCGCCCCATTTGCTGGTGGAGTGGGGGGAGGGGGGGGTACCTTTAAAGTCTGGTGCAGGGGTGAGTGGAGAGCCAGCAGTGAAGGGAGAACCTGCAGACACGGGGTGAGCAGGACACTGACAGGGGAACACCAACGATATTGCCAAAGTGGTAATTTTGGGGAACCCCTGATAATTTTCCTGGGGAAGGAGCCCCCAGTGAATATCAGGGTGGTGGTGGGGAACCCCAAATGATTGTCTGGGTCAGTGTGGGCGAGAGTGATACTTGAGTTCTGATCAGGCTGCCCTTCAATGATGGCGCCCCGATCTCTGTAGAGCTGGATGGCGGGTCTATTAGGCCCCACCCCTGCAGAGGGACAGCATAGACCACGGCCACTCAGTTATTTTCTTAAAAAAGACTCGAGATCTGTTTAGAAAACTGGGGCGGGATTCATCGACCCCCGCCGGGTCGGAGAATCGCCGGAGGTCGGCGTGAATCCCGCCCCCGCTGTCCTCCAAATTCTCCGGCCCCCAAAAATCAGCCCGGCGTGAGTCGCGCCTCCCACCTCGGAGAATGGCGGGGACCAGCGCGACTCAATGGGCCCCGGGGCTGCCCGAATTCTCCGGCTCGCGATGGGCCGAAGTCACGCACGTATTTTTGCCAGTCCCGCCGGCGTAAATTGGAGTAGGTCCTTACCGGCGGCGCAGGAGGCCTCCGGAGTTCTTAGGGGGGCCGGGGTATCTGGTCCCGGGAGGTGACCCCATGGTGGCCTAGCCCACGGTCGGGGCCCACCGATCTGCGGGCGGGCCTGTGCCGTGGTGGCACTCTATTGTTTCGCACCGGCGGCTTTAGCAGTCCGCCATTGCCTGTGCAGAAACGAAGCCCTCTGTGCATGCGCGGGGATGACGCCAGCTCACGCTGGAGCTCCTGCGCATTCGCCAACTCGCGCCGGCCGGTGGAGGCGCAAACCACTCCGCGGTGGGCCTAGCCCCTGAAGGTGCGCATGATTTCGCACATTGGGGCACTCCGACGCCGGAGTGTTTCACGCCACTCCGTCCCGCCAGAGTTGCCCGCCCGCCGATTACTGAATTATTTTCAGCACCAAAGCTGCCACTTTGAAAAAATATGATAAATTTCTCCCACAATGTTTCACTCAGGATGTATTTGTGTTTATGCAGTTTCAAAATCTTGTGATTCCATCTGTGATTATGAGGCAACAAAATAGTTTTAAATTCAATCATGGAGTGGAATTCTCCCATCCTGGGAACAAGTCACAGGGCAGTGGCAGGAACGTGGAGTGTTTGCCACTGTGGTGGCCGGTGGGTAAACATTGCGAATCTTCTGGCCCTGACCAAGTTATTTATGCAACCGGGGGTTTCACGATGGGACAGGAGCACAGTGGTTAGCACTGCAGCCTCACAGCTCCAGGGACACAGGTCTGATAGCGACCTTGGGTGACTGTCTGTGTGGAGTTTGCATGTTCTCCCCGTGTCTGGGTGGGTTTCCTCCGGGTGCTCCTGTTTCCTTCCACAGTCCAAAGATCTGCATATTATGTGGACTGGCCATGCTAAATTACCCCTTAATATCCAACAATGTGCATATTAGGTGGATTGGCCATGCTAAACTGCCCCTTTGTATCCAAAGATGTCAAGTTAGGCGTTACGCGGATAAGCTGAGGGAATGCACCCTGGTAGGGTGCTCTTTCAGAGGGTCGGTGCAGACTTTAATTGCTGAATGACCTCCTGCTGAGCTGTAGGAATTCTATGGTTCTAGATGGCGCGTAGACCGAGATCCGTTCGCCAGAAAATGTGCCCAAAATCTAAGACACATTTTTGTGGAAGGAAGATGGGAGGTCTGAAAATGAGATGGTCCACCTGAGAAAGCAGATGGAAAAACAAGAACATTATGGGGCTGGAAGATTGATCTCCTCCAGGACGCCAAATCGGGTAGATCCAACTTAGATTCTACCCCTGCCCACTGCTGTGGTGTTCTGAGGGCAGGGTTGCCTGTGGCCTCCATTCTGAAGACCCGAGGCAGCCCCATGCATTTTACAGGTAAGTACCAACATTTGCACGGCACAGTGTACAGATGTGTTTTGTTCCACCATGTTTTCCCAATCGCATCGCAAAGATTTGGTGTGGAGGGTTGGGCCTTCATTTGCATCCCATTATGATGCAAATCAGGGGCGTCATTCTCCGACCCCCCGCCGGGTCGGAGACTGGCCATTGGCCGCCGTGAATCCCGCCCCCGCCGAAGTCTCCGGTACCGGAGATTGGGCGGGGGCGGGAATCGGGCCACGCCGGTTGGCGGGACCCCCCGCTCAATTCTCCGGCCCGGATGGGCCGAAGTCCCGCCCAGAAATTGCCTGTCCCGCCGGCGTAAATTAAACCTGGTATTTACCGACGGGACCAGGTGGCGTGGGCGGGCTCCGGGGTCCTGGGGGGGGGGCGCGGGGCGATCGGACCCCGGGGGGTGCCCCCACGGTGGCCTGGCCCGCGATCGGGGCCCACCGATCCGCGGGCGGGCCTGTGCCATGGGGGCACTCTTTCCCTTCCGCCTCCGCCACGGTCTCCACCATGGGGGAGGCGGAAGTGACTCTCCCCACTGCGCATGCGCGGGAAACTTACAGCGGCCGCTGACGCTCCCGCGCATGCGCGCATTTCCGCGCCAGCTGGCGGGGCAACAAACGCCATTTCCGCCAACTGGCGGGGCGGAAATCCCTCCGGCGCCGGCCTAGCCCCTCAATGTCAGGGCTAGGCCACCAAAGATGCGGAGCATTCCGCACCTTTGGGGCGGCGCGATGCCCGTCTGATTGGCGCCGATTTGGGCGCCAGTCGGCGGACATCACGCCGTTGGGGGAGAATTTCACCCCAGATTCATATCGGCCTCTGGCGGGTTTCCAACACACCTTGGCGGGCACCAACGTAAGGTCTCCCGGGTAATTCATGGCAATAAAACCGATTTCTGGGCATCCCGTCGAACATGCCTCCCCCTGTACAGTCTGTCCATTGATCTCATTGGCCGGGGCATGGGAGAATTCTAACAATAAGATCTGGGGCGAAATTCTCCGATATCGGCACGATGTCCACCGACTGGTGTCCAAAATGGCGCAAATCAGTCGGGCATCGCGCCGCCCCAAAGGTGCGGAACCTTAAGGGGCTAGGCCCGCGCCGGATGAATTTCCGTCCCGCCAGCTGGCGGAAAAGGCCTTTGGTGCCCCGCCAGCTGGCACGGGAATGACATCTCCGGGCGGCGCATGCGCTGGAGCGTTAGCGGCCGCTGACGGCATTCCCGTGCATGCGCAGTGGAGGGAGTCTCTTCCGCCTCTGCCATGGTGGAGACCGTGGTGAAGGCGGAAGGGAAAGTGTGCACCCACGGCACAGGCCCGCCCGCGGATCTGTGGGCCCCGATCGCGGGCCAGGCCACCGTGGGGGCACCCCCCGGGGCCAGATCGCCACTCGCCCCCCCCGGGACCCCGGAGCCTGCCCGCGCCGCCTTGTCACGCCGGTAAGGTAGGTGGTTTAATCTACGCCGGCGGGACAGGCATTTTAGCGGCGGGACTTCGGCCCATCCGGTGGGGGGCCACCAACCGGCGCGGCGCGATTCCCGCCCCCGCCGAATATCCGGTGCCGGAAAATTCGGGGGATTCACGCCAGCCCCCGGCGGAGGGTCGGAGAATCTCGCCCCTGGAATGAGTTTCATTATTGTGGAAGGTGTTTTTTGGACTTACTTGCTAATGGTTGAGTGGAACTCTGTGCAGTTGTTGGTCCTGGTGTACTTGTTAGTGTTGTTGCGGGTGTAAAATTTGTTGTTGTCGTTGTTGATTGTTCGGGAGTGGAAGATATCTCAGCGATAATAGTTGTCAGATTACTTAATATAGCTGTATAAACAACAAAATCAATCTTTAATTCTGAAATATAACATGAGCTCAATCTTATTTAACCTTCATAAAGTGCATGATTTTAATCCATATACATATAACATTGCCATTTCCAAACAGGATGCCTTTGTATTTCTATATTGATAATTGTTAGTAATCCAGCAGTGATTTCAAAAAATGACTAAATGTAACCGTTCTTTAAATGAATCATAAACTCTCGAAGGATTGAATTATTTTCAGCACCATCAGTATGAAATAGCTGCTGAAGAAAAGGTCTGACCCTTACTAATTCCTATGGTTCTGAACTGATTCATGTTGCTGAGCTCACTGTTGTAGACTCACTTGTTAATGGCTGAGGGGAGCTCTCTGTAGTTGTTGGAACTGGTGCACTTGTTAGTGTTGTTGCGGACGTAGAGTTTGGTGTTGTAGCTGTTGATTGCACAGGCACAGAAGATATCTCAGCCGCAGTGCTTGTAGGATTAGTTGTTATAACTGTGTAAACAAGATGAAACTTTAGTCATTAAATATAAAATGAGCTTATTCTTTCCTGTCCCACATAAATAGCATGATGTTAATACTGAAAAATGTTGGGGTGATTTTCAGCCTGCGATCGCTGTCAGAGAGAACGGAGATGCAGGCCGAAAGTCCAGAGAGAATCGGAAGAGGTGATTCTCTCCGAAGAGATTGTATTTCCCCATTTACCCCTTGTCATTGATGTCAAGAGGTACACGCCCAAATAGCAGGAAGTTCATTTAAATGGGAGGGGAGGTTGGTGATAGTGCGTAATGGAGAGAGTGCATGCCGGGGAGGAGAGGGTGCGTACCGGGGAGGAGAGGGAGGTGGGGAGTTGGGGAGGTGCGTGCCGGGGAGGAGAGCGGGTGGTTGGGGAGGGAGCATGCCGGGGAGGAGAGGGGGGGGCCCAGGGAGGGTGAGTTATGGAAAAGATGCGAGGAGGGGGGGACGGGTTGGGGAGGGTGCGTGCCGTGGAGGGGGGGAGGGGGGGGGGGTTGGGGGGGTGCATGCTGGCGGGGCACCAAAGGCCTTTTCCACCAGCTGGCGGGGCGGAAATTCGTCCGGTGCTGGCCTAGCCCCTTAAGGTTGGGGCTCGGCCCCCCAAAGATGCGGAGCATTCCGCACCTTTGGGGCGGCGCGATGCCCGACTGATTTGCGCCGTTTTTGGCGCCGGTCAGCGGACATTGCGCCGATTACGGAGAATTTCGCCCCAAATCACCAAACCACTTGGACAAGGGAAAAAAGAATGTTTTACTAAATTAATGATTGACCCGGGATTTGGATTTGGAAAATATATGAAGCAAAATAGACCCCAAGACAGGGAAGGGGGTTCTGTGGATAAATTAGAAACTCTGGACGATGGACAGACTGTAGAGGGAAAGGAATGTTTAGTTATGAGTGTCAGGGGATTACTGCAGTTACAAGTGTTATGTGATGAAGTAGAGTGGGATGTCAGTGAATTGAAACCTGTTAGCAGCATAGATAGGACAGATGATAAAGTAAAAATGTCATGTTCAGAACTTACCTTTCATAAAAATCCTGTCATAATCAGAAATAAAGGAATTGAAGTAAAAGCAGTAGCAATACCAGAAATGTATCAGGGTAAGTTTCAACCTGATTGGACCACTGAGAGAGCAAAGGAGGAGCAATTTGAGATCCTTCGAATCTCACTGAGGGGTGCAATGATAGAAGGAGGAAGCTTAACAGGCCATAATTGTATGATGTACGTAAATGATCAGAAAAACAAACCAGATAAAAAAGAAAAAAGAAAGAGATAGAACATAGAACATAGAACAATACAGCGCAGTACAGGCCTTTCGGCCCACGATGTTGCACCGAAACAAAAGCCATCTAACCTACACTATGCCATTATCATCCATATGTTTATCCAATAAACTTTTAAATGCCCTCAATGTTGGCGAGTTCACTACTGTAGCAGGTAGGGCATTCCACGGCCTCACTACTCTTTGCATAAAGAACCTACCTCTGACCTCTGTCCTATATCTATTACCCCTCAGTTTAAAGCTATGTCCCCTCGTGCCAGCCATTTCCATCCGCGGGAGAAGGCTCTCACTGTCCACCCTATCCAACCCCCTGATCATTTTGTATGCCTCTATTAAGTCTCCTCTTAACCTTCTCTCCAACGAAAGCAACCTCAAGTCCATCAGCCTTTCCTCATAAGATTTTCCCTCCATACCAGGCAACATCCTGGTAAATCTCCTCTGCACCCGCTCCAAAGCCTCCACGTCCTTCCTATAATGCGGTGACCAGAACTGTACGCAATACTCCAAATGCGGCCGTACCAGAGTTCTGTACAGCTGCAACATGACCTCCCGACTCCGGAACTCAATCCCTCTACCAATAAAGGCCAACACTCCATAGGCCTTCTTCACAACCCTATCAACCTGGGTGGCAACTTTCAGGGATCTATGTACATGGACACCTAGATCCCTCTGCTCATCCACACTTTCAAGAACTTTACCATTAGCCAAATATTCCGCATTCCTGTTATTCCTTCCAAAGTGAATCACCTCACACTTCTCTACATTAAACTCCATTTGCCACCTCTCAGCCCAGCTCTGCAGCTTATCTATATCCCTCTGTAACCTGCTACATCCTTCCACACTATCGACAACACCACCGATTTTAGTATCGTCTGCAAATTTACTCACCCACCCTTCTGCGCCTTCCTCTAGGTCATTGATAAAAATGACAAACAGCAACGGCCCCAGAACAGATCCTTGTGGTACTCCACTTGTGACTGTACTCCATTCTGAACATTTCCCATCAACCACCACCCTCTGTCTTCTTTCAGCTAGCCAATTTCTGATCCACATCTCTAAATCACCCTCAATCCCCAGCCTCCGTATTTTCTGCAATAGCCTACCGTGGGGAACCTTATCAAACGCTTTGCTGAAATCCATATACACCACATCAACGGCTCTACCCTCATCTACCTGTTCAGTCACCTTCTCAAAGAACTCAATAAGGTTTGTGAGGCATGACCTACCCTTCACAAAGCCATGCTGACTATCCCTGATCATATTATTCCTATCTAGATGATTATAAATCTTGTCTCTTATAATCCCCTCCAAGACTTTACCCACTACAGACGTGAGGCTCACCGGTCTATAGTTGCCGGGGTTGTCTCTGCTCCCCTTTTTGAACAAAGGGACCACATTTGCTGTCCTCCAGTCCTCTGGCACTATTCCTGTAGCCAATGATGACATAAAAATCAAAACCAAAGGTCCAGCAATCTCTTCCCAGGCCTCCCAGAGAATCCTAGGATAAATCCCATCAGGTCCCAGGGACTTATCTATTTTCAGCCTGCCCAGAATTGCCAACACCTCTTCCCTACGTACCTCAATGCCATCTATTCTATTAGCCTGGGGCTCAGCATTCTCCTCCACAACATTATCTTTTTCCTGAGTGAATACTGACGAAAAATATTCATTTAGTATCTCGCCTATCTCTTCAGACTCCACACACAATTTCCCATCCCTGTCCTTGACTGGTCCTACTCTTTCCCTAGTCATTCGCTTATTCCTGACATACCTATAGAAAGCTTTTGGGTTTTCCTTGATCCTTCCTGCCAAATACTTCTCATGTCCCCTCCTTGCTCGTCTTAGCTCTCTCTTTAGATCCTTCCTCGCTACCTTGTAACTATCCATCGCCCCAACTGAAACTTCACACCTCATCTTCACACAGGCCTCGTTCTTCCTCTTAACAAGAGATTCCACTTCCTTGGTAAACCACGGTTCCCTCGCTCGACGCCTTCCTCCCTGCCTGACCGGTACATACTTATCAAGAACACGCAGTAGCTGATTCTTGAACAAGCCCCACTTATCCAGTGTGCCCAACACTTGCAGCCTACTTCTCCACCTTATCCCCCCCAAGTCTCGTCTAATGGCATCATAATTGCCCTTCCCCCAGCTATAACTCTTGCCCTGAGGTGTATACTTATCCCTTTCCATCATGGTGGCAAAGGAAATCCAGAAGTCCTGGAGAGGGCACTTCTGGAAAATCCAAATTAAGAAATAGGGCCCTCTCCAACCTTGACCTGTTCTCTTGATTTTACAGATGGAAAAAATAATACAGATTCATTTGTTGGGATGGAGAAAGAGGACTACACTCAAGAGAAAAATAAGGATCAAGCTTGAAGAAGGAAAGGAAGAAGCTAGGACTAGGAGTAGGCTTGATTGGTTAAAATGGGGGGCGATAATATTAATGGGGGTTACAGTAATTAGTTTGGGAATATTAGTATGGCTAATCACCATGGGAAAATCAAGTGAAGTAATGGGGGATGGAAAGATAGATACCAGATTGAATCACATAGAACATGTAATAAAAATAAGAATAAACAAATGTTTAAATATAACAGAAAAAATCATTAATTTCCAGGGCATCCAGGAGGTGGGGCTGAACAGCAGTATGTTAGAATCAAGCAACAGTGTCAGTAACAACGGGCAAAATTCTCCGTTATCGGCGGAAAGTCCGCCGATTGGCGCAAAAAACGGCGCAAATCTGACTTGCGTCACGTCGGAAAAATGGGTCGATAGTCTCCGGCCCGAAATGGGCTAGCAGCGACGTAACGGGATCCGCGCTTGCGCAGTGGTTCACGCCGTGCAGCGTCATACGCGCCGCACGGCGTGACGGCTCATAAGGCCGCGCTGCTCCCCCCCACCCGACCGGAACACCCGACCGCAACACCCGACTGGATGGCTGGCCGTCGCTCAGGCCCGAGGTTCGAGTCACGCGATGTGGAGGCGCTCCTGGACGCGGTGGAGCAGAGAAGGGACGCCCTGTATCCCGGGCACGGCCGCAGAGTTGCCCCACGCCACAGCCGGCGTCTGTGGAGGGAAGTGGCAGAGGCCGTCACCGCTGTGGCCCTGACACCACGGACAGGCACCCAGTGCCACAAAAAGGTGAACGACCTCGTCAGAGCAGGCAGGGTGAGCCTCCCCATATCCCCCATATCCCCCCCTCCCCATATCCCCCATATCCCCCCTCCCCATATCCCCCCTCCCCCATATCCCCCCTCCCCCATATCCCCCATATCCCCCCCTCCCCCATATCCCTCCTCCCCCATATCCCCCCCTCCCCCATATCCCCCATATCCCCCCTCCCCATATCCCCCCCTCCCCCATATCCCCCCTCCCCATATCCCCCCTCCCCATATCCCTCTCCCCCATATCCCCCCTCCCCCATATCCCCCTCCCCATATCCCCCTCCCCCATATCCCCCCTCCCCCATATCCCCCATATCACCCCCTCCCCCATATCCCCCCTCCCCCATATCCCCCCTCCCCCATATCCCCCATATCCCCCCTCCCCCATATCCCCCCTCCCCCATATCCCCCCTCCCCCATATCCCCCCTCCCCCATATCCCCCCTCCCCATATCCCCAATATCCCCCCTCCCCCATATACCCCCTCCCCCATATCCACCCCTCCCCCATATCCCCCATATCCCCAAGTGAATCCAGCCCTAACCTTAACCTCTGCAATGCACGCGCAACCGATGGCGTTCATTCATATACCTGCCTAACGCTGTTGCCTTTTACCCCTGCCCCCCCCCCCCCCACAGGAGAAGCGCGCACACAACAATAGGGAGCATGTGAGGACTGGAGGAGGGCCCGCTGATGAGAGGCCACTGACCGTACACGAGGAAAGGGCCCTGGAACTGGCTGGCGGACCTGAGGACCGGGAGGTTGCTGATGCAGAGGTCGGGGGCGTACTAGCGAGTGAGCAACCGACAGCCCGTCCCCATATCCCCCCTCCCCTATATCCCCCTCTCCCGTATCACCTGATCACTGCCTGATGTCTAACCATGCATGCTTCATTGTGTATCGCAGGACCAAACGTCCAGGCACCCATCCCCGCAGATGCAGACCGCCCGCAGGATGCCCCTCGGAGACCACAGGAGACGGAGAGACCCGGACCCTCCAGCATGCGACGCCCGCAGGATGCCCCTCGGAGACCACGGGAGACGGAGAGAACCGGAACCTCCAGCATGCGACGCCCGCAGGATGACCCTGGCACACCACGGGAGACGGAGAGACCTGGAGCAACAGGGAGACGACACCCCCGTCACGTGCGGGAGCGACCACCCAGCGACGAGGGGGGCAGCCACAGGCCCCCTTCACATCCGAGCCAGGACACCACTACCCAGGACACCACTACCCAGGACACCACTACCCAGGACACCACTACCCAGGACACCACTATCCGGGACACCACTACCCAGGACACCACTACCCGGGACACCACTACCCAGGTCACCACTACCCAGGACGCCACTACCCAGGACACCCCTACCCGGGACAGCACTACCCAGGAAGACGAAATACCGGACAGTGACTCAGAGTGGATGGGTGGAGACGAACCCCCACCCCAAAGTGCCATGGACTCAGAGTGGGACAAAGAGCACTACACAACGCCACTGCTGTCACCAACACCCTCCACCATCGCAGAAACACTCACCACGGTTGGGCACTTTAGTGATAAGGCGTCTGGTACACTCACTGGTGCGCACAACACAGCCGTCCCGGTGCAGCAGGTGGAGGTAGGAGCAGCTGAGGGACCGGGCGGTCGGAGGGCAGCCCAGCATAAGCGAACATCTGCCGCCCAGATGGATCCCGGGTTCCTGCAGTTACCACACCCACACATAGATCCGATGCAACCACCGACCCGGAGACGAGCGAAGAGGGTGACGGGCGGCTTGCGGCGGCTGCGGTCGCAGGTGGAGGAGTCCACCGCGTCCAGGAGCTGGGAGTGGTGCTGGTCATGCGTGCCACCCAGGCTGACACCGCACGGGTGGCGTCCGCGGTGGAGGCAATGGGTGCGACGGTGTCAGACATGGGGAACGGTTTGCGAGGCCTGGGGCCTTCCGTGCAGGCGGCGTCTGTGGCCCAGGAAATGGCTGCCCTCTCACAGGAGGCCATGAGCCAGTGCCAGCGCCAGATGGCAGAGGCGCTCAACGCCATAGCCCTGTCTCTGCAGGCCATGGCCCAGTCTCAGCAGGCCATGGCCAAGTCTCTGCAGGCCATCGCTGAGGGCATCGGCGCCAGTGGCCATGTGCGAGCCGGCGTCGCACTGTCACAGACAGGGTTTGCCAACCCCCTGGGCTCCATGGCTGCAAACCTGCAGACCCCTGTCGATACCAGCACGGGCCTCCAGGTCTGGCAGCGCCAGATGTCGGGGGGGCGTCGGATGGCCAGTCCGTTCGCATCCCCCACCCATGTAGAGGCCTGGGGTCCATCGGGCACCCCGAGGGAGGAGGAGGTGGTGTGGTCCGTCCCGGCTCCCTCTGTAGGGGAGGTCCCGGTACACCGCGACACCTCGGACTCCCCCCCTTCCGTCCCAGGTGCATCGGGTGGGCAACGGGCAGGACAGGCTGGCAGCTCGCCATCTCAGTCGCCCAGGCCGCAGCCTGGCCCATCTAGGCCAGGACGCCCCAGGAAACGGCCGCCAAAGGGATCCAGTGTCAGAGGGCAGGAATCACAGGAGTCCACCTCCAATTCTGCTGTATCGTCTGGGGAACCACGTAGACGTAGTCAAAGGGCCCGTAAGGCCAAACAATTAGACACTGACTAAGTTGGCACGGGTGCAGGGCACAGATGAGTTTTAGGGGCTAGGGCACGTGCATGAACTCCTTTGGTTATTAAAGTCAATGTTACACCTACCGAAGCTGCCTTTATGCTCTGTCCAAAGTGTGTGGGGGTGTCATGTACGTTGAGCGCAAGTGTGTGTGTGAGGGGTGGTCTTACCTCAGCCCCAGGTGAGTCTGCCCCCTTCCCCCTGGGCCGCCATCAACATCCCCCGGGCAGAGGACGGGACCGTGCGCTGCAGTGTCACAGCCGCATGCAGGGATGGTCCGGGTGGATGGTGGTACTGTGGCCATGGGTCAGACATAGTCCAACGATGTAGAGCCAGGAGCTCATCGCAGGGCAGGTTGTCATCATCCTCCATGGCCTGCGATAGACACGCGTCCACCCGCAACTGTGTGAGCCCGGCCCGTTGTGCCGCAGGTGGATCGGCAATGGGGGGGTGGGGGTTGGTGTGCATGCGGGTGGGGTGGGAGGGGTTGGGGAGGGGGGTGAGGGTGCTGGGTGGGTGGATGGGTGGGGGGTGTGGGTGGTCGGCTGTTGCCATGGTGTGCGGTCTGTGGCCATACTACCCGATTCCCACGCCCATCTAGTCAGTGAAGCGGGAGTCTATCAGTCTGTCCCGTGCCCGCTGGGCCAGCCGGTAACGGTGGACAGCCACCCGTCTGTGTCTACCCCATCTGCCCTGACCATTGCCCCCATCCCCCTCATCTGGGGAGGACTGCGCCTCTTCCTGCTGCTCCTCCACTCCGCCCTCCTCTGCCTGCGGCACATCGCCCCTCTGTTGGGCTATGTTGTGCAGGACGCAGCACACCACAATGATGCGGCCGACCCTTGTCTGACCGATACGGGAGGGCGCCCCCAGAGAGGTCCAGGCACCTGAAACGCATCTTCAGCACACGAAAGCACCTCTCGATCACTCCCCTTGTCGCTACATGGGCATCATTGTAGTGGTTCTCCGCCTCATTGCGTGGCCTCCGTATAGGCGTCATCAGCCACGATCGCAATGGGTAGCCCCTGTCGCCCAGCAACCAGCCCCTCAGCCGGGGATGGCGTCCCTCGTACATGCCGGGGATGGATGACCGCGACAACACGAATGAGCCGTGTACACTGCCTTGGTGACGGGCGCAGACGTGCAGGATCATCATGCGGTGGTCGCAGACCACCTGTACGTTCATCGAATAGGTCCCCTTCCTATTAGTGAACACGGCCCTGTTATCTGCAGGTGGCCGCACAGCGACGTGCATCCCATCGATCGCGCCCTGGGCCATGGGGGACCCGGCAACGGCAGAGAAGCCCACGGCCCGGGCATCTTGGCTGGCCCGGTCCACGGGGAAGCGGATGTAGCGGTGCGCCATGGCATATAGGGCATCTGTCACTGCCCGGGTGCACCGGTGCACCGATGTCTGCGATATGCCGGACACGTCCCCACTCGGTGCCTGGAATGACCCCGTTGCATAAAAGTTCAGGGCAACCGTAACCTTGACGGACACGGGGAGAGGGTGTCCCCCGGCAGTGCCACGCGGTGACAGGTGTGCCAGCAGGTGGCAGATGTGTGCCACGGTTTCCCGGCTCATCCGGAGTCTCCTCCTGCATTCCCGGTCCGTGAGGTCCTGGTATGACTGCCGGGGCCAGTACGCACGGGGCGCCCTCGGGTGCCTCCGTTGCCGTGGGGCCGCGACGTCCTCCTCCCCCTCCTCGTCCTGTCGGTCAGGTGTCCCTCCAGCCTGGGCGGCTGCCGCCTTCCCCTCTGCGGCACCCTGCGCCGCCTCTCTGGCACGCTCCTCCTCCTCCTCCTCCTCATCCAGGGCAACATAGACATGAGCGGCTGCCACCACGGTGGCCAACATCGCTGGATGATCTGAAAACATGACGGCCTGGTGGGGGGGAGGGGAACGACGACATGTCATCATTGCCCATATCCCCTCCTCCCCCCAGCCAGGTGGCATGGACCGCATGGGTCCAACTGTTGGAGGCTGGCACCTGGCCAGGTGGACCAACTCACTTGCCCTCCCATCACCCTCCTCGGCACGGACCCCCCCCCAACCTCCACCCCAGCACGGACCCCCCCCCAACCTCCACCCCAGCACGGACCCCCCCCCCAACCCCCAACCTCCACCCCGGCACGGCACGGACCCCCCCAACCTCCACCCCAGCACGGACCCCCCCCCAACCTCCACCCCGGCACGGACCCCCCCCCAACCTCCACCCCAGCACGGACCCCCCCCCCCCAACCTCCACCCCAGCACGGACCCCCCCCCCAACCTCCACCCCGGCACGGCACGGACCCCCACCCAACCCCCACCCTCCACTCCGGCACGGCGCGGACCCCCCCCAACCTCCACCCCAGCACGGACCCCCCCAAACCTCCACCCCAGCACGGACCCCCCCCCAACCCCCAACCTCCACCCCAGCACGGCACGGACCCCCCCCAACCTCCACCCCAGCACGGACCCCCCCCCAACCTCCACCCCAGCACGGACCCCCCCCCAACCTCCACCCCGGCACGGACCCCCCCCCAACCTCCACCCCAGCACGGACCCCCCCCCCAACCCCCAACCTCCACCCCGGCACGGCACGGACCCCCCACCCAACCTCCACCCCAGCACGGACCCCCCCCAACCTCCACCCCGGCATGGACCCCCCCCAACCTCCACCCCAGCACGGACCCCCCCCCAACCTCCACCCCGGCACGGCACGGACCCCCCCCCAACCTCCACCCCGGCACGGCACGGACCCCCCCCAACCTCCACCCCAGCACGGACCCCCCCCCCAACCTCCACCCCAGCACGGCACGGACCCCCCCCAACCTCCACCCCAGCACGGACCCCCCCCAACCTCCACCCCGGCACGGACCCCCTCCCGGCACTCCCCCGGAGCCCAGCCTACTCTAACCACCCCCCGCCGCCGCACACACACACACACAACCCGAGACACACCTCTCCTCACGCAATCAGACTGCGGCCACGCCATTGCCTGCCCAGAGCCAACCCCCCAGGCCGTCACTCACCTCCACGCTGGTCGGCGTGACCCTGGAGCACCGGGTCACGCCGATGAAAAGGAGGTTTGATTCACGTCGACGTGAACGGTCATCACGTCGGCGGGACTTCGGCCCATCCGGATGGGAGAATATCGGCAGGCCGAAAATCGGCTGCCTTGCGCAGACCCGTGACATTCTCCGCGGCAGCGGCGCCATTAACGCCCCGCCGACTTTTCTCCCTTCGGAGACTTCGGCAACCGGCGGGGGCGGGATTCACGGCGGCCAACGGCCATTCTCCGACCCTCTGGGGGGTTGGAGAATGACGCCCAACATGTTCAGTAGAATGTGGGGAGCGCTTATAAGCAGCCTGGGATACGTTCTAAACCTATCAGACAGATTAAAGATTTTTCAACAGTATTCGGGGAAAACTAATGATACTCAATGGGACCCCAAGAAAGGGCAAGTTAAGAAAGGAAATATATTGCAAAACAAAACCACAGATAGGAGAATGAAACAAAATAGATGGAAGAAATGCCAGAAACCACCAATAAAAGGAAGTTGATGTGAATTGAAAAATAATCTCACAGGGTGGAACATTCGTGATGTATGGGTGAAGGAAGGAAGTATTGAGTAAACTAAAGTGAAAACAGGTACAGAACAGGTATGGGTAAAGGAAATAATAGATAGATTAGAAGGCCGGAACAAAGTCACTATAACAAGGAATGTAACATTAATAGATAGGGGGACATGTTATGAAGTAATAAGCAAAGATGAAGTCACACAATAATTTGGCTTAAATAGTCCTAATCCTAATAACAATAACAATAATAATAATGATAAAAGTTCAGATAACCAGATGAAAACCTGGTGGACAGATTTAAAGGAGAAGTGGAGGAATGGATTACATGGCATTGCCTGTGCTCCCATGTTAACAAGAGGACCAGTGTGGTTGGTAATCAG
Organism: Scyliorhinus torazame; assembly: GCF_047496885.1. NCBI lineage: Eukaryota > Metazoa > Chordata > Chondrichthyes > Carcharhiniformes > Scyliorhinidae > Scyliorhinus > Scyliorhinus torazame. The sequence continues at coordinate 49,382,672 of NC_092720.1, forward strand.
ACCAGAGGAGAAGAGCAAAGTAAAAATAGCACTGAACAATTCATTTCCATGGGTACATTATAGAGAGGAATGGGGATTAGCTATAGATTGGGACCAAAAAACTTCCGGACGAACAGCAAGTATAGAAGGAATTATTGGCATTAGAGGAGAGAAATTAAAAGTAAGTAGAGTAGGAATATTTTATAGTGAAGGATGGAACGTGGACATGGATAAAGTTAAGGAGATAGAAAAAGGGATGATGGGAAAAATATAGAAATTATGGCATGGTAGACAAAAGAAAGATGTTACTAACGGATGGACGGATTTGGCCACCCACACAGAAGATGCTGAAGGAGAATGGATATTAGGTCCGTGTAAGGAACAATGTGTCAGTAGTAGTCTCTCAGAAAGGGCAACGACTTGCAATGCTTCTGAAAGGAAATACAACTGTACTGAGCAGTTGCACGAAGAAAGAATGGAAAGGTATCTAGTAAGACAAAGAGTAGCAGGAGGATTTAGCCAACTTGAGACCCATGAAGGAAGTAGTTTATTAGATTTACTGAAGGAGAGCTAATTAAAATAGTAGAAAAACCAACAACGTGGACACCTGAATATACATTGATATTAGCAAAATGGTTTGGTGACTTCTATGTCAAAAATTCATTAAAAATAGCGACACCATTAAGAGGGAGACTATCAAGAGGGAGATACCACTGGAACAGAGAAATTAAAATTGAATCAAGGGCAGTGGACACAGTACATATGGCTGTTGTTCAAATACCTTGGGTAAAAACTAAAAACGAATACAAATTTGTAGGAGAATTTAGTAAATGGAGGGAACCTAAGAAGGAGATTGAATTTGAGCGATGTACATGGGGAAATATGATGAGGATGAAAGGCAGTAGTCAGGCAAAACCAGTCTGTTTAAAAAGAGAACACCCTGAAACAGGGCCAAATCTGATGAAACAATTAACAACCAGATATGGGTCGAGCAAAAAGGAAGATGGAATAGCCACTTGGTATTTGGATAGAACCGTAGGGTCAGGAATAGTGTGTCAGGTAGACGACAACGAAATGTTAATGGAAGGATGGAAAGATTTCAAGGAAGAAGAATGGTGTAAGGGAGGAACTTGGAATAGGATAAGCTCAAATAAAACAGTTAACACTTGTGTGTCAGGAATAGAACATCTACCATATTACCCCAGCTGGAATAATTTGGGAAACGATTTGGTAGATGTAGGTTTAAAAATTAAGGAAACAGTTAAAACAGCAATTAAAATTATAGCAAGTCCATTTAAATCCTATGTTAACCTGGATTCGGAACAATTGGTACTTGTTTGTACCAATAGCAGGGGGAATAATAGTTGCAGCATTGCTGTGGAAATTGGGAATTTTTAAATTATGTCAAAATGTATGTTGCACATGTTGCAAAAAAATCACTCGGCAGAAGGAAAGAAAATTAATAAAACTGACTACATATCTAAGAGATTTGAGATATCAAATTATCACCGAACAGTGAGACATCCGGTCACACATCACTGGCTGGATGTGTGTCTATGACATCAAGGGATGGATGATCTGCAGTCTCCATGGGACACATGCTACGCAGTGAAATTATTAAGGGTCTCGGCGGATAGCGGCGACTGACGAGGCACCAACATGCTTAATGACAATAGCTTAAGAACATTTAGAAATGGCAGCTTGATAGCACAACGGGAACTTTGTATCAACATTTTCTTTTACTAACCAACTTTTTATATTATAACCAATGCAGCATACAATATTGCATTAAAGAACTGTAATTATTAAGAAATAAATGTCATGTATGTTATTAAAGACTGTTATATAATAGACAGGGAGAGAGGGGGAAAGTATCACAATGTTTATTGTTTAATAACAAGAGGGAGTTAGGACAGTTTGGATTGGGAGGTGACTATTTGATTGGGAAGGAATGCTGGACAAATGAGTCTGTAAAATGCAATTGGGTTAGGGTCTGAATAGAATGAAATGATACTAGGCTATAAGTCATGATAAAAACAGCATGTCTGTGAATGAAAGTTGCTAAGTTTTCAGACGATTGCAGCAAAACAAAATCTAACAGGATTGCGTACGACAGGTGGCAAGCCTTAGCATAACATGGACCAGCATGAGAATTTCAGTGTTAATGTAGATGAGGGTGCGTGTGACGGTCCAGAAATTGATTGGCAATTACAAGGGGTAAGGATATTTCTAAACTGTGTGAATATTTCAATAAAGGGGAGTAAATAAAAGTATAATGTTGATTGTTTAGTGTGTGTGTTAAAAACTTACCTGATCACAACGTCACGAATAAGAATTATGTTGTTAACATATCATGGGTATTTTGCATGTTTTGTAAACAAGTGCGGAGTTTTGTAAAGCACTTGAATAGAGCCTATAAGGAGTGTGTCACTATTATATTATTTTGACTATTGTTAAAATTGTGATAATTACTAAAAATGCTTAATGATATAACACTCGTGCTACTCGTGTGGTTAAGAGATGAACAAAATGTTAAGATGAGACTTATTTGTTGGCTTTGTATTTGTAAACAGGAAGAACTCGAGGTTTGTCTGGAAAAGGACAAGGTGATGGTTCGAAGTATGGAGAGAGGGATTGATTGGGTTATACCGCGTAATAATGAATGTATTAAATGTACCTGCATATGTAATAGAGGCAGGGTTGTAACCGCTCTTGGATTATGTAGCAAATGTTTTAATGGCAAATATACGCTTCATATTATAAGGGAATTGTGAATGGAAAAAAGGGATCTGAAGGCAACATGGCAAAAGGTTATCATCTCATGTACTCCAAAGGGTGTCAGACGTAATTGGTTCAGAATGATGTTAGAAGTCAATGAGAGAAAGTTAGGGCCAGAAGCAAGAGTGGTAGAACCTTTTAAAGTAATGAGGCAAGGGAAAAAGTGGATGATACATGATATAGTGATTCACGATACTAATGAAATACGGAAAGCAATTTGGATGGAGAGAGAATGGGACACTAGACTGCCAGTGATAGACAAAAGACCTTTTTGGTTACTGATGGACTGAGTGGCATGCTGTTTCTAAGGGACACGAGAAAGCGTCTACGGTGCTGCCACCCCAAGGAGGTAATATGCTTTGGAGGTGTTATGACACGCGGGATTAGCTATTGTGCCACCTTTCTGGATAGCCACCACTATGGTTCACGGTGATTGAATTAAGGATAACATGTCTATCGACACTGGTAAGAGCAATGGATTAATTTGAATGTCGTTTTAAACAGGACATGAAAATATGGACAATAATGATCTGGGTTATAAGACCGTAAGAAATGATTAAGGGGAAGAGAATTAAAGAAGAATAGGGTCATGTTTCAAATGTCAAGAGGGGTGTTGAGAAAAATGCAAAGGTGACATTTGAAACATGAAGGTCTGATGGAAAAAAACCCCAAGAAACATGAGAAAAAGCAAAGTAACAGAAAAGATCCCATTGGAGTAAATGTAATGAAATGCTAAAATAAAATAGCAGAAGGCGCTCCAAGGGTTAACTGCAGACAAAGTTTCTTTAGAAAGCAGACAGCCTTTATCACACAGGCCTTGAGATAAGGAAACAGTTCATGCTGCAACTTAATATCTTTAGTTCAAGAAATTCTTATAAAAAATTACGTTTTAAGTTAAATAAAGAGGATGAGTTTTATACCCTTTAATAGAAGTTAATTAGTTTAGCAAGCAGTTGATTGGAATTATCAGAATCTTAATTTTGAATAATTTGAAACATTTAAGAATACAAGAAAATACAATACTTCCAAAAGATAAGGGAATGAAAGACTGGAATGCCCCAGTATAATTAACAAGGAAACCTCCCTTCCAGTAAGCTGGCAGACCAAGGTCAGGTTTACACGAAGGCCCTCTCATGATATTATGAGGACTTGATGGGGAAGCACATGGACAGTAAAAGTATTGCGATCAGGAGCAGAAGAAAATACTTTAGAATAATGTCATGTAATCAGCAAAGCTGTTTTAAAGGTGATATATATCCTAGATCGCCCCCAGCCAGGCACTCACTCTCAGCCTGCAGGGTGATTTCGGTACATGGGACAGACAGAAGACGAAAGCCGAGCAGAACCGTAGAACAACCGGGAGGAGACCAGCAGATAAATAACGACAGTGATTTTATCTTTTAAAAGAAAAAAGAAAATAGCTTAAAGTTTAAACCTGAAACAGTGGGTTATTACAAAAGTCTATTTTACTTATCTAGCAACGCGGGACCCAGGATCAAGGCTACTAGGTGGTAAGTAGATAAAATTCTTCTATGAAGATACGGGTTATCCCGGGGAATAACTTGAAACACTAGTTTGACCTGAATAGCACCCGTTAGTAAGTCTGCATAGGAGTCGGGGAGTGTGAATCCCTGTCCACCATTTAGAATCTCATGACCCTTGTTCCGTAAAGGGGAAACCTAAGAATTCTAAGAATAGTGGCGAGGTTTAAATACACGCTGCCAGTCCTGGAGGCCCGTCTGGTATCCACAAGGGTCTGCAAGTTTGCAGCCATGGAGCTCAGGGAGTTGGCCATCCCTGTCTGTGTCTGGGTGACGCCGGCCAGCACCTGGGCAATGGCGCCGATGCCCTCGGTGAAGGCCTGCAGAGACTGGGCCATTGCCTGCTGAGACTGAGCCACGGCGTTGAGGGCCTCTGCGATCTGCTGCTGGCTCTGACTCATGGCTGCCTGTGAGAGGGCAGCCATGTCCTGCGCCATGGACGCCGTCTGCACAGAAAGCCCCACACCTTGCATACTGTGACCCATGTCTGACACCGTCGCACCCATTGCCTCCACCGCGGACGCCACCCATGCGGTATCAGCCTGGGTGGCACGCATGACCAGCACCGCTACCTCCACCTTCGTCTGCAGCTGTCGCAAGCCGGCCGTCACCCCGTTCGATCGTCCCCTGGTCCGTGACTGCATCGGGTCTATGGGTGGATGTGGTAACTCCAGGAACCCGGGACCCGTCTGGGTGGCAGATGGTTGCGTGCGCCGGGCTGCCCTCCGACTGACCAGCCCCTCGGCTGCTCCTGCCTCCACCTGCTGTACTGGGGCGGCTCTGTTGTGCGCACCAGTTAGTGTCCCAGATGGCTCATCGATAAAATGCCCAACCAAGGCGAGTGTCTCCGCGATGGTGCGGGGTGTAGGACATAGCAGTGGCAGAATGGCGTGCTCCTCACCCGATGCCTGGAGTGGTAATTCCTGTCCATCCGTCCCCTGTGTGTGGGTGTCGTGTGTGTCAGTGTCCAGGGCGTCGGTGTCCTGTGTGTTAGGGTCCTGTGTGTTAGGGTCCTGTGTGTTAGGGCCCTGTGTGTGGGTGTCCTGTGTGTCAGTGTCCTGGGTGTCGGTGTCCTGTGTGTTAGGGTCCTGTGTGTTAGGGTCCTGTGTGTTAGGGCCCTGTGTGTTGGTGTCCTGTGCGTCGGCTGCGACGGGGGCCTGTTGCTGTGGCTGCCCTCCTTGTCACTGGGTGTGGCCTGCCGGCGTCGCTGCACTCGCACACTAGATGTGGGCAGTGTCCTCCTGGTGCTTCGGGTCTGTCCCTGGCTCATGGCTGTCCTGGGGGCGGCGGCTGCCTGGTGCTCCGGGTCTGATATGGGGGAAGTGGGGATATGGGGAAGGGGATATGGGGAAGGGGACATGGGGACTATGGGGAAAGGTGGATATGGGGGAAGGGGATATGGGGAAGGGGGATATGGGTGAAGGGGGATATGTGGGAAAGGGGATATGGGGAAGGGCATATGGGGGAACGGGGATATGGGGAAGGGGAAATATGGGGAAAGGGGGATATGGGGAAGGGGATATGGGGGAAGGGGGATATGGAGGAAGGGGGATATGGGGGAAGGGGATATGGGGAAGGGGGATGGGGAAAGGTGGACAGGCAGTGGGGGTCTCACTTGGCGATGTGCGGCGGGCGGCCATTTTGCCGGGTCTCCGGGGTGGGGGCGTCTTTTGTGCAGTGTCGGCGCGCGCATCCATGACGGGTGACGCCGTCGCGAATGGCGTCGCGCCGCTACTAACCCATTCCCGGCCAGAGAATTCGCGACGTTTCGGGGGGCCCAACGCCGGAGTGATTCGTGCCATTTTTGACGCCGGGTTCGGTCCATCGCGCCGATTCACGGAAAATCCCGCCCCTGGTTTGTGCAACTGACAAGCTTCAGGGCAATTTTCATTCTGAGCTGCCACTTTGAAAAAATATGACAAATTTCACCCACAATATTTCACTCAGGGGGTGAAATTCTCCGGTATCGGTGCGATGCCCGCCGAAAAAGGCGCAAATCAGTTGGGCATCGCGCCGCCCCAAAGGTGTGGAATCCTCCGCATCTTGGGGGGCCGAGCCCTAACCTTGAGGGGCTAGGCCCGCGCCAGACTGATTTCCGCCCCGCCAGCTGGCGGAAAAGGCCTTTGGTGCCCCGCCAGCTGGCGCGGAAATGACATTGCCGGGCGGCGCATGTGCGGGAGCGTTAGCGGACGCTCACGGCATCCCCGCGCATGCGCAGTGGAGGGAGTCTCTTCCGCCTCCGCCATGGTGGAGACCGTGAAGAAGGCGGAAGGAAAAGAGTGCCCCCACGGCACAGGCCCGCCCGCGGATCGGTGGGCCCCGATCGCGGACTATGCCACCGTGGGGGCACCAACCGGGGCCAGATCGCCCCGCGCCCCCCCCAGGACCCCGGAGCCCGCCCGCGCCACCTTGTCCCGCCGGTAAGAGAGGTGGTTTAATCCATGCCGGCGGGACAGGCATTCTAGCAGCGAGACTTTGGCCCATCCGGGCCCAAGAATCGCGGGGGGGGGGCCAACTCTCTCCCCGTGTCTGCATGGGTTTCCTCCCACAGTCCAATAATGTGTATGTTAGGTGGATTGACCACACTAAACTGCCCTTTAGTGTCAAAAGATGTTCAGGTTAGGTGACGTTACGCTGATGAGCTGAGGGATGCGCCCCGGTAGGGTGCTCTTTCAGAGGGTCGGTGCAGACTTGAATTGCTGAATGACTGCTGAGCTGTAGGAATTCTACGGTTATATGATGGCACGTAGACCGCTCTCATATCCGTGTGCCACAAGTACCCAAAATCAATAATCAATTTTTGGGTAAGGAAGACGAAAGGACTGAAAATGAAGATGGTCCACCTGAGAAAGCAGATGGAAAAACAAGAACATTATGGGTCTGTAAGGTTGACCTCCAACAGGACGCCAAATCTGGTAGATCCAACTGTAGATTCTACCCCTGCCCACTGCTGTGGTGTTCTGTGGACAGTGGCCTCCATTCTTAAGACCGAGGCAGCCCCATGCATTTTACAGGTGAGTTCCAACATTTGCACGGCACAGTGTTTTGCTCCGAGCTGTTTTTCGAAGATTTGGGTGTGGAGGGTTGGGCCTTCATTTGAATTCCATTATGATGCAAATCAGGTTCACATCGGCGTCTGGCGGGTTTCCGACACACCTTGACGGGCACCAGTGTAAGATCCCCTGGGTAATTCATGGCAATAAAACCGATTTCTGGGCCTCCGGTCGAATATGCCACCCCCTCATACCATTGATCTCCTTGGCCGGGGCATGGGAGAATTCTGACAATAGGATCTGGAATAAGTTTCATTATTGTGGAAGGTGTTTTTTGGACTTACTTGCTAATGGTTGAGTGGAACTCTGTGCAGTTGTTGGTCCTGGTGTACTTGTTAGTGTTGTTGCGGGTGTAAAATTTGTTGTTGTAGTTGTTGATTGTTCGGGTGTGGAAGATATCTCAGCGGTAATAGTTGTCAGATTACTTAATGTAGCTGTGAAAACAAAATCAATCTTTAGTTTTTAAATATAACATGAGCTCAATCTTATTTATCCTTCATAAAGTGCATGATTTTAATCCATATACATATAACATTGCCATTTCCAAACAGGATGCCTTTGTATTTCTATATTGATAGTTGTTAATGATCCAGCAGTGATTTAAAAAAATGATAAAATATAATGTTCTTTAAATGAGTCATAAACTCTTGAAAGATTGAATTATTTTCAGCACCATCAGTATGAAATAGCTGCTGAAGAAAAGGTCTGACCCTTACTAATTCCTATGTTTCTGAACTGATTCATGTTGCTGAGCTCACTGTTGTAGACTCACTTGTTAATGGCTGAGGGGAACTCGCTGTAGTTGTTGGCACTGGTGCACTTGTTAGTGTTGTGGACGTAAAGTTTTCTGTTGTAGTTGTTGATATCCCAGGTGCAGAAGATAACTCAGCCAGAGTGCTTGTAGGATCTGTTGATGTAACTGTGTAAACAAGATGAATCTTTAGTTTTTCAATATGAAATGAGCTTATTCTTACCTGTCCCACATAAATAACATGATGTTAATCCTGAAAAATGTGGGGGTGATTTTCAGCCTGCGATTGTTGTCAGAGAGAACGGAGACGCAGGCCGAAAATCCAGAGAGAATCGTAAAAGATGATTCTCTCCGGAGAGATCGCATTTCCCCAATTCCCCCGTCCCTCCACTGTGACATCACGACGTTCGCACCCAGAAAGAGATTTTTGAACTGTTTCATGTTGCTGAGCTCAGCAGATTAGACCGTGTAGTCAGGCTTCAACACTGATATAATGGCAGCGTCTCATTCTGAAAACTGTACTGGAGTAATTACCCCCAGGTCTTCCAGACGCTTCAACTGCACCTCTACTTTCTGGTGTAGCGCTCAAGGCAAAATAAAGATGTTGGTGTTGCTTCTGGCTCTACATAGATCTTTAACGTCACACCTAAGTCTCTCTGGAAGACCTTGCAGTATTTCTGCAGGAGTTCCTGGAAATACTGAATATTTCTGAACAACTGAATTTGTTTTTCTTCATGCCCCATGAGGGTTGACTTCTTTCCCTTGACAATGATCAATGGTAGCTGGACTGTCTGCTCCTGGTAGGATACTGGTATGGATGCTGTGCCGAATATCTTCAGTGCTTCTCACGACTAGGTGGCTAAGGTTGCCGGTCATTGGTTACAAATGCAAAAGGTATCACAAGGATCTGTTTTGGGGCTGTTTGTCATTTTTATAAATGACCTGGAGGAGGGCGTAGAAGGATGGGTGAGTAAATTTGCAGATGACACTAAAGTCGGTGGAGTTGTGGACAATGCGGAAGGATGTTACAAGTTACAGAGGGACATAGATAAGCTGCAGCGCTGGGCTGAGAGGTGGCAAATGGAGTTTAATGCAGAAAAGTGTGATGTGATTCATTTTGGAAGGAATAACAGGAAGACTGAGTACTGGGCTAATGGTAAGATTCTTGGCAGTGTGGATGAGCAGAGAGATCTCGGTGTCCATGTACATAGATCCCTGAAAGTTGCCACCCAGGTTGAGAGGGTTGTTAAGAAGGCGTACGGTGTGTTAGCTTTTATTGGTAGAAGGATTGAGTTTAGGTGCGGCCGCATTTGGAATATTGCCGTGCAATTCTGGTCGCCGCATTATAGGAAGGATGTGGAAGCATTGGAAAGGGTGCAGAGGAGATTTACCAGAATGTTGCCTGGTATGGAGGGAAGATCTTATGAGGAAAGGCTAAGGGACTTGAGGCTGTTTTCGCTAGAGAGAAGAAGGTTAAGAAGTGACTTAATTGAGGCATACAAGATGATCAGAGGATTGAATAGGGTGGACAGTGAGAGCCTTTTTCCTCAGATGGTGATGTCTAGCACGAGGGGACATACCTTTAAATTTAGGGGAGATAGATATAAGACAGATATCAGAGGTAGGTTCTTTACTCAGAGAGTAGTAAGGGCGTGGAATGCCCTGCCTGCAACAGTAGTGGACTCGCCAACACTAAGGGCATTCAAATGGTCAGTGGTTAGACATATGGACAATAAGGGAATAGTGTAGATGGGCTTTAGAGTGGTTTCGCAGGTCGGCGCAACATCGAGGGCCGAAGGGCCTGTACTGCGCTGTAATGTTCTACTAAGATTCACAGGCTGCAGCCCTCCCCACAGGAACTTAAATATCTGCTCACCCACAACTGTGGCAGCTGTACCTGTATCGACCTCCATTCTGAGTGGACGGTCATTGCCGATGAGGGTGATCACAATGGGGCATATTTTACTTAATCTCACCACATTAACATTGTGTACTTCTGATGTTTCTTCAGGACCTTCAGTCGCTTGGGAAAACGCAACCGCCTTGTCTAAGGATATCTTGTTTTCTGCCAGCAACATCTTCTGAATATTTAAGTTGTTGATCCCACAGACCAACCAGTCATGAGAATGTCACTGAGAGAACTACCAAATTCACTATGTTCAGACATTCATCGAAGTCTGGTGACGAAAGCAGATATTGTTTCACCCGGAACACTGATGGCTGTATTAAAATTGTATCTGCATAATGATGAAGGGCCGGGGATTCTAATGGTCTCTCACTAACTACACCAATTGATCAATGGTCTTGGAGACCGGAGCGTCCGGAGATGTTAAACTACACACAAGGTTGTATGTTTGTGGTCTGCAAAAAGTCAGGAATATTACCTTTTGCTTCTCTTCTGCTGTTATTTCATTGGCAGCGAAAATGTATCAAAGCCTTTTGACATATTGGCCCCAATCGTTGACCTCCGAACCAAACAGATCAATTTTTCCAAACATTGGCATCGCTAGTCGACTGCAAATGATCTTTTCCCTTTTTGTATTCTGAGAGACTCTTTCCCCTACCCCGTCCAAATTTCCAAAGATTTCCTTTGGCTGTCTTGTTTTACTCACATTGCCAATGTTATATTGCGAGGTGATCGATGGGGCAGTGTTCAAACACGAGGTTTCTTGAACTAAAGCAAACTATATACATTGGACAGCACAACTAATGCACCGGTCTTGTTCCCATGACTCCCAGGCTAACTCTGGCCAAACCACAATGGCCAGAACTGTGGCAAATCCCCTGATAGGTTTACGTTCGTGCCCTGTGTCCGCATAGGTTCCACGTGTGTCATGTGGCCCAGGAAGTATCACCCCTTAAAGGGGCCACGCTACCACATCCAGCATATGAACATATGAATTAGGAGCAGGAGTAGGCCATTCAGCCCCTCAAGCATACTCCAACATTCATTAAGATCATGGCTGTTCTGATTGGAACCTCAACTCCACAATCCCACCCACCCCCGATAATCTTTCACCCCCATGTTAACCAAGAATCTAGCTCGTTCTGCATTAAAAATATTCAAAGGCTTCAACTGACTTTTGAGAAAGAGAGTTCCAGAGATGCACAACCCTCCGAGAAACAAATTCTCCTCATATCTGACTTAAATGAGCACTTATTTTTAAACAGTGGTCACTAGTTCTAGATTCTCTGACAAAAGGAAGCACCCAGTTCACATTCAGCCTGTCAATATTCCCCGGAATCTTAAAGGTCACGGCCAAATTGCCTCTGAACTCTAGTGGATACAAACCCAGGCCGCGATTCACCCAAACAATTACTCATTTTGGGCGATTTTGGAGGAGTGATTCGCACGGACTTTTTTCGTGGGATCCAGACCAGTATTCACCCACACTTACTTTTTTGGAGCTTGGGGAGCTTTTCACCACTAAATCCCACAATTTGGGCTGGATTCTTCGGCCGCGCCCTCCTCAAGACCACCACGGGTGGTACACAGACCTTGTAAAGGTCCATTGATCTCAGGAGGGAATTTCCAGTCACCGGGCGGCCAAAGAATCCAGGCCTTCGAATCTTTTTCAGCAGTGGGGATCAAAAGTTGTTGGTTAGACTGGCCCCTCGGAGATCGGGGTGCCATTCTCAAAGGGTGCCCTGATCTCAAAGTGAGGTTGGGTGTCCCCCACATGTTCCACCCAAGGAACAGTACTACATCCCGCAGACAACCACCCCCAACCCTCAACCCCTGAGGAGCAATCTTTCACCCCATCTCTAAAAGATAGCATGAGCCCCTCCACCCCTTGTATGAAGGTGATCCTACCTCACACCCATCCATTCTTGTGGACATTGGTGCATTGCACTCCCTCCCCCAACTCAAGTGAGCATATCTCACTATCGGGTTGCTGAGGTCCACCCACCTTTAGGGCCACACTCTACCTCCCCCCATCTCCCCCCATTTTCAGGACTCCTCCTTTACCTCCCCACCATTCATGATTCCCATTCATGCTCTCCCCCCACCCTTCATACCCCCTTCACCATCTCCTTCCATGGGCATGGCACACCTCAGGTTATGGCTCTTGCCAGTGCCAACCTGGCACCCTGGCATTGCCAACCTGGCATCCAGGCACTATCCTTGGAACCATGACTCTAACATATTGGAACCAGGCTGGCACTGCCAGTTTCCAGGTCAGCACTGACAGAGTGATCCGACAGTATAGTTCGGGAGTACAGACTACTGGGCCGGGATTCTCTGATCCCGCGCATAGTTCTGACTCCGGCGTCCAAAGCGGCGCGAGCCACTCCGGCGCCAATGGGCCTCCAGGCCCAGGTATTCACCCCTTCCTAAGGGGCTGGTACGGCGCCAGAGTGGTGCCCGCTGTTCCGGCGCTCGAAAGCCGGTGTGCCACGGCCGGCGCGGGTCCGCGCATGCGCCCCACGGCGAATCCACACATGCGCATGTGTTCCCGTCTCCCTGCCGGCCCCCGGGCAATATGGCGGAGCCCGACATGGGCCCGTCACGGAGGAACATAGGCCACCCACAGAATTAACCCGCCCGCTGATCGGTAGACCCTGATCGCGGGCCAGGCCACCATGGAGGTCTCCCCCCTGGAGTCTGATTCCCCCGCCCCCCCCCCCCCCGCCCCCCACCACCACCACCAGGACGGCCCCCGTAGTCAGAGCTCCGAGGTCCCGCCGGGGAGGACCATACGTAACCTACGCCGGCGGAACTCAGCCGAACTTGGCAGGCACTCGGCCTGTCGAGGCGCGGAGAATCGCTGGGGGGGGGGGAAGGGAGGGGCGCGTTCAACGGCCCCTGACTGGCATGGCGTCAGAGAATCGGCGGGTCGGCATCAGAGCGGCATGTCGTGATTCTCACGCACCTCACGGCGATTCTCTGACCCTCCGCGGGATCGGAGAATCCCGGCCGTGACTTGTAGATGGTGGACAGGCTTTGGGGAGTCAAAAGGCGAGTTATTCTCTGCAGGATTGCTAGCCTCTGACCTGTCCTAGTAACCACAGAATTTGTATGGCTCGTCCATATAATGGATGCTGATAGTGGGGGATTCAGTGATGATAATGCTATTGAATATCAAAGGGCGATGGTTTGATTCCCTCTTCTTGGAGCTGGTTTTTGCCTGGCCCTGTGTGGCACAAATGTTACTGTTCTATGTGGAGGAGGAGGGCTGTTCTTGAGTATCTGGTGAATATCCAGTAAGTGGTCAATCTCTATTTTCCAAAGGTTTAAATTTGTCCGGTAGTTTGTGACAAGATTAATTAATATATCAAGTGAATAAATAATTGAATAAAATAATAAGTTAAAGAATCCCGTCCCCGCCGTGTCCCGAAGTCTCCACCACCAGAGATTCGGCGAGGGCGGGAATCGCGCCGCGCCGGTCGGCGGGCCCACCCCCGCCGATTCTCCGGCCCGCAATGGGCCGAAGTCCAGCTGCTGGAATGCCTGTCCTGCCAGCATAGATTAAACCACCTTTTGAACGGCGGGACAAGGCGCCGCGGGCGGGTCCTGGGGGGGGGTGGGGGGGGGGGGTGGGATGATCTGGCCCCGGGGGGTGCCCCCACGGTGGCCTGGCCCGTGATCGGGGCCCACCGATCGGCGGGCAGGCCTGCGCAGTGGGGGCACTCTTTTTCTTCCGTCTTCGCCATGGTCTTCACTATGGCGGAGGCGGAAGAGACCCCCTCCCCTGCGCATGCGCGGGGATGACGTCAACAGCCGCTGATGCTCCCACGCATGCGCGGACACGGGTCGCCCAGCGAAGCCCTTTCGGCCCCGGCTGGCGTGGCGCCAAAGGCCTTTCCCGCCAGCCGGTGGAGCGGAAACCGCTCCGGCGCGGGCTTAGCCCCTCAAGGTGAGGACTTGGCCCCCTAAAGGTGCGGAGGCTTCCGCACCTTTGGTGCGGCCCGACGCCGGAGTGGTTCCCGCCACTCCACCATGGCGGGACCCCCCCGCCCCGCCGGGTAGGGGAGAATCCCACCCATGGTTCCAATGCCAAAATCACAACCGGCACCGATTTGACGCCAAATGGCAATTCTCCGTCACCTTGACAGCGGCATCAATGTGGTCTGGAACGCAAGTACAGTGAACTCCGTTAGCATGTCATTAGTGATTCTCCACCTCCCGACGGCACGGTTCACTTGTGCTTTTAAAAATCGTGACTGCTGAGGGAGAGAGGGGGTGTGGAAAATGTCCAACATCGCCATAGTTTGCTGACAGTTGTGCCGACGGGGGGCTTCTGCCAGGGCTGGGGGGTGTAGCAGGGGATGGTCAGGAGGAGGGGTGTGGGGTCAGGGTTAATAGGCACAGAACACCATTGACGCAACCGGAAAGGCAGCCATGCAGTTGCGCACACTACTGACAACCCACTGTGAACTTAGGAACACAGGTCCTATGGGTGTCCCCCCAGGTGCCCTGTGGCCCCAGCTAACCCAGCACCTGCATGGGCGACCTCCAGCACAACCAGTGCCACCTTGTTGGCTGGGATGTGTGTGGGGATTGTAATGTGTATATGCGGCTGCAGCTTGTCAGCCTCCCGAGTGTCAATCATGGACCCAGTGAATCCCGCACCGCTTTTCATTGGAATCAATTGTGTTCCTCGTGACGACGGTGCTAGCCCCTCCACAGTCACGGAATCAGTCCAGGTTCAGCGGCAGTTTTGTTGTCGTGAAAGTCCACGCATCTTGCCCTGGCGCGAACACTAAGGACGGGAATCATTGTTCCGATTTTGTAATCGGCGATCGGGCGGAAAATCCCTTTTGACCCTGAAATCGGGGGCGACGCCTGTTTGACGCAGATTTTGTCTGCTCCGCCCTATGCAAAATGGCGTCATCACGCCATTGGATGGCCTTAGCGCATCACCTGATTGCCTTCCCCCGATGCTCCGCCCTCAATGTGCCAAGTTCCGGACCACGCAGTTGGTGTGTGGTCTCAGCGGCTGCGTACTGTGTCCAGCGCTGCCACAGTCGGGCGGGAGCCTTGCTGTCGGCCAGGGGTGGGGTCTTCCGCAAGGGGACGGGGTAACTGGTAGGGGGGCGGGCCAGGGACGCACTATCTGGCAAGTCGGGTCCACACACAGCCATGTTTACGGCAAGACCATCATCATACCGGTGCCAAAGAAGAACCAGGCAACGTGCCTCTGACTACCATCCGGTGGCGCTGACATCAATCGTAATGAAGTGCTTCGAGAGGTTGGTCACGAAGCGCATCAACTCAATACTCCCAGAATGGCTAGATCAACTGCAATTTGCATACCGCCACAACCGGACCACAGCTGATGCCGTCTCCCTGGCCCTACACTCATCCCTAGAGCATTCTGACAACAAGGACTCCTACATCAGACTCATATTTATTGACTACAGCTCCGCCTTCAATACCATAATCCCAGCCAAGCTCATATCAAAGCTCCAAAACCTAGGACTTGGCTCCTCATTCTGCAACTGGATCCTCGACTTTGATCCACAGACCACAATCAGTAAGAATAAAAAACAATACCTCCTCCACGATAGTCCTCAATACCGTGGCCCCTCAAGGCTGCGTATTTAACCCCCTACTATACGACTGCGTAGCAAAATTTGGTTCCAACTCCATCTACATGTTTGCTGACGACACGCCCATCGTGGTTGGATCTCGAAAAAAGGCGAGTCAGAATACAGGGGGGAGATCGAGAACCTAGTGGAGTGGTGCAACGACAACAATCTATCCCTCAATGCCAGCAAAACTAAAGAGCGGGTCATTGACTTCAGGAAGCAAAGTACTGTATGATGTGTTATTTGAGTTGGTTTAACATTGACTGCAACTGGATGCAGTGAGACGAGAAACAGGCTTCCGACACAGGAGATGGTCCAACACTGTTTTATTGAACCTGCTGGTTGCTGTACATAATCTGCTGTGGGCTGACACTCTATTAGTCTAAATTGATAACCTCTGACTGGCTTGACCAGACAAGCTCTCTGCCACATGGAGACGGTGCCCACGGCCTTGTGCACTCTAACTATCTCTGTAGCTGAATCCTGTGAGAAGAGGGAGAGTCTTAATGCCTTGTGTGTTTTATAGTGGTAATGTCCTGTCTGGTGATTGGTTGTTCTGTGTCGTGTGTGCTCATTGGTTATCCTGTGTGTCAATCACTGCCTGTCTGCATCTCATTATATACATGAGTGGATATTATGACATCTGTCCTTGTTGAAAAAAATTTTGGAATGTGGCTGTACATACATTGTTATGGGCGAGACGTTTTCAGAACCCCAAAATGTATCATGGAGTTCAACCAACCTCCCCCTTTAATGTATTAGTTGCTTTTCCGAGCCCACGGCATTTCCCCTAGGTGTAGGATTACAATTATGGACACATGGGTTTTTTAAACACAAAACACTGTTTATTCCATGAACTCAACTTAACGTCTGAAATAAACATTGGATCTCTTAACACCCCTTACTTCAAAGATAACTCAGAAAATATTGCAACAGTATATAACTCCTTAAAATGTTCCTTCAAACTTCCAAGAGACTAAACACCTTTAAACAGTATCACATCAGGTTAAAGGATATATATATTTTCTGTAGAATGGCAGAGATATATTAGCTTGGTTGACTTCAGCTCCAGCACCTTGCTTTCTTCATGCAGCTCTCTGGAAACCCACAGACACACCCACGGTGCTTTCTCAAACCTGGCTTTCTCCCTTCAAGCAGATCACAGCAAAACAGAACTTCTCAAGCTGCTGTCTCAAACTGGCTTTCTACTTTTAAACTGCTCTCAGCAAAACCAGCCAGGCACTTTTTAGCTGCTCTCAGCAAAACCAGCCAGGCACTTTTCAAACTGCAAAAACACCCTGCAAAATGGCTGAACTGAGCTGAGCTCCACCCACTCTATGATATCACTGTTTTCTTAAAGGCACATTGCTTAAACATCCAGTTCTTAAATGCACTCTCACATGACAACTCCCCCAAGAAAAAAATAATAAACCATCAACTTCAAGATGGTTTCATTTTTCACTTTTGCACCATCCACTAAGAAATGCACACAGTAAATATACATTTTCATTGAAAGAAAAGAACAGACGCAAACAGGTATAATAATATAGTCCATTTTTCTTTGTTCTTCTTCCTCCAACCGAAACCCTTCTCGATTGACAGTCTCTTTGAACAAAGTCTCTGCACGATCCATCCATTCCACAACTCCTCGGCATTTCTCTTCAGTATATGCTTTCTGATATATCCGTTTTATTTCTACATCTTTCTGTTGTAACTCCACCAATTTTCCTGAACTAAAAATATCCGCCTCATCCTCCACCTGTTCTTGTTCTTTTTCAACCATCTGATCAAAAATCGTTTCTGACAATTGCACTTCAACTTCATCTTCACTCTTTGATTTCTCCTCTTGTCTTAACCTGTGATTTTGCGACCTTGTTACTACACAATCTGGAAAAATCTCAGGATATTTGTCCTTCAACACTTCAGTTGACTGATATTCCACTGGCTTATCAACCACAGTAGGCATCACTCCCACCTGCGATCCAGCTATATCATTACCCAAGATAAACTGTATTCTTAGACAAGATAGTTTATCTATTACTCCTACTAACACTTCACCACTCTTCACTGGACTTTCCAACCTTACCTTATATAATGGAACGCTACTCCTCTCGCCCTGAATTCCACATATCATCACCTTTTCTGGCACCATTCTTCCCAAACTACATAATTCCTCATCTCTTACCATCAAAGATTGACTAGCTCCTGTATCTCTTAAAATTGTGACTTCTTTACCTGCTCCTCCTAATACACATGAATAAATTTTACCCACACAAGTAAATTCTTTAAAGACATCTGGCACCTTCTTAACAATTACTTCTTGAACAGGCTGGACAATCGTTTGCACCTCCTTCGCTTCCCTTGGACTTTCCTTTACCACTCTAACAAGTCCCACAGTCTTATCCTGTTTTACCACATCAGCCTTCCCAGTGCTTTTCTTCAACCACCAACACTGTGACTTTACATGGCCTAGTTTATTACAGTGAAAACATCTGAAACTTTTCATTTCTTTTCCACCCTCCTGGATTTATTTTTTAATATGAGGTACACTCTCTTTACTGTCTCCCATCAGATCATCTTTACCTTTACCACTTGAGTATTTTTTCATGTCCCCAGTTTCTATCCCTCACCGGCTGAAACTGATGTCGGAAACCAATCTTTGATTTGTGAACTAATTCATAATCATCTGCCATTTCCGCTGCTAATCTCACAGTTTTAACCCTCTGTTCTTCCACATAAGTTCTCACTACATCAGGAATTGAATTTTTAAACTCTTCCAAAAGCATAATTTCTCTGAGAGCTTCATACATTTGGTCTATTTTCAAAGCCCTTATCCACCTATCAAAATTACTCTGTTTGAGCCTTTCAAACTCCATGTATGTTTGACCAAATTCTTTCCTTAAATTTCTAAACCTTTGTCTGTAAGCTTCAGGCACTCGCTCATATGCACAAAAGATGGGTTTCTTCAGCTCCTCATACGTTCCAGATACCTCCTCCGGTAGTGATGCAAACACTTCACTAGCTCTACCTACCAGCTTTGTTTGAATCAGTAACACCCACATGTCCTGTGGCCATTTCATTTGTTTAGCTACCTTCTCAAATGAAATGAAAAAGGCTTCCACATCCTGCTCGTCAAATCTTGGCAATGCTTGGACATATTTAAATAGATTCCCACCACGTCTTTGACTATGACGCTCAGTCTCATTATCCTCATCCATCTCCTCCAACTGTACGTGTCCCTTTACATCTGCCAATTTTAACTGATTGTCATGTTTCATGGCCATTTTCTGAAGTTCAAACTCCCTCTCTTTATCTTTTTCCCTGATCTGTATCTCCCTTTCTTTTTCTTTTTGTTCTGCTAGGGCTATTCTTTCTTTTCTCCTTTCTTCTCTCTCCTTTTCTTTTTCCTCTCTCTCTGTTTCTCTTTCTTTTTCCTCGCTCTCACTTTCTCTTTCTCTTTCCTCTCTCTCACTCTCGTATTCAAGCCACTTTAATCCTTTCTCATGTTCCATTTGTTTAGTTTGCAACTGAATTTTTGCCATTTCCAATGAGTCAAACTCTATCTCAGGCAACTTTAAATGCTTAACCACCGCCATAATTACCTCATCTTTTCGCACTTTGTCAGGTAATGTTAACTGCAATGTTCTTGCCAAATCTAACAGTCTGCTTTTCGTTTCTGTCCGTAAAGTACTATGTGTGACATTCTCCACCCCCAAAAACTTCTGAGCCTCGGAAAGAGCCATTGTTCACAACACTCTCCCCACTTAAACTAAAATATCACAGCGGAAAAGCAACAATCCTTCAGTTTCTTTAAGTTCACAAAAAAACAATCCAATAGATAGACTTTTATCCCCCTCGAGCCCCCAATTGTTATGGACGAGGCGTTTTCAGAACCCCAAAATGTATCATGGAGTTCAACAAACCTCTCCCTTTAATGGATTTGTTGCTTTTCCAAGCACACGGCTTTTTCCCTAGCTGTGGGATTACAATTATGGACACGTGGGTTTTTAAACACAAAACACTGTTTATTCCATGAACTCAACTTAACATCTTAAATACACATTGGATCTCTTAACACCCCTTACTTCAAAGATAACTCAGAAAATATTGCAACAGTAAATAATGCCTCAAAATGTTCCTTCAAACTTCCAAGAGACTTAACACCTTTAAACAGAATCACATCAGGTTAAAGGCTTTACTATTATGAGTTTAAATCACCCAAATGATCCAGAGATTGTCTTTCATGGCAGAGATCCAGCTCACTTCAAAACACAGACACTCCCATGCTCTTTTCAAACTGCAAGGTCTGGATCATGGATGGCTGGAACAGTCGTCCGCAGGTTGCGGTTCATGAGCACCTGCGCCGGAGACAAACCAATCGACAGAGGGGTTGTCCTGTATGCCAACAGCGCCAGGTTAAAATCAGAGGCTGAGTCTGCAGCCTTGCAAAGCACGTAATCACGCCCATTTGCATGAAAGAGGTCTATCCCCACCTTGGACCACGGAGAGGTCATGATCTCGTGCTGTTGCAGTGTTTCCTTGGGCTGGGATGGTTGGAATTCCTGGCATGTTGTGCAGTTGAGGACCGTGTTGGCAATGTCCTGGCTGATGCCAGGACAGTAAACTGCCTGCCGAGCTCTGCGTCGAGATTTCTCGACCCCAAGGTGACCCTCATGGATCTATCTGAGCAGCATGGTTTGCATGCTTTGGGGAATGATGATTCTATCCAGTTTAAGAAGGATCCCCTCAACAACCGTTAACTCGTCCTTAACGTTGAAGAACTCGGGGGCACTGTCCCTTTTGCCACCCATGGGCGAGGTGTTGCATCACACGTTACAATAGAGGATCTTTGGCAGTTTCTTCATGTATTTGGACAACGCGTTCATCAGTGGCTGGGAGGTTGCAGGCACACAACTGTACCTGCGCCTCAATGTGGTGAATGAAGTCGCCCTGTTCACATGGCGTGGTGATGGATCGGGATGGCACATCCGCGATGATCAGCTCCTTACCCGGTGTGTAGACGAGTTCGAAGTCATATCGGCAGAGACGAAGAAGTATTTGCTGCAGCCGAGGTGTCATATCATTTAAATCCTTCTGGATTATGTGGACTAAAGGCCTGTGGTCTGTTTCCACCGTGAAGTTTGGCAGACCGTATACATAGTCATGAAACTTGACTATTCCTGTCAGGAGACCCAAGCACTCTTTTTCGATCTGGGCATACCATTGTTCGTCCGGAGTCATGGCCCTGGATGCATATGCCACTGGAGCCCAGGACGAGGAGTCGTCTCTCTGGAGGAGCACCGCACCAATGCCGTCCTGGCTTGCGTCTGTGGATATCTTGGTATCCTTGGTCGGGTCAAAGAATGCCAGTACTGGGGCTGTGGTGAGCTTCGCCTTCAGCTCAAGCCACTTCGCTTGATGTGCGAGAAGCCACTGGAACACTGTTGACTTTTTTACGAGATACCGGAAGGCTGTGGTGAGGGATGCCATGTTAGGAATGAATTTTCCGAGAAAATTTACCATCCCAAGGAAACGTAGGACCGCCTTTTTGTCCTCTGGGGTCTTCATGGCATTGATTGCCAGCACCTTGTCAGCGTCAGGTTGCACACCCTGCTGTGAAATGTGGTCACCCAGAAACTTGATAGTGAACCGACCAAATGAGCATTTGGCCCTGTTGAGCTGGAGGCCATTTTCGTGGATCCTCTGGAAAACCTGTCTGAGGCGAGCGATGTGATCCTCGGGCATCGTGGACCAGATAATCACGTCGTCCACATAGACTCGCACCCCCTCGATGCCCTCCACCATTTGCTCCATTATTCAATGAAAGACTTCGGAAGCTGAAATGATACCGAAAGGCATGCGATTGTAGCAATACATGCCGAACGGAGTGTTAAACGTGTATAGCTTCCTACTGGACTCGTCCAGCTGTATCTGCCAGAAACCATGTGAGGCGTCCAGCTTGGTGAAGAATTTGGCATGAGCCATCTCACAGGTTAATTCTTCTCGCTTCGGGATCGATTAATGCTCTTGCATGATGTTGCGATTCAGGTCTTTGGGATCGATGCAAATGCGGAGTTCACCAGAGGGTTTCTTGACGCACACCATGGAGCTGACCCAGTCTGTTGGTCCCATGACCTTTGAAATGATGCCCTGGTCTTGAAGCTCTCATAGCTGCGTTTTCAGACGATCCGTGAGAGGAACCGGCACCCGGCGTGGTGCATGGATGACTGGGGTGGCATTCGGCTTGAGTAGTATCTTGTAGCGATATGGGAGCGTGCCCATCGCATCAAACACATTGTGCATGAGAATGTCATCTGTCTCAGCCTGTAGGTTCACATTGGGTGAGGCAGTCGCAGGTGTAGAGGACATGGCATGGACTCGCTGGACCAGATTTAGGAGTTTGCATGCGCGAGCACTGACCAGGAATGCCTTGTCATGCCGGACGATCTTGAATCTTAACGTCGCCTTGATTGCCTTGTGAGATACACCTAGCTGACACGATCCGCTGGCAGCTATGGCATTGCCATTGTAGTCAAGGAGCTGGCAGGCTGGTGGAAGAGTGCTAGGTTGGTTTCGGATGCTGTCGAGGTCTGACTGTGATATGAGATTCGCAGACGCGCGGGTGTCCAATTTAAATCGGATGCGACACTGGTTGACCGTGATGACAGCACACCACTCGTCGTCAGGATCCACACTCAGGATTGAAAGGCGACTTGCAGGCGCGGTGGAGACCAGCTCACGTGTGGTGATGATGCCCATCTGATATGGAGACTCGAGGCAGCCAGCATCGGAGTCCGTCGGGCTTTCGGGATCAGAATCCTGCATGCCTTGTTGTACTCAGCGGACACATCTGCGCTGCAGCTGGGATCGCTGGCTGTTGCTCAGTGGAGCGGACCTGCAGAGGGCTGCATAATGCCCAGGCTTTCCACACTGTAGACATCGCCTGCCTTTGGCTGGACATTGCCGCTTTAAATGGGCGGAGCCACAATTTGGACATGTCATGACGCTGACGTCAGCGCATTCTGTGCGCCGTCGCGCACGCACAGTGCGGTCAACCGACTTTCGCACATGTGCGGTAGGGTCTTCGGCCTCATCGTCCTCCCGGTCGTGGCATGCATGCGTAGGGCCCGGGAAAAGCGCGCGAAACGGCCACTCTCCATGATGCTCAGGCCTTGCATTTTTGCGATGGCCTGCACCCTTTCTGCCTCGTGGGAGGCCAGTTTTGCAGTTTCAGCCGCCCTGGTGCGGGAGTAACGATTTATGGCACGGACAACGCACGTTTCAATGGGGACGGAGAGGGTCAACTATTTGATTTTGAGCAGATGCTCCCGCAGGGAGTCGGACTGGACCCTGAAAACAATCTGGGGCGAAATTCCGCCAGCTGGCGGAAACAGCCTTTGTTGCCCCGCCAGCTGGCGCGGAAATGATATCTTGGGGCGGCGCATGCGCGGGAGCGTCAGCGGCCGCTGACAGTTTCCCACGCATGCGCAGTGGAGGGAGTCTCTTCCGCCTCCGCCATGGTGGAGACCGTGGCGGAGGCGGAAGAGAAAGAGTGCCCCCACTGCACAGGCCCACCCGCGGATCGCTGGGCCCCGATCGCGGGCCAGGCCACCGTGGGGGCACCCCCCGGGGCCCGATCGCCCCGCGCCCCCCCCCAGGACCCCGGAGCCCGCCCACACCGCCTTGTCCCGCCGGTAAGGTAGGTGATTTAATTTATGCCGGCGGGACAGGCAATTTATCGGCGGGACTTCGGCCCATCCGGGCCGGAGAATCGAGCGGGGGGGGGGCCCGCCAACCGGCGTGGCGCGATTCCCTCCCCCGCCGAATATCCGGTGCTGGAGACTTCGGCAACCGGCGGGGGCAGGATTCATGCCAGCCCCCGGCGATTCTCCGACCCGGCGGGGGGTCGGAGAATGTCGCTCCTGATCCCGGATCATGGAATCAGCTGTCGAGTCATAATTACATGAGTGCGATAGGATGCGGAGATGGGACAAGAAGGATTGAAAAGTTTCATCCTTACCCTGAAGCCTCTGTTGGAAGATGTACCGTTCAAAGCTCGCATTCATCTCGACTTCGCAGTGGCTGTCGAATTTCAGCAGAACTGTCTTGAACTTCGTCTTGTCTTCGCCATCGGCAAACGTGAACGAGTTAAAGATGTGATCCCCCGCAGTCGACAGGAACAGCGTGATCTTCCTGGCATCGGGTGCTGCCTCGAAGTCGGAGGCCTGATATACAGGAGGAACTTCTGTTTGAAGACCTTCCAGTTGGCGCTGAGGTTGCCGGAAATCCGGAGTTGCGGAGGGGGCTGGATCTTTTCCATGCCGCTGGATGGCTGCTTGCTGGTCGTTGCAGATTCGCTCGAGGTAGGTTCATTAGAGTTAATAGTTCCTTGGTACCATGATGTGTTATCTGAGTTGGTTTAACATTGACTGCAACTGGATGCAGTGAGACTAGAAACAGGCTTCCGACACAGGAGATGGTCCAACACTGTTTTATTGAACCTGCTGGTTGCTGTACATAATCTGCTGTGTGTTGACACTCTATTAATCTAAACTGATAACCTCTGACTGGCTTGACCAGACAAGCTCTCTGTCACATGGAGACAGTGCTCACGGCCTTGTGCACTCTAACTATCTCTGTAGCTGAATCCTGTGAGAAGAAGGAGAGTCTTAATGCCTTGTGTGTTTTATGGTAGTGTCCTGTCATAATGTCCTATGGTAGTGGTAGTGTCCTGTCTGGTGATTGGCTGTTCTGTGTCGTGTGTGTTCATTGGTTATCCTGTGTGTCAATCACTGCCTGTCTGCATCTCATTATATACATGAGTGGATATTATGACACTGTACACACCCCTGTCTGTATCAATGGGGCCGAAGTGGAGGTGGTTGACAGGTTCAAATTCCTAGGTGTGCACATCACCAACAATCTGTCCTGGTCCACCCACGTTGGCGCTACCACCAAGAAAGCACAACAGCGCCTCTACTTCCTCAGGAAACAAAGAAAATTCAGCATATCCACACTGACTCTTAAGACCAGAAGACATAGAAGCAGAATTAGGCCACTCGGCCCATCGAGTCTGCTCCGCTATTCAATCACGATTGATATTTTTCTCATCCCCATTCTCCTGCCTTTTCCCCATAACCCCTGATCCCCTTATTAATCAAGAACCCATCTATCTCTGTCTTAAAGACACTCAGTGATTTGGCCTCCACAGTCTTCTGCGGCAAAGATTTACCACCCTCTGCTTGAAGAAATTCTTCCTCATCTCTGTTTAAAAGATCGCTCATTTAGTCTGAGATTGTGTCCTCTGGTTCTAATTTTTCCTACAAGTGGAAACACCCTCTCCATGTCCACTCTATCCAGGCCTCACAATATCCTCTAAATTTCAATAAGATCCTCCCTCATCCTTCTAAACTCCAACAAGTACAGACCCAGAGACCTCAACCATCCCTCGTACGACAAGCTGTTTATTCCAGGGATCATTCTTATGAACCTCCTCTGGACCCTTTCCAAAGCCAGCACATCTTTCCTAAGATACAGGGCCCAAACTTGCTCACAATATTCCAAATGGGGTCTGACCGAGCCTTATACAGCCTCTGAAGTACAACCCTGGTCTTGTATTCTAGCCCTCTTGACATGAATGCTAACATTGTATTTGCCTTCCTAACTGCCGTCTGAATCTGCACAATATCCTTAAGAGAATTGTGAACAAGGACTCCCAAGTCCCTTTGTGCTTCTGATTTCTTACCAATTTTTACAGATGCACCATAGAAAGCATTCTGTACACACCCCTGTCAGCATCAACGGGGCCGAGGTGGAGATGGTTAGCAGTTTCAAATTCCTAGGGGTGCACATCTCCAAAAATCTGTCCTGGTCCACCCACATCGACGCTATCACCAAGGAAGCACAACAGCGCCTATACTTCCTCAGGAAACTAAGGAAATTTGGCATGTCCACATTAACCCTTACCAACTTTTACAGATGCACCATCGAAAGCATCCTATCGGGCTGCATCACAGCCTGGTATCGCAACTGCTCGGCCCAGGACCGCAAGAAACTTCAGAGAGTCGTGAACACCGCCCAGTCCATCACACGAACCTGCCTCCCATCCATTGACTCCATCTACACCTCCCGCTGCCTGGGGAAAGTGGGCAGCATAATCAAAGATCCCTCCCACCCGGCTTACTCACTCTTCCAACTTCTTCCATCGGGCAGGAGATACAGAAGTCTGAGAACACGCACGAACAGACTCAAAAACAGCTTCTTCCCCACTGTCACCAGACTCCTAAATGACCCTCTTATGGACTGACCTCATTAACACTACACCCTGTATGCTTCATCCGATGCCAGTGCTTATGTAGTTACATTGTATATGTTGTGATGCCCTATTATGTATTTTCTTTTATTCCCTTTTCTTCTCATGTACTTAATGATCTGTTGAGCTGCCCGCAGAAAAATACTTTTTACAGAACCTCGGTACACGTGACAATAAACAAATCCAATCCATCCAATCCAATCCAACCAGCTTACTCACTCTTCCAACTTTTTCCACCAGGCAGGTGATACAAGAGTCTGAGAACACGCACAAACAGATTCAAAAACAGCTTCTTCCCCGCTGTTACCAGACTCCTAAACGACCCTCTTATGGACTGACCTGATTATTACTACACTCCTGTATGCTTCACCTGATGCCAGTGTCTATGTATTTACATTGCATACCTTGTGTTGCCCTATTGTATATCTCCTTTTTGTTTTATTTTATTTTCATGTACTAAATTATCTGTTTAAGCTACTCGCGGAAAAATATTTTTCACTGTACCTTGGTACCAGTGACAATAAACAAATCCAATCCAATCCAATGCAAGGAGTTAGGCACTAAATTAAACAACAGAACCTCCAAGGTTATAATCACTGGACTATTACCTGAGTTGTGTGCAAATTGGCAAAGGGTAAATAAAATTAGGGGGATGTAGGATGTCGGCACAGTGGTTAGCACTGCTGCCTCACAGTGCCAAGGTTCCATTCTAGCCTTGGGTGAATGTCTGCGTAGCGTTTGCACGAATTCCCATGGCTGCATGTGTTTCCTTCAGGCACTCTGATTTTCTCATACCAAGCAAGGCCAGCTGGAATCTCTGGGGCTGAGCAACCCTCCTCGATGAATTGAACAAGTTCTATGCCCGTTTTGAACAGTCAGCCAATATATCAGTGCCACTCGCCCCAACAGCCCTGAACACACCCATACCCACTATTACAGCCTCAGAGGTAAGGGCTGCCTTCTTGAAAGTGAATCCGCGGAAAGCAACGGGCCCCCTGACTGAGTCCCTGGGCGAGCACTCAGAGCCTGCGCAGACCAGCTGGCAAGTGTACTCGCAGATATCTTCAACACCTCACTTCTCCGCTCCGAGGTCCCCACCTCCTTCAAGAAGACACCATGATACCAGTACCAAAGAAGAACAAGGTAGCCTGCCTCAACGACTACCGACCGGTGGTCCTGACGTCTGTTATCCTGAAATGCTTTAAGCAGCTAGTCATGAGACGGATCTCCAATAGCCTCCCAGATGGTCTCAATCCATTGCAGTTTGCCTATCGCTGCAACTGGTCCACAGCAGATGCTATCTCCCTGGCTCTACACTCAACACTCAAATACCTTGACAACAAGGACACCTACGTCAAACTGCTGTTCATAGACTACAGCTCCGTCTTCAATACCATTATCCCGACAAGACTAATAACCAAACTCTGCAATCTTAGACTTGACCCCTCCCTGTGCAGCTGGACCCTTGACTTCCTCACCAACAGAACACAATCTGTCAGGAGAGGCAACAGGACCTCCTCCACAATAGTCCTCAACACAGGGGCCCCACAAGGATGTGTGCTCAGTCCTCTACTGTACTCCGTATACACTCATGACTGTGTGGCAATATTTAACTCCAATTTGATCTGTAAGTTTGCGGATGATACGACTGTGGTGGGTCGTATCTCAAACAACGACGAATCGGACAACAGAAGGGAGATAGGACACTTGGTTGCATGGTGTACTGAAAACAACCTCTCTCTAAATGTCGGAAACACCAAGAACTGATGATCAACTTCAGGAAGCACAGCATGACACACACTCCCGTCTACATCAATGGCTCCGAAGTGGAGATGGTCGATAGCTTTATGTCCCTGGGGGGTCACCATCACCAACAATCTGTCCTGGTCCACTCACGTTGATGCAACAGTCAAGTAAGCCCAACAACGTCTCTACTTCCTACGAAAGCTAAATGTAATTCAGCATGTCTGCATCGACTCTCACAAACTTCTACAGCTGTGCCACAGAGACCTTCCTATCTGACTGCATCACAGCTTGGTATGGCAACTGCTCGGTCCAAGATCGCAAGAAACTGCAGACTGTGATGAACTCAGCCCAACGCACCACACCAGCTTGTCAACCTCCCATTAATTCTGTACACACCTCCCGCTGCCTCAGGAAGGCAGACAGCATTATCAGAGACCCCTCCCACCAGACATTGCCTTCTTCCAGATCCTTCCAACAGGCAGAAGATATAGAAGTCTGAAGACCAGCATATCCAGACATAGAAACAGCTTCTTCCCCACACTTACTGACTCCTCAACGACTCTCCCTCGGACTGATCTGTTCCCTGTAAGAACCTATTCACGACACCCTATGCTGCTCTTGCTCAAGGGCATTGTTTGGCCCTTGTTCCGCACTGTAACCAATCACTATTTGTCAATGTACTCTGTCGATTATTCTTTTTGTCTACTATGTAAGTACTGTGGCAGCAGAAAAATACTTTTCAGTGTACTTCGGTGCATGTGACAATAAATCAATCAATCAATCAATCAAAACACAGTCTAAAGAGGTGCAGGTTAGGTGGATTGGCCTTGCTAAATTTCCCCTTCATGTCCACAGGTTTGGTGGAGTTGTGGGGATAGGGCAGGGAAGTGTGCCAAGGTTAGGGTACTCTTTCGGAGAGTCAGTGCAGACTCAATGGGCCAAATGGCCACCTTCTGCCCTGTAGGGATTCTATGATTCTATGAACATGTGGCTCAAAGGCTGGTGGGGGAGAAGTGGGTTTTGGTTCATGAGGCACTGGCATTAGTACTGAGGAAAGTGGGGGCTTTCCCATTAGGACAGCCTAAATCGGAACCGTGCTGGCACCAGTATTCTTGCAAACCACATTACTAGGGAACTAGAGAGGGCTTTGAACTAAGGAGGGATGGTTCTGCAATGGGGATAAGTAGGCTTACAAAGCATATGGCAGCATCACAGGACAGCTATTTACTTCATGATACCCAGAATGTGATAGAAAGGGACGGAGAGTACAAGCATAAAAAAAGCAACAAATAGGGTCAACGTGGAAAAAATGGTAAAAAGGCAAAATTAATGGCTCTTTACTTAAATGTACCTAGCATTTAGCACAAAAAAAATGAATTAATGCATAAATCAAAGTTGATGGGTATGATACCATTACAGAGAAATGAGGCGGGATTCACCATTGCCCAACACCAATATCGTAATCGGATGGAGGATCAATCCTGACGCCCAAATCGGGGGTGGCGCAGGTTTGATGCTGATTTTCGAGTCTCCGCCCCCTCTGAAATGGCATCATCGCGTTGCACATTGCCCGTCATTGCAACAGTGTAGGCGGTTCATCGGCAGGCCCTCCTGCGATGCTATGCCCCCGATGGGCCGAGTTCCCAACGTCGTGGTTGACGTTTGGTCTGAGCGGTCGGGAACCCGGCGTGGCAGCATCAGACAGTGTCTAGTGCCGCCATACTCTGCCGGCATCCGTGCCGATGGCCATGGGGGCTTCCGCGAGGGTTGGGGGAACTGGTGGGGGGTGGCCAGGGGGCAGCCAGCATCGTGTGGGGTCACGGATGGCGGGTTGGGCCGCAGCCATGTTGTACGGCGTTAACGCTGCAGGTCATCGCTGTGCGCATGACCCGGCCATTCTCCAACCGTTTTCGGCATGGGAGAACCTGCCACCACTGTTTGCCCCTCACCGGTCCTGGAATCAGCACCGATTTTGGCATCGTAAAACGCCTGCGAATTCTCTGTTTCAGCTGGCACTTAGCCACTGAAACGGAGAATCCAGCCCATGATTGCAAGGAGATCAAAACTGGGAATTAAATATTCAGGGGTATGTGACTTTTCGTAAGGACAAGCAAGGAGGAAAGGGTGGGGTAGCTTTGTTAACATCAGTTGAAATAAGTACAATATCAAGAAATGATCTTGGATCGGAAGATGTAGAATCCATATGGGTGGAGGTAAGAAATAACAAGGGGAAGAAGACACTGGTGGGAGAGTCTATTGGCCCCAAAACAATAGCTATACTGTAGGATGGAGAATAAATCAGGAGAAAGTAAGGCATGTAAAAAAGGCATGACTTTAATCTTCATGTGGATTGGGAAAATACATTTGCAGAGGTAACCATGAGGCAACATGTATTTGGGAGTTTCCTAGAACAATATGTTGTGGATCCAACCAGGGAGCAGGTTATTTTGGATCTGGTAATGCGCAATGAGGCAATCTATGACAATCGACAATGGTTTCATGGTCATCATTAGACTTTTAATTCCAGATTTTTATTTAAATCAAATTTCACCATCTGCAGTGGCGAGATTTGAACCTGGGTCCCCAGAGCATTACCCTGGGTCGCTGGTTTACTAGTCCAGTGACAATACCACTATGCCACCGCATCCCCTTAAAAAAGGGTAATTATAAAGGAATGTAGGCAGATTTAGCTGGAGTGGACTGGGAAAGGAGTTTAGCAGAAAGAATGGTTGATCAGCATGGCAGACGTTTATGAAACTAGTTTATGGCTCACAAGAAAGATATATCAAGTATCTTCCAGTCGAGTCTTTATTAGGGTCACAAGTAGGCTTACATTAACACTGCACTGAAGTTACTGTGAAACTCCCCTAGTCGCCACGCTCCGGGCCTGTTCGGGTACACTGAGGGAGAATTCAGAATGTTCAATTCACCTAACAAGCACATCTTTCGGGACTTGTGGGGGGGAAACTGGAGCGCCCAGAGGAAACCCACGCCGACACGGGGAGAACGTGCAGACTCCTCACAGACAGTGACCCAAGGCGGGAATCGAACCTGGGACCCCGGTGCTGTGAAGCAACAGTGTTGACCACTGTGGTACTGTGCTGCCCAGAGCTTTAATTTATAGGGATAAGTAATTGCAGGAGAGCTCAAAGTCTTGCTTTGTTCCTCTTGATCCATGTGGGAAGCCGGGAGCATTGCAGTGCCCAGGACCAGCATGTGTGTAGGAAGTATTTCCAGCTACAGCTCCTCGAAGCCTGGTTTTGGAGCTGGAGCTGTGGTTGGGGACACTGTGGAGCATCCGCAAGGCTCGGATTGTCATGGATAGCACATATAAAGAGTAGTCACATCGCAGTCTCAGACTCCACAGGCAGAAAGGGAATGGGTGACCACCAAGCAGAGCAGAGCTAGATAGGCAGTGCAGGAATCTGCTGTGGCCGTTCCCCTGCAAAACTGGTTTACCGTTTTGGATACTGTTGAGGGGAATGACCTCTCAGGGGAAATGGCTTCATGCAGATGAATTCACGCCTGACAAATCTATTAGAATTCTTTGAGGCGGATGGATAAAGGGGACCCAGTAGATTTAATATACTTGGATTTCCAAAGAGCACTTCATAAGGTACTGCACAAAAAGCTACTTAATAAGATAAGGGCCCATGGGGTAGTATATTAGCAGGGATTGAGGACTGGCAAACTGAAAGAAGACAAGGGGTTGGGACAAGACGCGTATTTTCAGGATGGCAACCTCTAGCTAATGGAATTCCCCAGGAATCAGTGTTGGGGCCACAATTATTTACAATATATATTAATGACTTGGACAAGGGAAGTGAATGTACTATTGGCACAAAAATAGGAGAGAAGGCAAGTGGTGAGGATGACACAAGAGTCTACGGATGGATGTAGACAGTCAAACATTCCTTAAAGTGACAGTCTCATGACACTTCATTTAAATAATATTCAACTCCTTTATTTTTCCTACGAAAGTGCTTAACTTCACATTTTCCTACATTTTCTTCCATTGCCAATTTAAAAATAGTCTTATGAAAACTATACAAGGCACTAGTTAGGCCACACCCGGAATACTGTGAGCAGTTTTGGTCCCCTTATCTAAGGAAAGTTATATTGGCATTGAAGGCAGTCCAGAGAGGGTTCACTAGTTTCATCCCGGATATGGGGGGATTTTCTTATGAGATGCAGTTAAGTAGGTTGAGCTTGTATTCATTAGTGTTTAGAAGAATGAGAGGCGATCTTATTGAGAGGTATAGGATTCTCAGGGGACCTGACAGGATAAATGTGAGAGATTGTTTCCCCTTGTGAGAAGGTCAAGTGCCAGAGGGCATAATCTCAAAATAAGGGGTCGCCTATTTGAAACAGACTTGAGGAGGAATTTGCTCTCTCAAAGAGTAATGAATCTGTGGAATTATTTACCGCAGAGAGCTGTGGAGGCTGAATCATTAAGTATGTTCAAGGCTGAGAAAGACAGGTTTTTAATCAGGAAGAGAATCAAGGGTTAGCATGATAAGGAGGGAAAGTGGAGTTGAGGATTATATCAGATCAGGCATTGAAAGACAGAGCAGACTTAATGCAGGCCTACACCTCCTATACCTTATGGTTACATTTTATAGGTAACACAGCAAATTCAGATTAACTCTTAAGGTTCACATTCAAACTGTGATGGGGGGGGTGGGGGGGTTGCAACTCACACACATACAAACACAGGATAAGGGGGATAGAAAAGAGGGAATTTTTATAACTATGGATAACCACAGTAAAAGAACCACAGAAAGGAACATTAGTTCTCATGATTTCCAGAATCCCAGCAGTCAAACGTCAGAGGGTATTGCCTTAATGGTGGAGTTCAGTCCAGATGAGCTCCTGGTTGGAGACATCAACACAAAAATCCTTGAAATGAATGACGATACAGCATGATGAGATTACTGTGCTTAGATCACTTGGTGAGCAATGATCAGAGATCTTTAAAATCAAACAGTCTTCAAGGAGTTGAGAAGTGGTGTTTGATCAGCTGGGAGTCCTGCGGCGGGTCGGAGAATCACCAGGGGGAGGCGCGAATCCTGCCCTGGCATCGCTTTTGAGGGACCGGTCGGGGGCCGTTGACAGCAGCCTCCTCGGCGATTCCCCGGGCCCTGATGGGCCGAGTGGCCATGACGTTTTGGCCAGTCCTGCTGGCGTGAATTATTCAACTCACACATGGCAGGACCTGGCAGATAAATGTGCGGGGACGGTCCTCTGGGGGGGGGGGGGGGGGGGTGCGCGGGGTATCCGACGCCAGGAGGTCCCCCACGGTGGCCTGGCTCGCGATCGGGGCCTACCGATCTGTGGATGGGCTGGTTCCGTGGGGGGCCTTCTTTCCTCCACGCTAGGCCCCTATGGGCTTTGCCATATCGCCCAGGGGCCGGTGCGGACGAGGGAACCCCCCGCATGCGCGGGAATACGCCGGCCAGAGTCCGCGCATGCACAAGATCACTCAGCATTCCGCGCATGTGCGAACCCGCGTCGCCCCTTCGGCGCCGGCTGGAGCAGCGCCAACCACTCTGGCATCAACCTAGCCCCCGAGAAATTGGAAAATTTCTCACTTTCGGGGGATGTTGACGCCGGAGTGGTTGGCGCCAGTTTTCCCACCGGCGCGGGACATAGCCCCATTTTTGGAGAATCCCGCCTCTTGTTTCTCAGTGCTCAGCTGAATATAGCGATTTCACTAGAGTCATGTGACCTCCTTCCTCCACAATGATTTTGAAAGGGATGTTTCTCTGGTGCCTGGGTCTGACCTTTGTTTTATCACTTATAATGTCCCAGTCATTATTTTCTTAAAGAGTTACCATCCATGTTGAGAATATTGTTTCAGGAAGCCATTGTCTGGGCAGAGTATGTGACCTCACTAGAAGGGTCAGCTTATCAAGGTGCAAATGATGTCCATTGTCCCCTCAATGTTCCCCTTTGAACCTGGACAGATCCCAATATAAGATGAGATTGTTATCAACCCTGCATGAGTAACAAGTTTTGATTCCTGTGAGTCCCTTAGCTTTGCGATTATAATGGGTTGGATTGTCCAATCCCCGACGCCAAAATCGCGTTCGGTGATGGAGCTGAAAATCCCCGATGAGGTGAAATCGGGGGCGGTGCCGCTTTCGTGATGCCCTCCCCATGAAGCACGGCGCGGCGGCTGCAGGCCACCGCCGTGCGCATGCCCGGCCACGGACCCGTCAATTCTCCAGGCCTGGGAGCTCTACGCTGCCTGGCTGCTTTCGCCCCTGGAACAGGGAATCGTTGGCCATTTTGCGCCAGTGATCCTGGCATAAAACACCACCGTTTTTAAGCCGCCATGAGGAGTTAGTCTCCCAAATGGAGAATCCAGCCTAATGTCCTTACAATGGGGTGTGAGATGACACAGGGTGAGAGGGGACTTTTTTGTTATTGTAGTGCCTGTTGGAAGCTTCTAGATACATGGCCAATTTTGTGAGTCATGTGACCTGTGGCAGCCACCTTTTGCTTCTTTATTGGCCATTTTAAAATAATGAAAAAATAACGAGGTGAATTCACCGCCTTCCCAGTCACATGTTCCTCAGTGGCGCATCGTCACCTGCAGCACAATTTTTCATTTCTGCCAACGGCCAATGGGACTTTTGACCCAGCATGAGTGATTAGAAATCAGTCTGGAGTTACCCAGGAGTTAGATTGGGTGTTAAACTGTTTAATATTTCCTGAGAATATAGCCCAAGTCTCCGCACTAAACTCAAGATTAGAGACATTCACGCAGGATCCCAGGAGCAGTGGAATTGCCCATCAGAAGTTGAAATTTCCTGGGTAATTAATACCCACGCCAGTCTTGGCATCGCGATATCCAAAGATGCCAGCACACATTTTCAGTCACATGTCTGGCCCCAACAATCAGGAGACTGATCATAAAACTAAAAAGATAAATAATCATTAAACTTTCAGGGGGATAAAATTGTCTCTCTGACAACATCCCTCCCCTGTGTCATATACTATTGTTTATGCAGCAGGAAATAATTAATTGACCACACACCCAATTTTTATAATGTGACCTTGGACTGGATTGTCCGCCTCATGACTCCAGAAACACAAATCACTATCAGGTGGAGAATTCAGGCGTCCTACAAAAATGGAAGTCTGTGCCAAATTTTTCAGGCTCCATGCTCTGGTCCCCCCCTGGTGGCGAAAACAAGGTTTGTGCGAGTGTTGGAGGGGCCATTTAAATGTGATTGGAGGCTTGGACACTTCATGCTCCGTCCTTCCGCGATGCTCCAGCTCCGTCAGGCAGAAGTCTCATGGGTGCAAATTACTGCAATTATTTACAACCAGGGACTGGGTTCCATGGCCGCAGAAGGGAAGCGGCAGGTTAACAAAACACTGAAAAACTATTGAAAATTGGCGGGCTTGCTGGGTGGTGGCTTCCCCAGCCGGGGGCAGTAGCAGCAAATGACTTGATGCCGAATCCGTGGACTTGGGGTGTCCCCCTCGGGATCAGGATAGCGTGGTTCAGACTGACACTGCTGCAGTCTGTCTTTTCAAAGCACAGTAAGAAGTCTTACAACACCAGGTTTAAGTCCGACAGGTTTAATTGGAATCACGAGCTTTCGGAGCTTAGCTCCTTCATTAGGTGAGTGAAGAGGTAGGTTACACAAGCGCAGCATATGTAGACAAAGCCAATGATGCAAGAAGAGACTGTGAATGTGAGTCTTTGCAGGTAATTAAGGCCGGGATTCTCTGACCCCGCGTCGGGGGGAGCCGATGTTCCTCCGCGCCGGGCCCCTGTAGGGCTCCGCCATACTGCCATATTGCCCAGGGGCCGGCGGGGAGACGGGAACCCACGCGCATCTGCGCAATCACTTCGGCAGTAGTGCGCATGCACAGTCTCGCGCCAGCCATTCCGTGCGCGGCTGGAGCTGCAGGGACCACTCCGCCGTCAACCTAGCCCCCTAGGAAGGGGAGCATTCCTCAATTTCGGGGACCATTGATGCCGGAGTGGATGGCGCCGCTTTTCACGCCGGCGTCAGAACTTGGCCGTGGGATTGGGAGACTCCTGGCCATAATGTCTTTACAGATCCAGGCGGTGCGACCCCTTTGGTGCTACTGACAGGCTCCTGGCTGCCCACCCAGCTGAATGCGGCGTATGCTCATTGGCTGCTCAGATGGCCTCTGGTCATCTGGAGGACCACAAGCCATCTCTTGGACATCCTCTTGCTCCAGCTGTTACACTGAGCATGGTCAAGCTCAACCAGGGGCCCACCACGTATTCCCACTCCTCAGAATCATTGTCCCACTGGAGAGAAAGCAGGTGATCAACAGGTCTCATCGCAACCAGAGGATGCCTGCACTATGGCCTTCAGAGCACTCCCTGGTTCTCTGTCCCTCTCTAGTGCCCTTTATGAGTGACCCCCCTCTCTCATGATCACCAGCCGTCTCCTCCTGTGCCACTGGAGCCTGGGTGGCACCACCATGGGCTGGGGCCTGAGGGGGGCCATGCCCATGATAGGAGGGATGTGGGGACGAAGAGTGGGTATGAAGGGGCCTCCGGAAGATTGGAGGGGAGAAGCGGGGGTCCTGAATGGGGGGGGGGCAAAAGGGGATGTGGGAAGGCATGAAAAGGGAAGACCCTCAGCGACCCCAAAGTGGGATGTCCTCACTTGGGGTGGTGTGGGGTGTACGGGGTGCGGGATGTGACATTGGTCATGGGTGGGAGGTGCCTCTGCCACTACCTCCTAGGTTGTGTTCAGGAGTGCAGGCTTGAGTGTGCAGCCTATCCTGGGGAAGAGTGTCTCTCCACTCCTCCCTGACACGGAGCTGTGGATCAAGCTCAAAATTGGGGCTGGTTTAGCATAGTGGGCTAAACAGCTGGCTTGTAATGCAGAATAATGCCAGCAGCGCGGGTTCAATTCCCATACCGGCCTCCCCGAACAGGTGCCGGAATATGGCCACTAGGGGCTTTTCACAGTAACTTTATTGAAGCCTACTTGTGACAATAAGCAATTATTATATTATTAGAATTCCCGAACCCGGGGGGGGGGGGGGTTCTGTGAGACATTTCCGTGTCTGCAGTGAGTGTGTGTTCAGTGGAGCACTTACCTACAGCTCCAGCTGCCAGGCTGTTTCATGTCATCTCCGGCCCCAGTGGTTAGAACGCCCGCTGGGCTGGTAATTGCTCTGAATTTGCATCGGCAGCGTGCTGGCTCATTTGCATGTCCTGGCTCTCTCACCGAATAGCGCCCCCCTCCAATGGGAAGGCAAACCGCACACAATTCACTCCTGGCGTTAACGTTTAGGGTGTGATTTAAAAGCTGTGTTGCGCCCGGCGAGGATCCATGTGGGTTGCAGGAGAGTACCAAATCAGGACCGCGCCAAGCACCAAGCGGTCTGCTATCAAACCGGCCCGCTCCCGTTGGTAGGATCCGGATCTCGCCGCGATGTGGCTCGAAGCCATTTGAACCCAATTAGGGCAATCTTCATCTCATCTACGAGATGGAAGCCTAATCTAACAGTCTCCGTGATCTAACCGCCTCCCCAGAGAGGTCACGCAGGTGCCTATTAGTACTGGTCCACACAAACGCAGAGCAGACATCAAGGCCCCTGGGGGATCTCTCAGGCCAGTGGAGTTCCCGAGGTCGTTATGCACAGGGCACCATGGCACTTGGCTCTCTCTCTGGCACCTAGGCACCTTGGCACTGCCAGGCTGCCATTTGGCACTGCTACCATGGCACTGCCATGGTGCCCAGGCAGCACTGCCAAGCTGGCAGGAGCACTGCCAGGGTGGCAGTGCCATGGTGCCTGGGTGGCACCACCATGGGCTGGGGCCTGAGGGGGGCCATGCCCATGATAGGAGGGATGTGGGGACGAAGAGTGGGTATGAAGGGGCCTCCGGAAGATTGGAGGGGAGAAGCGGGGGTCCTGAATGGGGGGGGGCAAAAGGGGATGTGGGAAGGCATGAAAAGGGAAGACCCTCAGCGACCCCAAAGTGGGATGTCCTCACTTGGGGTGGTGTGGGGTGTACGGGGTGCGGGATGTGACATTGGTCATGGGTGGGAGGTGTGGGGGACCCACACACTTACTCGCGATCTGGGCAGCCTTTCAAAATGGTGGCCCAATCTCTGAGGAACCAGTCTGGCCAGCCAGTTCAGCTCCCCAGTAATGGAAATAATTCTAAGTGTGGGCTAGCCCGGAGAGAAACTCCCCAGGGTCCGGAAATGTGACTGCGTGGTTAGATAGCGGTGGGTAACTCACCGACAGAGCAGAGGAAAAACTCCCAGCCAAAGGTGTACCTACACCGCAAGAATTGCAGCGGTTCAAGAAGGCAACTCACCACTACCTCTGAAGGGCAACTAGGGATGGACAATAAATGCTGGCCTCACCTGCGACGCAAAAATCCCGTGAATGAATTTTTAAAAACCCACCTGAAATTATACTTAGGCTGAGAGATTCTCCGTCGGCAGGTTCCTCGGCTTCGCTGGCAGCGCACTCACACCTGCGGGTTTCCCGACTGCGTGGGAAGGCCACAATGGGAAACCCCATTGGCCGTCTGCCGGAATGGAGGATCCCGCTGCTGGCGGGGGGCACGTGTACCGGAAAATGGGGCTGGCGGGATGGAGAATCCCGCCCAGAAACCTTTCCATTAGATCGTGCCCTCAGTCTCCCAAACAGAGAATCCTGCCCCTTGCTGGCAAAATATAGAGCGGTTGTTTTAACATAAGAGGTAAATGTTTTTGAAACATTCCAGTGCTTAATTAACTGTTTTTGCACAATGTACATTCTTCCAATAAATGGTTGATAACGCCACAAATATTTTTCTTTCTGTGGTGGTATGTATTAGGAGTAATACGGTACACCACGTGTCGACAGGCTATTGGTGGAGGGATGCCAGGTCCTGATAGGATCTGCCACCTACTGGACTCCACCCAGAAATGCCAGTATAAGAACCCAGCTTTTCCCTCCATTTCCCTCAGCAGCTGCATTCTGTAACCACGCTGCTGGGGATAAAGTTCTGCTTAATAAAGCCTTCACTTGACATTACCTCAACCTGCCTCGCGTCATATTGACGGTGCTACAATTTATTAAGCAGAATTTAAATTGAAGAAAACGACGTGGGAACATGGGGCTCCGAATCACCCCGGAGTGCCTGCGCATTGCACCCCAAGCAGCTAACTCGACCTCTATTTTCAAGCACTGGTTGGCATGCTTTGAGGGCTACCTCCGAACGGCCCCCGGCACACCGACTGACAAACAAAAGATGCAGGTCCTCTATTCCAGGGTGAGTCCTGACGTCTACTCCCTTATCGAGGACGAGGACGGTTTCACCGGTGCCATCGCCGCGCTGAAGGATATCTACATCCGGCCCGCCAACCAGGTTTTTGCTCGCTACCAGCTCGCCACACGACGGCAATTTCCGGAGGAATCGCTGGACGAGTTTTATAACGCCCTGCAGATCCTGGGTCGAAACTGCAACTGCCCGGCGGTAACAGCGAGTGAACACACAGAGCTCCTGGTCCGCGATGCATATGTGGCAGGTTTGGCCTCTTCCCAGATCCGCCAGAGGCTTCTGGAGAAAGAATCTCTGGGACTTACAGAAGCTCGGGCCCTGGCGGCATCCCTCGATGTGGCCTCGCGTAACGCCCGCGCCTACGCCCCAGACCGCACTACAGCCCCTTGGGCTCCGTGGACCCCCGCTGTGGTCGACTCTCCGACACCCCTCCCACCCCCGCAAACCTGCGCGGCCAAAACACCAGACCAACCGGGGGGGGCCCCCTGCTATTTTTGCGCCCAGCCGAAAAACCCTCGGCAGCACTGCCCGGCCCGCGCGGCTACCTGCAAAAGCTGCGGGAAGAAGGGCCACTACGCGACGGTGTGCACGTCCCGCGGGGCCCCCGGGGAAGAAACGGGACCACAGACCCAGCCCCCCCAGCGATCCACGTGCGACCAACGGATGCCGCCATTTTGGACCCCGGACGCCACGAGGGATAGATGGGCGCCACCATTTTGTCCACCCCCGACCGCGCTCGATCCGTGGACGCCGCCATCTTGGCTGAAGGACCCCGACTCAGACGGCCACATACTGCCTGATTACGATGCTCAACTTCAACAACCACGTCCGGCTTCGACGACCCTCGACCAGTCGCGACCCCGGACGCTCCAGACTGCAACCACTACAGTCCTAGTGAATGGCTACGAGACGCCGTGTCTTATCGACTCTGGGAGCACGGAGAGCTTCATTCATCCGGACACGGTAAGGTGCTGTTCCCTCGTAATTCGGCCAAGCACCCAGAAAATTTTCCTGACGGCGGGATCCCACTCCGTTCAGATCATGGGGTTCTGCATCGCTAACCTAACGGTGCAGGGGAGGGAGTTCCGAAATTACCGGCTGTATGTCCTCCCCCATCTCTGTGCACCCACACTCCTAGGGTTGGACTTCTAATGCAACCTCCAGAGTTTAACATTTAAATTTGGCGGCCCTATACCCCCACTGACTGTCTGCGGCCTCGCGACCCTCAAGGTTGAACCGCCTTCCTTGTTTGCGAACCTCACCCCGGATTGCAAACCCGTCGCCACAAGGAGCAGACGGTACAGCGCCTAGGACCGAGCATTTATCCAGTCCGAAGTCCAGAGGCTGCTGAAGGAAGGCATCATCCAGGCTAGCAACAGTCCCTGGAGAGCCCAGGTGGTAGTCGTTAAGACCGGGGAGAAACAGAGGATGGTCATCGACTATAGTCAGACCATCAACAGGTACACTCAGCTAGATGCATACCCTCTCCCCCGCATATCCGACATGGTCAATCGGATTGCACAGTACAAGGTCTTTTCCACCGTGGACCTCAAGTCCGCCTATCACCAGCTCCCCATCTGTCCCGGTGACCGCAACTATACTGCCTTCGAAGCAGACGGGCGGCTATACCACTTTTTAAGGGTTCCATTCGGCGTCACGAACGGAGTATCGGTCTCCCACGAGAGATGGACTGAATGGTTGACCAGCACGGTTTACGGGCCACGTTCCCGTATCTCGACAACGTCACCATCTGCGGCCACGACCAGCAGGACCACGACGCCACGCCCTGAACCTCACTTACAGCAAAGAAAAATGTGTGTTCCGCACCGATTGTCTAGCCATCCTGGGCTACGTAGTGCGTAATGGAGGGATAGGCCCCGGCCCTGAACGCATGCGCCCCCTCGTGGAGTTCCCTCTACCCCACTGTGCCAAAGCTCTGAAACGTTGCCTGGGCTTCTTTTCTTATTACGCCCAGTGGGTTCCACAATACGCCGACAAGGCCCGTGGGCTAATCCAGTCCACTACGTTTCCCCTGTCGACAGAGGCATGCCAGGCCTTTAGCCGCATCAAAGCGGATATCGCAAAGGCCACGATGCGCGCCATCGACAAGTCCCTCCCCTTCCAGGTCGAGAGCGACGCATCAGATGTAGCTCTGGCGGCCACCCTCAACCAAGCAGGCAGACCCGTGGCCTTCTTCTCCCAAACCCTCCACGCTTCAGAAATCCGCCACTCCTCAGTGGAAAAGGAGGCACAAGCAATAGTGGAAGCTGTGCGACACTGGAGGCATTACCTGGCCGGTAGGAGATTCACTCTCCTCACTGACCAACGGTCGGTTGCCTTCATGTTCGATAATGCACAGCGGGGAAAGATCAAGAACGACAAGATCTTGCGGTGGAGGATCGAACTCTCCACCTTCAATTATGAGATCATGTACCGTCCCGGAAAGCTGAACGAGCCATCCGATGCCCTATCTCGCGGCACATGTGCCAATGTACAAGTGGACCGTCTACAAGCCCTCCACGAGGACCTCTGCCACCCGGGGGTCACTCATTTCTACCACTTCCTTAAGGCCCGCAACCTCCCTTACTCCGTCGAGGACGTCCGAACAGTCACCAGAAACTGCCAGATCTGCGCTGAGTGCAAACCGCACTTTTTCAAGCCAGATAGAGCGCACCTGGTTAAGGCCTCTCGACCCTTTGAACGCCTCAGTTTGGATTTCAAAGGCCCCCTCCCCTCCACCGATCGCAACGCGTACTTCCTGAACGTCGTTGACGAATACTCCCGTTTCCCTTTCGCCATCCCCTGCCCCGACATGACAGCGTCCACGGTCATTAAAGCCCTCGGTATCATTTTTACACTATTCGGTTTCCCCGACTATATCCATAGCGACAGGGGGTCCTCCTTTATGAGTGACGAACTGCGTCAATTCCTGCTCAGCACGGGCATAGCCTCGAGCAGGACGACCAGTTACAACCCCCGGGGGAACGGGCAGGTAGAAAGGGAGAATGGAACGGTCTGGAAGGCCGTCCTGCTGGCCCTCCGGTCTAGGAGTCTCCCAATTTCCCGCTGGCAGGAAGTCCTCCCGGATGCCCTTCACTCTATCCGGTCCCTGCTGTGCACCACCACGAAACAAACGCCTCACGAGCACCTCCTCCTCTTTCCTAGGAAGTCCTCCTCTGCAACGCCACTTCCGACCTGGCTAGCAGCTCCGGGACACATTCTGCTCCGGAAACATGTGCGGGTGCACAAGTCAGATCCGTTGGTGGAACGGGTGCATCTCCTTCACGCCAACCCGCAATACGCCTATGTGGAGTACCCCGATGGCCGACAGGACACGGTCTCCCTGCAAGATCTGGCGCTCGCCGGAGCTACCCACACCCCACGAACGCCAATCACCACCTCCTCACTCCCGCCGGTTCATCCCGCAGCCACCCCCTTCCCGGGGGGTTCGGTTCTCCTCCCAGACCCGCCCAGAAGTAAGGACACAGGGGACAGCACTACGCTCCCAGAGTTGACGGGACTCGAGCCAGCGCCATCACCACTACGCCCGAGACGATCGGAAAGGACGACCAGGGCGCCCATCCAGCTCATCGAAACACTTTAACTCTCAACGTTTTCAGTTATTGTGTCTTGTTATAGTTATGGCATCATGCCGACCCTGTTTGGCCTGTTGGCCCAGTTTTCAGTTATTGTGTCTTGTTATAGTTATGGCATCATGCCGACCCTGTTTGGCCCGTTGGCCCAGTTTTCAGTTATTGTGTCTTGTTATAGTTATGGCATCATGCCGACCCTGTTTAGCCCGTTGGCCCAGTTGAAGCGATAATTTTGTGTTTTGTTCAAAGTTACGGCACAGTACCGACTCTGTAAACCCCTACCACCATGCGAACCACCATCCCGCCGGGTTCTTTTTCAACAAGGGGTGAATGTGGTGGTATGTATTAGGGGTAATACGGTACACCACGTGTCAACAGGCTATTGGTGGAGGGTGCCAGGTCCTGATAGGATCTGTCACCTACTGGACTCCACCCAGAAATGCCGGTATAAGAACCCAGCTTTTCCCTCCATTTCCCTCAGCAGCTGCATTCTGTAACCACGCTGCTGGGGATAAAGTTCTGCTTAATAAAGCCTTCACTTGACATTACCTCAACCTGCCTCGCGTCATATTGACGGTGCTCTACCTCTAATTGCTGGATTTCCCTTGT
This sequence comes from Scyliorhinus torazame, assembly GCF_047496885.1. NCBI lineage: Eukaryota > Metazoa > Chordata > Chondrichthyes > Carcharhiniformes > Scyliorhinidae > Scyliorhinus > Scyliorhinus torazame. Next base: position 49,425,854 of record NC_092720.1, read on the forward strand.
ACACACTTCACTTACTATTATGCACCCTTTTAAATGGGAGAAATATTCTCTGGCAGGAGTTTTAATATCAATGCTGAGTTACATTTAAAAATCATGTGAACTCATACCAGTAATATCAGGGTCAAAAACAAAACCCCAATTAAAGCATTCCTGCTCTAAGGGCAATTATGAAGCAATCCTTGACTGACTGGTGGAGGCTGATGAAAACTGAAACAAACTATGCAACACGCCTCTGCTAACAACACTAAAAATGATCACAGTTAAACATATAATCCTTCCTGCTTCATATCCAGGCAGGGTCGGATTGCGAATCCAAGTGACAAGCATCAATTCCAAAAATGGTAAAAGACAAAAGATGATAAAAGGCTACAAATATGATAGGCTTGACACGACAGGAATAAAACTGCACCTGATGTTTGAGATGTGTTACTACCAGAATACCCACATTATTTCATGCCGCTCCTTGATAATCACACTCGCAAATGCACCACACGGCCGGGTGAACACATTCCATTACAGTCACTCATAGGCCTGTCCTTCACCTTTTGCAGAAGAGAGCACAAAACATTAGGTCTCTTCCTGGTCACTTCCACCTGTCTGCTGGAAACAGGACCGGTCGCCTTGCTCTGAGTGCCTGCAGGAGAACCCCCAGGGAGGCGTTACTGACTTGTAGAGCAACCCTTCATCATTCCGGCATCATACAACTACTGCCTCGGTTAATGTTAACCCCTTCCTTTTGTCTGTTTCTTCAGCCTGTCTGACTACCGCACATGTATCTTTAGAAATGGTGACACAAGAGCGCATTTGCCACTGCTAATGCCTCCCCTTCCTTGAAGGCTCCAATTGGTTCTTGCTGGTAAAGTTTCACAGGAAGTCTTGTCGCACACCCGTGCGTGCTGCCAACTTACCTTTGTGCTCGACATCGAGTTGTCCATCCAATTGATAGAATTCAAGCTACTAGTGTCGATATTATAAATGCACACCAGTTCTTATATCAGAAATGATGGGCATACTGGAATGCAACAGATTCATCATTTCCTAATCTGAGAGACAGGCAGGTGAAAAGCTTTGCATTCAGTTGAACCAAGTAGGCAGCAGATACCGATTAGATTAGATGCAACACGTAATCCATTGCAATTGTAGCATTTCCATTCGTATTGAATTAAAGGATGCAAACTTTAAACTTCTCACTGTGTGGAAAGTTGAACAATACCTTTGTCCAAAAATACACCAAACCATTTAAAAATCACTCAACCCGATAACGTGAGCAAAGACATTTTGTGTGATAAAGATCGGGCAGTTTGAGATTTCCTGCCCAATCAGTGTTGGGTTTGGATACTGCATGTAATGTCCCTTGACTCTTCATTTCTGTTCATTGACAAGTGCAGGAAAGTGTTCAGTTTTAATTCTGAGGCCCCCATCACAATGAATAGCCTGCTAACATTTATTACTTATACTCATATACAAAACTTATGTATATACTTTAACAAAGTACTTAACCAAGGTGATACTTAGCCAAAGTGATCTGTATTCATGGGACTGTACTCCAACAGATGTTAATGACTTTATTAAAGATGAGGCGAATGTAGAGAAATTTCTAAAATCATTCAGAAAGCATTGCATCCAACAACTGTATTTTTCCATTTCATTGTGCAAATATGACAACAGCACTGGAGTATAGGAAAAAAAACTTTCCATTATTTAATACTATTTGTAATATTAGAAATTGAAAAGGTTAATGAAGGACTAATGTGGGAAAGTGCACCACCTACATGATGATATAAAGGAGTCACATGACTGTAGTAGTAGCATCGTGGTCTGGTAGAAGTCTGCATGAAGGTAGCCCATGGCTAGGATTGAAGAAAACGACTGTCGCCATATATGTATATATAGTTGTGTTAATAATAAATAGCTACTGTTTAAAAGCAGCTGAACCTCTTCAGTGACAGCACACAACATTACAATATGGTTCAGCAGGTGAAAGACCCCAAGACGTCCAAAAATAAAAAGTGAAGAAAACTGCAGTCTGACCAGCAAAAATGTGCCTAACCTGAAGACATTGAAGACATGGCTAAAAATGGCCAGGATAGCTCCAACACAGGCGTGGAGGTGGAAGGGGAGACGGGATTGCAATGTGCAGCTCAAAAAGACTCCACCAGCGCACATGGAGGACCATTGCGAAAAGCAGAACCAGAGGACCCCATGGCCATCCGAGGAAGATAAGCAAAAGTTTTATAAAAAAAGCTTTTAAAAACTTTCCACTGAGACACAGTTACCAGGCAGCATGCAAAATAAAATTGGAGAACAGACAGGATAAAAATTGGTTTAAATTCGATCCTCCAAGACCAGCAAAATGTGAGTGGAACAATCCATTTAGTGGCATGATGGCACAGTGGAAGCACTGCTGCCACACAGCGCCAGTGACCTGGGTTCAATACAGGCTGAGGGCGACTGTCTGTGTGGAGTTTGCACGTTCGCACCATGTCTGCGTGGGTTTCCTCTGGGTGCTCCATCCACAGTCCAAACATAACCAGGGTAGGTGGATTGGCCACGCTAAAATTGCCTCTTAGTGCCCAAGGTTATGGGGTTACGGGGATAGGACGGGGTGTGGGCCTAGGTAGGGTGCTCTTTCAAAGGGTTGGTGCAGACTCAATGGGCCAAATGGCCTCCTTCTGCACTGTAGGGATTGCCCTCAAAAATCCAAGAAGTTTTAAATCGTCTCAGTAATCGCAGCAGGTACCCAACAAACCCTAAAAATCCCAACAAGCACAGCAAAACCCAATTACTGCAGCACTGTTAAAAATATTTAAAGCAAACCTCTCCTGAACTGAAAACAGCCATGGATGAAAAATGTGCAATACCAGAATGATCTGGCCAGATAGACGTAGAATTGGGTGTTATGGCAAAGTAGATGTTGAAGATACCAGATGGCACCAGGGTTAAATAACAAAACAGAAGCTAAAACAGCTGACACTTTGGGCAGAATTCCCCATCTGGAGATGAGGTGCTGGATTCTCCAAGACAAGATTGGAAGACCAGTGGGGCGTCATTCTCCGACCCCCCGCCGGGTCGGAGAATGGCCGTTGGCCGCCGTGAATCCCGCCCCCGCCCCCGCCGAAGTCTCCGAAGGGAGAAAAGTCGGCGGGGCGTTAATGGCGCCGCTGCCGCGGAGAATGTCACGGGTCTGCGCAAGGCAGCCAATTTTCGGCCTGCCGATATTCTCCCTTCCGGATGGGCCGAAGTCCCGTCGACGTGATGACCGTTCACGTCGACGTGAATCAAACCTCCTTTTCATCGGCGTGACCCGGTGCTCCAGGCTCACGCCGACCAGCGAGGAGGTGAGTGACGGCCTGGGGGGTTGGCTCTGGGCAGGAAATGGCGTGGCCGCAGACTGATTGCCTGAGGAGAGGTGTGTCTCGGCTTGTGTGTGTGTGCGGCGGGGGGGGGGGGTGGTTAGAGTAGGCTGGGCTCCGGGGGAGTGCCGGGAGGGGGTCCGTGCCGGGGTGGAGGTTGGGGGTTGTGGAGGGGGTCCGTGCCGGGGTGGAGGTTGGGGGGGGGTCCGTGCTGGGGTGGAGGTTGGGGGTTGGGGAGGGGGTCCGTGCTGGGGTGGAGGTTGGGGAGGGGGTCCGTGCCAGGGTGGAGGTTGGGGAGGGGATCCGTGCCGGGGTGGAGGTTGGGGAGGGGGTCCGTGCCGGGGTGGAGGTTGGGGGTTGGGGAGGGGGTCCGTGCCGGGGTGGAGGTTGGGGGTTGGGGAGGGGGTCCGTGCCGGGGTGGAGGTTGGGGAGGGGGTCCGTGCCGGGGTGGAGGTTGGGGAGGGGGTCCGTGCCGGGGTGGAGTTTGGGGAGGGGGTCCGTGCCGGGGTGGAGGTTGGGGGTTGTGGAGGGGGTCCGTGCCGGGGTGGAGGTTGGGGGGGGTCCCTGCTGGGGTGGAGGTTGGGGGTTGGGGAGGGGGTCCGTGCCGGGGTGGAGGTTGGGGGGGGTCCGTGCTGGGGTGGAGGTTGGGGGGGGGTCCGTGCCGGGGTGGAGGTTGGGGGTTGGGGAGGGGGTCCGTGCCGGGGTGGAGGTTGGGGAGGGGGTCCGTGCCGGGGTGGAGGTTGGGGAGGGGGTCCGTGCCGGGGTGGAGTTTGGGGAGGGGGTCCGTGCCGGGGTGGAGGTTGGGGGTTGTGGAGGGGGTCCGTGCCGGGGTGGAGGTTGGGGGGGGTCCGTGCTGGGGTGGAGGTTGGGGGTTGGGGAGGGGGTCCGTGCCGGGGTGGAGGTTGGGGGGGGGTCCGTGCTGGGGTGGAGGTTGGGGGGGGGTCCGTGCCGGGGTGGAGGTTGGGGGTTGGGGAGGGGGTCCGTGCCGGGGTGGAGGTTGGGGAGGGGGTCCGTGCCGGGGTGGAGGTTGGGGAGGGGGTCCGTGCCGGGGTGGAGTTTGGGGAGGGGTTCCGTGCCGGGGTGGAGGTTGGGGGTTGTGGAGGGGGTCCGTGCCGGGGTGGAGGTTGGGGGGGGGTCCGTGCTGGGGTGGAGGTTGGGGGTTGGGGAGGGGGTCCGTGCTGGGGTGGAGCTTGGGGAGGGGGTCCGTGCCGGGGTGGAGGTTGGGGAGGGGATCCGTGCCGGGGTGGAGGTTGGGGAGGGGGTCCGTGCCGGGGTGGAGGTTGGGGGTTGGGGAGGGGGTCCGTGCCGGGGTGGAGGTTGGGGGTTGGGGAGGGGGTCCGTGCCGGGGTGGAGGTTGGGGAGGGGGTCCGTGCCGGGGTGGAGGTTGGGGAGGGGGTCCGTGCCGGGGTGGAGTTTGGGGAGGGGGTCCGTGCCGGGGTGGAGGTTGGGGGTTGTGGAGGGGGTCCGTGCCGGGGTGGAGGTTGGGGGGGGTCCCTGCTGGGGTGGAGGTTGGGGGTTGGGGAGGGGGTCCGTGCCGGGGTGGAGGTTGGGGGGGGTCCGTGCTGGGGTGGAGGTTGGGGGGGGGTCCGTGCCGGGGTGGAGGTTGGGGGTTGGGGAGGGGGTCCGTGCCGGGGTGGAGGTTGGGGAGGGGGTCCGTGCCGGGGTGGAGGTTGGGGAGGGGGTCCGTGCCGGGGTGGAGTTTGGGGAGGGGGTCCGTGCCGGGGTGGAGGTTGGGGGTTGTGGAGGGGGTCCGTGCCGGGGTGGAGGTTGGGGGGGGTCCATGCTGGGGTGGAGGTTGGGGGTTGGGGAGGGGGTCCGTGCCGGGGTGGAGGTTGGGGAGGGGGTCCGTGCCGGGGTGGAGTTTGGGGAGGGGTTCCGTGCCGGGGTGGAGGTTGGGGGTTGTGGAGGGGGTCCGTGCCGGGGTGGAGGTTGGGGGGGGTCTGTGCTGAGGTGGAGGTTGGGGAGGGGGTCCGTGCCGGGGTGGAGGTTGGGGGTTGGGGAGGGGGTCCGTGCCGGGGTGGAGGTTGGGGGGGGGGTCCGTGCTGGGGTGGAGGTTGGGGGTTGGGGAGGGGGTCCGTGCCGGGGTGGAGGTTGGGGGTTGGGGAGGGGGTCCGTGCCGGGGTGGAGGTTGGGGAGGGTGTCCGTGCCGGGGTGGAGGTTGGGGAGGGGGTCCGTGCCGGGGTAGAGGTTGGGGGTTGGGGAGGGGGTCCGTGCCGGGGTGGAGGTTGGGGAGGGGGTCCGTGCCGGGGTGGAGGTTGGGGAGGGGGTCCGTGCCGGGGTGGAGGTTGGGGGTTGTGGAGGGGGTCCGTGCCGGGGTGGAGGTTGGGGGGGGGTCCGTGCTGGGGTGGAGGTTGGGGGTTGGGGAGGGGGTCCGTGCCGGGGTGGAGGTTGGGGGTTGTGGAGGGGGTCCGTGCCAGGTTGGGGGTTGTGGAGGGGGTCCGTGCCGGGGTGGAGGTTGGGGGGGGTCCGTGCTGGGGTGGAGGTTGGGGGTTGGGGAGGGGGTCCGTGCGGGGGTGGAGGTTGGGGGGGGTCCGTGCTGGGGTGGAGGTTGTGGGGGGGGTCCGTGCCGGGGTGGAGGTTGGGGGTTGGGGAGGGGGTCCGTGCCGGGGTGGAGGTTGTGGAGGGGGTCCGTGCCGGGGTGGAGGTTGGGGAGGGGGGCCGTGCCGGGGTGGAGGTTGGGGGGGGGTCCGTGCTGGGGTGGAGGTTGGGGGTTGGGGAGGGGGTCCGTGCCGGGGTGGAGGTTGGGGGGGGTCCGTGCTGGGGTGGAGGTTGGGGGGGGGTCCGTGCCGGGGTGGAGGTTGGGGGTTGGGGAGGGGGTCCGTGCCGGGGTGGAGGTTGTGGAGGGGGTCCGTGCCAGGGTGGAGGTTGGGGAGGGGGGCCGTGCCGGGCTGGAGGTTGGGGGGGGTCCGTGCCGGGGTGGGTGATGGGAGGGCAAATGAGTTGGTCCACCTGGCCAGGTGCCAGCCTCCAACAGTTGGACCCATGCGGTCCATGCCACCTGGCTGGGGGGAGGAGAGGATATGGGCAATGATGACATGTCGTCGTTCCCCTCCCCCCCACCAGGCCGTCATGTTTTCAGACCATCCAGCGATGTTGGCCGCCGTGGTGGCAGCCGCTCATGTCTATGTTGCCCTGGATGAGGAGGAGGAGGAGGAGGGGGAGGAGCGTGCCAGAGAGGCGGCGCAGGCTGCCGCAGAGGGGCAGGCGGCAGCCGCCCAGGCTGGAGGGACACCTGACCGACAGGACGAGGAGGGGGAGGAGGACGTCGCGGCCCCACGGCAACGGAGGCACCCGAGGGCGCCCCGTGTGTACCGGCCCCGGCAGTCATACCAGGACCTCACGGACCGGGAATGCAGGAGGAGACTCCGGATGAGCCGGGAAACCGTGGCACACATCTGCCACCTGCTGGCACACCTGTCACCGCGTGGCACTGGCGGGGGACACCCTCTCCCCGTGTCCATCAAGGTTACGGTGGCCCTGAACCTTTATGCAACGGGGTCATTCCAGGCACCGAGTGGGGACCTGTCCGGCATATCGCAGACATCGGTGCATCGGTGCATCCGGGCAGTGACAGATGCCCTATATGCCATGGCGCACCGCTACATCCGCTTCCCCGTGGACCGGGCCAGCCAAGATGCCCGGGCCGTGGGCTTCTCTGCCGTTGCCGGGTTCCCCATGGTCCAGGGCGCGATCGATGGGATGCACGTCGCCGTGCGGCCACCTGCAGATAACAGGGCCGTGTTCACTAATAGGAAGGGGACATATTCGATGAACGTACAGGTGGTCTGCGACCACCGCATGATGATCCTGCACGTCTGCGCCCGTCACCCAGGCAGTGTACACGACTCATTCGTGTTGTCGCGGTCATCCATCCCCGGCATGTACGAGGGACGCCATCCCCGGCTGAGGGGCTGGTTGCTGGGCGACAGGGGCTACCCATTGCGATCGTGGCTGATGACGCCTATACGGAGGCCACGCAATGAGGCGGAGAACCGCTACAATGATGCCCATGTAGCGACAAGGGGAGTGATCGAGAGGTGCTTTGGCGTGCTGAAGATGCGTTTCAGGTGCCTGGACCTCTCTGGGGGCGCCCTCCAGTATCGGTCAGATAGGGTCGGCCACATCATTGTGGTGTGCTGCGTCCTGCACAACATAGCCCAGCAGAGGGGCGATGTGCCGCAGGCAGAGGAGGGCGGAGTGGAGGAGCAGCAGGAAGAGGCCCAGTCCTCCCCAGATGAGGGGAATGGGGGCAATGGTCAGGGCAGACGGGGTAGACACAGACGGGTGGCTGTCCACCGTTACCGGCTGGCCCAGCGGGCACGGGACAGACTGATAGACGCCCGCTTCACTGACTAGATGGGCGTGGGAATCGGGTAGTATGGCCACAGACCGCACACCATGACAACAGCCGACCACCCACACCCCCCACCCATCCACCCACCCAGCACCCTCACCCCCCTCCCCAACCCCACACACCCCACCCGCATGCACACCACCCCTCCACTCCCAATTGCCGATCCACCGGCGGCACAACGGGCCGGGCTCACCCAGTTGCGGGTGGACGCGTGTCTATCGCAGGCCATGGAGAATGATGACAACCCGCCTCCGATGAGCTCCTGGCTCTACATCGTTGGACTATGTCTGACCCATGGCCACAGTACCACCATCCACCCGGACCATCCCTGCATGCGGCTGTGACACTGCAGCGCACGGTCCCGTCCTCTGCCCGGGGATGTTGATGGCGGCCCAGGGGGAAGGGGGCAGACTCACCTGGGGCTGAGGTAAGACCACCCCTCACACACACACTTGCGCTCAACGTACATGACACCCCCGCACACTTTGGACAGAGCACAAAGGCAGCTTCGGTAGGTGTAACATTGACTTTAATAAACAAAGGAGTTCATGCACGTGCCCGAGCGCCTAAAACTCATCTGTGCCCTGCACCCGTGCCAACTTACTCAGTGTCTAATTGTTTGGCCTTACGGGCCCTTTGACTACGTCTACGTGGTTCCCCAGACGGTACAGCAGAACTGGAGGTGGACTCCTGTGATTCCTGCCCTCTGACACTGGATCCCTTTGGCGGCCGTTTCCTGGGGGGTCCTGGCCTAGATGGGCCAGGCTGCGGCCCGGGCGACTGGGATGGCGAGCTGCCAGCCTGTCCTGCCCGTTGCCCACCCGATGCACCTGGGACGGAAGGGGGGGAGTCCGAGGTGTCGCGGTGTTCCGGGACCTCCCCTACAGAGGGAGCCGGGACGGACCACACGACCTCCTCCTCCCTCGGGGTGCCCGATGGCCCCCAGGCCTCTACATGGGTGAGGGATGTGAACGGACTGGCCATCCGACGCGCCCCCGACATCTGGCGCTGCCAGTCCTGGAGGCCCGTGCTGGTATCGACAGGGGTCTGCAGGTTTGCAGCCATGGAGCCCAGGGGGTTGTCGAAGCCTGTCTGCGACAGTGCGACGCCAGCTCACACATGGCCACTGGCGCCGATGCCCTCAGCGATGGCCTGCTGAGACTGGGCCATGGCCTGCAGAGACTGGGCCATGGCCTGCAGAGACTGGGCTATGGCCTGCTGAGACTGGGCCATGGCCTGCTGAGACTGGGCTATGGCGTTGAGCGCCTCTGCCATCTGGCGCTGGCACTGGCTCATGGCCTCCTGTGAGAGGGCAGCCATTTCCTGGGCCACAGACGCCGCCTGCACGGAAGGCCCCAGGCCTCGCAAACCGTTCCCCATGTCTGACACCGTCGCACCCATTGCCTCCACCGCGGACGCCACCCGTGCGGTGTCAGCCTGGGTGGCACGCATGACCGGGACCACTCCCAGCTCCTGGACGCGGGTGGACTCCTCCACCTGCGACCGCAGCCGCCGCAAGCCACCCGTCACCCTATTTGCTCGTCTCCGTGTCGGTGGTTGCATCGGATCTATGTGTGGGTGTGGTAACTGCAGGAACCCGGGATCCATCTGGGCGGCAGATGTTCGCTTGGCCTGGGCTGCCCTCCGACCGCCCGGTCCCTCTGCTGCTCCTACCTCCACCTGCTGTACCGGGACGGCTGTGTTGTGCGCACCAGTGAGTGTACCAGACGCCTCATCACTAAAGTGCCCAACCGTGGTGAGTGTTTCTGCGATGGTGGAGGGTTTTGGTGACAGCAGTGGCGTTGTGTCGTGCTCTTCGTCCCACTCTGAGTCCATGGCACTTTGGGGTGGGGGTTCGTCTCCACCCATCCACTCTGAGTCACTGTCCGGTATTTCGTCTTCCCGGGTAGGGGTGTCCTGGGTAGTGCTGTCCCGGGTAGTGCTGTCCCGGGTAGTGCTGTCCCGGGTAGTGCTGTCCCGGGTAGTGCTGTCCCGGGTAGTGGTGTCCCGGGTAGGGGTGTCCTGGATAGTGCTGTCCTGGGTAGTGGTGTCCTGGCTCGGATGTGACGGGGGCCTGTGGCTGCCCCCCTCATCGCTGGGTGGTCGCTCCCGCACGTGACGGGGGTGTCGTCTCCCTGTTGCTCCAGGTCTCTCCGTCTCCCGTGGTCTCCGAGGGGCATCCTGCGGGCGTCGCATGCTGGAGGGTTCGGGTCTCTCCGTCTCCCGTGGTCTCCGAGGGGCATCCTGCGGGCGTCGCATGCTGGAGGGTTCGGGTCTCTCCGTCTCCCGTGGTCTCCGAGGGGCATCCTGCGGGCGTCGCATGCTGGAGGGTTCGGGTCTCTCCGTCTCCCGTGGTCTCCGAGGGGCATCCTGCGGGCGTCGCATGCTGGAGGGTTCGGGTCTCTCCGTCTCCCGTGGTCTCCGAGGGGCATCCTGCGGGCGTCGCATGCTGGAGGGTGCGGGTCTCTCCGTCTCCCGTGGTCTCCGAGGGGCATCCTGCGGGCGGTCTGCATCTGCGGGGATGGGTGCCTGGACGTTTGGTCCTGCGATACACAATGAAGCATGCATGGTTAGACATCAGGCAGTGATCAGGTGATACGGGAGAGGGGGATATAGGGGAGGGGGGATATGGGGACGGGCTGTTGGTGGCTCACTTGCTCGTGGGGCCCCGACCTCTGCATCAGCAACCTCCCGGTCCTCAGGTCCGCCAGCCAGTTCCAGGGCCCTTTCCTCGTGTACGGTCAGTGGCCTCTCATCAGCGGGCCCTCCTCCAGTCCTCACATGCTCCCTATTGTTGTGTGCGCGCTTCTCCTGGGGGGGGGGGGGGGGGGGTGGTGGCAGGGGTAAAAGGCAACAGTGTTAGGCAGGTATATGAATGCACACCATCGGTTGCGCGTGCATTGCAGAGGTTAAGGTTAGGGCTGGATTCACTTGGGGATATGGGGGATATGGGGGAGGGGGGATATGGGGGATATGGGGGAGGGGGGATATGGGGGAGGGGGGAATATGGGGGATATGGGGGAGGGGGGAATATGGGGGATATGGTGGAGGGGGGATATGGGGGATATGGGGGAGGGGGGATATGGGGGAGGGGGGATATGGGGGAGGGGGGATATGGGGGAGGGGGGATATGGGGGATATGGGGGAGGGGGGAATATGGGGGAATGGTGGAGGGGGGATATGGGGGAGGGGGGATATGGGGGATATGGGGGAGGGGGGGATATGGGGGACGGGGATATGGGGGATATGGGGGAGGGGGGATATGTGGGAAGGGGGATATGGGGAGGGGGGGGTTTGGGGGAATATGGGGGAGGGGGGGATATGGGGGAGGGGGGAATATGGGGGATATGGGGGAGGGGGGATATGGGGGAGGGGGGATATGGGGGATATGGGGGAGGGGGGATATGGGGTGGGGGGATATGGGGTGGGGGGATATGGGGAATATGGGGGAGGGGGGATATGGGGGAGGGGGGATATGGGGAATATGGGGAGGGGGGATATGTGGGAGGGGGGATATGGGGAGGGGGGGATATGGGGAATATGGGGGAGGGGGGATATGGGGAGGGGGGCATATGGGGGATATGGGGGAGGGGGGATATGGGGGAGGGGGAATATGGGGGATATGGAGGAGGGGGGATATGGGGGATATGGGAGAGGGGGGATATGGGGGATATGGGGGAGGGGGGATATGGGGGAGGGGGGATATGGGGGAGGGGGGGATATGGGGAATATGGGGGAGGGGGGATATTGGGGAGGGGGGATATGGGGGTGGGGGGAATATGGGGGATATGGGGGAGGGGGATATGGGGGAGGGGGGATATGGGGGAGGGGGATATGGGGGAGGGGGGATATGGTGGAGGGGGGATATGGGGGATATGGGGGAGGAGGGGATATGGGGAGGGGGGATATGGGGGAGGGGGGAATATTGGGGATATGGGGGAGGGGGGATATGGGGGAGGGGGGAATATGGGGGATATGGAGGAGGGGGGATATGGGGGAGGGGGGATATGGGGGAGGGGGGATATGGGGGAGGGGGGGATATGGGGAATATGGGGGAGGGGGATATGGGGGAGGGGGGATATGGGGGAGGGGGGAATATGGGGGATATGGGGGAGGGGGATATGGGGGAGGGGGGATATGGGGGAGGGGGGATATGGGGGATATGGGGGAGGGGGGATATGGGGAAGGGGGGGATATGGGGGAGGGGGATATGGGGGAGGGGGGATATGGGGGATATGGGGGAGGAGGGGATATGGGGGAGGGGGGGATATGGGGGAGGGGGGGATTTGGGGGAGAGGGGATATGGGGGATATGGGGGACGCTCACCCTGCCTGCTCTGACGAGGTCGTTCACCTTCTTGTGGCACTGGGTGCCTGTCCGTGGTGTTAGGGCCACAGCGGTGACGGCCTCTGCCACCTCCCTCCACAGACGCCGGCTGTGGCGTGGGGCAACTCTGCGGCCGTGCCCGGGATACAGGGCGTCCCTCCTCTGCTCCACCGCATCCAGGAGCGCCTCCACATCGCGTGACTCGAACCTCGGGGCTGAGCGACGGCCAGCCATCAAGTCGGGTGTTGCGGTCGGCTGTTCCGGTCGGGTGGGGGGGAGCTGCGCGGCCTTATGAGCCGTCACGCCGTGCAGCGCGTATGACGCTGCACGGCGTGAACCACTGCGCAAGCGCGGATCCCGTTACGTCGCTGCTAGCCCATTTCGGGCCGCAGACTATCGGCCCATTTTTATGACGTGACGCAAGTGGGATTTGCGCCGTTTTTTGCGCCGATCGGCGGAGTTTCCGCCGATAACGGAGAATTTCGCCCCTGATAAGATTTCGGCAAACAGCTGTTTTATGAGCATTCATGAGGTGTAATTGATTGCTATAAAGAGCCAGGAGGATGAGTAGTAGGGTGAATGCTGGTTTATTCATGGTCAAAAGAATCTGTCCTTTGGTGGTAAATACACACAATATCAGTACCATTCGGGATACCGGGTGCTGTCTGGGCCGGCCTTTATACAAGATAATTCTGAACCCCATCGGGGAAGCTCATGGACGGGATTTTCTCAGCCCAGGGCCGGGCCGGAGAATCCCTGCGACCGGCGTGAATTGCGCCATGGCGTGGTTGGCGTGGCGCCGGTCGGGGGCCGCTCCACGCGGCCGGCTCACTGATTCTCGGCCCGAGATGGGTCGAGCGGCCGTCGTGGAAACGCTGAGTCCCGCCGGCAACGTCCACACCGGCTCTCAGCCGGTGGGAACTCAGCGTTGCAGCGTCGGGTGGCGGCCTGTGGGGGGGGGGTCCGACCCCGGGGCGGGCCTCCGATGTGGCCTGGCCAGTGATCGGGGCCCACCAATCGGCGGGCCGGCCTCACTGGTTGGGGGCCTCCTTTCCTACACAAAAAGGGCCACTGTAGCCCTGCGCCATGTTGCGTCGGGCCGGCCGTTGAAGGAGGCCACTGCGCCTGCGCGAGGTGGCGCTGGCGCCACTGCGCATGTGCGGATCCTGCGGCGCCCAGTTCATGCCGGGATCGGCAGCTGGAGTGGCATGAACCGCTCCAGTGCCATGCTGGCTCCCTATAGGGGCCAGAATTTGTCCGCGCCTCTGCCCATTCACGCCGTCGTAAAATGGGACGGCGTTTAAGACGGTGTGGACACTCTGCCGCAGGATTAGAGAATCCCGCCCCATATTCCAGGAGCCCCACGTGGAGATCAATTGGAGTACCCCGTGGGCCCAATGGGGGTTGTTACACTTACAAATGGTGTTCATGCCACAGACAGTGGGAGAACCAACCACCATTAAACTGGCATTGGGAGAATTGCAAGCTGTTTTTATGTCAGTGGTTTTCTGTGGGTCGCGCTGGGTTCTCTGCTCCTCCCTGCCACCAAACCCACAATCGTCGATGATGTCATTGTTCGACATGGGGCTCGATCTAACCACTAAATTCCCTTGACGAGTGCATTTAGCCAGGTGTTTCCCGGTGCTCTCAGAGCCGAGAAACACCACACTATCTAACGGGATTTTGTTGCAATCCGGGGGTCTCAGCAAGGAATGCTCCGCCGAGGCTGCACTTAGTCCCGTTTCCTGCAATGAGGAGCTCTGCTTGCCAGAACTCCTCAGTGTGGGAAGCGATTGGGAGACAATTTTTAAATGACCTCCCAATCTCCCGGCCTCCATACGCGATCCCCAAACACCTCCGGAGCCCCAACTCACCTGGAAGGAGGTCCTTGGGCCACCCTCCTCCCCACACCCCACCTCACATGGGCAGGGCAACCCCAGCCCGATCCCCGGCACAAGAAAATGCCTGTCTGTCACCTTGGCAGTGCCCTGCCAGCTGGCAGTGCCATCTGTGGACCTTGGCAGTGCCAGTCTGGCACCCAGGTGGCACTGACAGTGCCAAGGTGCCTGGCTGGCACCAGCAGTTCCAGGGTGCCACACTGCCCAGAGGGCAATCATTTGGGGGCCTCTGATCCCTTGCGAGATCCCCCAAGTGCCATTCCATCTGGTCTCCATTTGTGGCGACCAGCACTGAACGGCACTCGCCTGAGGTCTCCAAGGTGAAGGGTATAGATCTCAGGGCCCCAGGCGAGTGCATATGAGGTAAGACTAGCTATCTTGTTTGAATATGCAGGCTTGCCAGATAGTGATTCTGCCCACAATGGGCAGGATTTAGTTTGCGCTATCTTGCAAGATAGATCGCATTAGATCTCGCAAAGCATGGCGAGCCGACTAGATCCCAGAAGAGGGGTCTCCCAGCATCTACTGGCTACGTCGTGCTGCCATTTGTGCATAACGCAGCCAGTAAATCGCGCCCAAGTTATTAATGATTTTTCTGCAAATTTTGACGAGGCCATAGAATCCTTTGACAGCTATTTTAATATCCAAAGTAATAGGGGGCTGTTTCTCTGCAGCGCGCTGTTCAATGGCGGCAGGATTCAGTTCTCCCGCCTCTTGTCAATGGGATTTCACATTGAAGCCACCCCACGCCACAAGGAAACCCATGGGCAGGTGTGCGTTGCTGGCTGGAAAAGTGAATCGCAACAACTGGAGAATTCCGGTCATAATTCTGGGAAGAGCAAAATTTAAGAAGAGTCCAGAGAGCTTGTGGACACCTTTGTAAATGGCATATTGGAAAAAGCAATCTAGATTGCCAGACAATCTGAGGTCGATCAGCAAAACAGGTTCATATTGAGAGCCAAAGATAAACCACAGTATTAACAACCCCAATGACATCTCATAGAGCAAAGAAAGGGCACAGGGACTCCAGGGCAAAGAAGACAAGTGAAAACAAAACTTAAGATATCGGTAAATCATGTCAGCACTGTGGCACCAAAAGGCCTTGCAGGCACCAACAGTGTCCTGCAAACACCATGCAATACTTCCACTTTAACACTTTGGTAAAATGCATAAATCCAAAACCTCAAAACATACAGTAGATCACAAGAGAATCCTGAAAAAGACCCCTTTATCCCCACTCTCTGCCTTCAGACACTCAGCCAATCCTCTACCCATACGCTTAATGCCATGGGCTCTTAACTTATTTAACAGTCTCCGATGCAGCACCTTGTCAAAGGCCTTCTGGAAATCAAAATAAATCACGTCCACTTGTTCTCCTTTCTCTACCTTTCTTGTTACCTCCTTGATGATCTCTACAGAGGCAGAAAACCCAGCTCCTTGCCAAAAAGCAGAAATTAAATTCCTTCAGTCAGACCAGCTGGATCAACGAGTAGCAGAGTGCCACAAAGACCCGTGACTACATCTACATCGAGTTATCCACCAGAACTGGACGCCCTTGATTTGATGAAAATCAGCTGTCCAACAATGAATTGAAAGCTGAAACTGCTCATTGCAGATTCAAAAATGGTACATGAGGATTTGGGAAGGAATAACATGGAGAGTAGTGTAGTATTAGTCTGGTCAAAATTTTTAGATCCTCAAAGACAGGCCCGTAGTTTAACATTGTGACCATAATTCTCCAGTCGGTGGGATTCTCTTTTACCGCCAGCAGCACATCCCAACCCATGGGTTTCCCAGCGTGGGGTGGGTTCAATGGGAAATCGGCAGGAAAAGAGAATCTCGCCGATGGTGAATGACACTCCGTCGGAAAACACACTGATGGGGGATGGAGAATCCAGCCCCATTAATTTGGTAAGACAATGGCAGTATTTTAACTCTACACACGTGGGTTAAAAGATCTCAAGCACACTGCCTACAATTCTCTGAATCATGCCAAGAGACCACACGGACCTTCAAAATTTATACAAAAACTTCTAAAAATTCAGGAGTAAAAAGGCAGAAATTCCCTCTATATGACTCTGAACTGTGTTCCTAAAAGGAATCTCTGAGGGGACGGATGGATGGAGGGCGGCCCAAGCCCAGGGAGCAGCTGTCATCCAGATGGGTCTCGGGCTTCTGGAAAGGGCTGTCCCATCAATGTTCGAGATGCAAGCACAGAGCTGGGGACTGCAGGAGGGATGTCAGCAACCATCCAACGCCTGCAAGTGCAGTTGGAGTTGTCAAGCACGCGTGCTACCCAGGCCAACACTGCACGGATAGCGCCCGTGGTGGAGGCCTTGGGTCGATGGTATCGACCGTGGGGCAAGATGTCCAAGGCCTGGGGCACTCTGTGTGGTGTGGGCCACAGGACAGGGAGGGCATGTCACAGACAATCATGCACCAGAACAACATGGATGAAGCAGCGCTCCAGAGCTTGACCCAGTCACTACAGGTCATGGCTGTGGGCATCAAGGGCATTGGCCTGGCACTGGCTGACCTATGCCAGTCACAGAGGGGCCTGGCCCAGTCACTGAGTGACGTGGCACAGTCCCAGAGTGAGGTGGCACAGTCCCTGTGCTCCATGGCCACGAGCATGAATACCCTGGTCAAGATGAGGTTGGGCCTCCAGGACTGGCAGCACCGGGTGAGCTCGCTCTGGGCATACAGGGCCTCTGTAATGGCATGAATGTGCCTGTGAATGGAGGACTGGGAGATCCCAGACAGGTCGCCACTCAGCGCCTGGAAGGACCCCGTTGCAAAGACAGCCAGTGTGACCGTCACTTTGGCGGACGTCCAGAGCAGGTGTCCTCCCCTATACCCCTGCGGTGCCAGGTGTGCCATAATCCAGCATAGATATCTCACGATCTCTACTCAGCCGCAGTCAGCGGCAGCATGCTCGGTCCGGCAGGTCTTTGTACAACAGGTGCTGTCGATACAAATGAGGCCTGATGATATGCCTCCTCCTTGGCCTGTTGGAGGCCAGCTCTACATCATCACTGGCTGGCTCCTGCTCCTCTGGGACTCTTCTGCAGGGCTCTCCCTGAGCAGCTCCTACTCATGAAGCCTCAGTGCATCCGCCAGGGCTATGGCAGCTCGGAGATGCCAACCACTCCTGGTTCAATACCAAATTCCATTCTTTGCAGGGGGCAAAAGGCATGTTAGCATGGTGAGTACTCCCGTGCCCAACCAAAACTATACCTGTTGGGACCGTAGCTGCAGTGTGCTATGAATCCGTTGTGTGGCTCACCGGTTATGCCTACTTGTCTGGGGGCAGAAGCGCAGTGGGCAGGCAGGGCTTGGTGACAACTGGTGGTCCTGTTGGGTGGGCTAGCTGAGGGTGTCATTGGAGGGATGTTTGCCCTGCGAGGAGCATTGTGCCACAGAGGGTGCTGAAGGCCACAGTATATGCATCCACTGGTCGGAGCACCCTCCGCGAATCCCCTGCCACCACTGCAGTGGGGCAACACCTCGGTTGGGTGCACTGGGGTTTCCAACACCTGGTGGGCCACAGGCTGCGCTGGACCAGTCTCCTCCCATTGATGGGTCGTTTGGCCTCTGTGGGCTCCTGGGGGGGGGGTTGCTTGCGGGGGAGAGGGGGGGGGGTTGCCTTGTGGGGGAGGGGGGTCACTCATATGACCGGTGGCACTCTGCAGATTTACAGGACTCAGTGGCCAGCCAGTGGGGTGCTCAGCCAGATGGCTGCCTTGCAAGCTGTGGCAATTGTGGACCATGCCTGCACCCTCCGACCACACAGCCCATCGCCTGGTCGCCATCCCACCACTCCCCTGGCCCTGGCGGACCCCCCCCTCCAGCCAGCGGCACAACTGGCAGCCCACCATTGCACCTTTGGTAACTTGGCTTTCCTCCTATCTTTCCCTCATCAGCCAAGGCGCCTGTTTCCCGATTTAAATACCACAAGTGAACCACCCCGTTGTCTCATCCGCCTGACGGGGCATCGCGGGAGGCCAGAGAATACCGGGTCAGGTCCGTTAATGAAATGCTTAGGGCCATTGCTGTACAATTCGCATGCCCACGCTGGCATGCGACGCAGAACGATTTCACACCGCTATCGAGGCACCAGAGCAAGGCCTTCCGTTGGGTGCTCGACACCGGCCTTGATTTTCAGCTGATGCGCGATTCTCTGCCCGATTGCGATTCACGATTCCAACATTGCTGGACGGAGAATCCCGCTCATATTATTTGCTGCTCCAGGCCCAGGTTCACAATCTTGGCTTAATTTGCCACACCAGTGCCATCAACCCCCACCGACATCAGAAGCTCTATCCAAGATCTACATGTGGAACACCTTTATGTTGGAGCCTGACAGTATATGTCAGGTAAGAACCAGCAAGCTCCATTTGTTGGCCACATAACTCATGCCTTCCATTTAAACAAAGTTTGATGCCAGTTTTCACCTTGACCTGCCCACCAAGCAACCAGATTGTCGACATATTTTGTCCAAAGGTCCAATTTTTCCCTCTTAAATCCACTGTGGATGAAAAATCAGTGGCAATCTAACCTATTGGATGAAGAGCAGCTGGAGTTCATCGCCACCTTCTTAAGAACAGTTGAGGCTGGGCAACAAACCCCAGCCTTACCCGCAATGCTCACATCTCATGCAATCCTTTTTAAAAACCTGAATCTCAGATTGGGTCTCAAAAATTTCACCCTCAATCTCATAAATGAGGAGAATGTTTTCTGTGTGATAAGTGAGGCAAAGGTTTTCTGTTCTGATCAGAGCTGTCTGATATGTTTACAAACTTCCAATTGATTAAATCTGCCTAATCTGTTCACCTTTCATAGAGTATACATTCTCTCCGACATACCGACAATCCTTTTATCTCTGTCTGCGGGTTTCGGGGCATATGTAGCAACAGCAAAACCTGGAGACCCGCGAAATATGCACAGAGGTTTGACCAGCTAAAATCGCACAGCTTACCAGAAAAGTGTGCTAGAATAGAAACATACGTATCCACATCTAATGCTTGGGGGGTGGGGGGTGGGGGGGAGCTTCCCTTGATGTTTACTGTTGCAAGAGAAACTAAATTTCTTGCATTTTAGCGTCACATTGATCACCGACAAAAAAGGTGCCAAATTTGTTTACCTGTTGCATTCTGTCCATGATTT
Source organism: Scyliorhinus torazame (assembly GCF_047496885.1). Lineage (NCBI taxonomy): Eukaryota > Metazoa > Chordata > Chondrichthyes > Carcharhiniformes > Scyliorhinidae > Scyliorhinus > Scyliorhinus torazame. The sequence goes on from NC_092720.1 coordinate 49,444,951, forward strand.
AAGCCACTGATAATCAATAAAAGAAAGGGATATGTCCATGCTGCTGCTCTCTCCATGTTGCTCCTTGTATAAAAAGTTATAGTAGCCTGCGTTAACTTTCCCAAGGCAAATGATTTCACCTGCAGTCAGCTTTTAGCTTTTCAGTGTCCGTGAACACTCCTCCCTCCTCTGGAATTTATCCCAGCTGTGATTTATTTTTGACACCTTTTTCCGGCTGAAGTAAACGTCTCACATTTCAGAGCCGATTCATGTAAACTCCAGAGTTTCTCATGGAGTGGCAGGTTTCTGACACTCATGCTTCATTATTTATACTGAAAACATACGAGAATTGCAGGATGGTAAACATATGTAACAAATCATTCATTTTTGTTTCAATTGAACATAATTTCTGAAAGAGAACTTATAAAAGATGTAAATATAGAAGAGGAACAGGCTGAAATATAAGCTTTTGGGTTCCGACAGGAGTATGGTCTCAAAGTTGAAACTTACATTGACACGATAAAATTGAGAAAATAATATATAATATTTTTTAAAACAGGAAAAGCTGGATAAACTCAGCAGATCAGGCAGCGTCTGTGGGGAGAGAAACAGAAGGGGTTTTGCGTTTGCTCCAGGCGGGAATGGCATCGGGGCGGAAAATATTACAAGAGCCGAAAAATGGGGGACGGGATTCTCCGACCCCCCCCCCCCACCCCCGGACGGGTCGGAGAATCCCCAGTGGGAGACGCGAATCCCACCCCCGTCGGCTGCCGTATTCTCCGGTGCCATTTTTCGGGTGGGGGCAGGACCAACGCCACGCCAGTCGGGGGCCATTAACAGCGGCCCCCCCAGCGATTCTCCGGGCCCCGATGGGCCGAGCGGCCGTCCATTTCTGGCCAGTCCCGCCGGCATGAATCACGCACTGGCGGGACCTGGCAGGTAATTATGCGTGGGCGGTCCTCGGGGGAGCGCAGAGGGATCCGATCCCAGGGAATCATGCCAGCTGTTCCGTGCATGCGCGAATTCACGCCGGCCCTTCGGCATCGGCTGGAGCGGCGCCACCCCTACCGGCGTCAACCTGCCGCCTAGAAAGGTGCGAATTCCTCACCTTGGTGGGCCGTTGACACCGGAGTCGTTGGCACCGGTTTTCCCGCTGGCGTGGGGACTTAGTCCCCAGAAGGGAGGATCCCGGCCTGAATTTCCGACAGCAAGGTGACACAAATGTATAATCCCAGCCAGCGACATAATGGGATTCCTGCCCAGATACGTCGGGAACCTCATTATCATTAACGGGCATCCCTGCTGTGACCTCCCCCACATTGAATAGTCCACCCCCAGCGTCATGACATCACGTCGCCATGGTCTACAACAGGGGCGCGATTCTCCGACCCCCCACCGGGTCGGAGAATCGCCGGGGGCTGGCGTGAATCCCGCCCCCGCCGTGTCGCGAATTCTCCGCCACCGGAGATTCGGTGGGGGGAATCGCGCCGCGCCAGTCGGCGGAAATCCCCCGGCGATTCTCCGGTCCGTGATGGGCCGATGTCCCGCCGCTGTCAACCCACGCCAGCCGGCGTGGATTGAACCACCTTTCGAACGGCGGGACAAGGCGACGTGGGTGGGCTCCGGGGTCCTGGGGTGGGCGCGGGGCGATCTGACCCCGGGGGGGTGCCCCCACGGTGGCCTGGCCCGCGATCGTGGCCCACCGATCCGCGGGCGGGCCTGTGCCGTGGGGCACTCTCTTCCTTCCACCTTCGCCACGGTCTCCACTATGGCGGAGGCGGAAGAGTTCCCCTCCACTGCGCATGCGTGGGGATGCCGTGAGCGGCCGCTGACGCTCCCGCACTTGCGCCATACGGCAAAGTCTTTTCCGCGCCAGCTAGCGGGGCACCAAAGGCCTTTCCCGCCAGCTGGCCGGGCGGAAATCAGTCCGGATTCCCCTTTTTAAAAACCAGGGGCGGGATTCTCCGCAATCGGCGCGATGTCCGCCGACCGGCGCCACAAACGGCGCGAATCAGTCCGGCACCGCGCCGCCACAATGGTGAGGGCTCGGCCGCTCAAGATGCGGAGAATTCCACACGTTTGGGGTGGCGCGGTGCCGGACTGATTCGCGCCGTTTTTGGCGCCGGTCGGCGGACATCGCGCCGATTGCGAAGAATCCCGCCCCTAGTTTTTAAAAAGGGGAATTTGACGATCTCACTACCGAAGGGGAGTTCGGAGGTGAGCGTGCAGGTCGCCACTGGCCACCAAGGATGCCAAGGGGAGAGAGGGCACCAGACAGCTCAGGGGGGAGCCAGCAAAAGGGGCTGTGCTGCGAGGGTGGGGGAGATCGCGAGTTCAATGGGGGGGGTGTCATGTATTCAGGGGGTTTGTACGTTGGGGGGAGTTCGGAGGGACGATGAGTTGGAAAATGCGGGAGAGGGAGGCCTTGGAGGCCAGTAGTGTACCAGGGCAATGAGATTGATATTGGGGGGAGGCATCGGGCATGAAGGTTGATTAGGGGAGGAGGCACCAGGGCATGTGAGCTGAACGGGTGGGGGGAGGGCATGGGGGTTGAACAGGGGGGAAAGGGAAGAATTACCAGCGGTGGTGGTGGCCAGGGGTGGACAGCAGAGGGGGGAGCACAGCGGTGGTCAGTCTTGGAGATGGGGAATGGCCTGGGCCCTTTAATGTGGAAGGACTCAGCAGCAAGACGGGAAGGAGGCCTCTTTTGGAATTTACCCACCCTCAACTGAAGGGCCTCTGCCTTCTCGACGGGCCTTGGCACTGGACCGGGAAGGCATGGGCTACTAGACTGGGTGAGTGGGTGCCAAGGCTTGTTGGATCCACAATTTGCATGGATGAGGGGGTGGACGGTGTGGAGGGGGGCTGCCAGTGATTAAACGGCTGAGCATCTTAACTGTAATATGGAGCCATGCAGGTATTGTTGCAGAGGTGTCGTCGCTGGCCAATCCCAACCCCCCCCCTGCTGACAGAGTTGCGTACAGGTCTTTAGAGTGAACCATGGAGCACTGCCTGCACCTTTCATGAGATCTCAGGGCACAGGAAGCTGAGGTCAGTCAGCCAGGCTGAGTAAGGAGTGGGTGGTGTATAAGAACATAAGAACTAGGAGCAGCAGTAGGCCATCCAATGAGATTATGGCTCATCTTTTGTGGACTCAGCTCCATTTTCCCATCCGAACACCACAACCCTTCATTCCTTTATTCTTCAGAAAACTATCTATCTTTATCTTGAAAACATTTAATGAAGGAGCCTCAACTGCATCACTGGGCAAGGAATTCCACAGATTCACAACCCTTTGGGTGAAGAAGTTCCTCTGAGGTCAGTCCTAAATCTACTTCTCCTTATTTTGAGGCTGTGCACCCTAGTTCTGCTTTCACCCGCCAGTGGAAACAACCTGCCCGCATCTATCTTATCTATTCCCTTCATAATTTTATATGTTTCTGTAAGATCCCCCCCCCCTGCATCCTTCTAAATTCCAACGAGTACAGTCCCAGTCTACTCAACCTCTCCTCATAATCCAACCCCTTCAGCTCTGGGATTAACCTAGTGAATCTCCTCTGCACACCCTCCAGTGCCAGTAGGTCCTTTCTCAAGTAAGGAGACCAAAACTGACCACAACACTCCAGGTGTGGCCTCACTAATACCTTATACAGTTGCAGCTTAACCTCCCTCGTCTTAAACTCCATCCCTCTAGCAATGAAGGACAAAATTCCATTTGCCTTCTTAATCACCTTTTGCACCTGAAAACCAACTTTTTGCGACTCATGCACTAGCACACCCAGGTCTCTCTGCACAGCAGCATGTTTTAATATTTTATCATTTAAATAATAATCCCTTTTGCTGTTATTCCTACCAAAATGGATAACCTCACATTTGTCAACATTGTATTCCATCTGCCAGACCCTAGCCCATTCACTTAGCCTATCCAAATCACTCTGCAGGCTTCCAGTATCCTCTGCACTTTTTGCTTTACCACTTATCTTAGTGTCGTCTGCAAACTTGGACACATTGCCCTTGGTCCCCAACTCCAAATCATCTATGTAAATTGTGAACAGTTGTGGGCCCAACACTGATCCCTGAGGGACACCACTAGCTACTGATTGCCAACCAGAGAAACACCCATTAATCCCCACTCTTTGCATGCTATTAATTAACCAATCCTCTATTCATGCTACTACTTTCCCCTTAATGCCATGCATCTTTATCTTATGCAACAACCTTTTGTGTGGCACCTTGTCAAAGGCTTTCTGGAAATCAAGATATACCACATCCATTGGCTCCCCGTTATCTACCACACTGTTAATGTCCTCAAAAAATTCCACTAAATTAGTTAGGCATGACCTGCCCTTTATGAACCCACGCTGCGTCTGTCCAATGGGATAATTTCCATCCAGCTGCCTCGCTATTTCTTCCTTGATGATAGATTCCAGCATCTTCCCTACTACCGAAGTTAAGCTCACTGGCCTATAATTACCCGCTTTCTGCCTACCTCCTTTTTTAAATAGTGGTGTCACGTTTGCTAATTTCCAATCCGCCGGGACCACCCCAGAGTCTAGTGAATTTTGGTAAATTATCACTCGTGCATTTGCAATTTCCCAAGCCATCTCTTTTAGCACTCTGGGATGCATTCCATCAGGTCCAGGAGACTTGTCTACCTTTAGCCCCATTAGCTTGCCCATCACTACCTCCTTGGTGATAACAATCCTCTCAAGGTCCTCACCTATCATAGCCTCATTTCCATCAGTCATTGGCATGTTATTTGTGTCTTCCACTGTGAAGACCGACCCAAAAAACCTTTTCAGTTCCTCAGCCATTTTCTCATCTCCCATTATTAAAACTCCCTTCTCATCCTCTAAAGGACCAATATTTACCTTAGCCACTCTTTTCTGTTTTATGTATTTGTAGAAAGCCCTTGGGACCTTGGTGTGATGGCCTGCGCACCAGACAGGGACCAGCACAGCAGACCGGGACCATCGGAAGAATGCTCCTGGGTATGAATGGGCAATAGGTCAGGGCATGGAGTAGACTCAATAATGTTCACTCTTTTTCTTTCTTCCCATGCAGTTAATAGAGCGAGAGAGATATGGAGCCGGTAGAACTGGCTATATTCTTTCTCACCAGGAGGATGGGTCGACATATGGCTCACAGCCATTGCTCATCCGGTGAGACAGGACTGCCCCATTCCCATACAATGATGCATCACGTGTGACAAATAATGGCTTCAAAGGATCAAAATGTGTCAATACCCTCCAAAGCGGACAACTGCTGTTTCACTTTTTAAAATTCCTCTTCCTGGGCGTTGCTCCAAACTCAAGGCTGGTGCTTCTTGAGGAGCATATTGGGGGGCAGGACAGCTGCCAACTTCAGTCTGAACCTGCCATAATAGTTGACCAATCCAAGAAAAGAGCGAAGTTCTGTGGCGTCTCGCGGGGCAGAGGCCAGTTTGATAGCCCTCGCGTGCAGGTTGTCTCGGTCCACCCAGTAACCCAAAGAGACAACTTCTTCTGCGTGAACCATGCCCTTTGTGCGTCGCAGGCGGACACTATACTTAGAAAAGTGCTTCAACGCCACTTCGAGGTTCGGTAAATGCTCCTGGTCCCTGGTCCCTGAAACTAGCACATTGTTTACGTAAACCGCAATGTGTAGCAATCTGCGCAGGATGTTCTTCATGATGCACTGGAAGATGCGCATGCCAAGGATACACCGAATGGCAGACGGGTATACTCATAGAGACTCTTGTGCATATTGACCGTGATGTACTGCCGTGAGGATTTACAGAACTCCAGCTGGAGGTAAGCGTTGCTCATGCCCAATTTTGTTAATGTGAAGCCACCTGCCAATGCAGCATAAAGATCTTCGATGCAGGTGACCTCAGCCTAACCTCAAAGCCACGTTCACCGTCAATTTATTGTCCCTGCAGAGGTGGACTGTCTTTTCCGGCTTCAAGATATACCCAAGCCAGGCTGGAAAACCTCAGGGAACCTCCTCAGTGCCGCACACAGACAGTCAGAACCCACTTCGAGGATATGTTGCCAATAACCAATCGGGTAACCAATTGTGACCGAACTAGGCTCACCTACTTGCAGGACAATGAGGGGAAGGTGAACTGATCGGCGCCCATAAACTACCAGAATAAGGGTGGACCCCACAATAGTCAGTCGTTCCCCAGTATAAGTGGCCAAATGAGATGTCATGCCAGTCGAAGTCAAAGTGTGCACACCCCGATTAATAAGATCAAAGTTGCTCTGCGCCACCACAAAAATGACAGCTCCCATATCTAACTCCATCTGGGCATAAGGCCATCACCTATATCAGAACACGAATAGGAGTGTAGCCAACTGGGATGGCCAGAACCTGATTAAAAAATGGACACTTGCAAAGAATGCAGGGAAAATTGGACAATACTGAAAAAGCAAGCAGGTACAAGGTCTGTCTGTTGATTACAGCCTTAGCTCTCAGACAGGACCTGTATTGCTCAGCTATCTACATACTAATGAGCCATCCCCGGGAACAAAAGGCAACATTTAGGTAAACAATGCAAAGACAGACACACCCAGCAACCAGGGAACCCACTCCTCTATTGGAGGAAAATCGATAAGGACGATTGGGAAACGGCCCAATTAATTGGGGCCAAGTTCAAGGCCCGCCCAAAAGTGCGCGAAGACCTTTTGGGGTATAAAAAGGACTCCGCAAGAGAGAATCACTCTCTTGGCCTTGGCTCTCAGCGAGGAGAGACCTGCCTAGCAGCGACACCAGACCAAGTAAGTTCCAAGTCAACGCACACTACGAGATAGACGCTCCTAGTTGCTATCCAGGAAACAGCTCAACCCAGCAGCCTCAGAACCGAGCAACGGCCATTGTTCCTCTGACTGAGTGGGCACCCGAAGCTAAGTATAGGCTTTTAGTAATAGTGATAGTTTAGGTTGTAGAGTTTTATGCATGAGTAGATTTGACTGTGTGTAAATAAATGAGCATTGCTTTTGAACTTACTAACTGGTGTATTGAGTCTTTGATCAGTATTCGGTTTTGAACCTTGTGGCGGTGTCGAAAGATACCTGGCGACTCTTGAGCAAACATAATTAAACAGAGCCAAATTAAGAGACAACAGCAAGTTAGCAACATTTACTGGCGACATCTGATGGGACTCGACTTAGAAGTGATCTAACCACTCCGAGAGACCCCAAAATTTGAATTGGAATCCAATTGGAAACAGAAAAACCACAAGTGTAAGAATGATACTGATCAAGCCTCCGAGATTCGGAAGTGTGTTAATGCATGCGTACTAACAGGGATATAAGGTAAACCTGAGAGATTTTGTTGTGTAAAACTGTCGGGAGTAGGCCCGAAATTAGCGTCAGCTGTACCCGTGTTTACATCACCACTTTATCACCCCCATTCCAAATTCAGCAGAGAACCTAAATAGAGAAAATGGCAATGAAGGCAATGGAACGCCTTATGAACCCCCAGGAATTTGAGGTCGCAGCGACCAGTAGAGTAGGACAATGTCCCGTTTGGGAAGATGAGATCAGGAAATATCTCAAAGGGAAAGGATGGCCCCTTTGGAGTGAATTCTGCACTAATGACGAAACAGGTCCCGGGAGTATTGGACATATTTGGTGGCAGAACCTGTCAGAGATACACAAAAAGAGATTGGGGAAAGCTCGCAAGCCGATGGCAATCATGTCCTGTTTGGCACAATTGCGAGGCACAGAGGAGGTCGTTAGGACGCTCCGTAGAGAGATAGAGGAGAGAGACAGAAGTAGTGAGGTAGACGTGAGCAAAGTAGAGAAGGAGAATAGAGATTTAAAAGAGCAGTTAGCAGCAAGGGACAGAGAGGTGGATGATGTCAAGAGGGCACACCAGTCTTGTCTCGCGCATTTGAGTAGTTTCCAAACGCAATATGATAAGGCCTACCAGGACACCCCACACCCTCATGACCGGACGACTCATGAAAGGCACTGAGTATTTATTAGGACTGGATTTGGCCAGCCCCGCAGTTACAGCCCTCACGCATGAAAATGCGGTTCAACAATTGTTAGAGAACATAAAGGCAGCCCAACTCGCGGCAGCTGTGAGACTTGGAACCAGGAAGAAACAGAGCAAGGCTTGTTTTGACAAAACAGTACACGCCACTGAGTTTGCAGTGGGGCAGCAAGTGATGCTTTCCCTATACAACCCCAGTTCATTCCTTTCCCCTAAATTCTCCGGACCGTACTCCATTTCGGACAAAGTCAGCCCCTCGGTATACAAAATTATCCTGACTTGCCTTTGACCCGCCTTGAAAGCTGGGAGAAAGAATTCCAACAGTTTTTTTGCATCCCTTGAGATTGCGCCCCATCCGGCACATTTCCTGTTGCTGGGACTGGAAGATTCTGCCAATAGAACCAAGTCCATTACAATGTTTTCAACACAATGGTAAAACCCATTCATTTTATTTGATCCAGTGTAACAAACTCCAAAGCTGTAAAATTGGGGAGCCCAGAACCGATAGAAATGGCGCTGGTTCACTTCCAGTGACGTCTGGTATGGCCTCCCCATCAACCACTGTGCTTGAAAGGAGAAGAATATACAATGTGCGCAGTGAAAACATGCAGGAATTCATAACCATTAATTTGCTGCCTGACCTGCCATTTGGCTCTCTGCAATTGCCCCACATCCCTATTCCCAATTATGTTTGAGCCCAGCACGAGTGTAAAAGACAAGGATGAAGTATTTGCAACCATCATCAGATGTCAAGCAGATGATCCACTTTGGCCCCTTCTTTGAGGTCCCCATCATCAAAGATGCCAGACTACTGTCAATTCGATTCACTCCACATGATGTGAAAAAATAACCGAGCTCATTGGATACTGCAGAGGTAATGGGCGCCAGCAATATCCCAGCTGTGATACTGAAGATTTGTGCTCCAGAACTAGCCACACCAGTGGCCAAGCTTCCAGTACAGATACAATACTGGCATCGGCCCAACAACGTCGAAATTGCCAGGTGTGTCCTGTCTACAAAAAGGAAGACAATTCCAATTCAGTCAATTACCACTCTGCCAGCCTATTCTCAGTGATCAGCCAAGTGAGGAAAGGTGTATTGATTTGTGTTATCAAGCAGGACTTACTCAGCAAATACCCTGCTTACCAATGCTAGGATGGGTTCTGCAAGGGCCACTTGATTCCAGACTGCATTGCCTATGCTAAGCTAATTTAACTCAGCTGTACGTGTTGAGCTGCTATTGCATTGGCCTCAGAATGCAATGGACTATGGAAAGTGAAAATCAACAATGAGCAGTTCTGGGTACCACACTTTAGAAAGCATATTTTGGCCTTGGAAGACATGCAATGTAGGTTTATGAGATAACTCAAATTGGACCTGTTTTCGCTAAAATTGAGAAGGTTAAGGGGTGGTACAATCAAAGTATTCAAGGTATTAACAGGGAAAGACAGGGTAGATAAAGAAAATATATTTATGCTGGTTGGATATTCGAAAACTAGGGGGGCATAGTCTAAAAATTAGGGCTAACACGTTCAGGAGAGATGTTAGGAAGAACTTCTTCACTCAAACGGTGGTCGAGGTTTGGAATTTTCCCTCAAACAGCAGTTGAAGCTAGATTAGTTGTCAATTTTAAATCAGAGATAGATTTTTGTTAAGCAAAGATATTAAGGCACCAAAGGCAGGTATATGCTGTTAGATCACAGGTCAGCCATGATTTAATTGAATGGCAGGTCAGGCTCGGGGGGCTGAATGGCCTACTCCTGTTCACATGTTCTTATTGTAACAGTAGCTTCTATTTTGATCATTATTCAATGACCTCCATGCTGAAAAGTGCCTTTCTGTGGATGATGGATGAGGAGATGGTCATGTTGCTTTGTAGTAACTATCATTATCAAGGTTCACACATGAAGAATGCTCCCTTGAGCATGGCACTGGAGAGCAGCCAGTACTTGAGGAATTCTACACCAGTATAAGTCAGCACATTCATGAAAGAAAGGGAAATCAATGAAAAAATGAAAAGACTATTCACTGCAAGTATCTGAAGGCTATTGTAAATTGGTTAGTAATGCCTCAGGATGGAAGATGAACCTAACTTTTTCAGCACTTTCTCTTTAGTAAAACATTTAATAAGTTCCTTGTACCTTATCTTAGTTTCAGAATGACATTGTAACACCTGAATGACATTGTAATTCTGTTTCGAGAAACATGGTACAACTAAGCCGAACTAGATAATTATGTAATTAGACATCCGTGTTGCAAGCACAAGTAGAAAAATGCACAGGGTCGATGTTTCCTTATTGATCAAGGCAATGGATAAATGGAAATTATGAGGATGTAATACATAACTTAATAACTAAGGAGTGAATAATTAGTTTATTGATGTTGAACATTCTCGAACTGCATTCTGAAACTTAGGCCTGGATTTTCACCGTTTTAGAATGACTGGGGAGCCCTTAAATAATGGTGGGCAGGTTTCAATTCCAGGAGTCCGACCCCATTTCTAGGCCTGTCTGATTTTCGGGAGTGTCTTCAAAGGATGTCCTGAGGGGGTTGTTTGCTAGCGCTGTTGGGGGGAGTTTAAAATAATGTGGCAGGGGGATGTGAACCAATGCAGGAAGTCAGAGGGTAGTAAAGGGCAGCACGGTAGCATTGTGGATAGCACAATTGCTTCACAGCTCCAGGGTCCCAGGTTTGATTCCGGCTTGGGTCACTGTCTGTGCGGAGTCTGCACATCCTCCCCGTGTGTGTGTGGGTTTCCTCCGGGTGCTCTGGTTTCCTCCCACAGTCCAAAGATGTGCAGGTTAGGTGGATTGGCCATGATAAATTGTCCTTAGTGTCCACAATTGCCCTTAGTGTTGGGTGGGGTTACTGGGTTATGGGGATAGGGTGGAGGTGTTGACCTTGGGTAGGGTGCACTTTCCAAGAGCCGGTGCAGACTCGATGGGCCAAATGGCCTCCTTCTGCACTGTAAATTCTACGAAAGAGGGAACAGAAACAAAAGCTAGTAAGGAGAAAAGTGGAAGGCAGAGAAACAGATTGAACTGCCTAGGATGGCAGGGGGTTGGGAAACAGAGTAGTAGGTCAGCAGGAGAAATAACTGAGGGAGAGCTAAAGACTAAGGCCAGTAAGATTAAGAGGAAGAGCAGGCAGGTAGTGGTTGGTCAACGCAGTGGGGCTGGTGGGCTGAAGTGCATTAGTTTCAATGCGAGGAGTATTTCAGGTAAGACAGATGAACTTAAGAGCTTGGATTAGTACGTATAATTATGATGTTGTTGCTATTACAGAAATTTGGTTGAAAGAAGGACAGGATTGGCAACTACACATTCCAGGATTTAGATGCTTCAGGTGATAGACTGGTACAGAAGGTGAAGTCACATGGGACCAGAGGAGAGCTGGCAAGTTGGATACAGAACTGGCTTAGGCACAGAAGACAGAGGGTGGCAGTAGAAGGGTCCTTTTCTGAATGGGAGGCTGTGACTAGAGGAGTTCCGCAGAGATCAGTTCTGGGATCTTTGTTGTTCGCGGTGTATATAAATGATTTGGAAGAAAATGTAGCTGGTCTGATTAGTAAGTTCGCAGATGACACAAAAAATGGTGGAGTTGCGGATAGTGAAGAGGATTGTCAGAGGATGCAGTAAGATATAAACTGGTTGGAGTCTTGGGCGGAGAAATGTCACATGGAGTTTAAGCCGGACAAGTAATAATAATAATCGCTTATAGAACATAGAACAATACAGCGCAGTACAGGCCCTTCGGCCCACGATGTTGCACCGAAACAAAAGCCATCTAACCTACACTATGCCATTATCATCCATATGTTTATCCAATAAACTTTTAAATGCCCTCAATGTTGGCGAGTTCACTACTGTAGCAGGAAGGGCATTCCACGGCCTCACTACTCTTTGCGTAAAGAACCTACCTCTGTCCTCTGTCCTATATCTATTACCCCTCAGTTTAAAGTTATGTCCCCTCGTGCCAGCCATATCCATCCACGGGAGAAGGCTCTCACTGTCCACCCTATCCAACCCCCTGATCATTTTGTATGCCTCTATTAAGTCTCCTCTTAACCTTCTTCTCTCCAACGAAAACAACCTCAAGTCCATCAGCCTTTCCTCATAAGATTTTCCCTCCATACCAGGCAACATCCTGGTAAATCTCCTCTGCACCCGCTCCAAAGCCTCCACGTCCTTCCTATAATGCGGTGACCAGAACTGTACGCAATACTCCAAATGCGGCCGTACCAGAGTTCTGTGCAGCTGCAACATGACCTCCCGACTCCGGAACTCAATCCCTCTACCAATAAAGGCCAACACTCCATAGGCCTTCTTCACAACCCTATCAACCTGGGTGGCAACTTTCAGGGATCTATGTACATGGACACCTAGATCCCTCTGTTCATCCACACTTTCAAGAACTTTACCATTAGCCAAATATTCCGCATTCTTGTTATTCCTTCCAAAGTGAATCACCTCACACTTCTCTACATTAAACTCCATTTGCCACCTCTCAGCCCAGCTCTGCAGCTTATCTATATCCCTCTGTAACCTGCTACATCCTTCCACACTATCGACAACACCACCGACTTTAGTATCGTCTGCAAATTTACTCACCCACCCTTCTGCACCTTCCTCTAGGTCATTGATAAAAATGACAAACAGCAACGGCCCCAGAACAGATCCTTGTGGTACTCCACTTGTGACTGTACTCCATTCTGAACATTTCCCATCAACCACCACCCTCTGTCTTCTTTCAGCTAGCCAATTTCTGATCCACATCTCTAAATCACCCTCAATCCCCAGCCTCCGTATTTTTTGCAATAGCCTACCGTGGGGAACCTTATCAAACGCTTTGCTGAAATCCATATACACCACATCAACTGCTCTACCCTCGTCTACCTGTTCAGTCACCTTCTCAAAGAACTCAATAAGGTTTGTGAGGCATGACCTACCCTTCACAAAGCCATGCTGACTATCCCTGATCATATTATTCCTATCTAGAGGATTATAAATCTTGTCTCTTATAATCCCCTCCAAGACTTTACCCACTACAGACGTGAGGCTCACCGGTCTATAGTTGCCGGGGTTGTCTCTGCTCCCCTTTTTGAACAAAGGGACCACATTTGCTGTCCTCCAGTCCTCTGGCACTATTCCTGTAGCCAATGATGACATAAAAATCAAAGCCAAAGGTCCAGCAATCTCTTCCCTGGCCTCCCAGAGAATCCTAGGATAAATCCCATCAGGTCCCGGGGACTTATCTATTTTCAGCCTGTCCAGAATTGCCAACACCTCTTCCCTACGTACCTCAATGCCATCTATTCTATTAGCCTGGGGCTCAGCATTCTCCTCCACAACATTATCTTTTTCCTGAGTGAATACTGACAAAAAATATTCATTTAGTATCTCGCCTATCTCTTCAGACTCCACATACAATTTCCCATCCCTGTCCTTGACTGGTCCTACTCTTTCCCTAGTCATTCGCTTATTCCTGACATACCTATAGAAAGCTTTTGGGTTTTCCTTGATCCTTCCTGCCAAATACTTCTCATGTCCCCTCCTTGCTCGTCTTAGCTCTCCCTTTAGATCCTTCCTCGCTACCTTGTAACTACCCATCGCCCCAACCGAAACTTCACACCTCATCTTCACATAGGCCTCCTTCTTCCTCTTAACAAGAGATTCCACTTCCTTGGTAAACCACGGTTCCCTCGCTCGACGCCTTCCTCCCTGTCTGACCGGTACATACTTATCAAGAACACGCAGTAGCTGATCCTTGAACAAGCCCCACTTATCCAGTGTGCCCAACACTTGCAGTCTACTTCTCCACCTTATCCCCCCCAAGTCACGTCTAATGGCATCATAATTGCCCTTCCCCCAGCTATAACTCTTGCCCTGCGGTGTATACTTATCCCTTTCCATCATTAACGTAAACGTCACCGAATTGTGGTCACTGTCCCCAAAGTGCTCTCATACCTCCAAATCCAACACCTGGCCTGGTTCATTACCCAAAACCAAATCCAACGTGGCCTCGCCTCTTGTTGGCCTGTCAACATATTGTTTCAGGAAACCCTCCTGCACACACTGTACAAAAAACGACCCATCTATTGTACTCGAACTATATCTTTTCCAGTCAATATTTGGAAAGTTAAAGTCTCCCATAATAGCTACCCTGTTACTTTCGCTCTTATCCAGAATCATCTTCGCCATCCTTTCCTCTACATCCCTAGAACTATTAGGAGGCCTATAAAAAACTCCCAACAGGGTGACCTCTCCTTTCCTGTTTCTAACTTCAGCCCATACTACCTTATTGTTACAAGTAGGCTTCAATGAAGTTACTGTGAAAAGTCCCTAGTCGCCACACTCTAGCGTCAGTTGGGGTAGGTACGGGAATTGAACCCGCGCTGCTGGCCTTGTTCTGCATTACAAGCCAGCTGTTTAGCCCACTGTGCTAAACCAGCCCCTGGTGTGAGGTTGTGCACTTTGCAAGGTCCAATGCATGTAGGAATTACACAATAAATGGTAGAATTCTTGCGAGTACTGACAGGCAGAGAGATCTGGGCGTTCATGTCCACTGATCACTGAAAGTGACAACACATGTGGATAAGGTGGTCAAGAAGGCATACGGCATACTGGCCTGCATCGGTCGGGGCATTGAATATAAAAATTGGCAAGTCATGTTGCAACTGTACAGGACCTTAGTTATGGCTCTTTTGGAATACTGTGTACAATTCTGGTCACCACACTACCAGAAGGATGTGGATGCTTTCGAGAGGATACAGAAGCAGTTTACTACGATGTTGCCTGGTATGGAGGTCATTAGCTACGAGGAGAGGTTAGATTAACTCAGTTTGTTCTCACTGGAATGACGGAGGTTGAGAGGTGACCTGATAGAGGTCTACAAGATTATGAGTGGCATGGATTGAGTGGATAGTCAGATGCTCTTTCCTGGGGTAGGAGAGTCAAGTACATGGGGACATAGGTTTAAAGTGCGTGGGGAAAAGTTTAGAACTGATGCGAAACGCAAGTTTTTTTACACAGAGGGTGGTAAATATACGGAACGTGCTGCCTGGGGAGATGGTGGGAGCAGGTATGATAGCGGCATTTAAGGGGCATCTAGACAAATATATGAATAGGGTGGGAATGGAAGGATACGGACTCCGTAAGTGCATATGGGTTTAGTTTAGGCAGGAACCATAGTTCGCGCAGGCTTGGAGGGCCGAATGGCCTGTTCCTGTGCTGCATTGTTCTTTGTTCTTTGATCTAGGCTGCTCTTGCCAAGAAAAACCTATCCAATACTCCTGACTTGGCCAGCTCAATTGCAGAGATTGGAATTTCACTAAGATTCAATGAAAGTGTCAACCGTCCAGAGCTTTTAAAGTACCAATAGCAAAAACCACAAAACCACAGAACCATTTAACATTGTGCATTCAGGCTTGCCAGCAACCTTCAGTCTTGCAGCCAATGGGTGAAGATCTGTGGATTTTTTCAAAGGCAGAAAACAGCTAAAAGCCTGCCTACATTGTTCAGGTTACACATTATGAATGTATTCCTGGACTTCCGGTGGCAGTCATGAACTGACCAAGAGGACCGGATTTCAGCATTCAAGGCCAAGATGCCGAGGCTGGTCAAGACCCTGAGGGGTTGAAAGACAAGGGGCGGGATTCTCCAATCGCCGACACCAAAATCGCGTTTGGCAATCGGCCAGAGAATTTGTGTTTACGCCGGAATTGGGGCGGCGCCATTTTTCAGATGCTCTGGCCCCTCAAAAACGGTGTACTCGGGGAGTAATTTTCATGCCTTATGAACGGCCTCAGGACGTCACCTGAGGCCCTCCATTGATGCTCCACCCCCGATGGGCCTAGTCCCCGACGGCATGGGGCACGTGTGCTCACACCATTCAGGGACCTCGCGTGGCGGCTGCTGATTGAGTCCAGCGCCGCCACAGTCGGGGAGAGCCATTCTGCTGGCAGAGGGGGCTTCGGCGGGGGCTGATGGGGGGTGGTCCGGGGGTGGCGAGGCTGGTCACAGGGAAGCAGTTTTTGGCAGGCCTGGTCCGCCCGAGGCCGGTGCCATTTTGCATGTCCATTCTCCGGCCGTATCTGCAGGTAAAGCCGGGGCTTTACGCTGCGCGGCAGCCAGTCCCCACCGGACTGAGGATCGGTGCGGTGGGCGGCGCCGACTTTCTCTTCATAAGACCAGACGGATCCTGCGGACATAGCCGCAGGATTGGAGACTCCAGCCCAAGGTTGATGACCAAGGGAACAGATCATGTTGGCAAAATATAAGAATTGTGATGTTGCTGGAGGTAACAGAGGGGTGAAATACCACAGAACACATTTCAGCGATGCTCGAGAAGCTGGTCAGCGAGGAGGGCTTCGCCAAACCACCAGAGGTACCCCGCGCCCACAGGTCACTTTGGCAGCGGTGCAGGACTGAGGAGTCACCACGGCCGATAATCGTGAAGATCCACTAGGATAGTGAGGGTTTGGAGCAGGTTTCACCACGTGGGTGAAGCGCCTGTACAGCGCTCCCATGGTGAGCTTGCAGACAAATGACACCCGCTCCGACTACTTTAGCTGCATAGGGGAATGAGACAAGGGTGCCCGTTCTCCCCACTCCTGTTCGTACTGGTAATCGAGCCACTGGCCATCGCCCTCAGATCAGCAGAGTGGTGGATGGGCATTCACAGAAGGGCAAGGAGCACAGAGTTTCGCTCAATGCAGATCACCTGCTCCTCATTGTATCGAACCCTGGCCGGCATAGGAAAGGTAACAAGACTCCTTTGGGAGTTTGGTGTCTTCTCAGGTTACAAACTACCTGGGGAAGAGCAAAATCCTCCTGGTGAGCCCCTGAGAGGGAGGAGCGGAGCTGGAAAAGCTGCCATTTAAAGTGACCTGCACGAGCATGTCTCACTGGGCGTTGGCTACTGCAACACTCTCGGCCCCCCCTGCACACGCACTCTTCGAGTCCGGTGATAGTGGCCACACTAAAGACCTGGAACCAGTTCAGGTGCCACTTCAAGCTTAGCAGTATACAATATGTATAAATTTAAAAGGTCTGGCATAGATTGTAAATACGAATGTAAATCAGAAAATGTGGTCACAGGAAAGGCGACAAATGGTTGTACAGGTGTTTATGAAGTTGTTGTTCCCTAGCTTCTTTGTTTGTGTGTTTTGCCAATGGCTTTGTTTCTTGTTGTGTCCACATTTTTCTGCTAAATGTTAAATGCCAATAAAATATGTTTTTTAAATCACTGTGCCACCATGCTGACTCCTTATTGAACAAACATGTAAAACTTGTGTCTGATCTTCAGCTGTGTTGTTTTGTAATCGATGTTCACCCTGTTTATTTTGTCAGAGTTATATTAACGATAAAGAGTTCTATAAAGGGTAAATGATCTGCACCACCAGATTATCACCAGGTGCTGAAGACAATAATCCACTCTCTCCTGTTAGCTGAGAAAGCTGGCCAGGGCCTGGAAACAAAGTAGCATCCTGTCCTGTCACCAACTCCAGTGCATGCCCAAGTTAAAAGATGTTGCATAATGGGGCACTGTTTAAACTCTGACAAATATCATCACCTTTGTTCTGAAGTTTTCATTTTATTTTTGTTCTCTACAGTGACAGTAGATTATTTGAGGTATACTGCCATGATGGTACATATATGGCCCATAACTTCCTGACTCACAGCGTCGGATTTTAGGAGTACACCCAATTTGCACTGGGGATTCCCTCTCCGAAGTTCCCAGTTTAGGACTTACTCAGCAGCTGTCCAGAAGGGCGAACTTCAACTGGAAAATTGTCCTGTGCTGGGAACCTTCCAACAAAGCGATTTAAATCCCTAACTTCGGATGTTGCTGCCAGTTTTATACTCCAACTCCCCGCACACCTGATGTCCGAAACCCTCGCCCCAACTAATGTCCAAACCTCCACCCCACATCCCAGTCACTTCAAACCTTTAAACTCACCTGCTTTACAGCAGCTAGTGTCATGAAAAGGAGGCACGTCTACCTTCACTTTTACACTTCACCCCTGACGTTACCTCCAATATACATTTTTAGCGCAAGAAAATATTAAGTTGAACAGGTCATTTGAAAAGAGGGGAGCAATGTCATGAACTGGATTTTCAGTTTTTGCACAAATTGGCGAAAAGACCAACATGCAACCCGTTGGCTTTTCTCGCCACGTTGCACAGCGCTTTGAGCAGAAAGGATGCCCCAATCTCCGCTAAGAAACAAAGAGTTCCCCTCCATGCCAGATACACAAAGATCCCCACACGCACAAGGGGAACCCCCACAAAGAGGCTTCCCAAATGGACTGACCTTGGCACTGCCCCTGGCACCAGCCCCTCACTGCCCCCAGTGATGACATGTCGGCAAAGGGGATTTCTAATGTGAGGGGACGATACGATGGGTAAGCCCTCCAACGAGATACTAATTTATTGAAATTAGATTCCTGACCTTTCTGTGCGGCAACTTCAAAATGTCACCGGTGAGGGGCGGGTAAAATCAGAAGACGAGATCTTGCTGTGAGATTTTTATTTTCCAACCCTCGCAATAGTTTGCACCCACATCGTCATTTGCATTCGCGGCCAATGTGGGCGCAAAATCGCAGCCCATGTGTAGCTCAAAGTCACTTTTTTTCTCATCTTTATGATTGAAACTGCACTTAGTTTATTGAAGTAGTAAATAAACCTTTGTTGTGCAAATACAATCATAGGCTTGGATTTTCACTGAGTCAGGATGACTTGGAAGACCTTTAAAAATGATGCGCAGAACTGGTTTCTGCGATCCCCACCCCATTCTCATAGATGGCAATATTTACTAACACGCAAGGAAGCCTTGATGACCACATGAGTACAGTCATTGACCCCCTGCACCTGGAGAAATCCAGCCATATCCTCAAATCCAATTGCCTTCTTGGCATGTTTGGCCTGTTCAGTTGTGACCTTGATATAGTGGCCAGCCTGACTGTGAATGGCATCCATGATGTCCATTATGTCGCAATGGTCTGGTGATTGAGAGATACTGCGCCGATTCTACATGATCCCTGGAGTGAGCCACAGACAAAAATGTTGACTGCCAGCATCACATTTTAGGTCACAGAGATGCAGTCTTTATGGACATGTTGATCAGACATCTCCATGAAGCTGACCCTCTGACAATACACCCATTGAGCTGGGTAGTGCCTTCTGTGTCCATGAGGCTGGCCTCTTAGCCCTTTGTGCCTTGCTCATTCACATGTAATGACTTTTTCAGGCCACTCCAGTTACGTGGCTGCCTCACCAACTCTGCGCCAGACTCTCTGAGGACTCGAAGTATGAAAACATTGACCCCCCACGCCAGATGAAACCTGTAATATGCCTCACAAGAACGTTGTCCAGCCGCCAGTGGTTGCTGAGGACCTGGGAGACACCTATCCAACAGCAACATCAGCGCGTCTCCAAAATTGATAACCTAGCTTCTCCTACACAGACTGCAGCCAGCTCTATTCATAACACAGATGCTGCTGAGATCTCACCTCATTTGAATGGACAAGACTGTGAACCTTCACAAATCTCGTATGCTGTTGGTAAAATTGGAAAAATCTAGGAAGCTATCTGACAATTAGCTGTTTAACAACCATAATTATTTGAGCATCGTCTATATAGTAAAATTGTTCAAAGGCAGGGAGATGACCCTGATATACCTTCGATTATGACACGAGAGAGTGTACTCGTAAAACAAAGGCTTTAATAAACAGAGAACTTCGCCAGCCGGAGAGATGAGTGCTCACTGAGCGCCGCCCACAGGACGTCACCTTATATCCGGCCCCTGGGAGGTGGAGTCAGAGGCGGAGTCCTGCGGGGTTCCAAACCCGATCTTAAAGGGACATTACATGCATGATATTAATGGCACATTACCCATTCATCACATTCACCCCCTGTTTAAGAAAAACACAGAGTCCGTCGGGAGTGAAGTGGGATTACATGTCCATTCTCTTTGGAGGCCTGATCGTCCTTGTTGACCTTCTCAGCTCGGGTGGTGGTGCAGCGGACACGGACGTCTTCGAAGAGGGTACATCCGGGAGCACGTGGTCGGAGCTTTTGTGCGGTGCGGGGTAGGTGGTTGGGGAGTAGGGGGGGTAGCTGGTTGTGACGGTGACATCGCCGGCGTGGAGGAAGGAGGAGGAGGCGCGAGGGGGGGTTGCGACAGGCGGTGTGGGGGTTCAAGTGGGAATATTGGCGAGGGGGGGAGCGTCAGTAGGGGAACCAGCGGGTGCCGGATCCCGCAGGGAAATTGTATCTTGTCGTCCGTCCGAGTGCGCGACGTAGGCGTACTGGGGGTTTGCATGTAGCAGCTGGACCTTCTCAACCAGAGGGTCTGTCTTATGGCTCCTCACGTGCCTCCGGAGAAGGACAGGTCCCGGAGTCATCAGCCATGGTGGAAGCGAGACCCCGGAGGTAGACTTCCTGGGGAACACGAACAAGCGATTGCGAGGGGTCTCATTCGTGGCCGTGCAGAGGAGCGACCTGATAGTGTGGAGCGCGTCGGGTAGGACCTCCTGCCAGTGGGTGGTTGGGAGACTTCTCAACATTAGGACCAAAAGGACAGCCTTCCAAACTATCGTGTTCTTCCTCTCCACCTGCCCGTTTCCCCGCGGGTTGTAGCTGGTCTTTCTGTTCGAGGCGATGCCCTTGTTGAGCAGGTACTGACGCAACTCATCGCTCATGAACGATGTACCCCGGTCGCTGTGGATATAAGTGGGGAAACCGAACAGGGTGAAGATGCTGTGCAGTGCCTTTATAACGGTGGCTGAGGTCATGTCGGGGCAGGGGACAGCGAATGGGAAGCGGGAGAGCTCGTCGATGACGGTTAAAAAATAGGTATTGCGGTTGGTGGATGGGAGTGGCCCTTTGAAGTCCATGCTTAGTCGCTCAAAGGGCCCAGAGGCCTTTACCAAGCGAGACTTGCCTGGTCGATAGAAGTGCGGTTTGCACTCCGCGCAGATTTGGCAAGCCTTGGACATGGCCCTGACCTCCTCGGTGGAGCAGGGTAGGTTGCAGGACTTAAGAAAATGGGCACGCTGGGTGACCCCCGGGTGACAGAGGTCATTGTGGATAGCCCGCAGGCGATTCTCCTGCGCGTTGGCGCAAGTGCCGTGGGACAGGGCATATGGGGGCTCGTTGAACTCCCCTGGACGATACTTAATATCATACATGTTGGTGGAGAGCTCGATTCTCCACCTCAAGATCTTGTCATTTTTGATCTTGCCCCGCTGCGTGTTATCGAACATGAAGGCGACCGACCGTTGGTCAGTGACGAGGGTGAACCTCCTACTGGCTAAGTAGTGCCTCCAGTGCCGCACGGCCTCCACAATAGCTTGCGCCTCCTTCTCGACTGCAGAGTGCCGGATCTCGGAGGCGTTGAGGGTTCGGGAAAAGAACGCTACTGGCCTGCCTGCCTGGTTGAGGGTAGCAGCCAGGGCGATGTCTGACGCGTCGCTCTCGACCTGAAAAGGGATGGTTTCGTTGGGGACCCACTGGGCATAATAGGAGAAAAGCCCCAAGCACCGTTTAAGGGCCTTGAGACTATGGGGTAGGGGGAGTTCCTTGAGGGGGCGCCTGCGGTCGGGGTCAGGCCGTAGGACCCCGTTTTCCACGACCTAGCCGAGGATGGCTAGTCGGGTTGTGTGGGGAACCCATTTTTCTTTGTTGTAGGTCAGGTTGAGGGCCCGGGCGGTCTGGTGAAACCTTTCAAGGTTTGCGTCATGGTCCTGCTGATCATTACCGCAGATGGTGACATTGTCCAAGTACAGGTAAATAGCCCGCAGCCCGTACTGGTCCATCATTTGGTCCATCATCCTCTGGAAGACGGAGACCCCCATTAGTAACGCCGAAGGGGACCCTAAGGAAGTGGAAAAGCCGGCCGGCTGCTTCAAAAGCAGTACCGAGGCGGTCTTCCGCGCGGATAGGGAGCTGGTGGTAGGCAGATTTCAGCTCAACCGTGGAGAATACCCGGTATTGTGCGATCCGGTTGACCATCTCTGTTATGCGGAGGGGGGGGGTGGGTACGCATCGAGCTGCATGAAGCGGTTTATGGTCTGGCTGTAATCCACGACCATCTGTTTCTTTTCCCCGGACCGGACTACCACCACTTGTGCCCTCCAGGGGCTGTTGCTAGCCTTGATGACCCCCTCTCTCAGTAAACGTTGGACCTCTGACTTGATGAAAGTCATATCTTGGGCACTGTACCGCCGGCTCCTGGTGGCGACGGGCTTACAGTCGGGGGTGAGGTTCGCGAATAGTGAGGGGGGTACAACTTTCAGTGTTGCGAGGCTGCATACCGTGGGTGGGGGGGGGGGGGGGGGGGGGAGGGGGTGGGGTGGGGGGGGGGCAAGGGTCCGCCGATCTTCAGGGTCAGGCTTCGGTGGCTGCATTGGAAATCTAGGCCGAGCAGCAAGGGTCGCAGAGGTGAGGGAGGATGTACAGCTTAAAACGGGCTTATTCAGCGCCCTGGATCGCGAGATTCGCAATACAGTACCCCTTGATTTGGACTGAATGGGACCCAGAGGCGAGGGCGATGGTTTGGGATGCGGGATAGGTGTGCAGGGAGCAGCGCCTTACCGTTTCTGGGTGCACGAAACTCTTCGTGCTCCCAGAGTCGAAAAGGCAGGGAGTGTCGCGCCCGTTGATCTGGACGAGGATCGTGGAGTTCCGCAGGTGCTTTGGCCGCGACTGGTCGAGGGTGATTGCTCCCAGCTGTGGGTCTTAGTCTTCTGCCGAGTTGGAGTCACAAAATGGCCGCCCCGTCGGTCGCACGTGTCAGGTTTGAAGATGGCCACCACCAAGATGGCCGCCCCCATGACTCGCACGAGGCCGATGATGCGTCAGAAAGGGGTGAGTCCGGCCGGCGCGCAGCCACGTTGTGGGGCCTGCGGGCCTGTGAGCTCGATTTTCGGGCCTGTTGGGCTTTTTGCTTCTAGGCCTTGGGCCTGGTGTGGCAGACCCTCGCGAAATGCCCCTTCTTTCCGCGGTCGCTACAGGTCGCGGAACGGACTGGGCAGCGCTGTCGTGGATGCTGGCCCTGCCCACAGAAAAAGCACGGTGTTGCCCCCGGTCTGGGAGGGTCACCGCGCGGCGCAGGCCCGTGGCGTGGCCGAGTCTGGGGAAGGCCGAGAGGGGCTCGTAGGGTCCGCGGGATACGTGCCGAGATTCTGGTAGGCCATCTCCAGAGAGGTGGCGAGCATTACCATTTCCTGCAGATCTTTTGCGCTGTTTTCCAGGAGTCGCTGCCGAATATAGTTCGATCGGATTCCAGACACATAGGTGTCGTGGATGTGTAGGTTCATGTAGACCTCCGCGGTCACATCTTGATGGTTACAGTTTCTAGCGAGCATGGTGAGCTTTTCCAAGTACTCGGCCAGCGATTGCCCTGAGCGCTGCCGGCGAGTAGAGAGCAGATGCCGTGCATGTACCTCATTGATGTGTTCTACGAAACGCTTTCTCAGAATCTTGATCGCCGTGCTGGAGTTGGCCGCCTTCTCAATCAGGCCGGAGATTTTGTGGCTGACCCGAGTGTGGAGTAGGCGCAGCTTGCGAGGCTCGGCAACGGGTTCTGCCGAGGAGTCCAGGTAGGCCTCAAAACACCAAAGCCAGTGTTCCAAAATTTCTTTGACTTCCAGCGTACATGCGTCCAGGTCGAGTTTTTCTGGCTTGAGACCACTATCCATCCTATCGTAATCTGTTTATTAAATTGATATACCCTCAATCATGACATGAGAGAGTGTACTCGTAAAACGAAGGCTTTAATAAACAGAGAACTTTGCCAGCCGGAGAGATGAGTGCTCACTGAGCGCCGCCCACAGGACGTCACCTTATATCCGGCCCCTGGGAGGTGGAGCCGGAGGCGGAGTCCCCCGGGGTTCCAAACCCGGTCTTAAAGGGACATTACCCATTCATCACAGACCCAAAGTAGCCAATGACCCCTATGCTGTTTAATTGGCTAGCCCAGTCTCTAATTCCAACTCCAAATTATGCCCACAATTTCAGATGGCAACCTCTGTTTATGATGGATCCTATCTTCCTATTCTCTGTTGAGTGAATCCAATTTTCTACCACCACATACTTCGGCTATGATGTTCTAACGAATGAATGTGATTTGTAACAGTGAAATGAAAATGAAAATGAAGATCGCTTATTGTCACAAGTAGGTTTCAATTAAGTTACTGTGAAAAGCCCCTAGTCGCCACATTCCGGCGCCTGTTCGGGGAGGCTGGTACAGTGAGGTGCAAGATAATTTGTATCAGCGGATTTCTGCAAAACATATATTTTCCATAGTAAAGTGGGGAAAGGGAATATGTTGCTTTTAGTCCAGAAATACTATCGGACCTGTTCCAATAATCACTGACAGAGTGAACATTAAATATTAACTCATGTTTAAGGAAGTAACAGTGAGATGTATCTTGTGACCCACTGACAGCACATTTCTAAGTTTCTGATTTCACCCATAATGAGAGGTAACCGTAAATTTACAAGGTGCCTTTGGTTGCGAACAAGGAAAAAGATTGCTGATTATTAGGCACTTTTGATAGGCGGAAAGCTGCCCTACCCAATCAAAAATCCACTTTTTAAATGTTATTTTCCCTTTCCTGTAAATGGAGAATGAAGCACTAGGGGGGTATAGAACATAGAAAAATACACAGAACAGGCCCTTCGGCCCACGATGTTGTGCCGAATTTTTGTCCTAGATTAAGAACAAATTAATCTAAACCACATCATTCTAGCGTAATCCATGTACCTATCCAATAGCCGCTTGAAGGTCCCTAATGTTTCCGACTCAACTACTTCCACAGGCAGTGCATTCCATGCCCCCACTACTATCTGGGTAAAGAACCTACCTCTGATATCCCTCCTATATCTTCCACCATTCACCTTAAATCTATGTCCCCTTGTAATGGTTTGTTCCACCCGAGGAAAAAGTCTCTGACTGTCTCCTCTATCTATTCCCCTGATCATCTTATAAACCTCTATCAAGTCGCCCCTCATCCTTCTCCGTTCTAATGTGAAAAGGCCTAGCACCCTCAACCTTTCCTCGTAAGACCTACTCCCCATTCCAGGCAACATCCTGGTAAATCTCCTTTGCATATTTTTCAAAGCTTCCACATCCTTCCTAAAATGAGGCGACCAGAACTGTACACAGTACTCCAAATGTGGCCTTACCAAGGTTTTGTACAGCTGCATCATTACCTCACGGCTCTTAAATTCAATCCCTCTGTTAATGAACGCTAGCACACCATAGGTCTTCTTCACAGCTCTATCCACTTGAGTGGCAACTTTCAAAGATCTATGATCATAGACCCCAAGATCTCTCTGCTCCTCCACATTGCCAAGAACTCTACCGTTAAGTCTGTATTCCGCATTCATATCTGTCCTTCCAAAATGGACAACCTCACACTTTTCAGGGATAAACTCCATCTGCCACTTCTCAACCCAGCTCTGCATCCTATCTATGTCTCTTTGCAGTCGAACAACAGCCCTCCTCACAATCCACAACACCACCAATCTTCGTACCGTCTGCAAATTTACTGACCCACCCTTCAACTCACTCATCCAAGTCATTAATGAAAATCACAACCAGCAGAGGACCCAGAACATGCAGTACTCCACTGGTAACTGGGCTCCAGGCTGAATATTTGCCATCCACCACCACTCTCTGATTTCTATCGGTTAGCCAGTTCGTTATCCAACTGGCCAAATTTCCCACTATCCCTTACTTTCTGCATAAGCCTACCATGGGGAACCTTATCTAAAGTCCATGTAAAGCCTTACTAAAATCCATGTACACTACATCCACTGCTTTACCTTCATCCCCATGCTTGGTCACCTCCTCAAAGAATTCAATAAGATTTGTGAGGCAAGACCTACCCCTCACAAATCAGTGCTGACTATCCCTAATCAAGCAGTGTCTTTCCAGATGCTCAGAAATTCTGTCCCTCAGTACCCTTTCCAGTACTTTGCCAACCACCGAAGTAAGACTAACTGGCCTGTAATTCCCAGGATTATCACTATTCCCTTTTTTGAACAGGGGCACGACATTCGCCACTCTCCAATCCCCTGGTACCACCCCTGTTGACAGTGAGGACGAAAAGATCATTGCCAACGGCTCTGCAGTTTCATCTCTTGCTTCCCATAGAATCCTTGGATATATCCCATCAGGCCCGGGGGACTTGTCTATCTTCAAGTTTTTCAAAATGCCCAACACATCTTCCTTCCTAACAAGTATCTCCTTGAGCTTACCAGTCTTTTTCATACTGTCCTCTCCAACAATATGGCCCCTCTCATTCGTAAATACTGAAGAAAAGTACTCTCCTCTCCTATCTCTTCAGACTCAATACACAATCTCCCGCTGCTGCCCTTGATTGGACCTACCCTCGCCCTAGTCATTCTCATATTTCTCACATATGTGTAAAAGGCCTTGGGGTTTTCCTTGATCCTACCCGCCAAAGATTTTTCATGCCCTCTCGTTGCTCTCTTAATCCCTTTCTTCAGTTCCCTCCTGGCTATCTTGTATCCCTCCAGCGCCCTGTCTGAACCTTGTTTCCTCAGCCTTACATAAGTATCCTTCTTCCACTTAACAAAACATTCAACCTCTCTTGTCAACCATGGTTCCCTCACTCGACCATCTCGTCCCTGCCTGACAGGGACATACATATCAAGGACACGTAGTATCTGTTCCTTGAACAAGTTCCACATTTCAATTGTGTCCTTCCCTGACAGCCTATGTTCCCAACTTATGCACTTCAGTTCTTGTCTGACAGCATTGTATTTACCCTTCCCCAAATTGTAAACCTTGCCCTGTTGCACGCACCTATCCCTCTCCATTACTAAAGTGAAAGTCACAGAATTGTGGTCACTATCTCCAAAATGCTCCCCCACTAACATATCTATCACTTGCCGTGGTTCATTACCAAGTACCAGATCCAATATGGCCTCTCCTCTGGTCGGACAATCTACATACTGTGTTAGAAAAGCTTCCTGGACACACTGCACAAATACCACCCCATCCAAACTATTTGATCTACAGAGTTTCCACTCAATATTTGGGAAGTTGAAGTCACCCCTTATAAGGTATAAGGGGCGCGATTCTCCGAAATGGAGACAGAGTTTCACGACGGCACGAAAGGGCGCGTCGACTACCGATTCTGGCCACGACAGGGGGCCAGCACGGCATTGGAGCGGTTCACACCGCTCCAGCCTCCCTTCCCGGTGCTGCGCCAACCCGCACATGCGCAGTTGGGCCGTGCCAACCCGCGCATGTGCGGGGGACTTCTTCAGCACGCCGGCCCTGACGCAACATGGCGTGGGGGTTCAGGGGCCAGCCACGCAACAAAGTAGGCCCGGGGGGGAAGAGGCCAGCCCGCCGACCGGTGGGCCCCGATCGCAGGCCAGACCCCATTGGAGGCCACCCCCAGGGACAGAGCCTCCCCCCCCCCCCCCCCCCCACAGGCCGCCCCCCGACTCTTCGCGCTGAGTTCCCGCCGGCTGCGACCAGGTGTGGACGGCGCCGGCGGGACCCTGCTTTTGCCGCGCGGCCGCTCAGCCCATCCGGGCCGGAGAATCGGCGGCCCCGCACCTCGGAGAATCGCGCGCCAGTGTCGGGGCAGCATGGCGCGTTTGCGGCGATTCTCCGGCCCGGCGCGGGGCTCGGAGAATCACGCCCAAGGTTTTAAGATTATTTAAGATTACTTTTATTGCAACAAATAAAACAAATTGGCAGCAACATATTAAAGAAATACCAGTTTCCTCTCCTAAATCAACATGGGACACTTTTTGACCACCCTGTTCAGAATATCCAAAAGCAGTTTGCCCCGAATTACCATTGCATTTGAGGACACGTATAAGATTTCCAATAGACGGTAATTTATTTACTGAGCATTGTAATTTCCGCAAAATGCTCAAAAGCAGTATCACCTCCAATTGCTGTTAATAAATAGAATGAAGTATTTGGGCTTTAGCGCGTTCATCATTCTTTAATTCTGCAGAAAGGGAGGTGTTGGGGTGTGGTAATGTCACTGGACTAATTTCCCAGGGACCAGGCTAATGTTCTGGGGACACAGGTTCAAATCCCATCATCTGGTGGCATTTAAATTCAATTAATACATCTGGAATATAAGCACGGTAGCACAAGTGGATAGCACTGTGTCTTCACAACACCAGGGTCCCAGGTTCAATTCCCCGCTGGGTCACTGTCTGTGCGAAGTCTGCACGTTCTCCCCGTGTCTGCGTGGGTTTCCTCCGGCTGCTCTGGTTTCCTCCCGCAGTCCAAAGACGTGCAGGTTAGATGGATTGACTATGATAAATTGCCCTTAGTGACCAAAAAGGTTAGGAGGGGTTATTGGGTTACGAGAATAGGGTGGAAGTGAGGGCTTAAGTGGGTTGGTGCAGACTCAATGGGCCGAATGGCCTCCTTCTGCACTGTATGTTCCATGTTCTATAAAGTTAGTGTAAATAATGGTGACTGTGCAACTATAATTAATCATTGTACAAATCCATGTGGTTCACTGATGTCCTTTAGTGAAGGAAATCTGCCATCAAAGAACAAAGAACAAAGAAATGTACAGCACAGGAACAGGGGGCGAAATTCTCCATTATCGGCGGAAAGTCCGCCGATCGGCGCAAAAAACGGCGCAAATCCGACTTGCGTCACGTCGGAAAAATGGGTCGAAAGTCTCCAGCCCGAAATGGGCGAGCAGCAACGTAACGGGATCCGCGCTTGCGCTCGTGGTTCACGCCGTGCAGCGTCATAAGCGCCGCACGGCGTGACGGCTCATAAGGCCGCGCTGCTCCCCCCCCCACCCGACCGGAACACCCGACCGCAACACCCGACTGGATGGCTGGCCGCCGCTCAGCCCCGAGGTTCGAGTCACGGGATGTGGAGGCGCTCCTGGACGCGGTGGAGCAGAGGAGGGACGCCCTGTATCCCGGGCACGGCCGCAGAGTTGCCCGACGCCACAGCCGGCGTCTGTGGAGGGAGGTGGCAGAGTCCGTCACCGCTGCGGCCCTGACACCACGGACAGGCACCCAGTGCCAGAAGAAGGTGAACGACCTCGTCAGAGCAGGCAGGGTGAGCCTCCCATATCCCCCCTCCCCCATATCGCCCCTCCCCCATATCCCCCATATCCCCCCACCCCCATATCCCCCCTCCCCCATATCCCTCCCTCACCCATATCCCCCTCCCCATATCCCCTCTCCCCATATCCCCCCTCCCCATATCCCCCATATCCCCCCTCCCCCATATCCCCCATATTCCCCCTCCCCAATATCCCCCCTCCCCATATCCCCCATATCCCCCCTCCCCCATATCCCCCCTCCCCCATATCCCCCCTCCCCATATCCCCCCTGCCCCATATACCCCCTCCCGCATATCCCCCTCCCCCATTTCCCCATATCCCCCCTCCCACATATCCCCCATATCACCCTCCCCAATATCCCCCTCCCCCATATCCCCCCTCCCCCATATCACCCTCCCCAATAGCCCCCTCCCCCATATCCCCCATATCCCCCCTCCCCCATATCCCCCATTTCCCCCTCCCCATATTCCGCCCTCCCGCATATCCCCCCTCCCCCATATCCCCCCTCCCCATATCCCCCATATCCCCCTGCCCCATATCCCCCCTCCCCAATATTCCCCCTCCCCCCATATCCCCCATATCCCCCCTCCCCATATCCCCCCTCCCCCATATCCCCCCTCCCCCATATCCCCCTCCCCATATCCCCCCCTCCCCCATATCCCCCCCTCCCCCATATCCCCAAGTGAATCCAGCCCTAACCTTAACCTCTGCAATGCACGCGCAACCGATGGCGTGCATTCATATACCTGCCTAACAGTGTTGCCTTTTACCCCTGCCACCACCCCTCCCCCACCCACAGGAGAAGCACGCACACAACAATAGGGAGGATGTGAGGACTGGAGGAGGCCCCGCTGATGAGAGGCCACTGACCGAACACGAGGAAAGGGCCCTGGAACTGGCTGGCGGACCTGAGGACCGGGAGGTTGCTGATGCAGAGGTCGGGGGCGTACTAGCAAGTGAGCCACCGACAGCCCATCCTCATATCCCCCCTCCCCTATATCCCCCTCCCCCATATCACCTGATCACTGCCTGATGTCTAACCATGCATGCTTCATTGTGTATCGCAGAACCAAACGTCCAGGCACCCATCCCCGCAGATGCAGACCGCCCGCAGGATGCCCCTCGGAGGCCACGGGAGACAGAGAGACCCGGACCCTCCAGCATGCGACGCCCGCAGGATGCCCCTCGGAGGCCATGGGAGGCAGAGAGACCCAGACCCTCCAGCACGCGACGCCCGCAGGATGCCCATCGGAGGCCACGGGAGACAGAGAGACCCGGACCCTTCAGCATGCGACGCCCGCAGGATGCCCCTCGGAGGCCACGGGAGACAGAGCGACCTGGACCCTCCAGCATGCGATGCCCGCAGGATGCCCCTCGCACACCACGGGAGACGAAGAGACCTGGAGCAACAGGGAGACGACACCCCCGTCACGTGCGGGAGCGACCACCCAGCGACGAGGGGGGGAGCCACAGGCCCCCGTCACATCCGAGCCCGGTCACCACTACCCAGGACACCACTACCCAGGACACCACTACCCAGGACACCACTACCCGGGACAGCACTGCCCAGGACACCCCTACCCGGGACAGCACTACCCAGGAAGACAAAATACCGGACAGTGACTCAGAGTGGATGGGTGGAGACGAAGCCCCACCCCAAAGTGCCATGGACTCAGAGTGGGACGAAGAGCACGACACAACGCCACTGCTGTCACCAACACCCTCCACCATCGCAGAAACACTCACCTCGGTTGGGCACTTTAGTGATGAGGCGTCTGCTACACTCACTGGTGCGCACAACACAGCTGTCCCGGTACAGCAGGTGGAGGTAGGAGCAGCAGAGGGGCCGGGCGGTCGGAGGGCAGCCCAGCCCAAGCGAACACCTGCCGCCCAGATGGATCCCGGGTTCCTGGAGTTTCCACACCCACACATAGATCCGATGCAGCCACCGACCCGGAGACGGGCGAAGAGGGTGACGGCCGGCTTGCGGCGGCTGCAGTCGCAGGTGGAGGAGTCCACCCGCGTCCAGGAGCTGGGAGTGGTGCCGGTCATGCATGCCACCCAGGCCGACACCGCACGGGTGGCATCCGCGGTGCAGGCAATGGGTGCGACGGTGTCAGACAAGGGGAACGGTTTGCAAGGCCTGGGGCTTTCCGTGCAGGCGGAGTCTGTGGCCCAGGACATGGCTGCCCTCTCACAGGAGGCCATGAGCCAGTGCCAGCGCCAGTTGGCAGAGGCGCTCAACGCCATGGCCCAGTCTCTGCAGGCGATGGCCCAGTCTCCGCAGGCCATGGCCCAGTCTCAACAGTCCATAGCCCAGTCTCTGCAGGCCATAGCCCAGTCTCTGCAGGCCATAGCCCAGTCTCTGCAGGCCATCGCTGAGGGCATCGGCACCATTGGCCATGTGCGAGCCGGCGTCGCACAGTCACAGACAGGGTTTGCCAACCCCCTGGGCTTCATGGCTGCAAACCTGCAGACCCCTGTCGATACCAGCACGGGCCTCCAGGACTGGCAGCGGCAGATGTCGGGGGGGCGTCGGATGGCCAGTCCGTTCGCATCCCCCACCCATGTAGAGGCCTGGGGGCCATCGGGCACCCCGAGGGAGGAGGAGGTGGTGTGGTCCGTCCCGGCTCCCCCTGTAGGGGAGGTCCCGGAACACCGCGACACCTCGGACCCCCCCTTTCCGTCCCAGGTGCATCGGGTGGGCAACGGGCAGGACAGGCTGGCAGCTCGCCATCCCAGTCGCCCGGGCCGCAGCCTGGCCCATCTAGGCCAGGACGCCCCAGGAAACGGCCGCCAAAGGGATCCAGTGTCAGAGGGCAGGAATCACAGGAGTCCACCTCCAGTTCTGCTGTACCGTCTGGGGAACCACGTAGACGTAGTCAAAGGGCACGTAAGGCCAAACAATTAGACACTGAGTAAGTTGGCACGGGTGCAGGGCACAGATGGGTTTTAGGGGCTAGGGCATGTGCATGAACTCCTTTGGTTATTAAAGTCAATGTTACACCTACCAGAAGCTGCCTTTGTGCTCTGTCCAAAGCGTGCGGGGGTGTCATGTACGTTGAGCGCAAGTGTGTGTGTGAGGGGTGGTCTTACCTCAGCCTCAGGTTGAGTCTGCCCGTTCCCCCTGGGCTGCCATCAACATCTCCCCGGGCAGAGGACGGGACCCGTGCGCTGCAATGTCACAGCCGCATGCAGGGATGGTCCGGGTGGATGGTGGTACTGCGGCCATGGGTCAGACATAGTCCAACGATGTGGAGTCAGGAACTCACCGCAGGGGCGGATTGTCATCATCCGCCATGGCCTGCAATAGACACGCGTCCACCCGCAACTGTGTGAGCCCGGCCCGTTGTGCCCGTTGTGCGGGTGGGGTGGGTGGGGTTGGGGAGGGGGGTGAGGGTGCTGGGTGGGTGGATGGGTGGGGGGTGTGGGTGGTCGGCTGTTGCCATGGTGTGCGGTCTGTGGCCATACTACACGATTCCCACGCCCATCTAGTCAGTCAAGCGGGCGGCTATCAGTCTGTCCGTGCCCGCTGGCCAGCCGGTAACGGTGGACAGCCACCCGCCTGTGTCTACCCCGTCTGCCCTGACCATTACCCCCCATCCCCCTCATCTGGGGAGGACCTGCGCCTCTTCCTGCTGCTTCTCCACTCCGCCTTCCTCTGCCTGCGGCACATCGCCCCTCTGCTGGGCTATGTTGTGCAGGACGCAGCACACCACAATGATGCGGCCGACCCTATCTGACCGATACTGGAGGGCGCCCCCAGAGAGGTCCAGGCACCTGAAACGCAACTTCAGCACGCCAAAGCACCTCTCTATCACTCCCCCTTGTCGCGACATGGGCATCATTGTAGCGGTTCTCCGCCTCATTGCGTGGCCTCCGTATAGGCGTCATCAGCCACGATCGCAATGGGTAGCCCTGTCGCCCAGCAACCAGCCCCTCAGCCGGGGATGGCGTCCCTCGTACATGCCGGGGATGGATGACCACGACAAACACGTATGAGTCGTGTACACTACCTGGGTAACGGGCGCAGACGTGCAGTATCATCATGCGGTGGTCGCAGACCACCTGTATGTTCATCGAATAGGTCCCCTTCCTATTGGTGAACACGGCCCTGTTATCTGCAGGTGGCCGCACGGCGACGTGCATCCCATCAATCGCGCCCTGGACCATGGGGAACCCGGCCACGGCAGAGAAGCCCACGGCCCGGGCATCTTGGCTGGCCCGGTCCACAGGGAAGCGGATGTAGCGGTGCGCCATGGCATAAAGGGCATCTGTCACTGCCCGGATGCACCGATGCACCGATGTCTGCGATATGCCGGACAGGTCCCCACTCGGTGCCTGAAATGACCCCGTTGCATAAAGGTTCAGGGCCACCGTAACCTTGACGGACACAGGGAGAGGGTGTCCCCCGCCAGTGCCACGCGGTGACAGGTGTGCCAGCAGGTGGCAGATGTGTGCCACGGTTTCCCACCTCATCCGGAGTCTCCTCCTGCATTCCCGGTCCGTGAGGTCCTGGTATGACTGCCGGGGCCGGTACACACGGGGCGCCCTCGGGTGCCTCCGTTGCCGTGGGGCCGCGACGTCCTCCTCCCCCTCCTCGTCCTGTCGGTCAGGTGTCCCTCCAGCCTGGGCGGCTGCCGCCTGTCCCTCTGCGGCAGCCTGCGCCACCTCTCTGGCACGCTCCTCCTCCTCCTCCTCCTCCTCCTCCTCCTCCTTATCCAGGGCAACATAGACATTAACGGCTTCCGCCACGGCGGCCAACATCGCTGGATGATCGGAAAACATGACGGCCTGGTGGGGGGGGAGGGGAACGACGACATGTCATCATTGCTCATATCCCCTCCTCCCCCCAGCCAGGTGGCTTGGACCGCATGGGTCCAACTGTTGGAGGCTGGCACCTGGCCAGGTGGACCAACTCACTTGCCCTCGCATCCCCCTCCCCGGCACGGACCCCGCCAACCTCCTCCCCGGCACGGACCCCCCATCCCCCTCCCCGGCACGGACCCCCCCCCAACCTCCTCCCCGGCACGGACCCCAACCTCCTCCCCGGCACGGTCCCCCCCCAACCTCCTCCCCGGCACGGACCCCCCCCAACCTCCTCCCCGGCACGGACCCCCCATCCCCCTCCCCGGCACGGACCCCCCTCCCGGCACTCCCCCGGAGCCCAGCCCACTCTAACCACCCCCCCCGCCGCACACACACACACACAACCCGAGACACACCTCTCCCCACACATTCAGACTGCGGCCACGCCATCGCCTGCCCAGAGCCAACCCCCCAGGCCGTCACTCACCTCCACGCTGGTCGGCGTGAGCCTGGAGCACCGGGTCATGCCGATGAAAAGGAGGTTTAATTTACGTCGACGTGAACGGTCATCACGTCGACGGGACTTCGGCCCATCCGGACGGGAGAATATCGGCAGGCCCAAAATTGGCTGCCTTGCGCAGACCCGTGACATTCTCCGCGGCAGCGGCGACATTAACGCCCCGCCGACTTTTCTCCCTTCAGAGACTTCGGCAACCGGCGGGGGCGGGATTCACGGCGGCCAACGGCCATTCTCCGACCCTCTGGGGGGTCGGAGAATGACGCCCAGGCTCTTCGGCCCTCCAAGCCCGTGCCGACCATGCTGCCCGACTAAACTACAATCTTCTACACATCCTGGCTCCGTATCCTTCTATTCCCATCCTATTCATGTATTTGTCTAGTTTAGCCTGCATGTGACTCCAGACCCATAGGAATGCGATTGAGTCTGAACTGCCCTCTGAAATGGCCTAGCAAGCCACTTGGTTCAAGGGCAATTTGGTATGGACAACAAATGCTGGCCCAGCCAACGATGCCCACATCCCACGAAAGAATGAATTAAAAAAAGTCACTTTAGCGGGAATGTAGGGCGGGATACCTCGACCCCCCGCCGGGTCGGAGAATCCCCGGGGGGGTGGGGGGGGCAGCGCGAATCCTGCCACGCCGCCCCGACGCCGGCTGCTGTATTCTCAGGCGCCGCTTTTTGGGCGGGGACGGGACTCACGCCACGCCGGTCGGGGGCCGTTGGCAGCAGCCCTCCCGGCGATTCTCCGGACCCTGATGGGCCGAGCGGCCATCTGTTTTTAGCCAGTCCCGCTGGCATGGTCCCACATGGCGGGACCGGGCAGGTAAGTCAGCGTGGGCGGTCCTTCGGGTGGCGCGGAGGGATTCGACCGCGGGGGAGCCCCCCACGATGGCCTGGCCCACGATCGGGGCCCACCGATCTGCGGGCGGGCCTGTTCCGCTGGGGCTGAGGAGGCGCCACAGCTTGTCCACTGTCCTTAATAGGAGACTGCCTCTGGTAAACATCTTCCTAGTCTCATTCCCTGAAAAAGTATCGCCCAAAGAGTCAACAAAGGAAAGAGTACAGACCTGAACAGCAGTAGGAGGATGAGCTATGGGAGCATATATTCTGCAAAAAACTTGAGGAGTATCATCACAGGGCAGCACTTCTTCCTTCTGCGCCGGCCCTGTAGGGCTCCGCCATGGTCGGCGCGGAGAAGAGAACCCCCTGCGCATGTGGCAAATACAACGGCCGGTCTGCGCATGCGCGGAATCACGGCGGCGGTTCGGCGCATGCGTGAGATCACGCCGGCCATTCCGTTCAAGCGCAAACTCGCGAAGTCCCTTCGCTGCTGGCTGGAGCAGCGCCAACCCCCTCCGGCATCCACCTAGCCCCTGAGACAGGTGAGAATTCCTCAACTTGGGGGCCCGTTGACGCCGGAGTCATTGGCGCCGGTTCTCCCGCCGGCGTGGGGACTTAGTCCCCGGAAGGGAGGATCCCGGCCATTGTCTTCCTTTTGATAGTTGTTCTCACCAAGATGTTCGAAGTAGAGTAAGCGTCTGAGCCTCAGTACTGACACTTCTTCTATACAAGTATCCTAAACTGCGGATAGAAAGATCATTTATTTCCAACAATAAATGATAAAATAAGAGAATCCCTCATCAAATAGGCAGAATTTTCCCAGCCCTGTGAAGGCCAACTAGGAGGTGAGGAAACTGGGAAAATAGTGGGGAGCCAGGCAGGAAAGTTCCCAGTGTCAAGCAGGAATGCCGATCAGATGCTGGCACCACTGAAGCAAGCAACAGATTTGCCTGCTTATGGTTCCAGCTTCACCAGCCACTTTATCAGTGGCAGGACAGTTTCCTGTTGCGTGCGGAGGCTGCCACTGGGTCGGAGAATGGCCGTTGGCCGCCGTGAATCCCGCCCCCGCCGGTTGCCAAAGTCTCCGAAGGGAGAAAAGTCGGCGGGGCGTTAATGGTGCCGCAGACGTCGGAGAATGGCACGGGTCTGCGCAAGGCAGCCGATTTTGGGCCTGCCGATATTCTCCCGTCCGGATGGGCCGAAGTCCCGTCGACGTGATGACGGGTCACGTCGACGTGAATCAAACCTCCTTTTCATCGGCGTGACCCGGTGCTCCAGGCTCACGGCGACCAGCGAGGAGGTGAGTGACGGCCTGGGGGGTGGCTCTGGGCAGGAAATGGCATGGCTGCAGACTGATTGCCTGAGGAGAGGTGTGTCTCGGCTTGTGTGTGTGTGTGTGCGGCGGGGGGGTGGTGGTTAGAGTGGGCTGGGCTCCGGGGGAGTGCCGGGAGGGGGGTCAGTGCCGGGGAGGAGGATGGGGGGCCCGTGCCGGGGAGGAGGATGGGGGGCCCGTGCCGGGAAGAAGGATGGGGGGGTCCGTGCCGGGGAGGAGGATGGGGGGTCCGTGCCGGGGAGGAGGATGGGGGGCCCGTGCCGGGGAGGAGGATGGGGGGCCCGTGCCGGGGAGGAGGATGGGGGGTCCGTGCCGGGGAGGAGGATGGGGGGTCCGTGCCGGGGAGGGGGATGGTGGGGGTCCGTGCCGGGGAGGAGGATGGGGGGTCCGTGCCGGGGAGGGGGATGGGGGGGCCCGTGCCGGGGAGGGGAATGCGAGGGCAAGTGAGTTGGTCCACCTGGCCAGGTGCAAGCCTCCAACAGTTGGACCCATGCGGTCCATGCCAGCTGGCTGAGGGGAGGAGGGGATATGGGCAATGATGACATGTCGTCATGTTTTCCGATCACCCAGCGATGTTGGCCACCGTGGCGGCAGCCGCTAATGTTTATGTTGCCCTGGATGAGGAGGAGTGTGCCAGAGAGGCGGTGCAGGCTGCCGCAGAGGGGCAGGCGGCAGCCGGCCAGGCTGGAGGGACACCTGACCGACAGGACGAGGAGGGGGAGGAGGACGTCGCGGCCCCACGGCAACGGAGGCACCCGAGGGCGCCCCATGTGTACCGGCCCCGGCAGTCATACCACGACCTCACGGACCGGGAATGCAGGAGGAGACTCCGGATGAGGCGGGAAACCGTGGCACACATCTGCCACCTGCTGGCACACCTGTCACCACGTGGCACTGGCGGGGGACACCCTCTCCCCGTGTCCGTCAAGGTTACGGTGGCCCTGAACTTCTATGCAACGGTGTCATTCCAGGCACCGAGTGGGGACATGTCCGGCATATCGCAGACATCGGTGCATCACTGCATCCGGGCAGTGACAGATGCCCTTTATGCCATGGCGCACCGCTACATCCGCTTCCCTGTGGACCGGGCCAGCCAAGATGCCCGAGCCGTGGGCTTCTCTGCCGTGGCCGGGTTCCCCATGGTCCAGGGCGCGATTGATGGGATGCACGTCGCCGTGTGGCCACCTGCAGATAACAGGGCCGTGTTCACTAATAGGAAGGGGACCTATTCGATGAACGTACAGGTGGTCTGCGACCACCGCATGATGATCCTGCACGTCTGCGCCCGTCACCCAGGCAGTGTACACGACTCATTCGTGTTGTCGTGGTCATCCATCCCCGGCATGTACGAGGGACGCCATCCTCAGCTGAGGGGCTGGTTGCTGGGCGACAGGGGCTACCCATTGCAATCGTGGCTGATGACGCCTATACGGAGGCCACGCAATGAGGCGGAGAACCGCTACAATGATGCCCATGTAGCGACAAGGGGAGTGATAGAGAGGTGCTTTGGCGTGCTGAAGATGCGTTTCAGGTGCCTGGACCTCTCTGGGGGCGCCCTCCAGTATTGGTCAGATAGTGTCAGCCGCATCATTGTGGTGTGCTGCGTCCTGCACAACATAGCCCAGCAGAGGGGCGATGTGCCGCAGGCAGAGGAGGGCGGAGTGGAGGAGCAGCAGGAAGAGGCGCAGTCCTCCCCAGATGAGGGGGATGGGGGTAATGGTCAGGGCAGACAGGGTAGACACAGGCGGGTGGCTGTCCACCGTTACTGGCTGGCCCAGCGGGCACGGGACAGGCTGATATCCGCCCGCTTCACTGACTAGATGGGCGTGGGAATCGGGTAGTACGGCCACAGACCGCACACCATGGCAACAGCCGACCACCCACACCCCCCACCCATCCACGCACCCAGCACCCTCACCCCCCTCCCCAACCCCACCCACCCCACCCGCATGCACACCACCCCCCCCATTGCCGATCCACCTGCGGCACAATGGCCGGGCTCACACAGATGCGGGTGGACGCGTGTCTATTGCAGGCCATGGAGGATGATGACAACCCGCCCTGCAATGAGCTCCTGGCTCCACATTGTAGGACTATGTCTGACCCATGGCCACAGTACCACCATCCACCCGGACCATCCCTGCATGCGTCTGTGACACTGCAGCGCACGCCCCCCCGACATCTGGCGCTGCCAGTCCTGGAGGCCCGTGCTGGTATCGACAGGGGTCTGCAGGTTTGCAGCCATGGAGCCCAGGGGATTGGCAAACCCTGTCTGTGACTGTGCGACGCCGGCTCGCACATGGCCAATGGTGCCGATGCCCTCAGCGATGGCCTGCTGAGACTGGGCTATGGCCTGCAGAGACTGGGCTATGGCCTGCAGAGACTGGGCTATGGACTGTTGAGACTGGGCCATGGCCTGCGGAGACTGGGCCATCGCCTGCAGAGACTGGGCCATGGCGTTGAGCGCCTCTGCCAACTGGCGCTGGCACTGGCTCATGGCCTCCTGTGAGAGGGCAGCCATGTCGTGGGCCACAGACGCCGCCTGCACGGAAAGACCCAGGCCTCGCAAACCGCTCCTCATGTCTGACACCGTCACACCCATTGCCTCCACCGCGGACGCCACCCGTGCGGTGTCGGCCTGGGTGGCACGTATGACCGGCACCACTCCCAGCTCCTGGACACGGGTGGACTCCTCCACCTGCAACTGCAGCCGCCGCAAGCCGCCCGTCACCCTCTTCGCTCGTCTCCGGGTCGGTGGTTGCATCGGATCTATGGGTGGGTGTGGTAACTCCAGGAACCCGGGATCCATCTGCGCGGCAGATGTTCGCTTGGGCTGGGTTGCCCTCCGACCGCCCGGCCCCTCTGCTGCTCCTACCTCTACCTGCTGTACCGGGACGGCAGTGTTGTGCGCACTAGTGAGTGTACCAGATGCCTCATCACCAAAGTGCCCAACCGAGGTGAGTGTTTCTGCGATGGTGGAGGGTGTTGGTGACAGCAGTGGCATTGTGTCGTGCTCTTTGTCCCACTCTGAGTCCATGGCACTTTGGGGTGGGGGTTCGTCTCCACGCATCCACTCTGTGTCACTGTCCGGTATTTCGTCTTCCTGGGTAGTGCTGTCCCGGGTAGGGGTGTCCCAGGTAGGGGTGTCCTGGGTAGGGGTGTCCTGGATAGTGGTGTCCTGGCTCGGCTGTGACGGGGGCCTGTGGCTGCCCCTCTCGTCGCTGGGTGGCACACGCCTGCGCCGTCGCACCCGCACGTGACGGGGGCGTCGTCTCCCTGTTGCTCCAGGTCTCTCCGTCTCCCGTGGTCTCCAAGGGACATCCTGCGGGCGTCGCATGCCGGAGGGTCCGGGTCTCTCCGTCTCCCGTGGTGTGCGAGGGGCATCCTGCGGGCGGTCTGCATCTGCGGGGATGGGTGCCTCGACGTTTGCTCCTGCGATACACAATGAAGCATGCATGGTTAGACACGCAGGCAGTGATCAGGTGATATGGGGGAGGGGGATATAGGGGAGGGGGGATATGGGGACGGGCTGTCGGTGGCTCATTTGCTAGTACGCCCCCGACCTCTGCATCAGCAACCTCCCGGTCCTCAGGTCCGCCAGCCAGTTCCAGGGCCCTTTCCTCGTGTTCGGTCAGTGGCCTCTCATCAGCGGGGCCTCCTCCAGTCCTCACATGCTCCCTGGTGTTGTGTGCGTGTTTCTCTTGTGGCCGGGGGGGGGGGGGCTGGTGGCAGGGGTAAAAGGCAACAGTGTTAGACAGGTTTATGAATACATCGGTTGCGCGTGTATTGCAGAGGTTAAGGTTAGGGCTCGATTCACTTGGGGATATGGGGGAGGGGGGATATGGGGGAGGGGAGTTATGGGGAGGGGGGATATGGGGGAGGGGGGATATGGGGGAGGGGGGATATGGGGGAGGGGGGAAATGGTGGAGGGGGGATATGGGGATATGGGGGAGGGGGGATATGGGGGATATGGGGGAGGGGGATATGAGGATGGGGATATGGGGGATGGGGATATGGGGAGGGGGGATATGTGGGAGGGGGATATGGGGAGAGGGGATATGGGGGATGTGGGGAGGGGGATATGGGGGAGGGGGGATATGGGGGATGGGGGATATGGGATAGGGGGGATATGGGGGAGGGGGGATATGGGGGAGGGGGATATGGGGGATATGGGGGAGGAGGGGATATGGGGGATATGGGGAGGGGGATATGGGGAGGGGGGATATGGTGATTATGGGGGAGGGGGATACGGGGGATATGGGGACGGGGGATATGGGAGAGATGGGGATATGGGGGAGGGGGGATATGGGGGATATGGGGGAGGGGGGATATGGGGGAGGGGGATATGGGGAGGGGGGATATGGGGGGTATGGGGGAGGGGAATATGGGGGAGGGGGGATATGGGGGATATGGTGGAGGGGGATATGGGGAGGGGGAATATGGGGGAGGGGGAATATGGGGGATATGGGGAGGGGGGATATGGGGGAGGGGCGATATGGGGGATGGGGATCTGGATATCGGGCAGGGGGGGGAGGCTCACCCTGCCTGCTCTGACGAGGTTGTTCACCTTCTTGTGACACTGGGTGCCTGTCCGTGGTGTCAGGGCCACAGCGGTGACGGCCTCTGCCACTTCCCTCCACAGACGCCGGCTGTGGCGTGGGGCAACTCTGCGGCCGTGCCCGGGATACAGGGCCTCCCTCCTCTGCTCCACTGCGTCCAGGAGCGCCTCCACATCCCGTGACTGGAACCTCGGGGCTGAGCGGCGGCCAGCCATCCAGTCGGGTGTTCCGGTCGGGTGTTCCGATCGGGTGGGGGGGAGCAGCGCGTCGTTATGAGCCGCCATGCCGTGCGGCGTGTATGACGCTGCACGGCGTGAACCACGTGAGCAAGCGCGGATCCCGTCACATCACTGCTAGCCCATTTCGGGCCGGAGACTTCGCGACGATTTTTGCGGCGTGACGCAAGTCGGATTTGCGCCGTTTTTTGCGCCGATCGGCAGATTTTGCGCCGATAACGGAGAATTTCGCCCCTGAACAGCAGTAGGAGAATGAGCTAAGGGAGCATATATTCTGCAAAAAACTTGAGGCGTATCATCACAGGGCAGCAGGTTGGTGATTAGCTGAATATGTTTCTACCATAGCTGGGTTAAACTAGGAAATTTAGTTTGTGGTCTACTAAGTTTTAAATTCACTTCACGTGACTCCAAACCTACAGAAAGGTGGTTGACTTGTAAATGCCCAATGAAATGGCCCATCTAGCCACTTAGTTATATTAACCACTACGAAATCTAAAATAAATGATACCAGACGGACCACACAGCATCAACCTAGGCACTGGAAATCGCAACAGCACACCCAGCCCTGTCAATAATGCAAATTCCTCTTTACTAACATCCATGGGCTAGCAACAGGACAGACCCAGCAGAGGCGGCGGCACGGTGGTACACAGTCAGGACGCAGTATCCCTGGGAGTCAAAGACATTCACGGGATTCTCCGCAATCGGCGCGATGGCCCCACACCGGAGTCAAAAACAGCGCAAACCACTCCGGCCTCAGGCCAACCGGAAGTTGGAGGGAAGACAGTGGAACAGCAATGGCGGGGTTTTTTTGGGGTTATTCGGGAAGCACAAGAGAAATTCATCCCAAGGAGGAGGAAACATGTTGAAAGTTTCACTAAACTAGTCCCATTTGCCCGCATTTGACCCATATCCCTCTATACCTACCCTGCCCATGTAACTGTCTAACTGTTTTATAAAGGAAAACATTGTACCCACCTCTACCACTGCCTCTGGCAGCCCGTTCCAGATGCTCACCATCCATGGCTGACGAGGGAAGTCAAGGACAGCATAAAAGCAAAAGAAAAAACATACAAAGTGGCGAGGCTTAGTGCGAAGCCAGAGGATTGGGAAGCCTTTAAAAGAAAGCAGAGGACAACTAAAAAAGCAATAACGGGAGAAAAGATGAAATATGAGTGCAAGCTAGTTAGTAATATAAAAGAAAATATATAAATGTATAAAAGGTAAGAGAGAGGCAAGAATAGACATTGGACCACTGGAAAATGTGGAAAGAAGTAATAATAGGAAACAAAGAAATGGCAGAGGAAGTGAATAGTTACTTTGCAGCAGTCTTCATGGTGGAAGACACCAGTGGGATTCCAGAGCTGCAGGGGAATCGAGGGCACAGGTGAGTGTCATGGCCATAACTCAAAACGATAGCTGAGGAGACTGTGGAGGCATTGCTGGTGATCTTTCAAGAATCACTGGAGGCAGGGAGGGTTCCAGAGGACTGGAAAGTGGCTAAAGTAACACCGCTGTTTAAGAAGGGAGGGAGGCAGAAGACGGGAAATTATAGGCCAATTAGCCAGACTTCAGTCATTGATAAGATTTTAGAGTCCATTATTAAAGATGAGATCATGGAGTACTTGGAAGTGAATGATAAAATAGGACTGAGTCAGCACGGCTTCGTCAAGGGGAGGTCATGTATGACAAATCTGTTACAGTTCTTTGAGGAGGCAAACAAGGAAGTTGGACAAAGGAGAACCAGTGGACATGGTTTATTTAGATTTCCAGAAGGCCTTTGACAAGGTGCAGCATAGGAGACTGTCAAAATAAGTTAAGAGCCAATGGTGTTAAGGGTAAGATCCTGGCATTGATAGAGGATTGGCTGACTGGCAGAAGGCAGAGAGTGGGGATAAAGAGGTCTTTTTCAGGATGGCAGCCAGTGACTAGTGGTGTGCCTCAGGGGTCTGTGTTGGGACCACAACTTTCCACAATATACATTAATGATCTGAGAGAAGGAACTGAAGGCACTGTTGCTAAGTTTGCAGGTGATATAAAGATCTGTAGAGAGACAGGTCATATTGAGGAAGCAAGGGGGCTGCAGAAGGGGGCTGTTTCCACTTGTAGGAAAAACTAGAACCAGATGACACAATCTCAGACTAAAGGCACGATCTTTTAAAGCAGAGATGAGGAGGAATTTCTTCAGCCAGAGGGTGGTGAATCTGTGGAACTCTTTGCCGTAGAAGGCTTTTGAGGCCAAATCACTGAGTGTCTTTAAGACAGAGATAGATAGGTTCTGGATTAATAAGGGGATCATGAGTTATGAGGAGAAGGCAGGAGAATGGGAATGAGAAAATATCAGCTATGATTGAATATTGGAGCAGACTCAATGGGCCGAGTGGCCTAATTCTGCTCCTGTGTCGTATGATCTGATGGTCGATGACCCTCAAAACAATGAAATAGTGATTATCTTTGACGGGACAACTTCCAGTCAAGTTGAACTGTGTGAATGTATCTTTCTACAAAGTGTATAAATACTGAAACCTTCCTGCTGATCTTTGAGAAGCACTGGGATAGACCAGGTGCTTTCCGCACTGGTTTAAAATAAACGACTTTTGAAGGCTGGAACAAGACTTTGAGCGTGGAGGGATTTCTGCAAATTCAACCCCGCTGATAAGATCATTCTTGTCGGTCTGGTTTTACAATAATTGCTTATGTTCCTGTAAGTGGGCGTGAACTGAATAACCTGGAACAATATTAACAAAATGATTTTGCATTTCACGGGTGCATGCAACCTACGCATTGAGTTGAAGCTACTTTCAGTGAGCAAGAGATACTTCAGTTTTATCAGTGGTTGCTAAGAAAACAATATAATTGCCGTTTTGCATCATGACACAGCATAAATCGCTACAAGTCCAAAAAATAAACCGGCTTTAATTCTGCAGCTGCTTCACTGGACTCCATAGGGATTTCATGAGAGATCTTCCCAGCTTAGGTTTGGTGGAAGTCTGCTTGGTCTCGCTATGTATAGTTCTCTGATACTGGGTGAAATTGTGATCCACCTGCGGTCCAGGGCAAGGTCAGGGCACAAAACATATCCTTGTATCATCACTATCAAGGATGTGTGTGAATGTAATCAATAGCAAAATCCAGAAATTATAATCCCCAGCCTAGGAGGATCAGCAAAATAATGTCACAAGACTTGTAAGATTAGCCCAGAACAATATCTGACTCACTGCATCACCATGCAGGGCCTTTAAGAGGAACTTGCTGAGTCATTTGTAATGTTGTCTACTCCCATCGAATTTAGGTGTAACAAGTCAAAATAAAGCAGCTTTGGAAACCTTTTTAACAATATTCTAAGATACCCAATTACGACATGGATAACTATATCAGTCAGTTGTAGACCATTATCAACCAAAAGAAAAGAAGTAAGTTGGTGTTCGGGTAACTCAAGCTGGCCGTTAATGTAATGGAACTATTGGCTCCGTATAAAAAAAACATACAAATTAGTTGTTGCCTTACATTGAAAGCAGAACATTTTTCAACACTTTCCTTTTACTCGTTTTACAATAGGGCATACATTTCTACGCCCA
This sequence comes from Scyliorhinus torazame, assembly GCF_047496885.1. Lineage (NCBI taxonomy): Eukaryota > Metazoa > Chordata > Chondrichthyes > Carcharhiniformes > Scyliorhinidae > Scyliorhinus > Scyliorhinus torazame. The sequence continues at coordinate 49,489,891 of NC_092720.1, forward strand.
GCCCCATTCACAGAAGGCGGGTTTGGCGGTGGAAGTGGATAATCTGGCGGGATGGCCAAAAATCGGTTTCACGCCATCGTGAAACTAATTACCGACCATCCTCTATGCCTTCAAGGGCTGGCCGCCTTTCCTGCAGTCCAACATCGAGAACAACATTTAATGCATTTTGATCTCATCATCTTGCCTGCCTGCCAGAAATCTCCCAACATTGACTTTACCTCCCATGTCAGCGTGACCTCAGAATAATGTGATTCACAACTGCCTTTAAAACACATGATTGCCCCTCGCAGAATATTGAAATCCACATCAGCGAGGTTCACACATATTTGTGAAGATGGTGTAGCCATCTGGGATGGCCACTTCCAACTAAGCACAGAGCAACTCGCAAAGACTGATGGGTAAAATGGACAAGCCAAGAGTCAGGCAGGTTCTGAGCCTGAAATGCATATTTGTCAGCAAAGTCCAGACGGTATCGAAACCCCGTCCCATTAGCATGTTAATCAAGCCGATTAGCAGGTGATGGCCCATCTCCCCCAACACAAAGGACTGGTACGCCAGCTACCGGGACAGTCCCAGACATTTCCACGCCACTCCCTGTCCAAGGGAAACACAAACAATGGGGTCGATGGCCGCTTGAGCCACGCCCAGTCATCCAGATCCCCGCCCACTTATTGGCTAATCAATCAGAGATCACCCAATTAGTAAGGCCCAAATCGAAGGACCGCCCAAAAGAGCACGAAAGGCCCCAAGAATAAAGGAAGAGTTCGCCATATTCTCGCTCTCTTTTTGCCTTGGTACCCCGGTCACGGCCATTGCCAACTGCAGCAACACCAGAAGCAAGTTCGAGTTCAACAGCCACTACCAAAAGGACGAGCCCAGCCGAGCAGCAGTTACCACTTCGAACCCAAGAGATCCTGAACAGCGGCCACTGTTTCCTGACCTAAACCGGGTGCCCAAAGTTAAGTACAGGTTGTCTTAGTAATAGGAGTACTTAACTAGTAGTGTTTATGTTGCATGATTGATTGTATGTAAATAAAGTACCCTTGACCTTGAACTAACTAATTGGTGTTTGGCTCTTTGATCGATAGCCGTTTGAAACTTGTGGTGGTATCATTCGATAGACAATATAGAAAGAAGGCAAATTCACTGATTGCCCTAATTGGGACAGAGCCAGAGTAAAGAGCATAATAAAAAGGAATCGGCAACAGTTATTGACGACTCCACCGGGACTCGACCCAGAAGTGACATTGTCACTCCGAGAGAACCCACAAAAGCATTTGAATCAGCAAAAGTAAAAGAAACCACAAGCGAAACCAGTATCGATCAAACCTCCAGAATACAGAAGTGTGTAATTTGCATGCGTACTAACAGAGGGATACAAGGTAACCGTGATAGATTTTGTTGCGTGAAACTTTCGGGAGTTGCGTAAACCGGAAAATAGCTTGAGCCGTACCCGTGTTTGCACCACCGCTTTATTCCCCCTTGTTCCAAATTTCCGGTGGACAGAAGAATATTTGTAGGGATGGCCATGAAGGCAATGGAACGCCATATGCATCCACAAGAGCCCAAGGTCGCAGCGACCAATAGATCAGAACAGTGCCCCATTTGGGAGGAAGAGATCAGGAGGTACCTAATGGGGAAAGGATGGCCCCTATGGTCGGAATTTTGCTCAACTGAAGAGACGGGTCCTGGCAGCATAGGACAAACTTGGTGGGACAGCCTGACCGAGATCCATAAAAAGAGTTTAGCTGAGGTTCGTAAGCCGATGGCACAATTGCGAGGCACAGTGGAGGTCGTGAAGACGCTCCGCAAGCAGCTTGAGGAGAAAGAGAAAAGTAGAGAGGGAGATTTAAGTGAATGCGAGAAGTTAAATGTGCAGCTCCGGGAGCAGTTAGCGGCGAAGGACAAGGAAATGGATGATGTCAAGAGGGCACATCAATCCTGTCTCGCCCTCCTTAGCAGCTTCCAAACCCAATGTGATAATGCCTACCAGGACACACAGCATGCTGTACTGGTAAGAGAAGAGACGGAGAATCCGGTACAGATCCTAAAGAAACAATGCGATGATTTGAAGGCAGCCCTCCGAGCACTCCACAGTTCCACCACGGAACAGAGACAGAGTTTGGTGGATCATGCCAAATGCAGGCAGAAAATTGCAAGGTTGCAATCCCTGCTATCAGTTCAAAATGAGTTTAGAGACACCTTTGGCCCACAGCTAGACCAGGAAGACGGCCCCGATTGGCAGGAACTCAGTGAAACGGCCCAACGGTACGTAAGCGAGACCGAGAATCAAAATATAGCCCCCCAGGCCCCGAAGAGAAAAGCACCCGCCCCACCGACTGCACAGGCAGCATCCAACCCAATGAACCCCATTACCACGCAGCGCAGGGTCACCACGGAAGACCAACCCGATTTTGTGTACACCACCCCATTATCGATCACCAGTTACGAGATGTCCACGAGAAGATAGAGACTTTCCACCCCACATCAGACCCACATCACTTTTTCGAGTTAGTGAAACAACAGACCCACATGCACGGTTTAGACGAGCCTGAGCAGGTTAAGCTCATAGTTATGTGCTTACACCCCTCAGTAAGTTCAGCCCTTCCCGACCCACAAAATGTAGGAGGTAGCCCCCAAGAAATGAAAATGGCCATTTTAGACGCCGTAGGATATAACAGAGGAAATCCGGTAGAAGGACTCAACCGGTGCAGGCAGAAAAAGGGAGAGCATCCAGCAGCGTTTGCTGGACGCCTTTGGATCCATTTCACTGCGGTATTCGGTGAATTAGCCCGCGCCCATTTATCAGCAGACAATACAGCCAAATGGACCCGTACGTTAGTGTCCCACGCCACAGAGGCAGGACAGAAGGCATGCGCCAATTATGACCCCTCAGACCCAGCGCACAATGAAGTGTGGGTTCTGAAATGATTGTCCAGAGCTTGGGAACAGTCGGTACAGAAAAACATGAGAGAGTAGATGCCACCATGAACCCAGTAAAGGCTCACCAAGACCCCGCATGGGTAAATGAAGGCCGAGGTACAAGCGTTAGCGCCCTACCAGATAATTCGACCGTGAATGGCACCGATTGATGGTGTTCGGGTGCCCCAACTTGGGTCTGCGATACCCTTTGGGATAAGTCCAGAAGACTGGTCGTTGCAGGCACAGTCCGGGGATACCCCGTAAAGTTCCTTTGGGACACAGGAGGGTCCCGAACCATGTTAAACTATCCATCATGTTCCAGAAAGAGATTTGGCCCACTACGGATACCATTACACTTAGTGGCTTTTCAGGTCACCTCCAGCAGGGACACATCACAGCCCCTGTGGACGTACAGCTCGGTAATATTAGGACAAAACACTCGGTTGTTTTAGTAGATTTGCCCCAGGCAGCAGAACACATTCTCGGCATCGATTTCATGAGTACGCATAACCTATCATTTGACTCAGTCAACTGATGCATATGGAAAATGGCTAGAGCAGCACGAGCCCCCTCCACGCTCACAGTAGGAGATTATGCCCATAGAATCAGCTCAGTAGGAGAGTACTGGTTTGATCCACAAACCATTACCACAGACAAAGCAGTTAGAGAGGTCTTGAAAAGACATAAGACAGCTTTTGCCCAGCACAAGCACGACTGCGGTAAAATCCCAGGTGTTGTAAACATTACAGGTCCCGATCCCAAGCCCCAGAAACAGTACGGCTTCCCCCAGCAAGCCGAGGGAGAGATAGCCAAGGTAATTCAAAGCTTATTGAATCAAGCAGTGATTCGACCCGTCGCATTGATGAATAATGCCCCGATTTGGCCAGTAAGGAAACCCGATGGATCATGGCGACTGACCATCGACTACCGAGAATTGAACAAAGTAACTCCCCTAGCAGCCCCTACCATTGCCACAAGTCCCGAGACCATGTTGAGACAGGGACTCCAGTCGAAATGTTTTTCCATATTTGATATCAGTAATTGCTTTTGGTCCATACCACTGGACAAAGCATGCCAGTATAAATTTGCATTCACTTTCCAGGGACAGCAGTACACGTGGACATGCCTTCCACAAGGCTTCCACAACTCTCCCTCCATTTTCCACAGACAATTGACAAACGGATTATCTAAATTTTCCCGCCCTGAATGCCTTGTTCAGTATGTGCACGACTTGCTCCTACGGACTGACACCAAGGAAGAGCACATCTCACTTCTTTTGGAATCATTGGAACTCCTTACAATGATTGGATGCAAAATTAACCCCAAGAAAGCCCAAATTCTTCAGGAAAAGCTCACGGATTTAGGTACAGTCATCACGCATGGGAAGCGTAAAATAGAACTCATACGGATTGATCCCATTGTAAATTTGCCCTTGCCCTAGAACGTTACAGCCCTCCGGTCATTTTTGGGACTGGTTGGCCATTGTCGGAACCATATCGACGGATTCGCCACAAAAGCAGCCCCACTTTCGGAGCTCCTAAAGAAATAGGCCCCATGGAAATGGCTTCCACAGCACACGGATGCCGTGGATGCATTGAAATGCGCCCTGAGCACAACCCCCACTTTGCAAGCCCCCGATCCCCACTCCCTGTACGCGATAGAGGTAGTGACCACAGATCGCACCCTTTCGGCCGTACTCCTGCAGGAAAGGCACGATCATCTGGGACCCGTAGCCTACGCCTCACGAGTCTTAGATCCGGTCAAACAAGGATTTTCAGCCTGCGAGAGGCACTTGTTGGCAGTTTTCTGGGCGGTACAGTACTTCTCGTAAATAACCGGACTCAGCCCAGTCACCATTTTGACCGAGCACACCCCGACACAGCTTTTATTGGACGGCAGATTAAAGGACGGCACAGTAAGCCAGATTCGAGCAGCTCAGTGGACCCTACTCCTACAGGGATGCGACATCACGGTAAAACGGACCAAAACACACACGTTTCTGGCCGATAACTTGCATTATTCAGGGACCCCACATGAGTGCGAGATCATAGCCTCCAAGCACAGCACAGGCCTCTTTGTTCCAAAGTCGGTCCCAAGAAAGATAGGTATCGGACCCCAGCCCACAGACAATGCCTTAAGAATTTATGTAGACGGATCCTCCACAGTCCTTGAGGGAAAAAGGATAACAGGCTGTGGCATTTATGTAGAGGACGCGCAGGGACGCGCTTTAGAAGAGATAGCTTTAAAATTGCCTGGCCACTTAAGTTTGCAGGCAGCAGAGTTAGCAGCCATCGCTTACATTGTCCAGCACCCCGATTCATTCCCGACTCCTGCAGACATATATTCGGACAGTTTGTACGTCTGCAACAGTCTGACAGAATTCCTACCCCTGTGGGAATCGAGAGGATTTATTTCCGTGGACGGAAAACCTCTACCCTCAGCCCCATTACTAAAGCATATCCTTCAGACAGCTAAAGGCAGAGAATACGGCATCATCAAAGTAAGAAGTCACCATCGCTCCTCCCCACCCAGTAAGCGAAGGCAGGCCCACGACATGGCCACTTTTGGCAACCTCCCGAGAGGGCCCCAGTAAACGCAGTTCAGGTCTCACAGACCAACATCCAAGACCTAGCCCAGGCACAAAAGGAAGACGAGACATTGAGGGAAATTTTAAAAGGAAACTTCCCAACTCCCTATGAAAAATTTAAGAATTCTTTGACGGTCCATGAGGTAATCGTTTTAAAATATGGAGTTCATGTAGTCCCCACCATGGACAGGAATGAGATCATTTGCAAGTTCCATGACGGGCGTGGACACCAAGGGGTTGAATCCACCCTTGCCCACCTCAGACCCCCTCTTCTGGTGGCCTGATTTGAAAACCGAAGCGTCCCACTACGTCGAGAATTGCTTAATTTGTGCTCAAAACAACCCCGAAAGGTATGCGAGAAAAGTCCAGCTCCGACACACCCACCCTGTTAATGTCCTGTGGACAAACCTCCAATTAGATTATATTGGCCACCTCCCCACCCCCTGCAAAAATGGTTACAAGTATGCGTTAGTGGTGATAGACATATTTACGAAATGTGTCGAAGCGTTCCCATTGAGAACAAACACAGCCAAGGCCACCCAAAGGTCTTAACAGAACAGATTTTTACAAGATGGGGACTCCCCCGCAGTACTGAGTCGGACCAAGGTTCCCACTTTACGGGAAGAGTCATGAAAAATGTAATGACAATATTTGGAATTAAACAAAAGTTTCACATTGCCTATCACCCGCAGTCTAGCGGCATAGTGGAGCGCATAAATCGTACGCTAAAAGCCACCCTTAGGAAAATGGTGCAGCAGCACAATACAACATGGGACACGGTGCTCCCATTCACACTGATGTTTATTAGGAACACAGTGTCGAGCTCTACAGGATATACCCTCCATACCCTCATGACCGGACGATCCATGAAGGGTACCGAATACCTATTCGGACTTGATTTGGCCAGCCCCGCAGTCACCGCCCTGACCCATGAGAAAGCAGTCCAGCACATGGTAGAGAATATTAAAGCAGCACAGCTCGCTGCAGCTATTCGACTAGGCGCTAAACGAAAGCGGAATAAGGTCTGCTTTGACAAAACAGTACACCCGACAGAGTATACAGTCGGACAGCAGGTAATGATCACCTTGTACAACCCTAGTTCGTTCCGCTCCCCTAAATTTGCAGGACCCTATTCAATCTCAGATAAGGCAAGCCCCTCGGTTTATAAAATCACGTTTCCAAATGGAAAATCAGGATGGTTCCATGTAAATCAGCTTAAGGTTTATGGAACACAGTGCAGCCACTCACACCACCTCTCATTGGCGATGGCAGACAATGAGGACCCACCCACTGACAACCCAAGTTCCCCCTCCCCCAGCAGCAGCAGCACATCCACAGACAAGACCTTGACCACGCCCCCAGGATCAAATTTCACCTTGACGCTTGATTCGGCTGCTAGTGCTAACGACAGCGATAGCACTACCGAAGCCCCTGAAAGACCCGAACAGAGATCCTACGAACCAGGCCCCAGTCACTACAGGTCCAGGGACCCCAACGACGATACACTCAGCCCCTTTGAAACAATTTATCTGCCCATTCCAGAACCTGACCCGCCACCCGACAATAGCGACATCCCCCTGACAACCTCCCTTCGGACCATGAAGCACTGGCACCGTGACAATTCCTGTCGCTTGACGAGAAATGACGAAATGGACCCCACATCGGCACACGCCGCGTTAGCATGCAAACTCCATGAATGAGTTTGGCAACCGGGAGATGGAGACAGCTATGAGTCTGATAACCATGGTAACCCCTTTGCAAATCTTTTTGAAATGGAATCTTGAGGCGTCCAGATGATGAGAGTCAGAAACAAATGGAGATTTACGGTGTCCTGTGTGGTGATGTGCATCACTGTAAATACATGTAAGCTAGACAGACACTAGAGGGAGCACCAGAAACATCACACACACACACTCCACCAATAGATAAGTTAGATAGGAGGCGACCAATGGACATTCACGATACACAAGGAGGTGACATGACCACAGGGGGGCATTACACCAACCGATACATAAAGGACACCACACACATGATCAGCCCTTTTGGCCAGTGGAGACAGTCAGTGAGGAGAGGCACAGGGTTGATTCAATATTACACCCACCACGTGGAAGACAGCAGCTGGTTAGTCAGTTTGGTAGCTACAATAGGATTAGCAGTAGTGTCAAACTCAAGTTATAAAAGTGTACAAAGTGTAAATAAATGAGTTGAAGTCATTTACACGTCTCGACCTTCCTTGACAAATGCAACACAAGGAAGCCGCTTATGTTACAAAGGAAACATAACAAAACATGGTACCACGAGTGAACTGCTTAAACCCAGATAGCCATACCTCAGCGTACAGTGAGAACCAGCAATACCCAGGCAAGATGTACGAGCTCCGGGTTCCACAGCCGCTCCAGTGCCACGGCAATCTCCGAGAAAACTGGCAGCGATTCCGGCAAACGTTTGAATTCTACCTGGTGGCAGACCTGGCCGATAATGAAAAAATAGAGTTTCTCCTCACCATCGCCGGTGCAAGAGCAGAAGAAATCTTTTAAAAATTCAAGTTCTCCAAGGGACAAAACAAGTACGACTTCCAGGCAGTCCTGGACAAATTCGGCAAATACTGTGAGGAAAACACACTCCAATCGGCAAGGAAAGGTAAGAGAAGCGCCAGTACTCACCTCGAGGGCGAAATCCCGGACCAGAGAGCGATTTGGGTCGAGGTCGTTGGCCATCTTGCTAAAGGGACTACACTAGCGCAGTTGCGCGAGAAGTGCGCAGAACCGGAAGATTCGTTTGCGCATGCGCGAGACGCAGTGCATGCGCAATCAAGAAAACGGCCATCTGTAAAGGAACATGGATCTGCGCATGCGCAATCGCTTCCTACGTGCTACGTCACGCGCATCATGACGCTAGAGGCCCCAGACCGCACCAATTTAAAGGGGAAACGTCCCAAATCCAATTTGAAGGGGAAACGTCCCAAATCAAAGAAAAAATCTTTTAAAGCTGTAAAACAACCTTCCTTCACCTGGAATGACAGCACAGTGCCTCAAATTGAACCAGGAAATGAATTTAACCTCTGAAGAACCCTGCAACAAGCAGTTACCTACGCACAAACCGATGATTCCGACTTTGAATACTTCGATACCGACCTTTACATTTTTTCTGGACCTCGCGAGCCCAATGACAGCTCCATGGTCCTAGACGACCACGACTCGGGCGAACCTTTCGTGTTGCGCATTGGCGACCCCCGCATTGAATCCGACGCAGATGCGGATTCATTTTTCGGATTTGAGGATCTTCAACCCGGCAGATATGACGTCCCAACTTATCAGTGCAGGATGATGCTGCAGCCTGAAATTAAGAGACAGAAAGCGGTACAGGCCCACAGAGAGCGGCCTGCTGCCACACAGAGCGTGGTCCATGCCCCGCTTAGGGTTCCCGACTGTACGAAAGAAGACATACAAGACTCCACACCGCAGTCCTTGCAGGAACAAGACGTGACTCCAGTGTCACAAGACTCCACAGCAAGCTCGTGGACAGACTCCACAATTGCAGAAACGCATGACTCCGATGCGCAGTCCTTGCAGGAACAAGACCATGAGGGTCTAGCAACCTCCTCTGACCAACTAGCGGCAGACGATGCAAGTCTGCCATGCTCACGTAAACAGCAAGAAGGCTACAACAGTCTACCACGCTCCACTGCACAGCAGGACGACCATGACGGTCTATCATGCTACAATGAAGGGCACAGCGCTGATGACTGCTCAAGCCCAAATGAAGACAAGCCAAAGGAATCGCCTCTTCCAAGCCCGAAGAAAAAAGGATTATGCGCTGACCTTCAGGATCATTCTAGCCGAAGAGATATTAATAATGCTGCACAGTCACAGAAGGATGCTGAGGATTTGCTAAAGAAATTGCTTGTATGTCTAACTTGCAAGGAGCAGACTGAAAATTGCCATTGCTTTAGTACGGATCAAAAAAATGGACAAGACATTGATCCTCATTTAATGGAAATAACACAACCTGAATCATATCTACAGCAGGGACAACTGTCTCCCTTCAACACAAAACCGCAAAGTCCCAACTGCAGAGACCAGCAGTTAGTCAGTAATGACTCTTCAACCCCTGATGGGAATATTAATCGCATTGAACCTCTGCACACTCCACTGATAAATGAGCAGAACATTGGAGCAAGAATCCTGAGGACACCGACATCGAGTAGCCAGATAAAGCACTTCAAACCCGCAGCAGTTTCAAGTGAACCAATTGTGCTTTCCAGTGATGGTGAAGATGCAGATAAGGTCGACCCGATTATCCATTGTACCACATTAACTCCAGAGATTAAGCATTTATGTCTGGGGAGTAGTATGTGGGCAATTGAGAACAGTAAAAGAGAGACTGTGACTGTGCCAATCCCAGCAAAATCAGAGCCAGAGACTATGAAGGCATGTACATTAGAAAAGGATGCATATGAAGTAACTGAGAAGAAAATTGAAACGGACTGTTCTTTGGAAACTAGTACAATGACGAAAGAAACATTGGATCTAACATTTGATGCCCTACATATGGGAGAAATTGAGGGAAATGAACAAGGTTCTGTAATGTCTAGGGGAAGATTTAAAATTCCAAAGAAGAAAAGCCCAAATGAAGGACAACGGCATGACAATGACAGTCCACCCACTTTGTTTGCACCACCAGATGAAAACTCTGACAATTTACCCAACCCTAGTGAACAGCAAGCAGCTACTGAGGATCTACCCACGGTATGTGAAACGAGTGACGACAGCACCCCACTTCCCATGCAAAAGGTGCAAAGTGACAGACCTCAGCTAGTGCATACAGAGGCACTCGACGATCATGGTGAGACCACTGGTGACTCCGGTGACACCACACTACTTCCACCCTCAATTGCTCGAACCTCATGCATTCTTGCATGTTCCGACTCCAGACGGGCAGCTTCAAGAAATCTCAGCTGACTCCAGTGAACCTGCTAAGACTCCGGACGGGGAGCATCAACAAAAAACAGACCAGACTCCAGATGGGGAGCAACCAAACGCCGACTCTGATTCACGTAAGCCAGACTTTACTCCAGAGGGGCAGTGTCGCAACCTCAGTGATGGCACGCTCAGGGTGACAGCAGATGCCACAACAACAGGAGATGGATCACGTGACAATCACACTGGGTCAGCAATAACAAGCAGCAGCTACAGTCCAAGAGGAATACACCAATTTTCACCACAGCCTGGCCAGACAGCATATTCCTCAGATGCAAGGTTCTAGTTTCACACCATCACCAGGTATTTATGCGAGCAGCAATTCTGTTTCCAATTCGACAAGCTTCAACGGTTCTCAGCAGGATCACCCTTCCTGCACAGCACGTGGCCAAACCAGTATGTACAGTCTCATCCGACTTCAACATCTGGCACATCCATGACCTCGAATGATACTGTTGATGGTACCTCTTCAATGTCAACGACCTATCAGCTCCAAGATGCCATCCGACAGCACCACCACAAACATAAAAAGAAAAAAGAAAAATACTCCAAATCGGACAGCGCAGTGATTCAACCACTTCTTGGTTCCTGTTGATGGCGTTCATAACCAAGAGAGACATTTGACCATGATGATTGATGGTTTATGGACTCACATGAATGATTTGGACTTACTGTTTAATCACCGTTCCCATGACTTGTATATACCTTACCTTCTCTACCTGTTCTTTGTTCAGTTTTTCTTAAAGTGTACAGAAAATATGAACATATAAAAAAGGGAGGATGTGGTGATGTGCATCACTGTAAATACATGTAAGATAGACAGACACTAGAGGGAGCACCAGAAACATCACACACACACTCAACCAATAGATAAGTTAGATAGGAGGCGACCAATGGACATTCACGATACACAAGGAGATGACACGACCACAGGGGGGCATTACACCAACCCATACATAAAGGACACCACAGACATGATCAGCCCTTTTGGCCAGTGGAGACAGTCAGTGAGGAGAGGCACAGGGTTGATTCAATATTACACCCACCACGTGGAAGACAGCAGCTGGTTAGTCAGTTAGGTAGCTACAATAGGATTAGCAGTAGTGTCAAAAGTGTACATAGTGTAAATAAATGAGTTGAAATTATTTACACGTCTCGACCTTCCTTGACAAATGCAACACAAGGAAGTCGCTTATGTTACAAAGCAAACATAACAAAACATCCTGTACTCTGTTGGAGCCTGCCCGTTTTTTTTCTTTTGTTTGTTATTTTAAAATGTTGAATGTTTGTTTATTTGTGCGACTACTCGTGTCGATCTCACTGAATTTCTTAATACAGTTTCTTCTTTCAGTCTCACACCAAAGTTCTTGATGCAGCCATAATTACTTGTCTGACGCCACATGTCAGTTAGTGAAACAAGTTTTTCGGCAACAACAATATTGTTACAAATTCGTTCCGCTCTTGGAAGGTCACTCAGGCAGTGGAGTAACGGCACTGATCCCCGCCCTTCCTGGAGACCCCCTATACATTTGGTCAGCCAAGCTCAGGTAGTGGAACAACGGCACTGATTACCGCCCTACCTGGGGATCCCACCCATTCTTGCCCTGCCGCGGATCATACGCACCACCCCATTCGACTACTTGGTTTTGAAACTCTTTTTCTGTTTTTTTCGAGTCCTGTGGTTTAAAGAATGCCCTTTGCCATTACTTTTGTCCTTCCCGGCAACCCTTCGGTTGCTATTCCCCCACATACTATTTACATGCAAGAAACACTTGGTTGGAAAAACAAGTTTGCAGAGGATGGAGAAATTGTCCGCCCACTCAGCTCATCGAGCACAGGCTGCGAGAGTGCTCCCGCTGTGTCACAGTATTTTTTGGGGATGTCTTGTCTCCGCAAATGGTTGTTTTTTTTTAAAAAATGAGCGAGTCACATTGGGTGACGATTATAATGGGAGAATTGATGTTAAGGAGACACAGACAGAAATATGAGATGTTAAATACACGATGATAACTATGACACTATACTTGTCCCCTTAGAGAGATACAAAGACACTCGACGGTGAAGGAAAACCAAAACAAGATGAAGACGACCGTGATAATTGGCATCAAGATCATCGCTGGAACAGTACAGTTGCACGCGTTACCTACCTCCACCTCCCTCACCACACAGGCCCCGAACACGACCACCCAACACAACACCCCCAGCCCGGACACTACACTCCACATAGACCCAGCCACCAATACCCCCACATGGTGTGAGAAACTCATCAAGTGGTATTCACTGTCCTACACAGTGGAGGCCTTACTAGTAATAACCATATTGTGCAGCGTCATTCAGACAATTAGATTGCGGAAATGGAGACGGAGAGCCTCCCGCCCCCCGGTATATACATTCAGAGCCCCTTTCCTCGGACTCCAGCAAACCCCACACTCTTTCTGAACCTTTTCTTTAATAAATTCCGCGGTTGTTGTTGTTTTGTGAATAAGTTTATTTTTCCGTATATGTAAGTGTCAGTGATAGGAAGAAATGTGTTGCTGATATCGGATATTTTTTGTATTGTAACATAAGTTTTTGGATTGTAAATAGCGGCATGAGTGTAGTCTAGTTAGAGGCAGTTAGAGGTTCCCCTTTTACGGAATGTTAAGTGGCCCCCGAGAGATCCTTAGACATGTGTTGTTTCGGGAAAAAAGGTAAATGTTTTTGAACCCATAGGACAGAGTAGGATAGAACCTGTCCTTGGTTGACGGTACCCGGCATTTCAGAGAACAAAGAAGACCCAGTATTGTGATCCTTCACGCTTCACGTTGAGGATCAAGAGGATGGAGTGTAGCCATCTGGGATGGCCAATTCCAACGAAGCACAGAGCAACTCGCAAAGACTAATGGGTAAAATGGACAAGCCAAGAGTCAGGCAGGTTCTGAGCCTGAAATGCATATTTGTCAGCTAAGTCCAGACGGTATCGAAACCCCATCCCATTAGCATGTTAATCAGGCCGATTAGCAGGTGATGGCCCATCTCCCTCAACACAAAGGACTGGTACTCCAGTTACAGGGACAGTCCCAGACATTTCAGCGCCACTCCCTGTCCAAGGGAAACACAAACAACGGGGTCGATGACCGCTTGAGCCACGCCCAGTCATCCAGATCCCCGCCCACTTATTGGCTAAGGAATCAAACGGAGTGATCAGGGATCACCCAATTAGCAAGGCCCAAATCGAAGGACCGCCCAAAAGAGCGCGAAAGCCCCCAAGAATAAAGGAAGAGTTCGCCATATTCTCGCTCTCTTTTTGCCTTGGTACCCCGGTCACGGCCATTGCCAACTGCAGCAACACCAGAAGCAAGTCTGAGTTCAACGCCCACTACCAGAATGACGAGCCCAGCCGAGCAGCAGTTACCACTTCGAACCCAAGAGATCCTGAACAGCGGCCATTGTTTCCTGACCTAAACCGGGTGCCCGAAGTTAAGTACAGGTTGTCTTAGTAATAGGAGTACTTAACTAGTAGTGTTTAAGTTGCATGATTGATTGTATGTAAATAAAGTACCCTTGACCTTGAACTAACTAACTGGTGTTTGGCTCTTTGATCGATAGCCGGTTGAAACTTGTGGTGGTATCATTTGATACCTGGCGACTCTAAGCATTCGAATATAGACAATATAGAAAGAAGGCAAATTCACTGATTGCCCTAATTGGGACAGAGCCAGAGTAAAGAGCATAATAAAAAGGAATCGGCAACAATGGGAAACAGTCAAGGGGATCCCGCCGGGGCGCCAAAGTAAGTATAACCCCCGGTGGGGGATAACATGCCCAGGCAGTATCCTGGCACTGCCCCATGTCACAGATTGGCACTGCCAAGTTGGCACAGGTTGGCACTGCTAACCTACCAGTGCCAACCTGTACAAGGGCAATCTGTGCTGGGGGCAGTGTCAAGGGTGGGCCCTCTGGGTAGCCATGTGAGAGGAGTTCCCATTATGTGTGTTGGGGAGGGCTGAGGGAAGAGTGTCCCCCAGGGTGCGATGGTTGGGAGGGGTTGCCCTAGTGCATGCAGGGAGAGGGGAGCACTCTATTGCCTGTGAAGTGGAGGGTTTTGTGGGTGGGGGGGGTCCCGATGCTTGTGAGGGGGGGGGTGGGGCCAGATGCTTGTGCGGAGATCTTCCATGTTTTTGGTTTATGGTGGCCGGGGGGGGGGGGGGGGGGGGGGTGCAGTGAGGCATTTACATTCTGTGCTGATATGGGCTCCTTTTAACGGTGGTGACCCGATCTCTGTGGAGACGGCCTTGCCTGCTCGACAAAGCCCCCACCAGCCAGACTGATGGCTTAAGCCCTGCCCATTCATGTTTCTTTCGGTGCTTGAAAATCTGGACTCAAAACTTGGCTCTGCAACTGGAGAGCTACACTGGTTTTCAGTTAGAGCATGACACTCTGAAAACATAAGGGAAAATTCCACCCAAAGTTCCATCTTCCCATTAAGGAAACCCTCCATCATGCTGAATGGCATTACCACTGAGCTAAATGGGCTAGACTTAAAACAGATCTAGCAACTCAAGTCTGGGCATGAGGCACTGTGGGCCAGCAGCAGAATTGTACTTAATGACTATCTGTAATCTAACGGTCCAGATATTCCCCCACTCTCCCATTACCATCGAGCCAAGGGATCAACCAAGAGGGCATGTGATCGACAGATCAAAGTGATTCCACAACCAATGGATCATATCTAAGTTCTGCAGTCCTACCATATTCAGTCATGAATGGTGGTAGACAATGAAACAATTGACTGGAGAAGGAGGTCCACAAATATTCCCATGATGGAGGAACCCAGCAGAGCAGTGAAAAGATAATGCTGAAGCATTAGCAACAAAGGGCCATTCGGCCCTTTGAACCTGTTCCACTAATTAACAAGATCATGGCTGATCTAATACTCACTAAGTCCACTTTCCTGCCTTCACTCTGTAACTCTTGATTCCCCTGCTGATTAAAAACCTCAATCTTAGCCATGAAAATATTCACAGACTCGGCCTCCACAGCTTCCTGAAATAAAGAATTCTAAAGATTCACCACTTTTTGAGGGAAGAAATTCTTCCTCAAATCCGACTTAAATGGGCATCCCCTTATTCTGCAACTATGTTCTCTTGTCTTACACTTTCTCATGAGTGGAAACATCCTCCCAACATTTACCCTGTCTAACCCCTTAAGAAGGTTTCAAACATTTTGGGTGGGATTCTCTGCCCCCAGGACCCCCAGAATGAGTTCCCCGATGGTACGGAGAATCGGGTGTCGGGGCATAATAAGGATCGGCGCCGGGTGCTGGCCCACATGCCATGCTCCGACTCTTTGGTAGCGGCGTGAAAGGGTTCCACACTGCACGCCAGCGGGCACATGGAAATAAATGTGAATGGGTCATAATGACGCACTTCCATCTATTTAGTGGGCTTGGGGCCCTATGCTCTGTCCTCTCGTGATTTTCTGGCCCCTGTGGCCGAGAATCATGTGGGCAAGGTTCACTTGTGGACTTGTGAACATGACGTACCGGACCTTGCGGTGGCTCACCGCGAGGTCAATCGCGAGGTCCATAATGGTAGAAACCACCCGAGCCCATCCCCACCCGAAAACCAAATCAGCCAAAACGTGCCAACCCCCCACACCGCACAGCAGCTCCCAACCCCCAGATTGCCTGGGAGCCGACCTCACCTCCAAGTATGGGGGTGACCCGATCCCTTTGCCCCGGGACCCATGTAATAGGGAGACCCCCCCCCGGAACACCCATAATGGCGAGACCCCCACAAGAGCCCCTTTGATAGGGAGACCCACCACAGGGACCCCTGTGATAGGGAGACAACCCATAGGGACCCCCTGACTACAGGGCCAATCCAGGCACCCCCTGACTAAAGGGACCCCCAGGGACCATACCAGGGACCCCCGACAAAGGGGACCCCCTGGCTAATTGGACCCCCAGGGACTCTATGACTAAGGGAACCCCCAACAGGCCCCCCAAACATTGGAGTTTCACCACTTAGGCCACTGAAGTGTGAAGGGATATGAATGGATCAAAGCTGCAGATGTTTTTACGAGCAGTCAATCACAAACCACTACTTGAAAGCCATGGGCCGAATTCTCCGACCCGGCGCCGAGTCGGAGAATCCCCGGGGGGACGCGAGTTTCGCACCCTGCTGCCCCGACACCGACTTCCCCATTCTCCGGCGCCGATTCTCGGGCACCCACGGAATTGCCGCCGCGCCGGTCGGGGGCCGCTGACAGCGCCCCCCCACCGGCGAACCTCCGGGCCCCGATGGGCCGAGTGACCGACGAGTTTGGCCGTGTCCCGCCGGCGTGGGTTACTCAGGTTCCACACGGCGGTAACTGGAAGGTGAGCCTGCGGGGGCCGTCCTGGAGGAGGGGCGGGGGGATCCGACCGCAAGGGGGGGCCCCCAGGGTGGCCTGGCCCGCGGCGGGCGAGCTGGTTCTGTGGATCATATTTTACTCCACGCCAGGCCCCTGTAGGGCTCCGCCATATTGTCCGGGGGCTGGCGCGGAGAAGGGAACCCCCATGCATGCGTGGAAACACGCCGGCCGTAGCGCACTCGTGCAGAAATACACCGGCCGTTCCGCACATGTGTGAACTCGCGCCGGCCGTTCCGTGCCGGCTGGAGCTGCCGGGACCGCTCCGGCACCAACCTAGCCTCCGAGGAAGGGGAGAACTCCACACTTTTGGGGACCATTGACGCCGGAGTGGTTGGCACTGCTTTTCACGCTGGTGTGGGGACATAGCCCCGTTATTAGAGAATCCCGCCCAAGAATGGATTGTAGACAATGGATCCGTCGGAACCAGATGCAAGCACAGCTGCCCTCCTTCGAGGAATGGACACCTGGATCTGCAAGGAAAGTATTACAGCTATACTGCCTCCCACAGTCCTGCCTGGACTGCTCTATAACTTCCAGAAAGGGGTCTCCTTTCTGGGGGGTGGCGGGGGGGGGGGGTGGACTGGGGGGTGTTCTGGGGTGCGGTTCCCTTAGGCAGGGAGTCCCTGGGATGATATCTTTTGTCAGGGGTTGCATCTGGTGGGGTCTCCTTATCACAGGGGACTCTGCAGGGGGGTCCCTATATCGGGGTCCCTGTGGGGGGTCACCCTATCACAGGGGTCCTAGGGGAGGCGGGTCAGTTCAGTTGGGTCACTCCCGTACTTGGGGGTAGGGTCACCCAGGGAATCTGGGGGTGAGGTGCTGCTGCTGTGCAGTTGGGGGGTGGGTGGTGATCTGCGGTGCTGGTGAGGGTTTGGGTGTGATTTGCAGTGCGGGGGGGGTGGTCGTTTCCGATTTGTGGTGTATGTGGGGTGGGGGGGCTGCTGGCCGTGCGACTTCGCTATTGGGCCTCTCGATTAACATGGCATAATTTTGCATGGTGTGGATCACTGAATTGGATCCCAATTTATGACTGCCAGGGGATCGTAAAACTAGTGCAATTCAACTCCGGCACGTGAACATAGTCTCTCCTTTTCGGAACTCTTATTTTCTGCCCACTCACTTAACTTGTCAATATCTCTCTGCAAACTATTTATATGTTCTTTAGAACCTGCCTTCTTTCATACCTTTGCATAATCCGCAAATTTGACCACGTTACATTCTCCCTTCCTCCAAATCATTAACATATATTATGAAGGGTTGTCGTCCCAGCACTGATCCCTGTGGCATTCCACAGATTACTGCCCTCCAAACTGAGAAGGACCTGCTAATTGCTACTCGCTGCTTCTTGTTAGTTAGGATACTGCAAAGACTATGGGCCCTAAGAATATTCTGGCAATAGTACTGAAGACTTGTGCTCCAGAACTTGCCACACACTTAGCCAAGCTGCTCCAGGACAGCTGCAACACTGCCATCTACCCAGCAATGAGAAAAATTGCCCAGGTTGTAAAGTGGCACTTGCTTAGCAATAACCTGCTGATTGATGCTGATTGTTTGGGTTATTCCAGGGTCACTCATCTCCTGACCTCATTACAGCTTTGTTTCAAACATTAACAAAAGAGCTGAATTCCCGAGGTAAGGTAAGAATAACTGCCCTTGGCATCAAGGCTGCATTTGATCGAGTGTGGCATCATGAAGCAGTCCATGTCCAAATGCAGCAAGACCTGGACAATATCCAAGCTTGGGCTGACAAGTGGCAAGTAAGATTTGCGCCACACAAGTGCCATGAAATGATCATCTCCAACAAGAGAGAATCTAACCAACACCTCTTGAATTTCAATGGCATTAACATCGCTGAATCCCCGCTATTAACATCCTGGGAGTTCTCATTGCTCAGAAACTGAACTGGACTCGCCATATTAATACTGTGGCTACGAAGAGGTCACATGATGTGAGCACAGGAGCAGCTGTGTCTTTACAATCTGCGGCTTTGCTCATCTTTTAATGTGAATTATTGTCCTTGTACGCATTTCTTTTTTGTCTTTGTGGTGAATGTATAATTACTTATAATTCACCAGTGCACTGTGTTATGTTATTAACCCTGTGGGCTCTACCTATGGGCCATTGTGTGGCTTCACCCACAGGGGATATGGTGGGGCATGTACGGGCACCGCCCATGGCTCTACCCCCTTTACAGGAAGTATAAGAGCTTCTGACCTGCGGGGCCGCCTTCAGTGTTGTACCGGTCACAGGCAGGCTCAGTTCTAAGCTGATTAAAACCGCGGTTTACTTCTCCACGTGCCTTCGAGTGAATTGATGGTCGCATCAGTCTTTTCTTGGTTTACATGGTTTATACTATGTTCCAAGAATTGTTGGTAAGCTTTTCTGCATGATGGAGCCAAATTAGAATATTTAAATCCTTGCTTGTTCGTGGTGGCTAGAGGGTGTTGGAGTGGGGCCCTGTCTTTAGTGGCACAGTTGCTTTGGAGCGGGCTCTCAGTCTGACAGTCTGGTGTGCACCAACAAATGATGGCTGCCAATGAAGATGCTGTTCTGGCTGAAAATTTCAGCTCTGAGATCAAGTTTGCGGGCCCCAATTCCAAGAGTTATGGAGTGTTTTTATGGAGATAATGGAGGCACACGGGGAGGTTCTTGCATTGGAGAAATTTGATGGAGCATATCTAATTCTGTCCTTGAGGCCTGGGTTGTTGGACTGCCTGGCTTCTGGTGGGACGGCATGGTGGAAGTAATGGGTGCCTTGTGCTTCAATTGTTGGATATCCTGAAGAGTGTTTACTGATCCTAATCCTGCCTCATCCTTGATCGCGGCTTTCTTTGTGCACCAGTGAAGAAGTCTTTAACCTGACAACTACCTTGCATTTCTGCATCTCAATTATTATCCTGGACTTTGCTCCTCATTGATCGTGTTGTTGTCTGCTTGATGTTGCCATTTGTTTCCGTTTATAGGGAAGTAAATAATGTTGGTGTGATTGGCTGTACCATTGTGTATCCTGATTTAAGAGGTTTATATCATGTTAAGCCGAATGTTGAATGTGCACAATCATTATCCTAAATTAGAAGGAAGATGAGCGGAGCTGAAGCGGAGGGTGGGGTAGAGGGTTGGAGTTGGTACAGTTAGTTTGTCCCCGCCGTGATCGAGGAAGGCCCTCCCAGTTAGAGCTCACCAATTTCAGGTTTTATTCTTACTTCTTTCTTTTCATTTGGATCAGAGCATCTGTGTTTTTTCTCTTAAGCAGCCCTACCTTTTCCCTGAGTGGTCTTGCTTGTCGGGGCAGGTTCCCTGGTGCTGGGGGAGATGGGCTGGCCCTCCATTCAAGAAAGTTGCCCCCTTTTGGGGGGTGCTGTGATGACCCCCTCTTCTCTGTTACGGGGTTCCCCCCTTTCCAGCTGGGATCTGATCCTTAACCTTGGGCCTTCTGCATTGTGGGTAATCAGTGCAGTTCACCCTTAGCTCTGAGGTTCTCCAATTTTTTATTCCTGTTATTTTCCTTTGAAGCTCTGGGTATGATGTAACTCTGTTTTGTTGACTTCATCCTGATTTGCTGCGGACGGAGGGAACACTTTAGGAATATTGGCCCTGACTCATCCAGTTTTATTTGTTCCTGTTTTCAGTGATTTCTGTTATGTTCTGTCCCTGTTTTGCATTGATACCTGTGGCCTTTTTCTCTTTTTTCTTTTGTTTCGATGCAATAATTGTTAAAACTTCAATAAAAATACATTTTAAAAAATACTGTGGCTACAAGAGCAGGTCAAAGGCTGGGAGTTCCTTGGCGAGTAACTCACCTAATTCAAATCGTATCCATCGTGTACAAAGTACAAGTCAGGAGTGTAATGGAATACTTCCTACTTGCCTGGGTGAGTGCAGCTCTAACAACACTCAAGAAGTTGGACACCATTCAGGACAAAGTAGCCCGTTTGATTGGCATCCCTTCCACAAACATTCACTCCCTCCAACATTGATGCACAGTGGTATCTACAAACCCATGATCACTACAATCTAGAAGGACAAGGGCAGCCGATACCTGGGAACATCATCACCTGGAGGTTCCCCTCCAAGTCACTTACCATGCTGACCTGGAAACCTATCACATTCCTTCACAGTTGCTGGGTTAACATTTTCAAACTCCCTCCCCAACAACTCTGTGGGTGCACCTACACTTCAGGAACTGCAGCAGTTCAAGAAGGCAACTCACCACCATATTCTCAAGGTCAATTAGGGATGAGTGAAAATGCTGGCCTAGCCAGAACTAGCCAGAGATGCCCAAATCCCATAAATACATTTTTAAAATTCTCCAGCATGTGTTGAGGGACTTTGAGACAGAGCCACACATGTAATCATGAGAGGCATTGAGGAGACTAATTATAACCCATACATCTCGCTCTTTTATCCTGCAGGAAAAGTACATCAGGATTATGGAGCCTGGTGACCTAGCTCTAAGCCTCTTGGCTTACAGGGAGCAGAGACAAAGGAGAAGAGAGCGAGTGTATGCACAGCGCTGAAGAGCCTCAGCGAGTCATAGCTAGAGCCAAGATCTACAGACAGCGCTTGTCATTCCTGCAGATGACTGAGTACCAGTGACAGGAAAGACAGCACAGACTCAACGGAACTACTTGGCAACAAACTGAAAGCTTTGGTGCCATGGGGACTTGGAGGGCATCCACTGCCACAGCACTCAATGTTTACTTCCAGGACTCCACAGGGGTGACCTCTGCAGGATCTCACAAGCCTTCAATCACAAATGCACCTAGGAGGTCACAGTGACATCTTTGGGAAGGCACATAACTCTCTGCATTTCAACCAGGAACAGGCAAGCCAGGAAACGAGAACGCCGGGGTTTGTTCAGATCTCTAATTTTCCACAGGTAAAGGGTATCATCAACTGCACTACAAAGGCACTCAGGTCTCTGTGGCAACAAGCAGAAGAGTGTGTAAACCACAAAGACTTCCACTCGCTGAATGCTTATGTGGTCAATGAATGCTGAATGTGGCCTGCAACCACATCAAATCCATCCTCAAGGTGTGTGTTCTATTCCCAGGGAGTGTCCACAACTCCTACATTCTCAGCTGCTATCAGAGGCTTGACATCTTTAGGGTCCTCAGAGGCTGAAGGGTTGACTCCTCAGGAGCAAGGGCTATCCGAGATGACGTAGCTGATGACTCCTATGCGGAGGCCACAGAGTGAGCAGAGAGAAGAACAATGAGTCTCATTCTGAAACTCGCAGTTTGGTGGGGCAAACTAATGAGGTGCTGAAAATGAGGTTCCGGTGCCTGGAGCGGTTTGGTGGAGCCCTGCAATACGGTCCACAGAGGGTGTCGCCTGTTGTGCGCTACGCAAACAGGCACTGCAATGGAGGGAGGAGCTGCCAGAGGAGAAGATGGAAGAACTGCACATCATGCATGCAAGAGGAGGTCCTCGAAGGTGAGATAATGGCTCGAAGGTGAGATGATGGCGATGAGGCCATTGCGGTGTCCAGACAAGGCAGACACACTGGGGAGGCCCTCAGAACTGCTAGGTTTGAGGAGGAGGATGACGACCTGCAGTGAGAACACACCATCGATCCTCACATTACATCTGTGAACTTTTGTCTCATGTCTAGCTGATGCCAGTGCACATACCCTCTGTGATAAAGACCTCTGTCATGAAGATGCATCGATGTCCTTAGTCCCTACATGCCAGGAGGATGACGGTGATGTGCAACGGACACACTCCATTAACTCTCACAGTTTATGTGAATGTCTGACTCCTGTCTGACTGATGGAAGCTCACTTCTCTCAATGAACAGGGTCATATCATGGAGATACAACATTAAAACTAACTTCTGATCCAATGGTGCATTCTCTGTGAGCTGAATGCTTCAGAATCACAGTGCCACTGGAGACAGACGCTGATGAGATGGTTAGGGGCTAACTGCACCTCAAAGTGCTAAGAGCACACAGGGAGAATGACCAAATTCATCTCCTCAACCCCTCTCATGTTGACACTCTTGGAGGCCAACTATGGTTTCAGCAGTGACGTTCGGCCCATCATTAGTGCAGGACATATGTCCTGGATCAAGGCCCCTACGGCAGCCATCATCCTGCCAATCTTGACCTTGGTATATTGACATGAAAACGCAATCACCTTGGACTGAAGGCAGTCCACAAAAAGGTTAGGTGGGGTTACGGGGATAGGGTGGAGGCTTGGGATTAACTGGGGTGCTCTTTCCAAGGGCTGGTGCGGACTCGATGGGCCGACTGGCCTCCTCTGCACTGTAAATTCTATGATTCTATATTAGTACATGGCCACCACGGAACAGTGGACTCCCATTTGATTTGCCAGAGGGATGATCTGGTGCAGGATCCTCACTTGGGTACTTGGCACTGACGGTTGACTTACCCTGGCAATACAGATAAGATCATTCATCCTCTTTCTACCCTTGGTGACTGCCCTATTGGTGCAACATTGACACTGACAACTGCTGCCACCACCTCCCCTGCCAAATTTGGTATGTTTCTGCCCCTCTTGCAGCCTGTTCAGGGGTAGAGGACATCACAATGGGCCTCCACAGTGTCCATAAAGGCATTCCAGGAGCTGCACCCTTCTTGGCTTTCAGGGCTATGTTTTCACTGGAGAATTCCTGGACTGGAAGCATCGAGAACTGTGCGTGTAACTGCAGTTTACATTTGGCGCCCCGAGTGAGGAAGCGCGGTGGGCAAATCAGAGGCCGTTCACCAGCGAGACCGCGTGTTTCTCATGCCTGCAGAACGAATGAAGCGGGGAGCAGATGGTAAGGTGCGGAAGCCCGCCATTATGACTGGCTGGGAAAAGGCTGAATTTCACTGCAGCTACTGCACTTAGTGCAATTGAGGGAAAATGCTGCCCTAAATGTTCTTGCCAGCATGGTCACCCCAAGAAAGGATTTCTCACTCTGTTTATCTGCTCCAGATGCATAAGTTACAGGAAGCAACACAGAGCCTTCTAATAGTAAACAGCAGGTGCTGTGACCACGATTGACCTGGGAACCTGTTCAATCCACAGAAGCCAACAAAGGTTTTTTTTGTCAGCAGACGATTAACAGTCAGCATTTTGCTTGGGATAAATTCAAATACGATGGTGACATTACCTTACCTCATTGATCATTGTATTAAAGGAACCAGTGATATTAAATTCAAATCCTGCAAACAAAAACATGTCAGTATGTAAATTTAAACATTTTGAACAATGCCATGCCTGCGCCTTGCAGGCATCAACTTATCTTTCCGTATTATTAATTTAAAAATGTACTTACTTCCTTCTATTGATATATTCTATACCAATGCTTCTCAAAATATTTTCCAATATGACCCCATTTTATCTATTGTAAACTAACATGACCCTAGACACCAACAAATACAAAATAATAAAGCAGCCTACTCAGTCAGTGGTACGTATTGTAAACCAATACATCTCTGTGCAGTGTGTCCATAATTACAGGTGACAATATCAGAGGCAGATGCGTGATTTCCCCCCTTCCACTTTAGACTGTGAGCAAGCACACTAACCACTGGCGATGTGGTTAAGTAACCTATGGTGTGGCAACATTTTCATCCTGTGGGCGCGAATCTCCGGAACGATTTTGAAGTGTGGCAGTGAGCGGGAACTGCCGTGAGCTTCCCGCTGCTCGGCCTGGCGAGCCTGGCAGCACAATGCAAAGTTAATTGGTACACTTAACGAGGTCCCACGGGCTTCATGCCGCAAATGATGGCTCGCCAGCCAATTTGCCGGGACCACACTCGCCAGCCCTCCCGCTAACAAGGTTGAGCAGCACTTAAACAGCACTTGCATAGCCGACCCCACTCAGTTCACAGCCATGGCGCTGAGACCCCTGTCATAATATACACCAGTATATCATGGTGCAGATACACACACATTGATGGACACACAGTGGGACCAATCAACACACACACCACCGCAAC
This sequence comes from Scyliorhinus torazame, assembly GCF_047496885.1. Classification (NCBI taxonomy): domain Eukaryota; kingdom Metazoa; phylum Chordata; class Chondrichthyes; order Carcharhiniformes; family Scyliorhinidae; genus Scyliorhinus; species Scyliorhinus torazame. The sequence continues at coordinate 49,514,727 of NC_092720.1, forward strand.
CAATCACCAGTTAGAGCACACTCACTATAAAGACAGGGGGCATCAGAGTTCCCGCTCATTCGGGATGCAGCCCCCTACAAGGACAGAGCTTACAGCTTACAGCACAGATCTTCACCATGTGCTGAGTGCATAGACTGGTTCGGACAGGCACAGGTCTTTAGTTCAATCTAATATCGTGTTAACCCACAGTGAAAGTATGTTCCACAATTTCTAGCTTAATAAAATAGTGTTGCACTATTTTAAGTGTTGGTGGCCTGTATGTGTTCCACGGATCCAGAGCACCCAACACATCATGATACCAGGAGTTGAGGGAAGTTAGAACTTCTTAGACCTACCTGCAAGAGATCTGCCTTCCACCAGCATACAGTCATCCTGCAAAATGGACAGCGTCTGCCCGCCACTGCCGCTCCTCATCTCCGGTAACCCAGGGGCCAACTGAAAGATATTAAAACAACGCTTCCAGCTTTACCTGGAAGCCACAGACCGGGAAGATGCCTCGGACACCAGGAAGATCGCTTTCTTCCTATCCACGGCCGCGGAACATGCCATCCACATTTTCAATTCTCTCACCTTTGCTGATGATGAAGATAAATCAAAATTCAAGACGGTCCTCTTCAAGTTTGACACTCACTGCAACATAGAGGTGAATGAAAGTTTCGAGCGCTATGTATTCCAACAGCGTTTGCAGGGTAAGGATGAACCTTTCCAGTCCTTTCTCACCCACCTCCGCATCCTTGCGCAGTCCTGTAATTACGAGCTCACTCCGACTCCATGATACGCGACCAGATCGTTTTTGGTGTTCAGTCGGACCCCCTACGCCAGCAGCTCCTCAAGGTAAAGCAGCTCACCCTAGCAACCGCCATCGAGATCTGCGTGCTACACGAACATGCCACTAGTCAGTATTCCCACATCCAAGTGGCTGAAACGGTGAGGCAGGGTCCCCACGAGGCAGAACGGATCCAAGCAATCGAGCAACTCCAGGACCTCAGCCTGGATGAGGGCGGCCATTTTGAGCGCTTTTCACGGACTCCCGATCTTATGTGCACCGAACGAGGGGACGCCGACGTCGACAAACGTACTGCGCAGGCACGCACCACGTACGGCCACACCGCGCATGCACGGTGGCGCAGCGAACGTACTGACGCTACAATGTGCGGCAACTGTGGCCCCGCCCACTTAAAGTGGCAGTGCCCTGCCAAATCCCAACAATGCCTGAGATGTGGCAAACTTCGCCACTATGCTGCTTTATGCAGATCTGCTCGGCCTGCCATTTCATATCGCTCCGGCCAGCCTCACAGGAATGTCCGGGCCATTCAACATGTGCCCCCCCCCAATCTTCCCTTCACAGCCCCTCCAACCCTTCCTTCACCACCACTCTCTCCTCCCCCCTCCCAATCACTGTGAACCTGCATGTGCGGCTAACGATGGCCTCTCTGTGTCTCCACAGGGGAAGCTCTCTCACAATCGCCAGGAGGGGGCCCAGGTTAGCGGAGGGGTGCCGGACATAAGAATTCTCAGGACCGCCGAGGAACGGGCTCTGGAGGTGACGGGGGTTGCCGAGGGCAGAGCGTTCACCAATGCGGAGAGCGGCACATGCTGCAGAGGTGAGGATCCACTGGGCCCCACCCTGAGGACCTGTCACACGTGAGTTTTTAATACAGACTGACCCATCCTTCCTACTGACCACATGTCAATTATCTCGCAGGACCTCCATCCAACGGCGCCGGCCCATCCGGGGTGGCCCCCTCCCCTGCCTCCTATGAGACCACCTCGGAGGAGAGCTCCCAGGATGCCACAATCGACGTGTCACGGCTTTCACCCCCACCCTTCACCAACGCAGAGGCACACGCCTCGGTGGACGCTGTTAGTGGTCTGGCCTCTGGGGCACAATCTGGTGAGAACTACACAGTCGCTGATGCACATCAGGTGGAGGCAGGAATGCCCAGGCGAGACAGCAGTCAGAGGTCTGCTGGAGACTAGGATCCCAGCTGGGTCCCAGTTAGATGCTGAGCATATGGACCAGGCTATTGCGGAGCTGATGGAGCTGATATTAGGGAGCAGCCGGGACATTTCGAGGGAGATGTCAGCGATGCTCCATCAGCTCCGCGTTGATGGAGGAATTGGAGGAATGCCAGCGGTTATGGGTGCAGGAGATATCGCCGGCAATGCATGGCATCAACACTGCTAGGTTGGCGACCGCAGTCGAGAGCCTGACGCACGACTTCGGCACCATTAGTGAAGGTGCCCAAGGTGTGGCTCAGGCGGTAACGGCCATGGCTGAGGGCCATGGCAGAATGTCCGTCTTGCTGGGGGACGTGACCCCAACACGAGGCTGACCAAGATGATGTGCTGTGTGACATGTTCCGCTCTCGGATGGGAATGGCCGATGCGCAATGGAGCTTGCCCAGTCGCAGGTGGGCCTTGCGGAGGCGCTGCAGAGAGTGGCGCTGCAGAGAGTGCAGAGGAGCATCGCTGTGGGCGTCAACACCATGGTGCAGACATTGGGAAGCCGCCAGGGCTGGTAGAGTCAGATGACGCAGGGGCTGCCGCAGCTGGATTCTGCTGCCCCTCTGACCCAACATGAACCCCAGGATCCTGTGGGCATGACCGGGAGGAGGGGGCACTGGGTGCCAACCCGGACCTGTCCCATGGAGTGGGGTTGGTGGGCAACAGCTTCCCAATGTTCCACCCCTCTGATGAGGCCTCGTCTCTCAGTCAGCACACAGGGTGGCACGGCTGTGCCTGTTGCCAATAAGTGAACCGGGGCCCACCGGCCCCAGAACCCTCAGAGGCCACTCGCCAGGGGAATCAAAGGCCATGGGACATGGTAAGCAGCTGGCTGCCTCTACCGCTGATGTGCATCCTGGGGACACAGTTAGACGTAGCATAAGAGCAAGGAAGGCGAAGCCCATTGAGGATCACTGAGAGGGCATTTTGGGGGAGGTATGTGGTGGGGGTGGGGTGAGTGGCTGGAGGGGAGAATATGGCGGCACCATCAGGAGAATGGGGCATTGTTTGACACCTGTGAAACGTTAAGAACCTTCACGACAATCAGTATGACATCTTTGTCACTTTCTTATGCTCAATGGCAGCTCGGGTGGCTACATGGGCCTTGTTGTATCAGGTCTCTGCTTCAGTCTCCAGCCTCCGTACTGGTGTCATTGGCCACCTCAACGGTTATCCCTTACACGCCAGGAGCCAGATGGCCATCCCGGGGTGGTCCTCAAAGAGTCCGGAATGTCTGACTGCCCCAGGATGTAACTGTCGTGCACACTCCCTGGAGAGCTTGCACACATGATCTGCACATGGTCGCACATCAGCTGTATGTTCAGGGAGTGGTTCCTGTTGATGTAGAGCACTCCCAGCTGGCCTGGTGCATGCAAATCTGGAGACTTTTTTCCACCTGCGCACCTTTGCACGTGGCGGGCTGCAGCGCCAGATCGTTAAAGTCAGTGAGAGACAGAGGCCTATAATATTCTTGTTGGATGGCCTGATTTATATTACAAGAACACTTATAGGTAAAGCTATAAATGATCTATTAACATTAACTGTGGGTCAAATGCATATAAAACAACAGATGAATAATAGTATGAACATGCACAAGCAACCTCTCTCCCAGCTCTCGAGTCAGTCTGAGGTCACCTGACTCTAACATTCACTTATATACTAATGAGACTCCTAGTGGCCAGTCGGTGAATTACAACACAACCATGATATCACTACAAGGCCTTCTTTTAGAAAAGCAACTTCCGAAAAAATGAAAGCCACAGCCCGACCAAGAAAAGAAATTGGAGAGGAAGAAGAGTTAAAATATACAACCTAAGAACAGGTAACTGTGATGGTGAGAAAGGTAGCGCTGTGGAAATATTCTATGAGAATGCAGTAGCTTGGAGCGCCCATAAAGAGAGATTTCAATATTACCTTGTTGCAAACGGGATACCGGATGAAATTAAAGCAGCAATTTTCTTTTCTTTAATGTTTTCACTGAAGTTTTTCATTTATTACAGATGGATTTTTGCTTCACGTCATTCCATCTTACAATTGTGTCGCTCCTAATTGAGGTTATAAATAATTTACATCGAACTTCCAGTTGCGGTTATGCGGAGCTAAGTCGCACGTTCGGCAGCTCCCGCTAGAAACTGACTTTTGGGCCCCAACGGTACTTTTTCGATGATTCCCAGTGTGGGAAGGAGACAGCAATATTCCCCCGGCACTGTCTGGATTGGACCAGGAATGGAGCGGTAAAAAAAGTGGAATTGGAGCAGAGAAAGGTGCGAGTGAGGAAGACCAAGATGGCGGCGGGTGGAGAGCAGGCAGCGTGGGCGCAGTGGTCACAGGAGCAGCAAGAGTTTCTCCAGCGCTGCTTCACGGAGCTGAAGGCAGAGCTGCTGGAGCCGATGAAGGCGTCAATTGACAAGCTGCTTGAGACTCAGACGGCCCAAGGGGCGGCGATCCGGGAGGTCCGGCAAAAGGTCTCGGAGAATGAGGACGAGATCTTGGGCCTGGTGGTGAAGGTGGAGGCGCACGAGGCGCTCCATAAGGAATGGCAGGCGATGTTCGAGGACGTGGAGAACCAGTCGAGAAGAAAGCATCTGCGGATTCTGGGTCTCCCGGAGGGATTGGAAGGATCAGATGTCGGAACCTACGTGGTCACTATGTTCAACACGCTGATGGGCGCGGGGGCCTTCCAGGGGCCCCTGGAGCTGGAGGGGGCCCATCGAGTGCTGGCGAGGAGGCCCAAGCCCAGCGAGCCGCCGCGGGCGGTGCTGGTGCGGTTCCACCGTTTCGTGGACAGAGAATGTGTCTTAAGGTGGGCCAAGAAAGAGCGGAGCAGCAGGTGGGAGAACACAGAGGTCCGGATTTATCAGGACTGGAGCGCGGAGGTGGCTAAGAAGAGTGCTGAGTACAATCGGGCTAAGACGGGGCTGCATCGGAGAGGGGTGAAGTTCGGCATGTTGCAGCCGGCGCGACTGTGGGTCACCTACAGGGACCGTCACCATTACTTTGAGACGCCGGAGGAGGCATGGACCTTTATTCAGGCCGAAAAGCTGGACTTGGATTGAGTGCTGGGGACGAGGGGATGCTGAGGGGGAATGGTTGGGACTGTTGTGTCGTGTTTTGGGGGGATTGTGCGGTTGGTTGGGCAATGTTTCTTCTCTGTCTGTCGGGTGGGTTTGTAGGGGGGCAGGTAAAAGCCTGTGGGCGTCGGTGGCTGGAAATGGAGATGGGGCCCCGCGGGGGGGGAGGCCCGAGCCGGGGGAATTGGGACTGGGCCTGGAAAGGGAGCTGCGCCAGAGGAGGCGGGGTTGAGTGGGTGGAAAGTACGGGCTTTTTCCCGCGCTAAGGGTGGAAAGGGGCGGGGCCGGTGCTGGAAAGCGCGAGCTTTTTCCTGCGCTGAGAGTGGAAGGGGGTGAGGTCGGCGGGGGGGGGGGGGGGGGGGAGGGGAGAGCCCATTGATAGACAGGAGGGGGAGGGGAGACTCCGACACTGGGGGGTCGATGGAGCGGCGGGAGTGGCCGGGGTCAACAGGAGTCGGCTGACTCACGGGAGTGCAATGGGGGAAGCAATGCTGCTAGGGGCAGACCTAGCTGGGGGGGGGCGGGAACTGGGTTGCTGCTGGAATGGCCAAGGGGGAGCTGGAGTCTGTAGAGGAAGTCGGGGCGGGGGTCTGCCACTGGGGGGAGCGGGAAGTGCGGGGGGGTGCGGGCACGTGGCTGGCCTAGAAAGGGTTATGGCTAATCGGGGGGGGGGGGGGGGGGGCAGCAGCCCCTGATCGGCTGATAACCTGGAATGTAAGAGGCCTGAACGGGCCGGTCAAATGGGCTCGTGTGTTCGCGCACCTGAAGGGGCTGAAGGCAGATGTGGTCATGCTCCAGGAAACGGATGGGGGGTTCGTGAGTTGGCACAGGGCAGGTATTAGGAGGATGGGGGACCTGTTCATAGATGGGAAGTTTGCGAGCCTTGGGTAGCTGGAGGAGAAATACGGGCTCCGCCCTGGAAATGCTTTCAGATATATGCAGGTAAGGGCGTTCGTTAGGCGACAGGTGGTGGAGTTTCCGCTGCTGCCAGTGCGCAGGGTACAGGACAGGGTGCTTTCGGGGGTATGGGTTGGAGAGGGTCGGATCTCGGCAACTTATCAGGTGATGCAGGAGGAGGAGGAAGCCTCAGCGGAGGAGTTAAAAGGGTAGTGGGAGGAGGAGCTGGAGGAGGAGATCAACGAAGGTATGTGGGTGGATGCCCTGGGAAGGGTAAACTCTTCCTCCTCTTGCGCGAGGCTCAGCCTGATACAATTTAAGGTGCTGCACATGCCCGGGGCAAAGCTGAGCCGGTTTTTTGGGAGTGAGGACTGATGTGCGAGGTGTTCGGGGAGCCCAGCAAACCACACCCACATGTCCTGGGCATGTCCAACGTTGGAGGAGTTCTGGAGGGGCGTAGCGAGGATGGTGTCAAGGGTAGTGAATTCCAGGGTTAGGCCTAGCGGGGGGCTCGCAATATTTGGGGTTTTGGACGAGCTGGGAGTGGAGGAGGCGAAAGAGGCCGGTATTCTGGCCTTTGCGTCCCTGGTAGCCCAGCGAAGGATTCTGCTTCAGTGGAAGGATGCGAGGCCCCCAAGCGTGGAATCCTGGATCAACGACATGGCAGGGTTTATTAAATTGGAGAAGGTGAAATTTGCCTTAAGGGGATCTGTGCAAGGGTTCTTCAGGCAGTGACAGCCTACTTGCTGGTGCTCTATTTGCATTTCATTGACGAGCGTTAGTATAAATACCGGAGGATGGCCTCATTTTCTGAGCCCCCCTTTAGTTCCGTGCATTTCTTGAGACTGCATACGGTTCACATTTTATTCAGCGCATCTGAGTGCAGGGCTCCTGCATCCCTCGCTGCGTAGGTCAGAGTTTCCCTTTTCCTCGCTGTGGTTTGGGTGCTTCCTTTCCTCCGGCCTGTATTGTCTCCCCCCCCCACCCCTCAATCCCCTTCTCTGGTCGATTCCCCCCCCCCCCCCCCCCCACCTTCTCCCTCCCTTGCTCCCCTCTCCCCCTAGTTGCTGGTAACGAACAGGGCTTCAAAGAGGCTGGTTAATTGTTTCCACGTATGGTAGAATCCTTCATCTCATCCCCTAATTGTAATATTTATTTTTTCTCACTTCAGGAACTCCACTAGGTTGGAGAGCCAGTCTGAGTCTCTGGATGGTGCTGCTGACCTCCATCCAGTCTCTGCCGGGCAATCAGGGAGGCAAAGGCCAGGGCATCAGCCCCTCTCACCATAAAGAGCTCTGGGTGCCTCAATACCTCAAAGTCCTCCCCTAATAATAATAATCTTTTACTGTCATAAGTATGAAGTTACTGTGAAAAGCCCCTTGTCACCACATTCCAGCACCTGTTCGGGTAAGCCGGTACGGGAATTGAACCCGCGCTGCTGGCCTTGTTCTGCATTACAAACTAGCTGCCTAGCCCACTGAGCTAAACCGGCCCATTTCCCTGAAGGAAATGGCTCCACCTTTACTCCACCACTCTGAACATGGCCTCAAAAAAGACAGTACAGAACCCGCTTAGTATGGGGTAGGGTCAGACCATGTGGGTGTGGTTGGCCGGGCACCTGACACTGCTCACACCTGTGTATCCTAATTAGTTGACCCTGTTCACCACCTTTATTGCATTAGACTCAGACTTGTGCATGAGGAGGTGGAGTTGACCCTGTTCAAAATCCTCCCCATATCTCCATGCCCAGCTCCCCCTCCCATTTTTCTCACGTCTCATCCACTGGGGCCCTAACCTCTTCTAACAGTTGTCCATATATGTCGCCATAATTACCGTCCCCTGGCAATGAGGTACCAGTAGTCTGTTCAGTAGATGTGCTTGAGTATCTGGGGGAACGTTGTGGGCTCGTTGCAGAGGAAGTCTCAGAATTGAAATACCTAATCTCATTCCCTTTCGGGAGCTGGAGCTTCTCTGTTAGCTCCCCCAGGGTTGCTAATCTATCGTCTACGTATATATCTCTTACTGTCAGTACCCCTCTGTCCACTCTCCATGTTCTGAAGCTGGCTTCTATTTTTTCCAGAATAAATTTACGGTTCCTGCAGATGGAGGCTGCAACAGACATGCCACTGAGTTTGAAATGGTGCCCGAGCTGATTCCAGGTCCCGAATGTGGCTATCACCATTTGAGTTCCATTGTGATGAACTCCATCAGATTCTCAGTCATCGCCTGTGTCAGCTTTGGCAATCCCATTGGGTCCGCCTTGTTTGGTTCTGGGCCGCCTCGTGGGTCTCCCTGTTTGGAGGTCAATGTTTTCCTCTCCCTCTTCTTATGCTTTTGCGGCCTGATTGCTGGCTCACCGGCATCCTGGTTGATTTAGCAGTGGATGGAGGGTTAAGCTGGGGAATGTTTTGCACTTTTGGTGCCCATTCGGTGGGGTTAGAAGGTCTAATCAGATGTACCTAGGAGAGAGCCGCCTTTCGTGCGACCGCTCAGCTCATGGCCACCACCGGATGTGAGTAGTAATTCTTGAGTGGAATAGGATTGAAAGTTTTTACCCTATTACAAAGTCTAGTCCATCCTGTCAAGTCTGGAACAAAAACCTATGAAGAATTGGTGAAGACTTTCGTCCAAACTATTGAGTTTTGCAGAGAGATTCAGATTTCATCGACGTAGCCAAGAGGCTGAAAATATTCAACAATTTGTAGCCATACTACACAATCCCCATGAATTGTGGAACCCTTCCTTCACCGCTCTTAGAGCCAAATCCAAGAGAGCAAATCTCTCATGGGGGTTCCTTCTTATACTTGGAGGGGCTTTGCGCGCTTTTAGGCGGGCCTTCGACTTGGTCCCAATTAATTGGGCAGCTTCTCGATCATTGTTATCGATCTTAACCAATAAAGGGGTGGGTGCCCTGATGGCTGGACGTGTCTTTCGGTTGGGGTACTGGCGCCGGGATGTCTGCGACAGTATCAACTACCTGAGTGTTAGCCCTTTGTTCCTCAGAGATGGGCCATCAATAGTTTCGATTCCGTCTGGTAACTGTTTGCCAAATATACATTCAGGCTCTGTGCCTGCTTGTTGTCCAGTATTGTCCACATTTCCCTACATTCTCTGTGAGCGTCCATTTTGTGTTCTGGAAGTGGCCATCCCAGATGTCTGCACCCCCTCCTTGTGATCCTCAACACGAAGCATGAAGGATCATATTACAGAGTCTTCTTTGTTCTCTGCCTAAGTCGAGCACCCGTAATCAAGGACAGGCTCTACTCTACTCTGTCCTATGGATTGAAACTTTACCTAAATTGTTTTATATACACACATTATTATAAAATTCTACAGGCGCTATGACATTCAGGCATGCATTACAATTAAAACAGAGAAACCTCAAACTATTCTTATCTAAACCAACCTTAGTCACTTAAAAGAATTTACAACAGTATAAACTATACAACAGCAGCAATACATGTCTCTGTATCTTGACGGTCAAGTACAGAATTTTACATCTTTCTTTTAAAAAAACAAACAAAAAAAAAAATTAGGCGATGCATTTTATTCATTTAAAGCAAGTGGGAGGTTTGCTGAAGTCCGAAAACAGGGGGTCTGAAGATATACCGGAGTGTAGGAGGCTTTCCTTCGCCATTTCCTAAGTCTCAGTGTCTGGATGACACTGCAGAGTATTGCAATGACTAACAGTGCTTCTACAATGTAGGATAGGGAATACCAGGTGATAAATTTGTCACACCAGGTTGGTGTATCAGTTGCTGTCTCTGGGTGTGGTGTATGGCAGGGATGGGAAACATTCACGGCCTGTGGTGTAGGAGGTCAGGGGGGTCGCGTCCGCGCGCAACTGTAGGGATCCCGCGAAGATCCAAATGTAGACCATGATGTCTGTCTTCATGTTCTCTTCTTCCTTCTTGGTCTTCCTGTGCCTTCCGTGGTTCTGGGTTTCTGTGGACACAAGCATAGTATCTGTTATTATCTTGCTTAAGATCTCGTATGTCTGTCTGTCTGTCCTTTATTACCAATTGCCCATTATAATTGGTTACCATCTATGACTCCCTCATTTTTTTTTTAAACCAAATATTTTGGGGACAAGTCATGCGAAAGAAAATACTGTCACAGCGCGAGCAGTCTCGCAGCCTGTGTGAGCGATGTGAAACCATCCAGACTTGCATCCCAGTGTTTGAGGGTGCAAATAGCAGATGGAGAGCAACCTAAAGGTCGCCGGAAAACAAACAAAAGAGTTTTGAACCAAAAGTTCCGAATGGGGTGCGTATGGGCTGAGGCGGGGCAAGAATGGGTGGAGTCCCCGAGTAGGATGGTGACCAGTGCCATAGGTGCACTACCCGAGCGTAGCTGACCAGATGGCAGTCCTCAGACAGGGCGGGGACCAGTGCCGTTACTCCACTGCCTGAGCGACGGAACAAGAACGGAAAGAATTTGTGTTCGCTGTGGATGTTGCCTCTTGTGATTACCTTCGAATCAGAAGAGTAGCTATGATTAGTTGTCTGCCGACAAACTAGTTCCTTTAACTGCCAGTGGGCGTCAAAAGAGTGGTGACGTGGGGCCATGAATAAACTTCAGGTGAACAAACAACATTTAACATTTACAGTAACAAACATTTAAAGTGACGAACTAACACAACAAAATCATGCAGGCTCCATCAGAAATCTCCATTGGTTCCTTTTTACCATCATCTGGACACCTCATTGCTCTATAACGAACAGAGTCGCAAAAGGGCTCATCTGGTGGGAGTCAGACTCCAAGTCATCATCTTCTCCCGGTTGCCATACTCGTGACTGGAGTAGTCGTGCCAAAGCTGCCTGGGGCGAACTGGGGTCTATCTCATCATTCCGGATGAGTCTATAAGAATTGACATGGTGCCAATGTTTTGTGTCGAGGTTGGCGGTGGTAGGGGGCAATCCATAGTCGTCAGGCGGTGGGTCCGGATCAGGGGCTTTGATATACGTGGTCTCAAAGGGATCGCTGGAATCTTTTTCGGAGTCGCTGGGGATGGGGCCTGGTGCAGGAGTGTAGTCGTGTCGCGGTGCTATTGGGCTGTCGCTCTCGCTATCGCTGTTGGTGCTGGTTGAATGAAGAGAGAGGCGGAGTCGTGCCTCTGGGGGTGGAATTGCAGTAGTGTCTGAGGTTGGGCTGGACTGGTTGGGGGAGGATAGGAATAGGTCGTCTGTGGGCGGGGCGTGTTCGTCTGCTGCTGCGAGTGAGAAGTGGTATGAGTGGTTGTTCTGTGTGCCATAAGCCTTAAGCTGGTTTATGTGAAACCATCCAGACTTGCCATTGGGATACGTGATCTTATGCACGGATGGGCTGACATTATCTGAAATGGAGTAGGTCCTGCAAATTTTAGGGAGAGGAATGAGCTGGGGTTGTATAGGGATAGCATGACCTGCTGCCCTACTACACATTCTGTGGCGTGGACTGTTTTGTTGAAACAAACTTGACTTTGCTTCTTTTGTGTCCCAAGCCTAACAGCTGCGGCGAGCTGGACTGCTTTTACATTATCGAGAATCTGCTGAACTGCTTTCTCATGGGTGAGGGTGGTGACTGTGGGGCTGGCCAAATCGAGTCCCAACAAATATTCTGTCCCCTTCATGGGTCGTCCGGTCATGAGTGTGTGGGGGGGTGTATCCTGTCGATGTGGATACCGTGTTCCCTATGAACATTAGTGCAAAGGGGAGAACTGTGTCCCAGGTGCTATTGTGCTGTTGCACCATTTTCCTCAGGGTTGCCTTGAGAGTCCTATTCATTCTCCCTACTATTCTGTTTGATTGGGGGTGATATGCAATGTGGAATTTTTGTCTGATTCCAAAAATTGTGAGGACGTTTTTCATCACTCGTCCTGTAAAATGTGAGCCTTGGTCTGACTCTATGCTGCGTGGAAGTCCCCATCTTGTAAAAATGTGCTGCGTGAGGATCTTGGCTGTCGCTTTAGCCGTGTTCGTTCTGGATGCAAAAGCTTCCCCCCATTTTGTGAAGGTGTCGATGACCACCAACACATACTTAAAACCATTCTTGCAGGGGGGTAGGTGTCCTATATAATCAATCTGCAAATTCGTCCAGGGGCCATTAACAGGGCAGGTGAGACTGAGCTGACCTTTCCTTGCATATCTGTCCGGATTGTTCTGGGCGCAGATTAAACAATTTTCAATGTCATGCGTTACATTGGGTTTTAAATCGGGCCACCAGCAGAGAGGCCTGAGGTGGGCAAGGGCTCTATCCCTTCTATCTATATGCTTCTATCCCTTGATGTCCATGGTTGTCATGGAATTGGCAGATTATTTGGTTTCTGTCTTGGGTGGGGACCACATAAATACCATCCTTTAAAATTATGCCGTCATGTGTCGTCAAAGTGTTTCTGTATTTATCGTAGGGGGCTGGGAAGTTGACTTTTAAAACTTCCCTGAGTTTTTAGTCTTCCTTTTGGGTTTGAGCCAAATCTTGAATATTGGTCTGTGAGACCCGGACGGCATGTACTGGGGCACTCTCAGGGGGAATCCAAAAGTGGCCATGTCTGGAACCTGCCTTTGCCAGGGCGTCTGCCTTAATGCTACCGGGGGGGTAAACGGTGGCTACGAACTTTCATAATACCATATTTCCGATTTTTAGCTGTCCTTCGAATATGCTGGAGTAATGGGGCTGAGGGTAGGGGTTTTCCATCTGCGGAAACAAAACCTTTAGATTCCAACAGGGGTAGGAATTCTGTTAAACTATTACAGACATATAGACTGTCGGAATATATGTCTGCTGGGGTCGGGAACGAGTCGGGATGCTCTACAATATACGCTACGGCTGCTAGTTCTGCTGCCTGTGAGACTAGATGTCCAGGCAATTTCAAAGATATCTCCACGAACACGTGTCCCTGCGCGTCCTCTACACATATCCCACAACCGGTAATTCTTTTACCATTTGTTATAACCTGCCTGCATCCCATTGGCTGGGGACTAATGACAATCCCACAATCCTGTGGGAGTATGAGCTTCCCCAATGAGGGGGGCAGAGAAATCATGAGCAGACTCCCTGTATAAATAAAGCAGGCCAGTTTGGAACCAGCAGGAAAGAGTAAGCAGCAAGCGAGGTTGCTGCCGTTGTGTATATATATGTTATTGTAAATAAATGTTATTTCTTTATATCCTTGAAACTCGTGCTGGATTCTCCGTGGCCCTCACAAAACCGTTCAAAACTGTGGAGGCGCCTTCCACATAAATCTTTAGGGGTGCGCCTATGTCTGTGGGCTGGGGTCTCTGGGGTGTAGTGCCTGCTTTCGGGGGAGCTGACTTGAGTACAAAGGGTCCTGTATTGTGCCTGGTGAGATTATTTCACATTCATGTAGCGTGCATGCGTAATGTAAATTGTCTGCGAGGAAAGTGTGTGTTTTTGTCCTCTTTACTGTAATGTCCCGTCCTTGTAAGAGAAGGGTCCATCGGGCGGCGCAAATTTGGCTGACTGTGCCGTCCTTTAGTCTACCATCTAGGAGAAGTTGGGTTGGGGTGTGCTCTGTTAAAATGGTGATGGGGTTGAGTCCTGTTATGTAGGCTGTAAGGTTTTCGGGCAATTCGGCCCTTTTTGGACTGCCCAAGGATAAAACCCAGAGACTGTAAACTGACTTTTCAGCCAAGAGAACGGAACCAGATTTCCCAGCAGGCTTGATCCGCTGAGCTGAGTAGGGGCATAGGTATTTACAAACCCCCCCCCTAGGAGCTACAAGGAAGAAGGAGCCAGACAACGAGATAAGATTAAAACACAGACAAAGGGGCACGGGAATACACAGGGGGCCTGCCTGCAAGCAGGACAATGGGATGGTCATAGCCCCATGCAGATGTAAATGACTTGGCCTCCACCAGAGCAGAATCCAATTAACACCCCATCAACATAGCAAGGTGAGAATAGCAGCCATCTCCGGAGCAGCTGGAAGACTTTGAAAATCTTCACAAGAGAGCTTAACCTTGTTATCCCAAAAAGCAGACTGTCTGGGCTCAGTATATTGCGCTGGAAAAGCCCCTTGAAGATAAACGGTAGAAAAAACCAAGTTGGAGGCGGACCTGGGGGAGGTACTCCAATCCTGACAGAAGCCACCGGCAGGAACTCACTGGGTGGAGGGGGCGGAGTCGGCGCCAAATTCAAATCGCGGCAGGTCTGCCTGGCTGGAAGGAGCGGACCTGCGAGGAGAACCCGGAAGCGAACAGCTCTGACCGGCTCAAAGGGGGCGGGACCAGCGGGAACTTTAAACTTGGACCGATACAACGCAAAGGGGGAGGAAAACCCGGAAGTCGACAGCTCTGACCGGCTCAAAGGGGGCGGGACCAGCGGGAACTTTAAACCTTACCAATTCAATGCAAAAGGGGCTGGCCGAACACAGGAAAAGGCCAGGTAAAACGGATATAAAAGGGGCTGTGTTTCGATTGAGGGTCTCTTGGCTTGACCTCTCCACCTTTGACTTGACCTCCTGCAGCCTGTGACTGTAAGTACCCTGCAGCAGCTTGCGAAACTCCCTTGACCTCGATAGTGGTTGAGGCTTTGGGGAAGGGGACTTGATTTGTGTTCTGTGTCATTGCTAAAACTGTGTAACAATAAGATTTTTCGTTGTGTCCGTTATAGTACTTTCTGAATAGACTTAGTTTGTGTTAGAGTTTAAGATTTTATTATAATTTCTTCTGTTTGATGATTTTGACCTGGGTTTTGCAATAAACCTTGATTTGCTGATAATTGGAGTCGTTTAAATTCTTCAATCTCTCACCAGCGATCTCTGACCAAGTCATGGTTAAGATATTCCTCACCTTAATTCCGGGTTCAAGAATCTAGGGTCATCTTGAGCGATTCACTCAGGACAGGCTGCTGGTTAGGTAATAAACAGCAGTGTCCTATTCTCTCTCTTGGGAAAGCTACTCCAGCGAAGTAGGAACCGGGTGGGTGTTGCACCACCGGCAAGAGAGAGAATCACCTGGGTATTGGTGGGGGTCTGGATATCTGTGTGATATAAGCCTCAGGCTTCCGGTTAGGGATAAACGGCAGGCTTGATTCAGTGCTCTCTTCCGTGGAGGTGTCCCAGTGCGGCATCCCCTGGCCTCTGAAGTTTCAGTGCCAGCTGGAGAGAGACACACACAGATACTCAAACCCCAGATATCGGCCCAGTAGTGGAGTAGCAGAGACGGCACCCTCTACAAGGCGAAGTACTGAACAGCCCCAAAAACTGCGAGCAAGTGCCTCTCGCAGGCAGAAAATCCTTGCTCTACTGGATCAAGTACTCGTGAGGCGTATGCTACGGGGCCTAAACGATCGTAGCTTTCTTGGAGGAGCACGGCCGAAAGGGTTTGGTCGGTGGTTGCAACCTCAATTGCATATGGGGAGAGTGGATCTGGGACCTGTAATGCGGGAGCTGTGCTGAGGGCTCGTTTTAATGCATCCACGGCATCCGTGTGCTGTGGAAGCCATTCCCATGGGGCTTGTTTATTTAGGAGTTCGGAAAGAGGGGCTGCCTTTGTTCCAAAACCGTCTATGTGATTCCTACAGTAGCCAACCAGTCCTAGAAATGACCGGAGGGCTGTGACATTATGGGGCAGGGGTAATTTGACAATGGAGTCAATGCGTTTCTGCTCGATCTCGCGTTTGCCATGGGTGATCACTGTGCCTAAGTAAATTACTTTTTCCTGGAGAATCTGGGCCTTTTTGGGGTTTATTTTACATCCAATTTCATGAAGGAGTCCTAATAATTTGGTGAGAAGCGAAATGTGCTCTCCCTTAGTGTCTGTCTGTAGAAGCAAGTCGTCTACATACTGGACAAGGCAATCAGGTCGTGAAAATTTGGCTAATCCATTCGCTAGCTGTCGGTGGAAAATGGAGGGGGAGTTGTGGAAGCCTTGCAGTAGGTACGTCCACGTGTATTGCTGTCCTGGAAGATGAAAGCAAATTTATATTGGCACGCTTTATCCAATGGAATGGACCAAAAGCCGTTGCTGATGTCCAAAACCGAAATAGATTTGACTGGAGTCCCTGTTTTAGCATTGTCTCGGGACTCGTGGCTACGGTGGGGGCTGCTAATGGGGTTACTTTGTTTAGTTCCCTATAATCATTGGTCAGTCGCTATGAGCCATCGGGTTTCCTGCCGGGCCAAATTGGGGCATTGTTCGTTGAGGCTACTGAACAGAGTACGCCTTGGTCAAGAAAACTCTGGATAACCTTTGTGATTTGGGGAAAGCCGTACTGCTTTTGGGGTCGGGACCTGTAATGTTTACTAAGCCAGCGATCTTGCCACAGTCGTGCTTGTGCTGGGCAACAGCTGCTTTGTGTCGCTGCAAAACGTCCCTAACATCTCTGACCGGCTTGAAAGGATACTGGAGAGGGAGGGGGAGGATCTAGTTGTTGTGGTCCATGTCGGTGCCAACAACATAGGCAAGTCTAGAAAAGAGGACCTGTTTAGAGATTATAAAGAGCTAGGATTCAAATTAAAAAACAGGTCCTCAAGGGTCATAATCTCCGGATTACTGCCCGAGCCATGTGCAAATTGGCATAGGGAGGCAAGAATAAGGGAAGTTAACACGTGGCTGAAAGAGTGGTGTGGGAAAGAGGGGTTCCTTTTCATGGGACACTGGCATCAGTTTTGGGACAGGGGGGACCTATACCGTTGGGATGGTCTCCACCTGAACCGAGCTGGGACCAGTGTTCTGGCGAAAAGAGTAAATAGGGTGGTCAATAGGACTTTAAACTAGAGATTGGGGGGTGAAGGGAAAGTCAGGGAACCAAGAGGTGAAGTAATCAGTGGGAAGCGTAGCTGCTTAGGAATACAAAAAAGCACGAAAAGACAGAACTCAGGAGAGGTTACGATAGTCCCCATCCCACAAAATATGACACAGTGTATGGAAAGGCTCAGTAAACCAAGGTCCATCACACTAAGAAAACAAAAAGGGACGGTCAATAGAGAATTAAAGGTGCTATATTTAAATGCGCGCAGTGTACGGAACAAGGTAGATGAGCTTGTGGCCCAGATTGTGACTGGCAGGTATGATGTGGTAAGCATCACAGAGACGTGGTTGCAGGGGGTTCGGGACTGGCATTTAAACATCCAGGGATTCACAACCTATCGAAAAGACAGAGAGGTGGGCAGAGGGGGCGGGGTTGCCTTGTTAGTTAGGAATGAAATTAAATCAATAGCACTAAACGACATAGGGTCAGATGATGTGGAGTCTGTGTGGGTAGAGTTGAGGAACCACAAAGGCAAAAAAAACATAATGGGAGTTATGTACAGGCCTCCTAACAGTGGTCAGGACCAGGGGCACAAAATGCACCACGAAATAGAAAGTGCATGTCAGAAAGGCAAGGTCACAGTGATCATGGGGGACTTCAATATGCAGGTGGACTGGGTAAATAATGCTGCCAGTGGACCCAAGGAAAGGGAATTCATTGAATGCTTAAAGGAGGGCTTTTTGGAACCGCTTGTGATGGAGCCCACGAGGGAACAGGCCATTCTGGACTTAGTGTTATGTAATGAGCCAGACTTGATTAAAGATCTTAAAGTAAGGGAACACTTAGGAGGCAGTGATCATAATATGGTAGAATTCAATCTCCAATTTGAAAGAAAGAAGGTAGAATCAGATGTAAAGGTGTTACAGTTAAATAAAGGTAACTACAGGGGCATGAGGGAGGAACTGATGAAAATCGACTGGGAGCAGAGCCTAATGGGAAAGACAGTAGAACAGCAATGGCAGGAGTTTCTGGGAGTAATTGAGGACACAGTACAGAGGTTCATCCCAAAGAAAAGAAAGGTTATCAGAGGGAGAATTAGGCAGCCATGGCTGACAAAGGAAGTTAGGGAATGCATCAAAGCAAAAGAGAAAGCCTATAATGTGGCAAAAGAGTAGTGGGAAGTCAGAAGATTGGGAAGGCTACAAAAACAAACAGAGGATAACAAAGAGAGAAATAAGGAAAGAGAGGATCAATTATGAAGGTAGGCTAGCCAGTAACATTAGGAATGAGAGTAAAAGTTTCTTTAAATACATTAAAAACAAATGGGAGGCAAAAGTAGACATTGGGCCGCTCCAAAATGACGCTGGTAATCTAGTGATGGGAGACAAGGAAATAGCTGAGGAACTAAATAAGTACTTTGCGTCAGTCTTCACAGTAGAAGACATGAGTAATATCCCAACAATTCAGGAGAGTCAGGGGGCAGAGTTGAATATGGTAGCCATCACAAAGGAGAAAGTGCTAGAGAAACTAAGAGGTCTAAAAATTGATAAATCTCCGGGCCCAGATGGGCTACATCCTAGAGTTCTAAAGGAGATAGCTGAAGAAATAGTGGAGGCGTTAGTTATGATCTTTCAAAAGTCACTGGAGTCAGGGAAAGTCCCAGAGGATTGGAAAATCGCTGTTGTAACCCCCCTGTTCAAGAAGGGAACAAGGAAAAAGATGGAAAATTATAGGCCAATTAGCCTAACCTCTGTAGTTGGCAAGATTCTAGAATCCATTGTTAAGGATGAGATTTCTAAATTCTTGGAAGTGCAGGGTCGGATTAGGACAAGTCAGCATGGATTTAGTAAGGGGAGGTCATGCCTGACAAACCTGTTAGAGTTCTTTGAAGCGATAACAAATAGGTTAGACCAAGGAGAGCCAATGGATGTTATCTATCTTGACTTCCAAAAGGCCTTTGATAAGGTGCCTCACGGGAGACTGCTGAGTAAAATAAGGGCCCATGGTATTCGAGGCAAGGTACTAACATGGATTGACGATTGGCTGTCAGGCAGAAGGCAGAGAGTTGGGATAAAATGTTCTTTTTCGGAATGGCAAATGGTGACGAGTGGTTTCCCGCAGGGCTCAGTGATGGGGCCACAGCTGTTCTCTTTATATATTAACGATCCAGATGACGGGACTGGGGGCATTCTGGCTAAGTTTGCCGATGATACAAAGATAGGTGGAGGGACAGGTAGTATTGAGGAGGTGGGGAGGCTCAGAAAGATTTAGACAGTTTAGGAGAGTGGTCCAAGAAATGGCTGATGAAATTCAAGGTGGGCAAGTGCGAGGTCTTGCACTTTGGAAAAAAGAATAGAGGCATGGACTATTTTCTAAACAGTGACAAAATTCATAATGCTGAAGTGCAAAGGGACTTGGGAGTCCTAGTCCAGGATTCTCTAAAGGTAAACTTGCAGGTTGAGTCCGTAATTAAGAAAGCAAATGCAATGTTGTCATTTATCTCAAGAGGCTTGGAATATAAAAGCAGGGATGTACTTCTGAAGCTTTATAAAGCATTAGTTAGGCCTCATTTAGAATACTGTGAGCAATTTTGGGCCCCACACCTCAGGAAGGACATACTGGCACTGGAGCGGGTCCAGCGGAGATTCACACGGATGATCCCAGGAATGGTAGGCCTAACATACGATGAACGTCTGAGGATCCTGGGATTATATTCAATGGAGTTTAGGAGGTTGAGGGGAGATCTAATAGAAACTTACAAGATAATGAATGGCTTAGATAGGGTGGACGTAGGGAAGTTGTTTCCATTAGCAGGGGAGACTAGGACCCGGGGGCACAGCCTTAGAATAAAAGGGAGTCACTTTAGAACAGAGATGAGGGGAAATTTCTTCAGCCAGAGAGTGGTGGGTCTGTGGAATTCATTGCCACAGAGGGTGGTGGAGGCCGGGATGTTGAGTGTCTTTAAGACAGAAGTTGATAAATTCTTGATTTCTCGAGGAATTAAGGGCTATGGAGAGAGAGCGGGTAAATAGAGTTGAAATCAGCCATGATTGAATGGTGGAGTGGACTCGATGGGCCGAATGGCCTTACTTCCGCTCCTATGTCTTATGGTCTTATGGTCTAACTTCTCTGTCCTGACTAATGGCTCGAGGGTCGAACCAGAAGTCTCCAACTGCGCTAATTCTGTGTGCGTAGTCTCCAACTGTGAGCGTGGCGGGGGCTCGTGCTGCCTTTGCCATTCTCCACACATTTTTGTTTACGGGATCGAACGATAGATTGTGGGAGCTCATAAAATCTATACCTAAAATGTGTTCGGCTGTCTGGGGTAGATCGACTAGAACTACGGGGTGTTTGGTTTTAATGTTCCCTATCTGAATCGCTACAGGGGCTGTGATGTGTCCCTGCAGTAAGTACCCTATAAAACCGCTGAGAGTAATGGTGTCTGTGGTGGGCCATGTGTCTCATTGAAACATTGTGGAGGAGTTTAGCGTGGTGCGGGACCCTATGGAAATTCTATGGGGTGTCCCCGGACTGTGCCGGCCACTACCGGTCTTCCGGACTTATCCCAAAGGGTGTTGCAGACCCAAGTTGGGGAGTCGGAACACCGTCAATCGGGGCCTTTCATGTCTGTGTTCTCGGAATGGGCGCTAATACTGTGAATTGGCTTGACCCTATTCTTATTCAAGGTGCCTGTCTGCTGGTTTCGCTGCTGTTTCTGGGACGCATTGCACTCTCATGCGTAGTGTCCTAATTGACCGCAATTGTAACATACTTGGGATTTAGGCTGCTGTGGACTGTTTCTTCCCTCATTTACCCATGCGGGGTTCTGGTGCGTCCTAACTGGATGCATGTTAGCATCTGTCTGCTCTTCCTCTACTTTACAGTAGGCTGATTTTCCCTGAATGGACTGTTCCCAAGCTCGGGACAATCTCTCTAGTACCCATTTCTCATTGTGGGCCTCGTCTGAGGGGGTCGTAATTTGCGCAAGCTCTCTGTCCTGCTTCAGTCGCGTGAGAGACTAGGATTCGAGTCCATTTGGCCATATTGTCTGGGGTCAAATGGGCGCGGGTTAACTCTCCGAATACCGCTGTGAAATTAATCCACATGCGTCCAGCAAACGCTATGGGGTGCTCGGTCTTTTTCTGCGTACATTTGTTTAGGCCTTCTATGGGGTCTCCCTTATTGTAGCCAATTGCATCTAGGATCGCTGCATGCATTTCTTGGAGGGTGCCTCCTCCTACACTTTGTGGGTCGGGAAGGCCTGCCACGACTGAGGGGTCAAGGCCCAAAACTGTGAGCTTAACTTGCTCTTTTTCACCCTGGCCGTACATGGTCGCCTGTTGATTAACCTTTGCAAAATAATGGTGGGGGTCCGATGTGGGTTGGAACGGTGTTATTTTGTCACAAGCGTCCCTTAATTGGGTGACGGTTAGTGGGGTAGTGTACAGAACATCGGGGTCTCCGTCTGTTGTGGCCCTGCGCTGTGTAGTGACAGGGTTCATAGGGTTGTGCTCTGCCTGTGCAGTCGGGGGTTGGGGTGCTTTTCTTTTCTGAGGTTTGTCCTGAGTACATGTTCCATGTACATATTGATGGACAATCTCATTTAAGTCCTGCCAATCGGGGCCATTTTCCTGATCTAACTAGGGTCTAAATGTATTCTGGAATCCATTTTGTATAGAAAGCAGGGGTTGCAGGTCTGCAATTTGCTTTCGGCATTTGGCATAGTCTACCGAGCTCTTCCTTTGTTCCGTCGTGGAACTGTGGAGTGCTCGTAGGGATGCTTTTAAATCGTTACATTGTTTCTGTAATTGTTCGACTTGGTGTTCTGTTTCTTCTCTTACCAACACCGCGCGTTGCGTGTCTTGGTAGGCCTTATCCTATTGCGATTGAAAGCTGCTTAAATGGGCGAGACAAGATTGGTGTGTCCGTTTGACATCAGCCACCTCCTTGTCCTTCGCCGCTAACTGCTCTCTGAGTTGTCTGTTAACTTCTTCGTGCTCACTAACGTCTCCCTCACTATTCTTATCTCTCTCTTCAATCTTTCTGCGGAGCGTCCTCACAACCTCCTCTGTGCCTCGCAATTGTGCCAAGCAGGACACGATTGCCATCGGCTTACGAGCTTTTCCTAAGCTTTTGTTATGAATCTCGGTCAGGTTCTCCCACCAAGTATGCCCTATACTTCAGGGACCTGTTTCATCGTTTGCACAAAATTCGCTCCAAAGGGGCCATCCTTTCCCTTTGAAATATTTTCTAATTTCCTCTTCCCATATGGGACACTGCCTTGCTCTACTGGTCGCTGCGACCTCGAATTCCTGGGGGTTCATAAGGCGTTCCATTGCCTTCATTGCCATTTCTATTGCTATCTCTAGGTTTCTACCGAATTTGGAACAGGGTGGAATAAAGTGGTGATGTAAACACGATACGGCTTACGCTATTTTCCGGTCTACAAAACTCCCGACAGTTTTTTCGCAACAAAATCTCTCAGGTTTACCTTATATCTCTTGTTAGTACACATGCAAATAACACACTTTCGAATCTTGGTTGTTTGATCGGTATTGGTCTTACGCTTGTGGATTTTACTTTTTCCAATTGGGTTTTTAATTCAAATTTGGGTTCTCTTGGAGTGACAAAGCCACTTCTAGGTCGAGTCCCACCAGAGTCGCCAGTAATGTTGCTATATTTATTTGGTTATAAATATGGCGGTCAATATGGTTGCCTTCCTTAATCCTAATTATGCTTACTTTCAGAGACGGCAGGTATCTCTCGATACCGCCACAAAGTTCAAACCCGAATACCGATCAAAGAGCCAATACACCAGTTAGTTAGTTCAAAGTCAATACTATTTATTTACACACACAGTAAGATCTACTCATGCACAACAGTACTACAAAGTAAACTATCTCTAACGCTTACGCCTATACTTAACTTCGGGTGCCCACTTAGTCAGAGGAACAATGGCCATTGTTCGAATCTGAGGCTGTTGGGTTCGAAGAGATAAAGGAGAACAGCTAAGGTCATTCGTCTGGTAGCGAGCGTTGACCTTGGACTTACTTGCTTCTGGTGATGCTGGTGGATGGGTCTCTCTGCTTGAGAGCCAAATCCAAGAGAGCGAATCTCGCGTGGGGGTTCCTTCTTATACTTGGAGGGCTTTGCACGCTTTTAGGCGGGCCTTAAACTTGGTCCCAATTAATTGTGCAGCTTCTCGATCATTGTTATCGATCTTAACAAATAAAGGGGTGGGTGCCCTGAAAGCTGGGCGTGTCCTAGGTGGCCGTTGGCCTTGCTTTGTTTGTGTCTTTCGGTTGGGGTACTGGCGCCGGGATGTCTGCGACAGTATCAACTACCTGAGTGTTAGTCCTTTGTTCCTCGGAGATGGGCCATCAATATATTAATCAACCCAGAGTTTCGATTCCGTCTGGTAACTGCTTGCCAAATATACATTCAGGCTCTGTGCCTGCTTGTTGTCTAGTATTGTCCACATTTCCCTACATTCTCTGTGAGCGTCCATTTTGTGTCCTGGAAGTGGCCATCCCAGATGGCTACACAATCATCAATGTGCAACATATATTTGGATGTGTTGCATTTTTAGATGTTTGTGTGTGTTGGAATGTGATATGTTCTTTTAATCAATTCTAGCTTTCACTGGTTTTATTGCTGACTGCGCTATTATCTGTATTCTGAACCATGGTGGGTTAATTTAGTCATGGTGACCTTGATCAGATTGTGGTATGGCTGCATAACCTTTGCAATTCTGTTCATTAGAACAATGGTCAGTTTATATCAGTAAAATGTTGCATAAGCTTTCGCTAGCTTTTGAATGTTTCAAATTCTGTGCTTTGCCACTGCAAATTCTGCAAGCTGTGTGTTTTTGTAATGATGAAATCCATTTTAAAATGGATTTTAAACTGGGCTTTAGTATTTACATTAAAATGGCTAAATCAATTACCCTTTTACCTATCAGAAATAGCCAGTTCCCTTCAACCTCACACCACAGACCTTCTATTAATTCCCCCAACTCTTCTTCTCACTTGGCTTTAATCCCTTTCATGAATACCTTGTCGAGTTCATTGATCTTACTCGACATCATGTCTTCCTGTGAACTTTCATTGTCTCCGGTCAATCTTGAGATTTGGGTGTGTTCTTGCGTTTACCCAGCTTTGAGATTTGAGAATATTGTCTGGCGCAGCATTTCCTTGTTTTGTGACCAATTTTGCAACAATTCGCGACACCAACATTCCTGTGGCGACCACATTGACTTTTACATGTCCTCAGTGATGGACAATAAATGCTGGCCCAGTCAGCGATGCCCACATCCCATGAACTAATTAAAAAAAAGGTCCATTTGCTTACTTGCTGGCAGCTACAAAATGAAGGGATCTCTCATCTGTGAGTTTGTGCCCAATAATGGAGCTAAAGGACGCTTGATGTCAGTGTACGTGCTGGCCATGTGAACTGCTTTCTGACACCACTTCTGACAGCAAGACTCCAGCGTTTGCATTTACAGCCCGGTCGCGGGCGGCAGTCTCAACTTAACGGCCGGTCACGGCAGCATTCTGAAAAACTGGTTGCGGCCATTGGGCGCTTCTCCTGCGATCGGGAACGCCACAACCGATCGCTCCACGACCCTCCCGCCCGCGGGCCGTGACCCTGAGTTTGCAAAACCCTGCCATACACTTTCAACCCTAAAGTTGAAATGGAACTGGGGAAGTTGATCAAGGACAGAGTGATTGAGTCTGTGAGGACGAGCGAGTGGGCAAGCCCAATTGTTCCAATTATCAAGCCAGATGGCTCAGTACGAATCTGTGGTTACTTTAAAATGATGATTACCCCAGCATTGTGTGCTGACAAATATTCCTTATCATTTATATAGGACCTATTTGCTGTATTATCAGGTGGACGAAAGCTCAGTAAGATACATTTGTCCCAAGCCTACCTCCAGATGAAGGTAGCAGCTGAGTTGCAACCTCTTCTAACTATTGTAACACACAAAGGACTGTTCAGGTACAACCACTGACCATTCAGAATAATGTCAGTGCCGGCCCCATTTCAAAAGTCCATGGACCAAATCCTTTTATGGCATCAGCGGTATTCAATGCTATTTGGATGACATCTTAATTACTGGAAGGACTGAACAGGAGTACATAAAGAATTTATAAGACCCATTGGAGCATACTGAAAGAGGCAATCTTCACGCCAAGAGAGAGAAATGCGATTTTTGCAGTCGTCAATAAGCCATCTTGGCTCTGCCATTGGAAAGGACGGGCTCCACAAGACCATAAGACATAGGAGCAGAATTAGGCCACTCGGCCCACCGAGTCTGCTCTCCATTCAATCATGGCTGATATTTTTCTCATCCCCATTCTCCTGCCTCTCCATAATCCCTGATCTGCTTATTAATCAAGAACCTATCAATCTCTGTCTTAAAGACACTCAGTGAATTGGCCTCCACAGCCTTCTGCGGCAAAGAGTTCCACAGATTCACCACCCTCTGGCTGAAGAAATTCCTCCCCATCTCTGTTTTAAAGGATCGTCCCTTTAGTCTTAGATTGTGTCCTCTGGTTCGCGTTTTTCCTACAAGTGTCCTGCCCCCTCCTTCAACCACTCTATCCAGTCGCAGTATCCTGTAAGTTTCAATAAGATCCCTCCTCTTCCTTCTAAACTCCAACGAGTACAGACCCAGAGTCCTCAACCATTCCTCATACGACAAGCTGTTCATTCCAGGGATCATTCTTGTGAACTTCCTTTGGACCCTTTCCAAGGCCTGCACATCCTTCCTTAGATATGGGGCTCAAAACTGCTCACATACTCCAAAAGGAATCAAAGAAAATGAGTGTGATTTTATATGCGCTTCGACCGCAGAATGTATCACAACTGAAATCTTTTTTAAGACTCATCAATTGCTACGGAAGAATACAGCGAAAGACTGCTGCCAGCAGGACCAGCAGAACACACTGGCACGAACAGCCAGAGAACCCCAACCAAAGGCCGGAACTCCCCAGCCGCCCACACCAACGAAACACCCCTGCCACCGACCCAAAGGCGGCGCGGAGAACAGCCAATGGAAAATTCCGGAAACAGCAGCAGGAGCAGAACACTACACCGCGGCGAAACGGAGAATCCTGCCCATTATGTTTTGCTTTTGGAAGTTCTTCACATTATGATTTTTTGAGTCATGCCCGAAGTACATGCTACCTTGTCCCCAGGCATTTGTTTGGTCCATTCACTACTCTTGCTTCTCCAATCCTGTCTTCTGCAGTAGTATCCAGGTCTGCCAACAGACTTTTCATCGTATTATTTCTGTCTGTAGCTCCCCCTCTGTACTGTGGTGCCTGTGTCCAATATCTGGATGAGCTTGAATAGCCGGGATGATTGAGTCGCATTGGCTCCTGGGCTCCACATTGCCCCCACAGCCTAGCAAGTGAAAGGAGGTGGCTGCGCACTGGCAGATGGAAGCTGCATAATGGATGAACGATCTTGAAATGATGAAGGGGCCCGTTTCCTGTAAAATTAGACCAGCAGCCATGTTACTGCCAAGTGGATTGTGGAGCCTGAAATGGTCCCAACATCGGGTTCCCAACACCCAGATAAATACTCAGCCCACAGATTTTATACAGAAATGTTTCTATTACATGGGATACATTGATTTCTTTACAACATAGGATGGGGCCTTGGGAGCAAAAATGCTGTATTACTATGCGAAGAAGTGACAACTAAACAAATGGAATGCATGAATTTAATTATATTTGAATAGAGTTCACAGTAAAATACATCCATTCATAAAATTCCAATTGTCCAGAAATCAAAGGGTTGTTTTCAACAGTACAGCATGTCATAATAAAGTAGAAATGTGCTGAAACAACTGAAACCTTATTGTAAATAGCATTATAAATATCATAGCTATATAGATTGCATTGTACATAAAATCACCACCTCAATTTATTGTATGATTTGCATTGATCGCTTTTTAAACAGTGTTTCAGCAACCAAAAAAATATTGCAAATATGCATCTGAGTTCTTTTTAGATTAAGGGTTTGGGTTTTGTGGTTGAAATGATGGTGCAATGGTCAGCATTTACTCTGTCAAACTGACAGCAATCTCTGGTAGTCTGCAACTAAACAGAGATCCCAGAATGTGGAGTCAGCGATGGCATGTTAACATGTTGTTCCTCATAACAATTAGAAATCACTGAATAAACATAAACTTCCACTTTTTGTGGTCTATTAAAAATATTTGAAAGGACTCCTGTTGTATGAAGAATAACTGGATTTTTAATGCCACGTTGTCATGATTACAAATCAACAGCCTCACTGGCCCTAAAAAATAATTTTGTATTTGTGGAATGTCAAATTTCTCCATTCCATAATAAACATTCTGCATATTCTTGAATGAATTATTTTCTTTTGAAGTTTATTTATAATATTTCAGCTTCTACCTTAACCATACCGCAATCTTTATTTTACTGGCTGTAAAATTATAAAATGTGAATGATAAAACCTACTTGTTACTCCCTGGATTGCTGTCTGTGAGAATCCTTCAATAGGATTGGCTGCCTAGCCTGCTAGGCAACATGACTATTGATGGTCACCAATATGCTGGCACCAGAAGTAAATGAATATGGAAAATACAAGATTCACAACACAGAACTTGCTAGATCTTTCTGAACAATTACATTAGACATATGTGATGAATGCCATCACTTCACTCTGGCCACAAAATTCAGGCCAATGACAAGTACAAGCAGTCGATAATTGTTAACAAACCATAAAGGTTATTTAACTTTACAGGTTAGGGATAGTGGCCTTGAAATTGGATTGCATTGCATTTGTTTCTCAGGTGCAAAATGGACAACTAGTGGTCCAATATAGTGGGTGGCATGCCTGAAGTGCACCGATTGAAATGACATCCCTTGGGCACCAAGTGCTTGGACCAGAAGGATGCAGATACTTATTATTGTCGAAAAGAGATACATGTTGCTGAAGTTTTTTGTCTTGCACTCATCAGGACAAGTGCAAGAATGGCAAATTTCAAACAATCATGACAATTTATAATACAGGAGGAAAAGGTCCTGATTATTTGGCAAGCCAACTCTGATTGGCCGAGGCTTTGTCATAGAGAGAGTGATATGAAGTTTTAGTGACCCGTGTGGAATTTTACATTCTTGCATGGCTACAGCTTGGGAGGTGAAAGGTTGCTTACTTGAGATGGGTGACCATGAGCAGCTCTAGCCCGTGAGGGACTGACATCAGACTGCAGCATCGCGACATGTGCCAGAGGCATCTGCAACAACTAGCTGAGGCATAAAGATAATTTGAAGGCCTATTTTATGGCGGTTCAATCTTAATACCTTCATATGATAAATATTTCAATGTAATTTATTTCAAAGAATGAAATGTAGAAAATTTGAAAAGCAATAAACATCATTAATCACAAATGAACAAGACACTGGCATGTAATCCAACCAGAAAGCAGAGAATGCCAGCTTAGTTCTTTTTATCTATTTATTAGTATACATTGCAATATACATTAAAATATTTTGTTAACAGTGGAATTATCAAATCAATTACAAAGGGCACCCAAAAATAGTTTATCTTCTTTCTACAATAATCTGAACTCCTGGTTTCTCCAGCTTCAGCTTCTTTATTGCCATCTGTCCATTTGTTGTAAAATGATTCTGCTCTAACCTATACCAGAAAGAAATATTATTAGAAACTGATAACCGTGCATACTGGAAATAGGATAGCTAATCTATATCTAATCTTTATTGCTACATTCTACATCTCCTTTTCTTTCTATTTGAAATACCTTTAACCTGTATGGGTGTTAAATAGGTCATCCATGTCCTAAATGCCTGTCAACTATTCAACTAGTTCAGAGGCTGAGCTGTATCATAACTCCATTTACCCAGGTTTGTTCCTTAACCATTAAAAGCCCTGCCAAACAATTGATTGGAAAAGGGAATTGTGCAGGTAGACTGGAGGACAGCCAATATTACTCATGCGTTTACAAAGGGAGATGGAAGAAGTCCAGGAAAGTCTTGGCCGGTTTTCAGAATATCACTGATAGGAAAGGTATACTCAAAGATCCAGGTGCGAAGGTAAAGAAAGCGAAAATACAATAAAGAGATGTCAGCATGGATTTCAAAACAAAAGCCTTGCTTGACCGACCTTAGCAAAGAGGAAACAGTAAGAATAGACAAGATTAATGTAATAGTTGCACAATTACAGGAATTATTTGAATTTGAGCTATTTGAATTTCCCATCTTTGTTGCTAAGGCACCACATTAGTCTCATGACTAACGTCAGAGAATGTTGAGCTACAGTAAAAATAGCAGAATGGATAGCAAGCTGCCTACAACTCAGGAAACCCTATTGGGGTTAAGGCCAGCAAAAGGTGTGAAGTGGTGTTCCTCAAGGACCACTGCTTACAATTTAAATTAATAATTTGGATTCAGAAATCAGGGGCGTCATTCTCCGACCCCCCAGAGGGTCGGAGAATGGCCGTTGGCCGCCGTGAATCCCGCCCCCGCCGGTTGCCGAAGTCTCTGAAGGGAGAAAAGTTGGCGGGGCGTTAATGGCGCCGCTGCCGTCGGAGAATGGCACGGGTTTGCGCAAGGCAGCCGATTTTCGGCCTGCCGATATTCTCCCTTCCGGATGGGCCGAAGTCCCGTCGACGGGATGACCGTTCACGTCGACGTAAATCAAACCTCCTTTTCATCGGCGTGACCCTGTGCTCCAGGCTCACGCCGACCAGCGAGGAGGTGAGTGACGGCCTGGGGGGTTGGCCGCTGGGCAGGCGATGGCGTGGCCGCAGTCTGAATGTGTGGGGAGAGGTGTGTCTCGGGTTGTGTGTGTGTGTATGTGCGGCGGGGGGGGGGGGGGGGGTGGTTAGAGTGGGCTGCGCTCCGGGGGAGTGCCGGGAGGGGGGTCCGTGCCGGGGAGGAGGTTGGGGGGGTCCGTGCCGGGGAGGGGGATGGGGGGTCCATGCCGGGGAGGAGGTTGGGGTCCGTGCCGGGGAGGAGGTTGGGGTGGTCCGTGCCGGGGAGGGGGATGGGGGGTCCGTGCCGGGGAGGAGGTTGGGGTCCGTGCCGGGGAGGAAGTTGGGGGTGTCCGTGCCGGGGAGGGGGATGGGGGGTCCGTGCCGGGGAGGAGGTTGGGGTCCGTGCCGGGGAGCAGATTGGGGGGGTCCGTGCCGGGGAGGGAGGTGGGGGGGGTCCGTGCCGGGGAGGAGGTTGGGGGGGTCCGTGCCGGGGAGGGGGATGGGGGGGTCCGTGCCGGGGAGGGGGATGGGGGGGTCCGTGCCGGGGAGGGGGATGGGGGGTCCGTGCCGGGGAGGAGGTTGGAGGGGTCCGTGCCAGGGAGGGGGATGGGGGGGTCCGTGCCGGGGAAGGAGATGGGGGGTCCGTGCCGGGGAGGAGGTTGGGGGGGGGATCCGTGCCAGGGAGATGGATGGGGGGGTCCGTGCCGGGGAGGGGGATGGGGGGTCCGTGCCGGGGAGGAGGTTGGGGTCCGTGCAGGGGAGGGGAATTGGGGGTCGGTGCCGGGGAGGAGGTTGGGGAGGTCCGTGCCGGGGAGGGGGATGGGGGGGTCCGTGCCGGGGAGGGGGATGGGGGGTCCGTGCCGGGGAGGAGGTTGGGGTCCGTGCCGGGGAGGGGGATGCGAGGGCAAGTGAGTTGGTCCACCTGGCCAGGTGCCAGCCTCCAACAGTTGGACCCATGCGGTCCGTGCCACCTGGCTGGGGGGAGGAGGGGATATGGGCAATGAGGACATGTCGTCGTTCCCCTCAACCCCCCACCACCAGGCCGTCATGTTTTCCGATCATCCAGCGATGTTGGCCGCCGTGGCGGCAGCCGCTAATGTCTATGTTGCCCTGGATGAGGAGGAGGAGGAGGAGCGTGCCAGAGAGGCGGCGCAGGCTGCCGCAGAGGGACAGGCGGCAGCCGCCCAGGCTGGAGGGACACCTGACCGACAGGACAAGGAGGGGGAGGAGGATGTCGCAGCCCCACGGCAACGGAGGCACCCGAGGGCGCCCCGTGTGTAACGGCCCCGGCAGTCATACCAGGACCTCACGGACCGGGAATGCAGGAGGAGACTCCGGATGAGGCGGGAAACCGTGGCACACATCTGCCACACCTGTCACCGCGTGGCACTGGTGGGGGACACCCTCTCCCCGTGTCCGTCAAGGTTACGGTGGCCCTGAACTTTTATGCAACGGGGTCATTCCAGGCACCGAGTGGGGACATGTCCGGCATATCGCAGACATCGGTGCATCGGTGCATCCGGGCAGTGACAGATGCCCTATATGCCATGGCGCACCGTTACATCCGCTTCCCTGTGGACCGGGCCAGCCAAGATGCCCGGGCCGTGGGCTTCTCTGCCGTGGCCGGGTTCCCCATGGTCCAGAGCGCGATTGATGGGATGCACGTCACCGTGCGGCCACCTGCAGATAACAGGGCCGTGTTCACCAATAGGATGGGGACCTATTCGATGAACATATAGGTAGTCTGCGACCACCGCATGATGATCCTGCAAGTCTGCGCCCATTACCCAGGCAGTGTACACAACTCATACGTGTTGTCGCGGTCATCCATCCCCAGCATGTACGAGAGACGCCATCCCCGGCTGAGGTGCTGGTTGCTGGGCGACAGGGGCTACCCATTGCGATCGTGGCTGATGACGCCTATACGGAGGCCACGCAATGAGGCGGAGAACCGCTACAATGATGCCCATGTAGCGACAAGGGGAGGGATAGAGAGGTGCTTTGGCGTGCTGAAGATGTGTTTCAGGTGCCTGGACCTCTCTGGGGGCGCCCTCCAGTATCGGTCAGATAGGGTCGGCCGCATCATTGTGGTGTGCTGCGTCCTGCACAACATAGCCCAGCAGAGGGGCGATGTGCCGCAGGCAGAGGAGGGCGGAGTGGAGGAGCAGCAGGAAGAGGCGCAGTCCTCCCAAGATGAGGGGGATGGGGGTAATGGTCAGGGCAGACGGGGTAGACACAGGCGAGTGGCTGTCCACCGTTACCGGCTGGCCCAGCGGGCACGGGACAGACTGATAGCCGCCCGCTTCACTGACTAGATGGGCGTGGGAATCGGGTAGTATGGCCACAGACCGCACACCATGGCAACAGCCGACCACCCACACCCCCCCACCCATCCACCCACCCAGCACCCTCACCCCCCTCCCCAACCCCACCCACCCCACCCGCATGCACACCACCCCCCTCCATTGCCGATCCACCTGCGGCACAACGGGCCGGGCTCACACAGTTGCGGGTGGACTCGTGTCTATTGCAGGCCATGGAGGATTACGACAACCCGCCCTGCGGTGAGCTCCTGGCTCCACATCGTTGGACTATGTTTGATCATGGCCACAGTACCACCATCCACCCGGACCATCCCTGCATGCGGCTGTGACACTGCAGCGCACGGTCCCGTCCCCTGCCCGGGGGGATGTTGATGGCGGCCCAGGGGGAAGGGGGCAGACTCACCTGGGGCTGAGGTAAGACCACCCCTCACACACACACTTGCGCTCAACGTACATGACACCCACGCACGCTTTGGACAGAGCACAAAGGCAGCTTCTGTAGGTGTAACATTGACTTTAATAACCAAACAAGTTCATGCACGTGCCCTAGCCCCTAAAACTCATCTGTGCCCTGCACCCGTGCCAACTTACTCAGTGTCTAATTGTTTGGCCTTACGGGCCCTTTGACTACGTCTACGTGGTTCCCCAGACGGTACAGCAGAACTGGAGGTGGACTCCTGTGATTCCTGCCCTCTGACACTGGATCCCTTTGGCGGCCGTTTCCTGGGGCGTCCTGGCCTAGATGGGCCAGGCTGCGGCCCGGGCGACTGGGATGGCGAGCTGCCAGCCTGTCCTGCCCGTTGCCCACCCGATGCACCTGGGACGGAAGGGGGGGGAGTCCGAGGTGTCGCGGTGTTCCCAGACCTCCCCTACAGGGGGACCCGGGACGGACCACACCACCTCCTCCTCCCTCGTGGTGCCCGATGGCCCCCAGGCCTCTACATGGGTGGAGGATGCGAACGGACTGGCCATCCGACGCCCACCCGGCATCTGGCGCTGCCAGTCCTGGAGGCCCGTGCTGGTATCGACAGGGGTCTGCAGGTTTGCAGCCATGGAGCCCAGGGGGTTGGCAAACCCTGTCTGTGACTGTGCGACGCTGGCTCGCACATGGCCACTGGCGCCGATGCCCTCAGCGATGGCCTGCAGAGACTGGGCCATGGCCTGCAGAGACTGGGCCATGGCCTGCTGAGACTGGGCTATGGCCTGCTGAGACTGGGCTATGGTGTTGAGCGCCACTGACACCTGGCGCTGGCACTGGCTCATGGCCTCCTGTGAGAGGGCAGCCATGTCCGGGGCCACAGACGCCGCCTGCACGGAAAGCCCCAGGCCTCGCAAACCGTTCCCCATGTCTGACACCGTCGCACCCATTGCCTCCACCGCGGACACCACCCATGCGGTGTCGGCCTGGGTGGCACACATGACCGGCACCACTCCCAGCTCCTGGACGTGGGTGGACTCCTCCACCTGCGACTGCAGCCGCCGCAAGCCGGCCGTCACCCTCTTTGCTCGTCTCCGGGTCGGTGGTTGCATCGGATCTATGTGTGGGTGTGGTAACTCCAGGAACCCGGGATCCATCTGGGCGGCAGATGTTCGCTTGGGCTGGGCTGCCCTCCGACCGCCCGGCCCCTCTGCTGCTGCTACCTCCACCTGCTGTACCGGGACTGCTGTGTTGTGCGCACCAGTGAGTGTACCAGACGCCTCATCACTAAAGTGCCCAACCGAGGTGAGTGTTTCTGCGATGGTGGAGGGTGTTGGTGACAGCAGTGGCGTTGTGTCGTGCTCTTCGTCCCACTCTGAGTCCATGGCACTTTGGGGTGGGGGTTCGTCTCCACCCATCTACTCTGAGTCACTGTCCGGTATTTCGTCTTCCTGGGTAGTGCTGTCCCGGGTAGGGGTGTCCTGGGCAGTGCTGTCCCGGGTAGTGGTGTCCTGGGTTGTGGTGTCCTGGGTAGTGGTGTCCTGGGTAGTGGTGTCCTGGGTAGTGGTGTCCTGGCTCGGATGTGACGGGGGCCTGTGGCTGCCCCCCTCGTCGCTGGGTGGTCGCTCCCGCACGTGACGGGGGTGTCGTCTCCCTGTTGCTCCAGGTCTCTCCGTCTCCCGTGGTGTGCGAGGGGCATCCTGCGGGCGTCGCATGCTGGATGCTCCGGGTCTCTCTGTCTCCCGTGGCCTCCGAGGGGCATCCTGCGGGCGTCGCATGCTGGAGGGTCCGGGTCTCTCTGTCTCCTGTGGCCTCCGAGGGGCATCCTGCGGGCGTCGCATGCTGGAGGGACCGGGTCTCTCTGTCTCCCGTGGCCTCCGAGGGGCATCCTGCGGGCATCACATGCTGGAGGTTCCGGGTCTCTCCGTCTCCCTTGGCCTCCGAGGGGCATCCTGCGGGCGGTCTGCATCTGCGGGGATGGGTGCCTGGACGTTTGCTCCTGCGATACACAATGAAGCATGCATGGTTAGACATCAGGCAGTGATCAGGTGATATGGGGGAGGGGGATATAGGGGAGGGGGGATATGGGGACGGGCTGTCGGTGGCTCACTTGCTAGTATGCCCCCGACCTCTGCATCAGCAACCTCCCGATCCTCAGGTCCGCCAGCCAGTTCCAGGGCCCTTTCCTCGTGTTCGGTCAGTGGCCTCTCATCAGCGGGGCCTCCTCCAGTCCTCACATGCTCCCTATTGTTGTGTGCGCGCTTCTCCTGTGGGGGGTGGGGGTGGGGGGTGGTGGCAGGGGTAAAAGGCAACACTGTTAGGCAGGTATATGAATGAACGCCATCGGTTGCGCGTGCATTGCAGAGGTTAAGGTTAGGGCTGGATTCACTTGGGGATATGGGGGATATGGGGGATATGTGGGAGGGGGGATATGGGGGAGGGGGGATATGGGGGATATGGGGGAGGGGGGATATGGGGGAGGGGGATATGCGGATATGGGGAGGGGGGATATGGGGAGGGGGGATATGGGGGAGGAGGATATGGGGGAGGGGGGATATGGGGGAGGGGGGATATGGGGGGATATGGGGGAGGGGGATATGGGGGAGGGGGGATATGGGGAGGGGGATATGGGGAGGGGGGATATGGGGGAGGGGGGATATGGGGGAGGGGGGGATAGGGGGATATGGGGAGGGGGGATATGGAGGATATGGGGGAGGGGGGATATGGGGAGGGGGGATATGGGGGAGGGGGGATATGGGGGAGGGGGGATATGGGGGAGGGGGGATATGGGGAGGGGGGATATGGGGGAGGGGGGATATGGGGAGGGGGGATATGGGGGAGAGGGGATATGGGGAGGGGGGGATATGGGGGAGGGGTGATATGGGGAGGCTCACCCTGGCTGCTCTGACGAGGTCGTTCACCTTCTTGTGGCACTGGGTGCCTGTCCGTGGTGTCAGGGCCGCAGCGGTGACGGCCTCTGCCACTTCCCTCCACAGACGCCGGCTGTGGCGTGGGGCAACTCTGCGGCCGTGCCCGGGATACAGGGCGTCCCTCCTCTGCCCACCGCGTCCAGGAGCGCCTCCACATCCCGTGACTCGAACCTCGGGGCTGAGTGGCGGCCAGCCATCCAGTCGGGTGTTCCGGTCGGGTGTTCCGGTCGGGTGGGGGGGAGCAGCGCGGCCTTATGAGCCGTCACGCCGTGCAGCGCGTATGACGCTGCACGGCGTCAACCATGTGCGCAAGCGCGGATCCCGTTACGTCGCTGCTAGCCCATTTCGGGCCGGAGACTTTCGACCCATTTTTCCGACATGACGCAAGTCGGATTTGCGCCGTTTATTGCGCCGATTGGCGGACTTTGCGCCGATAACGGAGAATTTCGCCCCAGAAGTGCAATTTCTAAAAATATGGACAACACCAAATTGGGAGTATTGTTAATACAAAGGAAGGTGATGACAAAATACGTGAAACTGTTAATAAACTTGCAACATGGGTATTTAACTGGCAAATTAATTTCAACATTGATAAGTATGAGGTGGTGCATTTTGGAAGATTGAGGAAGCCACATACTGCTTGGATATTAAATCTAAATGGGTGTAAATGAATCTCAGAGTACAGATATACAAACCACTAAAAGTAGTCAAATCAGATTGATAAGGTCATAAAAAATGCAAATCATGCACCTGCCTTGATTTCCAGAGGGATAGGACTAAAAAGCAGGGAATTCATGTTAGGCTTGTACGGAACCTGAGTTAGATTGCCCTCAGAGAATTGTAAACCATTCTGGCTTCCATGGCTGTCTCAGAGAAAGTCACAGGTGAGCAAATGTTTTCCCACCGCCCCAACCCGCCCACGGCAAATTTGGGATCAGGAAACTTTCCCAACCTCTGTTTCCCACCTCAGGAGGGATTCTTGCCCTGTGTATTGGAAAGTCTTCCTTAATACATTCATTGAAATTCACCAAATAACACGGAATTCCCTTTGAATTCTTCAGAGAGAAATAGCATTCTGCAAAACAAAAGTCTTAATAAATCTGTACAAAATTCATTTGTCCACCGTGTTAACAGAGATGCTTCACAGTTGTAAATAACACATTGGGTGGAATTTAGCGATGTTTTTATGTGTTGGCTCGGGCGGGCTGTCTGCCAACTGCTTTGTCTGGTTTCCCAACTTTATTTTCAAACATTTACAGAAGAACTTAAGGGGTGGGTCTCACAATCTAATGCTAGTGGGGCGAGCTCTGGATGAAGACGCTCTCCAGCAACTCGACTGCTGAGAAATAAAGGGCGCCCCGATCAAACAAATTAAAATTAAAAAAAGAACCCCCCCCCCCCCCACCCCATCACACACAATCATGGGAAGACCCCCAGGAACCCTCTGCCACAGATCTCCCCAATGGAAGCTCGTCCGCCAATGCCCGGACACTGCCCCCAGGCACTGTTTTATCTAACAGAAATTCACTCCACATGCAGTATTTTTTTGTCCTTTTCTTCTGTAGCATTGGTATCTCAGACCGTGTGACGGAATTGGTGCAAACAAACTACACAGGCAATTTTAATGAAAAATAAATGGACGATAAACTCACCTTAGAACTTGCAGCTTGCTACAGGTCAGAATGAAGCTGCAGAAGTTCTGTAAGGAGCTGTTTGTAAATAAGTTTGCACTTAAGTCAAGATGTGTTATTTTCTGTGTTGTGTTAAGTGCAGTCAAAAGTTTCTTACAGCATGCATCAGTGAGAGATGTTTGCTTTAACCTAACAAGATCAGAAACAGAAAAAGGGTGGGTATAAGGGTTATTATAAAAAGAGATTTTGTTACAATATTTATGATGGAGTCTGGGTGTTGTTACGACACCCTGTGTGAGTGCGCAGTCAGTCCCAGCCCCACAGACCCTGGAGTCCCAACATAAGTTGGGCAGCATGGTAGCACAAGTGGATAGCACTGTGGCTTCACAGCGCTAGGGTCCCAGGTTCGATTCCCCGCTGGGTCACTGTCAGTGCGGAGTCTGCACTTTCTCCCCGTGTCTGCGTGGGTTTCCTCCGGGTGCTCTGGTTTCCTCCCACAGTCCAAAGACGTGCAGGTTAGGTGGATTGGCCATGATAAATTGCCCTTAGTGTCAAAAAGGTTAGGAGGGGTTATTGGGTTAGGGGGAGAGGGTGGAAGTGAGGGCTTAATGGGTCGGTGCAGACTCGATGGGCCGAATGGCCTCCTTCTGCACTGTATGTTCTATGTTCTGTTCTATAAGTGATTGTAACTAATGATTTATGTATTTTCCTGAGATCTGTATTCCTTAAGTTCTCCAATGAGTTACAGGCACCAGATAGGAGTGCCTTCACAGGTATGACTAGGAGTCTTTTAAATTGCCTGGCAGAGAGACAGCCTCTTCCAGCTGCTTCTTGCCTGTGTCTTTTTCACACAACTCAGGAGAAAATGGAGTTCTTCACATAACCCGCCTTTCTTCTGGAAGATTCTGAATGGCTCCACCAATCACAAGCAAAAACAGGAGATGGCTTAGGATTCCAGATTGGCTGCTTGCCAAGTCTATCAAACTTACAGAACGGGCTCTGCCACATAAACTAAAGGGGAAGACCTGGATAGTTCATTAGACCAGGGGTGTTTCGGGTTTGCCTAAAGTCTGTAGTTTAAGCAAAAAGACTATTGTTGCAGCAGCCAACAAGAACTGTAGATTAAAGACAGTCAGCAGGACAGGAATTAAAAAGGAAACACAGAGCAAACAAAGGTTTTAAAACAGATTAGGTGGATTGGCCGTGATAAATTGCCCTTAGTGTCCAAAATAGCCCTTAGTGTTGGGTGGGGTTACTGGGTTATGGGGATAGGGGGGAGGTGTTGCCCTTGGGTAGGGTGCTCTTTCCAAGAGCCGGTGCAGACTCGATGGGCCGAATGGCCTCCTTCTGCACTGTAAATTCTATGATAATCTATGACAGTGCTCTAACATGTTTCTCCCTCCCATTTGTGCTTGATCTCTTATTAACTACACGTCATGCCACTGAGCAGAATCTATACAAGTACTTGACTTGTGTAATTTGGGCTCTGAATTCTGATAGATTCAGGAAATACAGCAAATTCATTCAGTATTGCAAAATAGGACTGAAATTATATGGAGGATGGAAGGTGCCGACATGCTCCACGCCAACTCTGTCCTGCAGAGCCATAAAGCACTGTGGGGCGGCTGAAGAAAGGCCCAATGGGACTTCCACCGCCTCACTGGCGAAGGGGTTCCAATGTTATACTTTTATTAAGATTTTCAAATTTTCACAAAAATCACATCAAAACTAACATAAGAGAAAAGCAAATTCATATGCATTAATGCACAACAAGTACAACACAAAGCAAATGTAATTGCAAGCATTGGAAGAAATATGGTCAGATGGGTGCACATTCCTTCCGCAGATACAAGAAAATTCTGCACACAAAAACAGGATACAAACATACATCATAGCCATAGCTTCATGGGAATGTTATGGGCGAGGGGTTTTCAGAACCACAAAATGTATCATGGAGTTCAACCAACCTCACCCTTTAATGTATTTGTTGCTTTTCCTAGCACTCAGTTTTTTCCCTAGGTGTGGAATTACAATTATGGACACGTGGGTTTTTAAACACAAAACACTGTTTATTCCATGAACTCAACTCAACATCTTAAATAAACATTGGATCTCTTAACACCCCTTACTTCAAAGGTAACTCAGAAAATATTGCAACAGTAAATAACTCCTTAAAACGTTCCTTCAAACTTCCAAGAGACTTAACACCTTTAAACAGTATCACATCAGGTTAAAGGATATATATATTTTCTGTAGAATGGCAGAGATATATTAGCTTGGGTGACTTCAGCTCCAGCACCTTGCTTTCTTCTTGCAGCCCTCTGGCCACACACAGACACACACCTATTGCTTTTAAGCTGAAACTAAAAACCTGCAAAATGGCTGACCTAAGCTCAGCTCCACCCACTCTATGACATCACTGTTTTCTTAAAGGTACATTGCTTAAACATCCAGTTCTTAAAGGCACTCTCGCATGACAAGAAAAAAATAGAGGAGAAGAAAAACATTCTGAGAACCTCAGAGCAAAGGGGAAATTACACAAAAACGAACAATCTCCCAGGGAAGAGCAGACTGCAAGACGACAAAAGGAGGAGCAGGCGCCACAAGTCCAAGAAAATCTCAGAACTCGAACCTCAATCCAAGGACCACCTTTGAAAAATAAGAGAAAATCAAGTGCAAAGAACAAAGACCCGAGCTGCCAAACACCCTCCACTGGATTCCAGATCAAGGAAAGGGAGCAGGTCACCAGAACATCAGCAGCAATATGTCCCTAAAAGGGGACAGCAGGATGCAATGAAACCCAAGGTCAAGCAGGATACCATTGGGTTCCAATTGGAGAGGGAGAACCCCACCACACACAGAGAGCGGGGCATCAGGGCCGCCCTCAAAGTGGGGGGGGGGCACCACAGGAGGGAACTAATCATTCAGATAACAAGACTTCCCAGGCTACCACCTGGAGTATTACAATTAAACAAGAGTCAGCTGACTAAGCCATGGGGAGGGCATCTATTCCGAGGAAAATATTCGCCACAACTCTCAGTCCATCCTGGAATCACCACCCACCCAGATGCAGATCCAACAACACTTCACACTCCCCATGAGCCCCCAAAATGAGTGCCCCAAACCCTAGGAGAAGCAGGATACAGACCACAGTGTCAGGCATGACCTAGCCCAGCACCACCGTCACCACAGAAGAAAAACAACTCAGGAGAACCTGACTCCAAGGATTTTCGCACCGCCTCGACCCGTATGACCCTCCAAGATTGCACCAACCCAGTCCCATACAGGGCAAAGCACTCCTACCACCCACCCCACAAGAAAGGATATACAACTGAGCCCCAGCCAAGGGGAA
Organism: Scyliorhinus torazame; assembly: GCF_047496885.1. NCBI lineage: Eukaryota > Metazoa > Chordata > Chondrichthyes > Carcharhiniformes > Scyliorhinidae > Scyliorhinus > Scyliorhinus torazame. The sequence goes on from NC_092720.1 coordinate 49,554,809, forward strand.
ACCCCAGCTCTGAGGAAGACAAAGCGTCAAGACATCCAGCTCGTGGGAGCTTGAGGAGGGGAACATAAAGCTGACAACAGCATAATCATCAGGGAACAACGTTCAGGATAATAACTGAGTTGCAAAGCAGTCGTCAGGATAAAGACTTCAAAAAAATCAAGGAAAAGGCAGGATCAGGATCAGTGAGCCCTCTTCACGATCTCTCAAGGATTCTAAAGATCGGAACATGAGGCATGATAAACTGTAGCATGCCATCTCACCAGAAAGCTGAACGTCTCAACAGCCTGGGCTCCTGCTGGAGGGGATGACTCGACCGGCTTGGCCAACTCCAACCCCTCTTGACTGAATACAGGACCAGTGATCAGAAGGCCAACCCAACTCCAGGTCGGGGGCTGCATTCTCTAATCCACCAGCCGCGCGTTTCTCGGCTGTGCGCCGCTTGCTGGTGGTAGCATACTATCTTTCCACCGATTGTCAATGGGATGTTCCATTGTAACCACCCCACATTGCCAGGAAACCTGCTGGTGAGGGTGCACTGCTGGCGGGAAAATGAAATCGCAATGACCGGAGGATTCCGGCCAGGTTACATGTGCTCCATCGAGCTTAGACCATAAGACATGGAAGCAGAATTAGGCCACTCGGCCCATCGAATCTTCTCCGCCATTCAATCATAGCTGACATTTTTCTCATCCCCATTCTCCTGCCTTCTCCCCATATCCCTGATCCCCTTATTAATCAAGAACCTATCTATCTCTGTCTTAAAGACACTCAGTGATTTGGCCTCAACCGTCTTCTGCGGCAAAGAGTTCCGCAGATTCACAACCCTCTGGCTGAAGAAATTCCTCCACATCTTAAGTTGTCCAGCCTCCAAATCGAGATTCCTGAAACATGGCATCCAATTCTTGAACTCAACTGGGAACCAGGCTCCATATCACCCCTCTCCTGCTCCTCCTCTCTCTTTCCCGACTCTGTCAGGATGAACGACAGGCTATGTAACAAAAACTCTACTGTACAGAGGCAGGCACCCACCAGGAATAGTGCTGTCTCCATCACAAAGTCCTCCTCGTGCACCTCCAAAAAAACATCTCACAATTCTTGGAATTGGGCCTTGACAACCTGCACCACAGAATCAAAACCTTCAGACAGAACAGCACTCTTGCTGCCAGCCATCATCCCCCCGGCCGGGGGTCTGCACAGAAGCAACTGCATCACCAATGGCAGAGCAGGCCCCAATTCCCTCCAGCTCCCATGATCAAACATGGATTCGGATATATCATGTCGAAATTCTGACCAGCAATTCTCGGGACAGGGAACCAAGTCAACCAAAGAAAGTCAAAAAAGAAATGTGCATAAAGGTAAAAAGTCGGATTAAAAGATGACCAGAGCCAGAGCTCAGAAAATGCAGCCGCGGACTTCCGGTTGCGGCTATGCCTGGGTAGGTCGCACGTTCGGCAGCTCCCGCCAAGAATGGACTTTTGGCCCCTTTTGAGGAGCCCCAGCGGCACTTGGACGACGATTCCCGGTGTGGGAAGGCAGCAGTTAGGTTCCCCCAGCATTGTATGGAGTGGACCAGGAGTGGAGCGATGGTTTTGGAGCAGAGAGGAGAGCGGGTGAGGAAAAGTAAGATGGCGGCGGGTGGAGACCAGGCAGCGTGGGCGCAATGGTCACGGGAGCAGCAGGAGTTCCTGAAAAGCTGCTTTGCGGAGCTGAAAGCAGAAATGCCGGCGCCAATGAAGGCGTCGATAGAAAAGCTGCTGGAGACCCAGAAGGCCCAAGGGGCGGCGATCCGAGAGGTGCAGCAGAAAGCCTCTGGAAGCGAGGGTGAGATTCTGGGCCTGGCGGTGAATGTGGAGGCGCACGAGGCGCTGCACAAGAAGTGGCAGGAAAAGTTTGAGGACCTGGAGAATAGGTCGAGGAGGAAGAATCTCCGGATTCTGGGTCTCCCTGAAGGGGTGAAGTGATCCAACGTGGGGGCATAAGTAGCCACAATGCTGAACACGTTAATGGGCGCGGGAGCCTTCCCGCAGCCCTTGGAGCTGGATGGGGCTCACAGAGTCCTGGTAAGGAGGCCTAAAGCCAATGAGCCACCAAGGGCTGTAGTGGTGAGGTTTCACCGCTTCCTGTCATCTCAGGAGTGCGTCCTGAGATGGGTGAAGAAGGAACGGAGTAGCAGGCGGGAGAATACGGAGATCCGTATTTATCAAGACTGGAGTGCAGAGCTGGCTAAGAAGAGAGCTGGATTCAACCGGGCCAAGGCGGTGCTCCACCGAAAGGGGGTGAAGTTCGGGCTGTTGCAGCCAGCGCGACTGTGGGTCACTTTTCAAAATCGCCACCATTATTTTGATATGCCGGATGAGGCGTGGACCTTTATACAAAATTAGAAGTTGGACTCGAACTAAGGGTTTGATGTGGGGTTGGGTTTGTTTTTTCGTTGCTGTGTGGGAAAGCTGGGGAGTGGGAAGGGGCGAGTGGATGTGACACATGGGTTTTGTGGGTCTGTGGGCATCGGTACTGTTTTGCAGAGGCCGGTTCCCGTGTTCGAAGGGGAGGGGGGGGGCAGGTGGCCCTGGGTCGTGGGGAACTGGGGTGAGGTTGTAGGAGAAAGGAGCTGTGCCATTGGGGGTGGGGCCGGCCCAGGTGGAAAACGCGGGCTTTTCCCCGCGGAAGGGGTGGGGCCTGAGGGGGGGGGCGGTGCTGGAGCGTTGCCCACATCGACCTGAAGGGGGGGATGGGATGGGGATTCCACATGAGTAACCCCCTGATCCGGCTGATAACATGGAATGTGAGCAGCCTAAATGGGCCAGCCAAGAGGGCCCGGGTGTTCACGCACTTAAACACTTAAAGGGACTGAAGGCAGATGTTATTATGCTTCAGGAGACGCACTTGAAGTTGGCAGATTAGATCAGGCTGAGAAAGGGATAGGTAGGGCAGGTCTTTCATTCAGGGCTGGATGCGAACAACAGAGGGGTTGCAATACTGGTGGGGAAGCGGATGTCGTTCGAGGCGATGAATATTGTGGCGGATAATGGAGGTCGATGCAAGATGGTGAGTGGTAGGTTGCAGGGGACCCAGGTGGTACTGGTGAATGTGTATGCCCTGAATTGGGACGATGCAGTGTTTATGAAGCGCATGATGAGTCGGATCCCGGATCTGGAAGCAGGGAGCTTGATAATGGGGGGGGGGGGGGGACGGGACTTTAATACAGTACTGGACCCAGCATTGGACCGATCCAGGTCAAGGACGGGTAAGGGGCCAGTTGCGGCCAAGGTGCTAAGGGGTTTTGTGGACCAGATGGGGGGAGTGGATCCATGGAGGTTTGCCAGGCCGGGGGCCAGAGAGTTCTCTTTTTTTTCCCATGTACACAAGGCCTATTCATGGATAGACTTCTTTGTGATGAGTAGGGCACTGATCCCAAGAGTGGAGGGAACGGAATATTCGGCTATAGCGATTTTGGACCACGCCCCGCATTGGGTGGAGTTGGGGTTGGGGGCGGAGAGGGACCAGCGCACGCTGTGGCGCCTGGATGTGGGACTGTAGGCGGATGAGGAGGTTTGTGGGCGGGTCCGGGAGTGCATTCAGAGATACATAAAAGCCAGTGATAATGGGGAGGTGCAGGTGGGTGTGGTTTGGGAGGCTCTGAAGGTGGTGGTTAGGGGAGAGCTAATTTCAATTAGTGCTCACAGGGAGAAGAGAGAGAGGATGGAGACGGAGAAGTTGGTGGGGGAGATAGTAAGGGTGCACAGGAGCTATGCAGAGGCCCCCGAAGAGGGGCTGTTGAGGGAGCGACGGAACCTCCAAACGGAATTTGATTTATTGACCACAGGGAAGGCAGAGGCTCAGTGGAGGAAAATGAAGGGGGCAGTGTATGAGTATGGGGAGAAGGCGAGTCGGATGCTGGCGCATCAGCTACGTAAGAGGGAGGCGATGAGTGAGATTGGAGGAATCAGGGATGGGGGGGAATACGGTGCGGAGTGTAGTTAAAATAAATGAGGTATTTGGGGATTTCTATGGGGACCTGTACAAGTCAGAGCCCCCGGAGGGGGGAGGGGGGATGCGGCGGTTCTTAGATCAACTGAGGTTCCCGAGGGTGGAGGAAGAGCAGGTGGCTGGCCTGGGGGCCCCGATGGGGCTGGAGGAGCTGGTTAAGGGATTGGGGAGCATGCAGGCGGGCAAGGCCCCGGGACCGGATGGGTTCCCGGTTGAATTTTATAGGAAGTGTGTATATCTGTTGGGCCCGTTGCTGGTGAGAACCTTCAATGAGGCGAGGGAGGAAGGGACTCTGCCCCTGTCAATGTCTCAGGCGCTGATCTCGCAGATTCTCAAGCGGGATAAGGACCCACTGCAGTGCGCTTCGTATAGGCCGATCTCGCTCCTTAACGTAGGTGCCAAGTTGCTGGCGAAGGTCCTCGCTACGAGGATTGAGGATTGTGTCCCGGGAGTGATACATGAGGACCAGACCTGGTTCGTGAAGGGTAGGCAGTTAAATGTGAATGTGGGGAGGCTCCTGAACGTGATTATGATGCCCTCAGTGGGGGGGGGGGGGGGGGGGGGAGCCGAGGTGGTGGCGGCTATGGATGCGGAGAAGGCCTTTGATCGGGTGGAGTGGGAGTACCTATGGGAAGTGCTCAGCAGGTTTGGGTTGGGGGAAGGGTTCATAGGGTGGGTCAGGTTGTTATACAGGGCCCCGGTGGTGAGCGTGGCTACGAACCGGCGGAGATCGGAATATTTCAGATTGTACCGGGGGACGAGACAGGTGTGTCCCCTGTCCCCTTTGCTGTTCACGCTGGCAATTGAGCCGCTGACCATAGCATTAAGGGAGTCTAGGAACTGGAGGGGGTTGGTCCGTGGAGGGGAGGAACACCGTGTGTCGTTGTATGCTGATGACCTGTTGTTATATATTGCAGATCCAGTGGAGGGGGTGGCGGATGTCATACGGATCCTTAGGGAGTTTGGGGACTTCTCGGGCTACAACTCAATGTGGGGAAGAGTGAGCTCTTTGTAGTGCATGCGGGGGGCCAAAGAGGAGCTGCCGTTGAAGAGGGCGGAGAGGGGCTTTCGATACCTGGGTATCCAGGTAGCTAGGAGCTGGGGGGCCCTGCAGAAGCTTAATTTGACACGGTTGGTGGACCAGATGGAGGAAGACTTTAGGAGATGGGATGTGTTGCCACTTTCCCTGGTGGGTAGGGTGCAGTCGGTCAAGATGACGGTCCTCCTGAGGTTCTTGTTCGTGTTCCAGTGCCTCCCCAAGGCTTTTTTCAAGCGGGTAAGCAAGAGTATTATGGGGTTTGTATGGGCGAGCAAGACCCCAAGGGTGAAGAGGGTGTTTCTGGAGCGCAGTCGGGACAGGGGCGGGCTGGCGCTGCCAAATCTGTGTGGTTATTATTGGGCAGCTAATGTGGCGATGATCCGTAAATAGGTAATGGAGGGAAAGGGGGTGGCATGGAAGAGGCTAGAGGCGGTGTCTTGTGTGGGTACTAGCTTGGGGGCGCTGGTGACGGCACCGTTGCCGCTACCGCCGACGCGGTACACCACAAGCCCGGTGGTGGCGGCGACATTGAAGATCTGGGGGCAGTGGAGGCGACGTAGGGGTGAGGTGGGGGCCTCAATTTGGTCCCCGATACGGGATAATCATAGATTTGTGCTGGGCAGGATGGATGGGAGGTTCCTAAGTTGGCATCGGGCAGGAATTAAAAGGATGGGGGACCTGTTTATAGATGGGACTTTTGTTAGCCTGGGGGCACTGGAGGAGAAATTTGGGTTGCCTCCTGGAAATGCTTTTAGATATATGCAAGTGAGGGCATTTGTGAGACGGCAGGTGAGGGAATTCCGCTACTTCCAGCACGAAGGATTTAGGACAGGGTGATTTTGGGTGTATGGGTTGGAGAAGGCAAGGTCTCGGCGATTTATCAGGAGCTGCAGGAAGCGGAGGAGGCCTCGGTGGAGGAGTTGAAGGGCAAGTGGGAGGAGGAGCTCGGAGAGGAGCTGGATGAGGGTCTGTGGGCTGATGCCCTGGGCAGTCAATTCCTCCTCCTCATGCGCCAGGCTCAGTCTAATCCAGTTCAAAGTAGTACATAGGGCGAATATGACAGGGGCGAGGATGAGTAGGTTTTTTGGGGTGGAGGATAGATGTGTGAGATGTTCGTGGAGCCCAGCAAATCACGCCCATATGTTCTGGACATGCCCGGCGCTGGAGGGGTTCTGGAGGGGCTTTGCGAGGGCTATGTCCAAAGTGGTGAACACCCGGGTCAAGCCAAGCTGGGGGATAGCACTATTTGGGGTATCGGACGAGCCGGGAGTGCAGGAGCCGAAAGAGGCCGGAGTTCTGGCCTTTGCGTCCCTGGTAGGCCGGCGGAGGATCCTACTAATGTGGAGGGATGCAAAGCCCCCGAGCGTGGAAGCTTGGATCAATGACATGGCAGGGTTCATTAAGTTGGAGAGGATAAAGTTTGCCTTGCGAGGGTCTGTGCAGGGGTTCTCCAGGCGGTGGCAACCGTTCCTAGACTTTCTCGCGGAACGCTAGGTGGAGGTCGAAACAGCAGCAACCCTGGGGGGAGGGGGGGGGGGGGGGGGGGGTTGGTTTATGTTTTTGTTAAAAGGGGGCATTTTCCCCACTTTTGTGTTTATTGGTTAGATGGGGTTAATGTATCCTTGTTTGATTTCCTATGTACAATTTTGTTTTTCTTTCTTTCTTTCTGGAGTGTTCTGAAAATTGTTGAAAATTTTTAAAAAGAAAATGCAGCCGCTCCTGCACTCACATCACATGATCCCTGGGTTTGAATCTTAAGGGGAATCACACAATCAGCACAGGCCAATCCCTGAAGAGCAAAGCGCTCTTTTAAGATCTTTTTCAAAGAGACCAGGCTGAGCGTCCCGCCCCAAATATTTTATGGTGTGGCCAGCATATTATCAGGGTCAACTGGCTTGAAGCCATAGAAGAATCCGTAGAATCACTACAGTGCAAAGGGAGGCCATTCGGTCCATCAAGCCTGTACCGACCCTCTGAAAGAGCACCCTACCTGGATCCACTCACCCACCCTATCCCAATAACCCCGTAACCTAACCGACACATTTTTGGACACTAAGGGGCGTGGTGGAAAGATCAGAGAAGGGTCAGAAAGGGAAAATTGTTAAGGATGTAACTCAGTCTATGGAAAGGTTAAAAATTTAATTGAGCTAAAAGCATAGCTGGAAATCCTTTGGAGAAAAGCAGAGAGATAATTTCACGCACGCACACACATATCTGGAAACAAAGGCTTTGAGAACAGGCTTTACCAGATGGGGAACCATGCTTAAGCTGATAACATTGCACCTGCTTGTTTTGCTCCTGAAAAATTGTTCAGACAAAGAGGCCTAACAGTAAAACAGACACATTCATGTTATTCAATCACGAGCTGGTTTTCTACAGACACTTCAGTCAACAATTCAGTCAGATTTTGCAGGAACGTTATTAAGTCGAAACCTTAAGAACTGTTTCCTCATAGCTGAGACAAGACAGCAGAAACTACGTTTTATACTTTTGACTGTAAGCATGAAACGTGTTTGTTACCTGTTTCAATGTCCTACCTACTCTTATTCTCTGAGTGAATTTGAATTTGACATTTACTATATTTGCATGAATTAGTTTATCTTACATTTACATTCTGTAATATTCAGTATATTGATATACTGTAATCAAAATTTAAGCATATAGTAAAGTATCATAAAGTAACCATTATAAAAGGTTGTAGATTCAGTCTGCAAATCTTATGGACTCTTACTCTATAATTTTTAATTCTAAGATTCTAGGTTCGAGAGAGGTTACTCGCTCATAAGGAACGATCATTCTTCTATAATGTATCGTGTATGTTTGCCCGAAGATATTTTTGGTTAGTCTAGGGTATTTTACCTTAAAACCCATTAACAACTAGCATTGCTGGTTTAAATTCTTATGATAAGATAAATTTCTTAAAGTTGAGGATTTAGGCTAGCCATAAATTTGACTGGATAAATTTACCTTGCTTAGGGGTGAGAGGGGGTGGTTGTGGGTGTAGAGGGTGATTAAAGATAGGAGAAGCCTAACAAATTGATGTGGGAAAAGTCAATGTAAAGGGTGTCCTCCTGCTGACAAAGTGAACTCAGCATGGCCGCATTATAATAAAGAATTTCATAGAATAGCTACAGTGCAGAAGGAGGCCGTTCAGCCCATCAGGTCTGCACCGGCCCTCTGAAGGAGCACCACTCCCAGGCCCTGCCCCCGCCTCATCCCCGTAACTTCAACTAATCCGCACATCTTTGGATACTAAGGGGCAATTTTAGCATGGCCAATCCACCTAACTGCTCATCTTTGGACTGTGGGAGGAAACCAGAGCACCCGGAGGAAACCCAGACAGACACGGGGAGAATGTGCAAACTCACACAGTCACCCAAGGTTGGAATCAAACCTGGGACCCTGGTGCTGTGAGGCAGCAGTGCTAACTACTGTGCCACCATGCTGCCTATAAACCCTCTTCTGACAGAAGTACATATGCAAAACCACATGAAGGCATCCCATATCAAAGCACTGGGACCTCTGGATTATGTTGTTTTTCAAATCAAAGTTCCAATTAATATCTGTATCACTCATTCATTAGGGGTCTGTTGCCTAGTGGACAGACCATCAATTGTTCGATCAATAATGAGCATCTACCTAGCACCAAGACATTGCAAGAATCAAAAGTCCCAAGCGAAAGAAGATCAGTGCTTCAGCCTGACCGAAGAGATGAATTCCAAGAAGAAAGGGATTCACAACCAATACAGAAATTCTTCACACTTCCATCTCAATTTCAGGACAATGGAAGCAAATAAAGGTCAGCTGTACTAAACCCCTGCGTCCAGACCACTGGGTTTGAGCTTTGTCATCACCAGGCCTGGATTGATAAAATATGTGACCGACTGGACTGAAAACAAGCAGTCTTCATTGTCTAGCAGATCAAACAGAGGTCGCACATCAAGAAGTCGATATTCCAGAAGATCAAGGCTGACACCTAAAGATAAACCCAGAAAATAAAAGACAAGTGGTGGAAGGAGAAAGCCTGAAAAATCCAACAATATGCTGACCGTCATGACATGACCATCATGACATGAAGCTTTTTCAAAGCCACCAGGGCCATCTACAGTAATAGTAATAATAGCTTATTGTCACAAGTAGGCTTCAATTAAGTTAATGTGAACGACCTCTAGTCGCCACATTCCAGCGGCTGTTTGGGGAGGCCAGTACGGGACCAGGTTAAATAGACCAAGTTAAATAGACAAAATCCCCTTCGCTCACAGATAGTGTTTCACTTCTTAAGGATTTTAGTATCATCCATCAACACTGGAAAGAACAAATCCAACAGCTCCTCAAACGTGAATCCACAGTGAGAACTGATACTGTCCAAGTTATTCTCCAGTACCCTCTGGTAGAATCTATGGGTGAACCACCAGTGATGGTGAGAGTTTGGCTGATGATCGATAAATGAGAATATGGCTCAAGCAGGCTCAAGCTATAGAATGACGTAGTCTGGCGCTAGAATCAAACTTTAGGGGGAAAACAAAATGTTAGATAAAGCTTTGTGTGAAGGAATGCCAAGACAGGCTGAGGTTACTTGTTTTTGAACCAGACAAATTGCAGTAACGGCCTTGGGAATGGGTGCACTAGGCTTAAAGATAATTATAATTGAGGGGGGCTGAATTATAATTGAGCTGAGAGCACAGATAGGAATGCGAGGAAGCTGCCCTCAGAAATGAGCCAAAAACTGTATAAGAACTGCTGTTAGATGTATTGACTTTGGCTTGCTATTGTGACTCTTGAGAGACACAGTGGTCCTAGCCCCGGCGCCGAGAAATAAACAGCTGTTAAAGTTACGAGGTGTTCGACTGATCATTTCATCCAGACTGGCTGCAAAAGAATCCTCAATGGGAGAGCTGCAACAAGCAATCAAATGGTTGATGAACGTCAAAGCTCGTGGCCCAGATGGTATTCCAGTTGAGCTCCTCAAAGAAGGTACGCATTTATTCAAATCAAGACTCCATACATCGATCTTATGGATTTAGGAGCAATACATTCCAGAAGAACCTCTGAAATGGTCTTTGTTGCTAGAGAAATTCAAGAAAAATGTTGATATTACAATCCCAGGCCAGACCCCAACAGTCGCTAGGATACTTGACAGAAATATTTTATTTTAATTTTGTAAGACTGAGGAAAGGATACTCCGCTCCAGGAGTGATTACACAAAAAAATTGAGATATGGTATAAATGGTACATTAAAACAAACTTTATCACTAACACAGGATTAAAATCTTTAACATCACACCAGAAAATATCTTACAATTACCTCTTAAACAATGCAACACAATATCATGAATACAATACCTTTAACTGCTATCTTTACTCCCACTCAAACAGCAGGAAAAAATAACCATCTCAGCTCTCACTCTAGTGTTAGATACCACTGACATTGAGGAATACTTGCTTTACAGCTATGTTCTTTGGAGAAAGAGAGATCTCTTGATCACTGCTTTAAAGAAAATATCTGACTCCTGTTAGACCCATGCAGAAACTCTGGTCGTATTTCTTCAGAAGCTGTTTCAGCTGGTTTGTTCATCTTTCCAACCACACTACTCTTCTGTCTGCAGACACATCTTTTAACTGAACTGCAGAGAGAAAATTACTTGACTTGTGGTCACAGTTTCAGCTAGACCTCCACTGACCTGCTTCACCTGCAAAATGCCTGATAACTTAGCTCCACCCAGTAATTACATTATCTTACCAAGGTGAAATCTAATTAACTCCACAGGGAATCCCCTTTACCAAAACAACATTCCATTAACTCAAGCTTTTAATGATGCTTTAATTGCACCCCTGGCTCCCAAAAGCTTGTTGTCTTTCAAACTAGGATTTCTTTCAAAACATGTCTGTAGCAGTCACACACACACTAACCCAGGCTTTTTACCCTTACTGCACCAAATATCTATACTACAATACATTTGAAATTCCTAAATTCATCACAGTCGAGAACACCAGGAACTCATCATTACATTCATCAAGCTGACCAAAGCATTGACTCAGCAAATCATGAGACTCTGGGGATTATATGTTTAAGATGCTTCATCACAATCATCACAATCATGCAATTACTTCATGATGCGATGACTGTAAATCGTAAGTGAGAGATATAAACAGCCCCCTTCAATATCCAGATCGGTGTCAAGCAAGGCTAGGTGATAGCCCCATACTCTTTATCATCTCCCTGACAGTGGCTATTCAGCTATTCAAAGACCATTGGCCAGGATTCTCTATTGCGAGTCAGCCCTGTTAGAGCCCTGTCAGCTCCTAGCGAGGACAGAGAATTTGGAGCTCAGCCAAATCTCCCATTTGTTGCAGCAAGACTGGAGAATCCCGCTGCCATAAAAAGATGGAGAATTCCATCCTTGTGCGATGTATTAAACACTACCTACATGGAAAACTGTTTAACATCAGTTGCCTCTCTGCCAATATTTTAAAACGTTGTACCTAAATACACGCGGTATTCGGAATAAGGTCAATGAGTGGATGGCACAGATTGAATAGGGGAGTCACATTGGTGTGTTTCCAATCCACTGGGACATTTCCAGAATCCAGGGAATTTTGAAATATCACAACGAATGAATCCACTATCTCTGCTGTCACCTCTTTTAATATCCGAGGGTGCAGGCCATTCCAGTCCTGGATACTGAGGGCTTGTGAGAAGGGCACAATGGTAATCATGGATGATTTAAACATTTGTATTGACTGGATTAATCAAATTGGCAAGGGTAGCCTCGAGGGAGATTTCATACAGTGCATGAGGGATTGTTTCTTAGAGCAATGTGCTATGGAGCCACCAGGGAGCAGGTTATTTTAGATTTAGTATTAGGTAACGAAGAAGGGTTGATAAATTGTCTTGTCATTAAGGATCCTATTGGAAGGAGTGATCACAGCATGCTAGAATTTCAAATTCAGATTGAGCGAGAAAGGACTGAGTGCCGTACTAGAGTTTTAGTGTTGGGTAGAGGTTATTATACCGTCCGAGGAAAGAGTTGGTCCAAATAGACCTGGCACAAATAATTGAAGGGAGAACAGATGAGGAACAATGGTGGATGTTCAGGGAGATATTAAACACCTCTCAATTAAAGTACATTCCTGTGAGGAAATGTTCCATGGCTAAAACAGGAAGTCAAGGAGGGCATGAAGGCAAAAACCAGGGCATATCATGTTGCAAAAGCTAGTGGTAAGCTGGAGGATTGGGATACATTAGAGGTCAGCAAAAGGCTATTAAAAATAGCTAAGATGAACTACAAAAGGAAACTGGCAGGAAACATAAACACTGATACCAAGAGCTTCTATAAGTATATAAAGAGGAAGAGAATAGCTAGAGGACGATACTGGTGAGATAATAATGGGGAACACAGAGATGGCGGAGGCATGGAACCATTATTTTGCTTCTGTCTTCACGGTAGAGGGTAATAAAAAATTTCCAAGAACTGCAGTTAATGCAGAGGAACTTAGTGCAATAACCATCACTAGGGAGAAGGTATTGAATAAACTAATGGGACTAAAGGCAGATAAATATCCAGGACTGGAATGGCCTGCACCCTCGGATATTAAAAGAGATGACAGCAGAGATAATGGATTCATTCGTTGTGATATTTCAAAATTCTCTGGATTCTGGAAACGTCCCAGTGGATTGGAAACACACCAATGTGACTCCCCTATTCAAAAATGGAGAGAGGCAAAAAGTAGGAAACCATAGAACGGTTAGATTGACCATTAAAGAGGAGATGACTGAAAATTTGGAAAGACAAAGCTCAATCCACCATTGTCAGCATGGTTTTATGAAGGGTAAGTCATACTTGACAAACTGGCTTGAGTTCTTTGAGGATGTAACTGCAAGGTGGATAATGGGGAACTTGTGGATGTGATATATCTAGTCTTCCAGAAGGCGTCTGACAAGGTGCCGCATAAAAGATTGATCCAGAAGGTGAGATCACAGGAGGTTGGGAGTAGAATACTAGATTAGATTGAGAATTGGCTGACTGACAGAAAGCAGAGGGTCGGGTTAAATTGGTCCTTCTCTGGCTGGCAAATCATAACTAGTGGGGCGCCGCAGGGTTCAGTCCTGGGACTTCAACTGTTTACAATCTGCATGAATGATCTGCAAGCAGGGTCAGAGGGTAACATAGCAAAATTTGCAGATAATACTAAAATAGGTGGGAAAGCAGGCAGTGAAGAGGAGATACAAATTTTACAGACTGATATAGATAGGCTAGGAGGTTGGGCCAAAATCTGGCAGATGGAGTTAATGTAGATAAGTGTGAGATTATCTATTTTGGCTGAAAAAATAGTCAGGCAAATTATTATCTAAATGGAAAGCAGATTCAAAATGTGTCTGGGCAGAGGGATCTGGGTGTCTTTGTTCACGAATCGCAGAAAGTCTGTATGCAGGTACAAAATGCAATAAGAAAGGTGAATGGAATGTTAGCATTTATTGCAAAAGAAGTGGAATATAAAAGTAGAGAATTATTGTTGCAGTTGTACAGGGTTTGGTGAGACCACATCTTGAGTAGTGCGTCCAGTTTTGGTCTCTTTATTTGAGGAAGAATGTGGTGGCATTGGAAGGAGTTCAGAAGAGGTTCATCAGATTGATTCCGGGGATGAAGGAGTTGACGTATGAGGAAAGATTAAACAGTTTGGGCTTATACTTGCTGAAGTTTAGAAGGATGAGAGGAGATCTGATCGAGATATATAAAATTCTAAAAGGGATTGATAAAGTAAATGTAGACCAAATGCTCCCCCTTGTGGTCACAGATATAGGTTGAGAAGCAATAGATTTAAAACTGAGATGAGGAGGCACTACTTCTCACAGAGGGTGGTGAATTTGTGGAACACACTGCCGCATAGTGTGGTGGAATCTGAGTCATTAAATGGGTTCAAGAAGGAGATACATATTTTTCTGATTAAAAAAAACATGTTAAAGGATTATGGGGAACAGGGAGGAAGGTGCCTTTAAAGGAAAAGCTTGTTCAAAATGGCAACAATGTGTCTGAAAAGGTGCATCGTGCTTTGACTCCAAATGTCTTAATGATGTGACAGAGAGGTGGCAGAGAAGGAAAGAAAAGAGAGCAAATCTGGCACTCAGAATCCCAATATACGTCGGTGTTTCATTCCATGTGCCAAAGATCAATGGGTTGAGAACAGCCTGTTCAGCTCCATGAGTATCCAAGACAGAAAGTAATGACCCGAAGTAGATGTCATGCTCAAATTGAGGAACAGAAAATCCTTGGTACCATTCTAATAAACCTCCTCTGCACCCTCTGCAATCTTACAAAGATTTAGACCTTTTTCCAAAAAGAAGCCAACTTCAAGTTTCTATCACCATGCTGTATTGTACGCCTGCTCCATACAGTCATTGTATACATTGGCAACACTGGTAGAAATTTCGCCAATGTCTTTATCCTATTGGCTCTCCCTTCTTTTACACCAGCTGCAATGGGGAATGGATTCAAAAACTGCCCAAACACAAAGAAAACAGTGGGGAAACACAAATCAGGCTTTCTCCAGCCACGACAGGAGAAACAGATTGAGATTCTTAATCTAAAAATGACAGAGAAATACCAACAAGGTGTCTGCCATACAAGTTAGCATGATTTGAATGAGAGCTTATGAGGGTCACTTTAAATCTTGTTTGGTTATTTTCTAATCCGTAGACAATCATCTCTGGATCGCGCTACACATAGATGCTCAAGATTTACGGATGAAGTTAGAAAACATTGGGAGCAGCAGTGAGCCTGACACAAATAGTGTCTGGATCCTAATCGTGTCGCCCCGGACAATAATTTAAATATATTTTAGTCTCCTGCCCATTTCTGTCAAGAATGCAGGATCCAAATTTGAGTTGCCTGCCGGGAATGGGTTCCGGTATTTACAGGTGAGGGATTTTGACAGGAAGCAGGTGCCGACCTTTCCCCACCTGCCGCCCCAGGTGCTACAGGACAAGGTGGTGTCTAAAACAGGGGTAGGGCAGGATAGAGTGTCGGAAATTTATAAAGACTTAATGGACTGGGAGGGAGCCCCGAAAGGGGTAGTGAAACGTAAGTGGGAAGGAGAGCTGGTGAGGGATATGGAGGCTGGGCAGTGGGAGGAGGCTTCGAGGAGGGTGAATGCATCCTCTTCGTGTGCTGGGCTTAACCTTATTTGGTTATTTATGTGCACTGGGCACATATGACTGGCTAGGATGAGCGCTTTTTTTGAAGGGGTGGAGGATAGGTGTGGGCGCTGCGTGGGTGGGCCCACGAATCATGTCCACATGTTTTGGGTCTGTCCGAAGCTCGGGGGATTCTGGCGGGGGGTTTGCCGACGTTATGTCAGAGGTCTTGGGGGTTAAAGATGGTCCCGAGTCCAGAAGTGGCGATCTTTGGAGTGTCAGAAGACCCAGGAGTCCTGGGGGCGAAAGAGGCCGATGTCTTAGCCTTTGCCTCCCTGGTAGCCCGGAGACGGATCTTATTGGAATGGCAGGACTCGGGCCCGCCAAAACCGGGGGTTTGGGTGAGTGGCCTTGCAGAGTTCCTCATGCTGGAGAAGAAAAAGTTCACCTTGAGGCGTTCTGTGGAGGTGTTTGCCCAGAGATGGCAGCCGTTCATCGGCTTGTTCGAAAATAGGTAAGATGTCAGCAGTGGGGGGGGGGGGGGGGTCAATTAAATTCCTCTACTATTTTAATGAAAGAAGTAAGAAATTTATTTCAAAATAAATAATGCCTCGAATAAAATACGTCCATTGAAAGTAATTCCATATAAATGCCTAAGTGTACAGGAGCTATTATCCAACAGTTTCATTTCAAAACCCATATCATAGAACTGGGCTTAGATGTTGAACTCTGGCACCCCAGTGTGGCCTATTTAAAAGGTGCAAGATGTAACTGAAGATGAATCTTAATGTGAATTATTCCCTGGCAGAGCCTTGGATACAACAACAATAGTTTATGTTTATATAATAATAATCTTTATTGTTGTCATAAGTAGGCTTACATTAACACTGCAATGAAGTTAATGTGAAAATCCCCTAGTCGCCACATTCCGGCGCCTGTTTGGGTACACAGAGGGTGAGTTCAGAATGTCCAATTCACCTAACAGCACGTCTTTCGGGACTTGTGGGAGGAAACCGGAGCCCCGGAGGAAACCCACGCAGACACAGGGCGAACGTACAGACTCCACACAGACAGCCACCCAAGCCGGGATTCGAACCTGGGACCCTGGAGCTGTGAAGCAACAGTGCTAATCACTGTGCTATCATGCTGCCCAATATGACACCTTTAGTGTAATTAAGCACTCCCAATTTGCTTTACAGAAGTATTATAAAGGAGAATTTGACATTGAGTCACATAAGGGGATACTCAGGCATATGAAAAACTTGGTTAAATGGATAGTAGGTTTTAAGGAGTGTTATTGGGTGAGCAATCCAGAGGCCCAGGCCCAGGCTCTGGGGATATGGGTTTGAATCCCATCCTGGCAGCTGGTGGAGTGATAAAGATCAGGGATACTCTAGATGCTGGAAATAGAGGAGGGTTTAGGGCTGGACTCCCGAGCTGGAGTCTAAGTGCTGATGATGATAGCATATTGAGTGAATTACGGCTGAGTTGCAGGTGAAATGTTATGTGTTTTTCAATTATACAACAGGGAAATATTGGTAATGAATCCAAGATCCTATTTTGGGTGGCAAAATCAACTCAATGGATATGAGGGTCACTGTCAGTCTTCCCTTTCCAGGACAAGGTGTATCCCCCAGTTTCTTCCAGGAGGGGGCATCACTGAGGGCAGCAAGATCAATTTGTAGTCTTGAGAGCTTACATGATACGGTTGCAGTTCTTCTTTCTGAACCGTCACTCTTGAGATTATCTACCAATATTCTAACATTCCGAGTTGCAAAATATAAAGTTATCTTTATTTAACCACAAAGATGGTTGACCCGCAGGGTGTGGTTCCCCAGCCTGGAGAGAGTGGGACAGCCTCCTTTTAAGGGCACCTTTTCTAGCCCCTTCATCACTTGGTGTGAGCAGAGAGGATCCTCAAGAGGACAGCTCAATCACAGATGCTGCTGCCCAACACCTTTGTCCCAACAAAGATATTCAAGGACCTTGGTGCAGCTGTTGCTTTTGTGCAGACCCTTGACTAGGGACTCCCAGGTTCACAGCCCTACCCCTGTCACCAATTCTCAATCGTCACAGGGCTTGACAAATGCTGTAAAAGCATGTACAAGACTTTTTTAACATAGGGGCCTTGGGGAGCTGTGATGGGTTGGTGTTCAGATTTTGCTGACATGCCAGACCGGGATGACTTGGACTACCTTGCTGCGACAGACTTATTTTGTCTTTACAACCGATGAGACGCACACTTTCCTTTGCCTATTCTGCTGTTGATGACTTTTAAGACTGCACTGACTCTGGCACTCTGCCCCCGACCTTGCTACCATGGTCAGCCTTACAAGGAGCCAGGAGCTTCCATTGGCATCAATCAAGGGATCAGCAGAGTTCACAAGCTGCTCTACCATGTCAATGTTGATGAAGATGTTATGGAAAAGTTGTATCCTGACCTTGTTGAAATCCTCACAAACATCTCAAAAGAAAAAGAGATCATCCTTTTAGAGGCTCAATTGCCTGGTCGTAATTCCCCTGTCTCAACAGAACCATTGGGAAAATCTGTGTGGAAAAAGGCAATGAAATGGCAGCCTTCTGCTGACAAAGTGTATCCAGCATGTCCTCATTATAACAAACAGCCTCGTCTATCAAAAGTGCAAGTGGAAAACCACATGGTGGCATTTTCCTCAAAGCATTGGCACCTCCTGGATTATATCATTGTTCAAGCCAAAGAACCAAGTGATAACTTTATCATTCAATACATCTAAGGAACTGACGGCTGCTGGACAAACCACTGACTTGTTCAATTGGTGATGAGCGTCCACCCAGCACCAAAACATTGCAAGACCCAAAATTCAAAAATGAAGATTACTGTCTCAGCCCGAAAGCAGCCAGACCAAAAAGATAAATTCCAAATAGAGCTCATGAACAATCTGGAAAATCTTCACACATCCATCTTAATTCCAGAACAGTGAGGTCAAATAAGGTCCGCTGTACTGGACTCCTGTGACCGGATCACTGAATTCCAACATCATCATCGGCAGGTCTGATTCTTGAAACCAATGCTGAAGCATGTCACCTCTTACAACCAAAATGAGTAGCCTTCGTTGCCTGGAAAAATAATCCAAGGTCTCAACTCAAGAAGGCAACATTCGAACAGCTCGACGCTGATACCCAAAGACAATTCCAGATGAAGGACATGTGTTGGGAGGAGGAAGCCTGAGAGATCCAACAAAAGCTAACTATCATGACACATAAAGATTTTTTGTAAGTTACTAGGGCCATCTACTATGGTGGCATGATGGTTAGCAGTGCTGCCTCACAGCTCCAGCAAACCGGGTTCAATTCCGGCCTCGGGTGACTGCCTGTGTGGAGTATGCACATTCTCCCCATGTCTGCGTGGGTTCCTTCCGGGTGCTCTGGTTTCTTCCCACAGTCCAAAGATGTGTAGGTTAGGTGGATTGGCCATGCTAAATTGCCCCTTAGTGTCCAAAAGGTGAAGAAGCAGTGACAGATATTTAAGGGAATATTTTGTAATGCTCAAAGATATATTAATTTAAGGAAGGACAAGTCTACCAGGAGGATGCACCATCCATGGCTCTGGAAGTTAAGGATGGTATCAATTTGAAAGAAAGAATGTACAATGTTACAATGATTAGTGCTATCCCAGAAGATTGGGGAAGTTTTAGAAACCAGCAAAGGACGACTAACAAAAAATAAAGAAATTGTAGATCGGAAGAAAAGTAGCAAAAAATCTAAAAATGGACAGTAAAAGCTGTAGCCATCTAAGATGGCCACCTGCAAAGGACCATGGGAATTATGGCCAACCATATGGACTCTGGCAGATACACAGCCTATGTGTATCCAAAACACAGGTAACCAGACCTGATCGAAACCCCCGCTCATTTGCATTTTAATGGCCCACTTTCCCAGGACAATAGAACTCCTATCAAACACCCGGTACAGCCACAGACTGATCGGCACCACTCCCCTTACTCAGAAAGCACAGCTGCCAAGGTCAATGACCGCTAAGGACCCGGCCAGCTACCAAGGCACCCGCCCCTTTATTGGTTGAAATCGAAGAGAGTGATCAGAGCCCTGTCGAACTATTGTGTCCAAGGTTAAGGACCGCCTGAAAGAGCGCAAAATCCCAGGGGGATAAAAGAGAGCACAGCCATGTGTTCTGTCTCTCTTGGATCCGGCCTGTGCCAACCCAATTGCAACAGGAACAGCAGCTAAGTTCAAGATTAACGATCGCTACCTGATGGATGAGCCCAGCAGAGACAGAGCCACTTTCTTCTAACCAGCCAAGTGAAATCCAGATAAAGGCCTTATCCATTTTCACAGTGCCGGTCGCCCTGAAGTTAAGTATAGGTTATTGTAGCTGATAGGTGTAGTTTAACACGTAGTAGATATTGTGTTTGCATGTTGAGATAACTCTTGTGTATGTAAATAAACCATCTTTTGAATTAACTAACTGGTTGTGTGGTCATTTGATCAATATAAGGGAAGGCCTGTGGTTCACTGAGATAAATAGAAATATCCACAGTATTGGCGACGCTGTTGGGACCAAAACAGAGCAACATTATTGGCGTCTCTGGTGGGAAAAACACCAACAAAGCTTCTCCAGGTATAGAATTAGAAATAGAGTAGCTAGACTGAGCAGAGGTCCCTTTGAGGGTGAGACTGGAAAATTAATCATGGGAAACGAGGAAATGGTGAAGGCTTTGAACAATTATTTTATACACATCTTCACAGTGTCCGACCCAAAAAAGTCTCAAGGGTAGTTAAAAAACAAGAGACAAAGGGGAGGAGGAATTTAGGACAATCATTATCACTGGAGAAAAAGTAATGGCAATACTAATGGGACATAAGGTTGACCTGTCCCCTGGACCTGATTACCTGCATCCTAAGGTTAAAATAAGTGGCTGCAGAGATAGTGGATGCATTGGTTCTAATCATCCAAAATTCCCTGTACTCTGGTACTCTGGTCCCAGCAATTTGAAAACTGCAAATGCAACACATCTGCTCAAGAAAGGAAGGAGACAAAAAGCAGGAAACTCTAAGTCAGTTAGCCTAATATCTGCCATTGGGGAAATGGTAGAAACCATTATTAAAAAGGTAATATAAGGGGACATGTAGAAAATCATAATACAATCATGTAGAAACAACATGGTTTTGTGAAAGGGAAATTATGTTTGGGAAATTTATTAGAGTTAATTGAGGAAATAACATGTCGGGTGGATAAAGGGGACCAATAGATGGAGTATTCCAAAAGAAAACCGGTTGGATATGCAGCTAAAATCACTGAAGTTACTTATAGAACATAGAACGATACAGCGCAGTACAGGCCCTTCGGCCCACGATGTTGCACCGAAGCAAAAGCCATCTAACCTACACTATGCCCTTATCATCCATATGCTTATCCAATAAACTTTTAAATGCCCTCAATGTTGGCGAGTTCACTACTGTTGCAGGTAGGGCATTCCACGGCCTCACCACTCTTTGCGTAAAGAACCTACCTCTGACCTCTGTCCTATATCTATTACCCCTCAGTTTAAATCTATGTCCCCTCGTGCCAGCCATTTCCATCCGCAGGAGAAGGCTCTCACTGTCCACCCTATCTAACCCCCTGATCATTTTGTATGCCTCTATTAAGTCTCCTCTTAACCTTCTTCTCTCCAACGAAAACAACCTCAAGTCCATCAGCCTTTCCTCATAAGATTTTCCCTCCATACCAGGCAACATCCTGGTAAATCGCCTCTGCACCCGCTCCAAAGCCTCCACGTCCTTCCTATAATGCGGTGACCAGAACTGTACGCAATACTCCAAATGCGGCCGTACCAGAGTTTTGTACAGCTGCAACATGACCTCCTGACTCCGGAACTCAATCCCTCTACCAATAAAGGCCAACACTCCATAGGCCTTCTTCACAACCCTATCAACCTGGGTGGCAACTTTCAGGGATCTATGTACATGGACACCTAGATCCCTCTGCTCATCCACACTTCCAAGAACTTTACCATTAGCCAAATATTCCGCATTCCTGTTATTCCTTCCAAAGTGAATCACCTCACACTTCTATACATTAAACTCCATTTGCCACCTCTCAGCCCAGCTCTGCAGCTTATCTATGTCCCTCTGTAACCTGCTACATCCTTCCACACTGTTGACAACACCACCGACTTTAGTGTCGTCTGCAAATTTACTCACCCACCCTTCTGTGCCTTCCTCTAGGTCATTGATAAAAATGACAAACAGCAACGGCCCCAGAACAGATCCTTGTGGTACTTTATGCACCCTAGAACTAACTTCTGAACTAAGTAGGGAGCAAGGAGACCCATACAAAGCCAGTTGGGGCCTTTTTTATAGATGCCTGTAAGCTTCCAAAGAATGCATTGAGACTTTTAGTGGCCACAGAAGAGTCCAAAGTGAGAGGCGTAAAGAAACTTATTTTGTTACAAAATAAACTATATACACAGTACCCTTCAGGTCCCAGTTGGGACTAAACATACTCAGAACCCATTTGGGCAGATCCCATCTGGGCCAACCTGTATGCTAGAGTCCATTTTCTCCGCTGGTGGGTCCTCACCCCTCAGCGGGGAAGCTCGTATCCAACGAGGCTCATGGGAGGCTTATTGGTCCATCCCTGTAGGTCTTATGCAGGTTATAACAGAACCTGATGACAATTTAACTCAGTTACATGAACAGAAAGCCACAATGTGTTTCCTACCATTATGAACCAATGCCTTAGGACAGAAGAGACCCTAAAAGGTGAGTTTTTAAAAGGTTTTGTTTGGCTTTCCTTGCAGAGCCAGGTTTCCGAACTGCAAAATCACACTCCTATATCGATCGTGAAACCTGCACCGATCAGCCCTAGCCATTGATCTTTCCAACTACCTGATCTCAGCACGTTGACACTGGGTCATGTGATTTTTCCATTGCATCCGACCAAATTCCCTGCCAGAATAGATGGAAAGCAGTGAGCAGGATTTAACTGAGGCCCAGGATTTGAAATACTCTGGGGTCCTTTTTGGAGCAGTGCCTAACCCACACCATTACTCACCTGACAATGGCTGCTCTGAAGCTAAAGTCAGGCCCAAGTGACTAACTGAATTATTTCACAAGAAGAGTCAAGAAAGAGACTTAAGGAATATCACTCAGAATCATTCCAAATCAATCTGGGAAAGAACTATAAAGCTTGCCAAAATCATTTTATATTGCTAACCAATGGTAGAAAGCATCTTGGGAAAATATTGTACCTTCAGTAACTGAGTTATAGTAAAACTCTCCTACTGAATCCATAAAATCCGGCATTTTTGTCATATAAAGAACTCAATAAAATAGAACAAATTGAACAATGTGCACTATTCATGACATTTCCAAATTTAAACTCAATGATTTAATAAGAATAAAATATCATATAAATGATGTTTGAATGTCAGACAGCCTAGTTAAGCACATACCCTAGAGTTTCCAGTTTGCAGGATGGTTCCTTCAATGCAGTCGACAGTGCACATACTCCTGAGTCACCCAATTTGTTCATGCTCAGATCCAGCTCTCTCAGTGTCTGGTTTGTGACTAGCACAGAGGCAAGTTTCTCGCAACAAGTAGGTGTTAGCTTTGTATCAGTCAGCCTGCAAAAATAAATGTCAGCACAGATACAAACATTGGAAATCGTCACACTTTTAACATCAACTATTGATTCATTAATGTCTATTATACAAGACAAGCCATTTTTGTCCTCTGCCATAAACTCCCTTGTCAGTGACTTTAACCCCCTTCCTGGACACTCGTTCGGGCAGAATTCAACCATTAAATTATCTTAAGAAATACAGGATCCTGGAATTTATAAGTCCAAGCTTAGGGTTCAAAAACTGGGAAGTTTGATGAACCTTTATAGAACACTGGTTTTGCTTCAACTGGAGTATTGTGTCCCGTTCTGAGCTCCGCAATTTAGGAAGGATGTGAAGCTCCAGGGACAACAGACTTCAGTTCTATAAATAGCTTGGTGAAGCTACCGTTGATTTTCTTAGAGAGGAAACAGTTGAAAGGAGAATTAATGAAGTGTTCAAAATCATCTGGACAGATAGTAAGACTGTTCCCATTGGCCAAGGGTGGTGAACCTGAGAATACTATTCAATGTTTTTATATTACGATGTGAAATATATATATTACTCTTTTTATGTAGCCGAGTTGTTGAAATATAGCCGTAGTCTTCCAGTAATGATAAAGTAATTTATTGAGTAATATAAATTAATCTCGTGAGTTCTTTTTACTTAATACTGAACTAGTAAAACAAACAAACAACTGTAGAACAAACTTATTAAAACATATGATACAATACTCTGATAACTAATAACTTTTTCTCTCTAGCTTTCTCACTTCTGTTCTCTCTGCAATCCTGACACACACACACTCTTGTAAGAAAGAGCGGGGAAACAGTTATATAGGTCCTGATAGTGTGGTCATCTAGTGTTCAATTGCCTGTACTAGCTTAACATACTCTGATCATGTATTATCAGATACAGAGATCACTACAAATGTGATTGGCTAGGACCTTGAATGCACTGCCTAAGAGTGTGGTGGAGGCATATTAAATGGTGGCTTCCAAAAAAGAGTTGGCTAATCACCTGAAGAGAAACAAAACACTGCAGTGACCACGGAGACTGGTCAGGGGAGTGAAACTAGTGTCATGTGAGAGTGCCTTTAAGAATTGGATGCTGAAGAAATGTACCTTTAACAGATGAAGCTGATCATATTACTGAAGTGATGTCACAGGGGGGGAGCTGAGCTCACTTCTGCTTTTGGTTTCAGTTTGAGAAAGCAGCTTGTGTGTGTCTGTGTGTTTCCAGAGAGCTGCAGGAAGAAAAGCAAGGTGCTGGAGCTGAAGTCAACCAAGCTGATATATCTCTGCCATCCAACAGAAAATATATATATTCTGTGACCCGGTGTGTTACTGTTTTGAAGGTTTGAAGCCTTTTGGATGTTTGAAGGAACATTTTGAGGGATTGTTTAGTGTAGTATTATTTTCGGGGTTATCTTTGAAGTAAGGGGTGTTAAGGGATCCAATGTTTATTTAAAAGGTAACGCTGAGTTTATGGAACAAACATTGTTTTATGTTAAAAACCACGTGTCCATAATTGTAATATCACACCTGGGGAACAAGCCGTGTGCTTCAAAAGCAACAATCCATTAAAGGGGGAGGTTGTTTGAACTCCATGATACATTTTGGGGTTCTGAAAACACCTCGCCCATAACACTAGCTAAATTGACTTTGCCTATGGACCAAATCCAGATTACTTTGTTGACATACCTCAAATTAAATTGGAAAATGAGGATGTTCTTAAAAATTGGGATGAATGGTTAAGTTACCTTCCAGAGGAAAAACAAACTGACCTGAAAGAGTTATTGATATCGCATGGGCACGTTTGTAGAGATAAATTGGGAAGTACTAAAATGGCTAGACATGATGTAGATGTGGGACATGCTGTTCCTATCAAACAACATCCAAAAAAACTTAATCCTTTAAAATTGGCACAGGTTAACAGAGAGATTGAGAGTATGCTTAAAAATGGCATAATTGAAGTGGGTTGCAGTCAATGGAGCTCACCCATAATGATGGTGCCTAAACCAGATGGTACCCAATGGTTGTGTGTGGACTATAGAAAGATGAATGTAGTTATAAGAACGGAATCTTACCCTATCCAACGCTTGAAGGATTGCATTGCGAAAGTGGGACAATCTGCTTTTATTTCCAACTTCCAGACATGGAAAGAAGCTTTAAAACATCGTATGGAGTTCTTCGATCGACTTCAGGAGGCGGGTTTGGTGATGAACCTAGCCGAAAGTGAATTTGGAGAAGCCCGAATCACTTTCCTTGAGGAGTTTCCGATATCCTCAAGACGTAGGGAAATAATGCAATTTCTTAGCATGAGTGGGTTTGATCGAACATTTGTGCAAAGGTTTTGTGGCGTGATTAGTCCACTGATGGACTTGCTAATGAAACGTAAAAAATTTCAATGAACAGCGGACTTTCAACAGGCATTTGACTGCCCGAAAGCTGTGGTAACCAATGCTCCTGTATTGGAGAATTGCAAGGGGCTCTGTGGTCAGATTGAACTGAAGTATCTGATTCTAAAGGGAAATGCTGAGGAGTAGAGGAATGGATGGATCGTGCAGAGACTTCCTTGTTCAAAGAGAAGGTTTTCGGTTGGAGGAAGAAGAACAAAGAAAAATGGTCTATATTATTATACCTGTTTGCGTGTGATGTTTTTTTTTAAATGAAAAGGTCTATTTACTGTGTACATTTCTTAATTGATGGTGCAAAGGTGAAAAATGAAACCATCTTGAAGTTGATGGATATTTTTTTTTCTTGGGGGGAGGTGTCATGTGAGAGTGCCTTTAAGAATTGGATGCTGAAGAAATGTACCTTTAACAGATGAAGCTGATCATATCACTGAAGTGATGTCACAGGGGGGGGGGGGAGCTGAGCTCACTTCTGCTTTTGGTTTCAGTTTGAGAAAGCAGCTTGTGTGTGTCTGTGTGTTTCCAGAGAGCTACAGGAAGAAAAGCAAGGTGCTGGAGCTGAAGTCAACCAAGCTGATATCTCTCTGCCATCCAACAGAAAATATATATATTCTGTGACCTGTTGTGTTACTGAGGGCAGCACGGTAGCATGGTGGTTAGCACAATTGCTTCACAGCTCCAGGGTCCCAGGATTCCCCGCTGGGGCACTGTCTGTGCAGAGTCTGCACGTTCTCCCCGGGTCTGCGTGGGTTTACTCCGGGTGCTTTGGTTTCCTCCCACAGTCCAAAGATGTGCAGGTTAGGTGGATTGGCCAAGCTAAATTGCTCTTAGTGTCCAAAATTGCCCTTAGTGCTGGGTGGGATCACTGGGTTATGGGGATAGGGTGGAGGTGTGGACTTGGGTAGTGTGCTCTTTCCAAGAGCCGATGCAGACTCGATGGGCTGAATGGCCTCCTTCTGCACTGTAAATTCTATGTAAAAAGTCTATGTATGTTTTGAAGGTTTGAAGCCTTTTGGATGTTTGAAGGAACATTTTGAGGGATTATTTCGTGTTGTATTATTTTTGGGGTTATCTTTGAAGTAAGGGGTGCTAAGGGATCCAATGTTTATTTAAAAGGTAAAGCTGAGTGTATGGAACAAACATTGTTTTATGTTAAAAACCACGTGTCCATAATTGTAATATCACACCTGGGGAACAAGCCGTGTGCTTCAAAAGCAACAATCCATTAAAGGGGGAGGTTGTTTGAACTCCATGATACATTTTGGGGTTCTGAAAACACCTCGCCCATAATACTAGCTAAATTGATTTTGCCTATGGACCAAATGTTTGCCTTCTGTAACTATTCTATACAATGTGTAGCTGAGCTTCATAAACACCAAGGGCAGATTCTTGTTCTCACTGACTTTGCAGTCAGCGTCACAGTGAGTTTAAAAAGTTGGGATTTTTTTGGAAGAAGTGCTTAACTGACAAATAGCACAAATAATTGAAAGTCGGGTCAGCACCTATACTTCTTCAGGAAAATAAGGAAATTTGGCATGTCCACATTGACTCTTACCAACTTTTACAGGTCACCATAGAAAGTATCCTAATTGCCTGAATCACACATTGATATGGCAACTGCTTGGACCAAGACTGTAATAAACTACAGAGAGTCATGAACACAGCCTAGTCCATCACATTAACCCGTCTCCCATCCATTGACTCTGTCTGCACCTCCCACTGCCTTGGGAAAGCGGGCAGCGTAATCAAAGACTTTTCCCACCCGGCTTACTCACTCTTCCAACTTCTTTCATCGGGCAGGGGATCTGAGTCTGAGAACACGCACTAACAGATTCAAAAATAGCTCCTTCCCCGCTGTTCCAAGATTCTTAAACGACCCTCTTATGGACTGATCAGATCTCTTCACACATCTTCTCTACCGAGTAGTACTACACTCCTGTATGCTTCACCCGATGCCTGTGTCGATGTATTTACATTGTGTATTTTATGTTTGCCCTATTATGTATTTTCTTTTTATGTACAGAATGATCTGTCTGAGCTGCATGCAGAACAATACTTTGCATTGTACCTCGGCACACGTGACAATAAACCAATCCAATTCAATCCAATATAATAAAATAATATAAGTAAACAAAGTCGGGTAAGGGAAGTAAAGTCAATGTAAGTGGAATAAGTAAATAGGATTCTTACATAGCATAATGTTTTGTTAAAAAGGAAGTAAATAAGGGGCCTAATGGTAGTATGGCAGGAGAGCTTGCACCTGTGATATGCACCTCCTGTGCTAGATGGCAAATCATGGAGGCCTCAGTTGTCCCTGGTGACCACGTGGGCAGGAAGTCTGTCCAACTACTGGTTAACCAAATTTCAGAGCTGAGGCTGAGGGTGGATTCGCTGTGGAACATCCACGATGCTGAGCAAGTCGGAATAGCAAGTTCAGTGAGGTGGTCACATTGCAGGTGAGCATTGAACACGCAGTAAGGGCATGGGTGATCACCAGGCAGTGTAGAGGGAGGCAGATATTGCAGGGGTCCCCTGTGGTCATCCCCTTTTCTAACAGATATACCGTTTTGGATACTGTTGGGGGAGATGACTGTACAGGGGAAAGCAGTGGCAGTCAACGTCATGGCATCACGAAAGGTTTGCTGCACAAGAGGGAAGGAAGAAGAACATCAGGGCTATAGTGGTAAAGGTTTAAATTATAAGGGGAAAAGCCTTGCATTTCTGTGGCTGCAAAAGAGACTCCAGGATGGTATGTTGCCTCCCTGGTTCCAGGGTCAGGGATGTCACTGAACGGCTGCAGGGCACACTGAAGGGGGAGGGCAAATAGACAGATACTGTGGTACACATTACGTGATACACATGGTACCTATGAAAGAGGCAGTAAAAGGGATGAGTTTCTGCAAGCAGAATTTAAGGAGATGCAATTAGATTAAACAACAGGACCCAGAAGGAAGTAATCTCTGAATTGCTCCCATGTTTTACATGCCAGTGAGTATACAAATATGGGTGGCACGGTAGCACAGTGGTTAGCACTGTTGCTTCACAGCGCCAGGGGCCCAGGTTCGATTCCCGGCTTGGTCACTGTGCATGCGGAGTCTGCACGTTCTCCCCGTGTCGGCGTGGGTTTCCTCTGGATGCTCCAGTTTCCTCCCACAAATCCTGAAAGACGTGTTGTTCGGTCATTTGGACATTCTGAATTCTCCCTCTGTGTACACGAACAGGCGCCGGAATGTGGCGACTCGGGGCTTTTCACAGTAACTTCATTGCAGTGTCAATGTAAGCCTACTTGTGACAATAAAGATCATGATTATTATTATTAAATAGGAGGTTAGTCCAGATGAATGTATGGCTGCATCTGTGACAGAACAGTGGGACGCATTCAAGAAGGAAATGGGGAGAGTACAGGGCCAACATGTTCCAATCAAGAAAAAGGATGGGACCAACAAATCCAGTGAACACTGGGTGTTGAGTGATAGCCAGCATTGGATAAGGAGAAAAAGAGAGGCAGATATTGAGGGCTCAAAACAGCAGAAGCCCTAGAGGCACATAGAATGTGCAAGAAGGAACTTAAAAAGGAAATTAGGAGAGCATGGTGTCACAGTGATTACCAGGGACCTGAGTTCAATTCCGGCCTCGGGTGACTGTCTGTGTGGCGTTTGCACTTTCTCCCCGTGTCTACGTGGTTTTCCTCCGGGTGTTCCGGTCTCCTCCCACAGTCCAAAGATGTGCAGGTTAGGTGGATTGGCCGAGCTAAATTGCTCTTAGTATCAAGAAAGGTTAGATGGGGTTACTGGAATATGGGGATAGGATGGGGCTCTTTCAGAGGGTCAGTGCAGGCTCGATAGGCTGAATGTCATAGAATTTATAGTGCAGAAGGAGGCCAATCGGCCCATCGTCAGCACATGCCCTTGGAAAGAGCACCCCACTTAAGCCCCCACTTTCACCCATAACCCAGTAACCCCTCCTAATCCTTTTGGACACTAAGGGCAATTTATAATGGCCAATCCACCCAACCTTTGGGCAGCACGGTAGCATTGTGGATAGCACAATTGCTTCTTAGCTCCAGGGTCCCAGGTTCGATTCCCGGCTTGGGTCACTGTCTGTGCAGAGTCTGCACATTCTCCCCGTGTGTGCGTGGGTTTCCTTCGGGTGCTCCAGTTTCCTCCCACAGTCCAAAGATGTGCGGGTTAGGTGGATTGGCCATGCTAAATTGCCCGTAGTGTCCAAAATTGCCCTTAGTGTTGGGTGGGGTTACTGGGTTATGGGGATAGGGTGGAGGTGTGGACCTTGGGTAGGGTGCTCTTTCCAAGAGCCGGTGCAGACTCGATGGGCCGAATGGCCTCCTTCTGCACTGTAAATTCTATGATTCTATGAACCTGTACATCTTTGGACTGTGGGAGGAAACCGGAGATCCGAGAGGAAACCCACGCAGACACGGGGAGAACGTGCAGACTCCGCACAGACAGTGGACCAAGCCGGAATCAAACCTGGAACCCTGGAGCTGTGAAGCAACTGTGCTAACCACTGTGCTACCGTGCTGCCCCTCCTGGCCTCCTTCTGCACTGTAGGGTTTCTATGATTCTATGAAAAAAGGAACATGAAAGGATACTGGCAGGTAAAATAAAGGAAAACTCTAAGTTGTTTTACAAGTACATTAAAGGTAACAGGGTAACTAGGGAAAGAGTAGAGCCCCATTAAGGACCACAGTGGTAATTTGTGTGTGGAGCCAGAGGATGTCTGTGGGATTCTAAATGAATACTTTGTGTTGGTGCTCACTCGTGAGAAGGAAGATGTGGGTATAGAAATCAGGGAGAAGGACTGTGATAAAATTTAAGAGATTAACACAGGAAGGAGGTTCTGAGTGGTTTGGCAGGCTTAAAAATAGACAAATTTCCAGAGCCAGATGAAATGTATCCCAGGCTGTTCTGTGAGACAAGGGAGGAAATTGCAGGGCGCTGGCAATAATTTTCAATTCCTCTCTGGCCACAGTAGAGGTGCTGGAGGACTTGAGGATAGCCAATGTGGTGTCATTATTCAAGAAGGGAGGAAGGGATAAGCCAGGAAACCACAGACCAGTCAGCTGAACCTCGGTGGTGGGGAAACTATTGGAAGCAATTCATTTTTTAAAATTTAGAGTGCCCAATTCATTTTTTCCACTTAAGGGGCAATTTAGCGAGGCCAATCCACCTACCCTGCACATCTTTGAGTTGTGGGAGTGAAACCCCCGCAAACGCGGGGAGAATGTGCAAACTCCACAAGGACAGTGACCCAGAGCCCTTATCGAACCTGGGACCTCGGCGCCGTGAGGCAGCAGTGCTAGCCACTGTGCCGCCATGCTGCCCTATTGGAAGCAATTCTGAGAGACAGAATTAATTTGCATTTGGAGAAGCAGGGATTAATCAAGAACAGTCAGCATGGTTTTGTTAAGGGGAGGTCATGTCTGAGCAATTTGGTTGAACTTTTCAAAGAGGTGACCACGCGTGTAGGTGAGTGAATCGTATTTGACGTAGTGGACTTGGACTTCAGCAAGGCTCTTGATAAGGTCCATGTCATGTGGGAGTACCTTTAAGAAATGGGTGTTTATGAATGGGTATGTATATAAATCTCTGCAGTGAGAGTACCTTTAAGAAATGGGTGTTTACTACTGCAGTGATATCAGAGAGTGGGTGCAGCTGGGCTGCCTATCAGATTTTTACTTTCGTTTTAGGCTGTTTGCTGCAGGGTGTGTTTTAGTTTCGTTTTCAGTGTTGGAGCTGAAGCCAGACAGAGCAGGTTTACTGTTGATTTCTCTGCCATGAAGAGACTATCTCTTGGTCATTTGGTGAATTCAGAATTATAAATGTTTTCAATAGTGACTTTAACCTGATGTGCTTCTGTGAAAGGTTTTGTTTTTAAGACGTATGGATGTTCAAAGGAAAGCTTAAAGGATTACTTAGTGTTGTAGTCTTCGGGGGTTGTATTTGAATTAATGGTTGCTAAGATGTTCACTGTATGCTTTAAAAAGTTTAACTTGAGTTCATAGAATAAACATTGTTTTGCTTTTAAAAAGTACTTTTCCATTTTTGCTGTACCACACCTGTAGAGTGGGCCGTGTGCTCCCCATACCACAATCTATTAAAAGTTGTGGGTCAGATGAACTCCATGATACACTTTGGGGTTCTCTAAAACCTGGCCCATAACAAATCTATTGGATTAGTTTAGTGAACTTAAAGACAGTGAGGGGTGAGCATATTGTGGGTGCTTTTCAGGTGTGGTATTCTAGTTTAAGTGGGGAGTATGTTGTGGATAATGACTCTTTCAGAGGCTCCAAGTTTTGGGGGCTGGAGACGGTCACACGCAGTACGTTACGGACAGAGACTAAAAGGAGACTGTTAAATTTGGCTTAAACATTGCAGTTAACATTACCTGACAAAATGCGAAAAGATGAGGTAATTATGGCAGTGGCTAAGCATCTAAAGTTGCCTGAGATACAGTTTGACTCATTGGAAATGGCAAAAAATCAGTTGCAAATTAAACAAATGGAACATGAGAAAGAATTAAAGCAGCTTGACTACGAAAGAGATAGAGAGGAAAAAGAAAGGGAAAGGGAGACACAGATCAGGGAAAAAGATAAAGAGAGAGAGTTTGAACTTCTGAAATTGGCCATGAAACATGACAGTCTGTTTAAATTGGCAGGCATAAAGGGAAACGTACAGTTGGATGATAGTGATGAGGATAGTGAGAAAGAGCGTCATAGCCGAAGGCTTGGTGAGGATCTATTTAAATATGTCCAAGCATTGCCAAGGTTTGACGAGAAGGAAGTGGAAGCCTTTTTCATTTCATTTGAGAAGGTAGCTAAACAAATGAAATGGCCACATGACATGTGGGTACTAGTGATTCAAACAAAGCTGGTAAGTAGGGCAAGTGAGATGTTTGCATCACTGCCGGAGGAGGTATCTGGGACGTATGAGGAGGTGAAAAAATTCATCTTAGGTGCATATGAACTAGTGCCTGAAGCCTAGTGCGAGGTTAGCAGCAGAAATGGCAGATGATTATGAATTAGTTCATAAATCAAAGCTTGGTTTCCGACATCAGTTTCAGCCTGTGAGGGATAGAAACTGGGGACGTGAGAAATACTCAAGTGATAAAGGTAAAGGGGATCTGATGGGAGATAATAAGGAGAGTGTATCTCAGATTTAAAAAGATATCCAGGAGGGTGGAAAAGAAATGAAAAGTTGCAAATGCTTTCACTGTAATAAACTAGGCCATGTAAAGTCAGTGTTGGTGGTTGAAGAAAAGGCTGGGAAGGCTGATGTGGTAAAACAGGATAAGACAGTAGGGTTTGTTAAAGTTAGAAAGGAAAGCCTAAGTGAAGTGAAGGAGGTGCAAAAGATTGTACAGCCTGATCAAGAGGTGATTGATAAGAAGGTGCCAGATCTCTTTGAAGAATTTACTTGTGTGGGTAAAG
The DNA here is from genome assembly GCF_047496885.1 of Scyliorhinus torazame. NCBI lineage: Eukaryota > Metazoa > Chordata > Chondrichthyes > Carcharhiniformes > Scyliorhinidae > Scyliorhinus > Scyliorhinus torazame. The sequence continues at coordinate 49,587,428 of NC_092720.1, forward strand.
TTTACTCATATGTATCAGGAGGAGCAGGTAAAGATCACAATTTTAAGAAATACGGGAGCTAGTCAATCTTTAATGGTAAGAGATGAGGAGTTATGTAGTTTGGGAAGAATGTTGCCAGAAAAGGTGGTAATATGTGGAATTCAGGGTGAGAGGAGTAGTGTTCAATTATATATGGTAAGGTTGGAAAGTCCAGTGAAGAGTGGTGAAGTAGTAGGAATAATAGAGAAACTATCTTGTCCAGGAATACAGTTTATCTTGGGTAATGATATAGCTGGATCGCAGGTGGGAGTGATGCCTACTGTGGTTGATAAGCCAGGGGAGAATCAGACAACTGAAGTGTTGAAGGACAAATATCCTGGGATTTTTCCGAATTGTGTAGTAACAAGGTCGCAAAGTCACAGGTTAAGACAAGAGGAGAAATCAAAGAGGGATGATGAAGTTGAAATGCAATTATCAGAAACGATTTTTGATCAGATGGTTGAAAAAGAACAAGAACAGGTGGAGGATGAGGCGGATATTTTTAGTTCAGGAAAATTGGCGGAGTTACAACAGAAAGATGTAGAAATAAAAAGGATGTATCAGAAAACATACATGGAAGATGATTCTGCGTGTATACCAGAGTGTTATTACCGTAAAAGTGATGTCTTGATGAGAAAATAGAGACCTTTACATATGCAGGCGGATGAAAAGTGGGCAGAAGTTCATCAAGTAGTATTGCCGTTAGGGTATAGAAAGGAGGTGTTGCAAGTTGCACATGAGGTACCAGTGGGAGGTCATTTGGGAATAAGGAAAACTCAAGCTAAAATCCAGAAACATTTTTATTGGCCTGGATTACGTAAAGATGTCGTTAAAGTTTGTCAATCATGTCACACATGTCAAGTGATAGGGAAAACGTGAGCAGTGATAAAACCTTAATACCCATTCCAGCATTTGAGGAACCTTTTATAAGGGTCTTAATTGATTGCGTAAGACCACTTCCTGAAACAAAAAGTGGGAATCAATATCGTTTGACGATAATGGATATGTCTACTAGGATTCCAGAGGCATTCCAGTACGTAACATGACAGCTAAAAAGATTGTGGAGGAGCTACTTAAATTCTTCACTAGATATGGACTACCCACAGAAATACAATCGGATCAAGGATCAAATTTTACCTCACGATTATTCAAAGAAGTTATGGATAACTTAGGAATAAAACAATTTAAATCAACTGAGTATCGTCCAGAATCGCAGGGAGCGTTAGAAAGGTGGCATCAGACATTAATGACAATGTTGAGGGCTTATTGTCACGATTCTCCAGCGGATTGGGATAAAGGAATTCCATTCGTACTGTTTGCAATTAGGGGTGCACCTAATGAGTCAACCAAATTTAGTCCTTTTGAACTAATTTTTGGTCATGAGGTAAGAGGACCACTTAAATTGATTAAGGAAAGATTGGTGAGTGAGAAATCGGAAATTACATTATTGGATTACATGTCAAATTTTAGGGAACGATTAAATAGAGCAGGTGAATTGGCGAGACATCATTTAAAAGTTGCACAAAATGTGATGAAACGGGTAGCGGACAAGAAATCCAAAGTTCGTAGTTTTGCCAGTGGAGATAAAGTTTTAGTATTGTTACCAATGGTATGTGAACCTTTAAAAGCAAGGTTTTGTGGACCGTATAAGATTGAAAGGAAATTAAGTGAGGTGAATAATGTGGTAAAAACACCAGATAGAAGGAAGACTCACCGAGTGTGTCATGTGACTATGCTTAAAAGATACTTTGAAAGGGAAGGAGAGAAAAAGAAGGAGCTTTTAATGATTCTAACTCAAAGTGACGAACCAAATCCAGATGACTGTGAATTTGACATACCTCAAATTAAACTGGAAAATGAGGATGTTCTTAAAAATTGGGATAAATTGTCGAATTACCTTCCAGAGGAAAAACGGACTGACCTGAAAGAGTTATTGATATCACGTGGGCAAGTTTGTGGAGATAAATTGGGAAGTACTAAAATGCCTATACATGATGTAAATGTGGGAAATGCTGTTCCAATCAAACAACATCCATATAGACTTAACCCTTTAAAATTGGCGCAGGTTAACAAAAAGATTGAGAGTATACTTAAAAATGGCATAATTGAAGTGGGTTGCAGCTAATGGAGCTCACCCATAGTGATGGTACCTAAACCAGATGGTACCCAACGGTTGTGTGTGGACTATAGAAAGGTTAATGCAGTTAGAAGAATGGACTCTTATCCTATCCCACGTTTGGAGGATTGCATTGAGAAAGTGGGACAATCAGCTTTTATTTCCAAACTGGATTTACTTAAAGGTTACTGGCAGGTACCTTTATCCAAAAGGGCGAAGGAGATTTCAGCTTTTGTGACTCCAGATGGTATATACCAATTCAAAGTTATGCCATTTGGCATGAAAAACGCCCCAGCCACATTTCAACGGTTAACTAACAAAGTTGCTTCAGGATTACGAATTGTGCGGTATACATCGACGATCTGGTAATTTTCAGCCAGACATGGAAAGAACATTTAAAACATCTGATGGAGTTATTCGATCGACTTCAGGAGGTGGGTTTGGTGATAAACCTAGCCAAAAGTGAATTTGGAAAAGCCCAAGTCACTTTCATTGGCCATACAATCGGACAGGATCGAATGGTCACACAGGATGTGAAACCAACAGTTATTGAGGAGTTTCCGATACCTTCAAAATGAAGAGACATAATGTGATTTCTTGGCATGAGTGGATTTGATCGAACATTTGTGAAAAGTTTTTGTCACATGTTTGCTCCACTGATAGACTCACTAAAGAAACATCGATAATTTCAGTGGACAGCGAACTTTCAACAGGCACTTGACTGCCTGGAAGGTGTGATAACCAATGCTCCTGTGTTGGAGAATTACAAGGGACTCTGCAATCAAATTGAACTAAAGTATCTGACTTTAAAGAGAAATGTCGAGGCGTAGAGAAATGGACGGATCGTGCAGAGACCTTCTTGTTCAAAGAGACTGTCAATCAGGAAGGATTTCAGTTGGAGGAAGAACAGAAATGGACTATATTATTGTACCTGTTTGCGCGTGTTGTTTTTTTTTAAACAAAAAAGTATATTTACTGTGTGTATTTCTTAAAGGATAGTGAAAAGGTGAAAAATGAAACCATCTTGAAGTTGATGGGTTTTTTTTTCTTGGGGGGAGGTGTCATGTGGGAGTACCTTTTAGAAATGGGTGTTTATAAATGGGTATGTACATAAATATCTGTAGTGAGAATACCTTTAAGAAATGGGTGTTTACTACTGCAGTGATGTCAGAGAGTGGTGGAGCTGGGCTGTCTGTCAGCTTTTTACTTTTGTTTTAAGCTGTTTGCTGCAGGGTGTGTTTTAGTTTCATTTACAATGTTGGAGCTGAAGCCGGACAGAGCAGGTGTACTGTTAATCTCTCTGCCATGAAAAGACTATCTCTCGATCATTTGGTGAATTCAGAATTATAAATGTTTTCAGTAGTGAATTTAATCTGATGTGCTTCTGTTAAAGGTTTTGTTTTTAATTCGTATGGATGTTCAAAGGAAAGCTTAAAGGATTACTTAGTGTTGTAGTCTTTGGGGTTTTATTTGAATTAATGGTTGCTAAGATGTTCACTGTATGTTTTAAAAAGGTTAACTTGAGTTCATAGAATAAACATTGTTTTGCTTTTAAAAAATACTTTTCCATTTTCTGCTGTACCACACCTGTAGAGTTGGCCGTGTGCTCCCCATACCACAATCTATGAAAAGTTGTGGGTCAGGTGAACTCCATGATACACTTTGGGGTTCTCTAAACCCTGGCCCATAACAGTCCCACATGGGAGACTCATTGCAAAGATAAGAGACAATGGGATCCAAGGAATTTTGGCAAATTGGATCCTGAATTGGCTGAGTGGCAGGAAGCAGAGGGTGATGGGTGTGGGATGTTTTTCTTACTGGAACTGTGTGTCCAGTGGATTCCTGCCGGGATGTGTTGGGGCCCTTGCTGTTTGTGGTTTATATAAATAATTTAGATATGAATGTAAGAGAGTTGATCAGTAAGTTTGTGGATGATACGGAAATTGGTGGGGTGGTAAATAGTGAGGAGGATAACCTTAGATTACAGGAGAATATAGATGGCTGATCAGTGGCAAATGGAATTCAATCTGGATAAGTGTGAGGAGATACACTTGGGCAGGACAACAGGGCAATGGAATACATGATAAATGGCAGCATCCTGGGAAGCACTGAGGATCAGCGGGATCTTGGTGTGCCTGTACACTGGTCTCTTAAGGTAGCAGAGCAGGTGGATACAGTGGTTAAGAAGGCATAGGCATACTTGCCTTTATTAGCTGAGGCATAGAGTTTAAGAACATGGAGGTTAGGCTGGAGATGTGTAAAATGTTGGTTCGGACACAGCTCGAGTACTGTGTGCAATTCTGGAATGCACAATATGGCAGGGAAGAGAAAGCACTTGAAAGGGTGCAGAGGAGATTTACCAGGATGTTGCCTGGGCTAGATAGTTTTAATTATGAAGTGAGATTGGATAAACTTGGATTGTTTTCCTTGGAGCAAAGGTGACTGAGGGGGGGGGGGGGGGCGTGATTGAGATGTATAAAATTATGAGGGGCATAGATAGAGTAGAGATGAAAAAACTTTTCCCCTTAGTGGAGGGGTCAATGACCAGGGAGCATTGATTTAAGGTGAGGGACAGGAGGTATAGAGGGGATGTAAGGAAAAGCTTTTTCACCCAGAGTGTGGTGGGAGTCTGGAAGTCACTGCCTGAAAGGATGATGGAGGCAGAGACCCTCATAACATTTAAGAAGTATTTAGATGTGCACTTGCAATGACAAGGCATACAAGGCTATGGGCGAAGTGCTGGAAAATGGGGTTAGAATCGTTAGGTGGTTGTTTTTAACCTGCGCAGGCGCGATGGGCCGAAGGGCCTTTTCTGTGCTGCAGACGGCTGACATTATGGGTGCTACATAAATGCATGTTATTGTTACTGTTCTACCTCTGTGTTTTCACCAGGGGATCACATACCAACAAAAATACCACCGTATGCAACATTAATATAACACACAATAACATGGCACTTACTGTAAGAATGCCCCTTCAAATACTGTGAAGTGAAATGTATAACTATACTAATATGTAAAGCTATACTTTATAAATCTTTGCTTACAGCAATGATTGTATTGAGCAACTTTTGTCCATCAATGCCAGAGATAATGCATTCATTCCAGAGTCTTGAATAACATTGGAACTTAGATCCAGATGGGTCAGAGTGTGATTGATTCTGATGGCAGAGGCAATTTCTTCATAGTTCTTCTGTGTCAGACAATTCTTGGCCAACCTTTAGAGAAAAAAAAATTCTAAGTGCACTTGCAAGAGAATTAAGACGAGAACTCTCCATACTAAGATGGAATGCTTCAGAATTTGGATGGTGATAGAATTATTTGGTAGGAACGTGTTAGAAACTATTTGACCCACAATGTTTGCTTGTGTTTGTGAAGCTGATGAAGTGGCATTGATTTAATAATGTTATTTTGTAACAGCATGTTACTGGTATCCACACTGAGATTGATGATTATGAAAACGGAAGCAGAAGAAAGAAGTTACAAAACATCTGGCAACGATTTTGCATACTGAGCCAAAAACACGAAGCTAAAGAGTGTTGATCAACTCTCACCGGGAATGAAATTCATCATCGATGAAGTGAAAAAGTCAGGCAGAGTGGATTTGGCTCTCCATTATTCCCCATTTTACTTTACCTGCTAAACAAATATCAACCGTTGAGGGAGGGGTTAGGGGGATGCAGCTGACAATTCCAACAGGTGGGAAAAGCTGCACTGGCATAATCATCAAAGGAATGATGAGAAAAATGGTTTCTTTGGGAAGATTGCCAGTTTGTGTTGATCTTTGCTGCCTTATTTGGCACTCTACTTCCACCTGATCAGGGAGTCTGCAATTAACAATCCAATCCATTGAAGCAATTCATGACCTCCACAAACTCCTCTGCAAAGGTATCTCGTACACTTGCCAAAATATTCAAAACTTTGGCCTCAAGGACCCTGGAAGTATAAATAGACACTTTAAAGGCCTTTTTGTGAGGTTTCTTTGACAACTATTTCCACCACGTTTTCCTGGGCAACTTCAGGCGGTGATATTCCAGGTGCACACCGGCACTCATTAATGAACACAAAAAGGATTTATTAATAAGAATTGTTCAGCAGCTACATGGCTGCACCTTGCTCCCTACATGTCCCTTGCCTGAGGGCTCCACCCTTTGGAGTAATTCCCCGTTCTGAGTCCCAAATTATTCCCCTATGCCTTAATCTGCTGTGTTGTCCTTAAAGGGACAATCACCACGCCCAAAATGGCATCAGGTGCACTTCCATGGTTTTTTCGAGTGTATGACATTACACAACAAAATTTTACTTTATGGCATTCATTTGGAACATGGATATTGTGTGAAACAAACATTAATTTCCACTCCAATATATTGTCCCGTGCACATTTTTGATAATTTGCTTGCTTTGAGGGAAACAAAATTCAACAAATTGAACAGGTTTGATAAATACATAGTTAAAATAAAGGTTGTCTCACTCTGTAAAATCTAGAAATGACAGCATTGGAGTGTGTTATAAGAATGTCTTAATGTGACACGAAGCAAAGATGCACTATGCTCGTAATTCTTTCCTATTTGAAAGTAAATATGCAATTGTTACAAATATATATGTTAAGAAAAGCCTGGCATGGACTTAATGGGGTTTCAGTGCTATCAAAGCAGATGGAGGGAATGAGTGGGTTTGTGTATTGTGGATAAATAATATATATTTTCAACTTACTCTAAAGCTTTTAATGTGCAATTAGAATCTTTTAGCACATCACTGAGTATTACAATTCCAGTTTCCTCCAGATAAGAGCCCATCATCCCAAAATCAAGTGTAGAAGTATTATTCAGCCTAAACACAAGAAAAAATATATTAATTCTAATTTAAATAAAACATTAACTGTTGACAGTTGTATTCCTTATACTCGCGACATAGTTAACATATTCCAAAGGAGCAAAGTAGAAATATGGCAATGCTGAGCAAACAATACTGCCGAGAAATTTGGTTGTGTCCATCTTTGGGAACACTAGGCTCCCATGAAACAATCATTCTACCTGAATGATGACATCCGAGGTGGATTTGGCATTAGGCCTCAGGCCTTGTCACCATCACGTTGCAACAATAACAGATAAAGAGGCATAGAATATCGAGCGGCTGCGAAGCCTCAGTAAGTGATGAGGTAAGGGGGGCGGGGGCAACTAGGCACATGCAACAATGCCTGAGGCTGCTATTTGCCTTTCATTTCTCATTTGCAAACTGCCCCTCAACGATATTATCTGAACGCTTTCACATGTACACTGACGACAGCTCCACCTCACCAACACCTCTCCCAACTCCTTCACTGCTACTAAATTATCAGCATGCTTATTTGACATCCAGTACTGGATGAGCAGAAATTCCCTTCAATTAAATCATGAGAAGACTGAAGCCAATGGCCGGGATTCACCAACCTTGTTCGCCCCACAACCACTGCCAGAAAGCGCGGAGAATTTGGCGCTCAGCGGGACCGGAGAATACCAGCCACAGGCGAGGTTGGACAATTCCACCCAATGCTTGTGATTCCCACTCAAATCTCCATTGCAGAGCCACTGGCTCCATGGCCTGAATATTTCGGATGGTGATATTCCTCTTCCCTCATCCAAAGAGTCCCCATAGCCATTTCATGCTTGAATAGCATCAGTCGGGTTCCTCCCCACCTCGGTATCCTCTGCCAGTCCCACGATCCTGCAAGATATTTGTCTTCCCCTAATTCTGCCCTCTTGTGAATTCCCAATTGAATTGCCTCAGCATTGGTGACCATGCCTTCAATTGCCTGGGCCCTAAGCTCAGTAATACCCTCCCTACACATTTCTGTCTATCCTCCTCAATTTTCTGCTTTAAGACACTCCTTAAAATTCACTCCTTTGACCCCGTTTTTGATCATCTTCCATAACGGGCAGGAATTTCCACGCCACCCGCTGTGTGTTTCGCAATGGCAGAGGTGGTCCGCCATTGGCCTGCAGCAGGGTCTTCTGGTTCAGCCATATCAATGGGGTTTCCCATTGAACGCACCTCCCACTGCTGGGAAACCTGCAGCAGGGGTGTGTCATCAGCAGGACTGGAAAATCCCGCTGCCGTAAATGACCCGAGAATTCCGGCCAACATCTCCTTTTGCTGTTCGATATCAAGTTCTGCTTTATAATACTCCTGAGAAGCCCCAAGCCCTAGAATACACTCCCCACATATTTATGCTCTCTTCCTGGTCCTCCTGATCCTGTGGAGGAGCTGGTTCCCAGTCCACTCTCCCTCTGCATTGCCCCTCCTCATGGGGGCCTTGAAGACTGAGGGAACCAGTTCCATGCTAATTGGCCTCTATCTTCCTTGTGTGTGCCAACCAGTCGACCTACAAGCAAATGCCACTGCTCCTCTGTGTCCCTTTCAGAATGACCCACTGTTGCTCAAGCCCCTTGAGCCCCTAACCCTCTGATTCCCCCAACGATTGGTGATACACCCTTAGAGCCTCTACCCATTGGTGATGCGCCCTCAGAATAAAAGCAAAATATTGAAATAGCTGGAAATCTAAAATAAAAATAAATGTCATCTTTGTAATTTAACCTCTCCTCTCCTCTTCCCTATCCCAAACCTTCCATTGTGCCCTTGCACCCTGTAGCCATCTTAGATGGCCACCTGCAAAGGACCATGGGAATTATGGCCAACTCAGGACTCAGACAGACTCAGAGCTTGTGTGTGTATTTGCAACCCAGATAGCTAGACGCGGTCGAAACCCCGCTCGTTTGCATTCCAATGGCCCATTCCCCCAGAACAAAAGAACTGTACTCAGGTAACCGATACAGATGCAGACTAATCGGTGCCACTGCCTTTACTCAGGGAGCCCAAACAGCCAAGGTCAATGACTGCTAAGGACATGCCCAGCCATCAAGGCACCCGCCCCTTTATTGGCCAAAATCGAAGGCAGTGATCGAAGCCTGTCGAATTATTGGGTCAAAGTTAAGGACCGCACCAAAGCGCGCAAAATCCCAGAGGGATAAGAAGAGATACAGCCATGTGCTCGGGCTCTCTTGGATCCGGCCTCTGCCAACCCAAATGCAGCGTAACGACCAGACAGACAAGTTCAAAACCAACGATCGCTACCAGACGGATGAGCCCAGCAGAAACAGAGCCACTTCCTCCACCCAGCCACGCAAGATCTGGACAAAGGCCTTGTCCATCTGCATAGAGCCGGTTGCCCTGATGTTAAGTATAGGTTATTGTAGTTGTTAGGTGTAGTTTAACTTGTAGTCTTTTGTGTTGCATGTTGAAGTAACCCTTGTGTGTAAATAAAACCACCTTTGAACTTGAACTGACTAACTGGTTGTGTGGTCCTTTGATCGATATCTGGTAAAGCCTTGTGGTGGTATCATTTGATACCTGGCGACTCTAAAGAGCATCATTACTAATTGGCAACATTATTGGCGACTCTGACAGGACTCGAATTAGAAGTGATTTTGTCACTCCGAGAGAACCCACAAACTTTGAAATTCAATTGCGTGAAAGAGAAAGAACCACAAGTGCAAGCCCATATCGACCAAATCCCTGAATTTCGGAAGTGTGCACTAACCAGCATGCGTACTAACAGGGATATAAGGTAAACTCGTTAGATTGTGTCAAAACTATCGAGGGAATTGTGAACCAGAAAATAGCTTAGGCCATACTCGCAGTTCAAATCGCCACCTTATCCCCCTGTCATAAATTAACAATAGGAAACAGAGATTAACGGTAGGAAAAGAGATATTTGAAGCAATGGCCACAAAAGCGATGGAATGTATAATGAACCCACAGGAACCCGAGGTCGCAGCGGCCAACAGAGCAGAGCAGTGCTCCATATGGGAAGAAGAGTTGAGGAAGTATTTGAAGGGGAAAGGATGGTCTTTGGTCTGATTTTTGTTCAAATGAAGAGTCAGGTCCAGGAAGCGTAGGACAAACTTGGTGGGACAACCTAACCGAGGTGCACAAGAAAAATGCAGCGTAAGTGTGAAAGCCGATGGCAATAGTGGCCTGTTTGGCACAGTTGCGAGGCATAGAGGAGGTCGTGAGGACGCTCCGCAGGCAGCTAGTTGAGAAAGAAGAGAAGAATGAGGGAAACAATAGTGAAAACGAAAAGATTATTGAACAACTCCGGGATCAGTTGGCAGCTAAAGATAAAGAGATGGCTGGTGTCAAACGGGCACACCAATCTTGTTTAGTTCACCTTAGCAGCTTTCAGACCCAGTACGATAAAGCCTACCACGATACACAGCGCGCAGTCTTGGTACGAGAAGAGACAGAACAGCAGGTAGCACAGTTTACGAGTCAATGCGTGGTTTTAAAGGCAACTTTACCCATAGCTCCACTACAGAACAAAAGCAGGGCACAGTAGATCATGCGAAATGTAGACAACAAATAGAGAAGTTGCAGTCACTACTTTCAGTGCAAAATGGATTTAGGGATACTTTTGGACAAAATATGGATGAGGAAGGTGCCCCCAATTGGCAAGAACTAAATGAAACCGCCCAGAGACATGTGGAGAACATAGAAAATCACAATAGAGCCCCCCATGCCCTGAAAAGGAAATCACCCGCACCACCGACTGCACAGGCAGCACGCATCCCCATGAATCCGGTCACCACACTGCGCAAGTCATCGGATCGGGAGGAGCCCGATTGCGTTTACACCACCCCATTATCCATCACCCAGTTGAGAGATGCCTGCGCTAAAAGTGATCCATTCGAACCCACCGCAGACCCGCATAATTTCTTTGAGAGAGTACAACAAAAGGTTATGTACGGTCTAGACGAAAGGGAGGAAGCTAAGCTTATAGTCATGAGCCTTGACCAGTCCGTCAGCTCAGCTTTGCCAGAATCCCAGAATGTAGGAGGAAGAACCCTACAGGAGATTAAAACGGCCATTTTAGATGCAATCGGGTACAACAAGGGAGACCCAGTAGAAGGTTTAAACCGCTGTAGGCAAAAGAAGGGAGAGCATCCGACCGCATTTGCAGGTCGCCTTTGGATCCATTTTAAGGCAGTGTTTGGGGATTTGAACCGCGCACACTTAAATGAGGACAACACCACTGAATGGTCCACTTTAGTCTCCCACGCCACAGAAGCAGGTCAAAGGGCTTGTGTGAATTATGACCCTGCAGACTACACACACAATGGGTGTTAAAGAGACTCTCCAGAGCTTGGGAACAATCCCGACACAGGAAGGCAGATCAGGAACAGATAGAAGCAAATATGCACCCAGGCAGGACTAACCAGGACCCAGCATGGATAAATGAGGGTAGACATGAAGGACAGCATCCCAGAGCACAGGCACCACGAGGTTGCTATAATTGTGGACACATGGGACATTACGCCCACGAATGCCAATAAAAACCCCTGAACCAGCAACACCACCAACAACCAGGCCCCTACCTAGGAACAATGTTAGGCCCATACATAGTGTTAGCGCCCATTCAGATAATTCAGCAATCAACACCACAGATTGACGGTGTTCGGACTCCCCAACTCGGGTCTGCGACACACTCTGGGACAAATCAGGCAGACCAGTATACGCAGGCACAGTCCGGGAACATCCAGTAGAATTTCTTTGGGACACAGGAGGGTCCCGCACCATTTTAAACTCCTCCACAATGTTCCAGCGTGACAAATGGCCCACCACAGACACCATCACCTGAGTGGATTTACCGGACATGTACAGCAGGGATACATCACAGCCCCCGTAGATATTCAGATAGGAACCGTAAGCACCAGACACCCCATTGTTTTAGTCGACTTGCCCCAAATAGCCAAGTACATTCTAGGAATCGATTTTATGAGCTCCCACAACTTTTCCTTTGATCCCGTGAATAGATATGTATGGAAAATGGCCAAAACAGCGAGAGCCCCCGCTACGCTCACAGTAGGGGACTATGAACATAGGATTTGCTCAGTAGGAGACTATTGGTTTGATCCGCAAACAATTAGTACAGACCAGACAATTAGAGAGGTCCTCGGAAAACATAAAGCTTCCTTCGTCCAACACAAACATGATTGTGGAAAGATCCCAGGAATGGTCACAATTTCAGGTCCCGATCCTAAGCCACAGAGCAATACGGTTTCCCACAGCAAGCCGAGGGTGAGATTTCAAAAGTCATCAATAACTTATTAGATCAAGGAGTAACTCGGCCGGTAGTCTCAACAAATAATGCCCCAATTTGACCCGTGAAAAAACCAAATGGTTCTTGGCGACTGACAATCGACTACCAAGAACTTAACAAGGTCACCCCTTTAGCAGCCCCCACCGTTTCCATTAGTCCCGAGACCATGCTCAAGCAGGGAGTACAGGCAAAGTACTTCACAGTGCTGGATATCAGCAATGGCTTTTGGTCCATCCCGCCAGACAAGACCTGCTTTTGGTCCATCCTGCCAGACAAGACCTGTCAATGTAAGTTCGCGTTTACATTTCAAGGGCAGCAATATACATGGACATGCCTCCCGCAAGGATTCCACAACTCCCCCTCCATTTTCCACCGACAATTGGCCAACGGACTTTCCAAATTTTCCCACCCTGAATGCCTTATACAAAAGAAAGAGCATGTAAAGCTTTTTTCGGAATTACTAGGTCTTTTGCAATCCTTTGGATGCAAGGTCAACCCAAAAAAGCCCAGGTCTTAAAAGAAATGGTCCTTTATTTCGGCACCATTATCACCCACGGGAAGAGAGAGATCGAACAGAAGCGAATTGAGTGAATAGTTAAACTGCCCTTGCCCCACAATTTCACTGCACTCTGGTCATTCTTAGGATTAGTTGGATATTGTAGGAACCATATCGATGGTTTTGCAACAAAAGCAGCCGCACTCTCAGAGCTCCTTAAAAAGAACGCCCCATGGGAATGGCTTCCGCAGCACACAGACGCCATCGATGAATTAAAACGCGCCCTAGGCACAGCCCCCGCTTTGCAAGTTCCAGACCCACACTCTTCCTATGCCATATAAGTAGCAACCACCGACCAAACCCAATTAGCAGTACTCCTCCAGGAAAGACATGACCGCTTAGGACCCGTAACCTGTGCCTCACGAATTTTGTATTCCGTAGAGCAAGGATTTACAGCCTGCGAATGGCACTTTATCATTTAACCTCTCCTCTTCCCTATCCCAAACCTTCCATTGTGCCCTTGCAATCCCACTCCACTTTCAACAGCATAAACCCATCACATTTCTATCTCCCTCCTGTTCTGGGAAGGAGTCATATTCATCTCAACACGTTAACTCTGTTTCTCTCTCCAAAGCTGCTGCCAGACCGGCTGAGTACTTTGAGCACTTTCTATTTTTGTTCCTTTCAGAATGCCTGGCAGAGGCAACACTTGCCTTGTTGCCACTGGAACCGATCAGGGTTCTGGTGGCCCACGATTCCCACAGGCCGCTCATTGAATACAAACTGCGAGGTAAAATTCCAGTCAATTGCATTTGAATTCAGGTTAATTACTTTGTAAAACGCTCAGTGAATTAATGTCCTGCTGCCTTGCAGCGAGAGGGTCACCCTCCATAATTCCGGTCGCTCATAAAATTTGGACATTGGACTTCCATGTGAGTGAATCCCGTATGCACTTTACAGCTCCAACCCCTGCTTCCTATTCTGCTCTTGCAGCACCAGTATACTTCTGGCCAGGCCGAAGTGCCATGGTATGAGAGATGAACTACTTTGTACGTGTGCATAGATGTTTGTTTGAATGAAAGAATAACACCAGAATAATACAGAGTAATAATTGAATATGTATGATCATTCACAATAATGACATACCCTAGTTTCTGCAATTTGCAACGTGGATCTTTCAGTGCTGTAGACAGTGTTCTCAGGCCTGCTTCACCCATTCTATTATTGCTCACATTTAGCTCTCTCAATGTTTGGTTTATGATGAGCACAGAAACAATTTCTTCCCAACTTCCAATGGAGAGATTATTATTGCTCAAGCTGAGGAAACCAAAAATAGTTAATATATTTGAACATGAAATTATGCAAATTACTTCATTAATAGTTTCTCATGTCACATAGTTAATCATTTTGATGCTTATATAATAGAGCCACCATTGTCCCAGATGCCCATAGGCTGCTTTCCCCTTTGAGGGAGAACGCTGACTGGTGGCGATTTAATCTGAGGGTCACTACACCTCAGGCAAGGGGCAAGGTTGAGAAGGCCGGTACAGGAATTAAACTCGCGCTATTGGTCTTGCTGTGTCACAAACCAGCTGTCCAGCCAACTGAACTAAACCGGCCCCATATAATAATCCTTACACTACACCTTCCAAACCCATGACTACTACTATCTAGAAGAACAAGGTAACAGATACATGGGAACACCGCCACATGGAAGTTCCTCTCCAAGTCACTCACCATCCTGACTTGGAAATATATCGCCGTTCCTTCACTGTCACTGAGTCAAAATCCTGTAACTCCCTCCCTAACAGCACTGTGAGTGCACCTACACCACATGGATTACAGCAGTTCAAGAAGGCAGCTCAGTACGACCTTCTCAAGGACAATTAGGGATGCTGACCTAGCCATCCCACGAATGAATGAAAAAAAACACCTGGCTCCTAAATTGAATAGCAATCAGTTACTCAGATTGTCTCAGCCCCATCAACTCTGCCTGAAAATTGTATGGACTGGATTTTACACTCACCCAATCAAATGGCAGCAGGTTTTATTTACATTTACAATTGCCCACAGACTTTATACGGCCTTTTGCAGTGAAGTTGAGAATGTTTAAAATCAAAATCAAAAATAGCACGGCATCCTCCCAAGAATCTAGACCTAGTGTGAGTAAGGCAAACAATAGCATGTTTCCTTCATCAATCAATGTGCATAATCCTGATTGAAGCACAACCAAGAAGTGTCAGCTGGAAGTAAAATGAATATAATATTACACTGTAAAGTGACAAAAGAGATGGAAATAATGTTGGGATTAAGAGTGAGAGAGGTAAAAGAGACAAAAAGATATTCTAAAGAGGATTTATTTATGATAAGCAGTTATCACAGATGGGGAGGCCATGGGGGGAATTTGGAACCAAGGTTGATAATATGGGCGATAAACTGCATGTGCATTGGAATAATTTGGTCTAAAGGTAAAAAAGGCATGAATTAGGTTTTCAACTACATTGGAGGAAGATGGTATAGTCAACCATGTCAAAGGTGGCAGACAAGTCAAGAAGAAGGTGGGGGAATGTTTACCTTTGCCGCAGCCCTGTAGGATGTCATTTGTGACTCTGATAAGAGCCATTTCAGTACTGTGGCAGGATATAAACCTGATTGGAGGGATTCGAACATGGGAGTCCCAGGAAAGATGGACACAGATTTGGGAGGCGACAGCAAGTCAGATCAAAGCTCTACAGTCCTGCACATTTAGTAGTGAACAATGGTGCACAATCAACAACTAACGAGAGGTGGAGGCTCCAATATACCATCCTCAGTATTGGGGAGCCCAATACATCAGTGAAAAAGATAAAGCTGAAGCATTTGCAACAATCTTTGGCCAGACATGCCCAGTGGATGATCCACCTCAGCTTCCTCAGATGCCATCTGCAGCCAATTTGATCCTCTCCATGTGATATCAAGAAAGAACTGAAGGCACTGGACACTGCAAAGTCTCTGGGTCATCTCAGCAGTAGTACTGAAGACATGCTCAGGAAGTAACCGCATGCGTAGCCAAGCTGTTCCAGTACAGCTACAACACTGGCACCTGCCTGACAATGTTGGAAATTGTTCACAAAAACAGGATGTGGTAGTCAGTATTAGAGGTATTACGGTACTCTGTAATGCTTGAAGATCATTGGTGCAGAAGGTACTCTGTTCTCATTGGTTAAGCCTGTCTGCTGGCTCTGCCCAGCAAGGCGGGGTATAAGAGCCCGTGTCGCCCCAGCAGCTGCCTTCTGTACCTGCGCTGCTGGGGGAAACATCTAGTGTAATAAAGCCTTCAATTGTCTCCAATCTCACTTCTTGAGTTATTGATCGAACATCAATTTATTACACTAGATTTTAAAGAATGGAGCTCCGAATCAAGCCGGAGTATCTGCAACTCAGCCCCCATGCGGCAAACACAGCGGCAATCTTCAAGCACTGGCTGGCATGCTTCAACGGATATCTCGGGACGGCCGAAAACACACCCACGGAAGACCAGAAACTACAAATTCTGCACTCGCGGGTGAGCCCAGAGATCTACACCCTCATCGAGGATGCGGACGACTTTGAGGTCGCAATGGATCTGCTGAAAGGACATTATTTTCGCCCTGTAAACCAGATCTACGCCCGACATCTACCAGCGACGAGGCGCCAAATCCCCGGGGAATCGCTGGAGGAATTCTACCGTACGCTCCTGGTATTGGGGAGAAACTGCAGCTGCCCGCAAGTTTCAGCGAGCAACCACACAGAACGTTTGAGCCGGGACACTTTCGTAGGGAATATACAGTGAATGGTAGAACCCTCAAGAGTATTGAAAGTCAGAGAGATCTGGGTGTACAGGTCCACAGGTCACTGAAAGGGGCAACACAGGTGGAGAAGTTAGTCAAGAAGGCATTCGGCATGCTTGCCTTCTTTGGCCAGGGCATTGAGTATAAGAATTGGCAAATAATGTTGCAGCTGTGTAGAACCTTAGTTAGGCCACACTTGGAGTATAGTGTTCAATTCTGGTCGCCACAGTACCAGAAGGATGTGGAGGCTTTCGAGAGGGTGCAGAAGAGATTTACCAGAATGTTGCCTGGTATGGAGGGCATTAGCTATGAGGAGCGGTTGAATAAACTCGGTTTGTTCTCACTGGAACGAAGGAGGTTGAGGGGAGACCTGATAGAGGTCTACAAAAGTATGAGGGGTATAGACAGAGTGGATAGTCAGAGGCTTTTCCCCAGTGTAGAGGGGTCAATTACTAGGGGGCATAGTTTAAGGTGCGAGGGGCAAGGTTTAGAGGAGATGTACGAGGCAAGTTTTTTACACAGAGGGTAGTGGGTGCCTGGAACCCGCTGCCAGAGGAGGTGGTGGAAGCAGGGACGATAGCGACATTGAAGGGGCATCTTGACAAATACATGAATATGATGGGAATAGAGGGATAGGGACCCGGTAAGTGTAGAACGTTGTAGTTTAGTCAGGCAGCATGGTCAGCACGGGCTTGGAGGGCCGAAGGGCCTGTTCCTATGCTGTACTTTTCTTCCAAATGGGAGTAGATCCTGTCTCGAAGAATTCTCTCCAGTAATTTCCCTACCACTGAAGTAAGGCTCACCGGCCTGTAGTTCCCTGGATTATCCTTGCTACCCTTCTTAAACAGAGGAACAACATTGGCTATTCTCCAGTCCTCCGGGACATCACCTGAAGACAGTGAGGATCCAAAGATTTCTGTCAAGGCCTCAGCAATTTCCTCTCCAGCCTCCTTCAGTATTCTGGGGTAGATCCCATCAGGCCCTGGGGACTTAGCTACCTTAATATTTGTTAACACGCCCAACACCTCGTCTTTTTGGATCTCAATGTGACCCAGGCTATCTACACACCCTTCTCCAGACTCAACATCTACCAATTCCTTCTCTTTGGTGAATACTGATGCAAAGTATTCATTTAGTACCTCGCCCATTTCCTCTGGCTCCACACATAGATTCCCTTGACTATCCTTCAGTGGGCCAACCCTTTCCCTGGCTACCCTCTTGCTTTTTATGTACGTGTAAGAAGCCTTGGGATTTTCCTTAACCCTATTTGCCAATGACTTTTCGTGACCCCTTCTAGCCCTCCTGACTCCTTGCTTAAGTTCCTTCCTACTTTCCTTATATTCCACACAGGCTTCGTCTGTTCCCAGCCTTTTAGCCCTGACAAATGCCTCCTTTTTCTTTTTGACGAGGCCTACAATATCTCTCGTTATCCAAGGTTCCTGAAAATTGCCGTATTTATCCTTCTTCCTCGCAGGAACATGCCGGTCCTAAATTCCTTTCAACTGACACTTGAAAGCCTCCCACATGTCAGATGTTGATTTGCCCTCAAACATCCGCCCCAATCTAGGTTTTTCAGTTCCCGCCTAATTGTTATAATTAGCCTTCCCCCAATTTAGCACATTCACCCTAGGACCACTCTTATCCTTGTCCACCAGCACTTTAAAACTTACTGAATTGTGGTCACTGTTCCCGAAATGCTCCCCTAATGGAGTCTCGGTCTTCCAGCGAGAGATGGACCGAATGGTTGACTGGTACGGTTTGCGGGCCACATTCCCGTACCTTGATAATGTCACCATCTGCAGCCACGACCAGCAGGACCACGACACCAACCTCCGAAAATTCCTCCATAGCGCAAAAATCCTTACCCTCACATATAACAAGGATAAATGCGTGTTCAGCACCGACCGCCTAGCCATCCTCAGCTACGTAGTGCATAAAGGAGTTATAGGCCCAGACCCTAAACGCATGCGCCCCCTTATGGAGTTTCCCCTCCCTCACTGCTCCAAAGCCCTGATACGCTGCCTAGGGTTTTTCTCTTATTATGCATTTGGGTCCTCAACTATGCAGACAAGGCCCACCCGCTGATCCAATCCAGGATTTTCCCCCCGTCGACAGAGGCCCGCCAGGCCCTCAGCTGCATCAAAGCAGACATTGCAAAGGCCACGATGCACGCCATCGACGAGTCCCTCCCCTTCCATGTCAAGAGCGACGTGTCCGACGTAGCTCTGGCGGCCACCCTCAACCAAGCGGGCAGACCCGTGGCCTTCTTCTCACGCACCCTCCACGTGTCAGAAATCTGCCATTCCTCAGTTGAAAAGGAGGCTCAGGCCATAGTAGAAGCTGTGCGGCATTGGAGTCATTTCCTGGCCGGCAGGAGATTCACTCTCCTCGCTGACCAACGGTCGGTTGCTTTCATGTTCGATAATGCACAGCGGGGCAAGATAAAAAACGACAAGATCTTACGGTGGAGGATCGAATTATCCACCTATAACTATGAGATCTTGTATCGTCCCAGGAAGCTAAACGAGCCTCCTGATGCCCTATCCCGCGGCACATGTGCCAACGCACAAGTGGACCGCCTCCGAGCCCGCCACGAGGATCTCTGCCACCCAGGGGTCACTCGATTCTTCCATTTCATCAAGACCTGCAACCTGCCCTACTCCATCGAGGAGGTCATGACAGCCACCAGGAACTGCCAAATCTGCGCGGGCTGCAAGCCGCACTTTTACAGGCCAGAGAAAGCGCACCTTATAAAGGCTTCCCGTCCCTTTGAAAGCCTCAGTATGTACTTTAAAGGCCCCCTCCCCTCCACCGACCGCAACACGTACTTCCTAAACGTGATTGACGAGTACTCCCGGTTCCCATTCGCCATCCCCTGCCCCGACATGACCGCAGCCAACATCATAAAAGCCCTCCACAGTATCTTTACGCTGTTTAGTTTCCCCGCCTACATACACAGCGATAGGGGGTCCTCCTTTATGAGCGACGAACTGCGTCAATTCCTGCTCAACAAGGGTATTGCCACGAGCAGGACGACCAGTTACAGCCCCCGGGGAAACGGACAGGTAGAGAGGGAGAACGGAACGGTCTGGAAGTCCATCCTACTGGCCCTACGTTCCAGGAATCTCCCAGTCTCCCGCTGGCAGGGGGTCCTGCCGGATGCCCTCCACTCTATCCGGTCACTGCTGTGTACCACGACCAACCAAACACCTCACAAATGTCTCCTTGTCTTCCCTAGGAAGTCCTCCTCTGGGACCTCACTCCCGACCTGGCTGGAAGCTCCTGGACCCATCCTGCTCCGCAAACACATGCGGGCGCACAAATCGGTCCCATTGGTCGAGAGGGTCCATCTCCTCCACGCTAACCCTCAGTACGCCTACGTGGCGTACCCCGACGGCCGACAGGATACGGTCTCCCTAAGGGACCTGGCGCCCGCTGGATCCCCCAACACACCCCCACCACCAGTCCCATCCTCCCTCCCACTGGCGCACCCCACAGCCACCCCCTTCCCAGGTGGATCGGTTCTCCCACTGGTCCCGTCGAGGGGTGATGAAGCAGCTGCCAAAGAAGCCGAAGCCTGGAGCCACAGACGCCCAAGCCGCCGCCTGCATCACCACCAAAGCTACGATGATCGCAGAGGACGACAAGGGCCCTCGATCGACTAAATGCTTCATTCTGAAATGTAAATAAATTTTGTAAATACTTGCGATGTAACGACGCGAAACACTGTACGGAGGTATACCAGGTACCTTCATAACCTGAACTTCTACCACTCTGTAATGCGAGGCCACCACCCCCGCCGGATCCACCACCCCCGCCGGACTTTTTTTTAACAGGGGATGAATGTGGTAGTCAGTATTAGGGATATTACGGTACTCTGTAATGCTTGAAGACCATTGGTGTAGAAGGTACTCTGTTCTCATTGGTTAAGCCTGTCTGCTGGCTCCGCCCAGCAAGGCGGGGTATACAAGCCCGTGTCGCCCCAGCAGCTGCCTTCTGTACCTGCGCTGCTGGGGGAAACATCTAGTGTAATAAAGCCTTCAATTGTCTCCAATTTCGCTTCTGGAGTTATTGATCGAGCATCACAGGACAAATCCAACCTACTCTCGATCATCAGGAAAGTGATGTAAGGCATCAACGACTGCTATCAAGTGGCACTTACACAGCAATAACCTGTTCACTGATGCACATTTTTGATTCTTACAGAACCATTCAACTCCTGACCACATAACAGCTTTGCTTCAGATATGGACAAAAGAGCTGAACTCAAGAGGTTAAATTACAAGTGACTCTCTTTCACATCATGGCAGCATTTGACTGAATGTGACAACGACCTTAGCAACTCTCGGGGCGAAATTCTCCGGAAACGGCGCGATATCCGCCAACTGGCGCCCAAACCGGCGCAAATCAGTCGGGCATCGCGCCGCCCCAAAGGTGCGGAATGCTCCGCATCTTTGGGGACCGAGCCCCAACCTTAAGGGGCTAGGCCCATGCCGGACAAATTTCCGCCCGCCAGCTGGCGGAAAAGGCCTTTGGTGCCCCGCCAGCTGGCGTGGAAATGACATCTCCGGGCGGCGCGTGCGCGGGAGCGTCAGCGGCCGCTGACAGTTTCCCGCGCATGCGCAGTGGAGGGAGTCTCTTCCGCCTCCGCCATGGTGGAGACCGTGGCGAAGGCGGAAGGGAAAGAGTGCCCCCACGGCACAGGCCCGCCCGCGGATCGGTGGGCCCCGATCGCGGGCCAGGCCACCTTGGGGGCACGCCCCGGGGCCAGATCACCCCGCGCCCCCCACAGGACCCCGGAACCCGCCCGCGACGCCTTGTCCCGCCGGTAACGTAGGTGGTTTAATCTACGCCGGCGGGACAGGCATTTTTGTGGCGGGACTTCGGCCCATCCGGGCCGGAGAATCGCGCGGGGGGGGGGGGGGCGCCAACCGGCGCGGCGCGATTCCCGCCCCTGAAGTCAGCGTGGGGCAAAATCTCCACTGATTGCAGTCATACCTAACATGAAGGAAGATGGTTGTGGGTATTGGAAATCAATCATCTCAGTTCAAGGACATCACTGCAGGAGTTCCTCAGGTCGGTCCTAGGGGCAACCATTTTCAGCTGCTTCATTAATGACTTTCCTTCCATCATAAGGTCAGAGGTCAGGGAGTTCGTTGATGGTTGCACAATGTTCAATGCACCATTCACAACTCCTCAGATACTAAAGCAATCTGTGTCTAGAGTGCAGCAAGACCAGGACAGTGCCCAGGCTTGGGTTGATAAGTGGCAAGTAACATTTGCGCCACACAAGTGCCAGAAAATGATCATCTCCAACAAGAAACAATTAACTACCGGCACTTTACATTCAATGGCATTCCATCACTGAATCCCCAACATCAACACCCTGGGGGTTACCATTGACCAAAAACTGAGCTGCATCAGCCAGCCTGTCCAGCATTTACAAGGCACAAGTCAGGAGTATTATATTCCTTGCCTTTTCCTCCAAGATAGCCAGATATGTCATGTTGACAAAGAATATAAAAATAAGCAGCGGGATTCTCCGCCCCGCCCCGCCACATTTCTGCCCCGACCCGCCGGCGGGATGCTCCGTTACACCGGCCGGTCAATGGGATTTCCCATTGTGGGGCAGCCCCACTCCGTTGGGAAACCCCTGGGCTACCGGCAAAACGGAGCATCCTGCCAGCGGAGAATCCCGCCCAAGAAGTTTAAATCTAAACAAATTTAGTTTACACTACTAAACTAGATTAGGTTTGCACATTTTACTAAGTAACAGATAGTAAACTAATACTGAATCTGTAATGCAGTAATCAATATTCTGTCTGACTATTAAATTACACTATAACTCAGCCTCGTGCTATATTTCTACAATGAAATCTCCCTCAGCTTTCTCTCTCTTTCTCATCATCTTCTCCCAGAATTCCTAGAGGTGCTGCCTTATATACAATAACTTAGTAATGTCATCTAGTGTTGAGTTTAACTTAGTCTCTGTTGTTAACTCTTTACTATACAGATCATGACAAGGTGCATGATGGAACTGAGGCAGCACGGTAGCATAGTGGTTAGCACTATGGCTTCACAGCGCCATGGTCCCAGGTTTGATTCCCAGCTTGGGTCACTGTCTGTGCGGAGTCTGCGCGTTCTCCTCGTGTCTGCGTGGGTTTCCTCCGGGTGCTCCGGTTTCCTCCGACTAGTCCCGAAAGACGTGCTATTAGGTCATTTGGACATTCTGAATTCTCCCTCTGTGTACCCGAACAGGCGCCGGAATGTGATGACTAGGGGTTTTCAGAGCAACTTCATTGCAGTGTTAATGTAAGCCTACTTGTGACAATAAAAATTATTATTTACTCTCCAGTTGTTTAGATGAATGCAGCTCCAACACAAATCAAGCAGCTCAAGGTCATCCAAGACAAAGCAATCCACTTGTTTGGCATACCATCTACCACCTTAAAATTTCACTTACTCCATCACTGACACACAGTGGCAGCAGTATGTACCAAATATAAGTTGCACGCAACAATTCAGCCAGGCTTCTTCGACAGCACCTTCCAAACATGTGGGCCGGGATTCTCCAAGCCCGTGATGGGTCGGAGAATTGCAGGTGACGCCGGAAATTCTACCCATGCCACTCCGATGCAGGGACGCGATTCTCCGCCGACCAGAGTATCGGCAGCAGTCGCGCGCGCGTGGTCGACGC
This sequence comes from Scyliorhinus torazame, assembly GCF_047496885.1. NCBI lineage: Eukaryota > Metazoa > Chordata > Chondrichthyes > Carcharhiniformes > Scyliorhinidae > Scyliorhinus > Scyliorhinus torazame. The sequence goes on from NC_092720.1 coordinate 49,610,698, forward strand.
GGCGCAGGTCGATTCTCCATGGTCGGCCCGCCAAGTTCTGCCGGCGTGGTTCCAACCTGGTACCACCCAGCTGGAGCTCGAACCTGCGGCCACGGTGGCCACCCTGGTGGGGGCGCGGACGATCAGACTCGGGGGGGGGGGCCTGCATGACGGCCAGGCCCGCGATCGGGGGCTACTGATCAGCGGGCGCCCGCGATCTGGAGGCGGTCTACCTCTTTCCGCATGGGCCCGCTGTGTCGCTACGCCATGTTGCATGGCGCAGAAACGACCACCACGCACATGCGCCGGTGCAGAAACATCACCACGCGCATGCGCCGGCATGGAAACGGCCACCACGTGCATGCGTATCTGCGCCGGAACAGCACGGAGCACTCCGGCGCTGTGCTGACCCCCTGTGGCCCACTGAATCACTGGGCCAAGAGGCCCGTTGATGCCAGCGTGAAACACTTCGGTGTTTACTCCGGCGTCAACACTTGGCCGGGATTTTGGAGAATCCCAGCCGTGATCTCTACTGCCTATAAGGACAAGCCACACATCATCCTGACTTGGAACTATTTTACTGTTCCTTCACTGTCACTGGGTCAAAATCCTGGAACTCGCTTCCGAACAACATTTTGGGATTACCTACACCACGTGGACTGGAACAGTTCACGAAAGTGACTCACCACCACCTTCTCGATGGCAATTAGAGTATAAGACACTTGTGATGACAAATGACAATAAGATGAGTGGTAGAACAAAGTGCGCAGAGGACACTGAATGTCTGCAGAGGGATATAGATAGTTTAAGTGAGTGGGCAAGGGTCTGGCAGATGGAGTACAATGTTGGTAAATGTGAGGTCATCCATTTTGGTAGGAATAACAGTAAAATGGACTATTATTTTAATGGGAAAAAAATTACTGCATGCTGCTGTGCAGAGGGGCCTGGGTATCCTTGTACATGAATCGCAAAAAAGTTGGTTTTCAGGTGCAGCAGGTAATAAAAAAGGCAAATAGAATTTGGATTGGATTGGATTGGATTCTGTTTATTGTCACATGTACCGAGGTACAGTGTAAAGTATTTTTCTGCAAGCAGATCATTAAGTACATGAAAATAAGATAAAATAAAATAAATACATAATAGGGAAACACACGGTACACAATGTATCTACATAAACACTGGCATCGCGTGAAGCATCCAGGGGTGGAATGTTAATCAGGTCAGTCCATAAGAGGGTCATTTAGGAATCTGGAAACAGTGGGGAAGAAGCTGTTTTTGAGTCTGTTTGTGCGTGTTCTCAGACTTCTGTATCTCCTGCCCAATGGAAGAAATTGGAAGAGTGAGTAAGCCAGGCGGGAGGGGTCAACTCTCTCAAACATCTACAGATGTGCCATAGAGGGCATCCTATCCTGCTGCATCATAGCTTGGTATGGCAACTGCTCGGCCCAAGATCGCAAGAAACTACGGAGTGTGGTGAACTCAGCCCAAAGCATCACACAAGCTTGTCACCCTCCCATTGATTCTATCTACACCTCCCACTGCCTCAGGAAGGCAGGCAGCTTATCAGAGACCCCTCCCACCCAGGCTTTTCCTTCTTCCAGACCCTTCCATCAGGCAGAAGATACAGAAGTCTGAAGACCCACACATCCAGACATAGGAACAGCTTCTCCCCACGGCTACTAGACTCCTCAACGATTCCCCCTCGGACTGATCTGTTCCCTGTAAGAACACTTTTCACGACGCCCTATACTGCTCTTGCTCATGTATTTAGTTTCTTTGGCCCCTTGTTCCGCACTGTAACCAATCACTGTTTGTCGATGTACCATTTGTCAATGTTCTCTGTCAATTATTCTTTTTTTGTCTACTATGTACATACAATGTACGCTCCCTTGGCCGCAGAAAAATACTTTTCACAAGTACTTCGGTACATGTGACAATAAATCAAATCAAATCAACCAGATTTTTAAAAGAGTAGTGCAACGATACTGATATTAAAAGTCATATGAATGGAGTCAGGGACAGGTTGGTTTAGCTCATGGGACAGAAATGAACAACATGAACTGTCAGATTTGAACAAAAGGGCAGGATAAAAGAATGTTACAGTACAGAGCTCCATAAACGCTATTAACAATTTCTACATACAAAAATATTTCACTTACTTCAGTTTCTGCATTCTGCTTTGAGGATTCTTCAGACCAACAGACAATAAACGTATGCCTCTATCTCCGAGATTGTTATTACTCAGGTTCAGGCTTGATAGCATTCTATTATTGGTCAGAATCAAGGCAAGTGCCTCACAGCATCTATGTGTCAGATCATTTCTTTCCAACCTGCACAGTTCAGAAAGGACAAACATTCTTAACTTATATATCCCCCCCAAATATAGTCAAGAAATTGCTTTCTGTTATGGCATTTGGAAGGTCACTGGACCACTGAAAGTATTTGGAGATTCATTTCCTATTTATTAACGCCCACAAAATAGTTCTTTGCTGCAAGTGTAAATACCATATTGCAAATCTGTATAGTGGATTGGTCAATAGGACATTTTTATTTTGTTTGCACTTGTAATGGGGAGTGATACTGGCTAGACCTCATTTAATTAGTTACCGAATACAAGAACTCAGCAGATTGATATTTATCTTTGCCGAGTGTCCCTCGAAGTTCAGAAACAGCTTGCCATTGGGCTATAAGCCTGAAAATTAAGCATTTCTAAACAAACTTCCTTCCTATTTCATAACTTGCTTTCCACTTTCTGAGCTCACTGCCCAGGTAACACCACTGGCATATTTTAACTCCAGTAAATTACTAATTTAATGCACCACTATGAGCTGGATAATGGACAAGTCGTAAAAGGTATTAAGGTATTTTTCTACTTACTCCAGATTTTGCAATTTACAGTTTGGATTTTTCATCATTTGAGACAGTGCATTAACTCCAGAATCTCCCAAATTTGATCCAATCATTCTAAATGAAAATAGATTACAAATACATTTGGAATTAAATTGCTACATTTATTGATGCTATCTATACACAATATATATGCCTCAATACAATATTGTCCAATACGCACACAACATTTTTAGAGTCACACAATGCCGCATGTGTTAAAGTTACAGAGGTGCATATTGGCTGATAGACCACTTTCAGTCATCCGTCCCTAATTGAGCAAGGAAAAATCGCCACTTTGCAGTCAGATAGGAGTTAAATATCACTCAGCCCATGACTATGTTTATCAGAATATAGTCCAGTTATTGGTTTCATGTGACCTGGAAGCTGAAGGTCCAATGTACAATTTTGTGCAAGCTGAGTTGGTGCAGCAAGATCCAAATGTGTTTCACTTTGATCTTAATACATCTGTTGAAATGAACTATTGAAAAGGATAAGACGCTATTGGCATAAATGCCAAAAACGCTGAGTCAGGAAATGGCAAGCAACGGAGCACAGTAGACAATGATCTGTTGATTTTTTTCCCTCCCTGAGGTCCAAATATGTCACTTATGATAAAATAGACAGAGTAAAATCTTGAATTTTTTGTCTTGGATATAGACTGGAGCACACTGTCAGAGACAGAACCCTTTAGTTAATAGATTGCCACCACCCTTTGAGAGTGCACTGCTTTAAGGAACAGTTGGATTAGAGAATACATTTGAATCTGTTCTCCTGACTCTGCCAGTGTATCTTGATTGCTGATGGTTTAAAATTTCAAACCTATTTTTAAACGTTTGCCCATTTGTCTTATTAATGCTCCGGTTTCATCCCACAAGTCCCGAAAGACGTGTTCTTAGGTGAATTGGGCATTCTGAGTTCACCCTCAAATGTACCCAAATAGGCGCCGGAGTGTGGCAACTAGGGGTTTTTCACAGTAACTTCATTGTATTGTTAATGTAAGCATACTTGTGTCAATAGTAAAGATTATTATTATATATTATGCATCATTTGACAAATTGGAGACTGGATCCCCACAAGTTTGATGAGTATCAAAATTTTATTGGACAATGCTGCTCTATCAGAAAAACAATAGTTGTTTGATTCTGTAAAGAAGGATTATTATTTCAAAAAGTAGCTTGGACGTAAAAAACTTCAATATTGCTGAAAAGAGAGTCCTAAGCTGGTTTCAACAGATCTATTTCTGAACAGCAATCTTCGATAACATGTCTCTTTTCAGCAAGGATTTTATTTCTATAAACACATCCTGTGTGAATAATAATATTGAACTTATTATCGAGCTTCTGAGAATTATATTCTCATTAATGAGAGGAGAGACAAGGTTTGATCAGGTTTAGTCAGCATGGCTTTGTCAGAGGGAGGTCCTGCCCAACAAAAATGTGATTGAATTTTTTGAGGAGGTCATCAGGTGTGTAGATGAGGGCAGTGCAGTTGATGTCGTTTTTATGGTTTTCAGCAAAGCCTTTGACATGGTCCCACATGGGAGATTTATAAATAAGGCAAATGCACATGGGATACAGGGTAATTTGATAAGGTCGATTCAAAATTGGTTTAGTTGCAGGAGACAGAGGATGATGACAGACGGCTGCTTTAGTAACTGGAAGCCAGTGGCCAGTGGGGTACCACAGGGATCTGTGGTGTGTGCCCTATTATTTGTCAATTATATAAATGACATAATTAATGATGTGGGGGGTAGGATTTGTAAGTTTGTGGATGACACAAAGATTGTCTGGGTGGTGAACATTGAGGCTGAGTGTCTTGGGTTAGAGGATGATATAGATGGGATGATTAAATGGGCAGATAAGTGGTAGATGGAATTTAACCCTGAAAAGGATTTGGAAGGAGTAATTTGACAAGGAAGTATTCAATGAATAGAACCACACTGAGAAGTTCTGAGGACCAAAGGGCCTTGGTGTGTTTATCCATAGATTTCTGAAGGCAAAAAGGCAGGTTAATAGGGTAGTGAAAAAGGCATATGGGATACTTGCCTTATCAATCGAGGCATAGATAACAAAAAGCAGGGAGGTTGGAGTTGTATAGAACCTTGGTGAGGCCACAGCTAGAGTAATATGTGCACTTCTGGTCGTCATATTATAGGAAGGATGTGATTGCATTGGAAGGGCTGCAGAGGAGATTCACCAGAATGCTTTGTGGGATGGAACATTTAAGTTATAAAGAGAGGTTGGACAGGCTTGGGTTGTTTTTACTGGAGCAGAGAAGACACATGGGTGACCTGATTGAGGTGTACAAGATTACAAGAGGCATGGATAGGATGGATATGGAGCAGCTGTTCCCCTTAGTTGAAGTGTCAGTCACAAGGGGACACAAGTTCAAGGTGAGGGGCATGAGGTTTAGGGGGGATTCAAGAAAAACCTTTTTTACCAGAGAGTGGCGACCCTGGGAGGGTGGTAGAGGCAGGTTGCCTCACATGCTTTGACAAAAACCTGGATGAGCACTTGGCAAGTCATAACATTCAAGGCTATGGGTCAAGTGCTGGCAAATTGGGTTAGATAGGTAGGTAAGTCAGATGTTTTTCATGTGTTGATGCAGACTTAATGGGTCAAAGGACCTCTTCTACACTGTGTGATTCTGTGATTAATCAATAATTTGATTCTGATTTACTTGGCACATGTCTGGAAGGGATCTATGGAATGTGATCCATATCTCATGGTTGAATAACTGGCAGAAGTTCCTCTGTTGCTCATGAATTGTGATAAAAGCAACTAAGCAGACATAAACTTTATGCCATTTTTTTCTAAATACACATTTAAACATACATTAGATGTTGCTGGTAGACAGCACACCATGCAGAAATATGTACAGAGACTCAAACAAAAGTAGAAAAGTTAAAATGTTGGTGGCTTTTGAGGACAGTGGAGAGAAGGGCATCAAGCATAAAAGGTTTTGAAAGAGAATTCCAGAGTGCTTTACAGGCAGCACATGTCAATTCTGGGATGTACTTCAACTGAATGGGACCACATTCCCTCAAGGTCCTGGTGGTTTGTGAGCATAATCATGCAAGTCAGTGCCCAGTATCCTGGCAATAGTCGTGATGTTTTCATTCTGAGAAGGTGTGTTAGACTATCTGTGCTTGGGCCACCGCAACAAACCAAATGGTGGTTTCTGGCCGATAAGGGCTATCCACTGACCACACATGAGTAGCAGCATGTATACAAAGGAAGCCAGGGACGTCACACAAAGTGTGAAAGAAAAGACCACTGGTGAGCTGAAACAAACCTCTGCCTCAATCATTGAAGGAACCCTGGGATATTCAACAGAGCAAGTGTCAAGATCTGTCATGGTCTGCACAACCTCGCCATCGTTAGATGACAGCCCTTGCCACCAGAACCACACCAGACATCTGAGTAGGAGGAAGCTGCTAAAGGGGGCAGGTAGCCTAGACAATACCTTTCTGGCATGGCTGTCCCTGAACAGCTCTGTCAGCTATGATACCAGTGAACCTGCAACCAATTCGCTATTCGCTAAACGTCCCACATTCTGCCTTCTGTCTGAGACCAACCATCAAAGTGTCTGCTTGGTCACAACACAAAAATTACAGCTACCATAAAAATAAACATTCCAATCCAAACCTATGAATCAAATCTTGCTATATTTCTTGTCTTCCATGTGCCTTTGTCTGTCCAAATGCACCTACACAGTGCTACCCCCAGAGGCTGCAGCAAGGCTGATGCAAAGCTGCTGACTTTCAGTGCAGGCGATTGTAAATGGCCTTGGAGGGCAACGCAAGGTGCTCTGGGTCCAGCTGCAGTCAGAACCTTCCCAGCATGGGGGTGCCCACAGTCTAGGCTGGCTGGCTGACAGCGAATAATTTTGACACTCGCCAAGTGGCAGTGGCTAGGGGACGAATGCTGTCACCATGAGGGAGAGCAGCACATTTATGCACAATGGATCCACTGCCAGTCCCTGGTGCAGCATCTCAGCAAACCTAGTCATCTGCTGGAGGACAGATTGCTGGATTGCTGTAACCCTGCAACCTTCTTTCAACACTGGTATTTTCAGCAATGATGGCAACTTCTTAAACTTGCATGACCGAGGCCAAGGTTTCCACTGCAGCCACTGCATGTTTAGTGATCTCTGTTTGTGCTGCAATGGAAGGTGAGATATGGGCCATCAGACGCTGTATCATGGTTGGATCTACTTGTGCTATTTGAATTGACCACCACTTCCAACCTGTGTGCAAAGCCTGATTGGTACTGAACTCCTCCATGTTCATTCTCAGGTTTTCTGGTAATCCTGCCAATGCATTTCATTGTGTATTCCCATCAGCCTTCTTCTGTGGCACGCCCAATTGAACTGAGTATATGAGACCCCTGCAGCAGAACTCATGAGTTAACTTCGGCAGCTGACACCTGTGAAAACCTTTGTCCCTGGTCTGGCTGCAGGCCAGTCATACTCAATGTCTCAACCTGTGCAAATCCCACCTCTATACCTCCCTCAGGATTGCCGGTAAGTTAACTGATGGCTGCAATGTGAAATTGAGTGATGGTGTTTTATCATCAGTGCCTTGTGGCTTTTCTACCAATGTCTGGCCGGGTGGCAATTCTTACATGCCTAAAAGGAGGAAAGGCACAAAGGTGAGGAGGGCGGGGCAAAGCAGCAAGCACATTCTTACACCATCTACAGCTTTAAATCAGGAAGGGGGCAAAATGCTGCAATTCCCTCCCTAACAGCGCTGTGGGTGTACCTACACCACATGGCCTGCAGTGGTTCAAGAAGCCGGTTTATCGCCACCTTCTTAAGGGCAATTAGGGATGACCAATACAAATGCTGGCCTAGCTGTGGACGCCCACATCCCATGAAAGTATTTTGAAAATGCAAGTGCGGGATGCCGAGGATGTCGGATGTGACGAGAAAGATTAGGTGTGATGATGCCAACTGCTACTATGTTTCAACACCGCTTCTAGTACGACCTCAGCAATGGCCACTCCAATGCTAACAAGAACTGACTGTGCCATGGGGGGGGGGGGAGGACATGCAGCCGTGTCTATTCCCTGACCGTTGGCTCTTACTGCTGCTGATTGCCTTGTCCTGCAAGAGAGACAGAAGCATATTAGCGAGTATGGGTCAATTTGTCTGGGTAATGTAATGTCATGTTCAATAACTGACAGTGTGCGCCAGCCGGCTAGGAGATGTGTTGTGAGGCTGCAGCAGGCGCTACGTTTGTGAGGGTGAGCTGCAGCTTTGAGCATTGCGTTAAGAGCCCGGATTGATGCAGGGTGTTGGTAGGTGAGTGATGAGGGTGTAGCAATGAGCAGAGACTAATGATGCAGATGGTAGGGATATGGCATGTGAGGATGAGTTCACAGATGGGGTTGCCAACCCTCCAGAATTGGCCTGGTGTCGTCAGGACATTGCACAGTAGAAGTTGGCGCCATCAATCTCCAATACATTGCCGTGTCCTGTTGCAACCCTGGAGAAAAATAATGCGGGACATTAAAAGAAGATTGTTTCTTTTTATCATTTTCTTTGGCTGAGAATTAAGCATCATCCGTGTGAGTAACATGTCTTTTTGCTTTCCGGTTGGTGTTAGGAAGGCAGTGTCGCAAGTATGGGTGTCTTGGCTGACTAACAGCTGGAATTGGGGACTGGTCATGTGACAAAACTTCCAGAAATACATTTAATCACAGTTGCCAACCCTATTCGAAGACCTTGACCATAGAACTATAGAATCATCACAGCAGAGAAGACCATTCAGCCTGTTGTGTCTGTGCCAATGGGCGCTCCTGGCACACCACTGCTGTGAGTTCATTCAAATGTTTGCGGCACTGCATTCAGGCTTTGCAGCTTGGCGCCTGGCATTGATGGCCACAGTCATACAACCTCACTGTTTTCGAAGCATTTGCCTGGAGGACCTCCCTGCGCACTCTACCTTTCTAACTACTCCAACAAGGCCTTCAGTGCAAGGTCTGAGAACCTGGGAGATCCCATTCTCTCTCCTTGTTGCGCCATCATTTCGTCTTTTTCCATGTCAGGGTAACTTGTACAAGAAGCTTCACTACCTGCTCCAGCCCCAACCCAGCACCCCGGCGCAGGATAACTTTAACTCATTTTAGCCTCTCTCTCAATTCTGGGCCCCTCACTGAGGCATGCAGTTACTCAACAATGTTGTTAGCACTGGCGGCACACAACACTCACGGAATTGAGGAGGCAACACAAAGTTAGGATGCTGCCTGTTTCACACTGAATGAGCACAGAATAGTCATGCATCTCCAGGCCTGTGCCGATTTCTGGCAACTGTTCAATTTTTCAACTGCCCAAATAGGTTCACTCATTTAATTATAAATTATCACTTCATAAATGACTTGTTGAATTAAGGGAAGCAGAAGTCCTTACTTTAAACTTGTAAAATGATGTAGAACTGGCACCAATCTCTGGAGCCCAACTGAAGATGTTTTGTGCTGTGATAAATCTAATGTCTCCATTTCTCCACCTGGCATTTGCAAAACAAATGCCAACGCCGAGTATTCTGCTGGTGTAAGTGTCCGAGAAGCGGCAGCACCAGCAATCATGATCTTTCTGGTCTCCTCCACAAGTGAATTATCACCTAATTCATTTAAACACTGCAGGAGAGTAATGCATTTTTCTGGAGCAATATCTTCCTGCAATCTCTTTTTCAAAATTTGAATAATCTTCATTACATCGTCACAATTTATTTCACAACTTGTCATCAGTCCTTTCAAGATTTCCTGAGGTTTCTTTGTCCCCAAGCCGCAAAGGAATCTGAGAAATAAATCCAAGTGACCCTGAGAACTTTTGATTGTTTCTTTACAGGCCTGTTTACAGACTTGGAAATAGCTGGGCTTTTCATATCGCCGTAATGACTTTACATGAGACACAGTCTTTAAAGGGTTATATTTGTTGTTGTTAAAGGAAAGAAAAACATACAAAGCAGCAAAGTATTCCTGCAGTGCCTCACCAACAAAACAGAAGGCTTTCTTTGAAGTATTTGCATTTCCCACAGTCAGCTCTTTGCAAAGACCACTCTCAACCAGGGAAACATCAACGTTGTACATTCGTAAATCTTTCTCAGAGAATATCAGTGTCTGACCTCTCAGCAGTTCAAAAGCCAGTTTTCCCAAATTCATGATAGCCTTTTGCTTTGACTGCAACAATGCAATAGTAGTCTGCTTCGTGCCTCCTAAATACTCCAGTTTTTGCTGTTGGTGGGAAAGGATTTGCTCTAAGAACTTGGTGTAGATCGATGTGATTGCTGTTGGTATGTAATCACCGAACCCATAGTGTTGAAATGATTTGAGTGCATCCTCCAAAATGGTTGATGAGACGCAGCAGAAAATGGGTATGTAGCAGAGAGGGGATAAGCTCCTTTCTTTGTTCATGACTGTCATCACTTTTTCTGCCAGGTGCCTGTTTTCATATTTCTTGTGAAGGAATTCTTTCTTTTGCTCCTCACGAAATCCTTGTATTTCAGTCAGTCTGTCAATATAGTGGAGAGGTATTTGGCTCATGGCTGATGGTCGGGTAGTTATCCAAACTGAAGCTGCAGGATGAATGTTGCCTCTGATGAGGTTTGTGAGCAACGATCCGAGTGATATGAATTCATTCTCATCATAGCAAGCAAATTGGTTTTCAAAGTCTAGACCTTGAATGTTTTCATCTAGTCCATCAAATATATACAAGGATTTGATTGACACGCTTCTCAGAATCTCTTCACAACGCTGCATGTGTGGGTAGTATTGCTGGAGAAGTTGCGCCAGGCTTATTGACTTTCCTGGCAAATTGTTCAGCTTACAGAAGGAGAACATGAATATGAAATCGAATTCTGACAGTATGGAACCAGCAGCCCAGTCGTGAATGAATTTTTCTACACAAACTGTTTTTCCAATCCCAGCTATTCCTTTCGTTACAATGGTCCTGTGAGGTTTTCCCTCTCCAGCTGCAGGTGTCCAAATCTCTGTGTAGCTGAGGGGATGCACGGAAGATGTAACATTCTGACTTGTGGTCCCACGTTGTGAACCTTCATGCTGCAGCGGGGATGCATTGCATTCAACAATCCATAGATCTGCAAACTTGCTGGATGTAGGGTCTGCATATTCGCTTATGTACACGCAACTTTCTTTCAAAATCTTGATGTGGGTTTTTCGGAGATCATGAAAAACATCCCCTACAGTGGAAATAAGAAGCAAAATGTATAATCCCAGATGAATAATCATTGTCACTTATCTGCCTCAAGTTGGCTTCTTGAACATCAAACTGTAACCCCAGATGTCATCTACTTTGCTTATATCATGCAGCATCCTTTCCAACCAAAAGTCCTACAAATAATCAACCATTTGAAATGACACGAGAGGCAGAGAATTGGCTGCTGTTCCCGGCATTGGAGCGTCTGGAAAGTCACCAAGGCCACTTCAGAAGAGAAAAGTCTATAATCTTCTATCTCAGAGAGACAAAGAGACTGAAAGGACACATTGCTTTGCCAAGATAGCAGAAATTCAGATGGTGAAAATCACAAATACTTGGTGACCGCAAGTATGTGGATCTCTGCACAACCCCCTCATGACAGGGAGAGGTACAGGAACTGCATGGGCTACAATTCTATAAACATGCAGTTGCTGGTCTACTATGCCAACAACATCATATCAATGAATGCCTGCTATCTGGGCAGCAGCCATGATGCATTGATTTTGTACTCGTCAACTCTACCAACTTTCGACTTCCGGGTGCAGCTATGCAGAGCTAGGTCGCATATTCGGTAGCTCCCGCTTGGAACAGACTTTTGGGCTCTTTTGCAGGGCCCCCACAGCATTTGTTTGACATTTCCCGGTGTGGGAAGAGGACTGCAACACTCCCCTGACGGTGTCCCCCAGGAGTGTTGTATCTTTTGGCTGCCAGGTCCGGCAGAAGCAGTGGAAGATTTGACTGCAATCAGGATAAACAGGGCCCCTTCCAGCATGCAAGCGGGGGAAGGGCAAGCTTAAAGCTGCAAACTGACCTGAGGACCTTTATCAAAAGTGAATTCTAACAGCAGAGGGAACAACTGTGAAAAGATCTCACCAGGGCCACTGAAGAAGCGGGGACGAGGCTTCCGGTGGCGGCCATGGAGGAGTAGGTCACGCATTCGGCAGCTCCCGTCTGGAACGGACTTAGACCTTTTTCAGGAGTTTCCACGGACATTTTGGGGCAGATTGGTGAAGAGAACACTGACAAAAGGACTCCCTCTCGAGACTTTTGGGCTCTTTTCAGGGTCCCCAAGGGCACTTTTTCGACGTTTCACGGTGTGGGAAGGAGTTAATAATAGTTCCCTGTCAGTATATGGCTTTAACTAGGAGCGGGGTGACAAAAAAGGTGGTGGTGGACCAGAAGAAGGGAGGGAAGAAGGACAAAATGGCGGCGGGCGGAGACCAGGCAGCGTGGAGGCAGTGGGCGGAGGAGCAACAGGAGGGTATCCAGCGCTGCCTCAGAGAGATTAAAAAGAACCTGCTAGAGCCGATGAAGGCTTCTATTGATAAGCTGCTGGAGACACAGACGGCCCAGGGGGTGGCGATCCGAGAGGCTCGACAAAAGATCTCTGACAATGAGGACGAGATCTTAGCCCTGGTGGTAAAGGTGGAGGCGCACGAGGCGCTCCACAAGAAATGGCAGGAGCAGTTCGAGGAGATGGAGAATCGGTCGAGGCGGAAGAATCTGCGGATTCTGGGCCTCCCGGAGGGGCTGGAGGGGCCGGACGTGGGGTCCTATGTGGTCACCATGTTAAACTCGCTGATGGGAGCGGGGTCCTTGCAGGGGCCCCTGGAGCTGGAAGGGGCCCATAGAGTGTTGGCAAGGAGGCCCAAGGCTAACGAGCCTCCGCGGACGGTGCTGGTGCGGTTCCATCGGTTCGTCGATCGGGAGTATGTGCTCAGGTGGGCCAAGAAGGCGAGGAGCAGCAGGTGGGAGAACACGGAGGTTCGAATATACCAGGACTGGAGTGCGGAGGTGGCGAAGAGGAGGGCCGGGTACAATCGAGCGAAGGCAGTGCTGCACAGGAAGGGGGTGAAGTTTGGCATGTTGCAGCCAGCGCGATTGTGGGTTACCTACAAGGACCGGCACCATTATTTTGAGTCTCCGGAGGAGGCGTGGGCCTTTGTTCAGGCCGAGAAGCTGGACACAGACTGAGGGTCGGGATGGGCGATTGGGGACTGCGGTGGATATGTTATGCCTATTTTTGGTTCGGGGGGGGGTGGCCTTTGCATTGTTGTGGGTTTCTTTTTCTCTGTGTTTTTCTCTTTCGGGTTGAGGAGGGTGGATGGGGCGGGTTGGGCACTGTTTTGGTTGGTGGCGGGGCCTGGTAGGTGGAGAGCGCGGGATTTTTTTCCCGCGCCGAAGACTGGGGGGGGGGGGGGCAGGACCGGGGCGGGGAAGCGAGGATTGTTTCCCGCGCTTAGAACGGAGGGGGAGAGCCTGTGAATGGGGAGCGGGAGAGGAGGGTGTGCCACACAATGGGAGGAGTCGAAGGGGAGGCGGGAGTGGCCGGGGTCAGCAGGAGTCAGCTGACTTGCGGAAGTGCAATGGGGGGAGTAAACCAGCTAGGAAGGTGTTATTCGAGGCGTCGAGCATTGTGGCAGATAATGGCGGTAGGTACATAATGGTAAGTGGTAAGTTGCAGGGAGAGAGGGTGGTACTGGTCAATGTGTATGCTCCGAACTGGGACGATGCGGGTTTTATGCGGCGTATGTTGGGTCGGATCCCAGACTTGGAAGTGGGGGGCCTGATAATGGGGGGAGACTTTAACACGGTGTTGGATCCTGCACTGGATCGCTCCAGGTCTAGGACGGGTAGGAAGCCGGTGGCGGCTAGAGTGTTGAGGGGATTTATGGACCAAATGGGAGGGGTGGACCCTTGGAGATTTGCAAGGCCGGGAGCTAGGGAATTTTCATTCTTCTCACATGTCCATAAGGTTTATTCTCAAATTGACTTTTTCATTTTGAGTAGGGCGCTGATAGCGAGAGTAGAGGATACCGAGTATTCGGCAATAGCCATTTCGGACCACGCCCCGCATTGGGTGGACTTGGAGATGGGGGAGGAGAGGGACCAGCGCCCGCTGTGGCGCTTGGAAGTGGGGCTGTTGGCGGACGAGGAGGTGAGCAAGCGGGTCCGAGGAAGTATAGAGAGGTACTTGGAGACCAACGACAACGGGGAGGTCCGAGTGGGGATGGTATGGGAGGCACTGAAGGCGGTGGTGAGGGGAGAGCTGATCTCCATCAGGGCCCACAAGGAGCGGAGGGAGCGGGGGGAGAGGGAGAGGCTGGTGGGGGAGATGGTGAGGGTAGGCAGGAGGTATGCGGAAGAGCCTGAGGAAGGATTGTTGAGGAAGAGGCGCAGCCTCCAGGCCGAATTCGACCTGGTGACCACCAGGAAGGCGGAGGTGCAGTGGAGGAAGGCCCAGGGGGCGATTGATGAGTATGGGGAAAAGGCAAGCCGGATGCTGGCGCATCAGCTTCGGAAGCGGGACGCAGCTAGGGAGATCGGGGGAGTTAAGGACAGGGGAGGGAGCGTGGTGCGGAGTGGGGTTGGCATCAATGGGGTCTTCAGGGACTTCTACGAGGAATTGTACCGATCCGAGCCCCCACGGGAGGAGGGAGGGATGGGCCGTTTCCTGGACCAATTGAGGTTTCCAAAGGTGGAAGAGGGACTGGTGGCGGGACTGGGGGCCCCGATTGGGCTGGAGGAGCTGATCAAAGGGATAGGAAGCATGCAGGCGGGGAAGGCACCGGGGCCGGACGGTTTCCCAGTCGAGTTCTATAAAAAATATATGGACCTGTTGGGCCCGCTGTTAGTTAGGACCTTCAATGAGGCAAGAGAGGGGGGGGCTTTACCCCCGACGATGTCCCGGGCACTGGTCTCCTTGATCCTGAAGCGGGACAAGGATCCCCTGCAATGGGGGTCTTGCAGACCGATTTCCTTGCTAAATGTAGATGCCAAGGTGCTGGCGAAGGTTTTAGCCACGAGGATTGAGGATTGTGTGCCGCAGATCATCCATGAAGACCAGACGGGGTTTGTGAAGGGGAGACAGTTGAACGCGAATGTGCGGAGGCTTTTGAACGTTATCATGATGCCGGCGAGGGAAGGAGAGGCGGAGATAGTGGTGGCGATGGACGCTGAGAAAGCCTTCGATAGGGTAGAGTGGGGGTACCTGTGGGAGGTGCTGAAGAGGTTCGGGTTTGGGTAGGGGTTTGTCAGGTGGGTTAGGCTGTTGTACGAGGTCCCGATGGCGAGTGTGGCCACAAATAGGAGCAGGTCCGAGTACTTGCGGTTGCACCGAGGGACGAGACAGGGGTCCCCCCTGCTCTTCGCACTAGCGGTTGAACCCCTGGCTATGACACTGAGAGAGTTGAGGAACTGGAGGGGGTTGGTGCGGGGTGGGGAGGAGCATAGGGTGTCGCTTTATGCGGACGACCTGCTGCTGTATGTGGCGGACCCGGTGGGAGGAATGCCAGAGGTAATGAGGATGCTTCGGGAATTCGGGGACTTTTCGGGGTACAAGCTCAATATGGGGAAGAGCGAGCTGTTCGTAGTTCAGCTAGGGGACCAGGAGAGGGGGATTGGCGAGCTCCCACTAAAAAGGGCGGAGAGGAGTTTCAGATATTTGGGGGTCCAGGTGGCCAGGAGCTGGGGGGCCCTGCATAGGCTTAACTTTACAAGGCTGGTGGAGCAAATGGAGGAGGAGTTCAAGAGGTGGGACGCGTTGCCGCTGTCCCTGGCGGGTAGGGTGCAGTCAATCAAAATGACGGTGCTCCCAAGGTTTTTGTTCCTGTTCCAGTGCCTCCCCGTGTTTATCCCGAAGGCTTTTTTCAGGCGGGTTAACAGGAGTATAATGGGGTTTGTGTGGGCGCGAGGGACTCCAAGGGTGAGAAGGGTGTTCCTGGAGCGGAGTAGAGATAGGGGGGGGCTGGCACTGCCCAACCTCTGTGGGTACTACTGGGCCGCCAATGCGACAATGGTGCGTAAGTGGGTGATGGAGGGGGAGGGGGCTGCATGGAAGAGGCTGGAGACAGCGTCCTGTGTGGGTACGAGTCTGGGGGCGCTGGCAACGGCACCGCTGCCACTCCCTCCAAGGAGGTATACCACGAGCCCGGTGGTGCTGGCGGCCCTCAAAATTTTGGGGCAGTGGAGGCGGCATAGGGGCGAAGTTAGGGCCTCGGCGTGGACCCCATTACGGGGGAACCACCCAGGAAGAACAGGTGGAGGGTTTTCGGGGTGGCACAGGGCAGGCATACGAAAGTTGGGGGACCTGTTTGTGGATGGGAAGTTCGCGAGCTTGGGTGAGCTGGAGGAGAAGTACGGGCTCCCCCCGGGGAACACCTTCAGGTACTTACAGGTAAGGGCGTTTGCCAGGCGGCAGGTGGTGGAATTCCCACGGCTACTGCCACACACAGTACAGGACAGGGTGCTCTCGGGGGGGGGGGGGGGGGGGGGGGGGGGGGGGGGGGAGATCTCGGAAACTTACCAGGTGATGCAGGAGGAGGAGGAGGCCTCGGTGGTGGAGTTGAAAGGTAAGTGGGAAGAGGAGTTGGGAGAGGAGATCGAAGAGGGGACGTGGGCAGATGCCCTAGGGAGGGTGAACTCTTCCTCTTCATGCGCAAGGCTCAGCCTCATACAGTTTAAGGTGCTGCACAGGGCACACATGACCGGGACAAGGATGAGCAGGTTCTTTGGGGGTGAGGACAGGTGTGTTAGGTGCTCAGGGAGCCCAGCAAATCACACCCATATGTTCTGGGCATGCCCAGCGCTGGAGGAATTTTGGAAGGGCGTAGCGAGGACGGTGTCGAGGGTGGTAGGATCCAGGGTCAAACCAGGCTGGGGGCTCGCAATATTTGGGGTGGCAGAGGAGCCGGGAGTGCAGGAGGCGAAAGAGGCCGGAACTCTGGCCTTTGCGTCCCTGGTAACCCGGCGAAGGATTCTCCTTCAGTGGAAAGATACGAGGCCCCCAAGCGTGGAATCCTGGATCAGCGATATGGCAGGGTTCATTAAATTGGAGAGGGTGAAATTCGCCTTGAGATGGTCGGTACAAGGGTTCTTTCGGCGGTGGCAACCATTCTTAGACTTTCTGGCAGAACGCTAGACATTGGTCAATGGCAGCAGCAGCTCGGGGGGTGGGGGGGGCGGGGCGGGTTTACTTTATTTTTGTTTATGTTATTTACACTGGAAGGGTCTGAGGGGGTGTATACACCTGTTGTCTTAAGTCGGGGTGTTAATGTTAATTTATTATTTAGGTACGGGGGGGAGGGCTTTGGGGGGTTGCTTTTTTAGATTGTGTTTTGTACTTAACCCTGTTGGGTTCTTTTTTCTTTCTCATTTTGTTATTGATATTTTATGAAAACCTTTAATAAAATTTTTTTTTTTTTTTTAAACTCTACCAACTTTCTTTGAACTTTCACGGCAGCCAAACCACTTCTTTCTGCCTGGGGACAAAGACTAACACTGTACCCATTCATGATGCCCCCCTCCACCTCCTGACCATGTGAAGACAGCAGCCATATAATCAACTCCACGGAAAGAAAGAATCATTGGGGAACAGATAATCATCTTGCTCAAGTTGGTTCTACTACCTGTGCGGAGGGGTTGGGGGGAAGAGGATGGGATGATCATGAGTGGAGCAGTGGGGGTAGCCCCACACTATACACCAGCATAGGGTCCAAAGTTTGTGGAGGGCTGCTGTTTTCACCATACCGGTGAGCCAGTAACGTCAGTATTAGGGAAATTGCTAGAGTCCATTATCGAGCATTTCATAGCACAGCTTTCGGAAAGCAGTGGTAACAATCAGACAAAGTCAGCATGGATTACGAAAGCGAAATCATGCTTGACAAATCGACTTGGATTCTTTGAAGAAACTAGTAGAGTTGACCCGGTGAGACCCGGTGGTTGTGGTTTATTTAGACTTTCAGAAAGCTTTCAACAAGGTCCCATATAGCAGATGATGATGTAAAGTTAAAACGCATGGGGTTATGGGTAGTGGCTTGAGATGGATAGAAAGCTGGTTTGCAGACGGGAAGCAAAAAGTTAGAATAAATGGGCCTTTTTCAGATTGGCAGGCAGTGACTAGTGGGGTACCACAGGGATGTGTGCTGGGACCCCAACTGTCCACATTATATATTAATGATTTGGATGAGAGAACTAAATGTAGCATCTCAAATTTACAGATGATACAAATTGGGTGGGAGGGTGAACAGTGAGGAGGATGCAGAGGTGCCTCTGCGGGATTCGGACAGGCTGAGTGAGTGGGCATATGCACGACAGGTTCAGTATTATGTGGATAAATATGAGGTTACCCACTTTGGTAGCAAAAATAGGAAGGCAGATTATTATTGGAATAGGTGTAAATTGAGAGAGGTGGATACTCAGTGAGACCTTGGTGGCCTCGTGCGTCAATCACTAAAAGTAAGCACGCAGGTACAACAGGCAGTAAAGAAGGTGAATGGTATGTTGGCCTTCATAACGAGGGGATTTCGGTATAGGAATAGTGATGTTTTTCTACAGCTGTATAAGGCGTTGGTGAGAATAAAGTTACTGTAATTCTGAAACAAGGCAACAGGTTAGTGCTCTATGGAGCTCCTGCCACTCCCATAGGGCAACATTTCTGCCTATCTAGTCATCTGTTGGGCGACAGATTGTTGGATTGCTGTGATAGCCTATTGGAACACTCAGATCCACAGCCAAAATGGCAGCAGTCTGAGCCTTCATGGCAGCAAGCATGGGCCTTATGACCTTGGTCTGATTTTCCACTGTAGCACTGAGACATTGGGTAGATTCTGCCTATGCTGCAGTGGAAACAGAGACAGTGGCCACCAGATGCTGCAGCACAGTTGGGTCTGTTAATGCTGCCATGCAGTTGGCCACCATTCTCATAGTGGAAAGGATGGGCTCCAAGCTCTATGCGGTGCCCTGTGCCACAGTGGAGCTGCACTTCTCCATGCTACTTTGACAGTGACAAGCTGGCAGGCATGGCTAATGTACCAAGCATGCATTGTCGTTATAATTCTCCCTTGTGCTGCTGTAGCGCAGTCCACGTCTGAGTCCCAATCAACAGGATATTTCTGCAATCTGACCCTCCAGTGAACTGGCACAAGAACTACCTTTTCCTCCTGACCCAGCTGTAGCCCGTTCATGTCCAGTGACTTACCAATTGCAGTTCCTGACTCTGTACGAGCGTCTAGGGTACATGCAGTGTCTGCTTCTAAGCTGGAGGCTGCAAGTGTCAGATCTATCAACAGGGTTTCCTCATCACTGGTGTGACGTTGCTCTCTCTCTTCCTCCTGGATATACTGTGCCTGGTGAGACTGTTGTTCTTGAAAATCTACAAGTATAAAAGCAGGGAGGGACGGTTAGGGTGGGGCAGGGGAAACGTAGGAAATTGAGTCACCCATTTAGCCCCTCAAACTTGTTCCGCTGTTCAAGAGATGTTGGCTGAGCTGTAACTAGTTCCATTTACCAGTGTTTGCCACATATTCCTTAATACCTGTGGATTGCAAACATCTATCAACATGACCAGGAGAAATCTAATGAGCTCATGCAGCTGCTCAAGGTTAGTGAATGCACCTTTCTAGCATCACTTGACCCTAAAGGAACCTGTATGAGATTAAAGGTTCCATTTTTATTTTGTTAATCCACCACCGCACTGACCTCTCACACTGATCGATATTCCACAACCCCATTGATGTCCTAGTACCAGTGCCTGGCACTAAGGACTCACAGTTAACTCACAGATACTCTACCTCATCCATATACACCTTGTAATGTTTCCAGACTCCTCCTGAATCCTCCACATACCTCCAGCTATTCAGAGCATCACTCAATCAATCACTACACCAGTGCACTTTCACCCTCACGAATGAAGTGCATCTTTATCTTAATTTTTAAGGTGATGAAGTTCCACACATTGTGGTGCCTATTGAAGAGGATGAAAGTGTTTTAGTGACACTCCCTGAAGAGTTTATAAACAATCTTCCAGATGACATCCAGGTTTCCACCATGTGGAACTTTGATCACATTAAGAAAATAAAGGCGCAAAAAAAAACTTTTTAAAATTACACTTTAGCGGTGAGGACAAATTAAAGTAAAACATTTCAATCAATTAATTCAAGGACAATATTGGGGATGCTGCAAATCTGAAATAGAGCAGAACATGCTGAAAATACCGGAAGGTGAGGTCACAAACAAGCACTGCCGGATGGCATCCTGGAAAGGTCATGTGGATATCATCATTACTGTGCATGATTCCAAATTTCCTTGTATTCCTTGTATCCAAATATACATTCCATTCTCTCATTATTACACTCAATTTCTAGACATAATTATAGCATAATATAAATATACATAATAATCTTACCCCCATTTATCGCATTGGTTACATTGCTGTTTGAACCCAGGTTATCACCTGGAAGGCTGTTTATAGTCTCTCCAGGAGATGTCACTAAAACACTTTCATCCTCTTCAGTAGGTGTCGCAATGTGTTGAACCTCATAACCTTAATAAATAGAATAAGGTGAAAGATTTCAAATGTTGCACTGTTTACGTGAGGGCAAACGTAAAACATTTAAACCAATTAATGCTGAAGTAAAATACTGCAGTTGCTGGACATCTGAAATAAAAACAGAAAATGCTGGAAATGGTCAGCAGGTCAAACAGCATCTCTGAAGAAAGAAAAAGAATTAACTGACCAGATTTTCTCGACTGAGGTGGTTAATTCGAGTTGGGAAACTTTCCCACACAGCAGACCCACTTGGGTAGGAAGTGTCCCGTCAGACCTAATATTCACTCTGGGGGGAGCGGATGCAGGGTAGAGTTGGGTCCCCAAAAGCAAATCGGACACTGCCACAGGGGCAGCTGGATGCTGAGACAGGCTATGTATAAAACGCCCCTTGGTTCTTTCAGCCTTCAACCCAGCTGTTTGCTTGTATTTTGGACCCTCCAAACGCCCCCCCCCCCCCCGCCCCCAATCCATTTTCCATGCCACCTTCATGCCAGCTCATGATGCCATCCACCCCCAATGGCTCTTGATGTCATCCACTCCAACTCATACCCCCAACACAATGGCCCCTCATACCATCTATAGCAATTCATGTCAATTCCATGACAATTCACCTGAATACACTCTGTGTTAAGAAAACCTCTCGTAACAATGGCATGTGTGAAGTGCTTAAAAAATGCATTCATAATTTCCTTTAAAAGACCGCTGTTTCTACAATCCTACAGAAGTGTTAATCAACCAGACCTTTGAAGTATCAGTAACAGACATTACAAGCACCTAGCATCTCTTGTATCTTGTTCAAATTAACATTGAGCCATTGACAAAAGAAAAAATATAACTTATTATAATATCATAAATCAGTCAACCTTCTCTGAACCGGTGTCAACAAATTCATTCACATAATCCTTTCAGGAATTTTTGTGCACCTGACCCATGGTGTTTAGTTCTTGATGTTGAAAACACAATTTTTGGTTCCGTTTTCCCATGTATTCCCATATTTCCTGAACCTTCGTCACATTTTATGGGTAATGAATGAAAGGGTAATGAATGAAAAATTGATCATGTGGCTGATATGCTCCCAGGCTTTTTCTTCTGGCCTGTGGGGGCAGCCCAGTATTGTCACTTTCCTCCCACTTCCTGGACCACTTCTGTGATGGTGAAAAAAAGGTTTCAAAAGCACAAAATCCTGAATCAAGTAATGATATTCTACTATGTACAATTGTGCCTACAGTGAATAATAGGTATCTAGAGAGTCAAACATTTACGAGAACATGGAACCTTCCGATTGGAATAAGGACGATCGACCATTAGCTGCTGTCAGTCACTGCTTGCCCCCACTTTGATTGTGACCTTGCCCTACCCACCGTCCATGACCTTGTATCATGTCCAATTGGTTGCTCACCACACAATGGCTGTCTTTCCAGGGCTTACACATAAGTCAATTCAGTGTTGGAAAGAGCAGAGTTTCTCAAAGTCACAATCAGTGACCGATATTGAGATGACAGACTACCTCACCTATTTTGAGTGAATGAATCCCAAGGCCCAATTTCCAGCAAGCGTTGGATGGTGATTCAGGTATGGCATTTGCTTTGTATCAGTTTCCAGAGCTACACAATTTCTCCGTTGAAATTCCCATACAACCCTTCAGGAGGTCATTTGAACCTGTCTACGGAAACTCCATCAGAAACATTTCCGTGCAACAATGAAGATAACAACTTTGTACAAGTCCAATTCACTGTATAGTTTCACATCTTTACTTACTGTTCAGTTACCTTTAGCATGATGTAACTTTTTACATTTACCTTTCTCCATGATGTTTAAAACTAGTAAGAAGTCTCATAACACCAGTTTAAAGTCCAACAGGTTTATTTGAAATCACCAGCTTTCGGAGCGCTGTTCCTTCTTCAGGTCCTTCATCTAGATCTGGACGCCAAACCCAACAGTTGACTTCAAGAATCTTTTCACTGGGGTCGTCCTTGTTGTCCAGAAGATAAGAAATACATGGGTTCATCTACCAAGTAACTCTTGCTGGTAGTGCAGCTGGACCACTGCCAACACTTTTTCAATGGACCTGCAATATTCAGAAACGCCATGTCAGCCCCTGAAGTTTCCACTCAACAACTTATTCCAAGATTGTCTTCACGAATCACAGCAAATATTCAAAGATTTTCAAATATTTTTCAACTGCGCCAGAGGCATAAAACTGGTAGGATCAGATTGGTCACCAGTTGTACGCCTTGCCCAATTTTACTTTTCATTAAATTCAATTGAGAACACTCTTACAGGTTGATGAGGTAGTTCCCATCATCTTAATCAATGTAAAACAAAAATACTCTGAAGTCCCCACATTGCTACATCCTTTTTTTTTGTAAATGATTCAAGGGTTTTCATCTTCAAGTCCATTCCATGTACTTGTCACTCTTTGTGCCAAGTTCAATGGGACATCCTAAGCATTTGACATGGTTTGTTTCTGCCATGCTTATTTCTAGAAAATAACAAAGGTTGGTCATTCTTGTGATGTTCTTTATGAAGCTCATTTAGAATTGTAAGATTAGTGTTCTACAAAGACCACAGTATAGCTTTTACTTAAACAAAGCTATGATTTTATTTACACTACTAAACTGGGCTTCGACACTTTGTCCTTTTAGAATACAGAATTGATCAATAACATTTAACTACACTCACCTACTGCTAATCTCACTAACTGGTATAAACTATAATCTAACCTCTCACATTAACTACTCTGATGACCTTCACTAGCTGTCTCCTGCATACGCTCCTACCCTAAGGTCTAGCATCACTGCTTTATATAGTAGTATCCGCAGCACCCGCTAGTGGCTATTCATGGTACTACATTAACCCTTGTAATGCTGATAGGTATGATGATACCACAATTCTCAAATCAGAAAGCATGGATTTTGACAACGATTGTTAACATGTTGATATATTAATTGCAACATTTCCATTATTTCGAGATTTGCCATTTGGTGGCCAGAAAGTAAAAGTATTGATGTTCTGGGAAACATGCCATAAATGCTGTTATTCTGCCATTTATCTCAACCAAATAATCTTGAGATAATGGGACCACTGCCACTGAAGTGGAGAAGGCCAAGGAGAAATTTGATCTTGAATGATTATGACAAGGTGAAAAGAGAAAGATTATTACCTCTGATTAAAGTCAATAATGAACAGTCATCAACACAAACTTTTCCCCAAGTGTGAGGAGAAAGATCAGAAAAAATGTCTTCACCATTACATACCCTACATAGGGGATATATAAGCAAAGTCCATTTAAGAGAGGAGCGAATAAAAACTTTCTGTTGGCAGAGTTACAAGCAGAAACCTTCAATGCATTTTAAAATCCTGCAGTTCACCAAATAGCAGAACAGGCTCACCTTTCCCAATCTTAGACTCTATTACTGGGCAGCCAGCTCCAGCCAGGAGCCACGTGTCTCCCGCAATCCATGGTTGATTATGAAGACAAGAGCACTCAGCCTCCCATGACTGCCCCCACCCAAACTGCAGTCTTGACTCTTCACAGGCCCCCAAAGAAAGGCTGGCAGACCCAGTAACACTTGATACTAATGGAGGGTGGGCTCCTAAAGGTCCCACAATTGACCGGGCCTCTCAGTCCTTATCCAGTCTGGCACAGCAGGAAGCTTCCAATGACATTTTCCACTGGTGGTTTTCAAATGTCTCATTTCAAGAAGGTGAAGACCTCAGTCCAAGTAACCCCCCTGTCTATCCTTAGCACATTTTGAATAACTCAAAATCCCATTCATTGGCAGGAAGTTCCTCAGGAGCTCAGTGTTAGGGACTGTGGGTCAGAGTGATGTATCTTGGGCAAGGAATGAAGGATATCATGGCCACATTATATTAGGTTGTTTGAAGCTGTTTGTCAGTATTTGCTAGTTTTCTAGGTTGGTTAAAATCCTTCAAACACATTAGCCCAAATTCCTGTGGGGGAATCCACTGACATAACTTGTGGCAGGAGACTCAGATAAATAGTCATTTATGCCATTTCTCTCTCAATCGCCAAAGACAGTAGAATCCCTGTGAAATTTCAGGATTATTAAGTATTCACCGATTTATCTTCACATGGTTTTGTTTCAAACTCTACTAATACCTTGTGGCTACAAAAGCAGGTCAGAGACTGGGAATTCTGCAATGAGTAACCCATCTCCAGACTTCCTAAAGTCTGTCCACAATCTAAAAAGTACAGTAGGAATGTGATGAATACCATACAGTTGCCTGGATGAGTGCTCAAGGAGCACGACACTATCCAGAGCAAGCAATCCACTTGATCAGCAACCCATCCATCACCTTAAGGTTTAATTTCCTCCACCACCTACACACAGTGACAGCAGTGTGTACCATATACAAGATTCACTGTACCAAGCTTCCTTTGACAGCACTTTCCTCATCTGTGACCTCTACCACTTAGGAGAACAAGCATGGCAACACCACCACCTGCAACATTCCTCTCCAAATCACACACCATCCTGACTAGTTTGCCACTCCTTCACTGTCACTGCATCAAAATCCTGGAACATGTTCCCTAACAGCGCTATGGGTGTACATACGCCAAATGGACTGCAGTGGTTCAAGAAGATGGCTCATCATCACTTCCTCAGGGGTAACTAAGGATGAGCAATAAATGCTGGTCTTGCAGCAGTACTCACACCTCACGAATGAATGAAAAAGTTTCCTCATGGTCACCAATCTGTATTTCATTCAATTCTATTAGTTAGTTGTACACACAATAAGAAGTATGGCAAATGCCAATCTTAATTTGTCTTTTAGCAAGAAGCATGTTTGTCACACATCTTAAGGAAATAATAATTTACCTTAACCGATGTAGCAGGACAAATATCCTGAAGTTGGGTACATCAAACAGGGTACATCAAATTCAAAACTATTTCTCCGTGCTTCTGATACTTTGAGAAATGCAAGAATCAATTATGGTTTGATGTAGAGTGCTGACTCTCTATAATTGTTCATGCTGTAAAGATTAGATATTAACTACAAAATACATAGGCTCAGTATATTTATGTCATAAGCAAATTGCATTTCGTTTTGGAAAATAGAGTAGGGAACTGTATAACACCTGTGACTCATTAAAAACTCTTGAGCACAACCAGTACGACGCCTCTGTAACTTTATTCTGCAATGCGGGCCGATCTCCGAACCCTTGGCCCATCTCTCCAGGCAGCACCCCCCCCGGGCACACCACGTGCAGGTGATGGGTGTGAGCGGGCATTCAGCAGACAGGCAGGGGTCAGACTATGACATAGATTGAGGAGCACTGGTGCTCAGATCACTGCGGGTTATCATCACTCCCCTGCCCTCGACAATGACCCACTGACGGTGCCGACACAGTCCCAGCACCCTGGAATGATGTTCCTTGGTGGGAGATTAGGATGGGGGTGGGTAAGATAGCGATGACGCACCAGCCCTTCTTAAGTGAAGCAGGTGAGTATGAAGGCCTCCCTGGCCCTTCCGGGTTTGCCAGACCCTCGCCGCTCCCACGAGTCCAACAGCCTTCGGCTGGTCTTCCGGTTCCTCCCTGGAATCGTCCTCCAGCCCTCACTGGTCCAGCGCCGCCTCATCATCCTCATCCTCCTGCTCCGAGGTGGCCACATGTTCCTCATCCCAACCTCCAGCTTGTCGCCCCGTTGCTGTGCCAGGTTGTCGAGGGCACAGCAGACCACCACAAAGCTTGTGACCCTCAGGGGGCGACTGTACTGCAGGGCACCACCGGAGCGGTAGGGGCATCGGAACCTCATTTTGAGCAGTCCAAGCACCGCTCAATGGCAGCCTGAGAGGCCACATGGGCCTCGCTGTGTTGGGTTTCCGCGTCGGTCTCCGGCCTCCATACTGGAGTCATTAGCCAGGTCCTCAGCAGGTATCCCTCATCCCCCCCAAGAGCCAACCACTCATCTTGGGGTGGTCCTCAAAGAGGCCGGGGTGACCAACTGCCGCAGGGTGTGGGTGTCGCGCACACTCTCTGGGGATCATGAACATACGTGCATGATCTTCATGAGGTGGTCTCACACACATGAGCTGAAGTTCTGGGAGTGGAACCCCTTCCTGTTAGCGTAGGGCACTCCCAGATGGCTTCGTGGACATGCCCCTGGATTTGAGGCATCCCGGCGATGGCGGAGAATTCAGCTGCCCGGGCAACTTGTTGGGTCTGGTCGATGTCAAAGTTTATGTAGTTCTCCGCCCGGGCAACGAGGGCACCCGTGACCAGTCAGATGTACCTGTGGGCAGCGGCCTGCGAGACCGTACAGGTCCCCGCTCGAGCCCTGGAAGGATCCTGAAGCATAAAAGTTCAGGGCTGCAGTGACCTTGTCAGCCATCGGGAGCGGGTGTCCTCCTCCTCCACATGGTGCCTAGTCTGCGAGGATATGGCACAGGAGCTGCACCGTCTCCTTGTTGAGGTGGAGCCTCCTGCGGCACGCGCGGTCCGTCATTTGTCCAAATGACCAGCGTGGCCTGTACACCCTGGGCTGTCGTGGGACTCCCCCTTTGGGTCCCTTACTGACCTGATGGGGCGGAGTCCAGCACATGGACCACGGGCTCGAGCATCTGCAGACGCTGCTGCTGCCGTGTCCGGTGTCTGGTCATTCGGCCTAGCAGCAGCACCATTGCTGTTCTGCGGAGTCAAAAATACTGTCCATACCGTTCAATATCTGTAAGGAATTGGGAGAAGGTGTTAGACTGACAAAGCAGCAGCTCCCACCCCGCGAGCCTCCATTCCCCCATTGATCCCCTACCCACTTCCCTCCCTGGAACGCGATGCACACCACTCCTGGCTGCAATAGGCTGCCCTCACCGTACCCCAGACCCTGTACCCCGGATACCTGCTCATAATGTCACCTGGTCCACTCCCCGAGGCACTCAACCCCTCCGGCCGTGGACATGTCCCCGGAGCTGTGTCCCATCCCCTGGATGTTCGGAAGTTGCCTGCTACGTGTGTGGTGTTGCCTCCTGCAGTGTTCAGGCACAGTGTCCATGTATCATGGTCTGATTGGAATGCAAGGCAATGACTCCCACATGCTACATGGCCCGCCCACCCACGGGAATCCACTTGGGTTGTGTGAAGTGCTCACTTAACCATCATTGCCAATTCCCTATTAGCAACAGCTTTCAGCACACACAGCCAGAGGCCTCGCCAGTCGTGGGGAGTATTGGGTGATCGGTGAGGCAGACGGGCAAGGACATGGGTTGCCCCCGGAATGGATACATACGATACAGGGGTTGGCATGGTGGTGCCACGTGCAGTTGCCCCCCAGCGCCTCCCACCCATCCTCCCATGGTGGCACACCCCTGCGAGGGTCCCCCCACTGCAGACGGGCCCCCCCCTCCATCCGAGGGTCCCTCATCCCCCCCGCCCCCCCCCCCCCCGTCGAGCATTGGGGTGGCAAGCCCAGTGCCCCCAGGCTCTTTGCCCCCCATCTCTGAGCAGAGATGGCTACTCACCTCCTTGGCTACCCGCAGAAGCCCTTCTGCCAGGTCAACATTTTTCAAAAGGAGTACTGTCGGCGCCAGCGTGACCACTTGCTGGGGAGACCGATGAATTACAGGAGGCCCTTGGATATGGGGTTGTTCCCATTAATTGTATGGAAATAGAGCTTAAGTTGGTGATAATTGGTTTCTTGCCACGCTATGGTAAGATCCCGATTTCGCCTACGGGAATTGGCCGAATGCATTGCAAACTCTTTGGCGCTTGTCATGGTTCTCGCTTTCAGCCTCCCCCGCTATTCACCAGCCTCGTTTCGCTCGGGCGAGAGCTAAAGAGGCCTGAGAATCGCGCCCTAAATGTTGAATCGCGGGGGTTCCACGGTCACAATGGGAGTGCCTGCCCCAGAACAATTCAGGACACGGTAATGGGTCAGCACCGTGCCACATAGACGTAGTGCAATACCAATGCACAGCAGCATGTGATTTGCTGGGGTCGGGATAGGTACTCAAACCCCTGACAATTACAGCTGATTTAAGCACTCTGCTCCCCACACACCCTCATTCCAGCCAAGAAGATGACACCCCGAAGAATGGTTTTGCAGTTTGCCGAGATATAAACTATTGGTGATCAGAAAATCTATGAACCGACTTCTCCGAGAAAATGCCAAAATGAACATCGGTACAGACCCCACCAAAGAACAACAAAGAACAAAGAAAAGTACAGCACAGGAACAGGCCCTTCGGCCCTCCAAACCTGTGCCGGCCATGCTGAAAGTGAAAGTGAAAATGATGCCCGTCTGAACTAACATTTTCTACACTTCCTGGGTCCGTATCCCTCTATTCCCATCCTATTCATGTATTTGTCAAGATGCCCCTTAAATGTCACTATCGTCCCTGCTTCCACAACCTCCTCCGGCAGCGAGTTCCAGGCACCCACTACCCTCTGTGTAAAAAACCTGCCTCATACATCTCCTCTAAACCTTGCCCCTCACACCTTAAACCTTTTCCCCCTAGTAATTGACCCCTCTACCCTGGGAAAAAGCCTCTGACTATCCACTCTGTCTATGCCCCTCATAATTTTGTAGACCTCTATCAGGTCACCCCTCAACCTCCGTCGTTCCAGTGAGAACAAACCGAGTTTATTCAACCACTCCTCATAGCTAATGCCCTCCATACCAGGCAACATTCTGGTAAATCTCTTCTGCGCCCTCTCTAAAGTCTCCACATCCTTCTGGTAGTGTGGCGACCAGAATTGAACACTATACTCCAAGTGTGGCCTAACTAAGGTTCTATACAGCTGCAACATGACTTGCCAATTCTTATACTCAATGCCCCGGTCAATGAAGGCAAGCATGCCGTATGCCTTCTTGACCACCTTCTCTACCTGTGTTGCCCCTTTCAGTTACCTGTGGACCTGTACACCTAGATCTCTCTGACTGTCAATACTCTTGAGGGTTCTATCATTCACTGTATATTCCCTACTTGCATTAGATCTTCAAAAATGCATTACCTCACATTTGTCCGGATTAAACTCCATCTGCCATCTCTCCGCCCCAAGTCTCCAAACAATCTAAATCCTACTGTATCCTCTGACAGTCCTCATCGCTATCCGCAATTCCACCAACCATTTTATCGTCTGCAAACTTACTAATCAGACCAGTTACATTTTCCTCCAAATCATTTATATGTACTACGAACAGCAAAGGTCCCAGCACTGATCCCTGTGGAACACCACTAGTCACAGCCCTCCATTCAGAAAAGCACCCTTCCATTGCTACTCTCTGCCTTCTATGACCTAGCAGGTTCTGTATCCATCTTGCCAGCTCACCTCTGATCTCGTGTGACTTCACCTTTTGTACCAGTCTGCCATGAGGGACCTTGTCAAAGGCCTTACTGAGGTCCATATGGACAACATCCACTGCCCTACCTGCATCAATCATCTTTGTGACCTCTTCACAGCGGGAACCAGATGACAATCTTTAGTCACTTCGAAAAAAATGGTTTCCCCACGTGAAAAATGCCATGCCTGGGGTATGAACCATTTGATTCACCCACCCCGGGGGTCATCTGAGCACCTCAATCAATGGGGCTCCACAGCATTGGATTTCATTGAAGCCCAGAGAATGGCAGCTGGAAGCGCAGCTCCAGATTTTCAGAGGGGGCCCTCACTCGATTTGCCAGATGCTGTGGAGGAGAGGCGGACCAAAATTTACCCGCAGCTTAGCAGAAGACCCTCTATGAAGGCCATCAATCCACCTGGGAGATGGGGGCAACACTCGCCAATGTCAGCAGGCTGGCCAAGAGGACAGGGGTTCAACTTGGGAAAAAAATTAATGACCTGCTGTGATCTGCAAGGGTAGGTTTCCCCTGTCTCCCCTTCGCACTCCACCGTTCCGTCAACCCGTGGAATGTTAACTTGAACCCAGATGCTGCCACCTTGCAGGTTCCCATCACCTGACCTCCCAGCATCATCCTTAAGCCACCCCCAGAACTCCTCATCAGAACTCCTCCCTACTTAAGCACAGTGCTAACATATGCCAGGTGACATCAACCTCTGACCCACCAGGTGTCTGGCTCACATTCTCCCTTTTTGTGTCCGTACAGGAGAAGATAACTGCAGAGAGAGAGAGGAGACAGGAGCTGGCATGTCTGGACGAAAGATCTTGACTCCCTTCAAGGAGAGGACCACGGAGTTCACAGGGGGATGACCAGGAGTAGGCCTGCACAGATACCGAGGTTGGCCTATGACAGAATAGTGAGGGGCCATCTTCATCCCGATGACTGTGATATTATCATAACCATCAGCATTACAAGGGTTAATGTAGTATCGTGAATAGCCACTGGAGGGAGCTGCAGATACTACTATATAAAGCAGTGATGCTAGACCTTAGGGGAGGAGTGTATGCAGGAGACAGCTAGTGAAGGTCATAAGAGCAGTTAGTGTGAGAAGGTTAGATTATATTTTATACAAGTAGTGAGATTAGCAGTGATGAGTGTAGTTACATGTTATTGATCAATTCTGTATTCTAAAAGGACTAAGTGTCGAAACCCAGTTTAGTAGTGTAAATAAAATCATAGCTTTGTTTAATTAAAAGCAATACTGTGGTCTTTGTGGAACACTACACTAACCATCCTTAATATGCAACACAAAGAACACCACAATGACCAGTCTGAAGTGAGATTTTTGTCCAAACCCTTGACAAATGCCATGTCCTTTGCCTTACAGGAACATCAACCAATGCTATGGAGGATAAGGTTGAATCCATTTGGGTGGAAATCAGGAATAGTAAGGAGAAAAAGTCACTGATAGGAGTAGTCTATAGGCCACCAAATAGTAACATTATGGTGGGGCAGGCAATAAACAAAAAAATAACTGATGCATGTAGAAATGGATTATCATGGGGGATTTTAATCTACATGTCAATTGGTTTAACCAGGTCGGTCAAGGCAGCCTTGAGGAGGAGTTTACAGAATGTATCCGCGATAGTTTCCGAGAACAGTATGTAATGGAACCTACGAGGGAACAAACGGTCCTAGACCTGGTCCTGTGTAATGAGACAGGATTGATTAATGATCTCATAGTTAGGGATTCTCTCGGAAGGAGCGATCACAATATGGTGGAATTTAAAATACAGATGGAGGGTGAGAAGGTAAAATCAAACACTAGTGTTTTGTGCTTAAACAAAGGAGATTACAATGGGATGAGAGAAGAACTAGCTAAGGTAGACTAGGAGCAAAGACTTTATGGTAAAACAGTTGAGGAACAGTGGAGAACCTTCCAAGCAATTTTTCACAGTGCTCAGCAAAGGTTTATACCAACAAAAAGGAAGGACGGTAGAAAGAGGGAAAATCGACCGTGGATATCTAAGGAAATAAGGGAGAGTATCAAATTGAAGGAAAAAGCATACAAAGTGGCAAAGTTTAGTGGGAGACTAGAGAACTGGGAAATCTTTAGGGGGCAACAGAAAGCTACTAAAAAAGCTATAAAGAAGAGTAAGATAGATTATGAGAGTAAACTTACTCAGAATATAAAAACAGATGGTAAAAGTTTCTACAAACATATAAAACAAAAAAGAGTGGCTAAAGTAAATATTGGTCCTTCAGAAGATGAGAAGGGAGATTTAATAATGGGAGATGAGGAAATGGCTGACGAACTGAACAGGTTTTTTGGGTCGGTCTTCACAGTGGAAGACACAAATAACATGCCAGTGACTGATAGAAATGAGGCTATGACTGATGAGGACCTTGAGATGATTGTTATCACTAAGGAGGTAGTGATGGGCAAGCTATTGGGGCTAAAGGTAGACAAGTCTCCTGGCCCTGATGGAATGCATCCCAGAGTGCTAAAAGAGATGGTTAGGGAAATTATCTAGTGATAATTTACCAAAATTCATTAGACTCTGGGGTGGGCCCGGCGGATTGGAAATTAGCAAACGTGACACCACTGTTTAAAAAAGGAGGTAGGCAGAAAGCGGGTAATTATAGGCCAGTGAGCTTAACTTCAGTAGTAGGGAAGATGCTGGAATCTATCATCAAGGAAGAAATAGCGAGGCATCTGGATGGAAATTGTCCCATTGGGCAGACACAGCATGGGTTCATAAAGGGCAGGTCGTGCCTAACTAATTTAGTGGAATTTTTTGAGGACATTACCAGTGCGGTAGATAACGGGGAGCCAATGGGTGTGGTATATCTGGATTTCCAGAAAGCCATTGACAAGGTGCCACACAAAAGGTTGCTGCATAAGATAAAGATGCATGGCATTAAGGGGAAAGTAGTAGCATAGATAGAGGATTGGTTAATTAATAGAAAGCAAAAAGTGGGGATTAATGGGTGTTTCTCTGTTTGGCAATCAGTAGCTAGTGGTGTCCCTCAGGGATCAGTGTTGGGCCTACAATTGTTCACAATTTACATAGATGATTTGGAGTTGGGGACCAAGGGCAATGTGCCCAAGTTTGCAGATGACACTAGGATGAGTGGTAAAGCAAAACGTGCAGAGGATACTGGATGTCTGCAGAGGGATTTGGATAGGTTAAGTGAATGGGCTAGGGTCTGGCAGGTGGAATACAATGTTGACAAATGTGAGGTTATCCATTTTGATAGGAATAACAGCAAAAGGGATTATTATTTAAATGATGAAATATTAAAACATGCCGCTGTGCAGAGAGACCTGGGTGTGCTAGTGCATGAGCCGCAAAAAGTTGGTTTACGGGTGCAACAGGTGATTAAGAAGGCAAATGGAATTTTGCCCTTCATTGCTAGAGGGATGGAGTTTAAGACTAGGGAGGTTATGCTGCAATTGTATAAGGTATTAGTGAGGCCACACCTGGAGTATTGTGTTCAGTTTTGGTCTCCTTACCTGAGAAAGGACGTACTGGTACTGGAGGGTGTGCAGAGGAGATTCACTAGGTTAATCCCAGAGCTGAAGGGGTTGGATTACGAGGAGAGGTTGAGTAGACTGGGACTGTACTCGTTGGAATTTAGAAGGATGAGGGGGGATCTTATAGAAACATATAAAATTATGAAGGGAATAGATAGGATAGATGCGGGCAGGTTGTTTCCACTGGCAGGTGAAAGCAGAACTAGGGGGCATAGCCTCAAAATAAGGGGAAGTAGATTTAGGACTGAGTTTAGGAGGAACGTCTTCACCCAAAGGGTTGTGAATCTATGGACTTCCTTGCCCAGTGAAGCAGTTGAGGCTCCTTCATTAAATGTTTTTAAGATAAAGATAGATAGTTTTTTGAAGAATAAAGGGATCAAGGGTTATGGTGTTCGGGCCGGAAAGTGGAGCTGAGTCCACAAAAGATCAGCCATGATCTCATTGAATGGTGGAGCAGGCTCGAGGGGCCAGATGGCCTACTCCTGCTTCTAGTTCTTATGTTCTTAATGAGCCTCGGCCACTCTCGACAAACCTCCAAGAAGGGCAATGACTGACACATTACAGCTATCACCCACACCATTCACCATCACAGAGACAAACACTTTGGCAAACTTAACAGACAGGTTTCTGGGTCACAATCTGGTGAGCACCACACTGCTCCTAATGCACATCAGATGGAGATAGGAGCATCCCAGAGATTGGAGGTCTGTTGGATCCCAGCACGCAGCTGTGCCCCAGCTAGGTGTCATGATTTATCCCTCAGCTGCTGGAGATGCATAGGCAGAGCCAGGAGATGTTGCCAGAATTGTGTGGCATCCAGGCCAATACTGTAAAGGTGGCGCTGCAGTGGAAAATCTGGGTCAAGACATCAGAGCCATGACTGGAGAACTCCGAAGCAAGGCTCAGTCCTGAGGGTCATGGCTGAGGGGTTCAACACCATGGTGCAGACAATGATGGGCCTCCAGGACCGGCAGCGCCAGATGATATTGAAGCTTCTGTAGTTCAATTCAGCTGACCCTCTGTCCCATGGAGTAACCCAGGAGCCCACGAGGACCCGGAGGGAGGCAAAGGACTTGAACATCTCCTGGGACCTTTCACCCAGGTGAGCCTGGGAGTAACCAAACCTTCTGAACCCCCCACTTGTTGATACAGCGAATCTCAGGAGCAGCGGACAGAACAGGTGACATAGCAACATAAATGCCACCCTAAAGTTGGCTGGGGCCCACCAGTTCCTGGCCCTCTACAGGGCGCCCGTCAAGGGCATCTTAGGCAAAAGGGCATGGAAGGCAGCAGGCCACCTCCGCTTCTGATAAGCATCCTGGAAATGCACCGAGACATAGTGGGAGGATTCACAAGAGTAAGGAATTGTAGGGGCACGCGGTGGGCAGAAGTGAAGTTAGGTACAGATAGGTAGGGGTCATAACACAGTGGTTAGCACTGTTGCTTCACAGCCCCAGGAATCCGGGTTCGATTCCCGGCTCGGTTCACTGTCTGTGCGGAGTCTGTACATTCTCCCCGTGTCTGCGTGGGTTTCCTCTGGGCGCTCTGGTTTCATCCCACAAGTCCCAAAAGATGTGCTTGTGAGGTGAATTGGACATTCTGAATTCTCCCACAGTGAACCCGAACAGGCGCCAGAGTGTGGCGACTAGGGGATTTTCACAGTAACATAATTGCAGTGTTCATGTAAGCCTACTTGTAACACTAATAAAGATAATTATTATTAAATGTCACAATTTCCCTTGTCGCGTTATTTAAACCTCTTGTTGTTCATAACTTTACGGCCTCACTCTCTTTGGCTCCCCTCCCACTGGGATAGGTCTCCACCCCATCTGGACACAGATTTTCTCACAGACCATCAATGTAAGGAAAATGGTTAGGCCCACACAAACCAAGAGTAACATACATCTTGGGAAGCCTCTGGCATTAATCAGCGAGCCCTAGACCTTCGCCCTAATCCGCCTTTAATGCTACAGGATTAAGGGATGTAGACCCGACCCACACTCACACATGAGCCAGGTGTCAGTGTGCAGACAAACAGGAGGCAGACATAAGCAAAATCTGAAGAGTATCAAGCTTTTCTCACTACGAGTTGTCATGACCCTCCTGCATTGACAGGCTAAACAGGCACAAGGACTCCCCAGGTCCTGCACCCCGAAGACTTGTTTTTTTGTGTGGACCTCCTCCCTTGGCCATGGAGGGGTCACAAGGCTCTTGGGGGAAGTCGGGAGGTGGGGTGGCAGTAGAGCTGCCTAACAACATGTCGGTGCTCTTGTGCTAAGCAGAGAGCGTTGAGGGCATCTCTGGTCCTGCTGCACATGTGAGCCCTCACCCCCTCCTGGCCCCCATCCTCTGGCTCCTCTTCAGCTTCTCCCTCCACTCCCTTCTGGACTTCCTCTTCATCAGAGAAGCTGTCCCACTCCTCCTGGTCATCATCAAGGACATTTTCCCACTGCTGTGCTAAGTTATATCGGGACAGCAAATAACGACTGTGGGGGAGACCCTCTAATTTGTATTACAGGGCCCCACTGGACCATTGAGTCAGTCAAAGCACATCTTAAGCAGCCCAATGCACCATTCAATCACAGACAGGTGGCATTGTGAGCCTTGTTATAAGAAAAATAATCTAATAATAATCTTTACAGCGTTACAAGTAGCACTGCAATGAAGTTACTGCGAAAATACCCTGCTTGCCACACTCTGGCACCTGTTTGGATACACTGAGGGAGAATTTGGCATTGCTAAATGATTTTCATGGAGTTTGTTTGCCTCAAAAAGTTCAAATACACCTCGAGAGGATTCTATTGAAGATGGTGACTATTTTGAAGAATTGGTCACTGCTGGAGTGTAAGGGGGAGGAGGGGGTTTATTTGTTTATAGGAGGGGTACACCAGCTGGGAGTAGAAGGGGGTGTAGGGGGTGAGTGTCTTTGTAAAAAGTGTTTGTTTATGGAATTTTGTTAAAAATGTTTGTTGTAGTTCATGGCATGTTAAAAATGTAATTAAAATAATTCCCAAATTAAAAAGTGGAACCCCTTCCTGCTAATAAACAAGACTTTCTGTTGCCATGGGGTCTGTAGAGCCATATGAGTGCCACCGATGGTCCCCTGTGGCATACCAGCAATGGTCCCAAATCTCGCAGTCCTCGCGGCTTGATGGGCCTGGTCCAGGTCGAAATGAATGAAGTCTGATGCCCTGGCGTAGAGTGCATCCTTAACTTCATGGGTGCAATTGTTTGATGAGGTTGCCTCCGTATGTCACACAGGTTACCCATTGAGCCTCGGAACAGTCCCATGGCATAGACGTTTAGGGCTTCCGTCACCTTCATAGCCACAGGAAGCGGGTGCCCGCCTCCTCCACGTGGTGCCAAGTTGGCTAGAATGCCACACAAGGGCAGCACTGCTTCCCCGTTGAGGTGGAGTCTCCTGCGACACATGTTGACCGACAGCTCCATGAAGCGCACCCGGGTCCTGTAAACCCTCTGTCTCCTATTTCACCTTCGAGCCCCCAGTCGGCTTGTCCTGCATCAGTTACCTTCAGACCCTCCCTTCACTTTTATCCTCCAGGTCTGGAAGCAGCCATTGCTACACCTTATCCGGTAGCTAGCGCTCACTCACATATCTGTTGTCCTTTTCACTTCATCGCTTGACCGGCCCTGGCAATGCCCTTTCCCCTTCAGGGTTCCCGTAATGTATACATCACTTTGGGTTCTGGCAAAGAATGGTCCTCCATCCTTTATGGGCTGGGTCAACTGGACGCTTATATATTCCATAAGGGTTAATGGATCCCCATGGCAGGCATTGAGGGCCAATTATAATTACATATTCCCTTTCAATCCCCTGAACCCAACTGTTTATCCTTGAAACATGAGTTTTCACCCATATCCTTGACTAGAGAATGTGGGCAGCTGGCATTGCTAAGGGTTAACTCATGACGGCCAATCAGTTTGGTGAGCATGAGTTTCAGGAATGTTAGAGGACACAATTACTCTCCTAGTTATGGATGGCAAGAGTAAGAGGTATCATTCTTATTCAGATTGCATCATCCTGACATCTCATTCCTTTCATGCCTTTACATTTAAAACTCCCGGACAGCCACTTCACGCTTTATAAATGCTCCAGCCCGGAGGATTACCACCAATCCCGCAGCCCCAACACCTTTGAACCACACATATACCCCCGACCCCAGAGCTGGCCAGCAGGAACTGTCCCCTTGTACACCCTGGTACAAGGTGGAGAGGGTGCTCACCTCCTTTCTCCTTCTCGGAGATCATGGCACCAGCTTCCTGCTTTTAAAACACAGTAGTAATTCACGCCACGTGACTTCACACTGGTGCATGGGAAGATTCAATGAGGTCTGACGATTCGACTTTACCCTCACTAATTACATTCAAATTCATTTAAATTCATTCAAATCAGGTTCTCATCCTTCCGGTGCGTGAACCTGGTCGCATCATCAGGATCGGCCCAGGAATATCGCGTTCAGGAATCTCACCAGCGCAAACCCTGCTTTAGGTCTCTTGCGATATTTTGCAGCCATTATGGGATTTGCGCCCACGGCTAACGGAGCCACAAAATCGCGTCCATGATCGCTCGGTAAAGATTCTCCATTTTAGTTATGCACGTAGGGCAGAATCTTTTACTCTCACTGGTGCAGAGCTTAGA
This sequence comes from Scyliorhinus torazame, assembly GCF_047496885.1. NCBI lineage: Eukaryota > Metazoa > Chordata > Chondrichthyes > Carcharhiniformes > Scyliorhinidae > Scyliorhinus > Scyliorhinus torazame. The sequence goes on from NC_092720.1 coordinate 49,648,612, forward strand.
GATGAGAAGGGCATGTACCTAGGCAGGGGGGGTGATGTACCCAAGTCCCACCACCTTCCTATCTCTGCCCAAATTAAGTTCTGGGCAGGAAGGCCATCTTGCCCCTTTGCCAATTGAGGTGCTCGAGTGGTCAAGGACAATTTAAGGGCCTCATCCCACTGCCAATGGTATTAACTCAGCTGCAGGCAGGCTTGTTGACATGTGGCGTGTAATCCTGCAGGCAACGTGTCACCCCGGCGGTGGGTGGGGCGGATTCCTTTGGTGAAAGGCACACAGTTCGTGTGACTCGATATCGGAAAGGGCGAGCCTGCTGAGAGCCAGCATCTGCCATTGTTAGTAATACCACTACACTCCTCTCCCTGTGGCACCCACCCTGTGAAACCCCCACCCCTCCTCCACCTTACTTACTGGTGGCCTGGGTCACTCCGTCATCCTGGGACTGCAGTGTTTATATGTCCAGCAGCAGCCACATCCTCCCCAGTGGTGCTGTTCAGCACTGGATCTGCCGACCCCTTTTCAAATGAGTGAGCAAGAGTTGTCGCAGAGACAGTCAATTAGATCATAAGGTGCATTTATGTAAATGTGGAATATGTCAGAGGTGCAGGTCGGAAGAGGAGGGCCGCAGTTTGCCTGCTCCGTTGGGGTCAGGACCCACCATGGGAAACTTGGCAGCCCAGCCAAAATCCATTGACATTTGGCAGGAATGGACAATCACTGCAGCGGGCAGGACCAGAAAATCCCACCCGAGGGCTTGTGGAGCAGTGGGTAGCATCCCTGCCTCTGATTCAGAGGCCAGGTCCCACCCCAAGACTTGTTGACCAAGGAAGGTGTGCTCATGTGGGTGGGCAGGTTGGTATCACCCTGCAAAACCCTTCCAAAATGTCAATGACAGGCGGTAAGAGCGGGAGAGACTCCAGCCCAAAGATGTGCCGGTTAGGTGTGGTTACGGGGATGGGGCGGAGGAGTGGTCTAGGTACGGTACTCTTTCAGAGGGTCAGTGGAGACTCGATGGGCCGAATGACCTCCTTTTGTACTGTAGGAATTCTATGATTCCTGGTCAGCCAGGCTTGACACGGCATGGCGTTCCTCAAACTATAAGCCTCTAACAATCAGCTTAGCGACCTGTTTCAGAAAAAAAGCTGCTATGGGAACAGACAAAGGTACTTTTTGTGCACCACTAGGAACAGGAAGTGAATCAACAACAATAATTGGAAGGAAGGAGACATAATTAAAATATATTCTCACATCTCTTGGTAGGGGTTATCTGCAATACCCTGAGAAATGGCTTCCCAACAGTGTTGTTTAACCTGAAGATTGTAGCACCATTGGCCATAGATATCCGAATGGCACTTGCTCCCCAGTGTTCTCCAGGATGACTCTTGTTGGAAATGGAGCTTGTTTTAAAGAATCTCAACAGGTGATTTAGGAATTACCCACCATTTTGAGCTGAAACTGTCAAGTTTACTTCTAATGTCTCTGTAGACACAGAGAGACGTGACATTGGAGGGTCAAAGAATATCACAGAATGCCTTAACACAGCAGATGCCAAGAATCATTATATATGATGAAGGGCTGATAGTCACAAAAAAACTAGAATTTAAGAGAAAGAAACTTGAGTAATATGTGTCGTGGCATTGATCAAGTAAACACATATGGCCATGTGGCCATGTGGGTGAAGTGTGTAAGTTCCTGGACCTTGGGGAATTCTGACACTAGGTAAAAGTGCAGCACACTGACATGCTACCACTGTGGGAATGTGGAGGAATGGGCTTACATGAGTAAGCAATGAATCTGTGACTTGCATTGTGCGCCTGTGCACACCTGATTGGGATGTTATTAATATCCCCAGTGGTAGCAGGACTGGCTCCTTAGTATGAAAATTCAGGCTTGCTAATGTGGCCATCTAAAGTGGCCACCCGCAAAGGATAATGGGAATTGTGGTCAGGTTGGGACACAGATGATACACAGCCCCTGGGTATTGTGCAGAGGAAACCAGACCTACACAGATACTTGCACCTGCTAAAGGTCAATCACCGAGCACCCTAGGACAATGGGACTCAGATTGAAACATAGCAGTGGTAACAGACTCGGGGGCGCCTATTCACCTTATTTGGGAGTGCATACGTGCCTTGGACAATAACAACTAGGAACCGCCCAGCTATCAAGGAACCCACCCCTAATTGGACAGAATTGATTAGGGTGATCAAAATCCTATCGCTCTATTGGATCCCGAGTTGGGACCGCCCAAAAGAGCGTGAAAGATCAGAGGATAAGAGGAACTGTGCGACCAACATTCTGTCTCTTTTGGGACCAGCCGCTGCCCCACCAACTGCAGCATATCGACCAGCCAAGTTCAAGGACCCGCGATCGCTACCTGTAGGACGATCCACAGCCTGGACGTACCTGACAACTTCCAGCCGACACACGTGGGAATCATATAAGGGCATTGTCTAAACTGCACAGAGCCGGTCACTTGAAAGTTAAATAAAGGTCATTTAAGCTGTTAGGTATAGTTTAATGTGTAGCCGCGTGTAGATTATTACGCATAGAACCAAGCCTATGTTTAATAATAAACAGTAATTGAACTAATATACTGGCTGTATAGTCATTTGTCCAATACACGGAACGTACTCATGTCTTGTGGTTATTATTAATAAAGATAAAATAGCAACACTATGATATTCATTCCAGTGCCCCTGTTGAAACTAGACAACAGATAGAAGGTACAGCGGAAAATTTGATCAAGGGAAAAATGCACAGCAATCATTCAAAATTGTTAAGCTCTGATGGTAACTCTATAATAAGAACTAGAAAACAAGTATTGACTTCAACTCTTTATTGTGTTCAGCAATCACTTCTCCAACAACACCACAGTGCCACCTGTATTCCCTTTATATTTGATGCAGTCTATTAAACAATAAGTGCAGTCGATAAAGCAATTAAAACCTCAATTCCAACTTAACTACTGGGGATCAATAACTCTTTCCAAACAAAAATTACTCCCAAATCCCAGCAACTTTCAAATTGGTATTTGTTGGGAAATCCATGCCAGAACTCTACAACCATTGAGATTCTCTTTTCCCACTGACAGCGGACATCCGGCCATGGGTTTCCCAGCAGTCTGGGGTGGCTTCATGGGAAATCCCATGGACAAGCCGTGAAAAGAGTGAATCCCGCTGCCAGTGAATGGCGTGCAGCCGAGAAACACTTGGCTGGGGAACCAGAGAATCCTGCCCCTAGTCTTTGGTTTACTAATATCCTGACGTTGTAATCTTCTTTGCCCCTTCAACTAAAAGTTCTATTGCAGTAATTCTGTAGTATGCAATAAAACCAGGTAGCTTGTTCAATTATTCAGCTGCATTTATGTGCAAGTTGCATTTAATAGTATTCCAATTGTATTCCTGATTAGATACAGAAAATTATAAAGAGCTAGTTTCAAGATGAACATAAGTACATTCATCGCCAATGTTACCATTGAAAATTGCTTTTCTTTTTCGTATTTGAGTGGCAGAATAGCTTATAAACCTTTCTACTTCATTCAACGTCTTATTTGTAAACATATCCTTAAAAAACCTCTTAGCATGCATCTACTTCCTGCATTAAAGACAGCTTGGATATTTTAACTAAATGACTACACTTCTAATTATTTATGTAGAATTGCACAGAATATACTGCACAGAAACAGGTCATTTAATCAATTTACATGCTCCTTCCTCATGAGCCTCCTCCCACTCTGTTTCCTTTCTCCCCCTATCAACATATCCTTCTATTCCTTTCTCCCTCACGTTTATCTAGCTTTACTTTAACTGGATCATATTATTCACCTTAACCACTCCAATTGGTAGATAATTACACATTCTCACCACTCTCAGCAAAGGTATTTTCCATAAATTTCTCATTGGACTTATTCGTGACTTTCTTATATTTATGGGCCCTGGTTTTCAATTCCAGTACAAGTGGAAATATCTTCTCCACATGTAACCTGTTGAACCCCTTCATAATTTTAAAAAAACCTCCATCAAGTCAGCTCTCAATCTTCTCATTTTCTTGAAAAAAAGGATCCAGAGCAGTTCTGTCTTTTTTGTCAGTTATAGCCTCTCAGTTCTGGTACCATCCTGGTGCTTTCTCCAGTGTTTCTTGATCCTTTCTGTAATATGGGCACAATGTGCAGAATACTCCAAGTGTGGTCTGGCCACAGTTCATACCGTACAGCATAATTTCACTGTTTTAAATGACTTTCCTCCAGAATTTTTAAAACTAAATTGAGATTACTCAATTCTTTTTTTTTTCCAATTAAGGGGCAATTTAGCGTGGCCAATTCCCCTAACCTGCACATTTTTTTAGGTTGTGTGGGTGAGACCCACACAGGCACGGGAAGAATGTGCTAACTCCACGTGGACAGTGACCCGGGGCTGGGATCGAACCCGGGTCCTCGGCGCCGTGAGGCAGCAGTGCTAACCACTGCGCCACAGTGCTGCCCTTTTTCTCCAGAAATTAACCTATGTTGCTACATTTAACGATTTGTGTATCTGTACCTCGAGATCCCTTTGTGCCTCTGTTGCATTTAGGCTTTTGCATGCCAAGGCATAAGTGGCCTCCTTCTTCCTCCTACTAAAATTCTCAACTTCATGGTTCTCTATGTTGACACTTGCTTAAAATTTACAGGCCCATTCTGCAATTTTGCAAACAATTGTTGCAGTTTCCCCCTCGTTATCAACTGCAATCCAATTTGGGGGCCATCCAGCACGGTAGCATTGTGGATAGCACAATTGCTTCACAGCTCCAGGGTTCCAGGTTCGATTCCGGCTTGGGTCACTGTCTGTGCGGGAGTCTGCATATCCTCCCCATGTGCGTGAGTTTCCTCCGGGTGCTCCGGTTTCCTCCCACAGTCCAAAGATGTGCAGGTTAGGTGGATTGGCCATGATAAATTGCCCTTAGTGTCCAAAATTGCCCTTGGTGTTGGGTGGGGTTGCTGGGTTATAGGGATAGGGTGGAGGTGTTGACCTTGGGTAGGGTGCTCTTTCCAAGAGCCGGTGCAGACTCGATGGGCCGAATGGCCTCCTTCTGCACTGTAAATTCTATGATCAATTCTATGATGATCCACAATTTTTTACACCATACCTCGGATTACTATGTCCAAATCATTCATGTAAATGATAAACAATGGTCACAGCATGGATCCCTGTCGATCATCACTTACCACAGTCCGCTCTTTGAGTAACTATCGTCACAAAAGCAAAATTCTGCGAATGCTGGAGATCTGAGTAAAAACAGAAAATGCTGGAAATATGTCTGGCAGATTCTGTGGAGAACAAAATGTAATCAATCTTTCAGGCCTTTCACCAGATGTCAAAGTCTCAGAGTCTCAGTTTGCCAGTTCTGATTAAAGGTCATCGAGCTGAAATGTTACTGTGGTTTCTCTCTCCACAGATGCTGAATTTCTCCAGCATTTCATGCTTACATAGAATAACGATCTTCAACGGTATAAGCAATTACTATTTGCCAAAATTTTGATTTAATCTTACATAAAAGACATTTGTTACTAATTTTATTTGCCATTCTACATTTAAACATTTTAAAAATCAATAAACTGTTTTATCATTCCATTTTATCTTTATTACCTATTTAGTTATCTAACTTCCTGAAACTCTAACAGAAAATATAATGATGTATTGTTTGGATGGATTTACCAAATCACCTTTGCTCCATAGTTTCTGGTAACTGGTATTTGTTTCAAGGGGAACAGCCCCTGAAGGTTATGAGGTGACAATCCTGTAAACTAGGAAACATGTAGAATTGTCCACTGTTGACCTGGGTAATTTACTGGTTCCCCGCCCGAGTTACCACAGGAAGTCAGAGTACTCCCAAAGAATTTCAGGGCCAACCTGCCTGGACAATTAATGTGGATTCACTTTGCCTACTCTTTAACTTAAAAATTCATTTACTTTGCTTAATTCTTGTAAAATTTAAATACATGCATTTTTATAGCATTTTTTTGTGCCGATACAAAAGGTATCACATTTTTTTTTAAAAAATATACTTTATTCCAGCCATTATCAAATTCTTACATACAAAGGCTTAACTATATCATACAAACAGTTTTTCATTTTTATTTTAACAAAGTAACAGCAACAACCCTAAATCCCCTATCTCCCCTCCGCCCCAATATTCTCCCTTCCTTAACCACTCCCCTCCTAACCCACCCACTCCATCCCTCTCCCACACCCCTCCCCTCCTAACCCTCCCGCCCATCCCCCTCCCTCCCTTACTCACTCCCCTCCTAACCCACCACCACAACCCCCTCCCTCCCTTACTCACTCCCCTCCTAACCCACCGCCCCAACTCCCTCCCTCCCTTATCCACTCCCCTAACCCACCCACTCCATCCCCCTCCTTCACCCCCTCCCCTCCTAACCCTCCCTCCCCTCCCTTACTCACTCCCCTCCTAACCCACCACCCCAACCCCCTCCCTCCCTTATCCACTCCCCTCCTAACCCTCCCGTCCCATCATCCTCCCGCCTTTATCCCCTCCCCTCCTAACCCTCCCATCCCATCATCCTCCCGCCTTTATCCCCTCCCCTCCTAACCCACCCACTCCATCCCCCTCCCTCCTTTATCCCCTCCCCTCCTAACCCTCCCGCCCAAACCCCCTCCCTCCCTTATCCACTCCCCTCCTAACCCTCACGCCTCATCACCCTCCCTCCTTCACCCCCTCCCCTCCTAACCCTCCCTCCCCTCCCTTACTCACTCCCCTCCTAACCCACCACCCCAACCCCCTCCCTCCCTTACCACTCCCCTCCTAACCCTCCCGTCCCATCATCCTCCCGCCTTTATCCCCTCCCCTCCTAACCCACCCACTCCATCCCCCTCCCTCCTTTATCCCCTCCCCTCCTAACCCTCCCGCCCAAACCCCCTCCCTCCCTTATCCACTCCCCTCCTAACCCTCACGCCTCATCACCCTCCCTCCTTCACCCCCTCCCCTCCTAACCCTCCCGCCCATCCCCCTCCCTCCCTTACTCACTCCCCTCCTAACCCACCGCCCCAACCCCCTCCCTCCCTTATCCACTCCCCTCCTAACCCTCCCGTCCCATCATCCTCCCGCCTTTATCCCCTCCCCTCCTAACTCTCCCACCCCATCACCCTCCCTCCCATCCCCTAACTGCTGGCCACAAACAGATCCTTAAAGAAAGTGATGAATGGCATCCACCTGGAATAGAACCTTTTTTCCAACCCTCTCGGAATATTGAATCTTTTCCAATCGCAGGAAGTCTGCCAGGCCATTCAACCATGCTGAGGCCCTGGCTGGCACCTGTTATGTTCTTTGTTTTGATCTCCAAGATAGCCAAAGATGTAGTATTGACAAAGAACATAAAACTATATGTTTAAATCAAAACTAATTTATTTTACACTACTTAACTTGATTAGGTTTGCACACTCCACTGAGTAACAGTTAACAAAATAATAGTACTGAATCTGTTATACAGTAATTAATAATCTCTCTAATATATAAACTACACTCTAATTCAACTTTATACTATCCGTCTACATCAAATTCTCCATCAGCTTCTCCCTGCATGCCTAGAGACGCAGCCTTTTAAAAGACTACTCAGTGATGCCATCTAGTGTTGATATACATGTAATCTCTCTTGTTAACCCTTTACTATACTTGGACTATACATATCATTACATCCCCTTTTTTAGGTGTTTTTTGTACATTACAAAAAGGAAAATATGAATAACATTAGTGTATGATACATTGATATGTATACTAAAGTTAATAAGTGAGTTAAAAAAAAAAGTTTAAACAGTTCATTGTACAACAGTTTGTTGTACTTCACAAATTCAGTCTGTACTCAGTCTGCACTCATGGTGTGTTGAAGTACCAACAAGTCATCTGCTCAAATCGATCAGGTGTTCGACTGGTTGAATCACTTTTGATGTCTGACCTGGTCTTTTTTCTGTCCTTGTGGTGTCAATATTGTGTGTCCTTTTCCTTAAAAACTGGTTTGCTTTTTAAGCAAATTAAATTCATTGGCATGACTTCTTTTTTGTCTGAACAGTGTACTGTTCTTCCTGGCATTGTTTGATTCATTTTCAAACTTTTTAGTATCAGTGTCCTTTTTATTATCTGATGGTTTGCTGCACTTTATGATCTCAGGTTCCTGTGGATGATCTGATGCATCGTTGAGCTTTGTGAAAACAGTCCTTTCTGGATGATTTCATTTCTCTTTGATCTCTTTGTGCTCTTCTTCTGGAGTCAACTTTTCCAAGATCTCATTTTCTTGTAGGTTGTTCACAATTGATGTGTTCTCAATTGAGTCATTCATTGTTGTACTCTGATTGTCATGTTCTTTTGTACAGTCGAGCTGAGATCTGTCAGTCTCGCTTTTGTCCTGGACATCTTGTATGCTACTGGTGATCACTTTGTCACTATTCGCAAATACAGTGGGTAGACATTCATAGTCTTCTTTTTGTTGATCAAATAAGCTGGATAGACCTTCGTAGTCTTCTTCTTGCATTGCTCCCTCTCTGGAGTCCTTCATTGATTCCATTCTGGAGCCTTTCAACGCTATATCTCTGGAGTCTTTCATTTCTGGTTGTTCATTTGTCAGGTGACTGCTATCCAAGGTAGCAACGGTATGCAATTCCATCAATGTATTGGATTCATATACCATTAGTAGAGTGCTATTTAGATGTTCAATCTTGTTACTGACAGAATAATCATCGAACCCTAATATCTCTCCCATATCTGAGTAATATTCTTCAATGTAGGATTTATCTTCTTTAGTTTTAGATTTGTTGACTTGCTTTTGTTGCAAACATTTTGTTCCATGGAAAATTTGATGTAGAAATGTAGAGTACAGTTGAGTTAGAGTGTAGTTTGTTCAAATTCAGGAAATGTTCTGCCTTGCGAGGTAAAATACTTTTGTTTTGTGCCTTTAAAATTAGTTTTTTCGATTTCCGGGTAGTTTCCCTTTAAGTGGGCGTGTCATAATATTCTGATGTCATCATGTCAGTGACGTCATGCGCAAACATGCATTGTGCATGCGCAAATCGATCCTGGTCCTGGGTGCACTTTTTTTCATGTGCGCATGTGCAACTTTTCGCGCATGCGCAGAACGGTATTTTTCTAATGCGTCATTTTTCAATGTGCGCTGTGCGAACTGGTCCCGCACATGCGCAGAACATTCGGAATCTGAATTGCCCGTTTTTCTCGGGTGCGCTTTCACACATTGGTCTTTTCCAGTGTGATAAATTTTTTTTTTTTTTTTTAAATAATATTTTATTGAAAATTTTTGGTCAACCAACACAGTACATTGTGCATCCTTTACACAACATTGTAACAATACAGATAATAATTACCTTTTTTAAATTTAAACAAAAACAACAACAAATAAATAAATATTAAATAACAAAAAAAAATAAAAATAAATAAAAACTAGACCTAATTGGCAACTGCCTTGTCTCAGGCCACCCCCCCCCCCCCCATCCCTCCCCCCCCCCCCCCAAGTCCTGGGCCGCTGCTGCTGCCTTCTTTGTTCTCCCCTATCTATCTTTCCGCAAGATATTCGACGAACGGTTGCCACCGCCTAGTAAACCCTTGAGCCGACCCCCTTAGGACGAACTTAATCCGCTCTAACTTTATGAACCCCGCCATATCATTTATCCAGGTCTCCACCCCCGGGGGCTTGGCTTCTTTCCACATTAGCAATATTCTGCGCTGGGCTACTAGGGACGCAAAGGCCAAAACATCGGCCTCTTTCGCCTCCTGCACTCCCGGCTCTTGTGCAACCCCAAATATAGCCAACCCCCAGCTTGGTTCGACCCGGACTCCTACTACTTTCGAAAGCACCTTTGTCACCCCCATCCAAAACCCCTGTAGTGCCGGGCATGACCAAAACATATGGGTATGATTCGCTGGGCTTCTCGAGCACCTCGCACACCTATCCTCCACCCCAAAAAATTTACTGAGCCGTGTTCCAGTCATATGTGCCCTGTGTAATACCTTAAACTGAATCAGGCTTAGCCTGGCGCACGAGGACGACGAGTTTACCCTGTTTAGGGCATCTGCCCACATCCCCTCCTCAATCTCCTCCCCTAGCTCTTCTTCCCATTTCCCTTTTAGTTCGTCCATCATAGTCTCCCCTTCGTCTCTCATTTCCCTATATATATCCGACACCTTACCGTCCCCCACCCATTTCTTTGAGATGACTCTGTCCTGCACCTCTTGTGTCGGGAGCTGCGGGAATTCCCTCACCTGCTGCCTCGCAAAAGCCCTCAATTGCATGTACCTGAATGCATTCCCTTGGGGCAACCCATATTTCTCGGTCAGCGCTCCCAGACTCGCAAACTTCCCATCCACAAATAGATCTTTCAATTGCGTTATACCTGCTCTTTGCCACATTCCATATCCCCCATCCATTCCCCCCGGGGCAAACCTATGGTTGTTTCTTATCGGGGACCCCCCCAGTGCTCCGGTCTCTCCCCTATGTCGTCTCCACTGTCCCCAAATCTTCAGTGTAGCTACCACCACCGGACTCGTGGTATAGTTCCTTGGTGAGAACGGCAATGGGGCTGTCACCATAGCCTGCAGGCTGGTCCCCCTACAGGACGCCCTCTCTAATCTCTTCCACGCCGCTCCTTCCTCCTCTCCCATCCACTTACTCACCATTGAAATATTAGCGGCCCAATAATACTCACTTAGGCTCGGTAGTGCCAGCCCCCCCCTATCCCTACTACGCTGTAAGAATCCCTTCCTCACTCTCGGAGTCTTCCCGGCCCAAACAAAACCCATAATACTCTTTTCTATCCTTTTGAAAAAAGCCTTCGTGATCACCACCGGGAGACACTGAAACACAAAAAGGAATCTCGGGAGGACCACCATCTTAACTGCCTGCACCCTCCCTGCCATTGACAATGCTACCATGTCCCATCTCTTGAAATCTTCCTCCATCTGTTCCACCAACCGCGTCAAATTTAGCCTGTGCAATGTGCCCCAATTCTTAGCTATCTGGATCCCCAGGTAACGAAAGTCTCTTGTTACCTTCCTCAACGGTAGGTCTTCTATTTCTCTACTCTGCTCCCCTGGATGCACCACAAACAGCTCACTCTTTCCCATATTCAATTTATACCCTGAAAAATCCCCAAACTCCCCAAGTATCCGCATTATTTCTGGCATCCCCTCCGCTGGATCCGCCACATATAGTAGCAGATCATCCGCATATAAAGATACCCGGTGTTCTTCTCCTCCCCTAAGTATTCCTCTCCATCCCTTGGAACCTCTCAGCGCTATCGCCAGGGGCTCAATCGCCAGTGCAAACAGTAATGGGGACAGAGGACATCCCTGCCTTGTCCCTCTATGGAGCCGAAAATATGCCGATCCCCGTCCATTCGTGACCACACTCGCCACTGGGGCCCGATACAACAGCTGCACCCATCTAACATACCCCTCTCCGAACCCAAATCTCCTCAACACCTCCCACAGATAATCCCACTCCACTCTATCAAATGCTTTCTCGGCGTCCATCGCCACTACTATCTCCGTTTCACCCTCTGGTGGGGCCATCATCATTACCCCTAACAACCTCCGTATGTTCGTGTTCAGCTGTCTCCCCTTCACAAACCCAGTTTGGTCCTCATGAACCACCCCCGGGACACATTCCTCTATTCTCATTGCCATTACCTTGGCCAAGACCTTGGCATCTACATTGAGGAGGTAGATTGGTCTGTAGGACCCGCATTGTAGCGGATCCTTTTCCTTCTTTAAAAGAAGCGATATCGTTGCTTCTGACATAGTCGGGGGCAGTTGTCCCCTTTCCTTTGCCTCGTTGAAGGTCCTCGTCAGTAGCGGGGCGAGCAAGTCCAAATATTTTCTGTAAAATTCAACTGGGAATCCGTCCGGTCCCGGGGCCTTTCCCGTCTGCATGTTCCTAATTCCTTTCACCACTTCTTCTACCGTGATCTGTGCTCCCAATCCCATCCTTTCCTGCTCTTCCACCTTGGGAATTTTTTATAAAATGTCTTAAACACTTCATTCACTCTCTCCGCTCCCCGCTCCGTCTCTCCATCTTCGTCTCTCACCCCCCCTATTTCCCTCGCTGCTCCCCTTTTCCTCAATTGGTGTGCCAGCAATCTGCTCGCCTACTCTCCATATTCATACTGTACACCCTGCGCCTTCCTCCATTGTGCCTCTGCAGTGCCTGTGGTCAGCAAGTCAAATTCCACATGCAGCCTTTGCCTTTCCCTATACAGTCCCTCCTCCGGTGCTTCCGCATACTGTCTGTCCACCCTCAAAAGTTCTTGCAACAACCGCTCCCGTTCCTTACTCTCCTGCTTTCCTTTATGTGTCCTTATTGATATCAGCTCCCCCCTAACCACCGCCTTCAACGCCTCCCAGACCACTCCCACCTGAACCTCCCCATTGTCATTGAGTTCCAAGTACTTTTCAATGCATCCCCTCACCCTTAAGCACACCCCCTCATCCGCCATTAGTCCCATATCCATTCTCCAGGGTGGACGCCCTCTTGTTTCCTCCCCTATCTCCAAGTCTACCCAGTGTGGGGCATGATCCGAAATGGCTATAGCCGTATATTCCGTTCCCCTCACCCTCGGGATCAATGCCCTACCCAACACAAAAAAGTCTATGCGTGAATAGACTTTATGGACATAGGAGAAAAACGAGAACTCCTTACTCCTAGGTCTACTGAATCTCCACGGGTCCACCCCTCCCATCTGCTCCATAAAATCCTTGAGCACCTTGGCTGCTGCCGGCCTCCTACCAGTCCTGGACTTCGACCTATCCAGCCTTGGTTCCAACACCGTGTTAAAGTCTCCCCCCATTATCAGCTTTCCGGTCTCTAGGTCTGGGATGCGTCCTAGCATTCGCCTCATAAAATTGGCATCGTCCCAATTCGGGGCATACACGTTTACCAACACCACCATCTCTCCCTGTAATTTGCCACTCACCATCACGTATCTGCCCCCGTTATCCGCCACTATAGTCTTTGCCTCGAACATTACCCGCTTCCCCACTAATATAGCCACCCCCCTGTTTTTCGCATCCAGCCCCGAATGGAACACCTGCCCTACCCATCCTTTGCGCAACCTAACCTGATCTATCAGTTTCAGGTGCGTTTCCTGTAACATGACCACATCTGCTTTAAGTTTCTTAAGGTGTGCGAGTACTCGTGCCCTCTTTATCGGCCCGTTAAGCCCCCTCACGTTCCACGTGATCAGCCGGGTTGGGGGGCTTCCCACCCCCCCCCTTGCCGGTTAGCCATCATCTTTTTCCAGCTTCTCGCCCAGTTCCCACGCGGCTGTATTTCTCCCAGACGGTGCCCCCCCGCCCATCCTTTCCCGCACCCACTCCCCCCTTTCCCCAGCAGCAGCAACCCAGTAATTCCCCCCTCCCCCCCCCCCCGCTAGACCCCCCGCTAGCGTAATTACTCCCCCCATGTTGCTCCCAGAAGTCAGCAAACTCTGGCTGACCTCGGCTTCCCCCCGTGATCACGGCTCGCCCCGTGCGGCGCCCCCTCCTTCCTGCTTCTCTATTCCCGCCATAATTATCATAGCGCGGGAACCAAGCCCGCGCCTCTCCCTCGGCCCCGCCTCCCATGGCCAACGCCCCATCTCCTCTCCCTCCCCACCTCCCCCCATCACCACCTGTGGGAGAAAGAAAAGTTACCATACCGCAGGATTAATCATACAATCCCTCTTCGCCCTCCCCCCCCCCACTCGTCCCACCACTTTGTCCAAACGTTCATTTTCGTAGTCCAATCATTCCAATTTTTCTTCTACAATAAAAGTCCACGCTTCATCCGCCGTCTCAAAGTAGTGGTGCCTCCCTTGATATGTGACCCACAGTCTTGCCGGTTGCAGCATTCCAAACTTTATCTTTTTTTTGTGAAGTACCGCTTTGGCCCGATTAAAGCTCGCCCTCCTTCTCGCCACCTCCGCACTCCAATCTTGATAGACGCGGATCACCGCGTTCTCCCATTTACTACACCGAGTTTTCTTCGCCCATCTAAGGACCATTTCTCTATCCTTAAAACGGAGAAATCTCACCACTATGGCTCTGGGAGCTTCTCCTGCTCTCGGTCCTCGCACCATAACTCGGTATGCTCCCTCCACCTCCAACGGACCCGTCGGGGCCTCCACTCCCATTAACGAGTGCAGCATCGTGCTCACATATGCCCCGACGTCCGCCCCCTCCACACCTTCAGGAAGGCCAAGAATCCTCAAGTTGTTCCTCCTTGCGTTATTTTCCAGTGCCTCCAACCTCTCCACAGATCGTTTCTGGTGTGCCTCCTGTATCTCCGACTTCACCACCAGGCCCTGTATGTCGTTTTCATTCTCTGCTGCTTTCGCCTTCACGACCCGAAGCTCCTGCTCCTGGGTCTTTTGTTCCTCTTTCAGCCCTTCAATCGCCTGTAGTATCGGGGCCAACAACTCTTTCTTCATTTCCTTTTTTATCTCCTCCACGCAGCGTTTCAAAAACTCTTGTTGTTCAGGGCCCCATATGAAACTGCCACCTTCCGACGCCATCTTGGTTTCTGCTTGCCTTCCTTGCCGTTGTTCCAAAGGATCCGCTGCAATCCGGCCACTTTCCTCTCCTTTTTCCATCCGTGTCCAGGGGGAACACCCTTCTGGTTTACCGCACGGTGTTTTCAGCCGTTAAAATTGCCGTTGGGGCTCCTATCAAGAGCCCAAAAGTCCGTTTCACAGGGAGCTGCCGAAACGTGCGACTCAGCTGGTCATCGCCGCACCCGGAAGTCAGTGTGATAAATTTTTTACTGCACCATAGCTTCCACAAAGGCAAATCTTTTTTAATTTGGCGATTTAATGTTTCGCCATTCTACTTCTGGATTCTTTAGTCTCATTTTAATCAAATCTTGAGGCAAAATTAGCAACAGTGCCTTCAGTTCCTTCTTCTAGATCATTAATGTATATTGTGAAAAGTTGTGGTCCCAGCATGGACCCCTGAGGCACACCACTAGTCACCGGCTGCCATCCTGAAAAAGACCCCTTTATCACCACTCTCTGCCTTCTGCCAGTTAGCCAATCCTCTATCCATGCCAGGATCTTACCCTTAACACCATGGGCGCTTAACCTATTTAACAATCTCCTATGCGGCACCTTGTCAAAGGCCTTCTGGAAATCTAAATAAATCAAATCCACCGGTTCTCCTTTGTCTAACTTCCTTGTTACCTCCACAAAGAACTCTAACAGATTTGCCACGCATGACCTCCCTTTGACAAAGCCGTGCTGACTCAATCCTATTTTACCATGTACTTCCAAGTACGTCGCAATCTCATCTTTAATAACAGACTCGCTCTTGAGGAGCGATTAAAAATTCAAAATTTCTGAATTTTAATTGACAGTAAGGACAATGGGAACTGCTGACCGTCCAGATACACCGAACAGACACTCAAATCTCCAGTGGAGGACAAAATAACCCCATTCTTCAATCTTGAAATGTGACAAAAGTTTCTGAAATGAAAGAACAAAATGTAGGCCTGAATTTTACGCTCACCCCGGGTGAGTTTTGAGGTGGGGAACATTAAATTGCAGAGACGGGATTCTCTCCGTGGGCCTGACAGCCCTGGCCTGGATATGGTTTTACTGTGGGACAGGCAGGGCTCCGGTTTCCTTCCATAGTCCAAAGATGTGCAGGTTAGGTGGACTAATCTTGCTAAATTGCTCCTTAGTGTCCAATGGTTAGGTGGGGTTATGGCAATAGGTCGGGGCCGTGGGCTTGGGTAGGGTGCTCTTTCGGAGTGTCAGTGCAGAGTTGCTGGATCAAATGGCTTTCTTTTGCACTGCAGTAATTCTATAAAGACTAATCAAAAAACAAATCAGATGTTACAAGGACAGTGACAGCAAAAAGCTCTGGGGCGCCTTTGAAATCTTATGACCATAACCTAAATTAAAACATACAAACATTTTTATGCATGACACACGTAATGTGAAATAATAATATAGTGCAGATTTAAATAGTTTCACAGATTTAAAATAAATACCCAAACCTATGTTCACATGTAAATAATCACCATTAATCATTAAAAAATAAAATAAAAAATGACGTGAAAACAGGGGCAACACGGTGGTGCAGTGGTTAGTACTGCTGCTTCACAACGGCGAGGACCCAGGTTCGATCCCAGCCCCGGGTCACTGTCTGCATGAAGTTTGTACATTCTCCCTGTGTCTGCGTGCGTCTCACTCCCACAACCAAAAAGATGTGCAGGGCAGGTGGATTAGACATGCTAAATTGCCCCATAATTGGAGAGAAAAAAAATTGGGTGCTCTCAATTTATTTTTAAAAGATTACTTTAAAAGAATCAACAACAATAGTAATGCCTGTCGAGCGAAAAAAGTTTTTGAAAAAATGTCTACATACCTTTGAAACACTTGTTGAAATAAATTGCTTGTTGTTTTCTATCTGTTTAAATGACTGCCCTCAATGACCGTTTCCAAGCTGGCCGCATCATAAGGGCACTTTGTCTGCGCCCCGCTAAAGCCTATGCAGACTGTGTCGCTAGAGGCCCCAGGCTTCTGAAGAGAAAGGGTAGTCCCGCGTTACATCGGAGCGCAGGTAAGTGTGCAGATTTCACTTTTAAAATCGGTGGTCCTTGTCTTCCACGCAAGCAGGAAGTTACGGGCCATGATGTTTTAATCCTTTTTCAAAATGCTCCTCAGTTTCACTTTGGAATTAAAATGGATGTTGCACAAAAAGAAAATACAGGTTTTTCCAAAGCACATCAGGCATCACAGTCTTCTGGACTGAGCTCTATGCCATGGCAACACTGTGTACAAATTATATTGTGGCGTATCTCCAGAACAAACATGATTCAAAAAGTCAAATGGATTTCGATACTCACTATTATTGTGCATCAATGTTCAAAGAAAATGGGTGGTATGACAAGATCAGTAATATGGGTTTCTCCTATTTTCTCAATGAGATATTATCCAAAAGGCATTCTATAGAGTATATAATTGACTCCTCACAGCCAGTAATATTGAGTACAATAGTCAATGACTGGGACATTTGTGTTCAGAAACATTTTGATGTGCGACCAGTCATCAATGCTGTAACCTTTTGCACCAATATTGTGTTTGGCTTCTACTGACCATGTTTCAGTTTCCATGCTATTAAGATATTTAATGAACCTCATCATTGCAAAATATTACAGTAACAAGGATCAAATAAGTGCACATGACAGTAGATTATGCACAAATAAATAATTGTTGCATTGAAGTTCTGTTTAACAAACAAATAATAAAGCCAGAGATGGCAGGTGGGGGAAATAAAGATAGAGACAATAAACCATCAATGAGTAAAAACTCAGGTCATCTAAAGTAAAGTTAGGAATGAACTTTTCATGGGAGTACAGGTTCAAGGTGATACTGTTTGCTGAGGTGCTTATAGACTTTGGGTGCTGCCAACATATCTATTTGTCAATAAATGGTGCTTTTCTGTTTTGATATGATTGCATCAAAATTAAACAATTGGAGGACCTGAGTCCTTACCTGTTTGTCCACTGAGTTCAACCTAAGGTAAATTGCTGTTATAAAATGATTTATAATACTTTTCTAAGTTAATTAACTGACCCCGAGCCAAACTGTTCCAGTACACCTTCAACATTGGCATCTACCCATCAATGTAGAAAATCATCCAGTTATATCCTGTCCTCAAAAAGCAGGTCAAATTCATTCCAGTTAATTACTCTCCTACATTGCCTTGGGAAAGCGGGCAGCATAATCAAAGATCCCTCCCACCCGGCTTACTCACTCTTCCAACTTCTTCCATCGGGCAGGAGATACAGAAGTCTGAGAACATGCACGAACAGACTCAAAAACAGCTTCTTCCCCATGTGTTGCCCTATTATGTATTTTCTTTTCTTCCTTTTTCTTCCCATGTATTTAATGATCTGTTGAGCTGCTCGCAGAAAAATACTTTTCACTATACCTCGGTACACGTGACAATAAACAAATCCAATCAACCTGCTCCTAAACATCAACAAAGTGATGGAAAGAGTTGGCAAAAGTGCTATTGTAGCACTTAATCACCAATAACCTAATAATCAGACTTGGTTCTCCCAGGACCATTCAGCTCTAGACCTCATCACAGCCAATTCACAAACATAGACAAAGGGAGTTCCTGAGATGAGGTGACAGTGTCTGCCAAAGGAGCATTTGATTGAGTTAGACACCAAAGAGGCTTGTAAAACCCAAGACAATGGAAATCAGGTCAAAAAAACTCTCCACTGGTTGGAGTCAAACCCAGCACAAAGAAAGATGGTTGCGGTTGTTGGAGGTCAGTCATCTCAGACCTAGTACAGCATTGTAGGAATTCCACAGGGCTGTGTCCTCGGCCCATCCATCTTCACCTGTTTCATAAATGAACTACGCTCCATAATATGGACAGAGTGGGATATTCACGAATGTTTGCACTATTCATTAATGTTTGCACAATGTTCAGTACCGCAGCTCCTCAGATACTGAAGTAATCTGTGCCCACATGCCATAAGACCTTGACACATTCAAGCTTGGGTTGCTAAGTGGCAAGTAATAGTGCCAGGTAATGAGAACCTACAAAAAGACAGTCCGACAACCTCCTTTTGATATATTTTTATTTTCCAAATAAGGGGCAATTTGGCATGGCCAATCCACCTACCCTGAACATCTTTGGGTTGTGGGGGTGAAACCCAGGCAGACACGGGGAGAATGTGCAAACTCCACAAGGACAGTAACCTGGGGTTGGGATCGAACACGGGATCGAACACGGGTCCTTGGCGCCGTGAGGCAGCCGTGCTACCCACAGGGCAAACCGTGCCGCCCTCCTTTTGATACTGGATGATGCAATAATTGCCAAATACCCCACCATTAATACCCTGGGCCATCATTGACATGAAATTCAGCCATGGTATAGCCATCTGGGATGGCCACTTCCAGAATACAAAATGGACGCTCACAAAGAATGTAGGGAAATGTGGACAATGCTAGACAACAAGCAGGCACACAGCCTGAATGTATATTTGGGAAGCAGTTACCAGACGGAATCGAAACTCTGGGTCGATTAGCATATTGATGGCCCATCTCCGAGGTTCAAAGGACTAATACTCAGGTAGCCGATACTGTCGCAGACATCCCGGTGCCAGTACCCCAACTGAAAGACACAAACAAAGCAAGGCCAATGGCCACCTAGGACATGCCCAGCCTTCAGGGCACCCACCCCTTTATTGGTTAAGATCAATAACAAGGATCGAGAAGCGGCCCAATTAATTGGGACCAAGTTTAAGGCCCGTCTAAAAGCACCCTCCAAGTACAAGAAGGAACCCTCTTGCTCTCTTGGATTTGGCTCTCAGGCGGAGAGACCCATCCACCAGCATCACCAGAAGCAAGTAAGTTCAAGGCCAACGCTCGCTACCAGACGGACGACCTTAGCTGTTCTCCTGTATCTCTTCGAACCCAAAAGCCTCAGAACCGAACAACGACCATTGTTCCTCTGACTAAGTGGGCACCCCGAAGTTAAGTATAGGCGTTAGCGTTAGAGGTAGTTTAATTTGTAATACTGTTGTGCATGAGTAGATCTTACTGTGGCGAGTATCTCACTTCACGACACCCAAGCATTTCCATGATCTACGACACACAAGACAGATTATGAAGGGATGCTCTCCACTTGGTTGGACGAGGGCAGCTCCAATGACATTAAAGAAACTCAAACAGCATTCACTACAAAACAGCCTACTTAATCAGCAGTCCATCCACCACCTTAACCATTCATTCCCTCCACCACTAACACACTAGGCCCCCAGTGTGTACCTATAGATTTTACTGTAGACACTCACCAAGACCTCTTCTAATGCACCTCCCAAGATTTGCAACCACCACCCACAGAAGCAAAGACAGCTACTGCATGGGCGGGCAGCACGTGGCACAGCAGTTAGCACTACTGCCTCACAGCGCCAGGGACCCAGGGTCAATTCCGGCCTTGGGTGACTGTCTGTGTGGAGTTTGCACATTCTCCCAGTGCCTGTGTGTGTTTCTTCAAGGTGCTGCAGTTTCCTCCCACAATCCAATGATGTGCAGGTTAGGTGGAATGGCCATGCTAAATTACTCAGTGTCCAAGGATGTGCAGGTTGGGTGCGGTTACGGAGATGGATGAGTGGGCCTAGGTAGGGTGCCCTTTTGGAGGGTTGGTGCAGACTAGATGAGCCGAATGACCTCCTGCTGCACTGTAGGGATTCTATGGTTTGGGGATACTGTCACTCCATGGTCTCCTCCAAATCACACATCATCCAGGAGGATATATGTTGCTGTTCTTGCATTCTTGCTGGCCCAGAATCTTGGAACTCACTAGCTAACAGCAATGTTGCCTCACTCTTTCACCACGTGAACTGCAGCGCTTCAAGAAGAAACCTTGATAATAGCCCAAACACTGCCAAAGACTAAGCTCAAGTCGGAGAGTTAAAGGTCCACCCTTTAGAGATTGGTGGATCGCACGGATGTAGCTTCCCTCTCCATCACTGTCTCCCTGATGGGACTGTGGTTTGTCATGTTCTATGATCTTCAGAGCAGTAAACTGTGGACACTGAGTGATGCCTTCAGTGATGCAGAAGGAGTGGCAGTGGTGCAGGGAGCATGGCAGTGGCAGAGGTGTAGAGGGAGTGGCAGCAGTGCAGGGAAGTGCCAGTAGTGTAATGAGAGTTGCAGTGCTGTAGAGGAGTGGCACCGGGAGTGGCAGTGGGAGTGGTAGTGGTGCACTGGAAATGACACTGGAAGTGGCTGTGGTGCACTGGGAATGGCAGTAATGCACTGGCAATGACAATGATGCAGAAGGAGGGGCAGTTGTTCACTGGGAGTGGCAGCAGGATGTCAGCGGCAGTGGAAGTGGCAGTGGTACACTGGGAGTGGCAGTGGGAATGGCAGTGGTGTAACTGCTTGGA
Source organism: Scyliorhinus torazame (assembly GCF_047496885.1). Taxonomy (NCBI): domain Eukaryota; kingdom Metazoa; phylum Chordata; class Chondrichthyes; order Carcharhiniformes; family Scyliorhinidae; genus Scyliorhinus; species Scyliorhinus torazame. The sequence continues at coordinate 49,669,556 of NC_092720.1, forward strand.
CAACATCTAAGTGTTGCAAGATAAGTGATTATGAATTTAGAAGCTGTCTTCAATTAAAATTGTGTGTGTATCGAATTATATTATTGAGCCATGACTTTGTATGTTAATTATGCCTACACTTGTGTGGGGTGAGTAGCAGTCTGAAGATAAAGGGGCACATGGTATGAATGCTTTCTGAAGAATGCGGAATGATTCCAAACCTAGTTTTAACCATTCATCCACCCTGCGTCTGACAGGTGAGGGAGGTTAAACTCATTTGCAACTAACTCATCTTTTTTTTCATTTGGCACTCTGGTCAACAGTTACTTTTTGTTGTAGCTTTTTAGTCAGCATTGTCAGAATGCCACTGATTTAGAGTTTGGAGGACTAATTTCAATGGCCTTTAATGCAGAATCAATGGATTAGTGAATGGGAAATCATAGAATCATGGAATCCCTGCAGTGCTGAAACTATGAGAATTGGTCAGAAATTAGGGCATGTTACCTCATTCAATAGATCGTATGGCAGGGAAAAGATAGTTAAGGGGGCTGACAAGAATTTTCTTCCCGACTTAGCATGTTGGGAAGTAATGGAAGTAACTGTAGAATTTCACAGCACAGATGGAAACTGTTTGAACAATCATTGTCATCACACAGTTCTCAGGAAGAACCATCCACTCCTCTTTTTTTTAATTTCAGTTGTGAAACACATGACAGAATCTATTCCTGCCACTGTTTCTGGTGGGAACATTCCATATCCGAACAATCCCTCAATCCTATCAATATCATTGTATCATATGTTGAGAAACCTATTGCTGCAGAGAATGTACTGTACTTGCTGGAAGAATTGGTTCAATTTTCAGGTATAAAGGTTTCAAAAACAGATATTGTGGTGTGCTGGTTGATGGAAATAAGTTACAGGTAAGAAACAAAGTTATTTCCATAAATAGTCAGAAAGTAGCCTGAAAACTAAATATTTCACCAAGCATAAAACATTGGCAAGATTGCGTGTATAAGTATCAGATACAGCTGAGGTTAGCTAAAACCACAATTGAGTGCCAAAACCTCATTGGGAATAACTGATCAGGTGTCATTCCCATGATAAAGTTTTATAAGGTCTGTTAGTGGCCAGATAAACCTTATAGGTCCTTTGAAAGGTTTTGCATGTTCATTAGTATTGAGAAGTAGGATATGGCTGAAATTTAAATTAAAATGTTTTGTATTCATTTTCACTATTGCAGATTATACAGCAGTAGGTTTAAATGCTTTAGATATTGATTCCACATTTTCTTCGAACCAGTGGTGGTGATGTGAGGTGAGAAGGAGGGGGGAGAGAGCAAGTGTGGAGGGATGGGTGAAGAGAGAGTGTGCGCGAGGGTTTGGGGTAGAGAGTGTGCATGCAAGAGGTGGAAGGAAGAGAGCATGTATGGGAGGGGTGGGGAGGAAAAGAGAGTTTGTGCGAAGGATGGGGGGGTAGAGAACGTATGTGTGAGGTTTGGGTTTTGACTTTCAGATTTCAGGGTGGGGGCCCCAAAAATGAAAATGCGCACAGGGCCCCATGAATTGTAAATCTGTCTCTGTCCAGAGGGGACAATCAGAGGGTGGTGCAGAGACAGGCAGTAGGGGACGGCTGCAAGCAAACAGACTGCCATCAAACAGTCAGCCCATTGCACCCGATTCATTCTGAGCCACTGGAGACTCTGGACAGAAGCTTACACACCGTAAGGAATTGCAGAGAGTCAGCCAGAACCTTTATCCATTAGAAATGCCAGCGGAACGTGGACAGACAATGCCACAGTTTAATGATAACTCCCTGCAGTGGACAACAAGAGAGTCTCCTCTCACGGGCTGGCAAGAGGAGATTTCCCCATCTGACAAAGAAAGTCTGGGTGGAGACAACAGAGGTGGTCAGTACCCATGGAGCCATGCATAGGACCTGACTGAAATGCAGCAAAAGGGTGAATGGTCTTCTACATTCTACAAGGGTGAGTGAGGACTCCAATTGTCAATGTCTTCACACAGTTATGGGAGGGTATGGTTACGATGCATGGGAAATACACATCAGGGATGTAATAATAATAACCTTTTATTGTCACAAGTATGAAGTTTTTGTGAAAAGCCCCTAGTCGCCACATTCCGGTGCCTGTTCGGATAAGCTGGTACGCGAATTGAACCCGCACTGCTGGTCTTGTTTTGCATCACAAACCAGCTGTCTAGCCCACTGAGCTAAACCAGCCACAGGATGTGGACGTATGGTCTCCACGTGCCCACAATGGAACTGAAATCCTGGCTCTCGGGGGCTGGAGCATGATGGCTGGGAAGCTTAACTACTATGGGAGAATAGCTGTGGTACACAGTGTGGAACCACCAGAAGTAATAGATAGCTCATGAAGAGTTGATCCATTCAAATATGGAATTCAGCATTCTGTCATTGGCCTCACAGGAGAAAAGGGCCCACAAGGCCTGTGAAAAGTCAATGACATGTGCTGAAGACCACATTTGATATTGCTGATAAAGGTGTTGGAGCTCATCCTAGATTTGATCGGTCAGCAGAGATAGCAGAGTTGTTAGCAGAGGAAAGGCTGGAGTTAGTGCTGGGTGTGGTGAGTTTCGTATGGACCCATGCTCAGCAGTGGGGCAAATGAGGTCTGGTGGGGATAGGAGATGGAGGTGGCAGGCAGGGCAGGCTGAGCAATGGGGCTTTAACCATGATGTGGTGGTTGGGAGTGGAGCCCCAGTTTTGACAGGGAGGGTCGGGGCAGTGGAGGCTGAATCTCAGTGACGGGAGCAATAGACCTTGAATCTCAGTGGTGTTTGTATTGTTGAATGTTCGAAATAAGGTATAGATTTCAGTGGGTTTAATTTACTGTTTTTATGTAGGAAAGGGCAAAGCTCTAGTTAGATTTGTGTTAGAGAAAGATGTTTGTATGTATGGAGGGTTCTTGGTTTCAATTCAAACTGTGTTTCTATTGTGCTGAGAGAGTGTTTATGACAAAAAAGTAAACACGGGCTTGGAGAAAAAAATGAGATGTTGCTTAGCAACCAGGGGCCACTTTTAGGGAGACGACCTTTTAGTGTTTAACTGGATCCAGGCAGATGGAGTTAGGAAGCTAGAGAGAGAACAGCCAGAAGCAGAAGCAGGCCAAGGGAGCTGCAAAAAGCAGCCTTCAACCAAAAAACAGAAGAAACCTAAAGAACAGCTAGTTAAGAAAACTAGAGGATAAATAGAAGTTTCCAGGAAGCTTTAAGTTAAACGAAAAGGGGACGTGGAACTAGAACACAATGCTGTTTACTCAAGTCACAGACAGAACTGAGAAGAGGTTGGCAACTGAGAAGCCGAAGATATCTGAAGTGAAATCGTTGCGGGACAGGCCGAGATGTTTTGCCCATCGACTCTTTGGATGGCAGGGAGGGACACCCCCATCCGGAAAATCCTGGCCACTGTTACTCTCTTCACACATGTTGCTGGACCTGCCGGATTTCTCCAGCACTCTGCATTTATTTCAGATCTCAAGCATCTGCTGTATTTTGCTTTCATCTGGATGTTTGGCAAACCTTTTGGAGCTTTTTGAATATGTTACTAGCAGTGTAGATAAGGGGAACTACAGATATGGTGTATTTTTAGAAGGTTAGTAAACAAAATTAGAGCACAGGTGTTATATACAGGCACGGATTGATGATGGGTTACCGGATACCACACGGATCAGTACTTGGGGCCCAGCTGTTCATAATCTACATCAATGATTTGGGTGTGAAGATTAAACGTAATATTTCCAAGTTTGTAGATGACACAAAACTATGTGGGAGTGTGTGTTGTGAGGAGGATGCAAAGAGGCTTCAAATGAATTTGGACAGACTTAGGCAAGAACACTGTAGAGGGAATATAATGTTGATATGTGTTAGATTATCCACTTTGGTAAGAGAAACAGAGGTGCACAGTATTTCCAAAATTATGAGAGATTGGGAAGTGTTGATGTTCAAAGAGTCCTTGTTCAATGTTAGTCACAGAGGGCTAACCTGAAGATACAGTAAGCAATTAAGAAGGCAAATGGAATGTTTGCCTTTATGATAAGAGTATTTGAGTACTAGAGACTTGCTTCAATTGTATAGAACTTGGTTAGACTACACCTGGAATATTGTGTACAGTTTCTGTTCCATTACCTAAGGAAGGATACATTTGCCATAGAAGGAATTCAGCGAATGTTCACCAGACTGATTCCTTGGATGGCAGGATTGTCATACAGGCAAAGATAGAGGAGGCTGGGCCTGTGTTGTCTAGAATTTAGTTGAATGAGAGGTGATCTCATTGAAACTGGCAAAATTCTTAAAGGACAAGACGACGGATGCAGAAAGGCCATTTTCCCTGGCTAGGGCTCCAGAACTACAGGGCAGAGTCTCAGGGCAGCACGATGGCACAGTGGTTAGCACTGCTGCCTCACAGCACCAGGGACCTGGTTCAATTCCGAATTGAACCGGGGCCCTGGTGCTGTGTGGAGTTTGCAGTTTCACCCTGTGTCTGTGTGGGTTTCCTCCGAGTGCTCCAGTTTCCTCCCACAGCCCAAAGATGTGCAGGTTATGTGGATTGGCCATGCTAAATTGCCCCTTAGTGTCCAAAAGGTTAGGTAGGGTTACTTAGTTACAGGGATAAGGTGGGGTTCTGGGCCTAGTTAGGGTACTCTTTCCAAGGGTCAGTGCAGACTGGAAGGGCCGAATTACCACCTCCTGCACTGTAGGGATTCTATAAATAAGCGGCCGACCATTTAGGATTGAGATACGGAGAAATTTCTTCACTCAGAGAGCAGTGAATCATTGGAATTCTCATCACCGGAGGGCTGTGGAAACTCAATCATTGATCATGTTCAAGATAGAGATCTATAAATTTATGGAGACTAATGACATCAAGGGATTTGGGGATAGTGGAGCAAAATGGCAATGAGGTAGATGATCAGCCATGATCTAGTTGAATGGAGGAGCAGACTCGAGGGGCTGAATGACTTTCTCCTGCACCTCTGTTCCTATGACTGCAACAATGCATAGACATGGGGCAGGATTCTCCGTTCCTGCGGCTAAGTGCCGAAGCCAACGGAGGATCTGTGATGATTCACGACGGGAAAATCGGCGCAAAACCTGCACCAAATCCGCAATCGGTGAGGGGCTAGCACCGGCGCGCGTGAAATACCCACGGAACCGGTGGGAAAAGGTTGGAGAATCGGCGGGTCCGTGCTGCACATGTGCAGGGCTGACAAGCTGCAGCCGCTCGTAAGCCTACATCCGCCAAACACACGCCAATCACGCCGGAAAAGATGGCGCCGGCTGTACTCGACCGTGTACGCGCCTACCCCGACCCACAACCCACCTCCTGGCCACCTCTCCTCCCTCCCCCCAGCCCTGACAGAAGCACCCCCGGCCAGCGGCACGTATATCGGCCGAGTGTGGCGGTGCTGGACACTGTCCGCACGCCCTCTCTCTCTCTCCAAGCCGCCACGTCAGGCTCATGACCACTGAGACCACACGTGGCCCGCACCATCAGAGGCGGAGCATCGCGAGTGGACCAGCTAATGAGATTCCAACAGGGCTTCGACTGCGCGAGGCGCAGGTCTTGATGATGCCGATTTGGAGCATCGTGACCCAGCGTCAAACTGCCGCCTGTTGCAATTTCAGCGTCAGGCGCCATTCTCTGCCCGATCGCCATTCCCGATTTCGACATCGGGCAATGGAGAATCCCGCCCATGGTTTTTTCACAGCCAACATTTCACTAGTCTCTGTACATCCGCAAATCTGATTCACTCAATGTGATGATGTCGCCTTGCATGATGTCATTTGGTACACCGAAAAACTGCAAGAAACGAGCAGGTACGCCCTTGATGTCATCAGGGCCAATCTCTGCATGCGCAAACCTCACACATGCACAGGTGCTCTTTACATTTGGCAGCAAGAAGCACAGTTTATTGATTATAAATTATGTAATTAAAATTATGAGCCATCAGTTTATTTTATTTATGTTAAAATAGAAGTATTGGACTTTCGCACTGTTCTTTATGAGAGGGGCAAATTTGCAAAGGTACACAAAATAATAAAGCAATGAAAAATGTGCAAAATCTAGAAATGCAATAAAGCAGTGATAATGAATATCATTGCAGCTGTATCAGAGTTAATATATAATGTTTACAGCATCCAATGTGAAAAACAGAATCAAACTTTACAAATCTAACCAGAGCTGCTATGTCCGTACCTTTCACAACATCAGTAACAAACTTAACTCATGCAGGCATTTGAAAAGCTTTGACAAATTAATTGTTGATCAATTTGAAGTTAAAGCTGCAAAAGATTTAAGTTCCACATACGGAACTGTATTATTTAAGGTAAGTCAAATCTTTAAGTTAATGTTTCATTGACTGTGTATTTAGAAAGGAATACTCGTATTCATAAATGCAATTTTCTGCAGGACTTTACATTTTAATGTAATTTAAATGGAGGAATACAGTTCATTAAACAATTATCTTTGTTTCTTTGGTGGGGGGGGGGGCTAACTTGTCTATCCTGCAAGAACAGGGTATGCAGACAACTAAGCTAGATATGCAAAGACTCATACATGGTTGCCTCATTAGTATATGCTACTCAATGTCCAAAGGGAACCCTGCCAGCATTTTATTGGCTTACCTACTGTGGGGTGGGGTGGGGGGGTGGAGGGTGCTGATGGTGCGGAAGACGAGGGGGTCATGTACGGTTTCAAAAATTACCATTTACCTTAGTGGGGTCAAGAATATGAGTGTTTTGCAAAGTCCCATTGCTGCCCTGGGATTCTGCACACCACACACCCCCCACCACCCAGCTTACCTTGATTCTGGCAGGGGACCCCCAGGCCCCCACATTCTTGACCTGCCACAGAGCCAACCAGCTGCCTCTTTCCAAAGTTTCAAACAAGCAGCCAACTGTCAAAATGTAAATGAAGCTACTGATTACAATCAACCACGATCTCTCCTGCATAATCCCAGATGGGAACACTATCATCTCTTCCTAACTCCCCACCTTGGCGTTAACCCCACAACATTGTGTTGACCTTTCTTCAGGTGATGACAGGAATATTATCATACAATTACAATCCCTCCTGGTGATTATTTTAGCTTGGGAATGGGATAGGGACAGATTGGTAAAGAAAACAGTGGTGGCTCGAGATGACACTCGAGAGGTTTCCAGTAGTAACAAAGTGGTTTATTTATGAAATGCAAAGGCTGGTATATATACAGGCACAGAACACCAAAAGATAGGTTCTAGCTACCTGGCTCCATGGTCCATACTGGCCAGGCCCTTGCTCCCAGGGCCCCGCGCTTACTCGCTACTGGCCAGTGTTTGCAAGCTCCTGTACAATTGGGCCCGAGCTGATCAGATGAGCCATCAAGCCTACCCCCTTAAAAGTGGTGCAAATCCATATCCCCCCCCCTCCCTCACTTAACTCCCTTATTACATTTTACACAATAACCGTGTAAAGGTTCCGTATTATAGACATCACAGGAGAGTTCAGCAAAAAGTCAGTTGGTCCAGGGACCTTTGCGTCCTCCCGGACCTCTTTAATCCTTCCACTGGCTCAACAGCCTCCAAGTTAGTCATGTTGTCAGCGGCAGATAGTTCAGGAGGTGCTATCTCCTCAGCAGGACAACCGGTCTCACCGGCCCCCATCAGCACAGGTGACTGAGTTGACTCGTGAATTCTCAGCTCCCTCTGCTCAGGAACATTCACCAGAGAGACCCATCTGTTCTGGAATGGGGGTCACCGCCCCTTGGCACCTCAAATGACCATATGTTCTTTGACAGTCCAACCATTTACATTCACCACATATGACACAGGACAAGACTAGAACACAATCCGCCCAGCTAACCATAGTGAGTCCGCAGCGAAATTTCAAACTAAGACCAGGTCTCCCACCCTGGAATGGTTTGTCACCCCTTTGCGTAGTCCATTGATTTTTCTGGAAGGACAGACGTGCCTGCACACTCTCTGCCAAATTTGGAAATACCAAATCCAAACCAGTTCTGAGGCAACGGTTCAACAGCAACTCGACAGGTGTGACCTCCCGTGGTAGTGTGGGGGGTCATGTTGTAGGAAAACATAAAATTAGCAATTTAATGGAGCAGTGGTCTGTATGATTCTTTCCTCATTACGTTTTTAAAAGTCTGTATGGCTCTCTCGGCCAACCCATTGGACGCAGGGGGGTATGGGGCTGTCCTGAAGTGGCCAATGCCGTTTGCTTGAACTAAATTTTGGAAGTAGTCCCCTGTCAAAGGGGTGCAATGGATTCTGGCGGTCTATGTATGGTGAATACGCGGCATAAGGCATCCACTGTAGCCACCAAGGTCGTGGCCCCAATCTCCTAGATCGACAGCTACTTGGATTGGGCATTGTTAGGACACCGAATCCAGATCCCAACTGTTGTTAGAATACTGGATGAGAAAACCAAACAATTTTCCAATTTGTAAAATTGTGACAAAAGAATACTTCACCTCAGGAGTAGTGACTGTGACCAATAGGTATTTTTATTTTAAAACAAACTTTAATTTAGACACAGAATTAGCCACATTAACATCAAATAAATGTAATTTAGCAGTTAAACAGTTCTTAAATAAAAGGGAAAACATTAACTATCTACACCTGCCACTAATTTCAATTAACCAACTAAATACAGTTGAAATGCCACTTATAGATAAAGTTAGCAAAACAGATAAGTGCTTATCTGTGCAGACTTTTGGAGAGAGAGATCCTCTTCAGGAACAACCTGAAAATCCTGCAATCTTCTCAGAATCTTCAGCTCAACCAAACAGCATTTGGCAAAACTGCAAACTACAAACAGCACTGGCTCCTCCCATTAATTATAAAATCTGCATCCAATTTAGATGTCCTATGACATACTTAACCAGGACTAAATGCACTCCTTAATAAATTATCTACTCTCCAGGGAACCTCCAACAATCAATTTTTTTTAAGAGCACCCAATTATTTCTTTCCAATTAAGGGGCAATTTAGTGTGGTCAATTCACCTACCCTGCACATCTTTGGGTTGTGGGGTGAAACCCACACAGACATGGAGCGAATGTGCAAACTCCACACAGACAGAGACCCGGGGCTGGGATTGAACCCGGGTCTGCCACGCAGTAGGTAGCAGTGCTAAACACTGCGCCACCATGCAGGCCCAATCTCCAGCAATCAAAACAATATTCCATTCATCATGTCTCTGTAAACAAGTAAATAGCTAAAATCAATCATTACAACTCCTTAATTACAGCTTTAGTAGATACTAAATATTTTAAACCCAGATTTTAATAACATTACCACAAATATGAAATATAATATATAATAACTTTTAGATTCATCACACTTCCTCCCTTTAAAAAAATAGCCAGCGTGATGAAAAGATGGCTTCATTTTCCAACGCCATTTCAACTTTAAACACTACTCATTACACTTTATGATACATACTGCATTTCATTTATGCATGCAAATTTAAACATCAGTATAGTCCACTTCAGTCTTACGTTCCATTCTTCTTATATCTCAAAGTTGTGATAAAGCATTGACAATCAAGGTCTCTCGTTCTGCTACATGCGTAATTGCCAAGTTAAATGGTTGTAGCAATAAATTCGATCTATACGGTCTTCCCCAGAAACTTCAATGGATTATGGCCTGCATAAGCAATTGTTTCTAATGAATTGTTAGCCCACGTGGCTAGCACTGTGGCTTCACAGCGCCAGGGTCCCAGGTTCGATTCCGTGCTGGGTCACTGTCTATGCGGAGTCTGCACGTTCTCCCCGTGGGTTTCCTCCGGGTGCTCCGGTTTTGTCCCACAGTCCAAAGATTAGGTGGATTGGCATTGCTAAATTGCCCTTAGTGTCCAAAAAAGGTTAGGAGGGGTTATTGGGTTATGGGGTTAGGGTGGAAGTGAGGGCTTAAATGGGTCGGTGCACACTCGATGGGCCGAATGGCCTCCTTCTGCACAGTATGTTCTATGTTCTAATATCAATGTCAAAATGTTGCAATGCCAATACCAAACACAACGTCTCTGTCTTGATGGTCGAATACTTTTAATGAATATTTTGTTTTCTAGAAAAATAACCAACAGGTCTTTCTATATCTTCCTCGTCATCTTGTAATAGTACAGCACCAATGCCCACATCGCTCGCATTAATGGCCTAAACTGGCGTGGTGGTTAATACAGTTTTCAGATTGTCACATACCTCCTGATATTATGACGTCCAATTAAATTTCCGGTTCTTTTTCATAAGTTCAGTCAGTGGAGCAACCACACTGCTGAAACTTGGCATGAATTTTATGTAGAAACTATTCATGTCCAGAAATCTCAGAACTTCTCTTCTCGTTGATGGTATTGGGAATTCCTCCATAACTTTTGTTTTCATGTTCCATAGGGCCATCAGAACGTGTCCTATAGTAAGGCCGAAGAATGTGACTTTGGCTTTCACAAACTCTAGCCAAGTCCTCAATTCCTTTAAATGCTCCTTCCACACTGAACACCACCAGATCATCTGTGTACACTGCACAATTCTTTAGTCCAGAATAACCTTGTTCGTTAGACTTTGGAATCATAGAATAGAATCCCTATAGTGTAGAAAGGGGCCATTCAGCCCATCAGGTCTGCACTGACCCTCTGAAAGAGCACTGTACCTAGGCCCACATCCCCACCCAAACCCTGTAACCCCACCTAACCTTTGGGCACGAACGGACAATTTAGGAAGGACAATCTACCTAACCTGCACATCTTTAGACTGTGGGAGGAAACCGGAGCACCCGGAGGAAACACACTCAGACACGGGGAGAATGTACAAGCTCCACACAGACGGTCACCAAGGCCGGAATTGAACTCGGTACCCTGGCATTGTGAGGCAGCAGTACTAACCAATGTGCCACTGTGCCACACCAGCATGTTGCTGGTGCATTCTTCATTCCAAATGTCATAACCTCAAACTGGTACAGACCATTTGGTGTTACAAAAGCCCAAGCTTTCTTCATCCTTTCCGATAAAATTACTTGCCAGGTTGTGGCATTAACCAGAGCATCTCGCAGCATATTCCCTCCTCCAAAGCCATCCCCAATCCTCCTCCCACTTGGCCTTAATCCGTTCCATGGATACCTTATCCTCCTCCATGATCCTATCGTAAATCGACAAAAAGACCCCACCCTCCACCGACGGTATCTCCTCCAGCAACGAAGAGGCTGTTGCCACCGGAAATTTTGGGAAGACCTTTCTCGCAAAGTTCTGCACCTGCATATATCTGAAGCCCTCCTCCCGCTGGAACCCAAACTTCACCCCCAACTCCTCCAAGCTAGTGACCGCCCCTTCAAAAATAAATCCTTCATCTCCTTCACCCCTCTCTCCTCCTGTCCCCGGAACCTCACATCCATCCTCCCTGGCTCAAACCGATTGTTCCCTCTTATCAGCATCACACTTGAGCCTGCCCTCTACTTAAAGTGCTTTAATGAGATATGTTGGCGGGGCGTCACGTGTGTCGCAGTGTACCTTCTTGACGAGCCCAAGTTCTTCACACGCCGCCACTCCAATGAGCGATTTGCGCTCTGTCTCTGCTATAGAGAATACTATACCACGTGTTGTATCCTTGACGGTAACTTCGAGCTCGCATGCTCCTAAGGTCGTGATCTGATGACTGTTGTGATCCTTCAGGAGCACAACTCTGGGGATGATTTTTGGCTTGGCTTTTAGTCGTTGCACCGCCGATAATGGGATCAGATTGGTCCTTTCTCCTGTAATGGTTAATGGCGTCCCATTAACTATTAACGGGATTGTCCACCTGTCCTCAATGGTCCCCGCATTCACCTCACTGTGGCTGCAGATTTCTAGAAAAACTTCTTTGTTTTGGCCGCCGAGCAGATTGTGTCCCTATCCACAATCACGCTCACATTGGCCCAGTTGTTGATGCATTTATTCTTATTCGCACTCTTTGCTTCTGTTTGGACAACTGTCGGACCCAAGATGCATCGTCTGGCTAAATTATCCTTTCTGCCACACTTGTGACAAAGTTTTTTAAATGCAGGACATTATTGTGGCAAATGTCTTGCTGATGCCATTAAAATATTCCACCTGAATTAGATGATTTCTACTGTGGGGAGAGTAAAATAATAATAATCTTTATTATTGTCACAAGTAGGCTTACATTAACACTGCAGTGAAGTTACTGTGAAAATCCCCTAGTTGCCACACTACGGCGCCTGTTCGGGTACACTGGGGGAGAATTCGGAATGTCCAATTCACCTATTGGAAGTCATCCATGTAACACACTCACCAAGAAATCAAATTTGGAATTCAAAATAAATTCCTTTACACAGGGATTGGTGAAGTTGTGGAGCTCGCTATCAATACAGAATGGTTGAGGTGAATAGAAAAACTGCATTTAAGAGAAGGCTAGAAAAGTACATGAGGGAGAGGGAATAGAGAATTGTGCAGATGGTGTTAGATGAGGAATGATGAGTGGAGGCTTGAGCGGGGTAGAAACACAAACAGGCTGATTGGGCCAAATGGTCTGTTTGTGTGCTTTACATTTTGTATAATTCCATGGAATCCTTCATATAAAATTCACCAATTTACTTCAAAGCCCTAGTGAAGACACCCTCATGGGTGTAGGAAATTGGGACTCACCAAACATCCAGAAACCAAAGATCCAGAAGTAAAAGTCAGTAGAAGGAAACCAAAAATATAACAGCTACCACATAGAAAAAATAGTTGTTATTTCATGATAGGAGATTGTTACTTTTTCCTACTGTGATTGTGCAATAGGTAAGATTGAAATGCAGCCAAGGACAACACTTTTTATTTTGTGGATAATTTTCCTTGCAGATATTCCCAATCCACGTTCTTAATTATATTGATCCACAGATCAGCACCATGGCAACAGGTAAGGAAAGAAATAGCAAAACAAAGAGTTGTACAAATGAACTAACAATAGATTTACTGAGGACCAACTTAATGTAAATCTACATAGAGATAAATTTGCAGAATATAACTGGAAACAATTGGAAAAGGTGTCTGTCGAAGCAGGCTATTGTTAACTAGCAATACTACTGAAAACAAGTCAAAATATGTTCATTTTTATTTATTTGTAACAAGTTTGTTTGAGAATTGAGCATGTTTTTATTCACTGATTTATTTTTTTAAATTGGTTATATAATTAAGGCCACAGAATTGAAAATCATCAGTCCGTCACAGGTGGTGGGAAACTGTTTGCACCCAATATTCAAAGCGACCATTGCTCTGGACCTGTGACCGTCTCCATGGGCAACCAGACCATTGTTAACCACTATGGCGGTAATCTCTATTTTTATGTTTGTCTAAAAATTTGGATACTTTTCAGTCTTTCTGGATATATTGTTTACGATTTATTTTTAATTTTCAGGAACATATGAAAAAGAACTTTCGGGTAAGTATTAAGAGGATCAGGTCAGACCTATGATTAATGAATGAATATCTATTACAAGTCAGAATCGTGTTTATTTTTCCATTATTTTCTAAAAATCTCCTTCATATCGTATGTTTCAGATGTTAAACACTCAGCTCACAGTCATTGTAATGTTTTGATTTTGCTTCCCCCCCTCTCCCAAGGCAAGCAAGTTGCTAGATGTCGAGCTCAAGTTATAATTATAGTAATTTTTTCCAGGATCATTTGATTAGGAACTTTACACATTAGCCCCAAACTCGTTTCCATATCTAACCTGCATTATCAGGCTAACCATAACAGTGTACATCCTGTGGGTCCTGTTTCATTTTGTGCATATCTCACATCAGCCATCTCGGAGCTCACGTCTATCAGCTCCCATTGGCTGGTACCCCTACTGCACAGCCATTGACAGCAAAATCAACATCCACTGGCCCAAATCTCAACCCCTCCCAAACCTCACACCTCACCAACTGTATCACAACCAGAATTCCACTTCCTGCATCCAACTTTATGTTATTATTAACTATTACTCTTCCATTGGCTGCTCATTCCCCAGCATATAAATTTCATAACCTTGGCCCTGCTATATAAATCCCTTGCCCTTGGGCAGCGCAGTGGAGTACTGGTTAGCACTGCTGCCTACGGCGCTGAGGACCCAGGTTCAATCCCGGCCCCAGGTCACTGGTCTGGGAGTTTGCACGTTCTCCTCGTGTCTATGTGGGTTTCACCCCCACAACCCAAATATGTGCAGGTTAGATGGATTGGCCATGATAAATTGCACCTTAATTTGAAAAAAAATAGCTGCATACTGTACATTTATTTTTTAAATAAATAAACTCCTTGTCCTGACCCACTCAATCCTCGTAACCTCCTTCAGCCGGTATCCATTTAGCTGGTAACTTGCACTGGCTTCCTTCTAAACTTCCACTTGATGTCCTAACACCTCTGAGCTGCTTCTGGGTGTGTGCATTAATGATCTGCATTAATGTAAACTGTTGTGATCAAGTTGAATCTGGCTTATTGATTGTAAAAATGAATCATAGAGTCCCTACAGTGCAGAAGGAAGCCATTCGGCCCAACGAGTCTGCACCGACCCTTCAAATGAGCACTCCACCCATGTCCACCCGCCCCACCCCGCCCTATCCCTGCAACCTCATAGCCTAACCTAAAATCCCAGGACACTGAGGAGCAATTTATCATGGCCAATCCACCTACCCCGTACATCTGTGGACTGTGGGAGAAAACCGGAGCACCCGGAGGAAACTCACGCAGACACGGGGAGAACGTACAAACTCTACACAGACAGTGACCCAAGGCCGGAATGGAACCCGGGTCTCTGGTGCTGTGAGGCAGCAGTGCTAACTACTGTGCCACCATGAGGAAGTCTGGAATACTTGCAGCTATCAGATTCATCCAGGTGATTTTAACCTTTGCCTTTTACTCATCATAGAGGCTGATTTGGAAAACCTCAAAGCGACCCACAAAAATAAATCAAGAGAAGCATTTAAGTACATGACGGAATCGGGGGAAAAGGGAAGAAGCCAAGTTTTGCTCAATGAGCGATTTATTGATGTCAGCATAACAGAGGGTGAAAATAGCGAGGATTCAAATGCGACCTCAATTGAACTTGGAGACATATTCAAGCCTCTGTCGGGACAGGACAGACCGACTCTGACTGTAGTTACAGAGGGGATAGCTGGGATTGGAAAATCAGTCCTTGTACAAAAACTCATTTATGACTGGGCCAGTGGTGTTGCACTGTCTGAGTATGATTTCATATTCTGTTTCCCTTTCCGTGAACTTAGTTTATTGTCCCAAGACAAAAAGGAAATTGCTGTAGCTGAACTTGTCAAGCAATACTACCCACACATTGAAAACTGCGGGAGCTTGCTGGCAAACGAAGCGATGCGGACACTATTTATCTTTGATGGACTGTCAGATGGCAACCTGGAAGTCGATTTTAACAAACACATTGTCTGTCGAGACGTGAGTAGGGCGGTCACACTTGGAAACATACTGGTCAATCTCGTCAAAAAGGAACTTATTCCGTCGGCTTCCATTTGGATAACTACCCGACACGGGGCAAAGAACATCATCCCCCCTCAATACATTAGCAGGAGGACTGGAATCAAAGGATTCCAGGACCAGGGAATAGAAGATTATTTCCGCAGGCGATGCGAAAACCAGCAATTGGCTGAAAAAATGATCCAGGTTGTGAAGAAACAGAGGAACCTGTTTTTCATGTGCTCAGTTCCTGCTTTTTGCTGCATCCTGTTTTCAGTTTTGAAAACTGTATTGAATTCTGCAGATGTGGAGGATGAAATACCTCAGACATTGACAGAGGTGTATTCTCACTTCCTGGTCGACTTGATTTTGTTTCAAGAGGAAAAGTTGGAATATGTAGGAAATGAGTTACAGGTGGCATTGCTGCAGTCAAATCATGATTCAATCTTCCGCCTGGGGAAGCTGGTGTTTGAACGGAGCTGGCACCAAGGTTCCCAAACAGTCTCATTCAATGAGGCAGAATTGAACCAACACCAGATCAAACTCTCGTTAGTTTGTGGTGGGCTTTGCAAAGATATTACCAAGGACAACAAAAAGAGCTATTCTTTTGTCCATTTGGCGGTACAGGAATATTTTGCAGCTCTCTATGTTTTCCTTTCCTTCCACAACCAGAAGAAGAATCCTATTGGGAAAAGTTTTCAACTGTTTGAAAAACCCAGCTATTCCCAGGTGTGCAAGGAAGCCTGCGAGTCTGCGTCCAAAGATGGAAAGAGCCGCCAGGAGTTCTTTCTCAGGTTCCTGTGTGGATTGGGGACAATTAAAAGCCAGCATTTTCTGAAAGGTCTTCTGGTACACGGCGAGAACATCAAGGAAAAGGACGACTCAAAGAAAATCGCCAAATTCTTGAAAAAAACCTTGCAGACAAATATTCCCCCAGAACAAGCAATTAACATTTTACACTGCCTCAATGAATTAAATGATATCTCTGCCCTTGATGAAGTAAAAACAGCCTTCAAGACTGGGACCTTTTCTTCTGGGAGCCTCTCACCAGTCCAGTGCGCAGCCTTGGCTTTTGTCTTGAAAATGTCAGAACAGAATTACAAAGAGCTGGACCTGTCATTGTACAAACTGCCATCTGTTGGCATACAGAGATTGCTGCTAATTGCCAACTATTTTACGGGGATAAAGTGAGTATTTGTTTTCCTGCAACTAACATTATTTCCCCACATTCAGACTCGATCTGTGCCCAGTTCTTATATTTATTCAACATTAGGTCGTTCCCTGGGGTTCCAACCAGTTCTTTTCTGTTATCTATGCTGTCGATGTTTGAACCCCAGTTCCTTCACTGGAACTTGTTCCATCAACATCTCTACCAAGCACTTTAACATCATGTACCAAAGCGCCAAATAACTAATTTGAAACGTGTTACTGGTAAGATTGCCAACTCTGGCTGTACATTGGATTGGGATTGTTTATTATCACGTGTACCAAACGTATTGTTCTGCGTACAGTCCAGACAGATCATTCCATACATGAAATAAACCATAGAGTAAACGTAAATGCATAATGTAAATACACAGAGACAGGCATCTGGTGAAGCATACAGGAGTGTAGTACTACTCAGTAGAGAAGATGTGTGAAGAGATCAGATCAGTCCATAAGAGGGTCGTTTAGGAGTCTGGGAGCAGCTGGGAAGAAGCTGTTTTTGAATCTGCATATTCCTGCTTCTGGGCAACCCTCCTTCTTCAATTCCTTTATAACTAACATACAAAAATGTTCAAAGAAAATGAAACCAAAAACATGTTTAATGCCCAATTATTTTTCTCCTGGGTTGTGTCTAGCAGTGCCTATGAGATTCATTTGTAATTATTAGAAGCTCTTGTACAATCCTGGAGAGTTAATAACCCTAACATTGGCATCATCATGCGGCAAGTACTTGCCTTTGGCTTAATGGTTAGAATTCCTGCCTCTGGTTTAAAAGGTGTAGGGATTGAAAACTGCTCAGACAGTGCTTGAGACTGAAGCCCAGCTCTGAGATCAGAGTAGACATCCAGCAGGGTACAAGTCCAATGGGTTTGGGTGCTCCTTATCCTATGAATCACGGGAGCCCATAAAAGACAAACCATCCTATCAGCTTGTAGAAAGCTAGTTATTTTTTTTATTAAGGGGCAATTTAGCCTGGCCAATCCACCTACCCTGTATATTTGTGGGTTGTGGGGTGAGCCCCACGCAGACACGCACAAAATGTGCAAATTCGACATAGACAGTGACTTGGAGCCAGGATCGAACCCAGGATCTTGGCGTGTGAGGCAGCAGTGTAAACCACTGCACCACAGTGCCGCCTTAATAAAATTAGTTATAACCATGGAAGGTGTATTCAAAAGAAGCTTCAGACCAGTACCTCCCTGGAGCACAATTATATGACAAAGATGGTTCCATGGCATCCACTAGGATTTCTTCTGCTGGTCACCAGACAGGTATAACCAACAGAAATGTTTAAACGTCTTTCAAAACATTTTCAAAAAGTACTGAACAGGAGGAATACTCCACAGACATGTTCATTCACATTATTGCAACACTATCTATTAACAGCAGGAGTATAGTTCGCAGCAAGGACATTTAACAAGACATACCTCAATGGAAAATCACATTCTACACCCACAGGTTTCAGATCAAAAACCCAATGTCACTACAGCCTAAATCTACTTTAATGGGCTGTAAAGAACTTTGGAACATGCTGAGGGAAGGATAGGTGATATATAAAGGCAAGTCTTACTTTAAATATCCTAAATCCTAGGTAGCATAAAATGAAAGTTGCTGTAGCCCCCGAGGGCCATAGATTGCTCTCCCCTTTTAGGAGAGAGCGGACTGGTGGTGATTTAACCTGAGGGTCACCACACCTCAGGCGAGTGGCAAGGCTGAGAAGGCAGGACCTTCATGAATAACCTCAGCCGGTATGGGAATTGAACTCATATTGTCGGCAACGCTCCGCAGCATGAACCAACCATCCAGTCAACTGTGCTAACTGACCCCCATCCAGGAACAATGAATAAATGATTTTATTTTGTTCACACTGCTGGTTTTATTTGAAATATTTTCATATTTAGATTATCTGGGGCCAACATCAAAGACTCTGGACTGAAAATACTCACTGATGAGATGCAAAAGCAGGATTGCAAATTGCAAAATCTGAAGTAAGCTAGCATGTGTTGCATGTATAATATTTTTAAAAATAAATTTAGAGTGTCCAATTATTTTTTTCGCCAATTAAGGAGCAATTTAGTGTGGCCAATCCACCTAACCTACACATCTTTGGGTTGTGGGGGTGAAACCCGCGTAGACATGGGGAGAATGTGCAAACTTCACACAGACATAGGCCCAGGGCCGGGATTCGAACCCGAGTCCTCAGCATCAGCAGTCCTATTGCTAATCACTGCACCTCATGCCGCCCTTGCGTGTATAATATTCAGCAAAATTCCATTATGTGAGTTTTTCACTCACCCGCTAACATATACCACAAAGATACTCTCACCATGATTAAATACCAGCACATTTTCATGAAATGCAAGTCAAGTTATTTTGGTAGGCGGAGATTAGTGTTTCACATATAAAAACAGCGCCTCTATTCAAAATGATTCTGCATGCTCTCTTCTACATTACATTTTGCATGCATTATTAACTGATGTTTTTGCAATATTTAGGTTGGATGGAAACAATCTTACTTATAAAAGTTGTGAGAAACTTGTTGCTGTTCTGAAAGACAACCACAACATAATACTTTTGGACTTGACTGACAATAATATACAAGATAAAGGTGTTAGTTCACTTTGCAATGCCCTAGAAGATGCAAAATGTTCACTACGTATGCTAAGGTAAGAAAATGCTTTAAGGCTGTGTGGTAGTATGTATTAGGGGTCATGTGGGACTGGAAGCCCTAATGTCATTGGCTGACAGATCCCGGGTCCTGGTTGGCCGTTGACCTCTAGCTCCGCCCTGAAGGCGGAGTATAAGAAGCCGGAGTCCTCCCCCGCAGGCCATTCTACTATCGAGCTGCGGGGGAACAGACACGCTTAATAAAGCCTCATCGACTTCACTCTATTCGTCTCACGGAGTCTTTGTGCGCTACAATTTATTAAGCGTGCCTAAAAAGGACTATGGAGCTCAGGATCATCCCGGAATGCCTGAGGATCAGCCCCCACGCAGTGAACGCGGCAGCAGCCTTCAAGCACTGGCAGACTTGTTTCGAGGCCTACCTCAGAACGGCCACCGGCCGGGTCACAGAAGCCCAAAAACTACAGGTCCTGCACTCGAGTGTGAGCACGGAGATTTTCTCCCTCATCGAAGACGCGGAGGATTTCCAGACGGCGTTCGCAGCACTGAAAAGTCTCTATGTCCGCCCAGTTAACCAAATCTACGCTCGCTACCAGCTCGCGACGAGGCGGCAAGGTCCCGGAGAATCGATGGACGAATTCTACGCCGCGCTGCTGATTTTGGGACGAGCCTGCAGCTGCCCTTCGGTGAACGCAAATGAACACACGGACATGTTAATGCGCGTTGCTTTTGTGGCAGGTATGAATTCCTCCCAAATCCGCCAAAGACTTCTAGAAAGAGAGTCGCTAGGACTCTCAGAGGCCCAGGCCCTAGCAGCCTCCTAGACGTGGCCGCGCGTAATACCCGCGCCTACGGCCCCGACCGCGCGGCAGCCCATTGGGCTCCGTACATACCCGTCGCGACAAACCCACCCCCCCCCCCCGGACACCCCACAGGCTTGCGCGGTCCAAACGCCAAGTCGCACCGGGGGCGCCCGCTGCTATTTCTGCGGCCAGGCGAAACACCCCCGGCAGCGCTGCCCGGCCCGCGCAGCAATCTGCAAGAGCTGCGGGAAAAAGGGCCATTTCGCGGTTGTGTGCCGGTCCCGCGAGGTCGCTGCTGTCCCGGGAGAACAGGGAGCCCTGCAAGCCGTTTACGCTCCCCAACTCCCCCAGCGCCCCATGTACGACCCGCAGGCGCAGCCGCTCTGGGTCCCGACCACCGCGGTCCTGGGAGAACAGGGAGCCCTGCACGCCGCTTACGCTCCCCAACCCCCCCCCCCCCCGCACCCCATGTAGGACCCGCCGGCGCTACCACTTTGGGTCCCGACCACCGCTCTCCCCGGAGAAGAGGGAGTTCTGCGCATCTCTAACGCCCCCAAACCCCCCCCCCCCCCCCCCGCGCCCCACGTCTGACCCGCCGGCGCTACCAACTTGGGTCCCAACCACCGCTGTCCCCAGAGATGAGGGAGCCCCGCGCGGTCCTAACGCTCCCCAACCCCCCTGCGCCCCATGTGCGACCCGCAGACGCCGCCATTTTGGGTCCCGGCCACCACGAGGGGAGGAAGGGCGCCGCCATCTTGGACCACCCCAGACCTGTACGACGCGTGGGGGCGGCCACTTTGTCCACCCCCGCCGCCATCTTGTGACCCCCCAGCCATGTGCGATGTATGGGGGCAGCCATTTTGTTCATCCCCAACGCCATCTTGGACGGCAACAACGGACCCCAGTGTCGACGGCTCCACGGGGTTCGAGGAAGACGCTCCACTACTACAACCACGTCTCGCTTCAATTACGCTCGATCAAGCTCGGCCCCGGACACTCCAGACGACGACGACAACGGTGCTAATAAACGGCCACGAGACACCATGCCTAGTCGACTCCGGGAGCACGGAGAGCTTTATCCACCCCGACACAGTAAGACGCTGTTCCTTGACCACCTATCCCAGCGCACAAAAGATTTCCCTAGCTGCAGGATCCCACTCCGTACAGATCCAAGGTTTCTGCATAGTTACCCTAACGGTGCAGGGGAGGGAGTTCAAAAACTACAAACTACACGTCCTTCCCCAACTCTGCGCCCCCACTTTACTGGGATTAGATTTCTAGTGCAATCTACAGAGCCTTACGTTCAAATTCGGCGGCCCAATACCCCCACTCACTATCTGCGGCCTCGCAACCCTCAAGGTGCAACCCCCGTCCTTGTTTGCGAACCTCACCCCGGATTGCAAACCCGTCGCCACTAGGAGCAGACGGTACAGCGCCCAGGACCGGACCTTCATTCGGTCCGAAGTCCAGCGGCTACTAAAGGAAGGCATAATCCAGGCCAGCAATAGTCCCTGGAGAGCACAGGTGGTAGTAGTGAAGACAGGGGAGAAACAAAGGATGGTCATAGACTATAGCCAGACCATCAACAGGTACACACAACTAGACGCGTACCCTCTCCCCCGCATATCCGACATGGTCAATCGGATTGCCCAATATAAAGTCTTCTCCACCGTGGACCTCAAGTCCGCCTACCATCAGCTCCCCATCCGCCCAAGTGACCGCAAGTACACAGCCTTCGAGGCAGACAGGCGATTATACCATTTCCTAAGGGTCCCATTTGGCGTCACAAACGGGGTCTCGGTCTTCCAACGGGAGATGGACCGAATGGTTGATCAACATGGGTTGCGGGCCACGTTCCCGTATCTCGACAATGTAACCATCTGCGGCCACGACCAGCAGGACCACGACGCCAACCTCCAAAAATTCCTCCAGACCGCCAAAGCCTTGAACCTCACGTACAACGAGGACAAGTGCGTTTTTAGCACCAACCGGCTAGCCATTCTGGGCTACGTAGTGCGCAATGGGATAATAGGCCCCGACCCCGAACGAATGCGCGCCCTCATGGAATTTCCTCTCCCGCACTGCTCAAAAGCCCTGAAACGCTGCCTGGGTTTTTTTCATACTACGCCCAGTGGGTCCCCCAGTACGCAGACAAGGCCCGCCCCCTAATACAGACCACGACCTTCCCTCTGTCGACAGAGGCTTGCCAGGCCTTCAGCCGCATCAAAGCGGATATCGCAAAGGCCACGATGCGCGCCATCGACGAGTCCCTCCCCTTCCAGGTCGAGAGCGACGCCTCCGACGTAGCTCTAGCGGCCACCCTTAACCAAGCGGGCAGACCCGTGGCCTTTTTCTCTCGAACCCTCCACGCTTCAGAAATCCGCCACTCCTCAGTGGAAAAGGAAGCCCAAGCCATAGTGGAAGCTGTGCGACATTGGAGGCATTACCTGGCCGGCAGGAGATTCACTCTCCTCACCGACCAATGGTCGGTAGCCTTCATGTTCGATAATGCACTGCGGGGCAAAATCAAAAACGACAAGATCTTAAGGTGGAGGAGGATCGAGCTCTCCACCTTCAACTACGAGATTTTGTATCGTCCCGGAAAGCTGAACGAGCCGTCCGATGCCCTATCCCACGGCACATGTTCCAACGCACAAATTAACCGCCTCCAAACCCTCCACGAGGACGTCTGCCACCCAGGGGTCACTCGGTTTTTCCACTTTATCAAGTCCCGCAATCTCCCATACTCTTTAGAGGAGGTCCGTACAGTCACCAGGGACTGCCACATCTGCGCGGAATGCAAACCGCATTTTTTCAGGCCGGATGGTGCGCACCTGATTAAGGCTTCCCGCCCCTTTGAACACCTTAGTCTCGATTTCAAAGGGCCCCTCCCCTCCACCGACCGCAACACATACTTTCTTAATGTGGTGGACGAATACTCCCGCTTCCCATTCGCCATTCCCTGCTCTGACATGACCGCGGCCACAGTCATTAAAGCCCTGAACACCATCTTCACACTGTTCGGTTGCCCCGCATACGTCCACAGCGACAGGGGGTCCTCTTTCATGAGTGACGAGCTACGCCAGTTCCTGCTCAGCAAGGGCATAGCCTCAAGCAGGACGACCAGCTACAACCCCCGGGGGAACGGGCAAGTAGAGAGGGAGAACGGCACGGTCTGGAAGACCGTCCTACTGGCCCTACGGTCCAGGGACCTCCCAGTTTCACGGTGGCAGGAGGTCCTCCCAGACGCTCTCCACTCCATCCGGTCGCTATTATGTACGAGCACTAATCAAACGCCTCATGAGCGTCTCCTTGTCTTCCCTAGGAGGTCCTCCTCTGGAACGTCGCTGCCGACCTGGCTGGCGGCCCCAGGACCCATCTTGCTCCGAAAGCATGTGCGGGCACACAAGGCGGACCCGTTGGTCGAAAGGGTTCACCTCCTCCACGCGAACCCGCAGTACGCTTACGTGGAGTACCCCGACGGCCGACAGGACACGGTCTCCCTGCAGGATCTGGCGCCCGCCGGCAACACACACACCCCCCCGACACCATTCACCCAACCCCCCCCTTCCTGCCACCGCCGCACCCCGCGACCGCCCCCTTCCCAGGAGGATCGGTTCCCCTCCCCTCAGGCCCGACCAAGAATAAAGCCCAAGCTGAAACCGTAAGGCTCCCGGAGACGACAACACCAGTACAAGCACCACCACCACCACCGGGGCCGAGGCGATCGACACGGACGACCAGCACGCCCGACCGACTCGTGGCGTCGATCTAAATCAATATATGGACTTTTCACAAGAACATTTTGCTTTTCTCCAGATACCTTCTGTAAATAGTTGAAACAGGACAAAATTGTACAATACTGTATTGCCATGTGAATGTTTTCCTCCCAGGACCAGCCCTGTAAACCCTTACCACCATGCGAAGCATCACCCCGCCGGGTTCATTTTTGACAACGGGTGAATGTGGTAGTATGTATTAGGGGTCATGTGGGACTGGAAGCCCTAATGTCATTGGCTGACAGATCCCGGGTCCTGGTTGGCCGTTGACCTCTAGCTCCGCCCTGAAGGCGGAGTATAAGAAGCCGGAGTCCTCCCCCGCAGGCCATTCTACTATCGAGCTGCGGGGGAACAGACACGCTTAATAAAGCCTCATCGACTTCACTCTATTCGTCTCACGGAGTCTTTGTGCGCTACAGGCTGTATTTACACCACAAATATTACTTGGGTATTAAAAACCCATGATTTCTTTTTGGTTTGCAGCTAGTAGGTTTTTCTTTATTGGGTTTATAAAGGGCAGGTCGCGCCTAACTAATTTAGTGGAATTTTTTGAGGACATTACCAGTGCGGTAGATAACGGGGAGCCAATGGATGTGGTATATCTGGATTTCTAGAAAGCTTTTGACAAGGTGCCACACAAAAGGTTGCTGCATAAGATAAAGATTATCATAGATTATCATAGAATTTACAGTGCAGAAGGAGGCCATTCGGCCCAGCAAGTCTGCACCAGCTCTTAGAAAGAGCACCCTACCCAAGGTCAACACCTCCACCCTATCCCCATAACCCAGTAACCCCATCCAACACTAAGGGCAATTTTGGACACTAAGGGCAATTTATCATGGCCAATCCACCTAACCTGCACATCTTTGGACTGTGGGAGGAAACCGGAGCACCCGGAGGAAACCCACGCACACACGGGGAGGATGTGCAGACTCCCCACAGACAGTGACCCAAGCCGGAATCAAACCTGGGACCCTGGAGCTGTGAAGCAAATTGTGCTATCCACATTGCACAAGATGCATGGCATTAAGGGTAAAGTAGTAGCATGGATAAAGGATTGGTTAACTAATAGAAAGCAAAGAGTGGGGATAATGGGTGTTTCTCTGGTTGGCAATCAGTAGCTAGTGGTGTCCCTCAGGGATCGGTGTTGAGCCCACAATTGTTCACAAGTTACATAGATAATTTGGAGTAGGGGATCAAGTGCAATGTGTCCAAGTTTGCAGACAACATTAAGATGAGTGGTAAAACAAAAAGTGCAGAGGATACCGGAAGTCTGCAGAGATATTTGGATAGGTTAAGTGAATGGGCTAGGGTCTGGCAGATGGAATACAATGTTGACAAATGTGAGGTTACCCATTTTGGTAGGAATAACAGCAAAAGGGATTATTATTTAAATGATAAAATATTAAAACATGCTGCTGTGCAGAGAGACCTGAGTGTGCTAGTGCGTGAGTCGCAATAAATTGGTTTACAGATGCAACAGGTTAAGAAGGCAAATGGAGTTTTGTCCTTCATTGCTAGCGGGATGGAGTTTAAGACTAGGGAGGTTATGTTGCAATTGTATAAGGTTTTAGTGAGGCCACACCTGGAGTATTGTGTTCAGTTTTGGTCTCCTTACCTGAGAAAGGACATACTGGCGCTGGAAGGTGTGCAGAGGAGATTCATTAGGTTAATCCAAGAGTTGAGGCGGTTGGATTACGAGGAGAGGTTGAGTAGACTGGGACTGTACTTTAGTTGGAATTTAGAAGGATGCGGGGGGGGGGGGGGATCTTGTAGAAACATATACAATTATGAAGGGAATAGACAGGGTAGATGCGAGCAGGTTGTTTCCACTGGTGGGTGAAAGCAAAACTAGGGGGCATAGCCTCAAAAAAGGAAGTAGGTTTAGGACTGAGCTTAGGAGGAACTTCTTCACCCAAAGCGTTGTGAATCTATGGAATTCCTTACCCAGTGAAGCAGTTGAGGCTCCTTTATTAAATGTTTTTAAGGGAGAGAGAGATAGTTCTTTGAAGAATAAAGGGATTAAGGATTAAAGTTTTCGGGCCGGAAAGTGGAGCTGAGTCCACAAAAGATCAGCCATGATCTCATTGAATGGTGGAGCAGGTTCGAGGGGCCAGATGGCCTACTCCTGCTCCTAGTTCTTATGTTCTTTTGAACTGAGTTGCATTTTTTAGTTGAGGCAATTATAGGAGAAAGTATTTTCACATCCAAGCACTGAGTGCTTTTCCTCTCGTTTCCTTTTCTTTCGCTTTTATCCATATTTCGTAATCATCTGCTTCCCGAGAAATCCTCAATTTTAGGGCTACACTGAAACCAGAAAATTAATTACGCAATGGAGTTCCGATGTTCCAAGTTTGACTGTTATGGAGCTGGTCATTTCATTGGAGTATAGGAGCAGGAGTAGGCCATTCTGCCCATCGAGCCTGCTCTGCCTTTCAAATCGATCATGGTTGATCGTCTACCACAACACCATTATCCCATGTTATACCTGAATCCCTTTATGTCATTGATATCCAGAAATCATTCATCTCTGCCTTGAACATGTTCAATGGTTGAGCAACCACAGATCTCCGAAACCTCTGAGTGAAGAAACCCCTCCTCATCTCAGTCTTCAATGGCCTGCTCCTTATTCTGTGTCCCCTTCTTCTAGACTGAACAGCCAGGGAAAAAACCCTATTTACATCTTCATAAAGTCACCAGAAGCAAAGTATTATTTCAACAAAGTGTTTGCCAAGGTGTCTGGATGAGGAGGAAACTTCTGGAGAAGTGCATTAAAGTGAATTTTGTGTAAGCGGTTAAGATATTTTTCAATCATTCGGTCATTCTTGTATTTTGTTTTGTAATTTACCTTTCTTATCTTAGATAGGGTGGACGTAGGGAAGTTGTTTCCATTAGCAGGGGAGACTAGGACCCGGGGGCACAGCCTTAGAATAAAAGGGAGTCACTTTAGAACAGAGATGAGGAGAAATCTCTTCAGCCAGAGAGTGGTGGGTCTGTGGAATTCATTGCCACAGAGGCGGTGGAGGCCGGGATGTTGTGTCTTTAAGACAGAAGTTGATAAATTCTTGATTTCTCGAGGAATTAAGGGCTATGGAGCGAGAGCGGGTAAATGGAGTTGAAATCAGCCATGATTGAATGGTGGAGTGGACTCGATGGGCCGAATGGCCTTACTTCCGCTCCTATGTCTTATGGTCTTATGGTCTTATCTCCACAGTGTGGGTGGTAATAAATTAACAACTGGTTGTTGTGAGCGATTGGCTACTGTGCTTAAGCAAAACAAGACCCTGGTGGAGCTGGATCTGAGTAATAATAGGATAGGTGAGGAGGGACTACGTCAACTAACTGAAGCACTGAAGAATGAGAATTGTGCATTACTGAAACTGGGGTAAGTAATGACTCTTAACGTTTGCTATCAGTGGTGCTTGCATCTTTGTTTCTCTTTTGTGACATTGTTTGCATTTATTTTATTGTATTAAATATTTTTGTTAGCAAACATAATGTACATAATCCACTTCAACTTATTTATCAGAAAATTTACCTGAACCGATCTGGGTGGGGAAAAGGTCAAAGCTCACAACTCTGTACACATTGGCATTCTTTCAACAGTTTGTTGATCCACTGATAACTTGCAAATGTCAGTACCCTGCTCCCATCAAGTTAAACCAAACTTATAAACAATGGGCGGGATTCTCCCCTACCCGGCGGGCAGGGGGTTCCAGAGTAATGGAGTGGCGGGAACCACTCCGGCGTCGGGATTCTCCGCACCTTTAGGGGTCAAGCCCTCACCTTGAGGAGCTAGGCCCGCGCCGGAGTGGTTTACGCTCCGCCGGCTGGCGGGAAAGGCCTTTGGCGCCACGCCAGCCGGCGGCGAAAGGTCTTCGCCGGGCGACGCATGCGCGGGAGCGTCAGCGGCCGCTCACGGCATCCCCGCGCATGCGCAGGGGAGGGGGTCTCTTCCGCCTCTGCCATAGTGAAGACCATGGCGAAGGCGGAAGAAAAAGAGTGCCCCCACGGCACAGGCCCGCCCACGGATCGGTGGGCCCCGATCGTGGGCCAGGCCACTGTGGGGGCATCCCCCGGGGCCAGATCGCCCGCGACCCCCCCCCAGGACCCCGGCGTCTGCCCGCAGCGCCTTGTCCCGACGTTCAAAAGGAGGTTTAATCCATGCCGGCGGGCGAGGGTTGACAGCGGCGGGACTTCGGCCCATCGCGAGCCGGAGAATCACTGGGGATGGGCCGATTCCCGCCCCCGCCGAATCTCTGGTGGCGGAGAATTCGGGACATGGCGGGGGCGGGATTCACGCCAGCCCCCGGCGATTCTCCGACCCGGTGGGCCCATCGAGTCTGCACCTGCCCTTGGAAAGAGCACCCCACCCAAGCCCACACCTCTACCCTATCCCGGTAACCCAGTAACCCCACCTAACCTTTTTGGACACAAAGGGCAATTTAGCATGGCCAACCCATCTAACCTGCACATCTTTGGACTGCGGGAGGAAACCGGAGCACCCAGCACATGGGGAGAATGTGCAGACTCTGCACAGACAATGACCCAAGCTGGGAATCGAACCTGGGTCCCTGGAGCTGTGAAGCAACTGTGCTAACCACTGTGCTACCATCAGGTCATGACTCCATCTTGGGCCCTTTGAAAGATTGTTAACAGAAGATTATTCACAGATTTACAAGTAAGGTAACAGAAAAACTAAACATCACACCAACATATGTTTGGTGTATGAATGCTTACAATTCATCCAAATCCAGTCATTTTCTTCACAGCAGTAAACAAATGTTTTGAAACAAAGTAGAAATCAATCACAGAAGAAATGAGTTGAAGCAATGTGTTTTGTTTTCAAACTTATTTGTGTTCTATTTAGGTTAAATTCTATATTTGCCTTTGAGTTTGGAATAATGGGCACTTATGAGGATGCTTCTGGAGCTGAAATATTGTGTGACGCACTGAAAAGCAAAAATTGTGTGTTACAAAGTCTAGGGTAAGTTTATTTTCTAACTATCCACATTCTCCTGCTCAAACAAACATGCAGATATGTTATGGGCAGAATTTTACATTCCCTGCTGCGATGATATGCAGGCGCACATAATGTATATAATTATTTATACGACATCCGACCAGCAGGTGGTGATAGAGATCCACCATGTGACTCCAAAGATCCGACAGTTGTAGTAAGTCGTATCAGAGGGGAGTTGCATTAGAAGTAGCTCCAGGAGAATTCACTAATCGTTAACGTTTGCATTATAGTTTATTCAGTTATCTCCATGTGTTCATTTGTTAATAAACTATCTTACCAGTCAAGAACTAGATGTTCTGTGTGCATCTTTACCATTGCCACAGCATAGAACATAATCCTGCCAGCAGGTTTGCAGGCAGTTTCTGCAAAATTCTTTAGATGGCAGTCCCACTGGGCTCTTGCCTGCACCGACTTGTCCTCGGTTTTACCATGCATGGGACAGATGAGGCCCTAGGCTGGCTCTGCATCTTTGTCCCAATTAATTTTAATTAACCTTAAGGGTTGTTTCCCACCCAGCCCTAAAAGTGACCCTGCTCAGGTTTCAGGTGGAAGGTGGGGAAGTGGGTGGGGGGCACTCCCAAAATGATCTGACCCCTGCATAGGCTTGTCTCCCGAACACTGCACCCTCCTCCCCCTCCCTCTAATATTTCCACCATATTTGCCTGTTTCTGGACTCTCGAAACTGCTTTCAATTGCAGTCCTATCCACTGCAGCCTCTGGCACTGATGGGAGTAGAGAAATGCCAGCCAGTCAGACTGGCCAGCACCTCTCGGAGGTTCGACATCCTCCCAAGGGAGGGGTGGAAGTTCTTGCCACAGTCAATTAACATTCCTTGGAGTAGCCAGTAGCAGCAGCAGCCCATATCTCCATGACTCCTCAGATGGTGGAAAGGAAAACCCGCCCTCTTAAAACTCCTGGCCCACTTGAGTCTCCGTGTGCATCATTATTGGTGCAGTCTGGCAATTCACATTTTGTTTTACCAGCTATGCCTTAGTTTTAAAACTTGAGTTTCGAACTTGTTAAAATACCTTCTAGTTTATTTCCTTCTTGTATGTATTTCAATACAAACATTTCTTTTGCATCTTACAGGTTGGCGAAAAATTCATTCACACAAAAATGTTGCACCAATCTTATCTCATCCCTGACAAACAACCACACGCTGACAGACATAGACCTCAGCTCTAACAATTTACAGAATGAGGGAATTACAGCATTGTGTGAAATTCTGAAAGGGCCAGACTGTAAAATTCAATCCTTAAAGTAAGTAAATGCATCATGGTGTGAGGCTATTTTTATACTGCCTGATATTGGACATTTTTTTTGACAAAGCTAAAGAAAGTTGAGGGGTGAGGTTTCCACATTGTAAGAGAGATGGCTGCCTGATCCAACACCACTCCACTCTTGTAACTGAACAGTTCAGGAATCTTCATGATAACTTTGCCTTCCATAACTACTGTGGTCTAATGCTGGCACTGTCAGGAGAGAGGTGGAAATATATGTTAGGCCAGCAGTGGGAGGCCCCACCGAAATTCCTTTTGGAGTTAAAATTCCCTCTTCAGGCCCCAGCCATTCATCACGGTGGAAGTATCAGCTCTCTCTAAGGCCAAAATAGAAAAGTTGAGGTTAGTTGCCACTGCAGCTTTGCCACATCAGCCCGTCCCTCGCAGCCTCCCCCCCCCTTGCTGGCAGAAACAAAGCTTTGCGCAGTAAAACTCCAAGCTGAGAAAATGAGTTGGAGTCATGGAGTCTGCAGATGTCACATTCCCACTATCCCCACCCTTCGGTTGAAAATAACAGCAAAGGCCTCCTGTTGATAGTTTTAATAAAATGCCATCGTACATAAGAACCACTGGATTTTGAATTATCAACAGTAGGAATTTTGACTAATTAGTGAAAAGTGGTGATGGAGTCATTTGCTAAACAGGAGCTACAAAGTACAATGACCTGAGATTTTTTATATCTATTGGTTATTTTCACAATCTTCTATTTCTAATTCTTTATTTCCACAGGGTTGCGAATACTAAACTAACAAGTGATTGTTGTGGGGCACTTGCTTCTGTGTTCAGCACTAACCAAACACTGACAGAACTGGATGTGAGCATGAACGAATTGGGCAATAACGGAATAAACACGTTGTTTTCTCCATTTAAGACTTCACATTGCAAATTAGAAAAGCTAAGGTATATAACTACAGAGTTTGATTACTCTAACACATCAGAACAGAATCACAGAATTCTGAGGTTGCCTGCACCGGCTCTTTGAATGAGCACCATGGCTTAGTGCATTCTCCTGCCCTTTCCATGTACACTGCACATCATTTCTATTAAAATAATCATCTAATGCCCTCTTGCCTCAATTAAATCTGCCTCCACCACACTACTAGCCAGTGCATTCCAGACAGGAATCACGCTGTGTGGAAAGCCTTTGTGTCACATTGCATATGTTTCTTTTGCAAATCACTAAATCTGTACCTTCTCATTCAAATGGTATTTTTTTACACGTTCAGCATAACCTTCTTGCTCTTGTACTCTATGCTCCTAATAATAAAGCCCAGAACACATATGCTTTATTAACTGCTCTCTCAAGCTGTCTCGCCACCTTTAATGATCTGTACACAGATACACCCAGGTCCTACCTGCACACTCTTTAGAATGGTACTCCTTATTTATATTATTTCTCCATGCATTACCTCCCACTTCTCCGCATTGAACTTCATCTGCCACCATCTGCCCACTCCACCAATTTGTCTAAGTCCTTTTGAAGTTATACACCATCCTCCTCACAGTTTCCAAGCTTCTACTTTTTGTATAATCTGCAAACTTTGAAATTGTCCCCTGCACATCAAGAGCTAGATCATTAATATTTATCCGGAAATGCAAGGGTTCCAATACCTTTCCCTGGGGAAAACCACGTCAAACCTTCTTCCAGCCCAAAAAATATCAATTAGCCATTACTCTCTGTTTCCTATCAAGTAAATTTTGTATCCATGTTGCTATTGCCACTTTTATTCCATGGCCTATAACTTTATCATAAGTCTACTGTGAGGCACTGTATCAAATGCCTTTTGGAAGTCCATGTACACGACATCAACATCATTACCCTCATCAACCCTCTGTCAATGCCCTAATAATTCACACAGACATGGTGATGCTCATGTATGTTGGATCGTTTCTATTCAGGAAATAAACCCACTGGTCCTAATACAATAACCTGCATTCAATGTTTGTACCTCTTACTATTAAATTTCACAGCAGTGCAAATAATATGGCACGTGTTAAAATGTTGCTCATTGTCCTAATACTCCATATAGTATACCACAGAGATCCGGAATTTAAGAACAAAAGATGACCAATAATATCCTGTATCATCATTACAATTATCATAGTTTACATCAACCAATCTCTGAAAGGAAGTTGTAATTTGTGCTGGATTGAGTGTAGTTTTATGCTGTGCAGCTATGCTCATTGGGAAGTCAGTTATGACTGTCCAAATTAATTTCACATAACACCCTACAACATAGGAGATTTTCATCTCAGCCTTGGTTGGTTCTGAAACTAAGTCCTCGATAAGATTTGTAACTTTCAAATAATTCAGTGTTAACAGATGACGCTTATTTACTTTCTGCTTTCTGGGCAATTAAGGGTCAATTTCACTTTATGCAATGCTATTAATGGGTATATTAAATATGTTCATATAAAATTTCCTTGGCATAAAAGACCATTTTAACCCATTTAAAATAAATGAGTTCATACTTTTGTTAAAACGATGGGCATAATAATTTCATGTGAGAATTTTATTGTTCAAACACTACAATTTCAGCCCCTAAATATCATTCTGCCCATTAATTCTCCTTTTCCAAGAGTAATTTGAACATGTTTCTGTCATATTGAAGGCTCAATATCTTAAAACCTATGACAACCCAATCTAAAGTTAATCTTGCGAATTCTCCTTTTTTAAATATTCTTGGATCTTTTAGACTATCAAAAACTGGTCTCACAGATGCTTGCTCCAAAGAATTCCAAGCTGCATTTGCAACATCCCAGACACTGATACATCTTGATGTAAGTCACAACAGATTTACAGACAAAGCTGCTCCAAGCTTTTGTGACTTCATTTTGGATTGTGCCAGTCTAAAATCCATAAGGTAAGGTGTCACCTTGTTATTATTTCAAAGACAAAATTAAGGGTTGCTGCTGCCAAATATTTTTCAGTTGAGGTGTATTTCTGCAGACAGAATCCAGTGGTGCTTAAGAACTCTATTACATAAAGTACCTACTTAGAAGAACACCTTCTCTTTTACCTTTGACATGATTAAATGATGCAATTTTTGAGAATATGGAATCACCAATAGTCAAAATAACGTACAATATGAATCCAATGGTATTCATACTGGAATGGCAAGGTGGACAAAAATATGAACTTTGCTTACCAAATTGCATTATGAACATTGGACATGCTTCTATTGTTCTGATTAATGTGGTGGGTAATGTGGTGGGTCATTGAATTTGTGTCTGCAGGGTGGCACGGTGGTGCAGTGGTTTGCAGTGCTGCCTCACGGCACTGAGGACCCGAAATCAATCCAGGCCCCAGGTCACCGACCATGTGGAGTTTGCACATTCTCCCCATGTCTGCATGGGTCTCACCCCCACAACCCAAAAGATGTGCAGTGTAGGTGGATTGGCCACGCTAAATCGCCCCTTAATTGGAAAAAGAAAAAGAAAAAGAATTTGTGTCTGCAAATGAATACTGGCATTAATGGTGGCGGCACTCAGCCAAGTTCAGCTCTCAACCCCAAGCAGTGGACTCTGTACCATCTTTCTTGATTGACCTTTTTCCCTCAACGCCTAAGATTTCTTGCATCCAGCTTTATTTCAACCAGCAAAATTTCAGTGGACAAGTTGGAAAATTTGGTAGCTAGGTTATTTGATGTATCACCTTTTGGTATCCTTCTTTCCATGAGGATCTTTCAATTTTTGAGATCCAGGGTTTCCATTTTAAGCTACAGCAAAAGTTCTGGATTCTCACTTCAAAGGCGAGCATCACGCAAATCATGTTGAGAACCTCCCTCATCTTGAAATTTAGCTAATTCGAGAGAAAGATATAAGATCACAATAATGTCACATCAAAAGACAGAATTCTAGCTGAGGTGCCCTTCCTGTGTTAAACCTTCCACAGAGGAAAATCCAGTTCATACTGGGTGCCCTGCCAATGTATTAGGAGCAGTTATTTTCACACTGAGACCCTAGGCCCTGAAATTTTATCAGGCTTTCATTTGTCTCTAGTGGTAAGACCAATGAAAAATGTGGAGATGCAGCATAAACATCTGAAAAAAGCAGTGTACTCCATCCTCTAGAAATTCCAACAATCACTTGTTAAAGTTGGTTCCATGCAAAATTAAGAGCCCCTAGTTTTGAATGTGGTCAAGTAGCACACACAAATATGTAAGTTGGGTGCTAAATATAATTTGACCTAAAATTTAAAGTTACGAGAGGAAAAATATTCTGGGCTAGTTCTCCATTCTGGAGACTTACTACTGGCCAGTGGAGACTTACTACTGGTCTTCGTCATGGTAGGAGTGGCGCACAGGTGCGGTTCCTCTCCTTTACCATGCTAATTTATGCATGGAGTAGAGCTCGCCGGATTCCGTCGGTATCGGGCTGCGATTCTGAGCAGAGTTGTGTTGTGAGGGAGACTTCCGAGGAGCTTTGAGGGGGCGCACATCAGTTATGCACTGACCGCCTTGACTGACCAAGGGGTCCACCACATCAGGCTCGTGCTTGGGAAAGCTTGCACCAAACCCTACTGGGGAGATTACCTGCTGATGGGATTGGTGCTTATTGTGGGTTAGAGAATCGGGATTCCTGTCCGGTAATCAGATGCAGATGGATGCTAATCACTGAACTACATTCTCCCACTGGCGCAGGGCATGTAGCTCGCTGCCGCCGCTGGCGGGGTACCGGAACATTGGAACAAGATTGGCACCCGGCATCAATCTCGTTTTTCGGCCGACGCTCCATTCTTCACCAGATCAGGAGACCTGCTACAGCCGTCGGGCAATGGAAAATCGCACCCTCGGTCTTCTTGTCACGTAGAATCCAATAGGATGCTCGAATAAATTACAGAATGTAAACTTCCACTTCATTTTGTAGTAATTAGATTAAACGTAAACAAATTAACAACTAAAGATCATAGTATAATGGACTTTTCTGTCCACCAGTGCCTCCCAGCGTCAATCCAACACATTTCACAGGGTTACAGAAGAGAGAACTTTATTGACATGGATCAGATGGACAGAATCATCACTTTGAACTCTCAGCCATCCTTGCCGATTGAAAATTTCAGCGCCTGCCACCCCCACTCCCCTTCCTCAATTGTGTGGATCCTCTATTCCACACAAGCTATCAATCCTTGAGAGACTGAAACAATCAGGGTTTTTTTTAATTTAAAGTTATTTGGGAAACAAGGCCACTTGCTTTTCATGGATTCCACAAGTTAGGATTATTCACATACACCCATTGTGAAGGGAAGCTTGCTTCCTTTCACTCAATTACAAGCTCCATACCTGCACCCATTCACTTCCACTTTGGCAGTGGAAGTTTATAGTTTAGGGAATCCCTTCCCTGGTTTCAACCTTGTCAGTCATTTTCTTTGGAAATGAAAGAAGAAACTCCCAGAAATGAGACTATGGCTAGATTTTTGTGAAGGAGGTGGGAAGGTTGAATTGACAGGAAAATGTAAAGAATGGAATCTATCAAAAATGAAAAACCTGACAGCTTTATTTTTCCTAAGGTACACCAGATGTCATGTCAATCAGAGCAGTTTAGGGCCAAATGGGGGCTTTTTCTCTCTAGGTGAATGCGCTGAAGATTTGGGGCATTTAAATCACTTCAGATCATTACACTGGAGAACCCAAGCAGTATTTTCTTCAGTTTTGAATGCTTAAGAGCACTTTTCCCCAAAGTACTCAAACGCATCTTAATGTATATAATAATCTTTATTGTCACAAGTAGGCTTACATTAAATCTGCAATGAAGTTACTGTGAAAAGCCCATAGTCGTCACATTCCGGCACCTGTTTGGGTCAAGTTGCCTTTGTAAGACGGACAGAGCCCTATAGTCAATCACTGCAGTAAAAACACACCTAACTTACAATATGGCATTTAATTATTGGAAATGGAGAAACAAATATGTTTTGTTTGCATTTCAAAGCTTGCCAATGAAAGAATTCCAGGAACAGGTGATTTTCTTTTTGATTCCCCACTTATGACTGGGGCTATGAACCAGATCTACTTAACAAAATGGCCTTATTCCACTAAAATTGGGAGGCAATTGGGAAGCACCATGAAATTTCTTCCCCAAGATGTTATAACTGTTGCATAGTGAAGTGGCTTCTATTTACAGATACAAGTATTAACTAACCATATTTTGCATCTCTAATGAAGGATGGAGAAGAATCGGTTTTCTGTAAATGGATACAAAACTCTAGAGGACCTGAAGAAGAAAAAGAATGATCTCCAGATTGTGGGGCTGAAAACATAAAAGGCTCAATAATGCACTTTTTCTGTCCTCTATTATAATGATTTACGTTTTCATAGGAATTACAGTGGAAAATATATGTGAAAAAATTGGAAATTTAAAAATTGTATAATCATTGCTACTGTGTGAAGGCATGAAATCCATTGATATTCTTTGATAATCGTGTCAGCAAGTTCACCGTATGGGTACTTGAGGAAAGACCGAAGTTTAATTCATGGTATGTGCTGACCTTTCTGATCTCAATATCTCTTCATTGCCTGGGTTAGAAAGTGAAAATTGGCCTGGGTTCCTGCTCTTGCTTATCCCAAATGGGATCCTGTTGGGAGGTGTTTGCGGCCTTAAATTAAGGTTTGCAAATCTCTCAAAATAGTTTCTAAAACTGAAGAACTAGAGGGTATGAAAGAATTTTGTGCACTTGAAGAGTACATTTTCTCAACAACTTCTCCAAACCGTCTGAATGAAAAGGTGATGGTGCAATGCTTAAGCTTGATTACAGAAGGTACCGAATAATGTGTGGTTAACTTAGAATAAAATGTAACTCTGCAATGTTTATATTGTTTTAAAATGATATAAAATCTAAACAAATTAAAGTGAATCATCTGATATATTTTGAAAGCAGACTTTTAGTTTATATGTCATGTTATTTGATCAGTGAATAATGTGATTGAATTCATGGAAACGTGTTGACTCTTTTGAAATGTTTGCAATTTACAATAAGAATAATTGATGGTAACTTTAAATGTTAAGTTCTATTTTAAAATGACTAAAAATTATATACACCTGGAATATGGTTCCATTCTGCTCAATCTTTCCACATAGGACGATGCTATCTTCTCAGGGATCAATCAAGGGAATTTTCATTGTACCCCTCTGAGGCAAGAATATCCTTCCTTAGGCGAGGAAACTAAAACCATACATAGTACTCCAAGTATAGACTAAAAGCATTACACAATCACAGCAATATTTGCATGGTCTTATCCTCCAGCCACTTCGCAATAAAGACTAACATACATACCACTTGCCTTCCTAATTACTTGGACCAACATTCTTTTACTTTCCAATCCACGAGGACTGTTCGAGAATTCAAGAAATTCATAAAATCATAGAATTATCAAATGTAATGCTTACAAGAATGTAATTCAGACCATCTCACCTGCACTGGCTTCACTATCCAGTCTAATCCTACTTTCCAGCCCAGTCCATACCCCTATAGATTATGATGTGGAGATGCCGGCGTTGGACTGGGATGAGCACAGCAAGAAGTCTTACAACATCAGGTTAAAGTCCAACAGGTTTGTTTCGAATCACTAGCTTTCGGAGCGCAGCTCCTTCCTCAGGTGAATGAAGAGGTGGATTCCAGAAACATGTATATAGACAATGTCAAAGATGCAATACGATACATTGAATGCGAGTCTTTGCAGGTAATTAAGTCATTACAGGTCCAGATGGAGCAGGTTAAAGAGGTGTGAATTGTCTCAAGCCAGGACAGTTGGTAGGATTTTGCAAGCCCAGGCCAGATGGTGGGGGGTGGATGTAATGCAACATAAATCCCAGATCCTGGTTGAGGAAGTACTCATGTTTGCGGAACTTGGCTATAAGTTTCTGCTCGGCGATTTTGCATTGCCGCGCGTCCTGAAGGCCGCCTTGGCGAACACTTGTCCAAAGATCAGAGACTGAATGCCCTTGACTGCTGAAGTGTTCCCCGACTGGAAGGGAACATTCCTGCCTGACGATTGTCGTGCGATGTCCGTTCATCCGTTGTCGCAACGGCTGCATGGTTTCGCCAATGTACCATACTTCGGGACAGAATCATTTGGCTCGAGCCAAAGAACATACCACAGTGGCACAGTCGTTAGCACTGCTACCTCACAGCACGCAGGACCTGGGTTCAATTCCGGCCTTGGGTGAATGTGTGGAGTTTGCACTTTCTCCCTGTGTCTGTGTGGGTTTCCTCAGGGTGCTCCGGTTTCCTCCCACAGTCCAAAGATGTGCAGATTAGGTGGATTGGCCAAGCTAAATTGCACCTTAGTGTCTCAAAAGGTTGGGTAAGGTTACGATGATGGGGCCGGGCAGTGGGCCTAGGTACAGAGAGGGCCGGGGCAGACTTTATGGGCCGAATGGCCACCTTCTGCAGTGTAGGGATTCTATGAAAAGGGGTGCAATCACACTGTTTGGTGTAGCCTATAGACAGCCAACCAGTGAGAATGATGTAGAAGAACAAATCTGCAGGGAAAATACAGAGAGATGAAAACATTATAGAGTAGTTCCAATGGGGGACTTTAATTACTCAAATGTAGACTGGGACGGTGGTAGTGTAAAAGGTGGAGCGGGTCCTAGATTATGTTCAGGAAATTTTCTGCAGCAGTATGTGCCCACTCCAACAAGAGAGGATGCATTGTTGGACCTAGTCCTTGGAAATGAGGTGAATCAAGTAGATAAAATGTCAGTGGTGGAACACTTAGGAGACAGTGATCATTGTATTGTTAGGTTTAGGATGTTGATAGAAAAGGACACTAAATAATCCAGAGTAAAAATAATTGAGTAGGGGAAGCCATCTTCAATGGGGCAAGAACAGAGCTGGGCCGATTAGACAGGAATAAAAAGTTCAGCTGAGCAATGGGTTACCTTCAAAACAGAAATGGTCCAGTCACAGTCAAGGTATATTCCCTTAAAAGGCAAACAAAGGTAAAACAAACACAGAGTTTCCGAGATGAAAAAGGAGATAAAAATTAAGATCAGGAAAAGAATGTGTTTAGGACAGGTGTCACGTAGGAAATACAGTTGAGGACTTGCGGCTATGCCTAGGTAGGTCGCACGTTCGGCAGCTCCCGTCAAGAACGGACTTTTAGGCCCTTTTGAGGAGCCCCAGCGGCACTTGTACGACGGTTCCCAGTGTGGGAAGGTGTTAGTAAGGTTCCCCCAGCACAGTATGGAGTGGACCAGGAGTGGAGCGATCAGAAAAGTGGTTTTGGAGCAGCGAAGAGAGCGGGGGAGGAAAAGCAAGATGGCGGCGGGTGGAGATCAAGCAGCTTGGGCGTAGTGGGCGCGGGAGCAGCAAGAGTTCCTTAAAAACTGCTTTGCGGAGCTGAGAGCAGAAATGCTGGCGCCAATGAAGGCGTTGATCGAAAAACTGATGGAGACCCAGAAGGCCCAAGGGGCAGCGATTCGAGAGGTGCGGCAGAAAGCCTCAAAGAACGAGGACGAGATTTTGGGCCTGGCGGTGAAGGTGGAGGCGCATGAGGCGCTACACAAGAAGTGGCAGGAGAAGTTTGAGGACCTGGAGAACAGGTCGAGGAGGAAGAATCTTCGGATTCTGGGTCTCCCTGAAAGAGTGGAGGGGTCCGACGCTGGGGCATATGTAGCTACAATGCTCAACACGCTGATGGGTGCGGGAGCTTTCCTGAGGCCCCTGGAGATGGATGCGGCTCATCGAGTCCTGGCAAGGAGTCCTAAAGCCAACGAGCCGCCAAGGGCTGTAGTGGTGAGGTTCCACCGCTTTATGGACAGAGTGTGCGTCCTGAGATGGGCGAAGAAAGAACGGAGCAGCAGGTGGGAGAAAACAGAGATCCGTGACTACCAGGACTGGAGTGCGGAGGTGGCCAAGAAGAGGGCTGGTTTTAATCGGGACAAGGTGGTTCTCCATCGGAAGAGGGTGAAGTTTAGAATGCTGCAACCAGCGCGATTGTGGGTCACGTTTCAGGACCGTCACCACTATTTTGAGACGCCAGATGAGGCGTGGACCTTTATTCAGACTGAAAAGCTGGACTCGAACTGAGGGTTTGTTGTGGGGGGGTGTTTACTGTATTTTGGGGGTGTTCTTCTTCTGGTTTCAGGTTGGGAAGAGGGGAAATGGGAAGGGGTCAGTGGATATGATGTGGGGGCTGTGTGAGAGTGTGGGTGCCGGTACTGTAGGGGCAGGTCCCCGCTGATGAAGGGGGGGTTGGAAGCCCGGGGTTGGGGAGCTGGGGCGAGGTCGCAGAAAAAGGAGCTGCGCCATAGGGGGCGGGGCCGGCTTGGATGGAAAGCATGGGCTTTTTCCCGCGCTAAGGTAGGGAGGGGTGGGGCCTGGGGAGAAGGGTGGTGCTGGAGGAGAGTGCACATTGATCGACAGGGGGAGGTGGGGCGATTCCCACACTGGGGGGGTCGTTGGAATGGCGGGGTCAGCAGGAGTCAGCTGACTTACGGGAGTGTAATGGGGGGAGCAAAATGGCTGGACGGTGACATGGTTTGGGGGGGCGGTGGGGGAACTGGGTTGCTGCTGTATTGGCCAAAGGGGAGCTGGAGGTAGAAGAGGGAGTCGGGGCGGGGGTCCACCGCCTGGGGGACTGGAGGGTGTGGGAGGCGCGGGCACGTGGCTGGCCTAGATAAGGGAATGGCTAGTCGGCAGGGGCGGGGGGGGGGCGAGTAGCCCCCTGATCCGGCTGATAACATGGAATGTGAGCGACCTGAATTGGCCGGTCAAGAGGGCCCGGGTGTTCGCGCACTTAAAGGGACTGAAGGCAGACGTGGTCATGCTCCAGGAGACACACTTGAAGGTGGCAGATCAGGTCAGGCTGAGAAAAGGATGGGTAGGGCAGGTCTTTCACTCGGGGCTGGATGCGAAGAATAGAGGGGTTGTAATACTGGTGGGGAAGCGGGTGTCGTTTGAGGCGATGAATATTGTGGCGGTTAACGGATGTCGATACGTGATGGTGAGTGGTAGGTTGCAAGGGACGCGGGTGGTACTGTGAACGTATATGCCCCGAATTGGGATGATGCCGGATTTACATATGTTGGGTCGGATCCCGGATCTGGAGGCAGGGAGCTTGATAATGGTGGGGGGGGACTTCAACATGGTGCTGGACCCAGCACTGGACTGTTCCAGGTCCATGACGGGTAAGAGGCCGGCTGCGGCCAAGGTGCTCAGGGGGTTTATGGACCAGATGGGTGGAGTGGATCCATGGAGGTTTGCCAGGCCGGTGGCCAGGGAATTTTCTTTTTTCTCCCATGTCCATAAA
Source organism: Scyliorhinus torazame (assembly GCF_047496885.1). Classification (NCBI taxonomy): domain Eukaryota; kingdom Metazoa; phylum Chordata; class Chondrichthyes; order Carcharhiniformes; family Scyliorhinidae; genus Scyliorhinus; species Scyliorhinus torazame. The sequence continues at coordinate 49,710,960 of NC_092720.1, forward strand.
GCCTATTCCCAGATAGATTTCTTTATAATGGGTGGAGCACTAATCCCGAAAGCGGAGGGAGCGGAATATTCGGCTATAGCCATCTCGGATCACGCCCCGCATTGGTTGGAGCTGGAGTTTGGGGAGGAGAGAGACCAGCGCCCATTGTAGCGCCTCGATGTGGGACTGTTGGCAGATGAGGAGGTGTGCAGGCGGATCTGGGGGTGTATTCAAAGATACATGGAGGCCAATGACAATGGGGAGGTGCAGGTGGGGTTAGTCTGGGAGGCTCTGAAGGCGGTGGTTAGGGGAGAGCTAATTTCCATTAGAGCCCATAAGGAGAAGAGAGTGAGGAGGGAGAGGGAGAGATTGATGGGGGAGATATTAAGGGTGGACAGGAGCTATGCAGAGGCCCCCGAGGAGGGGCTGCTTAGGAAGCGATGAAACCTCCAAATTGAATTTGATCTATTGACCATGGGAAAAGCAGAGGCGCAGTGGAGGAAAATGTAGGGGGCGGTATATGAGTATGGGGAGAAGGCGAGCTGGATGCTGGCACATCAGCTTCGGAAGAGGGAGGCAGCGAGGGAGATTGGTGGAGTTAAGGATAGCGGGGGGAATACGGTGCGGAGTGCGATGAGAATAAACAAGGTATTTAGGGACTTCTATGGGGATCTGTACAGGTCTGAGCCCCCGGAGAGGGGGAAGGGGATGCGGCGATTCTTGGACCAACTGAGGTTCCCGAGAGTGGAGGAGGAGCAGGTGGCTGGTTTGGGGGCGCCGATTGGGCTGGAGGAGCTGGTTAAAGGATTGGGGAGCATGCAGGCGGGGAAGGCCCCGGGACCGGACCGGTTCCCGGTTGAATTTTACAGAAAGTATGTGGACCTGCTGGGCCCGTAACGGGCTGGAGAGAACTTTTGATGATGCGAGGGAGGAGGGGACCCTGTCCCCGACAATGTCCTGGGCGCTGATCTCGTTGATTTTGAAGCGGGATAAGGATCCATTGCAATGTGGATCGTGTAGGCCGATTTCGCTCCTCAATGTAGACGCTAAGTTGTTGGCGAATGTGCCGGCTACGAGGATTGAGGACTGTGTCCCCGGGGTGATCCATGAGGACCAGACGGGGTTTGTGAAGGGCAGGCAGTAAAACACAAATGTGTGGAGGCTCTTAAATGTGATCATGATGCCCTCGGTGGAGGGGGAAGTGGAGGTAGTGGCGGCTATGGACGCAGAGAAGGCCTTTGACCGGGTGGAGTGGGAGTATCTCTGGGAAGTGTTTGGGAGGTTTGGGTTCGGGGAAGGGTTCATAAGATGGGTCAGGCTGTTATATAGGGCCCCAGTGGCGAATGTGGCTACGAACCGGCGGAGGTCGGAGTACTTTAGGTTGTACCGCCGGACGGGGCAGGGGTGTCCCTTATCCCCTTTGTTGTTTGCACTGGCAATTGAGCCGCTGGCCATGGCACTGAGGCAGTCTAAGAACTGGAGGGGATTGGTCCGGGGGTGGAGGAACACCGGGTGTCGTTATATGCTGATGACCTGTTGTTATATGTTGCAGACCCAGTGGAGGGGCTGACGGAGGTTATGCGGATCCTTAGGGAGTTTGGGGACTTCTCGGGCTATAAGTTCAACGTGGAGAAGAGTGAGCTCTTTGTGGGGCATGCGGGGGACCAGGGAAGGGGGATAGACGAGCTACCGCTGAAGAGGGCGGAGAGGAGCTTCCGATACCTGGGGATCCAGGTAGCTAGGAGCTGGGGGGCCCTGCACAAGCTCAATTTGACACGGTTGGTGGAGCAGATGGAGGAGGACTTCAAGAGATGGGATATGCTGCCACTCTCATTAGCGGGTAGGGTGCAGTCGGTCAAAATGACGGTCCTCCCGAGGTTCCTGTTTGTGTTCCAGTGCCTGCCCATCCTAATCCCCAAGGCTTTTTTTAAACGGGTAAGCAGGAGTATTATGGGATCTGTATGAGCGAATAAGACCCCGAGGGTGAAGAGGGTGTTTTTGGAGCGTAGCAGGGACGGGGGGGGGGGGGGGGGGGGGGGGGGGCTGGCGCTGCCGAATCTATGTGGCTAATATTGGGCAGCTAATGTGGCAATGATCCGTAAGTGGGTAATGGAGGGAGAGGGGGCAGCATGGAAGAGGCTAGAAGTGGCGTCTTGTGTGGGTACGAGTCTGGGGGCGCTGGTGACGGCACCGTTGTCGCTTCTGCCGACAAGGTACGTCACAAGTCCAGTGGTGGCGGCGACTCTGAAGATCTGGGGGCAGTGGAGGCGACATAGGGGCGAGGTGGGGGCCTCGGTCTGGTCCCCGATACGAGAGAACCACAGGTTCGTTCCGGGTAGGATGGATGGGGGTTTCTGAGCTGGCATCGGGCTGGGATTAAAAGAATGAGGGCCCTATTCATCGATGGGACTTTTGCGAGCCTAGGGGCGCTAGAGGGGAAATTTGTGTTACCTCCCGGGAATGCTTTTAGGTACATGCAAGTGAGGGCGTTTGTGAGATGGCCTGTGAGGGAATTTCCGCTGCTCCCAGCACGAAGGATTCAGGATAGGGTGATTTCGGGTGTATGGGTTGGAGAAGGCAAGGTCTCGGCGATCTATCAGGAACTGCAGGAGGCGGAGGAGGCCTCGGTGGAGGAGTTAAAGGGTAAGTGGGAGGAGGAGCTGGATGAAGATCTGTGGGCTGATGCCCTGAGTAGGGTTCATTCTTCCTCCTCTTGCTCCAGGCTCAACCTAATACAGTTCAAAGTTGTCCATAGGGTGCATATGACAGGGGCGAGGATGAGTAGGTTTTTTGGGGTGGAGGACAGGTGTGTGAGGTGCTCGGGGAGCCCAGCAAATCACGCCCACATGTTTTGGACATGCCCGGCACTGGAGGGGTTCTGGAGGGTGTGGTAATACCAGATATTGTGGTACCTGAGAGGTGGATGACCGTTGGTTAGACCTAGAAGTCTACCATTGGCTGATGTACGTAGCTCCGCCCTGAGAGGCGGAGTATAAGAACCGGTGCCATCCCAGCAGCCTTCACTTTCTGTATGGAAGCTGCTGGGGAAGAGTTCTAGCAGATTAAAGCCTTCAGTTATGAATCACTTTGTCTTGAGAGTAATTGATTGCGCATCAATTTGATCTGCTACAACTTCAGTGGGAAGGATGGATCTCCGTATCAAAGCGGAGTGCCTTCAGCTCAGCCCCCACGCGGACAACTCTGCTGCTATTTTTAAACATTGGCTGAAGTGCTTTAAGGGCTACCTCGACACGGCTGACGACACCCCCACGGAAGGACAAAAGATGCATTTCCTACGCTCACGGGTCAGCCCTGGGATCTACCCTCTTATCGAGGAGGCGGAGAATTATGCCGCCGCGATCGAGCTGCTAGAAGGACATTATATCCGCCCTGTGAACCAGGTCTACACTCGTCACCTGCTGGCGACTAGGCGGCAAAGCCCCGAGGAAACGTTGGAAGATTTCTACCGGGCGCTGCCGGTGCTGGGCCGAAACTGTGGCTGCCCGCCAGTTTCGGGGAGCGAGCACACGGAACTTTTGATCAGGGATGCTTTCGTGGCAGGTATGAGATCCCACGACATCCACCGAAGACTCCTAGAAAGGGACACTATGGGACTTACTGAGGCACGGGCCCTGGCAGGGTCCATGGACGTTGCCTATAAAAACGCGCAGTCCTTTGCGCCCGAACGCGCGATGGCTCCCTGGGCTGCGTGGCACCCCGCAGCGGCAGCCCCACAGTCCTTCACCCTGCGCAGCTAGACGGCCCGCTAATGCCACCAGGCCCCGCTGTTTCTTCTCGGGCAGGCGAATCATCCTGGCCCGCGCTTGGGTGCGGCAAGAAGGGCCACTATGTGGGGGTCTGCCAGGCCGGCGCCATGGTCGCGGTCTCCAGCGACTATCGGCAACCCCCCCTTCAGGCCTCGACCGCCCAGCACTCACCGCCACCCCCCTATCCTAAGGGCTCGTGCGACCCGTGGGCGCGGCCATTTTGCCCCCCCGGACACCACGCTGGACGCGTGGGCGCCGCCATTTTGTCCCTCGCCGCCGCCATCTTCTTCATCCCCGGACACCATGTGCGACCCATGGGTGACGCCATCTTGGATGGGGCCCCAGGCCCCCAGCACAGCCGACTACACGCTGCCCGACATGAACCCTCAATTACTTCAGCTGGCCTCGGTGACTCTGGACCAGAGTCGGCCCCGGACGCTTGCAACAGCTACAACGACAATCTCCATCAACGGCCACGAGATGTCTTGCTTGATTGACTCTGGGAGAACGGAAAGCTTTGTTCACCCCAACACGGTAAGGCGCCGTTCACTTGTCACTCATCCCGTAAATCAAAGGATCTCCCTGGCCTCCGGGTCACACTCGGTGGAGATAAAGGGGTTCTGCCTAGCGAACCTCACTGTCCAAGGCAGGGAATTCAACAATTTCCGCCTGTACGTCCTGCGGCACCTCTGCGCAGCCATCCTCCTTGGGCTGGATTTGCAGTGCCACCTACAAAGCCTGACCTTTAAATTCGGCGGCCCTATACCTCTCCTTACTGTCTGCGGCCTCGCGACCCTTAAGGTCGACCCGCCTTCCCTGTTTGCGAACCTCACCCCGGATTGCAAACCCGTCGCCACCAGGAGCAGACGGTACAGTGCCCAGGACCGGACCTTCATCAGGTCAGAGGTCCAAAGGCTGCTGAGGGAAGGGGTCATCGAAGCGAGCAACAGTCCCTGGAGAGCTCAAATAGTGGTGGTAAAGACCGGGGAGAAACATAGGATGGTCACTGACTACAGTCAGACCATCAACAGGTTTACGCAGCTGGATGCGTACCCTCTCCCCCGTATAGCCGACCTGGTAAACAGGATCGCGCAATACAAGGTTTTCTCCACGGTGGATCTCAAGTCTGCCTACCACCAGCTATCCCTCCGTAATGGTGACCACAAGTACACTGCCTTCGAAGCAGATTGGCAGCTCTATCACTTTTTAAGAGTTCCCTTCAGTGTCACGAACGGGGTCACAGTCTTCCAGCGAGAGATGGACCGAATGGTTGACCGGTGCGACTTACGCGCAACATTCCCGTATCTGGATAACGTCACCATCTGCAGCCATGACCAGCAGGACCACAACACCAACCTCCGCAAATTTCTCCAGACTGCGAATATCCTTAATTTGACATACAATAAGGATAAATGTGTGTTTAGCACCGACCGTCTAGCCATTCTAGGCTACGTAGTGCGAAGTGGAGACATAGGCCCCGACCCTGAGCGCATGCGCCCCCTCATGGAGTTCCCCCTCCGTCACTGCCCCAAGGCCCTAAAGCGCTGCCTCGGGTTTTTCAGTTATTATGCACAATGGGTCCCTAATTACGTAGACAAAGCCCGACCCCTGATCCAGTCCACAACCTTCCCCATGTCGACGGAGGCTCGCCAGGCCTTCAGCCGCATCAAAGCAGACAGTGCAAAAGCCACGATGCACACCATCGACGAGTCCCTCCCCTTCCAGGTCGAGAGCGACGCGTCTGACGTAGCTCTGGCGGCCACCCTCAACCAAACGGGCAGGCCCATGGCTTTCTTCTCCCGCACTCTCCATGCTTCTGAAATTCGCCACTCCTCGGTCGAAAAGGAGGCCCAGGCCATAGTAGAAGCTGTGCGACACTGGAGGCATTACCTGGCCGGCAGGAGATTCACTCTCCTCACGGACCAACGGTCGGTTGCCTTCACGTTCGATAATGCACAGCGGGGCAAGATTAAGAACGACAAGATCTTGCGGTGGAGGATAGAACTCTCCACCTACAATTACGAGATCTTGTACCGTCCAGGGAAGCTGAACGAGCCTCCTGATGCCCTGTCCCGCGGCACTTGTGCCACCGCACAAGTGGACCGCCTCCAAGCCCTCCACGAGGACCTCTGCCACCCAGGGGTCACTCGCTGTTTTCATTTTATCAAGACCCGCAACCTGCCCTACTCCATCGAGGACGTCAGGACAGTCACCAGGGACTGCCAAATCGGCGCGGAGTGCAAACCACACTTCTACCGGCCAGAGAGGGCACACCTGATAAAGGCTTCCCGTCCCTTTGAACGCCTCAGTATGGATTTCAAAGGCCCCCTGCCCTCCACCGACCGCAACACGTACTTTCTTAACATGATTGACGAGTACTCCCGGTTCCCATTCGCCATTCCCTGCCCAGACATGACCACAACCACCGTCATCAAGGCCCTCCAGGATATCTTTACACTGTTCGGTTTCCCCGCATACATTCACAGTGATAGGGGGCCCTCCTTTATGAGCGACGAACTGCGTCAATTCCTGCTCAGCAAGGGCATCGCCTCGAGCAGGACGACAAGTTACAACACCCGGGGAAACGGGCAGGTAGAGAGGGAGAACGGAACGGTCTGGAAGACCGTCCTGCTGGCCCTACGGTCCAGGAATCTCCCAGTCTCCCGCTAGCAGAAAGTCCTCCCGGTGGCCCTCCACTCCATCCGGTCACTGCTCTGTACAACCACAAACCAGACACCCCATGAACGTCTCCTTGTTTTCCCCAGGAAGTCCTCCTCCGGGACCTCGCTCCCAACCTGGCTAGAGACACCAGGACCCATCCTGCTTCGGAAACATGTGAAGGTGCACAAGTCGGACCCATTGGTCGAGAGGGTCCACCTGCTGCACGCCAACCCCCAGTACGCCTACGTAGCGTTCCCTGACGGCCGCCAAGACACGGTCTCCCTTCGGGACCTGGCGCCCGCCGGAACCCCACACGCACCCGAACCATTGCCACCACCCCCACCCTCCCCACAGCACCTAAGTGGAGGGTCAGTACTCCCGCCGCTCCTGCCTAGGCCCGAACACACACCGACGCCCCCTACAGGCGCTTTCCCCCCCTGTCCACCTTTTGCCCCAACAGCACCGCCTAGGGGTGACGAAGCTTCCTGGGAGGACGACATCACGTTCCCGGAGTCGCAACCGCCGGGACCCCCATCAGAATCACCGCCGAAGCCCAGACGCTCCAGAAGGACGACCAGGCCACCCGATCGACTGTTGCTGCACTATGAACACTTTGTAAATTCCCTCGACATCACGGTACCTCCATACCTGGTCATACCATGCGAAAGGCGACTATTAACACTGACCATCACCCCGCCGGGCTCTTTTTTAACAGGGGGTGAATGTGGTAATACCAGGTATTGCAGTACCTGAGAGGTGGATGACAATTGGTTGGACCCAGGAGTCTACCATTGGCTGGTGTACGTAGCTCCGCCCTGAGAGGCAGAGTATAAGAAACGGTGCCGTCCCAGCAGCCTTTACTTTCTGTATCGAAGCTGCTGGAGAAGAGTTCTCGCAGATTAAAGCCTTCAGTTATGAATCACTTTGTCTTGAGAGTAATTGATTGCGCATCAGAGGGGCTTTGCGAGGACTATGTCCAAAGGTGAACACCCGGGTCAAGCCGAGCTGGGGGATAGCATTATTTGGGGTATCGGACGAGCCGGGAGTGCAGGAGCCGAAAGAGGCCAGTGTTCTGGCCTTTGCGTCCCTGGTAGCCCGGCGGAGGATCCTACTAATGTGGAGGGATGCGAAGCGTGGAAGTTTGGATTAACGATATGGCAGGGTTCATCAAGCTGGAAAGGATCAAGTTTGCCTTGCGAGGGTCTGTGCAGGGGTTCTACAGGCGCTGGCAACCGTTCCTAGACTTTCTCGTGGAACGTTAGGTGGAGCTCAACAGCAGCAGTAACCCAGGGTGGGGGGGGAGGGGGAGGCGTTTGGTTTTTCTATTTTGTTTAGGTTAGAGTGGGGCATTTTCCTTACTGGCGTGTTTATTTATTTGTTAAATGGGGGTTACTGTATTTTGTTGGAAATCTCATGTATAATTTTTGCTTGTTTTGTGCTTTATGCTTTTTTTCTGGTTGGAGTGTTTTGTTGAAAATCGCTGAAAATTTGAATAAATATATTTTTTTTAAAAAGGAAATACAGTTGAGAACCAAGAGGAATATAGAAGGTTCAGAGGGCAGGTGAAAAATCAAATTAGGGTGATGGGGAGGGTGGGGTGAAACAGGAGAACAATCTGTACAAACTGTACAGTTGATTGTTGGGAAGAATGTTTCCCGGGGTGTTTATTTGCTGTAACCTACTTTGATACAAGTTTGAATAAAATGCGTTTTAAAAAAAAGAAAAAGCAAATTAGAGAAGTGAAGAAGGATCATGAGAAAAGACTGGCAGCCAAACTAAAAGGAAAACCCAAAGTGTTCTCTAGATATTTAAATAGTAAAAGGGAGGTAAAAGGAGGAGTAGGGCCTATTAGGGATGTAAAAGAGAATTTACACATTCATAGAATTTACAGTGCAGAAGGAGGCCATTCGGCCCATCGAGTCTTTTGAAAGAGCACCCTACCCAAGCCCACACCTCCACCCTATCCCCATAACCCAGTAACCCTACCCAACACTAAGGGCAATTTTGGACACTAAGGGCAATTTAGCATGGCCAATCCACCTAACCTGCACATCTTTGGACTGTGGGAGGAAACCGGAGCACCCGGAGGAAACCCACGCACACACGGGGAGGATGTGCAGATTACGCACAGACAGTGACCCAAGCCGGGAATCGAACCTGGGACCCTGGAGCTGTGAAGCAATTGTGCTAACCACCATGCTACCGTGGAGGCTGAGGCGTATCTGAGGCATTAAATTAATATTTTGCATTTGTTTTTACTAGGGAGATGGATGCTACCCAGGACATGATTACAGACAAGGAAATTCTGACCCCTAGAATGTTTCAAAATGCATTAGGAGGGAATTTGCTGTCAGTACTGAAAGTTGACCAGGCACCGGGACTGGATGAGTTGCATTCAAGGGTGCTGCAGACTCGATGGGCCAAAGGGCTTTTTCCACACTGTATTTTTCTGTGATATTGAAAGAAATGGGAATAACAATTGCAAAGGCGCTGGCCATAACCTTTGAGTCTTCTCGAGACTTAAGAGAGGTGCCAGAGGACTGGAGAATTGCAAATGTTATGCCCTTGTTCAAAAGATGTTTTAAGAATAACCACAGAAATTACAGGCCAGTTAGTGGCCCATCAACAGTGGGCAAGCTTTTGGAAACAATTATACGGGATAGAATTAGTAGTCACATGGATGGCATGGATTTCTGAAGGAAAAATCATGTTTAACTAGCTAAAGTTTTTTAGGAGGTAACAGAAAGAGTCAACGAGGGGAATGCTGTATACATGGGCTTTCAAAAGAAGGCATTCAATACAGTGCCACATAACAAACTTGTGAGAAGTGTTATAGCCATGGAATAAAAGAGACAGTAGTAAAGTGGATACAAAATTAACTGAGTCATAGGAAACAGAGAGTAATGATCAATGGATATTTTTTGGGCCAGAAGAAGATTTATTGTGGTGTTCCCCTTTGGTCGGTATTGGGACCTTTGTTTTTCTTGATATATATTAATGATCAAGATCTTGATGTGCAGGGGACAATTACGAAGCTTGTAGATGAGACAAAACTTGGAAGAATTTTAAACTGTGAAGAGGACAGTTTAGAAATTCAAAAGGATATGGACACGTTGCTGGAGTGGGCAGGTAGGTGGCCAATGAAGTTCAATGAGGAGCAATGTGAAGTGGTGCATTTTGGTAGGAAGAACATGGACAGACAATATTAAAAAAGGGGTAAAATGGTTAAAAGGGTGCTGGAACAGAGGGATCTGGCTGTGTATGTACATAGATCATTGAAGGTGCCAGGACAGGTGGAGACAGCAGTTAATAAATCATATAGCAGTCTGGGTTTATTAATACGGGCATAGAGTACAAGAGAAAGGAGACTATGCTGAACTTATACAAGACACTAGTTAGACCTCCGCTGGAATATAGTGTACAGTTCTACATGCCAGACTATAGGAAGAATGTGAACGCATTCGAGAGAAGGCAAACGAAGTTGAGAAGAATGGTTCCAGGGATGAGAAACTTCAGTTATGAGGATAGATTACAGAGGTTAGGGCTGTTCTCTTTGGAGAGAAGAATGCCAAGAAGAGATTTGGTAGAGGTGTCAAAATCATGAAATTCCCAAGATTCAGGGAAGGTTACGTTAGATTAGAAGATGGTAAATGTAACTCCTTTATTCAAAAAGAGAGCAAGACAGGAAACAGAAAACTAAATTTCAGTTAGCTTAACATCTGTCATAGGCAAAATGTTAAAAACTATTATTAAAGATGTCATTGCAGGGCAGCACAGTGGCGCAGTGGGTTAGCCCTGCTGCCTCACGATGCCAAGGTCCCAGGTTTGATCCCAGCTCTGGGTCACAGTGCGTGTGGAGTTTGCACATTCTCCCCGTGTTTGCATGGATTTCGCCCCCATAGCCCAAAGTAGAGCAGGGTAGGTGGATTGGCCATGCTAAATTGCCCCTTAATTGGAAAAGAAATGAATTGGGTGCTCTAAATTTATATTTAAAAAAAGATGTTATTGCTGGACACTTGGAAAATTCCAAAGCAATCATGCAGTCAGCATGGTTTTATGAGAGGAAAATCGTGTTTAACCAATTTATTGGAGTACTTTGGAGGAGTCACATGTTTATTGTTTATTAATAAAACCTGTCACATGTACTAAGAATGAAAATGATTATTCTGTGTACAGACCTGACAGATCACGCCATACATATATACATAAGTACAACATACAAAAAGTAATTACAACTGTAAAAAAGGAAAATTGCATAGAAAGATCAATTTAATATATTGACGGGCCATTCAAGAATCTAGTCGCAGCAGGAAAAAGGCTGTTTTTGAATCTGTTAGAACGAGTTCTCAAACCTTTGTATCTTCTGCCCGATGGAAGAAGTCGGAAAAAAGAATAACCAGGATAGGAGGGGGTCTTTGATTACATTGCCTGCTTTCCCAGCAGAGTCATTGGATGAAAGATGGGCTTGTGTTCACAACTCTCTGTAATTTCTTACGATCTTGGGCAGAACAGTTGCCATACCAATCTGTGATGCAACCAGATAGAATGCTTTCTATGGTGCATCTATAGAAATTGCTAAGAGTCATTGAGAACATGCCAAATTTTCTTAAATTCCTGAGGACTTCGACATGAGTGGGCAGAAGAAATTGTTGGTAATATTCACAACTAGGAATTTGAAAAAGTCAACCATAGAATCATAAAATTTACAGTGCAGAAGGAGGCCACTCGGCCCATCGAGTCTGCACCGGCCCCTGGAAAGAGCACCACACCCAAGCCCACACCTACACCCCATCCCCGCAACCCAGTAACCCCACCCAACCTTTTTTGGACATGAAGGGCAATTTAGCATGGCCAATCCACCTAACCGGCACATCTTTGGGCTATGGGAGGAAACCGGAGCACCCGGAAGAAACCCATGCAGACTTGGGGACAACGTGCAGACAGTGACCCAAGCCAGAAATCGAACCTGGGACCCTGGAACTGCGAAGCAACTGTGCTACTGTGCTACCCATCTCCACCTCGACTTCATTTATATAGGCAGGGGTGTGAATAAAGGGGAACTGGTGGATGTACTGTACTTTGATTTACAGAAGGCATTTGATTCGGTGCTGCATCAAAGGTTATTGCATAAAATAAAAGCTCACGATTTAGGGGGTAACATATTGCCTTGGATAGAAGATTGGCTAGCTAACAGGAAACAGAGAGTTGGCATAAATGGTTCATTTCCTGGTTGGCAGGACGTGATGGGTGGTGTGCTACGGTGATCAATGCTGGGGCCTCAACTTTTATATAAATAACTTGGATGAAGGGATTGATTATATGATTGCTAAATTTTCCAATGACACAAAGATAGGTCGGAAAGCAAATGGTGAAGAGGATGTAAGGAGGCTACAAAGAGGCATAGATAGGTTAATCAAGTCGGCAAAGATACGGTGAATAGAGTATAATGTTGGCAAATGTGAAATTGTCCATTTTGACAGAGTTAAAGCTGCTTATTATCTAAATGGTGAGAGCTTGCAGATCTCTGTGGTGCAGAGGGATCTGGCCGCCCGAGTGCATGAATCACAAAAGACTAATGTACAGCTACCGGAATAATTAGGAAAGTTAACAAACAATATTTATTGTAAGGGGACTTGATTACAAAAGTAGGAAGGTTATACTTCACTTGTACAAGCCATTAGTGTGACCACATCTGGAGTATTGAGTGCAATATTGCTCTCTTTATTTAAGAAAAGTTGAGTTAGAAACAGTTCAGAGGTTTACTAGACTTAGACCGGGAATGGTATGGGGAAAGGTTGGACAGCTTGTGTTTGTATCTATTAGAGTTTAGAAGAGTAAGAGGCAAATTGATTGAAGCCATTCAGATCCTGAGGGGCCTCGACAGGGTGGATGCGGAGAGGATGCTTCATGTTGTGGGAGAATCTAGAACTAGGGGTCACTGTTTAAAATTAAAGGTTAGCTCAATTAAAACAGATGAGGTGGATTGTTTCACTCCAAGAGTTGAGAGACTCTGGAACGCTCTTCCTCAAAAAGCAGAGTACTTGAATATTTTAAGGCAGAGCCTAGATTCTTGATTAACAAGGGGTGTAAGGTTATTGGCAGTAAGTTGAAATGAGGGTCTGCCATGATCTATTGAATGATGGAGCAATTTGAGGGGCTGAGTAGTCTACTCCTGCTCCTAATTAATGTGTGCGTAAGTAATATCCTTTCCGGAAGGGAATCTGCCATCCTTATCCAGTCTGACTGACATATGGGGCGTCATTCTCCGAACCCCCAGCGGGTCGGAGAATGGCCGTTTGCCGCCGTGAATCCCGCCCCCGCCAGTTGCCGAAGTCTCCGAAGGGAGAAAAGTCGGCGGGCCGTTAATGGCGCCGCTGACTTCGGAGAATGGCACGGGTCTGCGTAAGGCAGCCGATTTTCGGTCTGCTGATATTCTCCCTTCCGGATGGGCCGAAGTCCCGTCGACGTGATGGCCGTTCACGCCGACGTAAATCAAACCTCCTTTTCATCGGCGTGAACCTGTGATCCAGGTTCACGCCGACCAGCGTGGAGGTGAGTGACGGCCTGGGGGGTTGGCCGCTGGGCAGGCGATGGCGTGGCCGCAGTCTGAATGTGTGGGGAGAGGTGTGTCTCGGGTTGTGTGTGTGTGTGTGTGCGGCGGTGGGGGTGGTTAGAGTGTGCTGGGCTCCGGGGGAGTGCCGGGAGGGGGGGTCCGTGCCGGGGAGGAGGATGGGGGGTCCGTGCCGGGGAGGAGGTTGGGGGGGTCCGTGCCGGGGAGGGGGATGGGGGTCCGTGCCGGGGAGGAGGTTGGGGTCCGTGCTGGGGAGGAGGTTGGAGGGGTCCGTGCCGGGGAGGGGGATGGGGGGGGTCCGTGCCGGGGAGGGGAATGGGGGGTCCGTGCCGGGGAGGAGGTTGGGGGGGTAGGTGCTGGGGAGGGGGATGGGGGGGGTCCGTGCCGGGGAGGAGGTTGGGGGGGTCCGTGCCGGGGAGGGGGATGGGGGTCCGTGCCGGGGAGGAGGTCGGGGTCCGTGCTGGGGAGGAGGTTGGAGGGGTCCGTGCCGGGGAGGGGGATGGGGGGGGTCCGTGCCGGGGAGGGGAATGGGGGGTCCGTGCTGGGGAGGAGGTTGGGGGGGTAGGTGCTGGGGAGGGGGATGGGGGGGGGTCCGTGCCGGGGAGGAGGTTGGGGGGGTCCGTGCCGGGGAGGGGGATGGGGGTCCGTGCCGGGGAGGAGGTCGGGGTCCGTGCTGGGGAGGAGGTTGGGGGGGGTCCGTGCCGGGGAGGGGGATGGGGGGGGTCCGTGCCGGGGAGGGGAATGGGGGGTCCGTGCCGGGGAGGAGGTTGGGGGGGTCCGTGCTGGGGAGGGGGATGGGGGGTCCGTGCCGGGGAGGGGGTGTGCGAGGGCAAGTGAGTTGGTCCACCTGGCCAGGTGCCAGCCTCCAACAGTTGGACCCATGCGGTCCATGCCACCTGGCTGGGGGGAAGGAGGGGATATGGGCAATGATGACATGTCGTCCCCCCCCCCCCCACCAGGCCGTCATGTTTTCCGATCATCCAGCGATGTTGGCCGCCGTGGCGGCAGCCGCTAATGTCCATGTTGCCCTGGATGATGAGGTGGAGGAGGAGCGTGCCAGAGAGGCGGCGCAGCCTGCCGCAGAGGGGCAGGCGGCAGCCGCCCAGGCTGGAGGGACACCTGACCGACAGGACGAGGAGGGGGAGGAGGACGTCGCAACCCCACGGCAACGGAGGCACCCGAGGGCGCCCCATGTGTACTAGCCCCGTCAGTCATACCAGGACCTCACGGACCGGGAATGCAGGAGGAGACTCCGGATGAGGCGGGAAACCGTGGCACACATCTGCCGCCTGCTGGCACACCTGTCACCGCGTGACACTGGCGGGGGACACCCTCTCCCCGTGTCCATCAAGGTTACGGGTGGCCCTGAACTTTTATGCAACGGGGTCATTCCAGGCACCGAGTGGGGACCTGTCCGGCATATGGCAGACATCGGTGCATCGGTGCATCCGGGCAGTGACAGATGCCCTATATGCCATGGCGCACCGCTACATCCGCTTCCCTGTGGACCGGGCCAGCCAAGATGCCGGGGCAGTGGGCTTCTCTGCCGTGGCCGGGTTCCCCATGGTCCAGGGCGCGATTGATGGGATGCACGTCGCCATGCGGCCACCTGCAGATAACAGGGCCGTGTGTCACCAATAGGAAGGGGACCTATTCGATGAACATACAGGTGGTCTGCGACCACCGCATGATGATCCTGCAAGCCTGCGCCCATTACCCAGGCAGTGTACACGACTCATACGTGTTGTCGCGGTCATCCATCCCCAGCATATACGAGGGACGCCATCCTGGCTGAGGGGCTGGTTGCTGGGCGACAGGGGTTACCCATTGCGATCGTGGCTGATGACGCCTATACGGAGGCCACGCAATGAGGCGGAGAACCGCTACAATGATGCCCATGTAGCGACAAAGGGAGTGATAGTGAGATGCTTTGGCGTGTTGAAGATGCGTTTCAGGTGCCTGGACCTCTCTGGGGGCGCCCTCCAGTATCGGTCAGATAGGGTCGGCCGCATCATTGTGGTGTGCTGCGTCCTGCACAACATAGCCCAGCAGAGGGGCGATGTGCCGCAGGCAGAGGAGGGCGGAGTGGAGGAGCAGCAGCAAGAGGCGCAGTCCTCCCCAGATGAGGGGGATGGGGGGTAATGGTCAGGGCAGACGGGGTAGACACAGGCGGGTGGCTGTCCACCGTTACCGGCTGGCCCAGCGGGCACGGGACTGACTGATAGCCGCCCGCTTCACTGACTAGATGGGCGTGGGAATCGGGTAGTATGGCCACAGACCGCACACTATGGCAACAGCCGACCACCCACACCCCACACCCATCCACCCACCCAGCACCCTCACCCCCCACCCCAACCCCACCCACCCCACCCGCATGCACACCACCCCCCCCCATTGCCCATCCACCTGCGGCACAACGGCCGGGCTCACACAGTTGCGGGTGGACGCGTGTCTATTGCAGGCCATGGAGGATGATGACAACCCGCCCTGCGATGAGCTCCTGGCTCCACATCGTTGGACTATGTCCTGACCCATGGCCACAGTACCACCATCCACCCGGACCATCCCTGCATGCGGCTGTGACACTGCAGCACACGGTCCCGTCCTCTGCCCGGGGGGATGTTGATGGCGGCCCAGGGGGAACAGGGCAGACTCACCTGGGGCTGAGGTAAGACCACCCCTCACACACACACTTGCGCTCAACGTACATGACACCCCCCGCACGCTTTGGACAGAGCACAAAGGCAGCTTCTGTAGGTGTAACATTGACTTTAATAACCAAAGGAGTTCATGCACGTGCCCTAGCCCCTAAAACTCATCTGTGCCCTGCATCCGTGCCACCTTACTCAGTGTCTAATTGTTTGGCCTTACGGGCCCTTTGACTACGTCTACGTGGTTCCCCAGACGGTACAGCAGAACTGGAGGTGGACTCCTGTGATTCCTGCCCTCTGACACTGGATCCCTTTGGCGGCCGTTTCCTGGGGCGTCCTGGCCTCGATGGGCCAGGCTGCGGCCCGGGCGACTGGGATGGTGAGCTGCCAGCCTGTCCTGGCCCGTTGCCCACCCGATGCACCTGGGACGGAAGGGGGGGAGTGCGAGGTGTCGCGGTGTTCCGGGACCTCCCCTACAGGGGGAGCCGGGACGGACCACACCACCTCCTCCTCCCTCGGGGTGCCCGATGGCCCGCAGGCCTCTACATGGGTGGGGGATGCGAACGGGACTGGCCATCCGACACCCCCCCGACATCTGGCGCTGCCAGTCCTGGAGGCCCGTGCTGGTATCGACAGGGGTCTGCAGGTTTGCAGCCATGCAGCCCAGGGGGTTGGCAAACCCTGTCTGTTACAGTGCGACGCCGGCTCGCACATAGCCACTGGCGCCGATGCCCTCAGCGATGGCCTGCAGAGACTGGGCCATGGCCTGCAGAGACTGGGCCATGGCCTGCAGAGACTGGGCTATGGTGTTGAGCGCCTCTGCCATCTGGTGCTGGCGCTGGCTCATGGCCTCCTGTGAGAAGGCAGCCATGTCCTGGGCCACAGACGCCACCTGCACGGAAAAGCCCCAGGCCTCGCAAACCGTTCCCCATGTCTGACACCGTCGCACCCCATTGCCTCCACCGCGGACGCCACCCGTGCGGTGTCGGCCTGGGTGGCACGTTATGACCGGCACCACTCCCAGCTCCTGGACGTGGGTGGACTCCTCCACCTGCGACTGCAGCCGCCGCAAGCCGGCCGTCACCCTATTCGCTCGTCTCCGGGTCGGTGGTTGCATCGGATCTATGTGTGGGTGTGGAAACTCCAGGAACCCGGGATCCATCTGGACGGCAGATGTTCGCTTGGGCTGGGCTGCCCTCCGACCCGCCCGACCCCTCTGCTGCTCCTACCTCCTCCTGCTGTACCGGGACGGCTGTGTTGTGCGCACCAGTGAGTGTACCAGACGCCTCATCACTAAAGTTGCCCAACCAAGGTGAGTGTTTTCTGCGATGGTGGAGGGTGTTGGTGACAGCAGTGGCGTTGTGTCGTGCTCTTCGTCCCACTCTGAGTCCATGGCACTTTGGGGTGGGGGTTCGTCTCCACCCATCCACTCTGAGTCACTGTCAGGTATTTCCTGGGTAGTGCTGTCCTGGGTAGGTGTGTCCTGGGCAGTGCTGTCCCGGGTAGTGGTGTCCTGGGTAGTGGTGACCTGGGTAGTGGTGTCCTGGGTAGTGGTGTCCCGGGTAGGGGTGTCCTGGATAGTGGTGTCCTGGGTAGTGGTGTCCTGGTTCGGATGTGACGGGGGCCTGTGGCTGCCCCCCTCGTCGCTGGGTGGTCGCTCCCGCACGTGACGGGGGTGTTGTCTCCCTGTTGCTCCAGGTCTCTCCGTCTCCCGTGGTGTGCGAGGGGCATCCTGCGGGCGTCGCATGCTGGAGGGTCCGGGTCTCTCTGTCTCCCGTGGCCTCCGAGGGGCATCCTGCGGGGCGTCGCATGCTAGAGGGTCCGGGTCTCTCTGTCTCCCGTGGCCTCCGGCCTCCGAGGGGCATCCTGCGGGCGTCGCATGCTAGAGGGTCCGGGTCTCTCTGTCTCCCGTGGCCTCCGAGGGGCATCCTGCGGGCGGTCTGCATCTGCGGGGATGGGTGCCTGGGACGTTTGGTCCTGCGACACCTAGACAGTGATCAGGTGATATGGCGGAGGGGGATATAGGGGGAGGGGGGATATGGGAACGGGCTGTCGGTGGCTCACTTGCTAGTACGCCCCCGACCTCTGCATCAGGAACCTCCCGGTCCTCAGGTCCGCCAGCCAGTTCCAGGGTCCTTTCCTCGTGTTCGGTCAGTGGCCTCTCATCAGCGGGGCCTCCTCCAGTCCTCACATGCTCCCTATTGTTGTGTGCGCGCTTCTCCTGTGGGGGGGGTTGGGTGGGTGGGGCTGGTGGCAGGGGTAAAAGGCAACACTGTTAGGCAGGTATATGAATGCACGCCATCGGTTGCGCGTGCATTGCAGAGGTTATGGTTAGGGCTGGATTCACTTGGGGATATGGGGGATATGGGGAGGGGGGGATATGGGGGAGGGGGGATATGGGGGAGGGGGGATATGGGGGAGGGGGGATATGGGGGAGGGGGATATGGGGAGGGGGATATGGGGAGGGGGGATATGGGGGGAGGGGGGATATGGGGGAGGGGGATATGGGGGAGGGGAGATATGGGGGAGGGGGGATATGTGGGAGGGGGATATGGGGAGGGGGGATATGGGGGAGGGGGGATATGGGGGATATGGGGAGGGGGATATGGGGGAGGGGGATATGGGGGAGGGGGATATGGGGAGGGGGGATATGGGGGAGGGGGGATATGGGGGATATGGGAGAGGGGGGATATGGGGGAGGGGCGGGATATGGGGGAGGGGGGATATGGGGGAGGGTGGATATGGGGAGGGGGGGATATGGGGGATATGGGGGAGGGGGGATATGGGGAGGCTCACCCTGCCTGCTCTGACGAGGTCGTTCACCTTTTTGTGGCACTGGGTGTCTGTCCGTGGTATCAGGGCCGCAGCGGTGACAGCCTCTGCCACTTCCCTCCACAGACGCCGGCTGTGGCATGGGGCAACTCTGCGGGCGTGCCCGGGATACAGGGCGTCCCTCCTCTGCTCCACTGCATCCAGGAGCGCCTCCACATCCCGTGACTGGAACCTCGGGGCTGAGCGGCGGCCAGCCATCCAGTCGGGTGTTCCGGTCGGGTGTTCCGGTCGGGTGGGGGGAGCAGCGCGGCCTTATGAGCCGTCATGCCGTGCGCGTGCGGCGCATATGACGCTGCACGGCGTGAACCACGTGCACAAGCGCGGATCCCGTTACGTCGCTGCTAGCCCATTTCGGGCCGGAGACTTTCGACCCATTTTTCCGACATGACGCAAGTCGGATTTGCGCCGTTTTTTGCGCCGATCGGAGAATTCCGCCCATGAGTCCAGACCCACAATGAACTGGTTCACACCTAATGTTACTGAAATGTTCAGTTCAAGGACAATTTAGGAATGTGTATCAAATGCTGGCTTTGCTGGCAACACCGACATCCCATGAAAGAATGAAGAAAAAAAATCATTCAGTGGAGGTCTGTGAAGGTCACAGCAATGTCTGTCCCCAGGGAATCAAAGTAATCTGTGTAGCACCATATTAGGAGCAGATTTTTCTGTAATAGACTCTGGAGTTGGCTCTTCAGCCCCTCAAGCCTGTTCTACCATTCAATTAGATCATGGCTAATCTATTCCCTAAATCCATTTCCCTCCCGTAGTTCCATAACCCTTAATATTCTTGCCCAATAAAAATCTATTCATCTCAGAGCTGAATTTTTCAACTGACCAGCTTTTTGGGGAAAGAATTTTGAGATTTCCATTGCCCTTTCTGACATCATTCCATTATCCCAATGTCCACTACTGGAGGAATATAGCTCCACTATCTAATTCCTCTAATTGCCTTAAACACCTCAAATAGTACACCCGAATCTTCTCCGCTTAAGGGCCTACAAACCTAGGGCGAAATTCTCCGTTATCGGCGCAAAGTCCGCCGGCCGGCGGCAAAAACGGCGCAAATCCCACCTGCATCACGCCGCCCCAAACGTCGCAAAGTCTCCGGCCCGGAATGGGCGAGCAGCGATGTGACGCTATCCGCGCTGGCTCACGTGGTTCACGCCGTGCGGTGTCATACACGCCGCACGGCGTGACGGCTCATGAAGGACGCGCTGCTCCCCCCCATCCGACCAGAACACCCGACCGGATGGCCGCCCGCCGCTCAGCCCCGAGGTTCCAGTCTCATGGCATTGAGGCGCTCTTGGACGCAGTGGAGCAGAGGAGGGAGGCCCTGTATCCCGGGCACGGCCGCAGAGTTGCCCCACGCCACAGCCGGCGTCTGTGGAGGGAGGTGGCAGAGGCCGTCACCCGCTGTGGCCCTGACACCACGGACAGGCACCCAGTGCCACAAGAAGGTGAACAACCTCGTCAGAGCAGCCAGGGTGAGCCTCCCCCCCTGCCCGATATCCATATCCCCCATATCCCCATATCCCCCCTCCCCCATATCCCCCATATCCCCCCTCCACCATATCCCCCATATCCCCCCTCCCCCATATCCCACATATCCCCCCTCCCCCATATCCCCCATATCCCCCCTCCCCCATAGCCCCCCTCCCCCATATCCCCCCTATCCCCCCTCCTCCATATCCCCCATATCCCCCCTCCCCCATATCCCCCATATGCCCCCTCCCCCATATCCCCCGTCCCCCATATCCCCCTCCCACATATCCCCCATATCCCCCCTCCCCCAGATCCCCATATCCCCCCTCCCCATATCCCCCCTCCCCCATATCCCCCATATCCCCCCTCCCCATATCCCCCATATCCCCCCTCAGCCATATCCCCCATATCCCCCCTCCCCCATATCCCCCCTCCCCCATATCCCCCTCCCCCATATCACCTGATCACTGCCTGCGTGTCTAACCATGCATGCTTCATTGTGTATCGCAGGAGCAAACATCGAGGCACCCCATCCCCGCAGATGCAGACCGCCCGCATGATGCCCCTCGGAGACCACGGGGACGGAGAGACCTGGACCCTCTGGCATGCGACGCCCGCAGGATGCCCCTTGGAGACCACTGGAGATGGAGAGACCCGGACCCTCTAGCATGCAACGCCTGCACGATGTCCCTCGGAGACCACTGGAGATGGAGAGAATTGGTGCAACAGGGAGACGACGCCCCCGTCTCTTGCGGGTGCGACGACGCAGGCGTGTGCCACCCAGCGACGAATGGGCAGCCACAGGCCCCCGTCACAGCCGAGCCACGAAACCACTACCCAGGACATAATAACATAAGAACTAGGAGCAGGAGTAGGCCATCTGGCCCCTCGAGGCTGCTCCACCATTCAATGAGATCATGGCTGATCTTTTGTGGACTCAGCTCCACTTTCCGGCCCGAACACCATAACCCTTAATCCCTTTATTCTTCAAAAAACTATCTATCTTTATCTTAAAAACAGTTAATGAAGGAGCATCTACTGCTTCACTGGGCAAGGAATTCCATAGATTCACAACCCTTTGGGTGAAGAAGTTCCTCCTAAACTCAGTCCTAAATCTACTTCCCCTTATTTTGAGGCTATGCCCCCTAGTTCTGCTTTCACCCGCCAGTGGAAACAACCTGCCCGTATCTATCCTATCTATTCCCTTCATAATTTTATATGTTTCTATAAGATCCCCCCTCATCCATCTAAATTCCAACGAGTACAGTCCCAGTCTACTCAACCTCTCCTCGTAATCCAACCCCTTCAGCTCTGGGATTAACCTAGTGAATCTCCTCTGCACACCCTCCAGTGCCAGTACGTCCTTTCTCAAGTAAGGAGACCAAAACTGAACACAATACTCCAGGTGTGGCCTCACTAACACCTTATACGATTGCAGCATAACCTCCCTAGTCTTAAACTCCATCCCTCTAGCAATGAAGGACAAAATTCCATTTGCCTTCTTAATCACCTGTTGCACCTGAAAACCAACTTTCTGCGACTCATGCACTAGCACACCCAGGTCTCTCTGCACAGCAGCATGTTTTCATATTTTATCATTTAAATAATAATCCCTTTTGCTGTTATTCCTACCAAAATGGATAACCTCACATTTGTCAACATTGTATTCCATCTGCCAGACCCTAGCCCATTCACTTAACCTATCCAAATCCCTCTGCAGACTTCCAGTATCCTCTGCACTTTTTGCTTTACCACTTATCTTAGTGTCATCTGCAAACTTGGACACATTGCCCTTGGTCCCCAACTCCAAATCATCTATGTAAATTGTGAACAGTTGTGGGCCCAACACTGATCCCTGAGGGACACTACTAGCTACTGATTGCCAACCAGAGAAACACCCATTAATCCCCACTCTTTGCTTTCTATTAATTAACCAATCCTCTATCCATGCTACAACTTTCCCCTTAATGCCATGCATCTTTATCTTATGCAACAACCACTACCCAGGACACCACTACCCAGGGCACCACTACCCAGGAAACTGAAATACCGGACAGTGACACAGAGTGGATGGGCGGAGACGAACCCCCATCCCAAAGTGCCATGGACTCAGAGTGGGACGATGCGCACAACACAACGCCACTGCTGTCACCAACACCCTCCACCATTACAGAGACGCTCACCTCGGTTGGGCACTTTAGTGATGAGGCGTCTGGTACACTCACTGGTGCGCACAACACAGCCGTCCCGGTACAGCAGGTGGAGGTAGGAGCAGCAGAGGGCCCAGCCCAAGCGAACATCTGCCGCCCAGATGGATCCCGGGTTCCTGGAGTTACCACACCCACACATAGATCCGATGCAACCACCGACCCGGAGACGAGCGAAGAGGGTGACGGCCGGCTTGCGGCGGCTGCAGTCGCAGGTGGAGGAGTCCACCCACGTCCAGGAGCTGGGAGTGGTCCCCGGTCATGCGTGCCACCCAGGCTGACACCGCACGGGTGGCGTCCGCGGTAGAGGCAATGGGTGCGACGGTGTCAGGCATGAGGAACGGTTTGCGAGGCCTGGGGCCTTCCATGCAGGCGGCGTCTGTGGCCCAGGACATGGCTGCCCTCTCACAGGAGGCCATGAGCCAGCGCCAGCGGCAGATGGCAGAGGCGCTCAACGCCATGGCCCAGTCTCTGCAGGCCATGGCCCAGTCTCAACAGTCCATAGCCCAGTCTCTGCAGGCCATGGCCCAGTCTCAACAGTCCATAGCCCAGTCTCTGCAGGCCATGGCCCAGTCTCAGCAGGCCATCGCTGAGGGCATCGGCGCCATTGCCCATGAGCGAGCCGGCGTCGCACGGTCACAGACAGGGTTTGCCAATCCCCTGAGCACCATGGCTGCAAACCTGCAGACCCCTGTCGATACCAGCACGGGCCTCCAGGACTGGCAGCGCCAGATGTCGGGGGGGGCGTCGGATGGCCAGTCCGTTCGCATCCCCCACCCGAGGGAGGAGGAGGTGCTGTGGTCCGTCCCGGGTCCCCCTGTAGGGGAGGTCCCGGAACACCGCGACACCTCGGACACCCCCCCCCCCCCTCCGTCCCAGGTGCATCAGGTGGGCAATGGGCAGGACAGGCTGGCAGCTCGTCATCCCAGTCGCCCGGGCCGCAGCCTGGCCCATCTAGGCCAGGACGCCCCAGGAAACGGCCGCCAAAGGGATCCCGTGTCAGAGGGCAGGAATCACAGGTGTCCACCTCCAGTTCTGCTGTACCATCTGGCGAACCACGTAGACGTAGTCATAGGGTCCGTAAGGCCAAACAATTAGACACTGAGTAAGTTGGCACGGTTGCAGGGCACAGATGAGTTTTAGGGGCTACTGCACGTGCATGAACTCCTTTCGTTATTAAAGTCAATGTTACCCCTACAGAAGCTGCCTTTGTGCTCTGTCCAAAGCGTGCGAGGGTGTCATGTACGTTGAACGCAAGTGTGTGTGTGAGGGGTGGTCTTACCTCAGCCCCAGGTGAGTCTGCCCCCTTCCCCCTGGGCCGCCATCAACATCCCCCCGGGCAGAGGACGGGACCGTGCGCTGCAGTGTCACAGCCGCATGCAGGGATGGTCCGGGTGGATGGTGGTACTGTGGCCATGGGTCAGACATAGTCCAACGATGTGGAGCCAGGAGCTCACCGCAGGGCGGGTTGTCATCATCCTCCATGGCCTGCAATAGACACGCGTCCACCCGCAACTGTGTGAGCCCGGCCCGTTGTGCCGCCGGTGGATCGGCAAAGGGGGGGGGTGGTGTGCATGCGGGTGGGGTGGGTGGGGTTGGGGAGGCGTGTGAGGGTGCTGGGTGGGTGGATGGGTGGGGGGGTGTGGGTGGTCGGCTGTTGCCATGGTGTGCGGTCTGTGGCCATACTACCCGATTCCCACGCCCATCTAGTCAGTGAAGCTGGCGGCTATCAACCTGTCCCGTGCCCGCTGGCCCAGCCGGTAACGGTGGACAGCCACCCGCCTGTGTCTACCCCGTCTGCCCTGACCATTGCCCCCATCCCCCTCATCTGGGGAGGACTGCGCCTCTTCCTGCTGCTCCTCCACTCCGCCCTCCTCTGCCTGCGGCACATCGCCCCTCTGCTGGGCTATGTTGTGCAGGACGCAGCACACCACAATGATGCAGCCGACCCTATCTGACCGATACTGGAGGGCGCCCCAGAGAGGTCCAGGCACCTGAAACGCATCTTCAGCACGCCAAAGCACCTCTCTATCACTCCCCTTGTCGCTACATGGGCATCATTGTAGCGGTTCTCCGCCTCATTGCGTGGCCTCCGTATAGGCGTCATCAACCACGATCGCCAGGGTAGCCCCTGTCGCCCAGCAACCAGCCCCTCAGCCGGGGATGGCGTACCTCGTACATGCCAGTGATGTATGACCGCGACAACACGTATGAGTCGTGTACACTGCCGGGGTAACGGGCGCAGACGTGCAGGATCATCATGCGGTGGTCGCAGACCACCTATATGTTCATCGAATAGGTCCCCTTCCTATTGGTGAACACGGCCCTGTTATCTGCAGGTGACCGCATCCCATCAATCGCGTCCTGGACCGTGGGGAACCCGGCCACGGCAGAGAAGCCCACGGCCCGGGCATCTTGGCTGGCCCAGTCCACGGGGAAGCGGATGTAGCGGTGCGCCATGGCATATAGGGCGTCTGTCACTGCCCGGATGCACCGGTGCACCGATGTCTGCGATATGCCGGACAGGTCCCCACTCGGTGCCTGGAATGACCCTGTTGCATAAAAGTTCAGGACCACCGTAACCTTGACGGACACGGGGAGAGGGCCAGTGCCACGCGGTGACAGGTGCACCAGCAGGTGGCAGATGTATGCCACGGTTTCCCGGCTCATCCGGTGTCTCCTCCTGCATTCTCGGTCCGTGAGGTCCTGGTATGACTGCCGGGGCCGGTACACACGGGGCGCCCTCAGGTGCCTCCGTTGCCGTGGGGCCGCGACATCCTCCTCCCCCTCCTCATCCTGTCGGTCAAGTGTCCCTCCAGCCTGGACTGCTGCTGCCTGTCCCTCTGCGGCAGCCTGTGCCGACTCTCTGGCACGCTCCTCCTCATCCAGGGCAACATAAACATTAGCGGCTGCCGCCAGGGCGGCCAACATCGCTGGCTGATCGGAAAACATGACGGCCTGGGAGGGGGGGGGGATACGAGGGCATGTCATCATTGCCCATACCCCCTCCTCTCCCCAGCCAGGTGGCGTGGACCGCATGGGTCCGACAGTTGGAGGCTGGCACCTGGCCAGGTGGACCAACTCACTTGCCCCCCCCACCCCACGTCCCTCCTCGGCACGGACCCCATCCTCCTCCCCGGCACGGACCCCATCCTCCTCCCCGGCACGGACCCCATCCTACTCCCCGGCACGGAACCCCCCACATCCCCCTCCCCAGCACGGACCCCATCCTCCTCCCCGGCACGGACCCAATTCTCCTCCCCGGCACGGAACCCCCCACATCCCCCTCCCCGGCACGGACCCCATCCACCTCCCCAGCACGGACCCCATCCTCCTCCCCGGCACAGACCCCATCCTCCTCCCCGGCACGGACCCCCCCATCCCCCAACCCGGCACGGAACCCATCCCCCTCCCCGGCACGGACCCCATCCTCCTCCCCGGCACGGACCCTCCCCATCCCCCTCCCCGGCACGGACGCCATCCTCCTCCCCGGCATGGACCCCATCCTCCTCCCCGGCACGGGCCCCATCCCCCTCCCCGGCACGGACCCTCCCCATCCCCCTCCCCGGCACGGACGCCATCCTCCTCCCCGGCATGGACCCCAACCCCCTCGCCGGCACGGACCCCATCCTCCTCCCCGGCATGGACCCCACCCCCCTCCCCGGCACGGACCCCATCCTCCTCCCCGGCACGGACCCCATCCTCCTCCCCGGCACGGACCCCAGCCCCATCCTCCTCCCCGGCACGGACCCCATCGCCCTCCCCGGCACAAACCCCATCCTCCTCCCCGGCACGGACCCCATCCCCCTCCCCGGCACGGACCCCATCTTCCTCCCCGGCACGGACCCCATCCCCCTCCCCGACACGGACCCCATCCTCCTCCCCGGCACGGGCCCCATCCTCCTCCACGGCACGGACCCCCCCCCCCCCCATCCCCCTCCCCGGCACAGATTCTATCCCCCTCCCCGGCACGGACCCCATCCTCCTCCCCGGCACAGACCCCATCCCCCTCCCCGGCACGGACCCCATACTCCCCCCCGGCACGGACCCCATCCTCCTCCCCAGCACGGACCCCATCTTCCTCCCCAGCACGGAGCCCATCCTCCTCCCCGGCACGGACCCCATCCTCCTCCCCGGCATGGACCCCATCCTCCTCCCCGGCACGGACCCCATCCCCCTCCCGAGCACGGACCCCCCCATCCCCCTCCCCGGCACGGATCCCATCCTCCTCCACGGCACAGACCCCATCCTCCTCCCCGGCACGGACCCCCCCATCCCCCTCCCCGGCACGGACACCATCCCCTCCCCGGCACGGACACCCCCCCCATCCCCCTCCCCGGCACGAACCCCATCCCCCTCCCCGGCACGGCCCCCATCCTCCTCCCCGACACGGACCCCATCCCCCTTCCCGGCACGGACCCCATCCTCCTCCCCGGCATGGACCGCATCCTCCTCCCCGGCACGGACCCCCCCCCATCCCCCAACCCGGTACGGACCCCATCCCCCTCCCTGGCACGGACCCATCCTCCTCCCCGGCACGGACACCATCCCCTCCCCGGCACGGACCCCATCCTCCTCCCCGGCACGGACCCCATCCACCTCCCCGGCACGGACACCTTCCCCTCCCCGGCACGGACCCCATCCTCCTCCCCGGCACGGCCCCCATCCCCCTCCCTGGCATGGACCCCATCCTCCTCCCCGGCACGGACCCCATCCCCCTCCCGAGCACGGACCCCTCCCCCATCCCCCTCCCCGGCACGGACCCCATCCTCCTCCCCGGCACGGACCCCATCCTCCTCCCCGGCACGGACCCCCCCCCCATCCCCCAACCCGGCACGGAACCCATCCCCCTCCCCGGCACGGACCCCATCCTCCTCCCCGGCACGGACCCTCCCCATCCCCCTCCCCGGCACGGACGCCATCCTCCTCCCCGGCATGGACCCCATCCTCCTCCCCGGCACGGGCCCCATCCCCCTCCCCGGCACGGACCCTCCCCATCCCCCTCCCCGGCACGGACGCCATCCTCCTCCCCGGCATGGACCCCAACCCCCTCGCCGGCACGGACCCCATCCTCCTCCCCGGCATGGACCCCACCGCCCTCCCCGGCACGGACCCCATCCTCCTCCCCGGCACGGACCCCATCCTCCTCCCCGGCACGGACCCCAGCCCCATCCTCCTCCCCGGCACGGACCCCATCGCCCTCCCCGGCACAAACCCCATCCTCCTCCCCGGCACGGACCCCATCCCCCTCCCCGGCACGGACCCCATCTTCCTCCCCGGCACGGACCCCATCCCCCTCCCCGACACGGACCCCATCCTCCTCCCCGGCACGGGCCCCATCCTCCTCCACGGCACGGACCCCCCCCCCCCATCCCCCTCCCCGGCACAGATTCTATCCCCCTCCCCGGCACGGACCCCATCCTCCTCCCCGGCACAGACCCCATCCCCCTCCCCGGCACGGACCACATACTCCCCCCCGGCACGGACCCCATCCTCCTCCCCAGCACGGACCCCATCTTCCTCCCCAGCACGGAGCCCATCCTCCTCCCCGGCACGGACCCCATCCTCCTCCCCGGCATGGACCCCATCCTCCTCCCCGGCACGGACCCCATCCCCCTCCCGAGCACGGACCCCCCCATCCCCCCCCCCGGCACGGATCCCATCCTCCTCCACGGCACAGACCCCATCCTCCTCCCCGGCACGGACCCCCCCATCCCCCTCCCCGGCACGGACACCATCCCCTCCCCGGCACGGACACCCCCCCCATCCCCCTCCCCGGCACGAACCCCATCCCCCTCCCCGGCACGGCCCCCATCCTCCTCCCCGACACGGACCCCATCCCCCTTCCCGGCACGGACCCCATCCTCCTCCCCGGCATGGACCGCATCCTCCTCCCCGGCACGGACCCCCCCCCCATCCCCCAACCCGGTACGGACCCCATCCCCCTCCCTGGCACGGACCCATCCTCCTCCCCGGCACGGACACCATCCCCTCCCCGGCACGGACCCCATCCTCCTCCCCGGCACGGACCCCATCCACCTCCCCGGCACGGACACCTTCCCCTCCCCGGCACGGACCCCATCCTCCTCCCCGGCACGGCCCCCATCCCCCTCCCTGGCATGGACCCCATCCTCCTCCCCGGCACGGACCCCATCCCCCTCCCGAGCACGGACCCCTCCCCCATCCCCCTCCCCGGCACGGACCCCATCCTCCTCCCCGGCACGGACCCCATCCTCCTCCCCGGCACGGACCCCCCCCCATCACCCTCCCCGGCACGGACACCATCCCCTCCCCGGCACGGACGCCCCCCCCCATCCCCCTCCCCGGCACGGACACCATCCCCTCCCCGGCACGGACACCCCCCCCCCCATCCCCCTCCCCGGCACGGACACCATCCCCTCCCCGGCACAAACCCCATCCTCCTCCCCGACACGGACCCCATCCTCCTCCCCGACACGGACCCCATCCCCATCCCCGGCACGGATTCAATCGCCCTTCCCGGCACGGACCCCATCCTCCTCCCCGGCACGGACCCCATCCTCCTCCGCGGCACGGACCCCCCCCCATCCCCCAACCCGGTACGGACCCCATCCCCCTCCCTGGCATGGACCCATCCTCCTCCCCGGCACGGACACCATCCCCTCCCCGGCACGAACCCCATCCACCTCCGGGGCACGGTCCCCATCCCCCTCCCCGGCACGGACCCCATCCACCTCCCCGGCACGGACACCTTCCCCTCCCCGGCACGGACCCCATCCTCCTCCCCGGCACGGACCCCATCCTCCTCCACGGCACGGACCCCCCCCATCCCCCCCCCCGGCACAGATTCCATCCTCCTCCCCGGCACGGACCCCATCCTCCTCCCCGGCACGGACCCCATCCTCCTCCCCGGCACAGACCCCATCCCCCTCCCCGGCATGGACCCCACCCCCCTCCCCGGCATGGACCGCATCCTCCTCCCCGGCATGGACCGCATCCTCCTCCCCGGCACGGACCCCATCCTCCTCCCCGGCACGGACCCCATCCTCCTCCCCGGCATGGACCCCATCCTCCTCCCCGGCACGGACCCCCCCCATCCCCCAACCCGGTACGGACCCCATCCCCCTCCCTGGCACGGACCCATCCTCCTCCCCGGCACGGACACCATCCCCTCCCCGGCACGGACCCCATCCTCCTCCCCGGCACGGACCCCATCCACCTCCCCGGCACGGACACCTTCCCCTCCCCGGCACGGACCCCATCCTCCTCCCCGGCACGGCCCCCATCCCCCTCCCTGGCATGGACCCCATCCTCCTCCCCGGCACGGACCCCATCCCCCTCCCGAGCACGGACCCGTCCCCCATCCCCCTCCCCGGCACGGACCCCATCCTCCTCCCCGGCACGGACCCCATCCTCCTCCCCGGCACGGACCCCCCCCCCATCACCCTCCCCGGCACGGACACCATCCCCTCCCCGGCTCGGACGCCCCCCCCCATCCCCCTCCCCGGCACGGACACCATCCCCTCCCCGGCACGGACACCCCCCCCCCATCCCCCTCCCCGGCACGGACACCATCCCCTCCCCGGCACGAACCCCATCCTCCTCCCCGAGACGGACCCCATCCTCCTCCCCGACACGGACCCCATCCCCATCCCCGGCACGGATTCAATCCCCCTTCCCGGCACGGACCCCATCCTCCTCCCCGGCACGGACCCCATCCTCCTCCGCGGCACGGACCCCCCCCCATCCCCCAACCCGGTACGGACCCCATCCCCCTCCCTGGCATGGACCCATCCTCCTCCCCGGCACGGACACCATCCCCTCCCCGGCACGAACCCCATCCACCTCCGGGGCACGGACCCCATCCCCCTCCCCGGCACGGACCCCATCCACCTCCCCGGCACGGACACCTTCCCCTCCCCGGCACGGACCCCATCCTCCTCCCCGGCACGGACCCCATCCTCCTCCCCGGCACGGACCCCATCCTCCTCCCCGGCACGGACCCCCCCCCATCACCCTCCCCGGCACGGACACCATCCCCTCCCCGGCACGGACGCCCCCCCCCATCCCCCTCCCCGGCACGGACACCATCCCCTCCCCGGCACGGACACCCCCCCCCCCATCCCCCTCCCCGGCACGGACACCATCCCCTCCCCGGCACGAACCCCATCCTCCTCCCCGAGACGGACCCCATCCTCCTCCCCGACACGGACCCCATCCCCATCCCCGGCACGGATTCAATCCCCCTTCCCGGCACGGACCCCATCCTCCTCCCCGGCACGGACCCCATCCTCCTCCGCGGCACGGACCCCCCCCCAACCCCCAACCCGGTACGGACCCCATCCCCCTCCCTGGCATGGACCCATCCTCCTCCCCGGCACGGACACCATCCCCTCCCCGGCACGAACCCCATCCACCTCCGGGGCACGGACCCCATCCCCCTCCCCGGCACGGACCCCATCCACCTCCCCGGCACGGACACCTTCCCCTCCCCGGCACGGACCCCATCCTCCTCCCCGGCACGGACCCCATCCTCCTCCACGGCACGGACCCCCCCCATCCCCCCCCCCCCCGGCACAGATTCCATCCTCCTCCCCGGCACGGACCCCATCCTCCTCCCCGGCACGGACCCCATCCTCCTCCCCGGCACAGACCCCATCCCCCTCCCCGGCATGGACCCCACCCCCCTCCCCGGCATGGACCGCATCCTCCTCCCCGGCATGGACCGCATCCTCCTCCCCGGCACGGACCCCATCCTCCTCCCCAGCACGGACCCCATCTTCCTCCCCAGCACGGAGCGCATCTTCCTCCCCAGCACGGAGCCCATCCTCCTCCCTGGCACGGACCCCATCCTCCTCCACGGCACGGACCCCCCCCCCATCCCCCCCCCCCGGCACAGATTCCATCCCCCTCCCCGGCACGGACCGCATCCTCCTCCCCGGCACAGACCGCATCCTCCTCCCCGGCACGGACCCCATCTTCCTCCCAGCACGGAGCCCATCCTCCTCCCCGGCACGGACCCCTTCCCCTCCCCGGCACGGACCCCATCCTCCTCCCCGGCACGGACCCCCCCCCCCCCCAATCCCCCTTCCCGGCACGGATCCCATCTTCCTCCACGGCACGGACCCCATTCTCCTCCACGGCACGGACCCCCCCCCATCCCCCTCCCCGGCACGGACACCTTCCCCTCCCCGGCATGGACCCCATCCTCCTCCCCGGCACGGACCCCATTCCCCTCCCTGACACGGACCCCATCCTCCTCCCTGACACGGACCCCATCCCCCTCCCCGGCACGGATTCAATCCCCCTTCCCGGCACGGACCCCATCCTCCTCCCCGGCACGGACCCCATCCTCCTCCCCGGCACGGACCCCATCCTCCTCCCCGGCACGGACCCCCCCCCATCCCCCAACCCGGTACGGAACCCATCCCCCTCCCTGGCACGGACCCATCCTCCTCCCCGGCACGGACGCCCCCCCCCCATCCCCCTCCCCGGCACGGACACCATCCCCTCCCCGGAACGGACCCCATCCCCCTCCCCGACACGGACCCCATCCCCCTCCGTGACACAGACCCCATCCTCCTCCCCGGCACGGATCCCATCCTCCTCCCCGGCACGGACCCCCCCCCCATTCCCCTCCCCGACACGGACCCCATCCCCATCCCCGGCACGGATTCCATCCCCCTTCCCGGCACGGTCTCCATCCTCCTCCCCGGCACGGACCCCATCCTCCTCCCCGGCACGGACCCCATCCCCCTCCCCGGCACGGACCCCTTCCTCCTCCCCGTCACGGGCCCCGTCCCCCCATCCCCCTCCCCGGCACGGACCCCATCCTCCTCCCCAGCACGGACCCCTTCCCCTCGCCGACACGGACCCCTTCCTACTCCCCGGCACGGACCCCATCCCCCTCCCCGGCACGGACCCCATCCTCCTCCCCAGCACGGACCCCTTCCCCTCCCCGACACGGACCCCATCCTCCTCCCTGGCACGGACCCCATCCCCCTCCCCGGCACGCACCCCATCCTCCTCCCCGGCATGGGCCCCGTCCCCCCATCCCCCTCTCCGGCACGGACCCCATCCCCCTCCCCGGCACGGAGCCCATCCTCCTCCCCGGCACGGACCCCATCCTCCTCCCCAGCACGGACCCCTTCCCCTCCCCTGCATGGACCCCATCCTCCTCCCCGGCACGGACCCCAGCCTCCTCCCCGGCACGGACCCCATCCCCCTCCCCGGCACGGACCCCCCCCCCCCCATCCCCCTCCCCGGCACGGATCCCATCATCCTCCCCGGCACGGACCCCATCCTCCTCCCCGGCACGGACCCCATCCTCCTCCCCGGCACCGACCCCATCCCCCTCCCCGGCACGGACCCCCCCCCCATCCCCCTCCCCGGCACGGATCCCATCCCCCTCCCCGGCACGGACCCCATCCTCCTCCCCGGCACGGACCCCATCCTCCTCCCCGGCACGGATCCCATCCCCCTCCCCGGCACGGAACCCCCCCCCATCCCCCTCCACTGCACGGATTCCATCCCCCTCCCCGGCACGGACCCCATCCTCCTCCCCGGCACGGACCCCATCGTCCTCCCCGGCACGGACCCCATCCTCCTCCACGGCACGGACGCCCCCCCCCCCCATCCCCCTCCCCGGCACGGACACCATCCCCTCCCCGGCACGAACCCCATCCACCTCCCCGGAACGGACCCCATCCCCCTCCCCGACACGGACCCCATCCCCCTCCCTGACACAGACCCCATCCTCCTCCCCGGCACGGACCCCATCCTCCTCCCCGGCACGGACCCCCCCCATTCCCCTCCCCGACACGGACCCCATCCCCATCCCCGGCACGGATTCCATCCCCCTTCCCGGCACGGTCCCCATCCTCCTCCCCGGCACGGACACCATCCCCTCCCCGGCACGGACCCCATCCTCCTCCCCGGAACGGACCCCATCCCCCTCCCCGACACGGACCCCATCCCCCTCCCTGACACAGACCCCATCCTCCTCCCCGGCACGGACCCCATCCTCCTCCCCGGCACGGACCCCCCCCATTCCCCTCCCCGACACGGACCCCATCCCCATCCCCGGCACGGATTCCATCCCCCTTCCCGGCACGGTCCCCATCCTCCTCCCCGGCACGGACCCCATCCTCCTCCCCGGCACGGACCCCATCCCCCTCCCCGGCACGGACCCCTTCCTCCTCCCCGTCACGGGCCCCGTCCCCCCATCCCCCTCCCCGGCACGGACCCCATCCTCCTCCCCAGCACGGACCCCTTCCCCTCGCCGACATGGACCCCTTCCTACTCCCCGGCACGGACCCCATCCCCCTCCCCGGCACGGACCCCATCCTCCTCCCCAGCACGGACCCCTTCCCCTCCCCGACACGGACCCCATCCTCCTCCCTGGCACGGACCCCATCCCCCTCCCCGGCACGGACCCCATCCTCCTCCCCGGCATGGGCCCCGTCCCCCCATCCCCCTCTCTGGCACGGACCCCATCCCCCTCCCCGGCACGGAGCCCATCCTCCTCCCCGGCACGGACCCCATCCTCCTCCACAGCACGGACCCCTTCCCCTCCCCTGCATGGACCCCATCCTCCTCCCCGGCACGGACCCCAGCCTCCTCCCCGGCACGGACCCCATCCCCCTCCCCGGCACGGACCCCCCCCCCCCCATCCCCCTCCCCGGCACGGATCCCATCCTCCTCCCCGGCACGGACCCCATCCTCCTCCCCGGCACGGACCACATCCTCCTCCCCGGCACCGACCCCATCCCCCTCCCAGGCACGGACCCCCCCCATCCCCCTCCCCGGCACGGATCCCATCCCCCTCCCCGGCACGGACCCCATCCTCCTCCCCGGCACGGACCCCATCCTCCTCCCCGGCACGGATCCCATCCCCCTCCCCGGCACGGAACCCCCCCCCATCCCCCTCCACGGCACGGATTCCATCCCCCTCCCCGGCACGGACCCCATCCTCCTCCCCGGCACGGACCCCATCGTCCTCCCCAGCACGGACCCCATCCTCCTCCCCGGCACGGACGCCCCCCCCATCCCCCTCCCCGGCACGGACACCATCCCCTCCCCGGCACGAACCCCATCCACCTCCCCGGCACGGACACCTTCCCCTCCCCGGCACGGACCCCATCCTCCTCCCCGGAACGGACCCCATCCCCCTCCCCGACACGGACCCCATCCCCCTCCCTGACACAGACCCCATCATCCTCCCCGGCACGGACCCCATCCTCCTCCCCGGCACGGACCCCCCCCCATTCCCCTCCCCGACACGGACCCCATCCCCATCCCCGGCACGGATTCCATCCCCCTTCCCGGCACGGTCCCCATCCTCCTCCCCGGCACGGACCCCATCCTCCTCCCCGGCACGGACCCCATCCCCCTCCCCGGCACGGACCCCTTCCTCCTCCCCGTCACGGGCCCCGTCCCCCCATCCCCCTCCCCGGCACGGACCCCATCCTCCTCCCCAGCACGGACCCCTTCCCCTCGCCGACATGGACCCCTTCCTACTCCCCGGCACGGACCCCATCCCCCTCCCCGGCACGGACCCCATCCTCCTCCCCAGCACGGACCCCTTCCCCTCCCCGACACGGACCCCATCCTCCTCCCTGGCACGGACCCCATCCCCCTCCCCGGCACGGACCCCATCCTCCTCCCCGGCATGGGCCCCGTCCCCCCATCCCCCTCTCCGGCACGGACCCCATCCCCCTCCCCGGCACGGAGCCCATCCTCCTCCCCGGCACGGACCCCATCCTCCTCCACAGCACGGACCCCTTCCCCTCCCCTGCATGGACCCCATCCTCCTCCCCGTCACGGACCCCAGCCTCCTCCCCGGCACGGACCCCATCCCCCTCCCCGGCACGGACCCCCCCCCCATCCCCCTCCCCGGCACGGATCCCATCCTCCTCCCCGGCACGGACCCCATCCTCCTCCACGGCACGGACCCCATCCTCCTCCCCGGCACCGACCCCATCCCCCTCCCCGGCACGGACCCCCCCCATCCCCCTCCCCGGCACGGATCCCATCCCCCTCCCCGGCACGGACCCCATCCTCCTCCCCGGCACGGACCCCATCCTCCTCCCCGGCACGGATCCCATCCCCCTCCCCGGCACGGAACCCCCCCCCATCCCCCTCCACGGCACGGATTCCATCCCCCTCCCCGGCACGGACCCCATCCTCCTCCCCGGCACGGACCCCATCGTCCTCCCCGGCACGGACCCCATCCTCCTCCCCGGCACGGACGCCCCCCCCCATCCCCCTCCCCGGCACGGACGCCCCCCCCCCATCCTCCTCCCCAGCACGGAACCCATCTCCCTCCCCGGCACGGACCCCATCCTCCTCCCCAGCATGGAACCCATCCCCCTCCCCGGCACGGACCCCATCCTCCTCCCCGGCACTGACCCCATCCCCCTCCCCAGCACGGACCCCATCCTCCTCCCCGGCACGGATCCCATCCCCCTCCCCGGCACGGAACCCCCCCCCCATCCCCCTCCACGGCACGGATTCCATCCCCCTCCCCGGCACGGACCCCATCCTCCTCCCCGGCACGGACCCCATCGTCCTCCCCGGCACGGACCCCATCCTCCTCCCCGGCACGGACGCCCCCCCCCATCCCCCTCCCCGGCACGGACACCATCCCCTCCCCGGCACGAACCCCATCCACCTCCCCGGCACGGACACCTTCCCCTCCCCGGCACGGACCCCATCCTCCTCCCCGGAACGGACCCCATCCCCCTCCCCGACACGGACCCCATCCCCCTCCCTGACACAGACCCCATCATCCTCCCCGGCACGGACCCCATCCTCCTCCCCGGCACGGACCCCCCCCCCATTCCCCTCCCCGACACGGACCCCATCCCCATCCCCGGCACGGATTCCATCCCCCTTCCCGGCACGGTCCCCATCCTCCTCCCCGGCACGGACCCCATCCTCCTCCCCGGCACGGACCCCATCCCCCTCCCCGGCACGGACCCCTTCCTCCTCCCCGTCACGGGCCCCGTCCCCCCATCCCCCTCCCCGGCACGGACCCCATCCTCCTCCCCAGCACGGACCCCTTCCCCTCGCCGACATGGACCCCTTCCTACTCCCCGGCACGGACCCCATCCCCCTCCCCGGCACGGACCCCATCCTCCTCCCCAGCACGGACCCCTTCCCCTCCCCGACACGGACCCCATCCTCCTCCCTGGCACGGACCCCATCCCCCTCCCCGGCACGGACCCCATCCTCCTCCCCGGCATGGGCCCCGTCCCCCCATCCCCCTCTCCGGCACGGACCCCATCCCCCTCCCCGGCACGGAGCCCATCCTCCTCCCCGGCACGGACCCCATCCTCCTCCACAGCACGGACCCCTTCCCCTCCCCTGCATGGACCCCATCCTCCTCCCCGGCACGGACCCCAGCCTCCTCCCCGGCACGGGCCCCATCCCCCTCCCCGGCACGGACCCCCCCCCCATCCCCCTCCCCGGCACGGATCCCATCCTCCTCCCCGGCACGGACCCCATCCTCCTCCACGGCACGGACCCCATCCTCCTCCCCGGCACCGACCCCATCCCCCTCCCCGGCACGGACCCCCCCCCATCCCCCTCCCCGGCACGGATCCCATCCCCCTCCCCGGCACGGACCCCATCCTCCTCCCCGGCACGGACCCCATCCTCCTCCCCGGCACGGATCCCATCCCCCTCCCCGGCACGGAACCCCCCCCCATCCCCCTCCACGGCACGGATTCCATCCCCCTCCCCGGCACGGACCCCATCCTCCTCCCCGGCACGGACCCCATCGTCCTCCCCGGCACGGACCCCATCCTCCTCCCCGGCACGGACGCCCCCCCCCATCCCCCTCCCCGGCACGGACGCCCCCCCCCCATCCTCCTCCCCAGCACGGAACCCATCTCCCTCCCCGGCACGGACCCCATCCTCCTCCCCAGCATGGAACCCATCCCCCTCCCCGGCACGGACCCCATCCTCCTCCCCGGCACTGACCCCATCCCCCTCCCCAGCACGGACCCCATCCTCCTCCCCGGCACGGACCCCATCCTCCTCCCCGGCACGGACCCCCCCCCCCAATCCCCCTCCCCGGCACGGACCCCATCCTCCTCCCCGGCACGGACCCCATCCTCCTCCCCGGCACGGACCCCATCCTCCTCCCCGGCACGGACCCCATCCTCCTCCCCGGCACTCCCCCGGAGCCCAGCCCACTCTACCCCCCCCCCCCCCGCCGCACACACACACACAAAACTCTACACACACCTCTCCCCCACACATTCAGACTGCGGCCACGCCATCGCCTCTCCAGCGGCCAACCCCCCAGGCCGTCACCCACCTCCACGCTGGTCGGCGTGAATCTTGAGCACAGGTTGACGCCGATTGAAACGTGGTTTGATTTACGCCGACGTGACCCGTCATCACATCGGCAGGACTTCAGCCCATCCGGACGGGAGAATATCGGCAGCCCCAAAATCCATTGCCTTGCGCCCACCCGTGCCATTCTCCGAGGTCTGCGGCGCCATTAACGCCCTGCCGACTTTTCTCCCTTCGGAGACTTCGGCGGGCGGCGGGGGCAGAATTCACGGCGGCCAACGGCCATTCTCCGACCCGCTGGGGGGTCGGAGAATCTCGCCCCTAGTCTGCGCAACCTCGGCAAACACTTTTTTTTCAATTATCTATTTTGATTTTTGACTCAAAAAACACTCCATGGTCTGCTGCAGTTTTGCTGGTCATAAATTACACTTCGAAAATCAGGCTTTTTGGTTTATCCGAAGCGAAACTCAGAACTACTGCTATTGCTTTAGTTGAGCTGTTGAGTCGCTACTCTCTTATCTCTGATGATCAGGTTTGGGCAATATAATCATTATATGTTGCAGACTAAACATCTGCCTGATCTTTGGTTGTCCCTCCCTGTTTCTTACCTGCACAGTAGCTAAGTTTCCGTTCCTTGTTGTTCTTTTTGGTCTGTGCTCCATTTGTCTTTTTTAGGAGAGGCCCCTTTTAATTTATCCCTCCGCTAATTTCTGTTCTGTTCCAAAATACATTGTGCACACTAGCAGCAGGCGCCCTCAGTGCCCTGCGGTAGCTGCCGGCCTAGCTGGAGGAGTCTCTTTGCTCAATGTTGCTCTTGGACAAGAATTAACTTTGAAACATTGTGTAACTTTCTCTCGCTTATGTAATTCCACATGCACACCCGCCCGGCCTCCACATTTCCATCTTAAAAAGCGCGTGCGGTCAACTCCTGTCCATGTTAACCAAATATTATAAATAATAAAAGACTCGATAGTTTAAGGGGTAAAAGCGGCATGCCAAAATAATGATGACCGAGAAAGGCCTTTCAGTCCACCTTCAGTCCTCAGACAGGCCAAGTTTCCTCGGCTTCTGTCTCTTCACACCAGCGGCTGCTGCAACCCCCCTGTTGCTGCCCGCTTTTACTGCACAGAGGGGCAGAGAGTCTCGGGTCAGCCGCTTCTCTGGTCGCGAGACGCTTCGTGCTGCAGCAGCAGGAGATACCTCAGCAGCCCCTCAACAAAGTCTGGTGCCTGTAGTGCAAACTGGACTTTGGCCTCCAAGTAGTTTTATATCAACTGTCACGGATGCTTTCCCCAAATCACCCATAAACAATATATTTGTGTATGTATTAACCACATGGTGAGAAATTCAATTTGAAATAACCCAGCAGCAAAGACTTCTAATTTAAAAAAGGAAAGGTCAGTTTATTCCACTCTATTACTCTAGGATTACCTGAAAAAAATTCTCAGCAAAGATTAGTTTACAATGAACATGAAAAAAATGTCAATCAAGTTTAGTCCAAGTTGCAGTTCTGGTATGTTTTGAAGTTGTGGTGTTGCATTGCCTGACATGAAGATCATGACCGTGGCCATCATTGCTTCAGGCGTATTCAAAAAAGGCAGAAATCTATCGAGAGGGAGAACCATCTTGGAAATGCATCTTAAATTTCAATCCAGTGGTTCCAGTGGTGGTGATGTGCTGAGCAATCGTGCATAAGGTGGCTCTACTCCAGAATACAACCAAAGAAGCAGTTCTAGCCGAATTTAGCCTGCAAATTTGGACTTATTTCACCCATAAATAAGAAAGGAAGAGAAGAACAACATGCCCGCGAAAGAAAGATCGAGAGGCCGTGGAGATGGCAGGAGCGGAGGGAAAGGCCAAGAGCAGCGGGTGGATGAGTCGGCGGACCCATGTGGTCTCTGGCCACCCCAGAGAGGGAGACCAACGACCGAACAACCTCCTCCCCCCCCCCCCTCACCTGGAGATGGATGGAAGACGTTCCTGACCAAGGAACTGTTGCCGATGAGGGAGGCAAGAAAGCTGGAGATCCAGGTGGCGGTTGTCATGATATACACCAGCATATCATGGTGCAGATACACGCACACTGATGGACACACAGCAAGACCAATCAACACACACAACACCGCAGCCAATCACCAGTTAGAGCACACTCACTATATAGGGGGCATCCGAGTTCCCGCTCATTCGGGATGCAGCCTCCTACAAGGACAGAGCTTACAGCTTACAGCACAGGTCCTCACCATGTGCTGAGTGCATAGACTGGTTGGGACAGGCATAGGTCTTTAGTTTAATCTAACATCGTGTTAACCCACAGTGAAAGTATGTTCAACAGTTTCTAACTTAATAAAATAGTGTTGCACTATTTTAAGTGTTGGTGGCCTGTATGTGTTCCACGGATCCAGAACACCCAACACATCATGATACTAGGAGTTGCAAAATATTAGAACTTCTTAGACCTACCTGCAAGTGATACCTACCAGCATACAGTCATCCTGCAAAATGGACAGCGTCCGCCCGCCGCCGCCGCTCCGCATCACCGGCAACCTGGGGGCCAATTGGAAGATATTCAAACAACGCTTCCAGCTCTACCTGGAAGCCACAGACCAGGAAGATGCCTCGGACACCAAGAAGATCGCTCTCTTCCTAACCATGGCCGGGGAACATGCCATCCACATTTTCAATTCTCTCACCTTTGCTGATGATGAAGATAAATCAAAATTCAAGACGGTCTTCCTCAAGTTTGACAGTCACTGCAACATAGAGGTGAATGAAAGTTTCGAGCGCTATGTATTCCAACAGCGTTTGCAGGGTAAGGATGAACCTTTCCAGTCCTTTGTCACCCACCTCCGCCCCTTGCGCAGTCCTGTAGCTACGGGCCCACCTCCGACTCCATGATACGCGACCAGATCGTTTTCGGTGTTCAGTCGGACCCCCTACACCAGCAGTTCCTCAAGGTAAAGCAGCTCACCCTAGCGACCGCCATCGAGACCTGCGTGCTACACAAACACGCCACTAGTCGGTATTCCCACATCCAAGCGGCTAAAACGGCGCGGCAAGGTCCCCATGAGGCAGAACAGGTCCAAGCAATCAAGCAACTCCAGGGCCTCAGCCTGGATGAGGGCGGCCATTTTGCCCGCTTTTCGCGGACTCCCGCGCTTGTGCGCACCGAACGAGGGGACGGCGACGTCGATGAACGTACTGCGCAGGCATGCACCACGTATGGCCGCACCGCGCATGCGCGGTGGCGCAGCGAACGTACTGACGCTACATCGTGCGGCAACTGTGGCTCCGCCCACTTAAAGCGGCAATGCCCTGCCAAATCCCAACAATGCCTGAGATGTGGCAAACTTGGACACTCCTGCTTTATGCAGATCAGCTCGGCCTGCCAATTCATATCGCTTCTGCCAGACTCGCAGGAAAGTCCGGGCCATTCAATCCACCGAGTCCGATGCGGACCTACAACCCGATATTGACACCGAGGACCCGAAGGCACCTTTTCGAATCGGTATCGTTACAAAAAACAGGGTGTCCCCGAAGCAAAGAATCCAGCCTCTATCGGTATACAGCATCGATCCAGACGATGAGTGGTGTGCCACCCTTACGGTCAACCGGTCCTAAATACGATTCCGCCTGGACACTGGTGCCTCCGCCAATCTCATTGAGGTCTGACCTCGAAAGCCTTCGTGTCAAACCAGCCATCCTCCCATCAGCCTGCCAGCTATTAGATTATAATGGCAATGCCATTGAAGACAGCGACAATTGTCAGCTCGAAGTGACGCACAAGTCACGCAAAGCCATCCTTCCCTTCGAAATCGTGGGCTCCTCGAAAGCCTCCCTGCTTGGCGCGCAGGCATGCAAGCTGTTGAACCTAGTCCAGAGAGTTCACTCTCTCTCTCCTGCTGACGCGTCTGCCTTTCAGGACACTGACTTCAGGGCACAGCTCGACGCCATTATCAACCAGTACCACAAATTCTTCGAGGGCATGGGCACGCTCCCTTACACCTACAAGATTTTATTAAAACCGAATGCCACGCGTGTGGTGCACGCACCTCGCAGGGTCCCAGCACCCCTTAAGGACCGCCACAAGCAGCAGCTGCAGGACCTCCAGAACCAAGGAGTGATTTCCAAAGTCACGGAACCGACCGACTGGGTCAGTTCCATGGTATGTGTAAAAAAGCCTTCCGGCGAATTGAGAATTTGCATTGATCCCAAGGATCTGAATCGCAATATCATGAGGGAGCATTACCAATTCCCAAGCGCGAAGAGCTCACATGTGAGATGGCTCGCGCCAAGCTCTTCACCAAACTCAACGCCTCAAAAGGATTCTGGCAAATCCAGCTCGATAAATCCAGCAGGAAACTTTGCACATTTAATACCCCCTTTGGCAGATATTGTTACAGCAGGATGCCGTTCGGGATCATATCTGCATCAGAAGTGTTCCATAGGATTATGGAACAAATGATGGAAGGCATTGAAGGTGTTTGCGTCTATGTCGATGACATAATCATTTGGTCCACCACTCCGCAGGAGCATGTTAGTCACCTCCAGCGCACATTCAGACGTATACATGAGCATAGCCTCTGCCTCAACAGGGCCAAATGCTCTTTTGGTCAGACGGAACTCAAGTTCCTCGGGGACCACATCTCCCAATTGAGTGTGCAGCCGAATGCAGACAAGGTAGCTGCCATCACAGCTATGAAAACATCAGAGGACAAGAAGGCAGTCCTCCGATTTCTGGGCATGGTCAATTTTTTTGGGAAATTTATCCCTCACCTCGCCTCTCATACACGGCTCTCAGGAACCTGGTCAGGAAGACGACAGACTTCCAATGGCTCCCTGCCCACGAGCGCGAATGGAGAGAACTCAAAGCAAAACTGACCACGGCCCCGGTCTTAGCTTTCTTTGATCCAGCAAAGGAGACCAAAATTTTGACCGATGCCAGTCAATCCGGCATTGGGGCGGTGCTCCTTCAACATGATGAGGCCTCATCATGGGCCCCCGTTGCATATGCGTCACGTGCGTTGACCCCCACGGAGCAGCGCTACGCGCAGATAGAAAAGGAGTGCCTGAGCCTTCTGACCGGTGTGGTTAAGTTTCTTTACATGCACAAATGACGGCAAATTATGTCTACGGACTTCTTCAATTCACCGTCGAGACCGACCATCGCCCGCTGGTCAATATAATACAGAAAGACTTGAACGATATGACGCCTCGCCTCCAGCGTATTCTTCTCAAGCTCCGGCGATATGACTTCCAGCTGGTATACACCTCAGGCAAAGACCTCATCATTGCTGACGCTCTCTCCAGGGCAGTCAACACTCCATGTGACCCAGCGGGATTTATCTGCCAGGTTGACGCCCATGTGGCATTCATGGCCTCCAATCTACCTGCCACGGATGAACGCCTCATCCAAATTTGCCGCGAGACGGCGGCTGACCCCTTGCTACAGCGTGTCATGCACCACCTAACGTACGGGTGGCTCAAGGGCCAATGCCCTCAGTTCTATAATATCAGAGATGATCTGGTGGTAGTAGACGGTATTCTGCTAAAACTGGCCCGCATTGTCATCCCACATAGCATGCGCCAACTTGTCCTGGAACAACTACACGATAGCCACCTTGGCAAGGAAAAGTGCCACCGATGGTCCCGAGAGGCAGTGTACTGGCCCGGCATTAATGAGGACATAGCCAACACAGTGCTCATCTGCCCCACTTGTCAGCGCTTCCAGCCGGCCCAACCACGTGAGACTCTGCAGCCCCATGAGTTGGTCACGTCACCATGGACCAAAGTGGGCATCGACCTGTTCCACGCACTGGGTAGAGACTATGTCCTGATCGTGGACTACGTTTTGAATTACCCGGAGGTGATACGGTTGCACGACATCACCTCGTCTGCCGTCATTTGTGCATGTAAAGAAACCGTTGCTCGACACGGCATCCCCTCACGGTTATGCCGGA
Organism: Scyliorhinus torazame; assembly: GCF_047496885.1. Lineage (NCBI taxonomy): Eukaryota > Metazoa > Chordata > Chondrichthyes > Carcharhiniformes > Scyliorhinidae > Scyliorhinus > Scyliorhinus torazame. The sequence goes on from NC_092720.1 coordinate 49,754,349, forward strand.
CAATGGCCCCTGCTTCGCCAGCCAGGAATGGTCCAACTTTGCCAGGCGGTACAATTTTGCCCATGTGACTTCCAGTACCCTGTACTCCCAATCCAACGGCAAAGCGGAGAATGGAGGCCTATCAGGCACCTGTTTCTAAAGATACGAGGTTGATACCTCTGGTAGCTATCTCCAGAAAAACACCAGCCTCCCTTCTTGGCAAGGTCTCTTGCCAAGCAGTAGCATCCCTTAGTGGCAAGGCCACTAGACAAGCAATAACCTCCCTTAATGGCAAGGCCACTAGACTTAATGAGTTCACTGCATTTGGACCCTTACAAAGATAATACATATTTTAAAAATATTATTGCGATAAGTAATAGTTTACATTGATAATGGACTCATCAATCATCAGTTTTTAATATAAGGTTAAATACATGATTTAATATAGCATCAGCTCTGATCAACTTTTAATGTAAAGTGAATATATGATTTAATATAAAATCAGTTCTGATCAGCCTTTAATATAGGTGGATACCGCCACAACAGGGGCAGGGATGGTGATTGCCAGGGGGGAGATAGGGAAGGGGTGGCATGGGAGGGGTTGAGTGGGTATCAGGCGGGACAGAGGGGGAAGAGAGAACACCAGGTAAATACAAGATTAAGAAAGGGATGTTTATCGATTGGCTTCAGCAGGTAAGGTGCAGGTTGAGGGAACAAGATGGTGCCACAAGCAGCCACTTTGGAGGGTCCTTGGACAAAGGGAAACCCCCGAGTGTAGGGGCACACCAACGTGGTGTACACACAGTTGGCGGCCATGTTGGGTGCCCCCTGGACAAAGGGAAACCCTGGAGTGCAGGGGCCCGGCCTCATGGTGAATACAGTGACCGCGGCCATTTTGGGCGGACCTCTAACAAAGGGAAACCCCGGAGTGCAGGGGAGCATTCACCAGGTAAGTATGGTTGATCCTGCAGGAACGGGAGGGACAGAAACCCCCTCCACCAAGATTATCACCTGGAATGTCAGGGGTATTAACAGCCCAGTTAAAAGATCCAGTGTCCTCACCCATTTGAGGAGTTTGAAAGCCAACATAGTCTTCCTCCAAGAGACGCACCTGAGAGAGAAGGACCGACTGCAGGTAAGGAAGGGCTGGGTGGGACAGTCGTTTCATTCATTTTACAGGACGGGTGCCAGGGGGTAGCTTTCCTGATTAACAAGCAGACGGTGTTTATGGCGGCAAAGACGATTACGACCCAACGGGACGGTATGTCATGGTCGGCGGTGTCCTGGACGGGGCTCCGATAGTTCTGGTAAATGTGTACACTCCCAACTGGGATGACACGGACTTTATAACGAAGACCATGGCGGAAATCCCAACATCGACACACACTGACTGATCATGGAGGCGGGGGGATCTTTAACTTTGTTCAGGATCCATTGACCCACCGATCAAACCCCAAAACGGGGAAAAAGACAGGCATGGCTAGGGAACTGGGAACGTTCATGGAGCAGATGCGGGCGGTGGACCCATGGCGGTTCCTACATCCTGGAATTCCCGTTCTTCTCACCAGTACACAAGGTTTACACCCGTATCGACTTCTTTGCTGTGGGGAAATCGGTGCTTCCAGAAATATCCAGAGCGGAATACTCTGCGATAGTCATCTCCAACCATGCTCCACATTACATGGATGTGAGGTTGGAGACAGGTCGTGCCCAACACCCCACATGGAGGCTGGACACGGACCTCTTGGCCGACAAGGTCTTCTGCCAGAAAACATCGCGGGCCGTAGGCGAGTACGTGAGTAACAACCAGAACAGGGAAGTCTCACCTACCACATTCTGGGAGGCACTGAAGGTGGTGATTAGGGTACAGATTATAGCCTACAAGGCCCGTAGAGACAGGGAAGAGAGGGCGGCCGGGCAACAACTGATTGACTCCACCCTGGAGGTTGACCCAGAAAATATGCCGAGGCCCCAACTGTAGAGCTTCTTGCAGAGAGGGAAAAGCTGAAAATGGAATTTAACCTGCTATCCACCAAAAAAGCTCAACCAAGGATTTGAGGCCTTCAACCAGGGACTGTACACCTCTGAGCTCCTCCATGGGGACTCAGGGATGATATGGTTCCTCGATGGACTGGATAGATGGAGGGAGCAGGAAGTATCAATAGGACTGGGAATGGTCATGGAGAGCATCAGCTCCATGCAGGCAGAGATTCTCCATTGGCTGACACCAAAATCTCGAAATGCGATTGGGCGGAGAATAGGTTCCGACACCAAAATCGCAGCGGGCGCCAGTTTAACACCAAATCGCAATTCTCGACAGCGGTGCCAATGCGGTCTGAATGCACGTACAGTGCACACCATTTACATGTCATTAGCGGGCCCGATCCGGTATTCTCCGGAGCCGCGATTCTCCGCCTCCGATGGGCCGAGTTCCCAATGGCACGGCTCATTGGGCCTTTGAAAATCGTGAAACCAGCATTGTGGCTGCTGAGGGAGAGAGTGGGGGTGCGGAAAGTGTCCAACGTCACCATAGTTTGCTGGCAGTTGTGCTGCTGGCCGAGGGGACTTCCGCGAGGGCTAGGGGAGTAGTGGGGGCTGGGCTGTGGGATAGGGGTGGTCGGGCATGGAACATCATTGCCGCAGCTGGCAAGGCAGCCATTGAGCTGCGCACACCGCTAACAGCCCACCGTGAACTTCGGGCCACAGGTCATATAGGCGTCCTCCCAAGCCACCCCCCTGGGTGCCCTCGGCCCCAGCCAACCCATTAGCTGAATGGGCGTGCTCCAGCCCAACCAGTGCCATCTTGTTGGGTGGAATGAGTGCATGTGGGGAGTGTAATGTGTATATGCAACTGCAACTTATCAGCCTCCCAAGTGTCAATCACGGCCCCGCCGAATCCCACACCTTTTTCCATTGGAATCGATTGTGTTCCATGTGGCACTGGTGCGAGCCCCTCCACAGTCGCTGAATTGGTCAAGCTTCAATGCTAGTTTTGCTGTCATGAAAGTCCACAAATTATGCCCCGGCAGTGGTATTATCATAACTATCAGCAAGGACTAAGTGTCAAATCCCAGTTTAGTAGTGTAAATAAAATCATAGCTTTGTTTAAGTTAAAAGCTATTCTGTAGTCTTTGTGAACATTATACCAACCATCCTGAAATAAGCAACACCAAGAACACCACATGGTGCCAGGAGTCTATTGCTTAAAAGAAACAGCAATTCTATTAGGTTAGAATACCATCGAAGAAGCAATCCAGAAGCTACAACTCAGAAAAAGTCTCCGGTAAAGATGGAAGGTCTCAGGAAGCTTGACCACTTCAAGACACATGGTAAACTATACCAGAACTGTGCTTTCGTTAAGCAACAGTTTGAAGTTTTTATTTCTGCTTCTGCGCTTGAAAATGCATCAGACCAACACCAAATAGCACAGTTACTAAACTTGGCTGGACCGCATTAATTTGTTTCAATTCAGTGCAGAATAGGATCAAATTAAATATAGCATGGTGCTACAGAGATAACCAATCCTGAAAAAATTCTATGAGTGCTACATGTTAAAAAAACGGCTGCAGTTCAGAGGAGAGTCTATAGATTGAGTCATCACAGCTGTAAAGCTGCGAGTGCAGTCCGGCAATTTTTCCTCAGCCTCCGAGTCTATGCTGCGAGATGAAGTTGTGTTTGGAATAAACAGTGATCGGTTACGTGAGAAAATGGTAAGAAGACTGGCTTTGTCGATTGAAGATGCTATAAATATGTGGAAGGCAAGCGAACAGGCATCGAGCGAATATGCCGAATTCGTGGCTAAGGAAAAGAGCGCGAAATCGGGAAACGTGGCTGACGCCATTAATGCTGTGTCACAGCAAAGAAAACTGCGTACAATGGCCGCCGGCCATTTTAAAAGTGACGTCATGAGTGTGATGACATGCATGCGCTGTGGACACGCCCACAGTAAATAAAATTGTCCAGCAAGAGGGAAACATTGTTCCAATTGTAGCAGACTGAACCACTTGGAAGCACAGTGTCGTTTATCAGCAACTGTTCCAGTAACCAAATTTATACAGTCCTATAGTGATTGCAGATGGATCCAAAGTGTGCAGAGTGCAGAGAAAAAATCCAACATCGTAGCGGGTAGAGAGGATTGCTCACCATATTTACTTTCGGATACCTTCATGATAGAACCTATCACTAGGGCTGATTTACTGCAATCGGAAGGAAAGACCAGTAAAAGCACTCTCAAAGATAATAAAGGAATGGACTGTCTCATTAGAAATAAATGGAGAATTGATCCTATTTAAGATTGATACAGGAGCACACGCAAATATTATCACGTACCGATCTTTAAAGCAAGCAATTGTAAAACCTCTGATAAAGCAGTTCATCTGTAGGCTCACAGATTACAACGGTAACACAATAGCCAAAAAAGGGGTCACGCTGTCTCGTTGTGAAGAATGGGAAAATTGAGATACCCACCGACTTTCAGATGATAGGGGGTGAGTATTCGTCATTGATTGGATTTGATGCTTGTGAAAGATTGCAGCTATTTGAAAGGATTCACTGAACCAGTACTTCAGATGACCAAGATGAAGAGTCCAGAGAAGACTTAGGTGTTGTGAACGACCTCTCCAAAGCTACAACTGATTCTGACACATCAGAAAACAGGGCAACCACTGATGCTGAAACATCAGAACCCGAGTTAGTCCGAAGAGTGGAACCTCAAGCTTGTTTAATTTCAGAGATACTAACAGTATCTGACCGCAAACTACAGACTATAAAAGCTGAAACTGAAAAGGACTTGATGCTCCAGAAGGTAAAACAATACCTCAGAGAAGGATGGCCTGCTGCATGTAAATCACCCTTTCGAGATAGAAGAGGTGATCTGGCTACAATTGATGGTGTCCTGCTTAAGGGAGGCAGGATAGTAGTACCTGCCAGTTTGCATTTAGAGATTCTGAAGCAGATTCACGAGGGTGATCAAGGCATCGAAAAGTGTCCTACGCGAGCCAGACAATCGGTGTATCGGCCGGGAATAAACAGAGAAATCGACCAGTATGTACAAGCATGTCCAATTTGTCAGGTGCATCAGCCTGCACAGAGCAAAGAAACCATGCAACAGATGGAAATCGTGACCAGTCCATGGAACAAAGTGGGCATGGATCTATTCTATTTCCAGGGTCATGACTATTTGATAGTCATAGACTATTACTCCAATTTTCCAGAGGGATATACGACTGCCAGATCAGTGATAAAGGCAACAAAATCGATTTTTGCACGCCATGGGATACCTCTTAACGTTTTCTCTGACAATGGTCCATGTTTCTCGTAAAATCTAGCCCATGTTATCCTTAGTCTAACGGGAAAGCAGAGAAAGGAGTAGCGATAATTGAGAAGTTATTCCACAAAGCAAGTAAAGATGGTCATTAGCGTTGTTAGCATACCAAGCAACAGCGTTATCAACGGTTCTCTCACCTGCTCAAATGTTGATGGGGAGAAGACTAAGAACCACTTTACCAGAGATCATCAGTCAAGAAACTGATAATAAGAAGATACGTGAAAGAATCAGGACAACAAAAAAGAAGCAACAAGAGATCTACAATAGACATACCAAACCTCTGGTTGAACTTCAAGAAGGTGACTTTATGAGAATTCAGAATCCAGAAGAAGGCTGGCGAAATGTTGCAAAGATTCTGAAACAGGTAACAACTAAGTCCTACTTAGTACCAACACAACAAGGATCACTGTTCAGGAGAAAGAGATGTGCATTGCTGCATGTCAAGCATAAGGTTCAAACTCAACATGCAAATGTTGTACCATGTGATGACATATTCAAGGACATTGCCTTTCCAGATCCTCACTCAGTGCAGACACAGCTAGAAGATGTGGCAGAGCAATCCAAAACCTTGAACATTCCACTGAGACGTTCTACAAGAAGAAGACAGCCTCCAGAGAGACTGAACTTATGATTGTATAATGAACCTATACTCATCTGAGTGATGTAACAATCTTTACAAATTACTGTATTATATGATATTAAGTTAGTGATAGTTACTAGTTATTCGTCAGAATTACACCTGTAAGGCCAGGGTTAAAGAAAATATCACAACCAATGTTATAATAATTTTCCTTTACAATGAAGTGGGGGGGGGGGGGGGGCAGGGGGGGGGGGGGGGGGGAGTACGAGCTCCCAATGTAAATGGTGGAGGCCCAGCCAGCAGAGCTCTTTAAATGCTATCCCGGGCCCGAACGGGGTGTTCTAGGCTGAGACACCTGTGTTGTGCGCCACGGGTATGGCTTTACTTTTGAGGTTAGAATAAATCTGTTCAAACCTTCATCTTCATTTCTCCTGGATTACTACAGTTTGCTCAGTTAATCCAAGCAAAGTTCCTACGTAGTCAGTGCTTCGATTCTCTCGCTACATTTATATAGCATCTTTCACGACCTAAAGACATTCCAAAAAATGTAACAGCCAATTAAATACTTCAGAAGTGTAGTCACTGTTGTAATGTAGAAAGTATATACTCTTAAAATTAAGGACAGTTTTAGAGGGGGATGTTAGAACTAAGTGTTCTTTTCCTCTTTTAAAAATAATTTTGGTCACCCTTGAAAAAAATCACCTGCAGCTGGAAATCTGTAATATTAACAGAGACTGCTGGGTACAATCAGCAGGTCAGGCGGCATGAATGGAGAGATAAATATAGGGTTAGCAGCGTGAATGGAGAGAGAAATATAGGGTTAACAGCGTGAATGGAGAGAGAAATATAGGGTTAACAGCGTGAATGGAGAGAGAAATATAGGGTTAACAGTGTGAATGGAGAGAGAAATATAGGGTTAACAGCGTGAATGGAGAGAGAAATATAGGGTTAACAGCGTGAATGGAGAGAGAAATATAGGGTTAACAGCGTGAATGGAGAGAGAAATATAGGGTTAACAGCGTGAATGGAGAGAGAAATATAGGGTTAACAGTGTGAATGGAGAGAGAAATATAGGGTGAGCAACATGAATGGAGAGAGAAATATAGGGTTAACAGCGTGAATGGAGAGAGAAATATAGGGTTAGCAGAGTGAATGGAGAGAGAAATATAGGGTTAATGGTGCGAATGGAGCGAGAAATATGGGGTTAGCAGTGTGAATGGAGAGAGAAATATAGGGTTAACAGTGTGAATGGAGAGAGAAATATAGGATTAACATTTCAAGTTGATGTCCTTTCGCACAACTTGTCTTATTTATTTAACTATGACATTAATAATAAAACATTTCTGTGTTCATTTCTAAGATGTGTCCCATTAAAATCAAAATAACCTCAAGGTTACCTCTTGTTTCACACAGGGCACTTGTGACCTTTCAGGTGTCTACAATAGTTTGGAAATAGTTTTAGAAAAAAGAGCATTTGGAAGAAAATGAAATCAGCAAGTGGAAGGGCTGCAATAAAAACAGATTTCTCTAATTGTAGAAGTAAATAAAATGTAAATGTTGCCACAGTCCCAGAGGACCATAGGCTGCTCTGTCCCTTTGAAAGCTGACTGATGGTGATTTAACCTGAAGGACACCACGCCTCAAGTGAGTGGCGAGATTGAGAAGGCCACTGAGATTCATGGAAATCTCAGCCGGCTCGTGAATTGAACCTGCGCTGTTGGCGTTGCTCCGCATCACAAACCAGGGGCTGGATTCTCTGCTGTTGGGATTCTCCATTACGCTGGCAGCGCATGCATGCTCAGGGATTTCCCAACGCCATGGGGCTGCCCACAATGTGAAACCCCATTGGCTGGCCGGCGAGACTGTTGCTCTTATTAGCCTTAGTTTTATTAGCTCTAATTCTGTCACCTTTGCTCACGAGTCGCCAGGTATCTTTCTGATACCGCCACGTGGTTCAAGCTCTAGTTATGATTAATAAGACAGCACACTGCTTAGTAAGAGTAAAATCAACGGTCATTTATTATGTACAGCAATAAATACTTATACAATAATCCTACTTTCTAGACTACTACCTACCACTACTGGCCAATACTTAACTTTTGGGAATGGCCCACCAGGTCAGGGAAACAAATGGTTTATCGAATTGGGTCTGACCTGTGGGATTCAAAGGCTGATACAGGTTGATGGCTAGAAGTCTTTATCGGGTAGCGATCGCTGGAGTCAAACTTATGGTTGCTGGTCGATGGTTCTTGCGAAGGTTGCGTGCAGGAGCAGAAGGGAGAGAAGGGTCGATCTGAACTTGGCCCCCATTTTTATCGGGCTCAGGGGCTTCCCGCCTCTCAGGGCGGACCTTTACCCTGAGTCCCAAGTGATTGGACTTGTTCCCAATCACTGTGTTCGATATGCTCCAATAATGGGGCGATTCCTTGATCGGGGGGTGGTCGTTCACCTGTCTTTGTCTCGGCCACTGCTGACGCCGAGAGGTCTGGCCCAGCATTCAATTGCTAATATGTTGCAATTGTTCCCGGGGATAGCCGATTAAACTGCAGATGTCTGGGTTGATGTGCTGCTAATGGTCGCAGGTATCGATCTGGGTCGACTTCCCAGAGCCGAATACGCTATTCTGTCTGCAGCTGTCCGTTTGTGCCCTGTAGGCTGCTTTCCCATCAGCCTTTTCAGTTAGCCATTTTATATCGGGTTTTGACCAACTTAATCGGGAATCAGCCATTTTAGGTGGTTACATTCCCTACTTGTGATCCTAACGCGAAGCGTGAAGGATCACCTAAATTTTGTCCTTTCCGTTCCCTGACCGGGGGGGACACCTCCTACATGGCCACTACTCTGACCCTAGCTATGCACAAAAATTTTACCTAAACAATTCTAAGGGCGCTAGGTCAGGCAGGGGCATGCATCTACAAAATAAAAACTTGGAACCTCTAATTTTACCTAAATACTATACTCATCAAGCATTGCACCATCCTATCTTTCTAAAACATACAACAACAATCATAACATTCAATATACTCTTTCCTGGCTTGGCAGTCAAGCTCAGGATCATACATTTTTTGTTTATGGGGGACTTGTACATTTTTTTATTTACAGAAAAACGCAAGTGCTTTTTTAAAATTATTGTTTTATAGGTCGCGGGGGTCGGGGGTCTGGTCATATCCGAATATAGGGGATCGGATCCGATATACCAGGGTTCAAGCGCGGTACGCTCTCCTTCTCCATTTGCGGAGGCGCATAGTCTGCACTGCACAGCGGAGTATCGCCAACGCTAACAATGCTTCAATCACGTAAGACATGGAGTACCAGGTTATGAACCTGTCACCACAGGAAGATGCAGTGTCGCTGGTGACTGGGCTTTGGGTACTGCGAGGCAGTGGAACATTAACGGCAGGGTGGTTTGGAGTAATGGGGTCCGCGTTCCCGCGCAACCAAAGGTCCATAAAGAAGATGTTGAGCACGATGAACGAAGTCCTCATGGCTGTCCTCTTTCTTTGTCTTTCTTTGTGTTCTCTGTTTTCTCCGGTCCTGGAGCTTCTGGAGTTCTGTGAAGCAAGCATAGTATCTGTAACTACCTTGGTATAATATCCGGTATGTTAGTGTGTCTGTCCTTTCTGCGGCCAATTATACCCTTATAATTGGTCACCTTGTGTGACTCCCTCATTTTTTTTTTCAAAACATATTTTAGGACACGGCACCCTTCCCAGTGAGGGACCAGTGCTGATTTACTATCCCAATGTTCTAGGATGTAAATAGCATATGGCAGCAACCTAAAGGTCGCCAAAAAAAAACAAAAAACTTTTTGAAATGAAAATGTAAAATGAGGTGCGTATGGGCCGCGACGGGTAAGAGTTGGATGGAGTCCCCGGGTAGGACGGCTACCCACGCCGTATATCCCCTACCCGAGCGTGTTTGACCAATGGGGGGGGTCCCCAGGCAGGGCGGGTCTCACGCTGTTTCTCCGCTGCCTGAGCAACCGACACGAACGGGCAAAAATGTAGTCATCATGGTGAGGTTGCTGCTGTGATTCTACCCTCGAATCAGAACGGGTGTCTGATACTCGAACCAGTACCAGCTGAAAAGCTAGTTCCTCTGAACGAGCATGTGGTCTGCTGACCAGGTATCTGTGGACAAATTAGTTCCATTGAACGAGCGTCTGGTCTGTTGACCAGGTATCTGTGGACAAGTTGGTACCGCTGAACAAGCGTCTGGCCGCGGTGGGTGTCTGTGGGAAAGAGCTCAAAAGTTTCAGGTGAATGGGTGTGTGACAGTGAGAAACATTTTCCTGTCGGACGAACAACACTTAGACAAAACATACGAACAACATAAAACATCCTGCAGGTTCCATCAGGAAGGACAACACTTTTCCCAAGTGTCTCCTTTAAATCATCATGTGGACACCTCAGTTCTCTGTTGCAAACAGGGTCGCAAAGGGGTTGGCGGATTGGGGGTCCGACTCGAGGTCGTCCCCTTCTCCCGGGTGCCAAACACCGGAGTGAATTAATGTTGAGAGGGCTGCGTGGTGTGAGTTGGGGTTGCTTTCATCGTTTCGGACGAGTCTGTAGGAGTTGTCGCGGTGCCAATGAGTTTCGTCGAGTTGTGTGGGGCCAAAGTCGGGGTCGTCCGTGTGGTTCGGTGGTCGGTGATGTGGTTTGTTTAGGAAAGTGATCATGAAGGGATCACTGGAGTTGAAATCGGAGTCGCTGGATGTGGGTCCTGTTGCATGGGGATAGTAGGGAGGTGTGCTGTGGCTATCGTCAGAGTCACAGTCGCTGTCTCTGCTGCTGCAGTCTGTGGGCGTTCCGGGGCAGAGTGTAGATTTTGGGTGTGGAGTCGGGAGCGAGTCCGTGTCTGGGCTGGACGTGGCGGGGTTGGTCTGGTTACGTTGGCTGTGGACGGGGTGTGGGCTGCTGCGTCAAGCATGACGTGGTGGGTGTGGTTTGACTGTGCTCCACAAGCCTTTAACTGGTTTATGTGAAACCACGCAGTCTTACCATTTGGGTATTTGATTTTATATACCGATGGGCTTACTTTATCCCGTAATGTATGTACCTGAGTATTTTGGAGACAGAAATGTGCTGGGGTTATACACAGACAACATCACTTGTTGTCCTATATCATACTCCGTTGCATGTACTGCCTTATCAAAACAGGCCTTGCTCTGTTTTCTTTTGGTGCCCAGTTTAACAGCGGCTGCTAACTGAGCCGTTTTTACATTCGCAACTAATTGCTCAACGGCTTTCTTGTGGGTGAGTGCCGTACCTTCAGGGCTGGTCAGGTCTAAACCTAACAAGTACTCTGTCCCTTTCATGGGGCGTCCGGTCATGAGGGTGTGTGGGGTGTAACCTGTGGAGGTGGAAACAGTGTTACGCAAAAACATCAGCGCAAAGGGGAGGACAGAATCCCAAGTGGTGTTGTTTTGCTGGACCATTTTTCGGGGGGTGGTTTTTAGGGTCCGATTCTTGCGCTCCACTATACCACTTGACTGTGGGTGGTACGCAATGTGAAATTTTTGGGTTATGCCAAATATCGTGAGGACGTTCTGCATAACCCATCCCGTAAAGTGAGAACCTTGGTCCGATTCAATACTGCGGGGGAGTCCCCATCTTGTAAAGATGTGGTGGGTTAGGATTTTGGCTGTGGTTTTCGCGGTGTTGGTGCGGGCTGGAAATGCTTCCACCCACTTTGTAAGAGTGTCTATGACCACCAGAACATATTTATAGCCATTCCTGCAAGGGGGCAATAGACCTATAAAATCGATCTGGAGGTTAGTCCAGGGGCCGTTAACGGGTCGGGTGTGGCTGAGTTGTGCCTTTTTGGCATATCTATCTGAGTTGTCCTGAGCGCAGATGAGGCAATTCTCAATGTAATGGGATACATCCTCCTTGAGATTTGGCCACCAACAAAGCTGTTTGAGGTGGGCTGCGGTGGGATCGATTCCCTGGTGTCCATGACCATCATGGAATAAACAGATTAATTGGTTCCTATCCTGCTTAGGAACTACATAAAGGGTGTCTTTGTACACCACACCGTGATGTGTGGTTATCGTATTTCTGTACCTCTCGTATGAGGCTGGAAACTTCCCTTTCACGATTTCAGTGAGAGCACTATCTTGCTTCTGGGCCTCTACTAGATCTTCGATCCTAGTCTGCATGACCTGAACTGCACTCACTGGCGCACTCACTGGGGTGCTTTCGGGGGCCATCCAAAAGTACCCATGTCTGGATCCTGCTTAGGCCAGTGCCTCGGCTTTTACATTTCCAGGGGGGGAGGTGCGATGGTGGCTGCGGACTTTTATAATGCCAAAAGTCCTGTCCTTGGCTTTTTCCAGAATATGGCGGAGTAATGGGGCTGAGGGGAGGGGTTTCCCATCCGTGGAAACAAATCCTCTTGTTTCCCAGAGGGGCAGAAATTCGGTGAGGCTGTTGCAGACGTACAGGCTGTCTGAATATATATCTGCTGGGCTGGGGAAGGAATCTGGGTGCTCTACAATGTAAGCGATGGCCGCAAGCTCTGCTGCCTGCGCGCCTAAGTGTTCGGGTAATTTTAATGCGATTTCCTCAAGGGCCCGTCCTCCACATAAATCCCACAACCTGTTATGCGTTTCCCATCCAGGACTGTGGAAGATCCATCCACATAGATCCTAATGGGATCACACGTGTCCGGGTGAGGGGGGCTCTGAGACGGAGTGGCTAGTTTTCTGGGGGCTGTTTTAGCTATAAAGGGGCCTGTATTATGGTGGGGCGAGATGATTTCACACTCATGGGGGGCTTCCGGGGTACTGTAGATTGTCCGCTAAGTATGTGTGAGTTTTGGTCCGTTTGACTGATGTCCCGCCCTTGTAAGAGAAGGGTCCACCTAGCAGCGCGTATCTGGCTGACGGTACCATCTTTAAGTCATCCGTCTAGTAAAAGTTGGGTGGGGGTGTGCTCGGTCAAAATGGTGATGGGGTTCAGTCCGGTAACGTATGAAAAGTACTGGACTGCCCAGAAAACTGCGAGCAGGTGCCTCTCACAGGCTGAGAATCCCTGCTCCACAGCATCTAAAATTCAGGAGGCATAAGCCACGGGTCTTAGCTGGTCATGCCGTTCCTGCAGGAGCACGGCTGAAAGGGTGCGGTCTGTGGTCGCTACCTCTATTGCGTAAGGGGAAAGCGGGTCGGGAACTTGTAGTGCGGGGGCAGCTATGAGCGCCTGTTTTAATGATTCCACAGCATCCGTATGCTGCGGAAGCCACTCCCAGGGGGCTCCTTTCTTTAGGAGGTCTGAGAGGGGCGCTGCCTTGCTGGCGAAACCGTCAATGTGGTTTCGGCAGTAGCCAACCAGTCCTAAAAACGACCGGAGGGCAGAAACGTGTTGGGGAAGGGGCAATTTAGCGATCGAGTCAATTCTTTTGTGCTCGATCTCGCGTTTGCCGTGTGTGATAATAGTACCCAAATCTACCACTTTTTCTTCCAATATCTGGGTCTTTTTGGGGTTTACTTTACATCCAATGGAATGTAATAATTCCAGGAGTTCGGACAGAAGCTCAATGTGCTCTTCCTTTGTGTCTGTCTGCAGTAGTAGATCGTCTACATACTGTACCAGACATTCGGGGCGAGAAAATTTCACTAGTCCATTTGCCAGCTGTCGGTGGAAAATGGAGGGGGAGTTGTGGAAGCCTTGTGGCAGGCATGTCCACGTGTACTGCTGCGCTCTGAAAGTGAAGGCAAATTTGTACTGGTACGCCTTTGCCAATGGAATGGACCAGAATCCATTACTGACGTCCAAAACTATGAAATATTGGGCATGGAGTCCCTGTTTGAGCATGGTCTCGGGACTTGTTGCTACGGTGGGGGCTGCTATGGGGGTGACTTTATTGAATTCCCGATAATCAATGGTCAAGCGCCATGATCCATCGGGCTTCCTTACTGGCCAAATCGGGGCATTATTATTTGAGGCTACCGATCTTAGGACACCCTGCTCTAATAAGCTCTCTATAACCTTTAGGATTTCTCCCTCTGCTTCTAGGGGGAATCCGTACTGCTTTTGGGGTCTAGGGTCCGGTCCTGTTATTTGTACGGAGCCAGTCATCCGTCCACAGTCGTGCTTGTGGGTCGCGAATGCTGCCCTGTTTTTTTGCAGGACTGCCCTAACCTGTCGGTCCGTGCTGAGTGTGGTGTGGTTGAACCAAAACTCGCCTACTGCGCTAATTTTGTTCATATAGTCCCCAATGGTGAGCGTTGCGGGGGCTCTAGCGGATTTCACCATCTTCCAGAGACACTGGTTGACTGGATCGAAAGAGAGGTGGTGGGAATTCATGAAGTCGATTCCCAAAATGTGTTCTGCTGTTTGGGGCAAGTCGACTAAGACTACGGGGTGTTTTGTGTTAATGGTTCCGATTTGGATGGGTACAGGGGCTGTGATGTGTCCCTGCTGTGAGTGGCCTGTGAAGCCGCTGAGGGTGATAGTGGCTGTAGTGGGCCATGTGTCCTTACCAAGGGTGGAGGAATTTAAGGTGGTGCGAGACCCTCCTTTGTCCCAGAGAAGCTCGATCGGCTGTCCCCGAATTTTCGCTGCGACTACGGGTCGTCCTGACCTATCCCAAAGGGTATTGCAGACCCAACTGGGGGAGCCTGTACACCGTCAGTCCGTTCCGGTCAAGTCTGTCTGATCCGACCGGGCGCTAACGCTATGTATGGGGTCTGCCTTTTTCTTAATGAGAGTGCCTGTCTGTTGGGCTCTCTGTGGTTTTTTAGGGGCATTGCATTCTTTGCCAAAATGTCCCAACTGTCCGCAATTGTAGCATTCTTGCGGTTTTGCTGGGCGGCTGCTCTTTCCCTCGTTTACCCAGGCGGGGTTGTGAAGAGTGGTTCTCACTGCCTGCACTTCTGCGGCGGCTGGTTTTTCCTCGGGGGTTCTAGCGGCGGGTTTATTGTGAGCAGACTGTTCCCAAACGCGGGACAATCTTTTTACCACCCACTTCTCATTATGAGCCTCCTCCGAGGTGTCAGAATTACTACAGTACGAAGTCTTACAACACCAGGTTAAAGTCCAACAGGTTTGTTTCGATGTCACTAGCTTTCGGAGCGCTGCTCCTTCCTCAGGTGAATGAAGAGGTATGTTCCAGAAACACATATATAAACAAATTCAAAGATGCCAAATAATGCTTGGAACATACCTCTTCATTCACCTGAGGAAGGAGCAGCGCTCCGAAAGCTCGTGACATCGAAACAAACCTGTTGGACTTTAACCTGGTGTTGTAAGACTTCGTACTGTGCTCACCCCAGTCCAACGCCGGCATCTCCACATCATAATTACTACAGGCATTCTGTCCTGCTTCCGTGGCGTGGGAGATAAGGGTGCGGGTCCATTTGGCCATATTATCTGCGGACAAATGGGCACGGTCTACGTTTCCGAAAACGGCTTCAAAGTGAATCCACAAGCGTCCTGCGAACGCTGTGGGGTGTTCAGACTTCTTCTGTCTGCACTTATTTAGGCCATCTACAGGGTCAACCCGGTTATACCTGATCGCATCCAGGGTCACGGTATGCATTTCTGCAAGGGTGCCTCCTCCTACGTTCTGTGGGTCGGGGAGGGCTGCTGCTACCGATGGGTCTAAGCTTAGGACCATGAGCTTTACCTGCTCTTTCTCGTCCAGGCCGTACAAGGTCGCCTGGTGTTTGACAGTGGCAAAGAAATGGTGTGGGCCTGAAGCGGGGAGGAACGGTGTGATTTTCGCACACACGTCCCGTAATTGGGTCACTGTGAGGGGGGTGGAATATAGGAATTCCGCCTCGTCTGCCGTGGCTGTGCAGTGGGTTGTTACAGGGTTCATGGGAGCCTGAACTACCTGCTGTGTGGAGGGTGGGGGTGCTTTCCTCCTTTGGGGCTTTCCCTGCGCACATGTTCCCTGAACATATCTCTGCGCTGTCTCCTGCAATTCTTCCCAATCAGGGCCGTCTTCCTGTTCTAAACTTTCCCCAAAGGTTTCTTGGAATCCTTTTTGGACAGAAAGCAGTGATTGCAGATCCGCAATTTGCTTTCGGCACTTCGCATGGTCTATGGTGCTCTGCTTTTGTTCTGTGGTTGCAGCGTGGAGCGCTCTCAAGGCTGCCTTGAGATCACTACATTGCTTCTGTAGCGTCTCCACCTGCTTCTCTGTCTCTTTCTTTACCAGGACTGCACGCTGCGTGTCCTGATAAGCCTTCTCATACTGGGACTGGAAACTACTCAAATGCGCCAGACAAGACTGGTGACCCCGTTTGGCGTCAGCCACCTCTTCGTCCTTGGCCGCTAACTTCCTTTTTAGTTCCAGGTTCTCTTTCTCAACCTCGCATACATCGATTTTACTCATAAGATGTATGCCTTCTATTTCTTTCCGGAGCGTCCTGACGACCTCCTCTGTGCCTCGCAATTGTGCCAGACAGGACACAATTGCCATTGTCTTGCGCGCTTTTGCTAAGCTCTTCTTATGGATTTCACTCGTGTTCTCCCACCAAGTATGCCCTATACTTCCGGGACATGAGTCGTCATTTTTGCAGAAATCATTCCACACGGGCCATCCTTTGCCCTGTAGAAATGTCCGTATTTCCACTTCCCAAATGGGACACTGTCCCACTTTAATGCTGCTGATCGCTGCAACCGCAAATTCTTCGGGATTCATGAGGCGTTGCATTGCCTGCATGGCCATCTCTCTTATCTGCTTGCTTTGTTCAAATTTGGAACAGGGGGCTAAGGTGGTGTCGTAGATGCGGGTACGGCTTGCGCTAATTTCCGAAAATACCGACTTCCGACAGTTTTGACGCAACAAAATCTATCAGTTTTACCTTATAACCCTGTTAGTTACGCATGCATACACACACTTCCGAATTGTGAATTATTAACCAGAACCGCTTGAACACTTGTGGTTTTGTTTTTTTTTTTGTTTTTGTTTCCAATTGGATTCTATTCAAATTCCTGGGGTTCTCCCGGAGTGGTTTTCCATTTCTATATCGGGTCCCGGCGGAGTCGCAAATTTGTTGCTCTTATTAGCCTTAGTTTTATTAGCTTTAATTCTGTTACCTTTGCTCACGAGTCGCCAGGTATCTTTCTGATACCGCCACGTGGTTCAAGCTCTAGTTATGATTAATAACAGTATGAAGTCTTACAACACCAGGTTAAAGTCCAACAGGTTTGTTTCGATGTCACTAGCTTTCGGAGCGCTGCTCCTTCCTCAGGTGAATGAAGAGGTCTGTTCCAGAAACACATATATAGACAAATTCATAGATGCCAAACAATGCTAGGAATGCGAGCATTAGCAGGTGATTAAATCTTTACAGACCCAGAGATGGGGTAACCCCAGGTTAAAGAGGTGTGAATTGTACCAAGCCAGGACAGTTGGTAGGATTTTGCAGGCCAGATGGTGGGGGATGAATGTAATGCGACATGAATCCCAGGTCCCGGTTGAGGCCGCACTCATGTGTGCGGAACTTGGCTATAAGTTTCTGCTCGGCGATTCTGCGTTGTCGCGGGTCCTGAAGGCCGCCTTGGAGAATGCTTACCCGGAGATCAGAGGCTGAATGCCCTTGACTGCTGAAGTGTTCCCCGACTGGAAGGGAACATTCCTGCCTGGTGATTGTTGCGCGATGTCCGTTCATTCGTTGTCGCAGCGTCTGCATGGTCTCGCCGATGTACCACGCTTCGGGACATCCTTTCCTGCAGCGTATGAGGTAGACAACGTTGGCCGAGTCGCACGAGTATGTACCGCGTACCTGGTGGGTGGTGTTCTCACGTGTAATAGTGGTATCCATGTCGATGATCTGGCACGTCTTGCAGAGATTGCCATGACAGGGTTGTGTGGTGTCGTGGTCACTGTTCTGAAGACTGGGTAGTTTGCTGCAAACAATGGTTCGTTTGAGGTTGCGCGGTTGTTTGAAGGCAAGTAGTGGGGGTGTGGGGATGACCTTGGCAAGATGTTCATCGTCATCAATGACGTGTTGAAGGCTGTGAAGAAGATGACGTAGTTTCTCCGCTCCGGGGAAGTACTGGATGACGAAGGGTATTCTGTCGGTTGTGTCCCATGTTTGTCTTCTGAGGAGGTCGGTCCGGTTTTTCGCTGTGGCGCGTTGAAACTGTCGATCGTTGAGTCGAGTGCCATATCCCGTTCGTATGAGGGCATCTTTCAACGTCTGTAGATGTCTGTTACGCTCCTCCTCGTCTGAGCAGATCCTGTGTATACGGAGCGCTTGTCCATAGGGGATGGCTTCTTTAATGTGTTTAGGGTGGAAGCTGGATAAGTGGAGCATCATGAGGTTATCCGTAGGTTTGCGGTTAAGCGAAGTGCTGAGGTGACCGTCCTTGATGGAGACGAGTGTGTCCAAGAATGCAACTGATTTTGGAGAGTAGTCCATGGTGAGTCTGATGGTTGGATGGAACTTATTAATGTCATCGTGTAGTCGTTTCAGTGATTCTTCGCCGTGGGTCCAAAGGAAAAAAAGTCATCGGTGTATCTGGTGTATAACATCGGTTGAAGGTCCTGTGTGGTGAGTAGGTCCTGTTCAAACTTGTGCATGAAGATGTTGGCGTATTGGGGTGCGAATTTGGTCTCCATGGCTGTTCCGTGCGTCTGGATGAAGAACTTGTTGTCGAAGGTGAAGACGTTGTGATCCAGAATGAAGCGGATGAGTTGTAGAATTGCGTCTGGAGATTGGCAGTTGTCGGTGTTGAGTACTGAGGCTGTTGCAGCAATGCCGTCGTCATGGGGGATGCTGGTGTAGAGTGCCGAGACGTCCATTGTGACGAGGAATGTTCCTGGTTCAACTGGTCCATGGGTGCTGAGTTTCTGTAGGAAGTCCGTCGTGTCGCGACAGAAGCTGGGTGTACCTTGTACGATGGGTTTCAAGATGCCCTCAATGTAGCCAGAGAGGTTCTCACACAGGGTCCCATTGCCTGAAACGATAGGGCGGCCTGGTGTGTTGGCCTTATGTATTTTCGGGAGGCAGTAGAGATCTCCAATGCGGGGAGTATGTGGGATGAGAGCACGTAGGGTGCTCTGAAGATCTGGATCCAAGGTCTTGATCAGTCTGTTAAGTTGGCGGATGTGTTCCTTGGTCGGATCTGCGGGTAACTGTCTGTAATGTTCTTGGTTGTTCAGTTGTCGGTATACTTCTTTGCAGTAGTCCGTTCTGTTCAGTACGACAGTGGCCCCCCCTTTTTTGTCTGCTGGTTTGATGACGATGCTGTGGTTGGTCTTGAGAGCGCGGATGGCATTGCGTTGTGCTTGGGTGACGTTCGGGGCTGTCTTGTGAATGCGACTGATGAATCTGGCATTGACGCGACTCCTGACGGCTTGAGCATACATGTCGAGTCTAAGGCAGCGGCCTTCCGGAGGGGTCCAATTCGACTCTTTCCTCTTCGGTTGCCGCACCGCAGATCTCTCGGTCTGCTGTTCCGGTTCATTGGTAGTCTGCTTGGATTCGCTGTTGGCCTCTTGGGATCTGTGGAAGAATTCCCGGAGCCTCATTCGCGTGATGAATTCCTCCGTGTCTGCCGCGAGACTGATGGGGTCCATTTTGGTGGTGGTGCAGAAATTGAGCCCTCTGCTGAGGACTTCGATTTCATCTGGTTGAAGGGTGTAGTCTGACAAGTTGACAATAGATTTCCCTGTATTGTTTTCTACTGTGACACCGGGGGTGGCTTGGTTGCTGCCGGTGGTGATGCCAAGTTTCTCAAGCTTTCTGTTCTTGGTATGTATATAGGTGGCATAGTATTGTTGTCTCATCTGTTTGGCGGTGTTCCGCAGCTGGTCTGCTGCATCCTGAGCGCAAGTTGAGAATATGGCCTCTATCTTGGTTTCCAGGTTGCGTCGTCTGCTGTAGAGCTGGTGTACGAGGTGGTTGAGGAGTGTGAGAGAGGTGCGACGGCAGAGTCTCTCAGCGAAGTCTGTGTTGTAGGTCAACTTGAGTGGGTTTGTGATCTGTAGCCCTTTCAGGATCTTGTCTGCTTCATTCACCTGAGGAAGGAGCAGCGCTCCGAAAGCTAGTGACATCGAAACAAACCTGTTGGACTTTAACCTGGTGTTGTAAGACTTCGTACTGTGCTCACCCCAGTCCAACGCCGGCATCTCCACATTATGATTACTAAGACAGCACACCGCTGAGTAAGAGTAAAATCAACGGTCATTTATTATGTACAGCAATAAATACTTATACAATAATCCTACTTTCTAGACTACTACCTACCACTACTGGCCAATACTTAACTTTTGGGAATGGCCCACCAGGTCAGGGAAACAAATGGTTTATCGAATTGGGTCTGGCCTGCGGGATTCAAAGTCTGATACAGGTTGATGGCTAGGAGTCTCTATCAGGTAGCGATCGCTGGAGTCAAACTTACGGTTGCTGGTCGATGGTTCTTGCGAAGGTTGCGAGCAGGAGAAGAAGGGAGAGAAGGGCCAATCTGAACTTGGCCCCTATTTTTATACGGCCCAGGGCCTTCCCGCCTCTCAGGGCGGACCTTGACCCTGAGTCCCAAGTGATTGGACTAGTTCCCAATCACTGTGTTCGATATGCTCCAATAATGGGGCGATTCCTTGATCGGGGGGCGGTCATTCACCTGTCTTTGTCTCGGCCACTGCTGGCGCCGAGAGGTCTGGCCCGGCATTCAATTGCTAATATGTTGCAATTGTTGCCGGGGATAGCCGATTAAACTGCAGATGTCTGGGTTGATGTGCTGCTAATGGTCGCAGGTATCGATCTGGGCCGACTTCCCCAGAGCCGAATACGCTATTCTGTCTGCAGCTGTCCGTTTGTGCCCTGTTGGCTGCTTTTCCCATCAGCCTTTTCAGTTAGCCATTTTATATCGGGTTTTGGCCAAATTAATCAGGAGTCAGCCATTTTAGGTGGCTACATTACGGAGAATCCTTCCGCCGGTGGTGCAGTGGGAAGGAGAATCCCGCCCCTCATCTTTCAACTGGTCGAAGTCCCTAATATATTGAGGAGCTTAATATTGTATTCTTCAAACTGAATAGCTTTACTTCATGTCAAAGATGTTTACACTGCCAATAGATTTGAAAAAAAATGCTTTCTCTTTCACTTTCAGACTTAGTCAGCAGAGTAATTGAAATATGAAAATACAAATTGTGGTATTATAGGTATTACGGTACCTGATAGGCTGGAGTACCATTGGTGGAAACTGTATGCTTTCTATTGGTTAGGATGTATGGTAGCTCCGCCCTGTTAGGCGGAGTATAAGAGCCCGTGCCGCCCCAGCAGCCTTCATTCTGTACCTGAGCTGCTGGGGGAAACATCTAGCTTATTAAAGCCTTCAGTTGGACTACAACCACGCTTTAGTGGTCATTGATCGTGCATCAATTTAATAAGCTAGTTTTTTTTTTAAGAAGAAAGGATGGAGCTCCGAATCAAGCCGGAGTGTCTGCAACTCAGCCCCCACATGGCGAACTCAGCGGCAATCTTCAAGCACTGGCTGGCGTGCTTTAAAGGGTATCTCGGGACGGCCGAAAACACACCCACGGGAGAGCAGAAACTGCAGGTCCTGCAGTCAAGGGTGAGCCCGGAGATTTACACCCTCATCGAGGAAGCGGAAGACTTCAATGCAGCAATAGAGCTGCTAAAAGGACACTATATTCGCTCGGTAAACCAGGTCAACGCCCGGCACCTGCTTGCGACAAGGCGACAAACCCCTGGGGAATCGCTGGAAGAATTCTACCGTGCACTCCTGGTGTTGGGGAGAAACTGCAACTGCCCGCAAGTTTCGGCGAGCAAACACACTGAACTCTTAGTCCGGGACACTTTTGTGGCAGCTATGCTCTCCTCACAAATCCGCCAGCGACTGTTAGAAAAATACGGGTCCTTGCAGGCTTCCTGGACGTGGCCTCCAGGAACGCCCGCGCTTACGTTCCCGACCGCGTGGCAGCCCCCTGGGCAGCGTGGAACGCCTCCGCGGCTGACCCCGAGGCTTCCACCATCCCCCCCCCGGGCCTGCACTGCAAGGCAGCCTGGCAACCTCGGGGGGCCCCGCTGCTACTTTTGTGGGCAGGCCAAGCACCCCCGCCAGCGCTGCCCAGCCCGCGCATCCACCTGCAAGGGATGCGGCAGAAAGGGCCATTTCGTGGGGGTATGTCAGGCCCGTGCGGTTGCCGCGGTCTCTGGCAGCAAATGCGGACCGCAACCACAAACCTCTCCACGGTCCCTGTGCGGCCAGCGGTTGCCGCCATCTTCCTATTCCAGGGCCACGTGCGGACCCCAGGCTCGCCATTTTGTTCCACGGACGCTACGTTGGAGGGATGGGCTCCGCCATTTTGTGCACCCCCAGCCATGTGCGACCAATGGGAGCCGCCATCTTGTATGAGCCCCCAGGACCCCAGCTTGGCTGACCACGCACTGCCCGAAAAGAACTCTCAACTGCTGTGATTAGCCTCGGTGACCCTGGATCAGTCCCGACCTCGAACACTCTCAACTGCTACAACGACCGTGTTCATTAACGGGCACAAGACGTCCTGCCTAATTGACTCTGGGAGCACGGAGAGCTTCATACACCCTGACACGGTAAGGCGCTGTTCTCTCCTCGTCCACCCCAATAATCAAAAAATCTCCCTGGCCTCTGGTTCACACTCAGTGGAGATAAAGGGGTTTTGTGCAGCAAACCTCACAGTCCAGGGAAGGGAGTTCAAAAATTTCTGTCTCTACGTCCTTCTCCACCTCTGCGCGGCTACACTCCTGGGTTTAGACTTCCAGTGTAACCTCCAAAGTCTAACCTTCAAATTCGGCAGCCCTATACCCCCCCTTACTGTCTGCGGACTCGCGACCCTTAAGGTCGACCCGCCTTCCCTGTTTGCGAACCTCACCCCGGATTGCAAACCCGTCGTCACCAGGAGCAAACGGTACAGTGCCCAGGACCGGGTCTTTATTAGGTCAGAGGTCCAAAGGCTACTGAGGGAAGGGATCATTGAAGCCAGTAACAGCCCCTGGAGAGGTCAAGTAGTGGTGGTAAAGACCGGGGAGAAGCATAGGATGGTCATCGACTACAGTCAGACCATCAACAGGTTTACGCAGCTGGATGCGTACCCTCTCCCCCGCATATCCGAGCTGGTAAACAGGATCGCGCATTATAAGGTCTTCTCCACGGTGGATCTCAAGTCTGCCTACCACCAGCTCCCCATCCGCACTAGTGACCGCAAATACACTGCCTTCGAGGCAGATGGGCGGCTCTACCACTTCTTAAGGGTTCCCTTCAGTGTCACCAACGGGGTCTCGGCCACCAGCGCAAGATGGACCGAATGGTTGACCGGTGATGCGACCATCAATTCACTCGAAGACACGTGGAGAAGTAAACCTTGGTTTTAATCAGCTTAGAACTGAGCCTGCCTGTGACCGGTACAACACTGAAGGCGGCCCCGTAGGTCAGCAGCTCTTATACTTCCTGTAAAGGGGGTGGAGCCATGGGCGGAGCCCGTATATGCCCCAACATATCCCCTGTGGGTGAAGCCACACAATGGCCCATAGGTAGAACCGACAGGGTTAATAACATAACACAGTGCACTGGTGAATTATCAGCAATTATACATTCACCACAACCGGTACGGTTTACGGGCAACATTCCCGTATCTCGTTAATGTCACTATCTGCGGCCACGACCAGCAGGACCACGACACCAACCTCCGAAAATTCCTCCAGACCGCAAAAATCCTTAACCTTACATACAACAAGGATAAATGTGTTTAGCAACGACCGCCTAGCCATCCTCGGCTACGTAGTGCGAAATGGAGTTATAGGCCCCGACACTGAACACATGCGCCCCCTTATGGAGTTTCCCCTCCCTCACTGCTCCAAGACCCTGAAGTGTTGCCTAGGGTTTTTCAGCTTCTACGCCCAGTGGGTCCCCAACTATGCGGACAAGGCACGTCCCCAGATCCAATCCACAGCTTTTCCCCTGTCGATAAAGGCCCTCCAGGCCTTCATCGCATCAAAGCAGACATTGCAAAGGCCACGATGCACGCCATCGATGAGTCCCTCCCTGTGATGAACGGTTACTGTAACACTGTACCCTTGTCATCATGTAAGGTGATGTCTCCTTTAAGACCGGGCTTGGAACCCTGGGAACTCCGCCTCTGGTTCCGCCCATCTGTGAGCCGTATATAAGGGCCGCCGTGTGGGCAGTGCAGCAGTTACCACAAGTCTCGGCTCTAGCCTAGTTCTTAGTTTATTAAAGCCTTCTTTACTGTTCACACTCTAAGCGTCGTTATTGAGGGTACCACACTCCCCTTCCAGGTCGAGAGCGATGCGTCTGACGTAGCTCTGGCGGCCCTCAACCAAGTAGGCAGACCGGTGGCCTTCTTCTCACGTACCCTCCATGCTTCCGAAATCCGCCACTCCTCAGTCGAAAAGGAGGCCCTGGCCATAGTAGAAGCTGTGCGACATTGGAGGCATTACCTGGCCGGCAGGAGATTCACTCTCCTCACTGACCAACGGTCGGTTGCTTTCATGTTTGATAATGCACAGCGGGGCAAGATAAAAAACGACAAGATCTTGCGGTGGAGGATCAAACTCTCCACCTACAACTACGAGATCTTGTATCATCCAGGGAAGCTAAATGAGCCTCCTGACGCCCTGTCCCGCGGCACATGTGCCACCGCACAAGTGGACCACCTCCGAACCCTCCACGAGGACCTCTGCCAACCGGGGGTCACTCGCTTTTTCCATTTTGTCACGACCCGCAACCTGCCCTACTCCATCGAAGAGGTCAGGACAGCCACCAGGGACTGCCAAATCTGCGCGGAGTGCAAACCGCACTTCTACCGACCAGAGAACGCGCACCTGATAAAGGCTTCCCGTCCCTTTGAACGCCTCAGCATGGACTCCCCTCCACCGACCGCAACACGTACTTCCTGAACATGATTGACGAGTACTCCCGGTTCCCATTCGCCATGCCCTGCCCCGACATGACAGCAACCACCGTCATCAAGGCCCTCTATAGCATCTTTGCACTGTTCGGGTTCCCCGCTTACATACATAGTGATAGGGGGTCCTCTTTTATGAGCGACGAACTGCGTCAATTCCTGCTCAGCAAGGGCATCGCCTCGAGCAGGACGACCAGTTACAACCCCCAGGGTAACGGACAGGTGGAGAGGGAGAACGGAACCGCCTGGAAGACCATCCTACTGGCCCTACGGTCCAGGGACCTCCCAGTCTCCCGCTGGCAGGAAGTCCTCCCAGATGCCCTCCACTCCATCCGGTCACTGCTTTGTACGCCCACCAAGCAGACACCTCACGAACGTCTCCTTGTCTTTTCCAGGATGTCCTCCTCTGAGACCTCACTCCCGACCTGGCTGGCAGCATCCGGACCCATCCTGCTCCGAAAACACGTGCGGGCGCACAAGTACGACCCGTTGGTCGAGAGGGTCCATCTGCTCCATGCTAACCCCCAGTACTCCTATGTGGCGTACCCCTAAGGCCGACAATATACGGTCTCCCTATGAGACCTGGCGCCCGCCAGAGCCCCACGCACACCCCAGTCACCAGTCCCACCCTCCCCGCCACCGGGACACCTTACAGGACGTTTTGTCCTTCCGCCAGCTCAGTCTAGGCCCCCCCACCCACCGACGCTCCCCACAGGCGCTCCCTTCCCAGGTCAACCGTTTTCCCCACCTGTGCCGTCTAGGGGTGCCGAAGCTGCCATGGAGATTGAAGCCACACTCCCAGAGTCACAGACGCCCGAGCCTCCACCGGAGTCACCGCCGAAGCTCCGACAATCATAGAGGACGACCAGGCCCCCGATCGACTGATTGCTTTATTTTAAATTGTAAACTGTAAACTGATTGCTCCATTTTAAATTGTAAACTGCAAACTGTAAATGTAAATCATCAAATGTACATAGCTATCAGAATTGTAAATAGTTACAAAACACTGTACGGAAGTATTACGGTACCTCCATAACTAATTCTACCACGTTGCCATGTTTGTAGTATCAGGCCACCACCCCCGCCGGACACCTTTTTAACAGGGAGTGAATGTGGTATTAGAGGTATTACGGTACCTGATAGGCTAGAGCATCATTGGTGGAAACTGTATGCTTTCTATTGGTTAGGATGCATGGTAGCTCCGCCCTGCTAGGCGGGGTATAAGAGCCCGTGCTGCCCCTGCAGCCTTCATTCTGTACCAGAGCTGCTGGGGGAAACATTTAGCTTATTAAAGCCTTCAGTTGGACTACAACCTCGCTTTAGTGGTCATTGATTGTGCATCACAAATACGTGCAGTTAATGGCATAAAAGCACTAACAACATTAGAGATTTATGACTGTGAACACAGGCACTTCATTGCGCTGGGTCAATATGTGATTTATTCCAGTGTGGAGCGATAGGTGATAGGTGGGGATAGAGTAGAGACAGTACTTTATAGTGATATCTGTTGGATAATATATTACAACTTTTTAATGGAGTCAATAAACTGTATGCAGTAAAAATGGAATTCTTCAAATTGGCAAAAAAAATACATTTCACCGTTATTCATGTATCTATAGTTAAATTCAATATTATATAAACTGATTTTAAATAATCCAGTAAATTGACAACACCTAATAGTTCTTTAATTATTTTACCCAGAACCAAACATAGTTAATGATCAAGTAAATGAAAAATATTTTGGTTAGTGCATAGTTCAGGTAAAATTATCAAAGATTAACTTTTATTAATTCATTTTAATTGGCGTGGCACTGTAAAATAATTTAAAGTTATCTTCGAGCATGACCCAGGATCAAAAGATAAACAATTACTTTCTTTTGTGAATTTATTACCAGTTATGTGACAAACTGACAAGCCATGCCCCATTTTCAATGGCCTCCTGGCCGTGCATTTAAGGACCTCTGTTTAGGCTGCTGTAGACCCAGGAAAAATGAACGGAGAATGTATGGCACTCGCTTTACAC
This sequence comes from Scyliorhinus torazame, assembly GCF_047496885.1. Taxonomy (NCBI): domain Eukaryota; kingdom Metazoa; phylum Chordata; class Chondrichthyes; order Carcharhiniformes; family Scyliorhinidae; genus Scyliorhinus; species Scyliorhinus torazame. The sequence goes on from NC_092720.1 coordinate 49,781,139, forward strand.
GATTTTTGTCCACTTTGGTATTGCAGCTCTCAAGTATCATTTTCAAAGTGCTATGCCTACTTGTGGTAATTGCCCTACCCACTTGGAAGTCAGCTGTTGTCATTTTCAAGACTCGTTTTCAAGGGTGAACAGATGCCGCAGATTGTGCTATGAAAACGTTCCAGACATCAGTCAATACAACTTCCCCAACAACAACAGTATCAACTACACAGAGAGAAAACCAGACATCAGTGAATACAACTTTCCCAACCACAGTATCAACTACACAGAGAGACAACCAGACATCAGTCAATACAACTTTCCCAACCACAGTATCAACTGCACAGAGAGAAAACCAGACATCAGTCAATACAACTTCCCCAACAACAGTATCAACTACACAGAGAGAAAACCAGACATCAGTCAATACAACTTTCCCAACAACAGTATCAACTACACAGAGACAAAACCAGACATCAGTCAATACAACTTTCCCAACCACAGTATCAACTACACAGAGAGAAAGCCAGACATCAGTTAATACAACTTCCCCAACAACAACAGTATCAACTACACAGAGAGAAAAGCAGGCATCAGTCATAGAATCATAGAATAATAGAATGTACAGTGCAGAAGGAGGCCATTCGGCCCATCGAGTCTGCATCGGCTCTTGGAAAGAGCACCCTACCCAAGGTCCACACCTCCACCCTATACCCATAACCCAGTAACCCCACCCAACACTAAGGGCAATATTGGACACTATGGGTAATTTAGCATGGCCAATCCACCTAACCTGCACATCTTTGGACTGTGGGAGGAAACCGGAGCACCCGGAGGAAACCGACGAACACACGGGGAGGCTGTGCAGACTCCGCACAGACAGTGACACAAGCCCGAATCTAACCTGGGACCCTGGAGCTGTGAAGCATTTGTGCGATCCACAATGCTACCGTGCTGCCCGTTCAGTATCAACTACACAGAGAGAAAACCAGGCATCAGTGAATACAACTATCCCAACCACAGTATCAACTACACAGAGAGAAAAGCCAGACATCAGTCAATACAACTTTCCCCAACAACAGTATCAACTACACAGAGAGAAAACCAGGCATCAGTCAATACAACTTTCCCAACAACAGTATCAACTACACAGAGAGAAAACCAGACATCAGTCAATACAACTTTCCCAACCACAGTATCAACTACACAGAGAGAAAACCAGACATCAGTCAATAAAACTTTCCCAACAACAGTATCAACTACACAGAGAGAAAACCAGACATCAGTCAATACAACTTTCCCAACAACAGTATCAACTACACAGAGATAAAACCAGACATCAGTCAATACAACTTTCCCAACAACAGTATCGACTACACAGAGAAAACCAGCCATCAGTCAATACAACTTTCCCAACAACAGTATCAACTACACAGAGAGAAAACGAGACATCAGTCAATACAACTTTCTCACCAACAGTATCAACTACACAGAGAGAAAGCCAGACATCAGTTAATACAACTTTCCCAACAACAGTATCAACTACACAGAGAGAAAACCAGACATCAGTCAATACAACTTTCCCAACAACAGTATCAACTACACAGAGAGAAAACCAGACATCAGTCAATACAACTTCCCGAACAACAGTCTCAACTACACAGAGAGAAAACCAGACATCAGTCAATACAACTTTACCAACAACAGTATCAACTACACAGAGAGAAAAGCCAGACATCAGTCAATACAACTTTCCCAACAACAACAGTATCAACTACACAGAGAGAACAGCAGGCATCAGTCAATACAACCTTCCCAGCAACAGTATCAACTACACAGAGAGAAAGCCAGACATCAGTCAATACAACTTTCCCAACAACAGGATCAACTACACAGAGAGAAAAGCAGGCATCAGTCATAGAATCAGAGAATCATAGAATGTACAGTGCAGAAGGAGGCCATTCGGCCCATCGAGTCTGCACCGGCTCTTGGAAAGAGCACCCTACCCAAGGTCCACACCTCCACCCTATCCCCGTAATCCAGTAACCCCACCCAACACTAAGGGCAATTTTGGACACGATGGGCAATTTAGCATGGCCAACCCACCTAACCTGCACATCTTTGGACTGTGGGAGGAAACCGGAGCACCCGGAGGAAACCGACGCACACACGGGGAGGCGATGCAGACTCCGCACAGACAGCGACCCAAGCCGGAATCGAACCTGGGACCCTGGAGCTGTGAAGCAATTGTGCTATCCACAATGCTACCGTGCTGCCCGTTCAGTATCAACTACACAGAGAAAACCAGACATCAGTCAATACAACTTTCCCAACAACAGTATCAACTACACAGAGAGAAAGCCAGATATCAGTCAATACAACTTTCCCAACAACAGTATCAACTACACAGAGAGAAAACCAGACATCAGTCAATACAACATTCCCAACTACAGTATCAACGACACAGAGAGAAAACCAGACATCAGTCAATACAACTTTCCCAACAACAGGATCAACTACACAGAGAGAAAACCAGGCATCAGTGAATACAACTTCCCCAACAACAGTATCAACTGCACAGAGAGAAAACCAGACATCAGTGAATACAACTATCCCAACCACAGTATCAACTACACAGAGAAAACCAGACATCAGTCAATACAACTTCCCCAACAACGGTATCAACTACACAGAGAGAAAACCAGACATCAGTCACTACAACTTCCCCAACAACAGTATCAACCAGACAGAGAAAACCAGACATCAGTCAATACAACTTTCCCACCAACAGTATCAACTACACAGAGAGAAAGCCAGACATCAGTCAATACAACTTTCCCACCAACAGTATCAACTACACAGAGAAAACCAGACATCAGTCACTACAACTTTCCCAACAACAGTATCAACTACACAGAGAGAAAGCCAGACATCAGTCAATACAACTTTCCCACCAACAGTATCAACTACTCAGAGAGAAAACCAGACATCAGTCAATACAACTTCCCCAACAACAGTATCAACTACACAGAGAGAAAAGCAGACATCAGTCAATACAACTTCCCCAACAACAGTATCATCTACACAGAGAGAAAGCCAGACATCAGTCAATACAACTTTCCCACCAACAGTATCAACTACTCAGAGAGAAAACCAGACATCAGTCAATACAACTTCCCCAACAACAGTATCATCTACACAGAGAAAACCAGGCATCAGTCAATACAACTTCCCCAACAACAGTATCGACTACACAGGGAGAAAAGCAGACATCAGTCAATACAACTTCCCCAACAACAGTATCATCTACACAGAGAGAAAAGTAGACATCAGTCAATACAACTTCCCCAACAACAGTATCATCTACACAGAGAAAACCAGACATCAGTCAATACAACTTCCCCAACAACAGTATCGACTACACAGAGAGAAAAGCAGACATCAGTCAATACAACTTCCCCAACAACAGTATCAACTACACAGAGAGAAAAGCAGACATCAGTCAATACAACTTCCCCAACAACAGTATCATCTACACAGAGAGAAAAGCAGACATCAGTCAATACAACTTCCCCAACAACAGTATCAACTACACAGAGAGAAAACCAGACATCAGTCAATACAACTTCCCCAACAACAGTATCGACTACACAGAGAGAAAAGCAGACATCAGTCAATACAACTTCCCCAACAACAGTATCATCTACACAGAGAAAACCAGACATCAGTCAATACAACTTCCCCAACAACAGTATTAACTACACAGAGAAAACCAGATATCAGTCAATACAACTTTCCCAACAACAGGATCAACTGCAGAGAGAGAAAAGCAGGCATCAGTCATAGAATCAGAGAATCATAGAATGTACAGTGCAGAAGTAGGCCATTCGGCCCATCGAGTCTGCACCGGCTCTTGGAAAGAGCACCCTACCCAAGGTCCACACCTCCACCCTATACCCATAACCCATTAACCCCACCCAACACTAAGGGCAATTTTGGACACTATGGGCAATTTAGCATGGCCAATCCACCTAACCTGCACATCTTTGGACTGTGGGAGGAAACCGCAGCACCCGGAGGAAACCGACGCACACACGGGGAGGCTGTGCAGACTCCGCACAGACAGTGACCCAAGCCGGAATCGAACCTGGGACCCTGGAGCTGTGAAGCAATTGTGCTATCCACAATGCTACCGTGCTGCCCGTTCAGTATCAACGACACAGAGAGAAAACCAGACATCAGCCAATACAACTTTCCCAACAACAGTATCAACTACACAGAGAGAAAACCAGACATCAATCAATACAACATTCCCAACCACAGTATCAACGACACAGAGAGAAAACCAGACATCAGTCAATACAACTTTCCCAACACAGGATCAGCTACACAGAGAGAAAACCAGACATCAGTGAATACAACTTCCCCAACAACAGTATCAACTACACAGAGAGAAAATCAGACATCAGTGAATACAACTATCCCAACCACAGTATGAACTACACAGAGAGAAAAGCCAGACATCAGTCACTACAACTTTCCCCAACAACAGTATCAACTACACAGAGAGAAAACCAGACATCAGTCAATACAACTTTCCCCAACAACAGTATCAACTACACAGAGAAAACCAGCCATCAGTCAATACAACTTTCCCAACAACAGTATCAACTACACAGAGAGAAAAGCCAGACATCAGTCACTACAACTTTCCCCAACAACAGTATCAACTACACAGAGAGAAAAGCCAGACATCAGTCACTACAACTTTCCCCAACAACAGTATCAACTACACAGAGAGAAAACCAGACATCAGTCAATACAACTTTCCCCAACAACAGTATCAACTACACAGAGAGAAAACCAGACATCAGTCACTACAACTTTCCCCAACAACAGTATCAACTACACAGAGTAAACCAGCCATCAGTCAATACAACTTTCCCAACATTAGTATCAACTACACAGAGAGAAAACCAGTCATCAGTCAATACAACTTTCCCAACAACAGTATCAACTACACAGAGAGAAAACCAGACATCAGTCAATACAACTTTCCCAACAACAGTATCAACTACACAGAGAGAAAACCAGACATCAGTCAGTACAACTTTCCCAACAACAGTATCAACTACACAGAGAGAAAACCAGACATCAGTCAATACAACTTCCCGAACAACAGTATCAACTACACAGAGAGAAAACCAGACATCAGTCAATACAACTTCCCCAACAACAGTATCGACTACACAGAGAGAAAAGCAGACATCAGTCAATACAACTTCCCCAACAACAGTATCATCTACACAGAGAAAACCAGACATCAGTCAATACAACTTCCCCAACAACAGTATTAACTACACAGAGAAAACCAGATATCAGTCAATACAACTTTCCCAACAACAGGATCAACTGCAGAGAGAGAAAAGCAGGCATCAGTCATAGAATCAGAGAATCATAGAATGTACAGTGCAGAAGTAGGCCATTCGGCCCATCGAGTCTGCACCGGCTCTTGGAAAGAGCACCCTACCCAAGGTCCACACCTCCACCCTATACCCATAACCCATTAACCCCACCCAACACTAAGGGCAATTTTGGACACTATGGGCAATTTAGCATGGCCAATCCACCTAACCTGCACATCTTTGGACTGTGGGAGGAAACCGCAGCACCCGGAGGAAACCGACGCACACACGGGGAGGCTGTGCAGACTCCGCACAGACAGTGACCCAAGCCGGAATCGAACCTGGGACCCTGGAGCTGTGAAGCAATTGTGCTATCCACAATGCTACCGTGCTGCCCGTTCAGTATCAACGACACAGAGAGAAAACCAGACATCAGCCAATACAACTTTCCCAACAACAGTATCAACTACACAGAGAGAAAACCAGACATCAATCAATACAACATTCCCAACCACAGTATCAACGACACAGAGAGAAAACCAGACATCAGTCAATACAACTTTCCCAACACAGGATCAGCTACACAGAGAGAAAACCAGACATCAGTGAATACAACTTCCCCAACAACAGTATCAACTACACAGAGAGAAAATCAGACATCAGTGAATACAACTATCCCAACCACAGTATGAACTACACAGAGAGAAAAGCCAGACATCAGTCACTACAACTTTCCCCAACAACAGTATCAACTACACAGAGAGAAAACCAGACATCAGTCAATACAACTTTCCCCAACAACAGTATCAACTACACAGAGAAAACCAGCCATCAGTCAATACAACTTTCCCAACAACAGTATCAACTACACAGAGAGAAAAGCCAGACATCAGTCACTACAACTTTCCCCAACAACAGTATCAACTACACAGAGAGAAAAGCCAGACATCAGTCACTACAACTTTCCCCAACAACAGTATCAACTACACAGAGAGAAAACCAGACATCAGTCAATACAACTTTCCCCAACAACAGTATCAACTACACAGAGAGAAAACCAGACATCAGTCACTACAACTTTCCCCAACAACAGTATCAACTACACAGAGTAAACCAGCCATCAGTCAATACAACTTTCCCAACATTAGTATCAACTACACAGAGAGAAAACCAGTCATCAGTCAATACAACTTTCCCAACAACAGTATCAACTACACAGAGAGAAAACCAGACATCAGTCAATACAACTTTCCCAACAACAGTATCAACTACACAGAGAGAAAACCAGACATCAGTCAGTACAACTTTCCCAACAACAGTATCAACTACACAGAGAGAAAACCAGACATCAGTCAATACAACTTCCCGAACAACAGTATCAACTACACAGAGAGAAAACCAGACATCAGTCAATACAACTTCCCCAACAACAGTATCGACTACACAGAGAGAAAAGCAGACATCAGTCAATACAACTTCCCCAACAACAGTATCATCTACACAGAGAAAACCAGACATCAGTCAATACAACTTCCCCAACAACAGTATTAACTACACAGAGAAAACCAGATATCAGTCAATACAACTTTCCCAACAACAGGATCAACTGCAGAGAGAGAAAAGCAGGCATCAGTCATAGAATCAGAGAATCATAGAATGTACAGTGCAGAAGTAGGCCATTCGGCCCATCGAGTCTGCACCGGCTCTTGGAAAGAGCACCCTACCCAAGGTCCACACCTCCACCCTATACCCATAACCCATTAACCCCACCCAACACTAAGGGCAATTTTGGACACTATGGGCAATTTAGCATGGCCAATCCACCTAACCTGCACATCTTTGGACTGTGGGAGGAAACCGCAGCACCCGGAGGAAACCGACGCACACACGGGGAGGCTGTGCAGACTCCGCACAGACAGTGACCCAAGCCGGAATCGAACCTGGGACCCTGGAGCTGTGAAGCAATTGTGCTATCCACAATGCTACCGTGCTGCCCGTTCAGTATCAACGACACAGAGAGAAAACCAGACATCAGCCAATACAACTTTCCCAACAACAGTATCAACTACACAGAGAGAAAACCAGACATCAATCAATACAACATTCCCAACCACAGTATCAACGACACAGAGAGAAAACCAGACATCAGTCAATACAACTTTCCCAACACAGGATCAGCTACACAGAGAGAAAACCAGACATCAGTGAATACAACTTCCCCAACAACAGTATCAACTACACAGAGAGAAAATCAGACATCAGTGAATACAACTATCCCAACCACAGTATGAACTACACAGAGAGAAAAGCCAGACATCAGTCACTACAACTTTCCCCAACAACAGTATCAACTACACAGAGAGAAAACCAGACATCAGTCAATACAACTTTCCCCAACAACAGTATCAACTACACAGAGAAAACCAGCCATCAGTCAATACAACTTTCCCAACAACAGTATCAACTACACAGAGAGAAAAGCCAGACATCAGTCACTACAACTTTCCCCAACAACAGTATCAACTACACAGAGTAAACCAGCCATCAGTCAATACAACTTTCCCAACATTAGTATCAACTACACAGAGAGAAAACCAGTCATCAGTCAATACAACTTTCCCAACAACAGTATCAACTACACAGAGAGAAAACCAGACATCAGTCAATACAACTTTCCCAACAACAGTATCAACTACACAGAGAGAAAACCAGACATCAGTCAATACAACTTCCCCAACAACAGTATCATCTACACAGAGAGAAAGCCAGACATCAGTCAATACAACTTTCCCACCAACAGTATCAACTACTCAGAGAGAAAACCAGACATCAGTCAATACAACTTCCCCAACAACAGTATCATCTACACAGAGAAAACCAGGCATCAGTCAATACAACTTCCCCAACAACAGTATCGACTACACAGGGAGAAAAGCAGACATCAGTCAATACAACTTCCCCAACAACAGTATCATCTACACAGAGAGAAAAGTAGACATCAGTCAATACAACTTCCCCAACAACAGTATCATCTACACTGAGAAAACCAGACATCAGTCAATACAACTTCCCCAACAACAGTATCGACTACACAGAGAGAAAAGCAGACATCAGTCAATACAACTTCCCCAACAACAGTATCATCTACACAGAGAGAAAAGCAGATATCAGTCAATACAACTTCCCCAACAACAGTATCAACTACACAGAGAGAAAACGAGACATCAGTCAATACAACTTCCCCAACAACAGTATCGACTACACAGAGAGAAAAGCAGACATCAGTCAATACAACTTCCCCAACAACAGTATCATCTACACAGAGAAAACCAGACATCAGTCAATACAACTTCCCCAACAACAGTATTAACTACACAGAGAAAACCAGATATCAGTCAATACAACTTTCCCAACAACAGGATCAACTGCAGAGAGAGAAAAGCAGGCATCAGTCATAGAATCAGAGAATCATAGAATGTACAGTGCAGAAGTAGGCCATTCGGCCCATCGAGTCTGCACCGGCTCTTGGAAAGAGCACCCTACCCAAGGTCCACACCTTCACCCTATACCCATAACCCATTAACCCCACCCAACACTAAGGGCAATTTTGGACACTATGGGCAATTTAGCATGGCCAATCCACCTAACCTGCACATCTTTGGACTGTGGGAGGAAACCGCAGCACCCGGAGGAAACCGACGCACACACGGGGAGGCTGTGCAGACTCCGCACAGACAGTGACCCAAGCCGGAATCGAACCTGGGACCCTGGAGCTGTGAAGCAATTGTGCTATCCACAATGCTACCGTGCTGCCCGTTCAGTATCAACGACACAGAGAGAAAACCAGACATCAGCCAATACAACTTTCCCAACAACAGTATCAACTACACAGAGAGAAAACCAGACATCAATCAATACAACATTCCCAACCACAGTATCAACGACACAGAGAGAAAACCAGACATCAGTCAATACAACTTTCCCAACACAGGATCAGCTACACAGAGAGAAAACCAGACATCAGTGAATACAACTTCCCCAACAACAGTATCAACTACACAGAGAGAAAATCAGACATCAGTGAATACAACTATCCCAACCACAGTATGAACTACACAGAGAGAAAAGCCAGACATCAGTCACTACAACTTTCCCCAACAACAGTATCAACTACACAGAGAGAAAACCAGACATCAGTCAATACAACTTTCCCCAACAACAGTATCAACTACACAGAGAAAACTAGCCATCAGTCAATACAACTTTCCCAACAACAGTATCAACTACACAGAGAGAAAAGCCAGACATCAGTCACTACAACTTTCCCCAACAACAGTATCAACTACACAGAGAGAAAAGCCAGACATCAGTCACTACAACTTTCCCCAACAACAGTATCAACTACACAGAGAGAAAACCAGACATCAGTCAATACAACTTTCCCCAACAACAGTATCAACTACACAGAGAGAAAACCAGACATCAGTCACTACAACTTTCCCCAACAACAGTATCAACTACACAGAGTAAACCAGCCATCAGTCAATACAACTTTCCCAACATTAGTATCAACTACACAGAGAGAAAACCAGTCATCAGTCAATACAACTTTCCCAACAACAGTATCAACTACACAGAGAGAAAACCAGACATCAGTCAATACAACTTTCCCAACAACAGTATCAACTACACAGAGAGAAAACCAGACATCAGTCAGTACAACTTTCCCAACAACAGTATCAACTACACAGAGAGAAAACCAGACATCAGTCAATACAACTTCCCGAACAACAGTATCAACTACACAGAGAGAAAACCAGACATCAGTCAATACAACTTCCCCAACAACAGTATCGACTACACAGAGAGAAAAGCAGACATCAGTCAATACAACTTCCCCAACAACAGTATCATCTACACAGAGAAAACCAGACATCAGTCAATACAACTTCCCCAACAACAGTATTAACTACACAGAGAAAACCAGATATCAGTCAATACAACTTTCCCAACAACAGGATCAACTGCAGAGAGAGAAAAGCAGGCATCAGTCATAGAATCAGAGAATCATAGAATGTACAGTGCAGAAGTAGGCCATTCGGCCCATCGAGTCTGCACCGGCTCTTGGAAAGAGCACCCTACCCAAGGTCCACACCTCCACCCTATACCCATAACCCATTAACCCCACCCAACACTAAGGGCAATTTTGGACACTATGGGCAATTTAGCATGGCCAATCCACCTAACCTGCACATCTTTGGACTGTGGGATGAAACCGGAGCACCCGGAGGAAACCGACGCACACACGGGGAGGCTGTGCAGACTCCGCACAGACAGTGACCCAAGCCGGAATCGAACCTGGGACCCTGGAGCTGTGAAGCAATTGTGCTATCCACAATGCTACCGTGCTGCCCGTTCAGTATCAACGACACAGAGAGAAAACCAGACATCAGCCAATACAACTTTCCCAACAACAGTATCAACTACACAGAGAGAAAACCAGACATCAATCAATACAACATTCCCAACCACAGTATCAACGACACAGAGAGAAAACCAGACATCAGTCAATACAACTTTCCCAACACAGGATCAGCTACACAGAGAGAAAACCAGACATCAGTGAATACAACTTCCCCAACAACAGTATCAACTACACAGAGAGAAAATCAGACATCAGTGAATACAACTATCCCAACCACAGTATGAACTACACAGAGAGAAAAGCCAGACATCAGTCACTACAACTTTCCCCAACAACAGTATCAACTACACAGAGAGAAAACCAGACATCAGTCAATACAACTTTCCCCAACAACAGTATCAACTACACAGAGAAAACCAGCCATCAGTCAATACAACTTTCCCAACAACAGTATCAACTACACAGAGAGAAAAGCCAGACATCAGTCACTACAACTTTCCCCAACAACAGTATCAACTACACAGAGAGAAAAGCCAGACATCAGTCACTACAACTTTCCCCAACAACAGTATCAACTACACAGAGTAAACCAGCCATCAGTCAATACAACTTTCCCAACATTAGTATCAACTACACAGAGAGAAAACCAGTCATCAGTCAATACAACTTTCCCAACAACAGTATCAACTACACAGAGAGAAAACCAGACATCAGTCAATACAACTTTCCCAACAACAGTATCAACTACACAGAGAGAAAACCAGACATCAGTCAGTACAACTTTCCCAACAACAGTATCAACTACACAGAGAGAAAACCAGACATCAGTCAATACAACTTCCCGAACAACAGTATCAACTACACAGAGAGAAAACCAGACATCAGTCAATACAACTTCCCCAACAACAGTATCGACTACACAGAGAGAAAAGCAGACATCAGTCAATACAACTTCCCCAACAACAGTATCATCTACACAGAGAAAACCAGACATCAGTCAATACAACTTCCCCAACAACAGTATTAACTACACAGAGAAAACCAGATATCAGTCAATACAACTTTCCCAACAACAGGATCAACTGCAGAGAGAGAAAAGCAGGCATCAGTCATAGAATCAGAGAATCATAGAATGTACAGTGCAGAAGTAGGCCATTCGGCCCATCGAGTCTGCACCGGCTCTTGGAAAGAGCACCCTACCCAAGGTCCACACCTCCACCCTATACCCATAACCCATTAACCCCACCCAACACTAAGGGCAATTTTGGACACTATGGGCAATTTAGCATGGCCAATCCACCTAACCTGCACATCTTTGGACTGTGGGAGGAAACCGGAGCACCCGGAGGAAACCGACGCACACACGGGGAGGCTGTGCAGACTCCGCACAGACAGTGACCCAAGCCGGAATCGAACCTGGGACCCTGGAGCTGTGAAGCAATTGTGCTATCCACAATGCTACCGTGCTGCCCGTTCAGTATCAACGACACAGAGAGAAAACCAGACATCAGCCAATACAACTTTCCCAACAACAGTATCAACTACACAGAGAGAAAACCAGACATCAGTGAATACAACTATCCCAACCACAGTATGAACTACACAGAGAGAAAAGCCAGACATCAGTCACTACAACTTTCCCAACAACAGGATCAACTGCAGAGAGAGAAAAGCAGGCATCAGTCATAGAATCAGAGAATCATAGAATGTACAGTGCAGAAGTAGGCCATTCGGCCCATCGAGTCTGCACCGGCTCTTGGAAAGAGCACCCTACCCAAGGTCCACACCTCCACCCTATACCCATAACCCATTAACCCCACCCAACACTAAGGGCAATTTTGGACACTATGGGCAATTTAGCATGGCCAATCCACCTAACCTGCACATCTTTGGACTGTGGGAGGAAACCGCAGCACCCGGAGGAAACCGACGCACACACGGGGAGGCTGTGCAGACTCCGCACAGACAGTGACCCAAGCCGGAATCGAACCTGGGACCCTGGAGCTGTGAAGCAATTGTGCTATCCACAATGCTACCGTGCTGCCCGTTCAGTATCAACGACACAGAGAGAAAACCAGACATCAGCCAATACAACTTTCCCAACAACAGTATCAACTACACAGAGAGAAAACCAGACATCAATCAATGCAACATTCCCAACCACAGTATCAACGACACAGAGAGAAAACCAGACATCAGTCAATACAACTTTCCCAACACAGGATCAGCTACACAGAGAGAAAACCAGACATCAGTGAATACAACTTCCCCAACAACAGTATCAACTACACAGAGAGAAAATCAGACATCAGTGAATACAACTATCCCAACCACAGTATGAACTACACAGAGAGAAAAGCCAGACATCAGTCACTACAACTTTCCCCAACAACAGTATCAACTACACAGAGAGAAAACCAGACATCAGTCAATACAACTTTCCCCAACAACAGTATCAACTACACAGAGAAAACCAGCCATCAGTCAATACAACTTTCCCAACAACAGTATCAACTACACAGAGAGAAAAGCCAGACATCAGTCACTACAACTTTCCCCAACAACAGTATCAACTACACAGAGAGAAAAGCCAGACATCAGTCACTACAACTTTCCCCAACAACAGTATCAACTACACAGAGAGAAAACCAGACATCAGTCAATACAACTTTCCCCAACAACAGTATCAACTACACAGAGAGAAAACCAGACATCAGTCACTACAACTTTCCCCAACAACAGTATCAACTACACAGAGAAAACCAGCCATCAGTCAATACAACTTTCCCAACATTAGTATCAACTACACAGAGAGAAAACCAGTCATCAGTCAATACAACTTTCCCAACAACATTATCAACTACACAGAGAGAAAACCAGACATCAGTCAATACAACTTTCCCAACAACAGTATCAACTACACAGAGAGAAAACCAGACATCAGTCAGTACAACTTTCCCAACAACAGTATCAACTACACAGAGAGAAAACCAGACATCAGTCAATACAACTTCCCGAACAACAGTATCAACTACACAGAGAGAAAACCAGACATCAGTCAATACAACTTTCCCAACAACAGTATCAACTACACAGAGAGAAAAGCCAGACATCAGTCAATACAACTTTCCCAACAACAACAGTATCAACTACACAGAGAGAACAGCAGGCATCAGTCAATACAACCTTCCCAGCAACAGTATCAACTACACAGAGAGAAAGCCAGACATCAGTCAATACAACTTTCCCAACAACAGGATCAACTACACAGAGAGAAAAGCAGGCATCAGTCATAGAATCAGAGAATCATAGAATGTACAGTGCAGAAGGAGGCCATTCGGCCCATCGAGTCTGCACCGGCTCTTGGAAAGAGCACCCTACCCAAGGTCCACACCTCCACCCTATCCCCGTAACCCAGTAACCCCACCCAACACTAAGGGCAATTTTGGACACGATGGGCAATTTAGCATGGCCAACCCACCTAACCTGCACATCTTTGGACTGTGGGAGGAAACCGGAGCACCCGCAGGAAACCGACGCACACACGGTGAGGCTGTGCAGACTCCGCACAGACAGTGACCCAAGCCGGAATCGAACCTGGGACCCTGGAGCTGTGAAGCAATTGTGCTATCCACAATGCTACCGTGCTGCCCGTTCAGTATCAACTACACAGAGAGAAAATCAGACATCAGTGAATACAACTATCCCAACCACAGTATGAACTACACAGAGAGAAAACCAGGCATCAGTCAATACAACTTCCCCAACAACAGTATCAACTACACAGAGAGAAAACCAGACATCAGTCAATACAACTTTCCCAACCACAGTATCAACGACACAGAGAGAAAACCAGGCATCAGTCAATACAACTTTCCCAACAACAGTATCAACTGCACAGAGAGAAAACCAGACATCAGTGAATACAACTATCCCAACCACAGTATCAACTACACAGAGAGAAAACCAGACATCAGTCACTACAACTTCCCCAACAAGAGTATCAACCAGACAGAGAAAACCAGACATAAGTCAATACAACTTTCCCACCAACAGTATCAACTACACAGAGAGAAAGCCAGACATCAGTCAATACAACTTTCCCACCAACAGTATCAAGTACACAGAGAAAACCAGACATCAGTCACTACAACTTCCCCAACAACAGTATCAACCAGACAGAGAAAGCCAGACATCAGTCAATACAACTTTCCGACCAACAGTATCAACTACACAGAGAAAACCAGACATCAGTTCATCCAACTTCCCCAACAACAGCATCAACTACACAGAGAGAAAAGCAGACATCAGTCAATACAACTTCCCCAACAACAGTATCAAATACACAGAGAAAACCAGATATCAGTCAATACAACTTTCCCAACAACAGTATCAACTACACAGAGAGAAAACCAGACATCAGTCAATACAACTTCCCCAACAACAGTATCAACTACACAGAGAAAACCAGACATCAGTCAATACAACTTCCCCAACAACAGTATTAACTACACAGAGAAAACCAGATATCAGTCAATACAACTTTCCCAACAACAGTATCAACTACACAGAGAGAAAACCAGACATCAGTCAATACAACTTCCCCAACAACAGTATACCCCAACAACAGTATCAACTACACAGAGAAAACCAGACATCAGTCAATACAACTTCCCCAACAACAGTATTAACTACACAGAGAAAACCAGATATCAGTCAATACAACTTCCCCAACAACAACAGTATCAACTACACAGAGAGAAAACCAGACATCAGTCAATACAACTTCCCGAACAACAGTATCAACTACACAGAGAGAAAACCAGACATCAGTCAATACAACTTCCCCAACAACAGTATCGACTACACAGAGAGAAAAGCAGACATCAGTCAATACAACTTCCCCAACAACAGTATCATCTACACAGAGAAAACCAGACATCAGTCAATACAACTTCCCCAACAACAGTATTAACTACACAGAGAAAACCAGATATCAGTCAATACAACTTTCCCAACAACAGGATCAACTGCAGAGAGAGAAAAGCAGGCATCAGTCATAGAATCAGAGAATCATAGAATGTACAGTGCAGAAGTAGGCCATTCGGCCCATCGAGTCTGCACCGGCTCTTGGAAAGAGCACCCTACCCAAGGTCCACACCTCCACCCTATACCCATAACCCATTAACCCCACCCAACACTAAGGGCAATTTTGGACACTATGGGCAATTTAGCATGGCCAATCCACCTAACCTGCACATCTTTGGACTGTGGGAGGAAACCGGAGCACCCGGAGGAAACCGACGCACACACGGGGAGGCTGTGCAGACTCCGCACAGACAGTGACCCAAGCCGGAATCGAACCTGGGACCCTGGAGCTGTGAAGCAATTGTGCTATCCACAATGCTACCGTGCTGCCCGTTCAGTATCAACGACACAGAGAGAAAACCAGACATCAGCCAATACAACTTTCCCAACAACAGTATCAACTACACAGAGAGAAAACCAGACATCAATCAATGCAACATTCCCAACCACAGTATCAACGACACAGAGAGAAAACCAGACATCAGTCAATACAACTTTCCCAACACAGGATCAGCTACACAGAGAGAAAACCAGACATCAGTGAATACAACTTCCCCAACAACAGTATCAACTACACAGAGAGAAAATCAGACATCAGTGAATACAACTATCCCAACCACAGTATGAACTACACAGAGAGAAAAGCCAGACATCAGTCACTACAACTTTCCCAACAACAGGATCAACTGCAGAGAGAGAAAAGCAGGCATCAGTCATAGAATCAGAGAATCATAGAATGTACAGTGCAGAAGTAGGCCATTCGGCCCATCGAGTCTGCACCGGCTCTTGGAAAGAGCACCCTACCCAAGGTCCACACCTCCACCCTATACCCATAACCCATTAACCCCACCCAACACTAAGGGCAATTTTGGACACTATGGGCAATTTAGCATGGCCAATCCACCTAACCTGCACATCTTTGGACTGTGGGAGGAAACCGCAGCACCCGGAGGAAACCGACGCACACACGGGGAGGCTGTGCAGACTCCGCACAGACAGTGACCCAAGCCGGAATCGAACCTGGGACCCTGGAGCTGTGAAGCAATTGTGCTATCCACAATGCTACCGTGCTGCCCGTTCAGTATCAACGACACAGAGAGAAAACCAGACATCAGCCAATACAACTTTCCCAACAACAGTATCAACTACACAGAGAGAAAACCAGACATCAATCAATGCAACATTCCCAACCACAGGATCAACGACACAGAGAGAAAACCAGACATCAGTGAATACAACTTTCCCAACACAGGATCAGCTACACAGAGAGAAAACCAGACATCAGTGAATACAACTTCCCCAACAACAGTATCAACTACACAGAGAGAAAATCAGACATCAGTGAATACAACTATCCCAACCACAGTATGAACCACACAGAGAGAAAAGCCAGACATCAGTCACTACAACTTTCCCCAACAACAATATCAACTACACAGAGAGAAAACCAGACATCAGTCAATACAACTTTCCCCAACAACAGTATCAACTACACAGAGAAAACCAGCCATCAGTCAATACAACTTTCCCAACAACAGTATCAACTACACAGAGAGAAAAGCCAGACATCAGTCACTACAACTTTCCCCAACAACAGTATCAACTACACAGAGAGAAAAGCCAGACATCAGTCACTACAACTTTCCCCAACAACAGTATCAACTACACAGAGAGAAAACCAGACATCAGTCAATACAACTTTCCCCAACAACAGTATCAACTACACAGAGAGAAAACCAGACATCAGTCACTACAACTTTCCCCAACAACAGTATCAACTACACAGAGAAAACCAGCCATCAGTCAATACAACTTTCCCAACATTAGTATCAACTACACAGAGAGAAAACCAGTCATCAGTCAATACAACTTTCCCAACAACATTATCAACTACACAGAGAGAAAACCAGACATCAGTCAATACAACTTTCCCAACAACAGTATCAACTACACAGAGAGAAAACCAGACATCAGTCAGTACAACTTTCCCAACAACAGTATCAACTACACAGAGAGAAAACCAGACATCAGTCAATACAACTTCCCGAACAACAGTATCAACTACACAGAGAGAAAACCAGACATCAGTCAATACAACTTTCCCAACAACAGTATCAACTACACAGAGAGAAAAGCCAGACATCAGTCAATACAACTTTCCCAACAACAACAGTATCAACTACACAGAGAGAACAGCAGGCATCAGTCAATACAACCTTCCCAGCAACAGTATCAACTACACAGAGAGAAAGCCAGACATCAGTCAATACAACTTTCCCAACAACAGGATCAACTACACAGAGAGAAAAGCAGGCATCAGTCATAGAATCAGAGAATCATAGAATGTACAGTGCAGAAGGAGGCCATTCGGCCCATCGAGTCTGCACCGGCTCTTGGAAAGAGCACCCTACCCAAGGTCCACACCTCCACCCTATCCCCGTAACCCAGTAACCCCACCCAACACTAAGGGCAATTTTGGACACGATGGGCAATTTAGCATGGCCAACCCACCTAACCTGCACATCTTTGGACTGTGGGAGGAAACCGGAGCACCCGCAGGAAACCGACGCACACACGGTGAGGCTGTGCAGACTCCGCACAGACAGTGACCCAAGCCGGAATCGAACCTGGGACCCTGGAGCTGTGAAGCAATTGTGCTATCCACAATGCTACCGTGCTGCCCGTTCAGTATCAACTATACAGAGAGAAAATCAGACATCAGTGAATACAACTATCCCAACCACAGTATGAACTACACAGAGAGAAAACCAGGCATCAGTCAATACAACTTCCCCAACAACAGTATCAACTACACAGAGAGAAAACCAGACATCAGTCAATACAACTTTCCCAACCACAGTATCAACGACACAGAGAGAAAACCAGGCATCAGTCAATACAACTTTCCCAACAACAGTATCAACTGCACAGAGAGAAAACCAGACATCAGTGAATACAACTATCCCAACCACAGTATCAACTACACAGAGAGAAAACCAGACATCAGTCACTACAACTTCCCCAACAAGAGTATCAACCAGACAGAGAAAACCAGACATAAGTCAATACAACTTTCCCACCAACAGTATCAACTACACAGAGAGAAAGCCAGACATCAGTCAATACAACTTTCCCACCAACAGTATCAAGTACACAGAGAAAACCAGACATCAGTCACTACAACTTCCCCAACAACAGTATCAACCAGACAGAGAAAGCCAGACATCAGTCAATACAACTTTCCGACCAACAGTATCAACTACACAGAGAAAACCAGACATCAGTTCATCCAACTTCCCCAACAACAGCATCAACTACACAGAGAGAAAAGCAGACATCAGTCAATACAACTTCCCCAACAACAGTATCAAATACACAGAGAAAACCAGATATCAGTCAATACAACTTTCCCAACAACAGTATCAACTACACAGAGAGAAAACCAGACATCAGTCAATACAACTTCCCCAACAACAGTATCAACTACACAGAGAAAACCAGACATCAGTCAATACAACTTCCCCAACAACAGTATTAACTACACAGAGAAAACCAGATATCAGTCAATACAACTTTCCCAACAACAGTATCAACTACACAGAGAGAAAACCAGACATCAGTCAATACAACTTCCCCAACAACAGTATACCCCAACAACAGTATCAACTACACAGAGAAAACCAGACATCAGTCAATACAACTTCCCCAACAACAGTATTAACTACACAGAGAAAACCAGATATCAGTCAATACAACTTCCCCAACAACAACAGTATCAACTACACAGAGAGAAAACCAGACATCAGTCAATACAACTTCCCGAACAACAGTATCAACTACACAGAGAGAAAACCAGACATCAGTCAATACAACTTCCCCAACAACAGTATCGACTACACAGAGAGAAAAGCAGACATCAGTCAATACAACTTCCCCAACAACAGTATCATCTACACAGAGAAAACCAGACATCAGTCAATACAACTTCCCCAACAACAGTATTAACTACACAGAGAAAACCAGATATCAGTCAATACAACTTTCCCAACAACAGGATCAACTGCAGAGAGAGAAAAGCAGGCATCAGTCATAGAATCAGAGAATCATAGAATGTACAGTGCAGAAGTAGGCCATTCGGCCCATCGAGTCTGCACCGGCTCTTGGAAAGAGCACCCTACCCAAGGTCCACACCTCCACCCTATACCCATAACCCATTAACCCCACCCAACACTAAGGGCAATTTTGGACACTATGGGCAATTTAGCATGGCCAATCCACCTAACCTGCACATCTTTGGACTGTGGGAGGAAACCGGAGCACCCGGAGGAAACCGACGCACACACGGGGAGGCTGTGCAGACTCCGCACAGACAGTGACCCAAGCCGGAATCGAACCTGGGACCCTGGAGCTGTGAAGCAATTGTGCTATCCACAATGCTACCGTGCTGCCCGTTCAGTATCAACGACACAGAGAGAAAACCAGACATCAGCCAATACAACTTTCCCAACAACAGTATCAACTACACAGAGAGAAAACCAGACATCAATCAATGCAACATTCCCAACCACAGTATCAACGACACAGAGAGAAAACCAGACATCAGTCAATACAACTTTCCCAACACAGGATCAGCTACACAGAGAGAAAACCAGACATCAGTGAATACAACTTCCCCAACAACAGTATCAACTACACAGAGAGAAAATCAGACATCAGTGAATACAACTATCCCAACCACAGTATGAACTACACAGAGAGAAAAGCCAGACATCAGTCACTACAACTTTCCCAACAACAGGATCAACTGCAGAGAGAGAAAAGCAGGCATCAGTCATAGAATCAGAGAATCATAGAATGTACAGTGCAGAAGTAGGCCATTCGGCCCATCGAGTCTGCACCGGCTCTTGGAAAGAGCACCCTACCCAAGGTCCACACCTCCACCCTATACCCATAACCCATTAACCCCACCCAACACTAAGGGCAATTTTGGACACTATGGGCAATTTAGCATGGCCAATCCACCTAACCTGCACATCTTTGGACTGTGGGAGGAAACCGGAGCACCCGGAGGAAACCGACGCACACACGGGGAGGCTGTGCAGACTCCGCACAGACAGTGACCCAAGCCGGAATCGAACCTGGGACCCTGGAGCTGTGAAGCAATTGTGCTATCCACAATGCTACCGTGCTGCCCGTTCAGTATCAACGACACAGAGAGAAAACCAGACATCAGCCAATACAACTTTCCCAACAACAGTATCAACTACACAGAGAGAAAACCAGACATCAATCAATGCAACATTCCCAACCACAGGATCAACGACACAGAGAGAAAACCAGACATCAGTCAATACAACTTTCCCAACACAGGATCAGCTACACAGAGAGAAAACCAGACATCAGTGAATACAACTTCCCCAACAACAGTATCAACTACACAGAGAGAAAATCAGACATCAGTGAATACAACTATCCCAACCACAGTATGAACTACACAGAGAGAAAAGCCAGACATCAGTCACTACAACTTTCCCCAACAACAGTATCAACTACACAGAGAGAAAACCAGACATCAGTCAATACAACTTTCCCCAACAACAGTATCAACTACACAGAGAAAACCAGCCATCAGTCAATACAACTTTCCCAACAACAGTATCAACTACACAGAGAGAAAAGCCAGACATCAGTCACTACAACTTTCCCCAACAACAGTATCAACTACACAGAGAGAAAAGCCAGACATCAGTCACTACAACTTTCCCCAACAACAGTATCAACTACACAGAGAGAAAACCAGACATCAGTCAATACAACTTTCCCCAACAACAGTATCAACTACACAGAGAGAAAACCAGACATCAGTCACTACAACTTTCCCCAACAACAGTATCAACTACACAGAGAAAACCAGCCATCAGTCAATACAACTTTCCCAACATTAGTATCAACTACACAGAGAGAAAACCAGTCATCAGTCAATACAACTTTCCCAACAACATTATCAACTACACAGAGAGAAAACCAGACATCAGTCAATACAACTTTCCCAACAACAGTATCAACTACACAGAGAGAAAACCAGACATCAGTCAGTACAACTTTCCCAACAACAGTATCAACTACACAGAGAGAAAACCAGACATCAGTCAATACAACTTCCCGAACAACAGTATCAACTACACAGAGAGAAAACCAGACATCAGTCAATACAACTTTCCCAACAACAGTATCAACTACACAGAGAGAAAAGCCAGACATCAGTCAATACAACTTTCCCAACAACAACAGTATCAACTACACAGAGAGAACAGCAGGCATCAGTCAATACAACCTTCCCAGCAACAGTATCAACTACACAGAGAGAAAGCCAGACATCAGTCAATACAACTTTCCCAACAACAGGATCAACTACACAGAGAGAAAAGCAGGCATCAGTCATAGAATCAGAGAATCATAGAATGTACAGTGCAGAAGGAGGCCATTCGGCCCATCGAGTCTGCACCGGCTCTTGGAAAGAGCACCCTACCCAAGGTCCACACCTCCACCCTATCCCCGTAACCCAGTAACCCCACCCAACACTAAGGGCAATTTTGGACACGATGGGCAATTTAGCATGGCCAACCCACCTAACCTGCACATCTTTGGACTGTGGGAGGAAACCGGAGCACCCGCAGGAAACCGACGCACACACGGTGAGGCTGTGCAGACTCCGCACAGACAGTGACCCAAGCCGGAATCGAACCTGGGACACTGGAGCTGTGAAGCAATTGTGCTATCCACAATGCTACCGTGCTGCCCGTTCAGTATCAACTACACAGAGAGAAAATCAGACATCAGTGAATACAACTATCCCAACCACAGTATGAACTACACAGAGAGAAAACCAGGCATCAGTCAATACAACTTCCCCAACAACAGTATCAACTACACAGAGAGAAAACCAGACATCAGTCAATACAACTTTCCCAACCACAGTATCAACGACACAGAGAGAAAACCAGGCATCAGTCAATACAACTTTCCCAACAACAGTATCAACTGCACAGAGAGAAAACCAGACATCAGTGAATACAACTATCCCAACCACAGTATCAACTACACAGAGAGAAAACCAGACATCAGTCACTACAACTTCCCCAACAAGAGTATCAACCAGACAGAGAAAACCAGACATAAGTCAATACAACTTTCCCACCAACAGTATCAACTACACAGAGAGAAAGCCAGACATCAGTCAATACAACTTTCCCACCAACAGTATCAAGTACACAGAGAAAACCAGACATCAGTCACTACAACTTCCCCAACAACAGTATCAACCAGAGAGAGAAAGCCAGACATCAGTCAATACAACATTCCCACCAACAGTATCAACTACACAGAGAAAACCAGACATCAGTTCATCCAACTTCCCCAACAACAGCATCAACTACACAGAGAGAAAAGCAGACATCAGTCAATACAACTTCCCCAACAACAGTATCAAATACACAGAGAAAACCAGATATCAGTCAATACAACTTTCCCAACAACAGTATCAACTACACAGAGAGAAAACCAGACATCAGTCAATACAACTTCCCCAACAACAGTATCAACTACACAGAGAAAACCAGACATCAGTCAATACAACTTCCCCAACAACAGTATTAACTACACAGAGAAAACCAGATATCAGTCAATACAACTTTCCCAACAACAGTATCAACTACACAGAGAGAAAACCAGACATCAGTCAATACAACTTCCCCAACAACAGTATACCCCAACAACAGTATCAACTACACAGAGAAAACCAGACATCAGTCAATACAACTTCCCCAACAACAGTATTAACTACACAGAGAAAACCAGATATCAGTCAATACAACTTCCCCAACAACAACAGTATCAACTACACAGAGAGAAAACCAGACATCAGTCAATACAACTATCCCAACCACAGTATCAAGTACACAGAGAAAACCAGACATCAGTCAATACAACTTCCCCAACAACAGTATCAACTACACAGAGAGAAAACCAGACATCAGTCACGACAACTTCCCCAACAACAGTATCAACTACACACAGAAAACCAGACATCAGTCAATACAACTTTCCCACCAACAGTATCAACTACACAGAGAGAAAGCCAGACATCAGTCAATACAACTTTCCCACCAACAGTATCAACTACACAGAGAAAACCAGACATCAGTCACTACAACTTCCCCAACAACAGTATCAACTACACAGAGAGAAAAGCAGACATCAGTCAATACAACTTCCCCAACAACAGTATCAACTACACAGAGAGAAAAGCAGACATCAGTCAATACAACTTCCCCAACAACAGTATCAACTACACAGAGAGAAAAGCAGACATCAGTCAATACAACTTCCCCAACAACAGTATCAACTACACAGAGAGAAAACCAGACATCAGTCAATACAACTTTCCCAACAACAGTATCAACTACACAGAGAGAAAACCAGACATCAGTCAATACAACTTTCCCAACCACAGTATCAACTACACAGAGAGAAAAGCCAGACATCAGTCAATACAACTTTCCCAACAACAACAGTATAAACTACACAGAGAGAAAATCAGGCATCAGTCAATACAACCTTCCCAGCAACAGTATCAACTACACAGAGAGAAAGCCAGACATCAGTCAATACAACTTTCCCAACAACAGGATCAACTACACAGAGAGAAAAGCAGCCATCAGTCATAGAATCAGAGAATCATAGAATGTACAGTGCAGGAGGAGGCCATTCGGCCCATCGAGTCTGCACCGGCTCTTGGAAAGAGCACCCTACCCAAGGTCCACACCTCCACCCTATCCCCGTAACCCCACCCAACACTAAGGGCAATTTTGGACACGATGGGCAATTTAGCATGGCCAACCCACCTAACCTGCACATCTTTGGACTTTGGGAGGAAACCGGAGCACCCGGAGGAAACCGACGCACACACGGGGAGGCTGTGCAGACTCCGCACAGACAGTGACCCAAGCCGGAATCGAACCTGGGACCCTGGAGCTGTGAAGCAATTGTGCTATCCACAATGCTACCGTGCTGCCCGTTCAGTATCAACTACACAGAGAGAAAACCAGACATCAGTCAATACAACTTTCCCAACAACAGTATCAACTACACAGAGAGAAAGCCAGATATCAGTCAATACAACTTTCCCAACAAAAGTATCAACTACACAGAGAGAAAACCAGACATCAGTCAATACAACATTCCCAACCGCAGTATCAACGACACAGAGAGAAAACCAGACATCAGTCAATACAACTTTCCCAACAACAGTATCAACTACACAGAGAGAAAACCAGGCATCAGGGAATACAACTTTCCCAACAACAGGATCAACTACAGAGAGAGAAAACCAGACATCAGTCAATACAACTTCCCCAACAACAGTATCATCTACACAGAGAGAAAATCAGACATCAGTGAATACAACTATCCCAACCACAGTATGAACTACACAGAGAGAAAACCAGGCATCAGTCAATACAACATTCCCAACAACAACAGTATCAACTACACAGAGAGAAAACCAGACATCAGTGAATACAACTTCCCCAACAACAGTATCAACTACACAGAGAGAAAACCAGACATCAGTGAATACAACTATCCCAACCACAGTATCAACGACACAGAGAAAACCAGACATCAGTCAATACAACTTCCGCAACAACAACAGTATCAACTACACAGAGAGAAAACCAGACATCAGTCACGACAACTTCCCCAACAACAGTATCAACTACACAGAGAGAAAGCCAGACATCAGTCAATACAACTTTCCCACCAACAATATCAACTACACAGAGAAAACCAGACATCAGTCACTACAGCTTTCCCAACAACAGTATCAACTACACAGAGAGAAAACCAGACATCAGTCAATACAACTTTCCCAACAACAGTATCAACTACACAGAGAGAAAAGCAGACATCAGTCAATACAACTTCCCCAACAACAGTATCAACTACACAGAGAGAAAAGCAGACATCAGTCAATACAACTTCCCCAACAACAGTATCAACTACACAGAGAGAAAACCAGACATCAGTCAATACAACTTCCCCAACAACAGTATCAACTACACAGAGAGAAAACCAGACATCAGTCAATACAACTTTCCCAACAACAGTATCAACTACACAGAGAGAAAAGCAGACATCAGTCAATACAACTTCCCCAACAACAGTATCAACTACACAGAGAAAAAACCAGACATCAGTCAATACAACTTTCCCAACAACAGTATCAACTACACAGAGAGAAAACCAGACATCAGTCAATACAACTTCCCCAACAACAGTATCAACTACACAGAGAGAAAGCCAGACATCAGTGAATACAACTTTCCAACCACAGTATCAACTACACAGAGAGAAAAGCCAGACATCAGTCAATACAACTTTCCCAACAACAACAGTATCAACTACACAGAGAGAAAAGCAGGCATCAGTCAATACAACCTTCCCAGCAACAGTATCAACTACACAGAGAGAAAGCCAGACATCAGTCACTGCAACTTTCCCAACAACAGGATCAACTACACAGAGAGAAAAGCAGGCATCAGTCATAGAATCATCGAATCATAGAATGTACAGTGCAGAAGGAGGCCATTCGGCCCATCGAGTCTGCACCGGCTCTTGGAAAGAGCACCCTACCCAAGGCCCACACCTCAACCCTATCCCCGTAACCCAGTAACCCCACCCAACACTAAGGGCGATTTTGGACACTATGGGCAATTTAGCATGGCCAATCCACCTAACCTGCACATCTTTGGACTGTGGGAGGAAATCGGAGCACCCGGAGGAAACCGACGCACACACGGGGAGGATGTGCAGACTCCGCACAGACAGTGACCCAACCCGGAATCGAACCTTGGACCGTGGAGCTGTGAAGCATTTGTGCTACCACAATGCTACCGTGCTGCCCATTCAGTATCAACTACACAGAGAGAAAACCAGGCATCAGTGAATACAACTATCCCAACCACAGTATCAACTACACAGAGAAAACCAGACATCAGTCAATACAACTTCCCCAACAACAGTATCAACTACACAGAGAGAAAACCAGACATCAGTCAATACAACTTTCCCAACAACAGTATTAACTACACAGAGAGAAAACCAGATATCAGTCAATATACCTTCCCCAACAACAGTATCAACTACACTGAGAGAAAACAAGACATTAGTCAATATATCTTCCCCAACAACAGTATCAACTACACAGAGAGAAAACCAGACATCAGTCAATAAAACTTTCCCAACAACAGTATCAACGACAGAGAGACAAAACCAGACATCAGTCAATACAACTTTCCCAACAACAGGATCAACTACAGAGAGAGAAAAGCAGGCATCAGTCAATACAACTTTCCTAACAACAGGATCAACTACACACAGAGAAAACCAGGCATGAGTCAATACAACTTTCCCAACAACAGTATCAACTACACAGAGAGAAAGCCATACATCAGTTCATACAACTTCCCCAACAACAGTATCAACTACACAGAGAGAAAACCAGACATCAGTCAATACAACTTCCCCAACAACCGTATCAACTACACAGAGAGAAAAGCAGACATCAGTCAATACAACTTCCCCAACAACCGTATCAACTACACAGAGAGAAAAGCAGACATCAGTCAATACAACTTCCCCAACAACAGTATCAACTACACAGAGAGAAAAGCAGACATCAGTCAATACAACTTTCCCAACAACAGTATCAACTACACAGAGAGAAAACCAGACATCAGTCAATACAACTTTCCCAACCACAGTATCAACTACACAGAGAGAAAAGCCAGACATCAGTCAATACAACTTTCCCAACAACGACAGTATCAACTACACAGAGAGAAAAGCAGGCAACAGTCAATACAACCTTCCCAGCAACTGTATCAACTACACAGAGAGAAAGCCAGACATCAGTCAATACAACTTTCCCAACAACAGGATCAACTACACAGAGAGAAAACCAGACATCAGTCAATACAACTTTCCCAACAACAGGATCAACGACACAGAGAGAAAAGCAGGCATCAGTCATAGAATCATAGAATCATAGAATGTACAGTGCAGAAGGAGGCCATTCGGCCCATCGAGTCTGCACCGGCTCTTGGAAAGAGCACCCTACCCAAGGTCAACACCTCCACCTTATCCCCGTAACCCAGTAACCCCACCCAACACTAAGGGCAATTTTGGACACTATGGGCAATTTAGCATTGCCAATCCACCTAACCTGCTCATCTTTGGACTGTGGGAGGAAACCGCAGCACCCGGAGGAAACCGTCGCACACACGGGGAGGATGTGCAGACTCCGCACAGACAGTGACCCAAGCCGGAATCGAACCTGGGACCGTGGAGCTGTGAAGCATTTGTGCTACCACAATGCTACCGTGCTGCCCGTTCAGTATCAACTACACAGAGAGAAAACCAGGCATCAGTGAATACAACTATCCCAACCACAGTATCAACTACACAGAGAGAAAACCAGACATCAGTCAATACAACTTCCCCAACAACAGTATCAACTACACAGAGAGAAAACCAGACATCAGTCAATCCAACTTTCCCAACAACAGTATCAACTACACAGAGAGAAAACCAGACATCAGTGAATATAACTTTCCCAACCACAGTATCAACTACAGAGAGAGAAAGCCAGGCATCAATCAATACAACTATCCCAACCACTGTATCAACTACACAGAGAGGAAACCAGGCATCAGTCAATACAACTTTCCCAACAACAGTATCAATTACACAGAGAGAAAACCAGACATCAGTGAATACAACTATCCCAACCACTGTTTCAACTACAGAGAGAAAACCAGGCATCAGTCAATACAACTTTCCCAACAACAACAGTATCAACTACACAGAGAGAAAACCAGACATCAGTGAATACAACTTCCCCAACAACAGTATCAACTACACAGAGAGAAAACCAGACATCGGTCAATACAATTTCCCCAACAACAGTATCAACTACACAGAGAGAAAACCAGACATCAGTCAATACAACTTCCCCAAGAACAGTATCAACTACACAGAGAGAAAACCAGACATCAGTCAATACAACTTTCCCAACAACAGTATCAACTACACAGAGAGAAAACCAGACATCAGTCAATACAACTTTCCCACCAACAGTATCAACTACACAGAGAGAAAACCAGGCATCAGTCAATACAACTTTCCCAACAACAGTATCAACTACACAGAGAGAAAACCAGACATCAGTCAATACAACTTTCCCAACAACAGTATCAACTACACAGAGAGAAAACCAGACATCAGTCAATACAACTATCCCAACCACAGTATCAACTACACAGAGAAAACCAGGCATCAGTCAATACAACTATCCCAACCACAGTATCAACTACACAGAGAGAAAACCAGACATCAGTCAATACAACTTCCCCAACAACAGTATCAACTCCACAGAGAGAAAACCAGACATCAGTCAATACAACTTTCCCAACAACAGGATCAACTACAGAGAAAGAAAAGCAGGCATCAGTCAATACAACGTTCCTAACAACAGGATCAACTACACAGAGAGAAAACCAGACATCAGTCAATACAACCTTCCCAGCAACAGTATCAACTACACAGAGAGAATGCCAGACATCAGTCAATACAACTTTCCCAACAACAGGATCAACTACACAGAGAGAAAACCAGACATCAATGAATATAACTTTCCCAACCACAGTATCAACTACAGAGAGAGAAAACCAGGCATCAGTCAATACAACTATCCCAACCACTGTATCAACTACACAGAGAGAAAACCAGGCATCAGTCAATACAACTTTCCCAACAACAACAGTATCAACTACACAGAGAGAAAACCAGACATCAGTCAATACAACTTCCCCAACAAGAGTATCAACTACACAGAGAGAAAACCAGACATCAGTCAATACAACTTTCCCAACAACAGTATCAACTACACAGAGAGAAAACCAGACATCAGTCAATACAACTTTCCCACCAACAGTATCAACTACACACAGAGAAAGCCAGACATCAGTCAATACAATTTTCCCAACAACAGTATCAACTACACAGAGAGAAAACCAGACATCAGTCAATACAACTTCCCCAACAACAGTATCAACTACACAGAGAGAAAACCAGACATCAGTCAATACAACTTCCCCAGCAACAGTATCAACTACACAGAGAGAAAACCAGACATCAGTCAATACAACTTCCCCAACAACAGTATCAACTACACAGAGAGAAAACCAGACATCAGTCAATACAACTTTCCCAACTACAGTATCAACTACACACAGAGAAAACCAGATATCAGTCAATACAGCTTCCCCAACAACAGTATCAACTACACAGAGAGAAAACCAGACATCAGTCAATATATCTTCCCCAACAACAGTATCAACTACACAGAGAGAAAACCAGACATCAGTCAATACAACTTTCCCAACAACAGTATCAACTACAGAGAGAGAAAACCAGACATCAGTTAATACAACTTTCCCAACAACAGGATCAACTACAGAGAGAGAAAAGCAGGCATCAGTCAATACAACTTTCCTAACAACAGGATCAACGACACACAGAGAAAACCAGGCATGAGTCAATACAACTTTCCCAACAACAGTATCAACTACACAGACAGAAAGCCATACATCAGTCAATACAACTTCCCCAACAACAGTATCAACTACACATAGAGAAAACCAGACATCAGTCAATACAACTTCCCCAACAACCGTATCAACTACACAGAGAGAATAGCAGACATCAGTCAATACAACTTCCCCAACAACAGTATCAACTACACAGAGAGAAAACCAGACATCAGTCAATACAACTTTCCCAACAACAGTATCAACTACACAGAGAGAAAACCAGACATCAGTCAATACAACTTTCCCAACCACAGTATCAACTACACAGACAGAAAGCCAGACATCAGTTAATACAACTTCCCCAACAACAGTATCAACTACACAGAGAGAAAACCAGACATCAGTGAATACAACTTTCCAACCACAGTATCAACTACACAGAGAGAAAAGCCAGACATCAGTCAATACAACTTTCCCAACAACGACAGTATCAACTACACAGAGAGAAAAGCAGGCAACAGTCAATACAACCTTCCCAGCAACAGTATCAACTACACAGAGAGAAAGCCAGACATCAGTCAATACAATTTTCCCAACAACAGGATCAACTACACAGAGAAAAGCAGGCATTAGTCATAGAATCATAGAATCATAGAATGTACAGTGCAGAAGGAGGCCATTCGGCCCATCGAGTCTGCACCGGCTCTTGGAAAGAGCACCCTACCCAAGG
The DNA here is from genome assembly GCF_047496885.1 of Scyliorhinus torazame. Classification (NCBI taxonomy): domain Eukaryota; kingdom Metazoa; phylum Chordata; class Chondrichthyes; order Carcharhiniformes; family Scyliorhinidae; genus Scyliorhinus; species Scyliorhinus torazame. Next base: position 49,812,417 of record NC_092720.1, read on the forward strand.
TCCACACCTCCACCCTATCCCCGTAACCCAGTCACCCCACCCAACACAAAGGGCAATTTTGGACACTATGGGCAATTTAGCATCGCCAATCCACCTAACCTGCTCATCTTTGGACTGTGGGAGGAAACCGGAGCACCCGGAGGAAACCGTCGCACACACGGGGAGGATGTGCAGACTCCGCACAGACAGTGACCCAACCCGGAATCGAACCTGGGACCGTGGAGCTGTGAAGCATTTGTGCTACCACAATGCTACCGTGCTGCCCGTTCAGTATCAACTACACAGAGAGAAAACCAGGCATCAGTGAATACAACTATCCCAACCACAGTATCAACTACACAGAGAGAAAACCAGACATCAGTCAATACAAGTTCCCCAACAACAGTATCAACTACACAGAGAGAAAACCAGACATCAGTCAATACAACTTTCCCAACAACAGTATCAACTACACAGAGAGAAAAGCAGGCAACAGTCAATACAACCTTCCCAGCAACAGAATCAACTACACAGAGAGAAAGCCAGACATCAGTCAATACACCTTTCCCAACAACAGGATCAACTACACAGAGAGAAAACCAGACATCAGTCAATACAAGTTCCCCAACAACAGTATCAACTACACAGAGAGAAAACCAGACATCAGTCAATACAAGTTCCCCAACAACAGTATCAACTACACAGAGAGAAAACCAGACATCAGTCAATACAACTTCCCCAACAACAGTATCAACTACACAGAGAGAAAACCAGACATCAGTCAATACAACTTTCCCAACAACAGTATCAACTACACAGAGAGAAAAGCAGGCAACAGTCAATACAACCTTCCCAGCAACAGTATCAACTACACAGAGAGAAAGCCAGACATCAGTCAATACAACTTTCCCAACAACAGGATCAACTACACAGAGAGAAAAGCAGGCATCAGTCATAGAATCATAGAATCATAGAATGTACAGTGCAGAAGGAGGCCATTCGGCCCATCGAGTCTGCACCGGCTCTTGGAAAGAGCACCCTACCCAAGGTCCACACCTCCACCCTATCCCCGTAACCCAGTAACCCCACCCAACACTAAGGGCAATTTTCGACACTATGGGCAATTTAGCATCGCCAATCCAACTAACCTGCTCATCTTTGGACTGTGGGAGGAAACCGGAGCACCCGGAGGAAACCGACGCACACACGGGGAGGATGTGCAGACTCCGCACACACAGTGACCCAAGCCGGAATCGAACCTGGGACCGTGGAGCTGTGAAGCATTTGTGCTACCACAATGCTACCGTGCTGCCCGTTCAGTATCAACTACACAGAGAGAAAACCAGACATCAGTGAATACAACTATCCCAACCACAGTATCAACTACAGAGAGAGAAAACCAGGCATCAGTCAATACAACTATCCCAACCACTGTATCAACTACACAGAGAGAAAACCAGGCATCAGTCAATACAACTTTCCCAACAACAGTATCAATTACACAGAGAGAAAACCAGACATCAGTGAATACAACTATCCCAACCCTGTATCAACTACACAGAGAGAAAACCAGGCATCAGTCACTACAACTTTCCCCAACAACAGTATCAACTACACAGAGAGAAAACCAGACATCAGTCAATACAACTTTCCCCAACAACAGTATCAACTACACAGAGAGAAAACCAGACATCAGTCACTACAACTTTCCCCAACAACAGTATCAACTACACAGAGAAAACCAGCCATCAGTCAATACAACTTTCCCAACATTAGTATCAACTACACAGAGAGAAAACCAGTCATCAGTCAATACAACTTTCCCAACAACATTATCAACTACACAGAGAGAAAACCAGACATCAGTCAATACAACTTTCCCAACAACAGTATCAACTACACAGAGAGAAAACCAGACATCAGTCAGTACAACTTTCCCAACAACAGTATCAACTACACAGAGAGAAAACCAGACATCAGTCAATACAACTTCCCGAACAACAGTATCAACTACACAGAGAGAAAACCAGACATCAGTCAATACAACTTTCCCAACAACAGTATCAACTACACAGAGAGAAAAGCCAGACATCAGTCAATACAACTTTCCCAACAACAACAGTATCAACTACACAGAGAGAACAGCAGGCATCAGTCAATACAACCTTCCCAGCAACAGTATCAACTACACAGAGAGAAAGCCAGACATCAGTCAATACAACTTTCCCAACAACAGGATCAACTACACAGAGAGAAAAGCAGGCATCAGTCATAGAATCAGAGAATCATAGAATGTACAGTGCAGAAGGAGGCCATTCGGCCCATCGAGTCTGCACCGGCTCTTGGAAAGAGCACCCTACCCAAGGTCCACACCTCCACCCTATCCCCGTAACCCAGTAACCCCACCCAACACTAAGGGCAATTTTGGACACGATGGGCAATTTAGCATGGCCAACCCACCTAACCTGCACATCTTTGGACTGTGGGAGGAAACCGGAGCACCCGCAGGAAACCGACGCACACACGGTGAGGCTGTGCAGACTCCGCACAGACAGTGACCCAAGCCGGAATCGAACCTGGGACACTGGAGCTGTGAAGCAATTGTGCTATCCACAATGCTACCGTGCTGCCCGTTCAGTATCAACTACACAGAGAGAAAATCAGACATCAGTGAATACAACTATCCCAACCACAGTATGAACTACACAGAGAGAAAACCAGGCATCAGTCAATACAACTTCCCCAACAACAGTATCAACTACACAGAGAGAAAACCAGACATCAGTCAATACAACTTTCCCAACCACAGTATCAACGACACAGAGAGAAAACCAGGCATCAGTCAATACAACTTTCCCAACAACAGTATCAACTGCACAGAGAGAAAACCAGACATCAGTGAATACAACTATCCCAACCACAGTATCAACTACACAGAGAGAAAACCAGACATCAGTCACTACAACTTCCCCAACAAGAGTATCAACCAGACAGAGAAAACCAGACATAAGTCAATACAACTTTCCCACCAACAGTATCAACTACACAGAGAGAAAGCCAGACATCAGTCAATACAACTTTCCCACCAACAGTATCAAGTACACAGAGAAAACCAGACATCAGTCACTACAACTTCCCCAACAACAGTATCAACCAGAGAGAGAAAGCCAGACATCAGTCAATACAACATTCCCACCAACAGTATCAACTACACAGAGAAAACCAGACATCAGTTCATCCAACTTCCCCAACAACAGCATCAACTACACAGAGAGAAAAGCAGACATCAGTCAATACAACTTCCCCAACAACAGTATCAAATACACAGAGAAAACCAGATATCAGTCAATACAACTTTCCCAACAACAGTATCAACTACACAGAGAGAAAACCAGACATCAGTCAATACAACTTCCCCAACAACAGTATCAACTACACAGAGAAAACCAGACATCAGTCAATACAACTTCCCCAACAACAGTATTAACTACACAGAGAAAACCAGATATCAGTCAATACAACTTTCCCAACAACAGTATCAACTACACAGAGAGAAAACCAGACATCAGTCAATACAACTTCCCCAACAACAGTATACCCCAACAACAGTATCAACTACACAGAGAAAACCAGACATCAGTCAATACAACTTCCCCAACAACAGTATTAACTACACAGAGAAAACCAGATATCAGTCAATACAACTTCCCCAACAACAACAGTATCAACTACACAGAGAGAAAACCAGACATCAGTCAATACAACTATCCCAACCACAGTATCAAGTACACAGAGAAAACCAGACATCAGTCAATACAACTTCCCCAACAACAGTATCAACTACACAGAGAGAAAACCAGACATCAGTCACGACAACTTCCCCAACAACAGTATCAACTACACACAGAAAACCAGACATCAGTCAATACAACTTTCCCACCAACAGTATCAACTACACAGAGAGAAAGCCAGACATCAGTCAATACAACTTTCCCACCAACAGTATCAACTACACAGAGAAAACCAGACATCAGTCACTACAACTTCCCCAACAACAGTATCAACTACACAGAGAGAAAAGCAGACATCAGTCAATACAACTTCCCCAACAACAGTATCAACTACACAGAGAGAAAAGCAGACATCAGTCAATACAACTTCCCCAACAACAGTATCAACTACACAGAGAGAAAAGCAGACATCAGTCAATACAACTTCCCCAACAACAGTATCAACTACACAGAGAGAAAACCAGACATCAGTCAATACAACTTTCCCAACAACAGTATCAACTACACAGAGAGAAAACCAGACATCAGTCAATACAACTTTCCCAACCACAGTATCAACTACACAGAGAGAAAAGCCAGACATCAGTCAATACAACTTTCCCAACAACAACAGTATAAACTACACAGAGAGAAAATCAGGCATCAGTCAATACAACCTTCCCAGCAACAGTATCAACTACACAGAGAGAAAGCCAGACATCAGTCAATACAACTTTCCCAACAACAGGATCAACTACACAGAGAGAAAAGCAGCCATCAGTCATAGAATCAGAGAATCATAGAATGTACAGTGCAGGAGGAGGCCATTCGGCCCATCGAGTCTGCACCGGCTCTTGGAAAGAGCACCCTACCCAAGGTCCACACCTCCACCCTATCCCCGTAACCCCACCCAACACTAAGGGCAATTTTGGACACGATGGGCAATTTAGCATGGCCAACCCACCTAACCTGCACATCTTTGGACTTTGGGAGGAAACCGGAGCACCCGGAGGAAACCGACGCACACACGGGGAGGCTGTGCAGACTCCGCACAGACAGTGACCCAAGCCGGAATCGAACCTGGGACCCTGGAGCTGTGAAGCAATTGTGCTATCCACAATGCTACCGTGCTGCCCGTTCAGTATCAACTACACAGAGAGAAAACCAGACATCAGTCAATACAACTTTCCCAACAACAGTATCAACTACACAGAGAGAAAGCCAGATATCAGTCAATACAACTTTCCCAACAAAAGTATCAACTACACAGAGAGAAAACCAGACATCAGTCAATACAACATTCCCAACCGCAGTATCAACGACACAGAGAGAAAACCAGACATCAGTCAATACAACTTTCCCAACAACAGTATCAACTACACAGAGAGAAAACCAGGCATCAGGGAATACAACTTTCCCAACAACAGGATCAACTACAGAGAGAGAAAACCAGACATCAGTCAATACAACTTCCCCAACAACAGTATCATCTACACAGAGAGAAAATCAGACATCAGTGAATACAACTATCCCAACCACAGTATGAACTACACAGAGAGAAAACCAGGCATCAGTCAATACAACATTCCCAACAACAACAGTATCAACTACACAGAGAGAAAACCAGACATCAGTGAATACAACTTCCCCAACAACAGTATCAACTACACAGAGAGAAAACCAGACATCAGTGAATACAACTATCCCAACCACAGTATCAACGACACAGAGAAAACCAGACATCAGTCAATACAACTTCCGCAACAACAACAGTATCAACTACACAGAGAGAAAACCAGACATCAGTCACGACAACTTCCCCAACAACAGTATCAACTACACAGAGAGAAAGCCAGACATCAGTCAATACAACTTTCCCACCAACAATATCAACTACACAGAGAAAACCAGACATCAGTCACTACAGCTTTCCCAACAACAGTATCAACTACACAGAGAGAAAACCAGACATCAGTCAATACAACTTTCCCAACAACAGTATCAACTACACAGAGAGAAAAGCAGACATCAGTCAATACAACTTCCCCAACAACAGTATCAACTACACAGAGAGAAAAGCAGACATCAGTCAATACAACTTCCCCAACAACAGTATCAACTACACAGAGAGAAAACCAGACATCAGTCAATACAACTTCCCCAACAACAGTATCAACTACACAGAGAGAAAACCAGACATCAGTCAATACAACTTTCCCAACAACAGTATCAACTACACAGAGAGAAAAGCAGACATCAGTCAATACAACTTCCCCAACAACAGTATCAACTACACAGAGAAAAAACCAGACATCAGTCAATACAACTTTCCCAACAACAGTATCAACTACACAGAGAGAAAACCAGACATCAGTCAATACAACTTCCCCAACAACAGTATCAACTACACAGAGAGAAAGCCAGACATCAGTGAATACAACTTTCCAACCACAGTATCAACTACACAGAGAGAAAAGCCAGACATCAGTCAATACAACTTTCCCAACAACAACAGTATCAACTACACAGAGAGAAAAGCAGGCATCAGTCAATACAACCTTCCCAGCAACAGTATCAACTACACAGAGAGAAAGCCAGACATCAGTCACTGCAACTTTCCCAACAACAGGATCAACTACACAGAGAGAAAAGCAGGCATCAGTCATAGAATCATCGAATCATAGAATGTACAGTGCAGAAGGAGGCCATTCGGCCCATCGAGTCTGCACCGGCTCTTGGAAAGAGCACCCTACCCAAGGCCCACACCTCAACCCTATCCCCGTAACCCAGTAACCCCACCCAACACTAAGGGCGATTTTGGACACTATGGGCAATTTAGCATGGCCAATCCACCTAACCTGCACATCTTTGGACTGTGGGAGGAAATCGGAGCACCCGGAGGAAACCGACGCACACACGGGGAGGATGTGCAGACTCCGCACAGACAGTGACCCAACCCGGAATCGAACCTTGGACCGTGGAGCTGTGAAGCATTTGTGCTACCACAATGCTACCGTGCTGCCCATTCAGTATCAACTACACAGAGAGAAAACCAGGCATCAGTGAATACAACTATCCCAACCACAGTATCAACTACACAGAGAAAACCAGACATCAGTCAATACAACTTCCCCAACAACAGTATCAACTACACAGAGAGAAAACCAGACATCAGTCAATACAACTTTCCCAACAACAGTATTAACTACACAGAGAGAAAACCAGATATCAGTCAATATACCTTCCCCAACAACAGTATCAACTACACTGAGAGAAAACAAGACATTAGTCAATATATCTTCCCCAACAACAGTATCAACTACACAGAGAGAAAACCAGACATCAGTCAATAAAACTTTCCCAACAACAGTATCAACGACAGAGAGACAAAACCAGACATCAGTCAATACAACTTTCCCAACAACAGGATCAACTACAGAGAGAGAAAAGCAGGCATCAGTCAATACAACTTTCCTAACAACAGGATCAACTACACACAGAGAAAACCAGGCATGAGTCAATACAACTTTCCCAACAACAGTATCAACTACACAGAGAGAAAGCCATACATCAGTTCATACAACTTCCCCAACAACAGTATCAACTACACAGAGAGAAAACCAGACATCAGTCAATACAACTTCCCCAACAACCGTATCAACTACACAGAGAGAAAAGCAGACATCAGTCAATACAACTTCCCCAACAACCGTATCAACTACACAGAGAGAAAAGCAGACATCAGTCAATACAACTTCCCCAACAACAGTATCAACTACACAGAGAGAAAAGCAGACATCAGTCAATACAACTTTCCCAACAACAGTATCAACTACACAGAGAGAAAACCAGACATCAGTCAATACAACTTTCCCAACCACAGTATCAACTACACAGAGAGAAAAGCCAGACATCAGTCAATACAACTTTCCCAACAACGACAGTATCAACTACACAGAGAGAAAAGCAGGCAACAGTCAATACAACCTTCCCAGCAACTGTATCAACTACACAGAGAGAAAGCCAGACATCAGTCAATACAACTTTCCCAACAACAGGATCAACTACACAGAGAGAAAACCAGACATCAGTCAATACAACTTTCCCAACAACAGGATCAACGACACAGAGAGAAAAGCAGGCATCAGTCATAGAATCATAGAATCATAGAATGTACAGTGCAGAAGGAGGCCATTCGGCCCATCGAGTCTGCACCGGCTCTTGGAAAGAGCACCCTACCCAAGGTCAACACCTCCACCTTATCCCCGTAACCCAGTAACCCCACCCAACACTAAGGGCAATTTTGGACACTATGGGCAATTTAGCATTGCCAATCCACCTAACCTGCTCATCTTTGGACTGTGGGAGGAAACCGCAGCACCCGGAGGAAACCGTCGCACACACGGGGAGGATGTGCAGACTCCGCACAGACAGTGACCCAAGCCGGAATCGAACCTGGGACCGTGGAGCTGTGAAGCATTTGTGCTACCACAATGCTACCGTGCTGCCCGTTCAGTATCAACTACACAGAGAGAAAACCAGGCATCAGTGAATACAACTATCCCAACCACAGTATCAACTACACAGAGAGAAAACCAGACATCAGTCAATACAACTTCCCCAACAACAGTATCAACTACACAGAGAGAAAACCAGACATCAGTCAATCCAACTTTCCCAACAACAGTATCAACTACACAGAGAGAAAACCAGACATCAGTGAATATAACTTTCCCAACCACAGTATCAACTACAGAGAGAGAAAGCCAGGCATCAATCAATACAACTATCCCAACCACTGTATCAACTACACAGAGAGGAAACCAGGCATCAGTCAATACAACTTTCCCAACAACAGTATCAATTACACAGAGAGAAAACCAGACATCAGTGAATACAACTATCCCAACCACTGTTTCAACTACAGAGAGAAAACCAGGCATCAGTCAATACAACTTTCCCAACAACAACAGTATCAACTACACAGAGAGAAAACCAGACATCAGTGAATACAACTTCCCCAACAACAGTATCAACTACACAGAGAGAAAACCAGACATCGGTCAATACAATTTCCCCAACAACAGTATCAACTACACAGAGAGAAAACCAGACATCAGTCAATACAACTTCCCCAAGAACAGTATCAACTACACAGAGAGAAAACCAGACATCAGTCAATACAACTTTCCCAACAACAGTATCAACTACACAGAGAGAAAACCAGACATCAGTCAATACAACTTTCCCACCAACAGTATCAACTACACAGAGAGAAAACCAGGCATCAGTCAATACAACTTTCCCAACAACAGTATCAACTACACAGAGAGAAAACCAGACATCAGTCAATACAACTTTCCCAACAACAGTATCAACTACACAGAGAGAAAACCAGACATCAGTCAATACAACTATCCCAACCACAGTATCAACTACACAGAGAAAACCAGGCATCAGTCAATACAACTATCCCAACCACAGTATCAACTACACAGAGAGAAAACCAGACATCAGTCAATACAACTTCCCCAACAACAGTATCAACTCCACAGAGAGAAAACCAGACATCAGTCAATACAACTTTCCCAACAACAGGATCAACTACAGAGAAAGAAAAGCAGGCATCAGTCAATACAACGTTCCTAACAACAGGATCAACTACACAGAGAGAAAACCAGACATCAGTCAATACAACCTTCCCAGCAACAGTATCAACTACACAGAGAGAATGCCAGACATCAGTCAATACAACTTTCCCAACAACAGGATCAACTACACAGAGAGAAAACCAGACATCAATGAATATAACTTTCCCAACCACAGTATCAACTACAGAGAGAGAAAACCAGGCATCAGTCAATACAACTATCCCAACCACTGTATCAACTACACAGAGAGAAAACCAGGCATCAGTCAATACAACTTTCCCAACAACAACAGTATCAACTACACAGAGAGAAAACCAGACATCAGTCAATACAACTTCCCCAACAAGAGTATCAACTACACAGAGAGAAAACCAGACATCAGTCAATACAACTTTCCCAACAACAGTATCAACTACACAGAGAGAAAACCAGACATCAGTCAATACAACTTTCCCACCAACAGTATCAACTACACACAGAGAAAGCCAGACATCAGTCAATACAATTTTCCCAACAACAGTATCAACTACACAGAGAGAAAACCAGACATCAGTCAATACAACTTCCCCAACAACAGTATCAACTACACAGAGAGAAAACCAGACATCAGTCAATACAACTTCCCCAGCAACAGTATCAACTACACAGAGAGAAAACCAGACATCAGTCAATACAACTTCCCCAACAACAGTATCAACTACACAGAGAGAAAACCAGACATCAGTCAATACAACTTTCCCAACTACAGTATCAACTACACACAGAGAAAACCAGATATCAGTCAATACAGCTTCCCCAACAACAGTATCAACTACACAGAGAGAAAACCAGACATCAGTCAATATATCTTCCCCAACAACAGTATCAACTACACAGAGAGAAAACCAGACATCAGTCAATACAACTTTCCCAACAACAGTATCAACTACAGAGAGAGAAAACCAGACATCAGTTAATACAACTTTCCCAACAACAGGATCAACTACAGAGAGAGAAAAGCAGGCATCAGTCAATACAACTTTCCTAACAACAGGATCAACGACACACAGAGAAAACCAGGCATGAGTCAATACAACTTTCCCAACAACAGTATCAACTACACAGACAGAAAGCCATACATCAGTCAATACAACTTCCCCAACAACAGTATCAACTACACATAGAGAAAACCAGACATCAGTCAATACAACTTCCCCAACAACCGTATCAACTACACAGAGAGAATAGCAGACATCAGTCAATACAACTTCCCCAACAACAGTATCAACTACACAGAGAGAAAACCAGACATCAGTCAATACAACTTTCCCAACAACAGTATCAACTACACAGAGAGAAAACCAGACATCAGTCAATACAACTTTCCCAACCACAGTATCAACTACACAGACAGAAAGCCAGACATCAGTTAATACAACTTCCCCAACAACAGTATCAACTACACAGAGAGAAAACCAGACATCAGTGAATACAACTTTCCAACCACAGTATCAACTACACAGAGAGAAAAGCCAGACATCAGTCAATACAACTTTCCCAACAACGACAGTATCAACTACACAGAGAGAAAAGCAGGCAACAGTCAATACAACCTTCCCAGCAACAGTATCAACTACACAGAGAGAAAGCCAGACATCAGTCAATACAATTTTCCCAACAACAGGATCAACTACACAGAGAAAAGCAGGCATTAGTCATAGAATCATAGAATCATAGAATGTACAGTGCAGAAGGAGGCCATTCGGCCCATCGAGTCTGCACCGGCTCTTGGAAAGAGCACCCTACCCAAGGTCCACACCTCCACCCTATCCCCGTAACCCAGTCACCCCACCCAACACAAAGGGCAATTTTGGACACTATGGGCAATTTAGCATCGCCAATCCACCTAACCTGCTCATCTTTGGACTGTGGGAGGAAACCGGAGCACCCGGAGGAAACCGTCGCACACACGGGGAGGATGTGCAGACTCCGCACAGACAGTGACCCAACCCGGAATCGAACCTGGGACCGTGGAGCTGTGAAGCATTTGTGCTACCACAATGCTACCGTGCTGCCCGTTCAGTATCAACTACACAGAGAGAAAACCAGGCATCAGTGAATACAACTATCCCAACCACAGTATCAACTACACAGAGAGAAAACCAGACATCAGTCAATACAAGTTCCCCAACAACAGTATCAACTACACAGAGAGAAAACCAGACATCAGTCAATACAACTTTCCCAACAACAGTATCAACTACACAGAGAGAAAAGCAGGCAACAGTCAATACAACCTTCCCAGCAACAGAATCAACTACACAGAGAGAAAGCCAGACATCAGTCAATACACCTTTCCCAACAACAGGATCAACTACACAGAGAGAAAACCAGACATCAGTCAATACAAGTTCCCCAACAACAGTATCAACTACACAGAGAGAAAACCAGACATCAGTCAATACAAGTTCCCCAACAACAGTATCAACTACACAGAGAGAAAACCAGACATCAGTCAATACAACTTCCCCAACAACAGTATCAACTCCACAGAGAGAAAACCAGACATCAGTCAATACAACTTTCCCAACAACAGTATCAACTACACAGAGAGAAAAGCAGGCAACAGTCAATACAACCTTCCCAGCAACAGTATCAACTACACAGAGAGAAAGCCAGACATCAGTCAATACAACTTTCCCAACAACAGGATCAACTACACAGAGAGAAAAGCAGGCATCAGTCATAGAATCATAGAATCATAGAATGTACAGTGCAGAAGGAGGCCATTCGGCCCATCGAGTCTGCACCGGCTCTTGGAAAGAGCACCCTACCCAAGGTCCACACCTCCACCCTATCCCCGTAACCCAGTAACCCCACCCAACACTAAGGGCAATTTTCGACACTATGGGCAATTTAGCATCGCCAATCCAACTAACCTGCTCATCTTTGGACTGTGGGAGGAAACCGGAGCACCCGGAGGAAACCGACGCACACACGGGGAGGATGTGCAGACTCCGCACACACAGTGACCCAAGCCGGAATCGAACCTGGGACCGTGGAGCTGTGAAGCATTTGTGCTACCACAATGCTACCGTGCTGCCCGTTCAGTATCAACTACACAGAGAGAAAACCAGACATCAGTGAATACAACTATCCCAACCACAGTATCAACTACAGAGAGAGAAAACCAGGCATCAGTCAATACAACTATCCCAACCACTGTATCAACTACACAGAGAGAAAACCAGGCATCAGTCAATACAACTTTCCCAACAACAGTATCAATTACACAGAGAGAAAACCAGACATCAGTGAATACAACTATCCCAACCCTGTATCAACTACACAGAGAGAAAACCAGGCATCAGTCAATACAACTTTCCGAACAACAACAGTATCAACTACACAGAGAGAAAACCAGACATCAGTGAATACAACTTCCCCAACAACAGTATCAACTACACAGAGAGAAAACCAGACATCAGTCAATACAACTTTCCCACCAACAGTATCAACTACACAGAGAGAAAACCAGACATCAGTCAATACAACTTTCCCAACAACAACAGTATCAACTACACAGAGAGAAAACCAGACATCTGTGAATACAACTTCCCCAACAACAGTATCAACTACACAGAGAGAAAACCAGACATCAGTCAATACAACTTTCCCACCAACAGTATCAACTACACAGAGAGAAAACCAGACATCAGTCAATACAACTTTCCCACCAACAGTATCAACTACACAGAGAGAAAACCAGACATCAGTCAATACAACTTTCCCAACAACAGTATCAACTACACAGAGAGAAAACCAGACATCAGTCAATACAACTATCCCAACCACAGTATCAACTACACAGAGAAAACCAGGCATCAGTCAATACAACTTCCCCAACAACAGTATCAACTAAACAGAGAGAAAACCAGACATCAGTGAATACAACTTTCCCACCAACAGTATCAACTACACAGAGAGAAAACCAGACATCAGTCAATACAACTTTCCCACCAACAGTATCAACTACACAGAGAGAAAACCAGACATCAGTCAATACAACTTTCCCAACAACAGTATCAACTACACAGAGAGAAAACCAGACATCAGTCAATACAACTATCCCAACCACAGTATCAACTACACAGAGAAAACCAGGCATCAGTCAATACAACTTCCCCAACAACAGTATCAACTAAACAGAGAGAAAACCAGACATCAGTGAATACAACTTTCCAACCACAGTATCAACTACACAGAGAGAAAAGACAGACATCAGTCAATACAACTTTCCCAACAACGACAGTATCAACTACACAGAGAGAAAAGCAGGCAACAGTCAATACAACAATCCCAGCAACAGTATCAACTACACAGAGAGAAAGCCAGACATCAGTCAATACAACTTTCCCAACAACAGGATCAACTACACAGAGAGAAAAGCAGGCATCAGTCATAGAATCATAGAATCATAGAATGTACAGTGCAGAAGGAGGCCATTCGGCCCATCGAGTCTGCACCGGCTCTTGGAAAGAGCACCCTACCCAATGTCCACACCTCCACCCTATCCCCGTAACCCAGTCACCCCACCCAACACTAAGGGCAATTTTGGACACTATGGGCAATTTAGCATCGCCAATCCACCTAACCTGCTCATCTTTGGACTGTGGGAGGAAACCGGAGCACCCGGAGGAAACCGTCGCACACACGGGGAGGATGTGCAGACTCCGCAGAGACAGTGACCCAAGCCGGAATCGAACCTGGGACCGTGGAGCTGTGAAGCATTTGTGCTACCACAATGCTACCGTGCTGCCCGTTCAGTATCAACTACACAGAGAGAAAACCAGGCATCAGTGAATACAACTATCCCAACCACAGTATCAACTACACAGAGAGAAAACCAGACATCAGTCAATACAACTTCTCCAACAACAGTATCAACTACACAGAGAGAAAACCAGACATCAGTCAATACAACTTTCCCAACAACAGTATCAACTACACAGAGAGAAAAGCAGGCAACAGTCAATACAACCTTCCCAGCAACAGTATCAACTACACAGAGAGAAAGCCAGACATCAGTCAATACAACTTTCCCAACCACAGTATCAACTACACAGACAGAAAGCCAGACATCAGTTAATACAACTTCCCCAACAACAGTATCAACTACACAGAGAGAAAACCAGACATCAGTCAATACAACTTTCCCAACAACAGTATCAACTACACAGAGAGAAAAGCAGGCAACAGTCAATACAACCTTCCCAGCAACAGTATCAACTACACAGAGAGAAAGCCAGACATCAGTCAATACAACTTTCCCAACAACAGGATCAACTACACAGAGAGAAAAGCAGGCATCAGTCATAGAATCATAGAATCATAGAATGTACAGTGCAGAAGGAGGCCATTCGGCCCATCGAGTCTGCACCGGCTCTTGGAAAGAGCACCCTACCCAAGGTCCACACCTCCACCCTATCCCCGTAACCCAGTAACCCCACCCAACACTAAGGGCAATTTTGGACACTATGGGCAATTTAGCATCGCCAATCCACCTAACCTGCTCATCTTTGGACTGTGGGAGGAAACCGGAGCACCCGGAGGAAACCGACGCACACACGGGGAGGATGTGCAGACTCCATCAGACAGTGACCCAAGCCGGAATCGAACCTGGGACCGTGGAGCTGTGAAGCATTTGTGCTACCACAATGCTACCGTGCTGCCCGTTCAGTATCAACTACACAGAGAGAAAACCAGGCATCAGTGAATACAACTATCCCAACCACAGTATCAACTACACAGAGAGAAAACCAGACATCAGTGAATATAACTTTCCCAACCACAGTATCAACTACAGAGAGAGAAAACCAGGCATCAGTCAATACAACTTTCCCAACAACAGTATCAATTACACAGAGAGAAAACCAGACATCAGTGAATACAACTATCCCAACCACTGTATCAACTACACAGAGAGAAAACCAGGCATCAGTCAATACAACTTTCCCAACAACAACAGTATCAACTACACAGAGAGAAAACCAGACATCTGTGAATACAACTTCCCCAACAACAGTATCAACTACACAGAGAGAAAACCAGACATCAGTCAATACAACTTTCCCACCAACAGTATCAACTACACAGAGAGAAAACCAGACATCAGTCAATACAACTTTCCCACCAACAGTATCAACTACACAGAGAGAAAACCAGGCATCAGTCAATACACCTTTCCCAACAACAGTATCAACTACACAGAGAGAAAACCAGACATCAGTCAATACAACTTTCCCAACAACAGTATCAACTACACAGAGAGAAAGCCAGACATCAGTCAATACAATTTTCCCAACAACAGGATCAACTACACAGAGAGAAAAGCAGGCATCAGTCATAGAATCA
This sequence comes from Scyliorhinus torazame, assembly GCF_047496885.1. Taxonomy (NCBI): domain Eukaryota; kingdom Metazoa; phylum Chordata; class Chondrichthyes; order Carcharhiniformes; family Scyliorhinidae; genus Scyliorhinus; species Scyliorhinus torazame. The sequence continues at coordinate 49,828,210 of NC_092720.1, forward strand.
TAGAATCATAGAATGTACAGTGCAGAAGGAGGCCATTCGGCCCATCGAGTCTGCACCGGCTCTTGGAAAGAGCACCCTACCCAAGGTCCACACCTCCACCCTATCCCCGTAACCCAGTCACCCCACCCAACACTAAGGGCAATTTTGGACACTATGGGCAATTTAGCATCGCCAATCCACCTAACCTGCTCATCTTTGGACTGTGGGAGGAAACCGGAGCACCCGGAGGAAACCGTCGCACACACGGGGAGGATGTGCAGACTCCGCACAGACAGTGACCCAACCCGGAATCGAACCTGGGACCGTGGAGCTGTGAAGCATTTGTGCTACCACAATGCTACCGTGCTGCCCGTTCAGTATCAACTACACAGAGGGAAAACCAGGCATCAGTGAATACAACTATCCCAACCACAGTATCAACTACACAGAGAGAAAACCAGACATCAGTCAATACAACTTCCCCAACAACAGTATCAACTACACAGAGAGAAAACCAGACATCAGTCAATACAACTTTCCCAACAACAGTATCAACTACACAGAGAGAAAAGCAGGCAACAGTCAATACAACCTTCCCAGCAACAGAATCAACTACACAGAGAGAAAGCCTGACATCAGTCAATACAACTTTCCCAACCACAGTATCAACTACACAGACAGAAAGCCAGACATCAGTTAATACAACTTCCCCAACAACAGTATCAACTACACAGAGAGAAAACCAGACATCAGTCAATACAACTTCCCCAACAACAGTATCAACTACACAGAGAGAAAACCAGACATCAGTCAATACAACTTTCCCAACAACAGTATCAACTACACAGAGAGAAAAGCAGGCAACAGTCAATACAACCTTCCCAGCAACAGTATCAACTACACAGAGAGAAAGCCAGACATCAGTCAATACAACTTTCCCAACAACAGGATCAACTACACAGAGAGAAAAGCAGGCATCAGTCACAGAATCATAGAATCATAGAATGTACAGTGCAGAAGGAGGCCATTCGGCCCATCGAGTCTGCACCGGCTCTTGGAAAGAGCACCCTACCCAAGGTCCACACCTCCACCCTATCCCCGTAACCCAGTAACCCCACCCAACACTAAGGGCAATTTTGGACACTATGGGCAATTTAGCATCGCCAATCCAACTAACCTGCTCATCTTTGGACTGTGGGAGGAAACCGGAGCACCCGGAGGAAACCGACGCACACACGGGGAGGATGTGCAGACTCCGCACACACAGTGACCCAAGCCGGAATCGAACCTGGGACCGTGGAGCTGTGAAGCATTTGTGCTACCACAATGCTACCGTGCTGCCCGTTCAGTATCAACTACACAGAGAGAAAACCAGACATCAGTGAATACAACTATCCCAACCACAGTATCAACTACAGAGAGAGAAAACCAGGCATCAGTCAATACAACTATCCCAACCACTGTATCAACTACACAGAGAGAAAACCAGGCATCAGTCAATACAACTTTCCGAACAACAGTATCAATTACACAGAGAGAAAACCAGACATCAGTGAATACAACTATCCCAACCACTGTATCAACTACACAGAGAGAAAACCAGGCATCAGTCAATACAACTTTCCCAACAACAACAGTATCAACTACACAGAGAGAAAACCAGACATCAGTGAATACAACTATCCCAACCACTGTATCAACTACACAGAGAGAAAACCAGGCATCAGTCAATACAACTTTCCCAACAACAGGATCAACTACACAGAGAGAAAACCAGACATCAGTCAATACAACTTTCCCACCAACAGTATCAACTACACAGAGAGAAAACCAGGCATCAGTCAATACAACTTTCCCAACAACAACAGTATCAACTACACAGAGAGAAAACCAGACATCTGTGAATACAACTTCCCCAACAACAGTATCAACTACACAGAGAGAAAACCAGACATCAGTCAATACAACTTTCCCACCAACAGTATCAACTACACAGAGAGAAAACCAGACATCAGTCAATACAACTTTCCCACCAACAGTATCAACTACACAGAGAGAAAACCAGACATCAGTCAATACAACTTTCCCAACAACAGTATCAACTACACAGAGAGAAAACCAGACATCAGTCAATACAACTATCCCAACCACAGTATCAACTACACAGAGAAAACCAGGCATCAGTCAATACAACTTCCCCAACAACAGTATCAACTAAACAGAGAGAAAACCAGACATCAGTGAATACAACTTTCCAACCACAGTATCAACTACACAGAGAGAAAAGACAGACATCAGTCAATACAACTTTCCCAACAACGACAGTATCAACTACACAGAGAGAAAAGCAGGCAACAGTCAATACAACAATCCCAGCAACAGTATCAACTACACAGAGAGAAAGCCAGACTTCAGTCAATACAACTTTCCCAACAACAGGATCAACTACACAGAGAGAAAAGCAGGCATCAGTCATAGAATCATAGAATCATAGAATGTACAGTGCAGAAGGAGGCCATTCGGCCCATCGAGTCTGCACCGGCTCTTGGAAAGAGCACCCTACCCAATGTCCACACCTCCACCCTATCCCCGTAACCCAGTCACCCCACCCAACACTAAGGGCAATTTTGGACACTATGGGCAATTTAGCATCGCCAATCCACCTAACCTGCTCATCTTCGGACTGTGGGAGGAAACCGGAGCACCCGGAGGAAACCGTCGCACACACGGGGAGGATGTGCAGACTCCGCACAGACAGTGACCCAACCCGGAATCGAACCTGGGACCGTGGAGCTGTGAAGCATTTGTGCTACCACAATGCTACCGTGCTGCCCGTTCAGTATCAACTACACAGAGAGAAAACCAGGCATCAGTGAATACAACTATCCCAACCACAGTATCAACTACACAGAGAGAAAACCAGACATCAGTCAATACAACTTTCCCAACAACAGTATCAACTACACAGAGAGAAAAGCAGGCAACAGTCAATACAACCTTCCCAGCAACAGTATCAACTACACAGAGAGAAAGCCAGACATCAGTCAATACAACTTTCCCAACCACAGTATCAACTACACAGACAGAAAGCCAGACATCAGTTAATACAACTTCCCCAACAACAGTATCAACTACACAGAGAGAAAACCAGACATCAGTCAATACAGCTTCCCCAACAACAGTATCAACTACACAGAGAGAAAACCAGACATCAGTCAATACAACTTTCCCAACAACAGTATCAACTACACAGAGAGAAAAGCAGGCAACAGTCAATACAACCTTCCCAGCAACAGTATCAACTACACAGAGAGAAAGCCAGACATCAGTCAATACAACTTTCCCAACAACAGGATCAACTACACAGAGAGAAAAGCAGGCATCAGTCATAGAATCATAGAATCATAGAATGTACAGTGCAGAAGGAGGCCATTCGGCCCATCGAGTCTGCACCGGCTCTTGGAAAGAGCACCCTACCCAAGGTCCACACCTCCACCCTATCCCCGTAACCCAGTAACCCCACCCAACACTAAGGGCAATTTTGGACACTATGGGCAATTTAGCATCGCCAATCCACCTAACCTGCTCATCTTTGGACTGTGGGAGGAAACCGGAGCACCCGGAGGAAACCGACGCACACACGGGGAGGATGTGCAGACTCCGCACACACAGTGACCCAAGCCGGAATCGAACCTGGGACCGTGGAGCTGTGAAGCATTTGTGCTACCACAATGCTACCGTGCTGCCCGTTCAGTATCAACTACACAGAGAGAAAACCAGGCATCAGTGAATACAACTATCCCAACCACAGTATCAACTACACAGAGAGAAAACCAGACATCAGTCAATACAACTTCCCCAACAACAGTATCAACTACACAGAGAGAAAACCAGACATCAGTCAATGCAACTTTCCCAACAACAGTATCAACTACACAGAGAGAAAACCAGACATCAGTGAATATAACTTTCCCAACCACAGTATCAACTACAGAGAGAGAAAACCAGGCATCAGTCAATAGAACTATCCCAACCACTGTATCAACTACACAGAGAGAAAACCAGACATCAGTGAATACAACTTTCCCAACAACAGTATCAATTACACAGAGAGAAAACCAGACATCAGTGAATACAACTTCCCCAACAACAGTATCAACTACACAGAGAGAAAACCAGACATCAGTCAATACAACTTTCCCACCAACAGTATCAACTACACAGAGAGAAAACCAGACATCAGTCAATACAACTTTCCCACCAACAGTATCAACTACACAGAGAGAAAACCAGGCATCAGTCAATACACCTTTCCCAACAACAGTATCAACTACACAGAGAGAAAACCAGACATCAGTCAATACAACTTTCCCAACAACAGTATCAACTACACAGAGAGAAAGCCAGACATCAGTCAATACAATTTTCCCAACAACAGGATCAACTACACAGAGAGAAAAGCAGGCATCAGTCATAGAATCATAGAATCATAGAATGTACAGTGCAGAAGGAGGCCATTCGGCCCATCGAGTCTGCACCGGCTCTTGGAAAGAGCACCCTACCCAAGGTCCACACCTCCACCCTATCCCCGTAACCCAGTCACCCCACCCAACACTAAGGGCAATTTTGGACACTATGGGCAATTTAGCATCGCCAATCCACCTAACCTGCTCATCTTTGGACTGTGGGAGGAAACCGGAGCACCCGGAGGAAACCGTCGCACACACGGGGAGGATGTGCAGACTCCGCACAGACAGTGACCCAACCCGGAATCGAACCTGGGACCGTGGAGCTGTGAAGCATTTGTGCTACCACAATGCTACCGTGCTGCCCGTTCAGTATCAACTACACAGAGAGAAAACCAGGCATCAGTGAATACAACTATCCCAACCACAGCATCAACTACACAGAGAGAAAACCAGACATCAGTCAATACAACTTCCCCAACAACAGTATCAACTACACAGAGAGAAAACCAGACATCAGTCAATACAACTTTCCCAACAACAGTATCAACTACACAGAGAGAAAAGCAGGCAACAGTCAATACAACCTTCCCAGCAACAGAATCAACTACACAGAGAGAAAGCCTGACATCAGTCAATACAACTTTCCCAACCACAGTATCAACTACACAGACAGAAAGCCAGACATCAGTTAATACAACTTCCCCAACAACAGTATCAACTACACAGAGAGAAAACCAGACATCAGTCAATACAACTTCCCCAACAACAGTATCAACTACACAGAGAGAAAACCAGACATCAGTCAATACAACTTTCCCAACAACAGTATCAACTACACAGAGAGAAAAGCAGGCAACAGTCAATACAACCTTCCCAGCAACAGTATCAACTACACAGAGAGAAAGCCAGACATCAGTCAATACAACTTTCCCAACAACAGGATCAACTACACAGAGAGAAAAGCAGGCATCAGTCATAGAATCATAGAATGTACAGTGCAGAAGGAGGCCATTCGGCCCATCGAGTCTGCACCGGCTCTTGGAAAGAGCACCCTACCCAAGGTCCACACCTCCACCCTATCCCCGTAACCCAGTAACCCCACCCAACACTAAGGGCAATTTTGGACACTATGGGCAATTTAGCATCGCCAATCCAACTAACCTGCTCATCTTTGGACTGTGGGAGGAAACCGGAGCACCCGGAGGAAACCGACGCACACACGGGGAGGATGTGCAGACTCCGCACACACAGTGACCCAAGCCGGAATCGAACCTGGGACCGTGGAGCTGTGAAGCATTTGTGCTACCACAATGCTACCGTGCTGCCCGTTCAGTATCAACTACACAGAGAGAAAACCAGACATCAGTGAATACAACTATCCCAACCACAGTATCAACTACAGAGAGAGAAAACCAGGCATCAGTCAATACAACTATCCCAACCACTGTATCAACTACACAGAGAGAAAACCAGGCATCAGTCAATACAACTTTCCGAACAACAGTATCAATTACACAGAGAGAAAACCAGACATCAGTGAATACAACTATCCCAACCACTGTATCAACTACACAGAGAGAAAACCAGGCATCAGTCAATACAACTTTCCCAACAACAACAGTATCAACTACACAGAGAGAAAACCAGACATCAGTGAATACAACTATCCCAACCACTGTATCAACTACACAGAGAGAAAACCAGGCATCAGTCAATACAACTTTCCCAACAACAACAGTATCAACTACACAGAGAGAAAACCAGACATCAGTGAATACAACTTCCCCAACAACAGTATCAACTACACAGAGAGAAAACCAGACATCAGTCAATACAACTTTCCCACCAACAGTATCAACTACACAGAGAGAAAACCAGACATCAGTCAATACAACTTTCCCACCAACAGTATCAACTACACAGAGAGAAAACCAGACATCAGTCAATACAACTTTCCCAACAACAGTATCAACTACACAGAGAGAAAACCAGACATCAGTCAATACAACTATCCCAACCACAGTATCAACTACACAGAGAAAACCAGGCATCAGTCAATACAACTATCCCAACCATAGTATCAACTACACAGAGAGAAAACCAGACATCAGTGAATACAACTTTCCAACCACAGTATCAACTACACAGAGAGAAAAGCCAGACATCAGTCAATACAACTTTCCCAACAACGACAGTATCAACTACACAGAGAGAAAAGCAGGCAACAGTCAATACAACCTTCCCAGCAACAGTATCAACTACACAGAGAGAAAGCCAGGCATCAGTCAATACAATTTTACCAACAACAGGATCAACTACACAGAGAGAAAAGCAGGCATCAGTCATAGAATCATAGAATCAGAGAATGTACAGTGCAGAAGGAGGCCATTCGGCCCATCGAGTCTGCACCGGCTCTTGGAAAGAGCACCCTACCCAAGGTCCACACCTCCACCCTATCCCCGTAACCCAGTCACCCCACCCAACACTAAGGGCAATTTTGGACACTATGGGCAATTTAGCATCGCCAATCCAACTAACCTGCTCATCTTTGGACTGTGGGAGGAAACCGGAGCACCCGGAGGAAACCGACGCACACACGGGGAGGATGTGCAGACTCCGCACACACAGTGACCCAAGCCGGAATCGAACCTGGGACCGTGGAGCTGTGAAGCATTTGTGCTACCACAATGCTACCGTGCTGCCCGTTCAGTATCAACTACACAGAGAGAAAACCAGACATCAGTGAATACAACTATCCCAACCACAGTATCAACTACAGAGAGAGAAAACCAGGCATCAGTCAATACAACTATCCCAACCACTGTATCAACTACACAGAGAGAAAACCAGGCATCAGTCAATACAACTTTCCGAACAACAGTATCAATTACACAGAGAGAAAACCAGACATCAGTGAATAAATACAACTATCCCAACCACTGTATCAACTACACAGAGAGAAAACCAGGCATCAGTCAATACAACTTTCCCAACAACAACAGTATCAACTACACAGAGAGAAAACCAGACATCAGTGAATACAACTATCCCAACCACTGTATCAACTGCACAGAGAGAAAACCAGGCATCAGTCAATACAACTTTCCCAACAACAACAGTATCAACTACACAGAGAGAAAACCAGACATCAGTGAATACAACTTCCCCAACAACAGTATCAACTACACAGAGAGAAAACCAGACATCAGTCAATACAACTTTCCCACCAACAGTATCAACTACACAGAGAGAAAACCAGACATCAGTCAATACAACTTTCCCACCAACAGTATCAACTACACAGAGAGAAAACCAGACATCAGTCAATACAACTTTCCCAACAACAGTATCAACTACACAGAGAGAAAACCAGACATCAGTCAATACAACTATCCCAACCACAGTATCAACTACACAGAGAAAACCAGGCATCAGTCAATACAACTATCCCAACCATAGTATCAACTACACAGAGAGAAAACCAGACATCAGTGAATACAACTTTCCAACCACAGTATCAACTACACAGAGAGAAAAGCCAGACATCAGTCAATACAACTTTCCCAACAACGACAGTATCAACTACACAGAGAGAAAAGCAGGCAACAGTCAATACAACCTTCCCAGCAACAGTATCAACTACACACAGAGAAAGCCAGGCATCAGTCAATACAATTTTCCCAACAACAGGATCAACTACACAGAGAGAAAAGCAGGCATCAGTCATAGAATCATAGAATCAGAGAATGTACAGTGCAGAAGGAGGCCATTCGGCCCATCGAGTCTGCACCGGCTCTTGGAAAGAGCACCCTACCCAAGGTCCACACCTCCACCCTATCCCCGTAACCCAGTCACCCCACCCAACACTAAGGGCAATTTTGGACACTATGGGCAATTTAGCATCGCCAATCCACCTAACCTGCTCATCTTTGGACTGTGGGAGGAAACCGGAGCACCCGGAGGAAACCGTCGCACACACGGGGAGGATGTGCAGACTCCGCACAGACAGTGACCCAACCCGGAATCGAACCTGGGACCGTGGAGCTGTGAAGCATTTGTGCTACCACAATGCTACCGTGCTGCCCGTTCAGTATCAACTACACAGAGAGAAAACCAGGCATCAGTGAATACAACTATCCCAACCACAGTATCAACTACACAGAGAGAAAACCAGACATCAGTCAATACAACTTCCCCAACAACAGTATCAACTACACAGAGAGAAAACCAGACATCAGTCAATACAACTTTCCCAACAACAGTATCAACTACACAGAGAGAAAAGCAGGCAACAGTCAATACAACCTTCCCAGCAACAGAATCAACTACACAGAGAGAAAGCCTGACATCAGTCAATACAACTTTCCCAACCACAGTATCAACTACACAGACAGAAAGCCAGACATCAGTTAATACAACTTCCCCAACAACAGTATCAACTACACAGAGAGAAAACCAGACATCAGTCAATATAACTTCCCCAACAACAGTATCAACTACACAGAGAGAAAACCAGACATCAGTCAATACAACTTTCCCAACAACAGTATCAACTACACAGAGAGAAAAGCAGGCAACAGTCAATACAACCTTCCCAGCAACAGTATCAACTACACAGAGAGAAAGCCAGACATCAGTCAATACAACTTTCCCAACAACAGGATCAACTACACAGAGAGAAAAGCAGGCATCAGTCATAGAATCATAGAATCATAGAATGTACAGTGCAGAAGGAGGCCATTCAGCCCATCGAGTCTGCACAGGCTCTTGGAAAGAGCACCCTACCCAAGGTCCACACCTCCACCCTATCCCCGTAACCCAGTAACCCCACCCAACACTAAGGGCAATTTTGGACACTATGGGCAATTTAGCATCGCCAATCCAACTAACCTGCTCATCTTTGGACTGTGGGAGGAAACCGGAGCACCCGGAGGAAACCGACGCACACACGGGGAGGATGTGCAGACTCCGCACACACAGTGACCCAAGCCGGAATCGAACCTGGGACCGTGGAGCTGTGAAGCATTTGTGCTACCACAATGCTACCGTGCTGCCCGTTCAGTATCAACGACACAGAGAGAAAACCAGACATCAGTGAATACAACTATCCCAACCACAGTATCAACTACAGAGAGAGAAAACCATGCATCAGTCAATACAACTATCCCAACCACTGTATCAACTACACAGAGAGAAAAGCAGGCAACAGTCAATACAACATTCCCAACAACAGTATCAATTACACAGAGAGAAAACCAGACATCAGTGAATACAACTATCCCAACCACTGTATCAACTACACAGAGAGAAAACCAGGCATCAGTCAATACAACTTTCCCAACAACAACAGTATCAACTACACAGAGAGAAAACCAGACATCAGTGAATACAACTTCCCCAACAACAGTATCAACTACACAGAGAGAAAACCAGACATCAGTCAATACAACTTTCCCACCAACAGTATCAACTACACAGAGAGAAAACCAGACATCAGTCAATACAACTTTCCCACCAACAGTATCAACTACACAGAGAGAAAACAAGACATCAGTCAATACAACTTTCCCAACAACAGTATCAACAACACAGAGAGAAAACCAGACATCAGTCAATACAACTATCCCAACCACAGTATCAACTACACAGAGAAAACCAGGCATCAGTCAATACAACTTCCCCAACAACAGTATCAACTAAACAGAGAGAAAACCAGACATCAGTGAATACAACTTTCCAACCACAGTATCAAATACACAGAGAGAAAAGCCAGACATCAGTCAATACAACTTTCCCAACAACGACAGTATCAACTACACAGAAAGAAAAGCAGGCAACAGTCAATACAACAATCCCAGCAACAGTATCAACTACACAGAGAGAAAGCCAGACATCAGTCAATACAACTTTCCCAACAACAGGGTCAACTACACAGAGAGAAAAGCAGGCATCAGTCATAGAATCATAGAATCATAGAATGTACAGTGCAGAAGGAGGCCATTCGGCCCATCGAGTCTGCACCGGCTCTTGGAAAGAGCACCCTACCCAAGGTCCACACCTCCACCCTATCCCCGTAACCCAGTCACCCCACCCAACACTAAGGGCAATTTTGGACACTATGGGCAATTTAGCATCGCCAATCCACCTAACCTGCTCATCTTTGGACTGTGGGAGGAAACCGGAGCACCCGGAGGAAACCGTCGCACACACGGGGAGGATGTGCAGACTCCGCACAGACAGTGACCCAACCCGGAATCGAACCTGGGACCGTGGAGCTGTGAAGCATTTGTGCTACCACAATGCTACCGTGCTGCCCGTTCAGTATCAACTACACAGAGAGAAAACCAGGCATCAGTGAATACAACTATCCCAACCACAGTATCAACTACACAGAGAGAAAACCAGACATCAGTCAATACAACTTCCCCAACAACAGTATCAACTACACAGAGAGAAAACCAGACATCAGTCAATACAACTTTCCCAACAACAGTATCAACTACACAGAGAGAAAAGCAGGCAACAGTCAATACAACCTTCCCAGCAACAGTATCAACTACACAGAGAGAAAGCCAGACATCAGTCAATACAACTTTCCCAACCACAGTATCAACTACACAGACAGAAAGCCAGACATCAGTTAATACAACTTCCCCAACAACAGTATCAACTACATAGAGAGAAAACCAGACATCAGTCAATACAACTTCCCCAACAACAGTATCAACTACACAGAGAGAAAAGCCAGACATCAGTCAATACAACTTTCCCAACAACGACAGTATCAACTACACAGAGAGAAAACCATACATCAGTCAATACAACTTCCCCAACAACAGTATCAACTACACAGTGAGAAAACCAGACATCAGTCAATACAACTTTCCCAACAACAGTATCAACTACAGAGAGAGAAAACCAGATATCAGTCAATACAACTTTCCCAACAACAGGATGAACTAGAGAGAGAGAAAAGCAGGCATCAGTCAATACAACTTTCCCACCAACAGTATCAACTACACAGAGAGAAAGCCATACATCAGTTCATACAACTTCCCAAACAACAGTATCAACTACACAGAGAGAAAACCAGACATCAGTCAATACAACTTTCCCAACAACAGTATCAACTACACAGAGAGAAAACCAGACATCAGTCAATACAACTTTCCCAACCACAGTATCAACTACACAGAGAGAAAGACAGACATCAGTTAATACAACTTCCCCAACAACAGTATCAACTACACAGAGAGAAAACCAGACATCAGTGAATACAACTTTCCAACCACAGTATGAACTACACAGAGAGAAAAGCCAGACATCAGTCAATACAACTTTCCCAACAACGACAGTATCAACTACACAGAGAGAAAAGCAGGCAACAGTCAATACAACCGTCCCAGCAACAGTATCAACTACACAGAGAGAAAGCCAGACATCAGTCAATACAACTTTCCGAACAACAGGATCAACTACACAGGGAGAAAAGCAGGCATCTGTCATAGAATCATAGAATCATAGAATGTACAGTGCAGAAGGAGGCCATTCGGCCCATCGAGTCTGCACCGGCTCTTGGAAAGAGCACCCTACCCAAGGTCCACACCTCCACCCTATCCCCGTAACCCAGTAACCCCACCCAACACTAAGGGCAATTTTGGACACTATGGGCAATTTAGCATCGCCAATCCACCTAACCTGCTCATCTTTGGTCTGTGGGAGGAAACCGGAGCACCCGGAGGAAACCGACGCACACACGGGGAGGATGTGCAGACTCCGCACAGACAGGGACCCAAGCCGGAATCGAACCTGGGACCGTGGAGCTGTGAAGCATTTGTGCTACCACAATGCTACCGTGCTGCCCGTTCAGTATCAACTACACAGAGAGAAAACCAGGCATCAGTGAATACAACTATCCCAACCACAGTATCAACTACACAGAGAGAAAACCAGACATCAGTCAATACAACTTCCCCAACAACAATATCAACTACACAGAGAGAAAACCAGACATCAGTCAATACAACTTTCCCAACAACAGTATCAACTACACAGAGAGAAAACCAGACATCAGTGAATATAACATTCCCAACCACAGTATCAACTACAGAGAGAGAAAACCAGGCATCAGTCAATACAACTATCCCAACAACTGTATCAACTACACAGAGAGAAAACCAGGCATCAGTCAATACAACTTTCCCAACAACAACAGTATCAACTACACAGAGAGAAAACCAGACATCAGTGAATACAACTTCCCCAACACCAGTAGCAACTACACAGAGAGAATACCAGACATCAGTGAATACAACTATCCCAACCCCAGTATCAACTACACAGAGAGAAAACCAGGCATCAGTGAATACAGCTTCCCCAACAACAGTATCAACTACACAGAGAGAAAACCAGACATCAGTGAATACAACTATCCCAACCACAGTATCAACTACACAGAGAGAAAACCAGACATCAGTCAATACAACTTTGCCAACAACAACAGTATCAACTACACAGAGAGAAAACCAGACATCAGTCAATACAACTTTCCCAACAACAACAGTATCAACTACACAGAGAGAAAGCCAGACATCAGTGAATACAACTTCCCCAACAACAGTATCAACTACACAGAGAGAAAACCAGACATCAGTCAATACAACTTCCCCAACAACAGTATCAACTACACAGAGAGAAAACCAGACATCGGTCAATACAATTTCCCCAACAACAGTATCAACTACACAGAGAGAAAACCAGACATCAGTCAATACAACTTCCCCAACAACAGTATCAACTACACAGAGAGAAAACCAGACATCAGTCAATACAACTTTCCCAACAACAACAGTATCAACTACACAGAGAGAAAACCAGACATCAGTCAATACAACTTTCCCAACAACAGTATCAACTACACAGAGAGAAAACCAGACATCAGTGAATACAACTATCCCAACCACAGTATCAACTACACAGAGAGAAAACCAGACATCAGTCAATACAACTTTCCCAACAACAACAGTATCAACTACACAGAGAGAAAACCAGACATCAGTCAATACAACTTTCCCACCAACAGTATCAACTACACAGAAGAAAACCAGACATCAGTGAATACCACTATCCCAACCACAGTATCAACTACACAGAGAGAAAACCAGACATCAGTCAATACAACTTTCCCAACAACAACAGTATCAACTACTCAGAGAGAAAACCAGACATCAGTCAATACAACTTCCCCAACAACAGTATCAACTACTTAGAGAGAAAACCAGACATCAGTGAATACAACTTCCCCAACAACAGTATCAACTACACAGAGAGAAAACCAGACATCAGTGAATACAACTATCCCAACCCCAGTATCAACTACACAGAGAGAAAACCAGGCATCAGTGAATACAGCTTCCCCAACCACAGTATCAACTACACAGAGAGAAAACCAGGCATCAGTCAATACACCTGTCCCAACCACAGTATCAACTACACAGAAAGAAAATCAGACATCGGTCAATACAATTTCCCCAATAACAGTATCAACTACACAGAGAGAAAACCAGACATCAGTCAATACAACTTCCCCAACAACAGTATCAACTACACAGAGAGAAAACCAGACATCAGTGAATACAACTTTCCCAACAACAGTATCAACTACACAGAGAGAAAACCAGACATCAGTCAATACAACTTTCCCAACCACAGTATCAACTACACAGAGAGAAAACCAGACATCAGTCAATAAAACTTTCCCAACAACAGTATCAACTACACAGAGAGAAAACCAGACATCAGTGAATATAACTTTCCCAACCACAGTATCAACTGCACAGAGAGAAAACCAGACATCAGTCAATACAACTTTCCCACCAACAGTATCAACTACTCAGAGAGAAAATCAGACTTCAGTCAATACAACTTTCCCAGCAACAGGATCAACTACAGAGAGAGAAAACCAGGCATCAGTCAATACAACTTCCCCCACAACAGTATCAACTACACAGAGAGAAAACCAGACATCAGTCAATACAACTTTCCCAACAACAGTATCAACTGCACAGAGAGAAAACCAGACATCAGTCAATACAACTTGCCCAACCACAGTATCAACTGCACAGAGAGAAAACCAGACATCAGTCAATACAACTTTCCCAACAACAGGATCAACTACAGAGAGAGAAAACCAGGCATCAGTCAATAGAACTATCCCAACCACAGTATCAGCTACACAGAGAGAAAACCAGGCATCAGTCAATACAACTATCCCAACCACAGTATCAACTACACAGAGAGAAAACCAGACATCAGTCAATACAACTTTCCCAACAACAGCATCAACTACACAGAGAGAAAACCAGACATCAGTCAATACAACTTTCCCAACAACAACACTATCAACTACACAAAGAGAAAACCAGACATCAGTCAGTACAACTTCCCCAACAACAGTATCAACTACACAGAGAGATAACCAGACATCAGTGAATATAACTTTCCCAACCACAGTATCAACTGCACAGAGAGAAAATCAGACATCAGTCAATACAACTTTCCCAGCAACAGTATCAACTAAACAGAGAGAAAACCAGACGTCAGTCAATACAACTATCCCAACCACAGTATCAACTACACAGAGAGAAAACCAGACATCAATCAATACAACTTCCCCCACAACAGTATCAACTACACAGAGAGAAAACCAGACATCAATCAATACAACTTTCCCAACAACAGGATCAACTACAGAGAGAGAAAACCAGGCATCAGTCAATACAACTTCCCCAACAACAGTATCAACTACACAGAGAGAAAACCAGACATCAGTCAATACAACTTTCCCAACCACAGTATCAACTACACAGAGAGAAAACCAGGCATCAGTCAATACAACTTCCCCCACAACAGTGTCAACTACACAGAGAGAAAACCAGACATCAGTCAATACAACTTTCCCAACCACAGTATCAACTACACAGAGAGAAAACCAGACATCAGTCAATACAACTTTCCCAGCAACAGTATCAACTACAAAGAGAGAAAACCAGACATCAGTCAATACAACTTCCCCAACAACAGTATCAACTACACAGAGAGAAAACCAGACATCGGTCAATACAATTTCCCCAACAACAGTATCAACTACACAGAGAGAAAACCACACATCAGTCAATACAACTTCCCCAACAACAGTATCAACTACACAGAGAGAAAACCAGACATCAGTCAATACAACTTTCCCAACAACAACAGTATCAACTACACAGAGAGAAAACCAGACATCAGTCAATACAACTTTCCCAACAACAACAGTATCAACTACAGAGAGAGAAAGCCAGACATCAGTCAATACAACTTCCCCAACAACAGTATCAACTACACAGAGAGAAAACCAGACATCAGTCAATACAACTTCCCCAACAACAGTATCAACTACACAGAGAGAAAACCAGACATCGGTCAATACAATTTCCCCAACAACAGTATCAACTACACAGAGAGAAAACCAGACATCAGTCAATACAACTTCCCCAACAACAGTATCAACTACACAGAGAGAAAACCAGACATCAGTCAATACAACTTTCCCAACAACAACAGTATCAACTACACAGAGAGAAAACCAGACATCAGTCAATACAACTTTCCCAACAACAGTATCAACTACACAGAGAGAAAACCAGACATCAGTGAATACAACTATCCCAACCACAGTATCAACTACACAGAGAGAAAACCAGACATCAGTCAATACAACTTTCCCAACAACAACTGTATCAACTACACAGAGAGAAAATCAGACATCAGTCAATACAACTTTCCCACCAACAGTATCAACTACACAGAGAGAAAACCAGACATCAGTGAATACAACTATCCCAACCACAGTATCAACTACACAGAGAGAAAACCAGACATCAGTCAATACAACTTTCCCAACAACAACAGTATCAACTACACAGAGAGAAAACCAGACATCAGTCAATACAACTTTCCCAACAACAACAGTATCAACTACTCAGAGAGAAAACCAGACATCAGTCAATACAACTTCCCCAACAACAGTATCAACTACTTAGATAGAAAACCAGACATCAGTGAATACAACTTCCCCAACAACAGTATCAACTACACAGAGAGTAAACCAGACATCAGTGAATACAACTATCCCAACCCCAGTATCAACTACACAGAGAGAAAACCAGGCATCAGTCAATACACCTATCCCAACCACAGTATCAACTACACAGAGAGAAAATCAGACATCGGTCAATACAATTTCCCCAACAACAGTATCAACTACACAGAGAGAAAACCAGACATCAGTCAATACAACTTCCCCAACAACAGTATCAACTACACAGAGAGAAAACCAGACATCAGTGAATACAACTTTCCCAACAACAGTATCAACTACACAGAGAGAAAACCAGACATCAGTCAATACAACTTTCCTAACCACAGTATCAACTACACAGAGAGAAAACCAGACATCAGTCAATAAAACTTTCCCAACAACAGTATCAACTACACAGAGAGAAAACCAGACATCAGTGAATATAACTTTCCCAACCACAGTATCAACTGCACAGAGAGAAAACCAGACATCAGTCAATACAACTTTCCCACCAACAGTATCAACTACTCAGAGAGAAAATCAGACATCAGTCAATACAACTTTCCCAGCAACAGTATCAACTACACAGAGAGAAAACCAGACATCAGTGAATACAACTATCCCAACCACAGTATCAACTACACAGAGAGAAAACCAGACATCAGTCAATACAACTTTCCCAACAACAGGATCAACTACAGAGAGAGAAAACCAGGCATCAGTCAATACAACTTCCCCCACAACAGTATCAACTACACAGAGAGAAAACCAGACATCAGTCAATACAACTTTCCCAACAACAGTATCAACTTCACAGAGAGAAAACCAGACATCAGTCAATATAACTTGCCCAACCACAGTATCAACTGCACAGAGAGAAAACCAGACATCAGTCAATACAACTTTCCCAACAACAGGATCAACTACAGAGAGAGAAAACCAGGCATCAGTCAATACAACTATCCCAACCACAGTATCAACTACACAGAGAGAAAACCAGGCATCAGTCAATACAACTTTCCCAACAACAACAGTATCAACTACACAGAGAGAAAACCAGACATCAGTGAATACAACTTTCCCACCAACAGTATCAACTACTCAGAGAGAAAATCAGACATCAGTCAATACAACTTTCCCAGCAACAGT
Organism: Scyliorhinus torazame; assembly: GCF_047496885.1. Lineage (NCBI taxonomy): Eukaryota > Metazoa > Chordata > Chondrichthyes > Carcharhiniformes > Scyliorhinidae > Scyliorhinus > Scyliorhinus torazame. Next base: position 49,845,928 of record NC_092720.1, read on the forward strand.
ATCAACTACACAGAGAGAAAACCAGACATCAGTGAATACAACTATCCCAACCACAGTATCAACTACACAGAGAGAAAACCAGACATCAGTCAATACAACTTTCCCAACTACAGGATCAACTACAGAGAGAGAAAACCAGGCATCAGTCAATACAACTTCCCCCACAACAGTATCAACTACACAGAGAGAAAACCAGACATCAGTCAATACAACTTTCCCAACAACAGTATCAACTGCACAGAGAGAAAACCAGACATCATTCAATACAACTTGCCCAACCACAGTATCAACTGCACAGAGAGAAAACCAGACATCAGTCAATACAACTTTCCCAACAACAGGATCAACTACAGAGAGAGAAAACCAGGCATCAGTCAATACAACTATCCCAACCACAGTATCAACTACACAGAGAGAAAACCAGACATCAGTGAATACAACTGTCCCAACAACAACAGTATCAACTACACAGAGAGAAAACCAGACATCAGTCAATACAACTTTCCCAACAACAGTATCAACTGCACAGAGAGAAAACCAGACATCATTCAATACAACTTGCCCAACCACAGTATCAACTGCACAGAGAGAAAACCAGACATCAGTCAATACAACTTTCCCAACAACAGGATCAACTACAGAGAGAGAAAACCAGGCATCAGTCAATACAACTATCCCAAACACAGTATCAACTACACAGAGAGAAAACCAGACATCAGTCAATACAACTTTCCCAACAACAACAGTATCAACTACACAGAGAGAAAACCAGACATCAGTCAATACAACTTTCCCAACAACAGCATCAACTACACAGAGAGAAAACCAGACATCAGTCAATACAACTATCCCAACCACAGTATCAACTACACAGAGAGAAAACCAGGCATCAGTCAATACAACTTTCCCAACAACAGCATCAACTACACAGAGAGAAAACCAGACATCAGTCAATACAACTTTCCAACAACAACACTATCAACTACACAAAGAGAAAACCAGACATCAGTCAGTACAACTTCCCCAACAACAGTATCAACTACACAGAGAGATAACCAGACATCAGTGAATATAACTTTCCCAACCACAGTATCAACTGCACAGAGAGAAAATCAGACATCAGTCAATACAACTTTCCCAGCAACAGTATCAACTACACAGAGAGAAAACCAGGCATCAGTCAATACAACTTTCCCAACCACAGTATTAACTACACAGAGAGAAAACCAGGCATCAGTCAATACAACTTCCCCCACAACAGTATCAACTACACAGAGAGAAAACCAGACATCAGTCAATACAACTTGCCCAACCACAGTATCAACTGCACAGAGAGAAAACCAGACATCAGTCAATACAACTTTCCCAACAACAGGATCAACTACAGAGAGAGAAAACCAGGCATCAGTCAATACAACTTCCCCAACAACAGTATCAACTACACAGAGAGAAAACCAGACATCAGTCAATACAACTTTCCCAACCACAGTATCAACTACACAGAGAGAAAACCAGACATCAGTCAATACAACTTTCCCAACAACAGTATCAACTACACAGAGAGAAAACCAGACATCAGTCAATACAACTTTCCCAACAACAGTATCAACTACACAGATAGAAAACCAGACATCAGTGAATACAACTTTCCCAACCACAGTATCAACTACACAGAGAGAAAGCCAGACATCAGTCAATACAACTTTCCCAACAACAGTATCAACTACACAGAGAGAAAACCAGACTTCAGTCAATACAACTTCCCCAACAACAGTATCAACTACACAGAGAGAAAACCAGACATCAGTGAATACAACTTCCCCAACAACAGTACCAACTACACAGAGAGAAAGCCAGACATCAGTCAATACAACTTTCCCAACAACAGGATCAACTACAGAGAGAGAAAACCAGGCATCAGTCAATACAACTTCCCCAACAACAGTATCAACTACACAGAGAGAAAACCAGGCATCAGTCAATACAACTTCCCCAACAACAGTATCAACTACACAGAGAGAAAACCAGACATCAGTCAATACAACTTTCCCAACCACAGTATCAACTACACAGAGAGAAAACCAGACATCAGTCAATACAACTTTCCCAACAACAGTATCAACTACACAGAGAGAAAACCAGACATCAGTCAATACAACTTTCCCAACAACAGTATCAACTACACAGAGAGAAAACCAGACATCAGTGAATACAACTTTCCCAACCACAGTATCAACTACACAGAGAGAAAGCCAGACATCAGTCAATACAACTTTCCCAACAACAGTATCAACTACACAGAGAGAAAACCAGACTTCAGTCAATACAACTTCCCCAACAACAGTATCAACTACACAGAGAGAAAACCAGACATCAGTGAATACAACTTCCCCAACAACAGTATCAACTACACAGAGAGAAAACCAGACATCAGTCAATACAACTTTCCCACCAACAGTATCAACTACACAGAGAGAAAACCAGACATCAGTGAATACAACTTCCCCAACAACAGTCTCAACTACACAGAGAGAAAACCAGACATCAGTCAATACAACTTTCCCACCAACAGTATCAACTACACAGAGAGAAAACCAGGCATCAGTCAATACAACTTCCCCAACAACAGTATCAACTACACAGAGAGAAAACCAGACATCAGTGAATACAACTTTCCCGACCACAGTATCAACTACACAGAGAGAAAACCAGACATCAGTGAATACAACTTTCCCAACAACAGTATCAACTACACAGAGAGAAAACCAGACATCAGACAATACAACTTCCCCAACAACAGTATCAACTACACAGAGAGAAAACCAGACATCAGTCAATACAACTTCTCCAACAACAGTATCAACTACACAGAGAGAAAACCAGACATCAGTCAATACAACTTCCCCAACAACAGTATCAACTACACAGAGAGAAAACCAGACATCAGTCAATACAACTTCCCCAACAACAGTATCAACTACACAGAGAGAAAACCAGACATCAGTGAATACAACTTTCCCGACCACAGTATCAACTACACAGAGAGAAAACCAGACATCAGTCAATACAACTTTCCCAACAACAGTATCAACTACAGAGAGAGAAAACCAGACATCAGTCAATACAACTTCCCCAACAACAGTATCAACTACACAGAGAGAAAACCAGACATCAGTCAATACAACTTCTCCAACAACAGTATCAACTACACAGAGAGAAAACCAGTCATCAGTCAATACAACTTTCCCAACAACAGTATCAACTACACAGAGAGAAAACCAGACATCAGTCAATACAACTTCTCCAACAACAGTATCAACTACACAGAGAGAAAACCAGACATCAGTGAATACAACTTCCCCAACAACAGTATCAACTACACAGAGAGAAAACCAGGCATCAGTCAATACAACTTTCCCAACAACAACAGTATCAACTACACAGAGAGAAAACCAGGCATCAGTGACACCCCCACTTCTTGCCTTCAAACAACCGCGCAAGCTCAAACAGACCATTGTTTTCAGCAAACTGCCCAGCCTTCAGAACAGCGACCACGATACCACACAAACCTACCATTGCAATATCTGCAAGACGTGCCAGATCATGGACATGGGTGCTACCATTACATGTGAGTACACCACCCACCAGGTATGTGGTACATAATCGTTCGACCCGACCAACGTTGTCTACCTCATACGCTGCAGGAAAGGATGTCCCGAAGCGTGGAACATTGGGGAGACCATGCAGACGCTGCAACAACGGATGAACGGACATCGCGTGACAATCACCAGGCAGGAATGTTCCCTTCCTGTCGGGGAAATCTTCAGCAGTCAAGGGCATTCAGCCTCTGATCTTCGAGTAAGCGTTCTCCAAGGCGGCCTTCAGGACGCGCGACAACACAGAATCGCAGAGAAGAAACTTATTGCCAAATTCCGCACACCGGGGCCTCAACTGGGACATTGGATTCATGTCGCATTACATTCACTCCCCATCATGTGGCCTGGGCTTGCAAAATCCTGCCAACTGTCCTGTCTTGAGATAATTCACACTTCTTTAACCCATGATTATCCCCCTCTCCAGTTGCTCCGTCTGGACCTGTTAAGACGTAATTACCTGCAAAGGCTTGCATTCAAAGTATCGTCTTGCATCTTTGACTTTGCTGATATATATGTTTCTGGAACCCACCTCTTCATTCACCTGAGGAAGGAGCTGTGCTCCAAAAGCTAGTGATTCGAAACAAACCTGTTGGACTTTAGCATGGTGTTGTAAGACTTCTTACTGTGCTCACCCCAGTCCAACGCCGGCATCTCCACATCTGCTGAGATCAGAACCCTCAACAACTTTAACTGTGTATTCACAATGGTCCATTTCATTACTACAGGATAGGCTGATGTTCGTACTGATTACTTTATTGCTGTACTTGATCCTGGATAACCCATCTGTAAGATTATCCATACCCCTAGAATCCTATTTCAACAAATTCAAATTATTCCCCTAGCACAAGCTGAACATTATTCAAACCACCTCAAATCCATTCCAAACAATTGAAGAGAACCATAGAATTCAAGCTGTCCTGAAGGTGGCCATTTTCTGAAAAGAGCATTCTACTTAATCACACTCCTGCTATATCCCTTTCACCTTGCACATTCTTTCTGTTCAGATAGCAATCCAACTCCAATTCCGAGGAAACCCAACACAAATAAAAGGAACAACACCTCGGCCGGGATTCTCCAATCCTGCGGCCAAGTTCTGACGCCGGCGTGAAAAGTGGCGCGAGTCACTTCAGCGCCAACGGGCCTCACGTGGCAGCTATCCCCCCCCCCCCCCAGTACGGTGCCGGAGTGGAGTCCGCAGCTCTGGCGCCTAAAAGCCGGTGCGCCACGGCCGGCGTGAGTTCGCGCATGCGCGTGGGTTCCCGTCTCTGCGCCGGCCCCCCGGGTAATATGGCGGTGCCTTACAGGGGCCCGGCATGGAAGAACATAGGACCCCACAGAACTAGCCTGCCCGCCGATCGGTAGGCCCCGATCGCGGCCCAGGCCACCGTGGAGGCCCCCCTGGTGTCGGGATACCCCAGCCCTCCCAGCAGAACGGCCCCCACGGACAGAACTTCGAGGTCCCGCCGGGTGGGGCCATACGTAACCCACGCCGACGGGACTCACCGAACTCAGCGGGCACTCGGCCCATCGAGGCCCGGAGAATCGCCGGGAGGGGCCACTTCCAACTGTCCCATACCGGCGCGGCAGCGATCCCGTGGGTGCCCAAAAATCGGCACTGGAGAATCGGCGAGCCGGCGTCGGGGCGGCGATGCGCGATTCTCGCGCCCCCCCCCCTCCCCCGGGCTATTCTCCAAACCGGTGCGGAGTCGGAGAATCCCAGCCCTCATCTCCCGATTGGTCAAGTTACAGCCTTTTGGAACCTACATTGGAATCAACAACTTTAGACTGTGAACTTTCCCCTCCATCTTGACCCTTTTTTTAAAATTGAGAAACAGTTTCTTGTCCAATGCAACACCCCCTCTCCACCCCTCACAGGGCCAGCTGTCACTTGTTCTTAAGTCTTGCTTTCACTGAGCATTGACCTTTGTTTTCCTAATAACACATTCTGTTATCTTACCGTATGCCACTATCAGCACCTTCTGTAGTTCTCAATTCCTTTGTCTTACAGCTTTTCACATCTTTGTGCAATCTCTCCTAGCTCATACCTTTCACTAACCTTCTATTTTGCTTCATCTGCTCCACCCCCTCTTAAACATTATAAAATCCATCACATTTCTCCCTCTCTTTCACCCTGAAGAGTCACACATACTCAAAACTTTAACTCTGTTCCTCTCTCTGCAGTTGCCTCCAGACCTGCTGCATTTATCCAGCATTTTCTGCTTTTATTTCAGATTTCCAGCATCCGTACTATTTTACTTTTGTTATAATTCTCTGCACTTGTTTAATCTCCCTGTTTAAATATTGGAATAAGACTTTATTCCAACCAGTCCTTTGATGATATTTCTTTTTCTAATGAACTATATGTAAATTGGGCCTCTGCTATGTGCTTGGCATCTTTCACATAACTGACCAAAAATCACTATATATGGATTGATGTTAACTATTGTTTATTAAAACACTGCTGTGAAACACCTCAGGCCACTTGACTATGTTAAAGATGCTATAAAAATGTATGTCGTTCTTTTTTGGCGTCCAGCTCTCGAGCTCCCAATGCAACCCTGGAACAACCCCCCAAGCCCCTGCCCACGATAAAGAGGTGTCCCCCCACCCACCCGAACCCTCACCTGCTCTCTATAGGCAGCATTTGGCTTTGCCACATTATTCAGGCAGTAACTCACTATTGTATAGAAAAGGCAGAAATGCACTCTTTAAACTGGTAGTACAGTTGGATTCCTTCACAACAGGACCAACTAAACAAAGAGTGGGAAGGAAAGATATCCAGTTCTTCAGCCTTGCATTTATCCAGAAGCCTTTATTGCAAGGAAGGTGGATTATAAAAGTAGGGATGTCTTCCTACAACTATACAAAACATTGTTGAAGTCACATTGAGAATACTTGGCGCACCTAACATAAGAAGGGACATACTTGACTGGAAGCAGTTCAAAGAAGGTTCTATCCCGATTCCTAGGATGCAGGTTTTGTCTTAAGAGGAAATGTTAGGGTGAACAGTTAGGGCCTATATTGCATAGAACCATAGAATCCCTACAGTGCAGAAGGTGGTCACTTGGCCCATCGAGTCAAAGCCACCTAACCTGACACCTTTGGACTGTGGTCGGGAACGGGAACATCCGGAGGAAACCCACGCACATGAAAAAAGTGCAAACTCCACACAGACAGTCACCCAAGGCTGGAATTGAACCTGATTCCCTGGTGGTGTGAGGCATCAGTGCTAACCGCTGTGCCACCGTGCCACCTCATCTGCGTTTAGAAGAATGAGAGCTGATCTAAATGAAACGTATATGGTTATGAGGGTGTTTATCAGGGTGAATGCTGAGGTAATGTTTTCCTTTGTGGGTAAATCTAGAACTACAACTAGAATAGTTTCAACACAAGGGGTCACCCATTTATGACAGCGATAACTACAAATTTATTCTCAGTGGGTTAGTGTTTGGACTTCATTTCTCCACTGAAGAGTGGAGACTGTGTCTTTTAATACATTCAAAGCTGAATAAGGTCTTCTTGAAGCAGGTGGGAACCTTGGAATGGAGTAGGGAGAGGTTGAAGATGTCCACGAATACACCCGCCAGTTGGTCCAAGTGCATGACCAGGGGCTCCATCCGGTCCTGTTGCTTTCCGTTGGTTCACTCTCAGGAAGATCGATCTGACTTCAGAGGCTGTGACGGTAGGTGTGGGTGTGTCCGAGGTTGTTGGGGCAGTTGATAACGGCTTATTTGTTTCCTGCTCGAAACCAACATAGAATACATTGAGTTCATCAAGAACTGGCGATTCTATTCAGCTTTGCTTTGTAGCCCTTTGTGCTGTTTAAGCCTTGCCATAACCAACTGGAGTCTGTATCATTCGTCTGTGACTCTAGCTTAGTCTGGTATTGTCTCTTGGCGTCCCTGATGACTTTATGGAGGTCGTACCTGGATTTTGTGTATAGGTCAGGGTCACCTGTCTTGAAAGCCTCAGACCTGGCTTTCAGTAGGGAGTGGGTCTCCTGGTTAAACCATGGTTTCCGGTTGGGGAACGCACATACTACCTTCTTTGGCACACAGTCTTCTACGGAGTTGCAGATGAAGTCTCTAACGGTGGTGGCATACTCGTTTAGATTGGTCCCTGAGTTCTCGAATATGGACCTCTCCACTGACTCCAAGCAGTGGCGTAGGAGCTCTTCCATTGCCTCGGACCAGCATTGGACGACCTTCTTAACCAGATTCTCCCGTTTAAGGTGGAATGCCATTTCATACTGAGGAATGTGATGTTTTGGTACTGTAGCAAGGGCAGAACTCCAATATTTATACATGAAATAAATGTTTTGGAATTTCTGTTTGATAATAAGAACATAAGAACTAGGAGCAGGGGTAGTCCATCTGGCCCCTTGAGCCTGCTCCACCATTCAATGAGATCATGGCTGATCTTTTGTGGACTCAGCTCCACTTTCCGGCCCGAACACCATAACCCTTAATCCCTTTATTCTTCAAAAAACTATCTATCTTTATCTTAAAGACATTTAATGAAGGAGACTCTACTGCTTCACTGGGCAAGGAATTCCATAGATTCACAACCCTTTGGGTGAAGAAGTTCCTCCTAAACTCAGTCCTAAATCTACTTCCCCTTATTTTGAGGCTATGCCCCCTAGTTCTACTTTCACCCGCCAGTGAAAACAACCTGCCCGCATCTATCCTATCTATTCCCTTCATAATCTTATATGTTTCTAGAAGATCCCCCCTCATCCTTCTAAATTCCAACGAGTACAGTACCAGTCTACTCAACCTCTCCTCGTAATCCAACCCCTTCAGCTCTGGGATTAACCTAGTGAATCTCCTCTGTACACCCTCCAGTGCCAGTACGTCCTTTCTCAAGTAAGGAGACCAAAACTGAACACAATACTCCAGGTGGGCCTCATTAACACTTTATATAATTGCAGCATAACCGCCCTAGTCTTAAGCTCCATCCCTCTAGCAATGAAGGACAAAATTCCATTTGCCTTCTTAATCACCTGTTGCACCTGTAAACCAACTTTTTGCGACTCATGCACTAGCACACCCAGGTCTCTCTGCATAGCAGCATGTTTTAATATTTTATCACTTAACTAATAATCCCTTTTGCTGTTATTCCTACCAAATGGATAACCTCACATTTGTCAACATTGTATTCCATCCGCCAGACCTTAGCCCATTCACTTAGCCTATCCAAATCCCTCTGCAGACTTCCAGTATCCTCTGCACTTTTTGCTTTACCACTTATCTTAGTGTCGTCTGCAAACTTGGACACATTGCCCTTGGTCCCCAACTCCAAATCATCTATGTAAATTGTGAACAGTTGTGGGCCCAACACTGATACCTGAGGGACACCACTAGCTACTGATTGCCAACCAGAGAAACACCCATCAATCCCCACTCTTTGCTTTCTATCAATTAACCAATCCTCTATCCTTGCTACTACTTTCCCCTTAATGCCATGCATCTTTATCTTATGCAGCAACCTTTTGTGTGGCACCTTGTCAAAGGCTTTCTGGAAATCCAGATATACCACATCCATTGGCTCCCCGTTATCTACTGCACTGTTAATGTCCTCAAAACATTCCACTCAATTAGTTAGGCACGACCTGCCGTTTATGAACCCATGCTGCGTCTGCCCAATGGGACAATTTCGATCCAGATGCCTCGCTATTTCTTCCTTGATGATAGATTCCAGCACCTTCCCTACTACCGAAGTTAAGTTCACTGGCCTATAATTACCCGCTTTCTGCCTACCTCCTTTTTTAAACAGTGGTGTCACGCTTGCTAATTTCCAATCCGCCGGGACCACCCCAGAGTCCAGTGAATTTTGGTAAATTATCACTCGTGCATTTGCAATTTCCCTAGCCATCTCTTTTAGCACTCTGGGATGCATTCCATCAGGTCCAGGAGACTTGTCTACCTTTTGCCCATCACTACCTCCTTGGTGATAACAATCATCTCAAGGTCCTCACCCGTCTTGGCCTCATTTCCATCAGTCACTGGCATGTTATTTGTGTCTTCCCCTGTGAAGACCGACCCAAAAAACCTGTTCAGTTCCTCAGCCATTTCCTCATCTCCCATTATTGAATCTCCCTTCTCATCCACTAAAGGACCAATATTTACCTTAGCCACTCTTTTTTGTTTTATGTATTTGTAGAAACTTTTACTATCTGTTTTTATATTCTGAGCAAGTTTACTCTCATAATCTATTTTACTCTTCATTATAGCTTTTTTAGTAGCTTTCTGTTGCCCCCTAAAGATTTCCCAGTCCTCTAGTCTCCCACTGATCTTTGCTACTTTGTATGTTTTTTCCTTCAATTTGATACTCTCCCTTATTTCCATAGATATCCACGGTCGATTTTCCCTCTTTTTACCGTTCTTCCTTTTTGTTGGTATAAACCTTTGCTGCACTGTGAAAAATTGCTTGGAAGATTCTCCACTGTTCCTCAACTGTTTCACCATAAAGTCTTTGCTCCCAGTCTACCTTAGCTAGTTCTTCTCTCATCCCATTGTAATCACCTTTGTTTCAGCACAAAACACTGGTGCTTGATTTTACCTTCTCATCCTCCATCTGTATTTTAAATTCTACCATATTGTGATCGCTTCTTCCGAGAGGATCCCTAACTATGAGATCCTGAATCAATCCTGTCTCATTACACAGGACCAGATCTAGGACCGCTTGTTCCCTCGTAGGTTCCATTACATACTGTTCTCGGAAACTATCGTGGATACATTCTATAAACTCCTCCTCAAGGCTGCCTTGACCGACCTGGTTAAACCAATCGACATGTAAATTCAAATCCCCCATGATAACTGCTGTACCATTTCTACATGCATCAGTTATTTCTTTGTTTATTGCCTGCCCCACCATAATGTTACTATTTGGTGGCCAATAGACTACTCCTATCAGTGACTTTTTCGTCTTACTATTCCTGATTTCCACCCAAATGGATTCAACCTTATCCTCCGTAGCATCGATGTCATCCCTTACTGTTGCCCGGGTGTCATCCTTAAATTGCCCGGGTGTCATCCTTAAATAACAGAGCTACACCACCTCCCTTACCATCCACTCTGTCCTTCCGAATAGTTTGATACCCTCGGATATTTAACTCCCAGTCGTGACCATCCTTTAACCATGTTTCAGTAATGGCCACTAAATCATAGTCATTCACGATGATTTGCGCCATCAACTCATTTACCTTATTCCGAATACTACGAGCATTCAGGTAAAGTACACTTATGTAGGCTTTTTTACCCCTGTTCTGTAGGCTTTTTTACCCCTGTTCTGAATCGTAACACCTCGATCAGTAACCTCTCCTAAGTTATATTTCCTCTTAACCCTTCTCCTAATTTTCCTTGTCGTTGAACCCATATCGTCATGTAACAACCTGCCGCGTCGCTTACCATTAATGTTTTCACCTCCCGTTTTATTCCTTTTAGTATTCCTGGTCCTATTCACTGAGCTCCCCTCAGTCGCTGTACCTTGTACTGTCGCCCTTTTTGATTTTTGACTATGGCTTGTCTGCCTTACACTTTCCCCCTTACTGCCTTTTGTTTCTGTCCCTGTTTTACTACCTTCAAACTTCCTGCATCGGTTCCCGTCCCCCTGTCACATTAGTTTAAACTCTCCCCAACAGCTCTAGCAAACACCCCCCCCCCCCCCCCATGACATCAGTTCCAGTCCTGCCCAGGTGCAGACTGTCCAGTTTGTACTGGTCCCACCTCCCCCAGAACCGGTTCCAATGTCCCAGGAATTTGAATCCCTCCCTCTTGCACCATCTCTCGAGCCACGCATTCATCCTATCTATCCTGACATTGCTACTCGGACTAGCTCATGGCACTGGTAGCAATCCTGAGATTACTACCTTTGAGGTCCTATTTTTTAGTTTAACTCCTAACTCCCTAGATTCAGCTTGTAGGACCTCGTCCTGTTTTTTACCTATATTGTTGGTGCCTACGTGCACCACGACAGCTGGCTGTTCACCCTTCCCCCCCAGAATGTCCTGCATCCTTGACCCTTGCACCAGGGAGGCAACATACCATCCTGGAGTCTCGATTGCGTCCGCAGAACCACCTGTCTATTCCTCTTACGATTGAGTCCCCTTTCACTATAGCCCTGCCATTCTTCTTCCTGCCCAGCTGCGCAGCAGAGCCAGCCACGGTGCCATGAACCTGGCTGCTGCTGCCTTCCCCTGGTGAGCCATCTCCCTCAACAGTATCCAAAGCGGTATATCTGTTTTGCAGGGAGATGACCACAGAGGACACCTGCACTGCCTTCCTACTCTTGCTCTGTCTTTTGGTCACCCATTTTCTATCTCCCTCAGTACCTTTCACCTGCGGTGTGACCAACTCGCTAAACATGCTATCCACGACATCCTCAGCATCGTGGATGCTCCAAAGCGAGTCCATCCGCAGCTCCAGAGCCGTCAAGCGGTCCAACAGGAGCTGCAACTGGACACACTTCTTGCACGTGAAGGAGCCAGGGACAGTGGACGTGTCCCTGAGCTCCCACATCGCACACGAGGAGCATGACACGGGTCGGAGATCTCCTGCCATGCCTTAAACCTTCGGTTAACTTCAACAATTACAATTTCCCCCCAAAAATGAAATAAATAAATAAACAACGAAGAAGAAAAATAATTAATATACCAATGAAAAGAAACAGAAAAACAGAAACACTACTTACCAGTCACTTACCAGGGATAAAAAGCACTTCCTCCCCACCCAGCTTCGAATTCCCACCTAGATTCAAATTCCCAAACTCACTCTTGGTTCTGTCTCACTCTGGCTGTGTCTTCTCTGGCTCACTGGGAGTGAGTTTACAAGTTGCTCTTTTTAAACTGTCCTGAATTGACTCCCCTCCCCCACCTGCTTTTAGATCAGGGGAAATCTAAGTGACTGACACTTAACTGCCAACCAGTTATGAGAGTGGGTGGGGCTGCCCTTGTTTACCTACACTGCACAATTCTAGCTTAATTTAAATTAATTTAAACACCTGAAATTTAAAAGGAGCTGCCTTACTGATTTGATTCAATTCCCACCTAGATTCAAATTCCCAAACTCACTCTTGGTTCTGTCTCACTCTGGCTGTGTCTTCTCTGACTCATTATTTATTTATTTATTTGGGAAATGCCCAGCATTTATATCAGCTACTTATTTTAGCTGCATTTAAGCTATCCTACAACAGTTAGTTCAAAAGTTACAGATTGATAGCAGATTAATGCAGGATTACAGTGAGTAAAATTCAACTTAACTTTTTCTTTTTCAGATATAAAAAAGACTGGTTCAAACACAGTGATACATAACTAACAATACTTTATTTAACAATCCACAATAAAATTTCATAAGTAAAAACAACTTTACAACATTGAAAAACTAAATCTTTTGAGAGTGAAAAATTATAATGCAATTATATTACATAATATTACATGAACTCAGAAGTAGCCATAGTTCCCTTGTTAATGGCACAACAGATTTCAAGTTTATAGTTGTTGTATGGACATTTTATAGTCTTCATTGATTTATTCCCAGCTTCAAGGCAATGATGGAATAATGAAAGCATATAAACAGGCTCTTAAGTAGTAGACAAGGGTTGCCAACCTGGCTGGATGTACAGCTGGAAGTATGACCATGTTACCTCCTATCTGTAACCACCCTGCCCCATGCTGCACAGCTTTGGATCCTTGATATGGCCATTTCCATTATCGTCTACCTCCTCATGCCAACCGAAAATTATTTTAGAACGGAAGTGTTCAACTAAAATTTAAAACATGAACATTTTCTCACTACCCCTCTGATTTTTCCCCAGGGCTGATCATCGCAGTGTCCTGGAGATTAATCTTCAATTTCCGTAGGTGCCAGACCAATCCGGGGATTTTTCCAACTCTGTAAGTAGGCGGATTCAATTCCCCTACCGGCGGAGGTAATTCTCGACCTGGATTCCCACCTGAGGTGTGGTGATCCTCAGGTTTAATGACTACCAGCTAGCTCTCCTCCTCAAAAGGGAAAGCAGCCCATGATCATCTGGGACAATGGCAACTAAAGAAAAGTAGGCTGGTTGCAACATTGTGGTGGTTTACTGCTCCCAAGGATGGTCTGGTTTCAGCTGCAAGGGTCACCAAAATAAACCCAAATTATGATTTACAGAACTGCGTCTTCTTAATTTGTCACGTTGATATTTCACTTTATCGCCGTCGATGTCAAAGCTATGACGATTCACTTACTTTACATTTACAATAAGGGAAGATCAAATTACAACAGGGATTCTGACAGCATAATCACAGGAGAGACTTCACATAACTTTAAGTTATGAGTTTCACACAACTGTTGCCTGTTAATCGCCTTTAATGATAAGATTGCTCATTGAAATATTGGACTTTTTAACCCGTTTGAGTACTTTGAATGGTTGCAACATCCTGTTTTGAAATTCCTTCACATTCATGAAGCACAGGAGGAAAATAAAAATACCCTAAAAATACAAACCAGATCAAGAAATTAGTGTTCTACAAACTGAAGATGAAAGTTCTTATTAATAAATGATTAAGTACTAAAGCCTCTCTTCCATTACTACAGCGATTGACCATTTAAATAAATACGAGTTCAAATGTTCATATCATATCTATGTTCACATTGGGTATAAGAAAGGCAATTTGCTACAGATGTGCAACATAATCAATAGCAGAAAGTGTTATACTTCTTTTCCCTTTTTGACATAGCTTCAGCCATGAGTCTGGGATATTGTGGAAGACTTTCACTTAAGATTTCCTTAATGAAAGAAAGGCTAGTAATTGTCCGAGACGTTTTACTGGCCCTAAATTTACTCGATGCTTCTGGTATATCCTTGTTGATGAAAGAGCATAATATTTTCAGGTCTTAACACTGGAGCAGGAGAAGTACCCTCAGGTTTCTGTCCTGCAGTAGAGCAGAGCTGCTGATTGGCTGTTGCATGAGAAATTTGCATACGTCTGTGTGCTCACCATAACTTAGAGGTGTACCTGAGCAAGACACCCTAGCTGTTCAAGTGAAGACAAGCATCCAGCAGAGGGCAGTAGAGCGGAGCTGCTGATTGGCTGTTTCCCTCCCTTGCCCCTCCTCTAACCCCCAAAAAACCAACCGCTGTAAAGATCAAGAGGAAGGCTCGAGGGCAGGTAGAAGTAAAAAGAAGTTGAACCGTGACATTACAGCCTGCAGGTAAGGGATTGGCTGTGACTGGTAAGTAGTTTTTCTTTTATTTTCCCTCAGGTGTTATCGTGTGGGGGCGCAGAGGTTGCTGAGCGAGTGCTTGCTGAGAAGGGGAGTGAATAACAGGTAAGCTCTTTCTTTTTCTTTTTTATGGCAGGGAAGGTAGTGCAATGTTCCTCCTGCAGAATGTTTGAGGTGAGGGACGCCGTCAGTGTCCCTGCTGATTTCATCTGTGGGAAGTGCACCCATCCCCAGCTCCTCAGAAACCGCATTAGGGAACTGGAGCTGAAGCTGGATGAACTTCGGATCATTCGGGAAGCAGAGGTGGTCATAGATAGAAGCTTCAGGGATGTAGTTACTCCAAAGAATAAAGATAGATGGGTGATGGTGAGAGGGGCTGGGAGGAAGCAGTCGGTACAGGGATCCCCTGTGGTTGTTCCCCTTAGTAACAAGTATACCACTTTGGATACTGTTGGGGGGGGGGGGGGGGAACTTACCAGGGGTAAGCCATGGGATACAGGTCTCTGGCACATAGTCTGTCCCTGTTGCTCAGAAGGGAAGGGGGGGGGGGGAGAGGAGTAGAGCATTAGTCATTGGAGACTCCATAGTTAGGGGGATAGATAGGAGATTCTGTGGGAACAAGAGAGACTCGCGGTTGGTGTGTTGCCTTCCAGGTGCCAGGGTGCGTGATGTCTCGGATCGTGTTTTCGGGATCCTTAAGGGGGAGGGGGAGCAGCCCCAAGTCGTGGTCCACATAGGTACCAATGACATAGGTAGGAAAAGGGATAGGGATGTAAGGCAGGAATTCAGGGAGCTCGGGTGGAAACTTAGATCTAGGACAAATAGAGTTATTATCTCTGGGTTGTTACCCGTGCCACGTGATAGCGAGACGAGGAATAGGGTGAGAGAGGAGTTGAACACGTGGCTACAGGGATGGTGTAGGAGGGAGGGTTTCAGATTTCTGGATAATTGGGGCTTATTCTGGGGTCAGTGGGACCTCTACAAACGGAATGGTCTACACCTGGACCAGAGGGGTACCAATATCCCGGGGGGGGAAATTTGCTAATGCTCTTCGGGAGAGTTTAAACTAGTTCAGCAGGGGCTTGGGAACCTGAATTGTAGCTCCAGTATACAGGAGGTTGAGAGTAGTGAGGTCATGAGTAAGGTTTCAAAGTTGCAGGAGTGTACCGGCAGGCAGGAAGGTGGTTTAAAGTGTGTCTTCTTCAATGCCAGGAGCATCCGGAATAAGGTGGGTGAACTTGCGGCACGGGTTGATACCTGAGACTTCGATGTTGTGGCCATTTTGGAGACATGGATAGAGCAGGAACAGGAATGGTTGTTGCAGGTGCCGGGGTTTAGATATTTCAGTAAGCTCAGGGAAGAGTTATATTTGGGGGAAAGGCAATTATGATGCGATGAGGCAAGACTTAGGATGCATTGCATGGAGAGGAAAACTGCAGGGGATGGGCACAATGGAAATGTGGAGCTTGTTCAAGGAACAGCTACTGCGTGTCCTTGATAAGTATGTACCTGTCAGGCAGGGAGGAAGTGGTCGAGCAAGGGAACCGTGGTTTACTAAAGCAGTCGAAACACTTGTCAAGAGGAAGAAGGAGGCTTATGTAAAGATGAGACATGAAGGTTCAGTTAGGGCGCTCGAGAGTTACAAGTTAGCTAGGAAGCACCTAAATAGAGAGCTAAGAAGAGCCAGGAGGGGACATGAGAAGTCTTTGGCAGGTAGGATCAAGGATCAACCTAAAGCTTTCTATAAATATGTCAGGAATAACCAAATGACTAGGGTAAGAGTAGGGCCAGTCGTGGGAAGCTGTGCTTGGAATCCGAGGAGATAGGAGAGGTGCTAAATGAATATTTTACGTCAGTATTCACACAGGAAAAAGACAATGTTGTCGAGGAGAATACTGAGATTCAGGCTACTAGACTAGAAGGGCTTGAGGTTCATAAGGAGGAGGTGTTAGCAGTTCTGGAAAGTGTGAAAATAGATAAGTCCCCTGGGCCGGATGGGATTTATCCTAGGATTCTCTGGGAAGCTAGGGAGGAGATTGCTGAGCCTTTGGCTTTGATCTTTAAGTCATCTTTGTCTACAGGAATAGTGCCAGAAGACTGGAGGACAGCAAATGCTGTCCCCTTGTTCAAGAAGGGGAGTAGAGACAACCCTAGTAACTATAGACCAGTGAGCCTTACTTCTGTTGTGGGCAAAATCTTGGAAAGGTTTATAAGAGATAGGATGTATAATCATCTGGAAAGGAATAATTTGATTAGAGATCGTCAACACGGTTTTGCGAAGGGTAGGTCGTGCCTCACAAACCTTATTGAGTTCTTTGAGAAGGTGACCAAACAGATGGATGAGGGTAAAGCAGTGGATGTGGTGTATATGGATTTCAGTAAATGTTTGATAAGGTTCCCCACGGTAGGCTACTGCAGAAAATACAGAGGCATGGGATTCAGGGTGATTTAGCAGTTTGGATCAGAAATTGGCTAGCTGGAAGACAAAGGTCGGTGGTTGATGGGAAATGTACAGACTGGTGTCCAGTTACTCGTGGTGTACCACAAGGGTCTGTTTTGGGGCCACTGCTGTTTGTTATTTTTATAAATGACCTGGAGGAGGGCGTAGAAGGATGGGTGAGTAAATTTGCAGATGACACTAAAGTCGGTGGAATTGTGGACAGTGCAGAAGGATGTTACAAGTTACAGAGGGACATAGATAAGCTGCAGCACTGGGCTGAGAGGTGGCAAATGGAGTTTAATGCAGAAAAGTGTGAGGTGATTAATTTTGAAAGGAATAACAGGAAGACAGAATACTGGGCTAATGGTAAGATTCTTGGCAGTGTGGATGAGCACCGAGATCTCGGTGTCCATGTACATAGATCCCTGAAAGTTGCCACCCAGGTTGAGAGGGTTTTTAAGAAGGCGTACGGTGTGTTAGCTTTTATTGGTAGAGGGATTGAGTTTCGGAGCCATGAGGTCATGTTGCAGCTGTACAAAACTCTGGTGCGGCCGCATTTGGAGTATTGCATGCAATTCTGGTCGCCGCAATATAGGAAGGATGTGGAAGCATTGGAGAGGGTGCAGAGGAGATTTACCAGAATGTTGCCTGGTATGGAGGGAAGGTCTTATGAGGAAAGGCTGTTTTCGTTAGAGAGAAGAAGGTTAAGAGGTGACTTAATTGAGGCATACAAGATGATCAGAGGATTGGACAGGGTGGCCAGTGAGAGCCTTTTTCCTCGGGTGGTGATGTCTAGCATGAGGGGACATAGCTTTAAGTTGAGGGGAACTAGATATAAGACAGATGTCAGAGGTAGGTTCATTACTCAGAGAGTAGTAAGGGCGTGGAATGTCCTGCCTGCAACAGTAGTGGACTCGCCAACATTAAGGGCATTCAACTGGTCATTGGCTAGACATATGGATGATAAGGGAATAGTGCAGATGGGTTTTAGATTGGTTTCACAGGTCGGCGCAACATTGAGGGCCGAAGGGCCTGTACTGCGCTGTCATGGTCTCTGTTCTAATCAATGCATTACAGAATATGACGCTTGTTTGGACTTTGTCATTATCCACCCACCAAATCCTATGGAGTTAACTTTTTTTAAATATTTTTATTGAAAACGTTTTCATTTGTAACAATATAATAAAACGGATGCTTCAGATTACAATATAAAAATAACACATTCAACAATTAAGAACACATCCAAACCTAACCCCCCAACAATAAACTAAAAAACCCTTAACAACTGGTGGTGACTAACACTTTGAGAAAGGACTGCCATCTCAGCTTGAACATGTCTACTGACCCCCTAATGGTGTACTTGACCTTCTCCAAATGTAGAAATTCCATGAGGTCACCCAATCAGGCCAGGGCACTGGGCAAAGTAGAAGATCTCCATCCAAGCAGAACTTGCCTCCGGCAATTATTAATGAGGCAAAAGTGAGGATATCCACCTGCATTCCTGTCTGTCGCACCAATTTGACATTAAGAATATGTGACATGGGTTAAAGAAGGAGACCCAAAAGCTTAACAACTTGGGACATAAACAGAACATATGAGTATGATTACCGTCCCCTGTGAACAATGCTCACAGCGATCATCCACCCCCCCAAAAAATCCATCCATCCTCACCTTTGTCAGATGGACCACTTTGAACTGGATCAAACTGAGCTGAACACAGGAGGACGTGGAGTTTACCCTGTGAAGAGCCTCATCCAGGATAGGACCCAATTCACCTTCCACTTTGTTATAGAGTTAATTTAAATAAATTGAAATGAGGGCCAGTGACATTGGGCGCGACCAGCCTCCCCGAACAGGCGCCGGAATGTGGCGACTAGGGGCTTTTCACAGTAACTTCATTTGAAGCCTACTTGTGACAATAAGCGATTTTCATTTCACTCCGGCCTCGTTACGCTCTCGCTCAAGCGAACCAAGGCCGGTGAATAGTGGGAGAGAACAAAAACAAGAACCGCGTAAGGCGGCAAACACTTTGTGATGCAACCGGCCTGCTCCCATAGGTGAAATTGTGATCTCGCCGTAGTATGACAAGAAAGCAATTATCACCCTTTAAGCCCTATTTCCATACAATCAATGGGATCCACCCCATACCCAACGACCTCATGTCATTCATCAGCCTGCCCTGCAAGTGGTCACACTGGCGCCGATCAGTACTCCTTTTTTTAAGAAGAAAATCTAGCAGAAGGGCTTCAATCGGGAGCCGAAGAGGTGAGTAGCCATCTTTGCACATAGGCAAAGAGCCCGGAGACGCTGGGCTTGCCACCCCACTGCTCTGCAGGGGGTGGGGCAGGACCCTCGGCTGGGGGGTGAGGGGGGCCCTCGGCTGGGGTCTGCCGCCAAGGGAGGGTAGTGGTGGGGGGGGGGGGCTCTAGAGGGGCAACCGCTCACAGCACCACAACGCCAACTCCTGGATTGTGTGTGCACAGTTCTGGGGCAACCCTTGTCCCTGCCCACATTCACACTGACAGCCGCGTCTCGCCATACGACTGAAGGCTACTGCTAATGGGGAATTGACAATCATGGTTAAGTGAGCACTTCACGCAACCCAAGTGGATTCCCGTGGGTGGGTGGGCCATTTAACATGTTGGAATCATTGCCTGGCATCCCAATCAGACCGTGATGCCAGGAGACTGAGTTTGAACATTGCACCACCACACACGCAGCTGCCAACATCCGAACACCCAAGGGATGGGACACAGCTCCAGGGACATGTCCACGGCCAGAAGGTGGGTGTGCGCCATGGGGAGGGGACCAGCGCCGGGTCCTGCTGATATTATGAGCAGGTGTCCGGATACAGGGTCTGGGGTCCCGTGAGGGGAGCCCGTTACGGTTGGGCAGGGCATTCCAGGGAGGGGGTGATCAATAGGGGAATGGAGGGTCTCGATGAGAGCCACCATTGTTTGTCAGTCTAACACCCTCTCCTAATTCCTTACAGATATTGAACGCCTGTCCAGATGCTCGAGGGAGTCCCCCAATGGTACAGGGTGTACAGGCATCGCTGGTCATTTGAACAGATGACAGACAGCGCATGCCACAGGAGGCTCCGCCTCAACAAGGAGATAGTGCAGCACCTGTGCCATGTCCTTGCAGACCTGGCATCACATGGAGGAGGAGCAGGACACCCGCTCCCAGTGACCATTGAGGTCACCATAGCACTGATCATTTATGCCTCAGCATCCTTCCAGGGCTTGAGCGGGGACCTGTGTAGTATCTCAAAGGCCTCAGCCCATAGGTGCATCTGACACATCACGGATGCCCTGTATGCCCGGACGGAAAACATGGACCAAGCCCAGCAAGATGCCTGGGCAGCAGGTTTCTGGATGCCCCAGGTCCAAGGGGTATTAGATGCCCCGTGCTCATGGGCCATCTGGGGTGCCCTACGTTAACCAAAAGGGGTTCCACTCGTGAACATACAGCTCATGTGCGACCTGCAGATGAAGATAATGCACGTGTGTGCATGCTTCCCAGGGAGTGTCCACGATAGTTACATCCTGTGGCAGTCTTTCATCCCCAGCCTCTTCGAGGACCACCCAGGGGATAAAGGGTACCCGCTGAGGACCTGGCTAATGACGCCAGTACGGAGGCCGGAGACCGAGACAGAGACCCGCTACAACGAGGCCCATGTGGCCACCCGGGAGTGAAATAATTGAAGCACATTTATTTCCCGTGAAAGATAGGACCGAAAGAAATAAGGCACTTTTGAACCAAAAGCTTGAAGGAACATTGGCAACTAATAAAACCATACAAAAGACGCTGGAAACCTGAAATAATTAAGATTGAAAGGCTGGAAATACTCAGCAGGCCAGGCAGTACGTGTGGAGAGAAAACAAGTTGATGCTTCAGATGATGATGACACTTCATCATGGCAACTAATTGATGGAGCTGGGTAAGAGTTTAGGAACTCTGAAGTTAGTGTTTTACTCCGATCATTCTTTATTCCTTTCCCTTACCTGTAGAGAATTCAGTATACAAAAAAGGGTGCTGAATACTTCATACGCTGCTTCAATAAGCATCAAATAACCAGTAATCCAGCACACACCCAATGTCACTGTATTCGCAAAGATTACAACAAAATGCTTCTGAAGAGTTTGCTTAAAGTCCCTGTAATAGAAAATAAATATAAGCAACTTTCCATTTACAATTGATGTTGTTATCTATGAAAGACAAACAGAAAGATGTGCATTCATTTAAATTAATGGTATTATAACAGCATATCTCTTAGAAATGTTCAATGCACAATCATTTATTTTGAATTGTAAGAATTTTTGTTCGCAGTTCGCATATTTATATTCCAAAAACAAACACAGATGTAATCAAACGGGAACATTTTTCCCTCTTTCTTGCTTAAGTGTCACAGCAAATTGTGAAGAAAAAAACAGAGCTTTTCTGAAGGTTTCCAGCTAGTGTTAAATTCAACTTTGAATCAGGTCAGCTGCAGATGTGAATAAATTGTTATTCTATTAGGGTTTTTTAAACTTGCAAATATTATAGTTATTTTCTGATGTTGGACAGGCAAAGAAAATAACAATGCACTCATTAAATAATATTTGTAACGTGTATCATATCCCATTTCAGTGTAAAATCGGCTGGTTTAGCACAGGGCTAAATCGCTGGCTTTGAAAGCAGACCAAGGCAGGCCAGCAGCACGGTTCAATTCCCGTACCAGCCTTCCCAAACAGGCACCGGAATGTGTGGCGACTAGGGGCTTTTCACAGTAACTTCATTTGAAGCCTACTTGTGACAATAAGCGGTTTTCATTTCATTTCATTTCATTTCAAAAATAAGTGTTCTTAAACACTGGGCCAGGTCTTTACAGACTCTGCAGTCTTTTGAAAAATGACAGCAGGACCCGAATGTGGAAGCCCATCCCCATTTTTCGACAGATCCAAATTTTGCAGGTAGAGGGCAGGGTGCGATTCATACAGGCGGGAAACCCAAACTCAGCAGAGACATTTTAACAATGTTGAGTTCAGGCAGACCCCATTTTGGCTATTCCAAGGTACTTACGCTGTAGTATGGGAATCAGGAATTGATAGTGTAGCATAAATGCTCTTGAAAGGTGGTAGATTCTGTTTAAATGTCATGTTTTTTAAATTCCCTGGCTCCTTAAATCTGAAACAAATATAGACTTAAGCTGCTAGTAAGAGGGAAAATAAAACACCTCGGTGGACTGCCTTGGTTGACAGGCCATCTGGTAGAGGTTCGAAAAGAAAGTACCAACTATATGTGCAGTTTCAACAAAGTTCTTTACTGATATTTCTGAAGGGCTTTAATTATGTTACTATGAATGCTTGGCTGCGTTTCAAAAGGTATAATTATCTCACAGGACATTTTGAGTTCATCATTTGATCAACATTTTAAAGTGGCTGCTAAAGGATTAGATGTCTTTGATTGGCTATTGAATAGATGTTGAACACTAGTGGAAATCGAAAAATTTAAATAGGTTTCATGAATGGTATTTTTTCACAATCAAGTATGTATAAAAGTGAGAGCAGCAATAGACTGTTAGAAACGTGATTACTTTTCATCCCCACAGGTTCCTGAGATCTGTGAATGATAGATATTGGGTGAGTGGCTGTGGAGTTGGGATGGAGGGTGGGTGGGTGACATGGATAGACAATAAAGAAACATTGGGATTGCATGAAAGGGTGTGAGAGGTAAGGGGTAAAGGGACTAACAGCTTCCAGAACAATGGGATGAAGGGCCAGACAATCTCGGCGGGGCTGCTAACCAACCCACCTCAGCATTTGTCTGACACCATGCCCATCAACAATGTGCTTCTGGAGTCAACCAGCCTGATTTAATCCTGCCTGTAAAATCCCAAAGCAAAGAATAAGGTCCAGCTATGCTCCTTAAACCAAGACAGTTCTGCTGGCTCAGGAAATTTCCTGACTTAAGGCACCTGACCCCACAGCAAAGGTCCAGCCACCATCTCTTCCTATTGCATGATACATTTAGTTAGTAACCTTAGCTATAAATGTACCAAATACTCTCTTCCCTTCATTTTAGTCCATTAGCAACAAATGGTGATATTAAAAAAAGTTTGTATTGCATTCTACATTTTGCTATTTTAATCAATTGACTTTAAACGTTATACGAACTCATGGGGTGCCATGGCGGCACAGTGGTTAGCACTGCTGCCTCACAGCGCCAAGGACCCGGTTCAATTCCGGCCTTGGCCGACTGTCTGCACTTTCTTCCCATGTCTTCGTGGGTTTCCTCTTGGTGCTCAGGTATCCTCCCACAGTCTAAAAAGGTGCAGGTTAGGTGGATTGGCCATGCTAAATCTCCCTTTAGCGTCCAGGGATGTGCGAGTTAGGTGGGGTTACGGTGTTACGGTGGGGACATAGGTAGGGTGCTCTTTCAGAGGGTCGGTGCAGACTCAATGGGCCGAATGGCCTCCTTCTGCACTGTAGGAATGCTATAAATTCTCTGATGAATTCTTTGATTAAGTGTTCACATATTAATATCATCACGATGTCAAACATGCCAGACTTTTGAACAACTCATTAATCTCAAACCTCAGTGTTTGGAAACCATCTATTGAGGAAACATTCCCTGTTGTATGTATTACTTATTCAGATTCCACTGAATTGTGAGCTACAATATAAAACCCAGGGTAATTTGTGAAATATATCAAACGCTCACCCTCTGTAACTTTTCAGATTTCTCTTGTTGCAAACCATCTTGGACATGATTAAACCGAAAATCACCAAATTCAAAATCAGCACCAAAGCGACTGGAAGCATGAATGCCCAAAAAAGTACATTTTCTTCACTGAAAAACGTGGCAGTTGTATCATCGGGGACAGCAAGCCAGCAGCTGAAATTGAAACATTCATATATTACAGTAACAAATATTGTAATACTAATGCGCGGCACGGTAGCACAGTGGGTAGCACTGTTGCTTCACAGCGCCAGAGTTCCAGGTTAGATTCCCGGCTTGGGTCACTGTCTGTGCGGAGTCTGCACGTTCTCTCCCTGTCTGCATGGGTTTCCTCCGGTTGCTCCGGTTTCCTCCCACAAGTCTCAAAAAGACATGCTTGTTCGGTGAATTGGATATTCTGACTAGGGGCTTTTCACAGTTCATTGCAGTGTTAATGTATGTCTACTTGTGACAATAAAGATTATCATGTATAAAATCTTAATTTATGATAACATTGTGCCATGAACTACTAAAGAAACATGAAAATAGGTTTGGGTTGAGTCGCCTATCAATTTCCCCTCATTTCCATGCAGAAAGTTCCAGATTAGAACCATAGAATCCTACAGTACAGAAGGAGGCCATTCTGCCCATCGAGTCTGCACCGACCCTCTGAAAGAGCACGCTACCTAGGCCCACTCCCCCGCCCTATCCTCTTAACCCTGCAATCCCACCGACACATCTTTCCCTGTGGGGGGAAACCGGAGCATCCGGAGGAAACCCATGCAAACACGGAAAGAACGTGCAAACTCCACACAGACAGTCGCCCAAGACCGGAATCAAACCCAGGTCCAAGGCATTTACCTTAATCTCAGAGATTTTCTCAAAGCTGATTTAGAATTGAAGAAGGAAACCAAGAAGCTGTAAACATTTTAGACCACAGGCCTACCATACGAGGAAAGATTGGACAGGTTGGGTTCGTACTCATTGGAGTTCAGAGAATGAGAGGTGATATAATTGAAGCATACACGATTCTTAGGGCATTAGACAGGGTAAATGTTGGGAGGATTTTTCCACTCATGAGAGAGTGTAAGACCAGAGGACATAGCCGCAGAATAAGGATTTAACAAAGAATTTCTGCTCTAAAAGGTTGGTGAATCTTTGGAATTCTTCACACCAGGAAGTTGTGGAGGCCATTAGTAGGATCCAATCGGTTTCATGCTGGCCTCCAGCAGGATTCCCAATCTGCCATGGCGGGCAACATCAGAAGATCCTGCTGTAAATTTGCGCTGGATTAAAACCGACATTTGAGCCTCCTGCCAAATTCTGTCTCCCCCATTGATCCCGCCATTCACCATTGATCCCGCTTGGGGGGTGGCATTAGAGAATTCCATTTCTTGTGTCCGGGGGGTATGCATGTGGATGGGTGGTCTAAGTGGTATTTAGGGCTGGCATGCTACGGAGGTGAAAATTTAGATGGTCACTTTTTGATATGGAATTGGTGAGATGAGCCACCAGATTGTATTCTTCTTTATACCTTGCTACTCTTCTGTCAAATATAGATAAACGTCACCCATTTACACCCTGGCTTGGGGATAAATTACTTTTAAGTTTAGAAACTTTATCGAAGGCCCCAGTTCCAGGAATTGTGACTGGCCTGCCCTTAGCGAACTACCATTCCTGGCATAACCAGTCAAAAAGGTATTTTTCACTGCACTCACATTCTTTCTTGTCTGTAACCAGCTGGTCCTTTTGCAGCAATTGTTATAATTGCAATAAGAGCTGCTGCACCTAAATAATAAAATAAAAATCGGAGTAGAATTTTTAAAAACCACTTTGTACTATTGCTGAAGGCATCGGGCTGGATTCACCGTTTTTGAGGCTAAGATGGAACGATGGAAAAATCGGCACTGAACCCTCACCCATCCTGCGACCGGTGAGGGGCTGGCAGCCCGGCGAGTAAAACTCCCTGCTCCCATGATGAAAATGGCTGGAGAATGGCCGGGTCCGTGACTGCGCCTGCGCACGGGGGTGACCTGCAGCTGTCATGCCATAAAACATGGCCCAGCCATGCATGGATCCGACCTGTCAAATATTGCCCACCTAGTCACCACCCCACCAGCCCCCCTCCCCCATCCCCGGGCAGCAGCATGGCTCCCGGCCGACTGTGGCGGCGCTGGACACAGTCCGCAGTCACCATGCCCGGTTCCCGACCACTGAGACCACAAGTGAACTGCGCCGTCGGGAACCCGGCCCATCTGCGCCAGTGAACCTCGGGGGCCCCGGAGAATAGAGGGTCAGGCCCGCTAATGATATGCCAACAGTGCTTGAACTCCGCGCAGCAAGCGACACATTTACGCCATTTTCAGGATGCCAGAGGATCCCGATTTGGCGTCAAACCAGCGCCTACCGCGATTTTGGCGTCAGAGGCTATGCTCCGCCCAATCGCGATTTGCGATTTTGCCGTCGGCCAATGGTGAATCCAGCCCATAGTTTTCTGCCTTGTCTATTCTTTTCAGGTGTCGAATGATGCTAATTCAACATGTGATGGTGATCCTTCAGTAGCCTGACACAAATGGCATTCTTTATAGCTGCATCAAGAGTGTCAACTGAATAGTTAACAATGAGAGTAATCGCAGACCAATCCAACCATCCCCTCTGCTACTGTACACAACATATTCATCTAGCAGGAATTGTTGGATGGCAATCTGTACCACACTCATAAGGCCACTGGTGGATCAGTATCACATTGCGGATGAAGCAATATGTTGAGCAATCATGGAAAGCCATTAATTCTCTGAATAAACAGCAAAATTCTTCCTAGCACGCAACAACAAATAATTAAACACAAAATACGTCAACACACATAATTAAAAGAGGAAAGGTCATTGATCGGTTCAATAGTGCAGCTTTACTAACTCACCAGATATATATTCATGATTTTAATCCATGTATCAATGACCTGAGATTTGATACATAGGGTATAATTTCAAGGCTTTGTGGATGATATGAAACAACAAGGAGGATAGCAACGGATTTCACTAGTGCTTGACAGGGTAAATAGGCCAACACGTGGCAGATGACATTTAACACAAAGGAGTGCAAAGTGATACATTTTGGTAAGATTTAGGAGAGATGTCAATTAAATGGTACCATTTTAAAGAGGTTACAGCAACTGAGATGAAGTGGATGAATTTATATGCATACAAATCTCTGAAAGTGGCAGGACAAGTTGAGAAGAATGTTAAAAGAAGCATAGAGACTCTGATTTTATTATTAAGGCATGGTGTAGAGCAGCACATAATTTACCGTAAACCTTTGTAAAATGCAGTTAGTACTAGGCTGGAATGCTGCATTTATTTATGGGAGCTAAACTTCAGCAATAGTGTCAAGGTCTTGGAGAAGGTGCAGAAGAGATATACAGAAGAGGTACTAGGGATGTGGGATTTCAGTTATGTGGAACTGTTCTCCTTAGAGTAGCAAAGGTTTACAGAAGATTTGATGATGGTATTAAAAATCATGAATGACTTTGTTAGAGTAAATACGTTACTAAGTATTAATCCTGCAGCATGCCACAACTTTACCATATTCATTCCACATCAATGGTGAGGCAAACAGCGAAATGGTGCATTTGCAAAGCTAATGGCAGAGTAATGCAACTTAAACAGCAGTACACTCGCACCTTGCCCGAACTTGCTATTCTATTTACGGACAAATGACTGTGAGCATTATTAGCTTCACTGTTACTTTGACAGCAATTTCTGACCCAATGTTGAGCTATTGCAGAGCAATGGGAACAATGGAATTAAATAAGCGTGTTCCCATTGTTCACTGAGTCCATCAAAGCTTTCTGTTTCCATTCTATCTGCTGATGCTGAACTTATACTTTTGTACTGTGGACCTCAGTTGATATGACAGATGCTGAAAGCTGGACCAGTTTCTGGTTGGGACCTTTTAGAAAGGGTAGATATTGCAGGGAAATCAGGGCCAGAGTGATCTGGATCTACATGGGTTGGAGACAGATTTCCCAGGTATTTCTCCTCCAAATTAACCTGGGCTTTTTCTGCTTTTCACCTGTCTGAGGAAATTTGGGTGTTGTGCAGATGGTGGAGGTGATTTTTCACCCACAAAGGATGATAGAATTACATACATTTTAATCTCATTACCGAGCCCCCCTCACTGGAATATTCAAACCTCACTGAGGTGACCGTCACGTCGGTGCGTTTTACAAGAAGTTTAAAAAAACGGAATCAATCAAGACACTTCCCCGCCTCAGGGAGGAAAGTAAATATAGCCCCCAGGGAAAGAGATACATGCCCAGGCAGTGCCCCGATGCTTAAGATGGTGGGAGGGCGTAAGAAGTCCCGAAGCTGATGGTGGTGGTAGGGGGGGAAGCGTACTCGATGCTGATGTTGGTGGTTGGAGGGGCGCTCCCGATGCTGATGATGGTGTGGAGGTGGAATGAGCTTTCGATACTGCTGTTGATGGGGAGAGGAAGGGGCTCTAAGTGCTGCTGGTGGTGGGGAGGGGCTCTCAGTGCTGCTGGTGGTGGAGAGGGGGAGGAGCTCTCAGTGCTGGTGGTGGGGAGGGGGGGGGGGCCCTCAGTGCCAGTGGTGGTGGGGAGGGGGAGGGGCCCTCAGTGCCGGTGGTGGTGTGGAGGGGGAGGGGCCCTCAGTGCCGGTGGTGGTGGGGAGGGGGAGGGGCCCTCAGTGCCGGTGGTGGTGGGGAGGGGGAGGGGCTCAGTGCTGTTGGTGGTGGGGAGGGGGAGGGGCCTCAGTGCCAGTGGTGGGGAGGGGAGGGGCCCTCAGTGCTGGTGGTGGGAGGGGCTCTCAGTGCTGCTGCTGGTTTGGAGGGGGAGGGGCACTCAGTGCTGGTGGTGGGGAGGGGCTCTCAGTGCTGCTGGTGGTGTGGAGGGGGAGGGGCTCTCAGCGCTGCTGCTGGTGGTGGGGAGGGGCTCTCAGTGCTGCTGGTGGCGGGAGGGGGAGGGGCTCTCAGTGCTGCTGGTGGTGGGGAGGGGCTCTCTGTGCTGCTGGTAGGGGGAGGGGCTCTCAGTGCTGCTGCCTGTGGTGGGGAGGGGGAGGGGCCCTCAGTCCTGCTGGTGGTGGGGAGGGGAACGGGCCCTCAGTGCTGCTGCTGGTGGGGAGGGGAGGGGCTCTCAGTGGTGCTTCTGGTGGTAGGAGAGGGAGGGGCTCAGTGCTGCTGGTGGTGAGGAGTGGGAGGGGCTCTCAGTGCTGGTGGTGGGGAGGGGCTCTCCGTGCTGCTGCTGGTTGGGAGGGGGAGGGGCTCTCAGTGCTGCTGCCAGAGGTGGGGAGTGGGAGGGGCTCTCAGCGCTGCTGCTGGTGGTGTGGAGGGGGAGGGGCTCTCAGCGCTGCTGCTGGTGGTGGGGAGGGTGAGGGGCCCTCAGTGCTGCTGGTGGTGGGGAGGGGCTCTTAGTGCTGCTGCTGGTGGGGAAGGGGAGGGGCTCTCAGTGGTGCTTCTGGTGGTGGGAGGGGGAGGGGCCTCAGTGCCGGTGGTGGGGAGCGAGAGGGGCCCTCAGTGCTGGTGGTGGGAGGGGGAGGGGCTCTCAGTGCTGCTGCTGGTGGGAGGGGTGGGGCTCTCAGCGCTGCTGCTGCTGGTGGGAGGGGGAGGGGCTCTCAATGCTGCTGGTGGTGGGGAGGGGGAGGGGCCCTCAGTGCCGGTGGTGGTGGGGAGGGGCTCAGTGCTGTTGGTGGTGGGGAGGGGCCTCAGTGCCAGTGGTGGGGAGGGGGAGGGGCCCTCAGTGCTGGTGGTGGGAGGGGCTCTCAGTGCTGCTGCTGGTTTGGAGGGGGAGGGGCACTCAGTGCTGGTGGTTGGGAGGGGGAGGGGCTCTCAGTGCTGCTGGTTTGGAGGGGGAGGGGCACTCAGTGCTGGTGGTGGGGAGCGGGAGGGGCTCTCAGTGCTGCTGCTGGTGGGGAGGGGGAGGGTCCCTCAGTGCTGCTGGTGGTGGGGAGGGGCTCTTAGTGCTGCTGCTGGTGGGGAAGGGGAGGGGCTCTCAGTGGTGCTTCTGGTGGTGGGAGGGGGGGGCTCAGTGCCGGTGGTGGGGAGCGGGAGGGGCTCTCAGTGCTGGTGGTGGGGAGGGGGAGGGGCTCTCAGTGCTGCTGCTGGTGGTGGGGAGGGGGAGGGGCCCTCAGTCCTGCTGGTGGTGGGGAGGGGCTCTTAGTGCTGCTGCTGGTGGGGAGGGGGAGGGGCTCTCAGTGGTGCTTCTGGTGGTGAGGAGTGGGAGAGGCTCTCAGTGCTGGTGGTGGGGAGGGGCTCTCCGAGCTGCTGCTGGTTGGGAGGGGGAGGGGGTCTCAGTGCTGCTGCCAGTGGTGGGGAGGGGGAGGGGCTAATAGCGCTGCTGCTGGTGGTGTGGAGGGGGAGGGGCTCTCAGCGCTGCTGCTGGTGGTGGGAGGGGGAGCGGCTCTCAGTGCTGCTGCTGGTGGGGAGGGGGAGGGGCTCTCAGTGGTGCTGCCGGTGGTGGGGAGGGGGAGGGGCTCTCAGCGCTGCTGCTGGTGGTAGGGAGGGGGAGGGGCTCTCAGTGCTGCTGGTGGTGGGAGGGGGAGGGGCTCTCAGTGCTGCTGCTGCTGGTGGGAGGGGTGGAGCTCTCAGTGCTGCTGCTGGTGGTGGGGAGGGGGAGGGGCCCTCAGTCCTGCTGGTGGTGGGAGGGGGACGGGCCCTCAGTGCTGCTGGTGGTGGGGAGGAGGAGGGGCTCTCAGTGCTGCTGGTAGTGGGAGGGGGAGGGGCTCTCAGCGCTGCTGCTGGTGGTGGGGAGGGGGAGGGGCCCTCAGTGCTGCTGGTGGTGGTGGGGAGGGGGAGGGGGAGGGGCCCTCAGTGCTGCCTGTGGTGGGGAGGGACCCTCAGTGCTGCTGGTGGTGGGGAGGGGGAGGGACCCTCAGTGCTGCTGGTGGAGGGGAGGGGGAGGGGCTCTCAGTGCTGCTGGTGGGGAGGGGGAGGGACTCTCAGTGCTGCTGCTGGTGGGGAGGGGCTCTCAGTGCTACTGGTGGTGGGAGGGGGAGGGGCCCTCAGTGCTGCTGGTGGTGGGAGGGGGAGGGGCCCTCAGTGCTGCTGGTGGTGGGAGGGGGAGGGGCCCTCAGTGCTGCTGGTGGTGGGGAGGGGTGGGGCTCTCAGCGCTGCTGCTGCTGGTGGGAGGGGGAGGGGCTCTCAATGCTGCTGGTGGTGGGAGGGGGAGGGGCCCTCAGTGCCGGTGGTGGTGGGGAGGGGCTCAGTGCTGTTGGTGGTGGGGAGGGGCCTCAGTGCCAGTGGTGGGGAGGGGGAGGGGCCCTCAGTGCTGGTGGGGGGAGGGGCTCTCAGTGCTGCTGCTGGTTTGGAGGGGGAGGGGCACTCAGTGCTGGTGGTTGGGAGGGGGAGGGGCTCTCAGTGCTGCTGGTTTGGAGGGGAAGGGGCACTCAGTGCTGGTGGTGGGGAGCGGGAGGGGCTCTCAGTGCTGCTGCTGGTGGGGAGGGGGAGGGGCCCTCAGTGCTGCTGGTGGTGGGGAGGGGCTCTTAGTGCTGCTGCTGGTGGGGAAGGGGAGGGGCTCTCAGTGGTGCTTCTGGTGGTGGGAGGGGGGGGGGGCTCAGTGCCGGTGGTGGGGAGCGGGAGGGGCTCTCAGTGCTGGTGGTGGGGAGGGGGAGGGGCTCTCAGTGCTGCTGCTGGTGGTGGGGAGGGGGAGGGGCCCTCAGTCCTGCTGGTG
Organism: Scyliorhinus torazame; assembly: GCF_047496885.1. Lineage (NCBI taxonomy): Eukaryota > Metazoa > Chordata > Chondrichthyes > Carcharhiniformes > Scyliorhinidae > Scyliorhinus > Scyliorhinus torazame. Next base: position 49,877,617 of record NC_092720.1, read on the forward strand.
GTGGGGAGGGGCTCTTAGTGCTGCTGCTGGTGGGGAGGGGGAGGGGCTCTCAGTGGTGCTTCTGGTGGTGAGGAGTGGGAGGGGCTCTCAGTGCTGGTGGTGGGGAGGGGCTCTCCGAGCTGCTGCTGGTTGGGAGGGGGAGGGGCTCTCAGTGCTGCTGCCAGTGGTGGGGAGGGGGAGGGGCTAATAGCGCTGCTGCTGGTGGTGTGGAGGGGGAGGGGCTCTCAGCGCTGCTGCTGGTGGTGGGAGGGGGAGGGGCTCTCAGTGCTGCTGCTGGTGGGGAGGGGGAGGGGCTCTCAGTGCTGCTGCCAGTGGTGGGGAGGGGGAGGGGCTCTCAGCGCTGCTGCTGGTGGTAGGGAGGGGGAGGGGCTCTCAGTGCTGCTGGTGGTGGGAGGGGGAGGGGCTCTCAGTGCTGCTGGTGGGAGGGGTGGAGCTCTCAGTGCTGCTGCTGGTGGTGGGGAGGGGGAGGGGCCCTCAGTCCTGCTGGTGGTGGGAGGGGGACGGGCCCTCAGTGCTGCTGGTGGTGGGGAGGAGGAGGGGCTCTCAGTGCTGCTGGTAGTGGGAGGGGGAGGGGCTCTCAGCGCTGCTGCTGGTGGTGGGGAGGGGGAGGGGCCCTCAGTGCTGCTGGTGGTGGTGGGGAGGGGGAGGGGGAGGGGGAGGGGCCCTCAGTGCTGCCTGTGGTGGGGAGGGACCCTCAGTGCTGCTGGTGGTGGGGAGGGGGAGGGACCCTCAGTGCTGCTGGTGGTGGGGAGGGGGAGGAGCTCTCAGTGCTGCTGGTGGGAGGGGGAGGGACTCTCAGTGCTGCTGCTGGTGGGGAGGGGCTCTCAGTGCTACTGGTGGTGGAAGGGGGAGGGGCCCTCAGTGCTGCTGGTGGTGGGAGGGGGAGGGGCTCTCAGTGCTGCTTGTGGTGGGGATGGGGTGGGGCCCTCAGTGCTGCTTGTGGTGGGGATGGGGTGGGGCCCTCAGTGCTGCTGGTGGTGGGGAGCGGGAGGGGCTCTCGGTGCTGCTGCTGGTGGTGGGGAGGGGGAGGGGCTCTCAGTGATGCTGCATGTGGGGAGGGGGAGGAGCTCTCAGTGCTGCTTGTGGTGGGGATGGGGTGGGGTCCTCAGTGCTTTCTGTGGTGGGGAGGGGACGGGGCTCAGTGCTGCTGGTTGTGGGGAGGGGGAGGGGCTCGCAGTGCTGCTACTGGTGGTGGGGAGGGGGAGGGTCTCTCAGTGTTGCTGGTGGTGGGGAGTGGGAGGGTCTCTCAGCGCTGCTGGTGGTGGGGAGGGGCTCTCAGCGCTGCTGCTGGTTGGGAGGGGGAGGGGCTCAGTGCTGCTGCCGCTGGTGGGGAGGGGGAGGGTCTCTCAGCGCTGCTGCCGCTGGTGGGGAGGGGGAAGGGCTCAGTGCTGCTGGTGGTGGGGAGGGGCTCTCAGCGCTGCTGCTGGTGGTGGTGGGGAGGGGGAGGGGCTCTCGGTGCTGCTGCTGGTGGGGAGGGGCTCTCGGTGCTGCTGGTGGTGGGGAGGGGCTCTCAGCGCTGCTGCTGGTGGTGGTGGGGAGGGGGAGGGGCTCTCGGTGCTGCTGGTGGTGGGGAGGGGCTCTCAGTGCTGCTGCTGGTGGTGGGGAGGGGAGGGGCTCGGTGCTGCTGCTGGTTTGGAGGGGGAGGTGCCCTCAGTGCTGCTGGTGGTGAGGCAGAGGAGGGGCTCTCAGTGCTGCTTGTGGTGGGGAGGGGGAGGGGCCTCAGTGCCGGTGGTGGGGGAGGGGCCCTCAGTGCTGCTGGTGGTGGGGAGGGGGAGGGGCTCTCAGTGCTGCTGGTGGTGGGGACGGGGAGGGTCCCTCAGTGCATCTTGTGGTAGGGAGGGGGAGTGGCCCTCAGTGCTGCCGGTGGAGGCGAGAGGGGGAGAGGAGAGCTGGTGAGCACCAAACTGCTGATGGTGATGGTGGGGAGAACTCCTGGGGGAGGGCACAGTCTTTGGGGTATTTTCTTTTTTAAGGACACCACATTCCCTTTTGCGCTGGCGTCACTGGACCCATCAGGCCCTGCCACAGTAAACCATGCCCCCTGGGTTTTTTTTCCAGAGGGTTTCAATATTTTGACTAAAAACTCGGCCGTGCAGCTGGAGAGCTACATGTCGGGTTTCAGTCAGAGTTTCACACTCGGAAAACATATGGGGCGGAATTCTCCAAATGCTGACGCCAAAATCGCGTTCGCCGATCGGCCGGAGAATCCAATTTTACTCCGAAATCAGGGGCGGTGCACTTTTTCCGATGCTCCGCCCCCTCAAAAACGGCGTACCACGGTTGGGACGGATTCAGGACGTCACTTGAGGCCCTCCCCCGATGTTCCGCCGACCTCCCGACGGCGTCGGTCACGTGTCCTCTCAACTTTCGTAAACGTGGCGTGACGGCTGCGGACTGTGTCCAGCACCACCACAGTCGGAGGGGGGGGGGGGGAGCCGTTCAGCTGGCAGGCGGGTTTCGGTGGGGGCTGTGGGGACTGGTCCGGGGGTGGGTTACAGGTTCTTGGCAGGCCGGGTCCACGCACAGCCGCCGCCATGTTGTACGGCCAGGCCACCGCCATGCGCTTGCGCTGCCACGGACCCGGCCATTCTGCGTCCGTATCGGCAGGTAAAGCCTTTACGTGGCATGGCTGCTAGGCCCCACCGGATGGAGCATCGTGCGGGGGCGCTGCCGACTTTTTGGTCGTAAGACCAGACGCATCCTCCTGATTTAGCCAGAATCGGAGAATATAGCCCCGGATTAGATTCCACACAGTTTTGATTAGATTCCGCACGGTATATATTGTTCAGAACGGTTCATGCTGCCAGGAAATTCTGGCCCCAGGGCTTTGAACTACCATAGACATTCTGATCATCTGCTGTAGCTTTGGTGAAAAGCCTGCAAAAACCCGAAAAATCTTTACCACTGCTTGTGAATCCTATACCCGATATCAATTTGTATTACGGTTACACAGGTTTTAGAACTAGTTCCTAAACTAGGCACTCACAACATGATGCAGCAATTGTGAGAAGCAGAGGCTAGTGAATCATGGTGATTTTCCATTAATTCATTTGAATATTTGCCTTCGTGCCTCAGTCCAAATGTCAAAGATGGAAAAACTCAATGATGTAACTCTTTCGTCAACTTTAGACATTTGGATTCTTGAAGTCTAATTGTATTTGAATGTTCATTATTTGCTTTTATGTAATTCACATTAATGTCGTGCATCAGCTACTTACCCCAGGCCACACCTGCTGACACCGCAACAAAATAGCTTCTCTCCATTTGCTGAATAATACGATTAAAGGAACTGAACAATGCGATCCCCTGCACACACATCCATGCAAAGGAAGCCAGAAGGAAAAAATGTAAAAACCATGTTGATGCTGTACAGAAGGGATTGCCAAGTTTTGAGGTCTTCTCTGATGATGCTGTCTTTTCAGGACTAGCATTTGCCCAAGTTGGATTTATTGCCCCAGCTAAAAAGGTGATGTATACTCCCAGAAGGGCAACCGATAGATTTATTTGAAGTTTTCCATTCACACTTGCACGATAGTCCCTGGATTTAAAATTAAAAGAATTAGACAATTCTCAAGCTGTTGCGGCAACAAGAAATTGTTTTGTTGGGTATTTTTTCTTATTTGTCTGATTTCACGTTCAGTTTGGTGAAAATAACCACAGGAGAAGGGGAGGGAGGGGGAAGGGGGCAGAAGTGAGGGGGGGGTGGGGGGAAGGGAGGGGAAGAGGGAGGAGACAGGGAACAATAGAGGGGAACCAGTGAGGTGGGGGGGTGGCAAGGGAATGACAGCCGGAAGGAGGGCATGGGAAACAATAACAAACTTGGCATCTACAGGAGCAGAGAACAAGGAAAATCCGGGCGAAAGACAGGACGAACAGCTGAAGCGGAGGTGATCGCGAGATGACAACGACGAACCAACACGGTTGCGATTGGTACAACACAGTTTTATTCCAACTAACTATTTATACATCTGACTTGGTACGCAGCACGTTGTGACTGTGTGAGTGTCTTGCTAATGAGGTCCTGGCCCTGTGCTGTCTCCAGATGGACTGCCCAGGAAGTGTTGTGTTTCTCGTCTGTGATTGGCTGTCGTGTTGTGTGCGCTAATTGGTCCGTTGGTCTGTTTATCATTATGTATGTGTTATGATGTATGTTTGAATATCATGACATCCCCCCTTTTTTACAAGATTATGTGCCTACGTGGTTATAAATATAAATGTGTCCTGAGTGCAGCTAAAGGTGTATGTGTGTGCGTAATATTTACATCATGTACATGGGGCTTAACTATATACAAGGGGCGATGTCAGGTGTGACATGCTAACGAGGTTGTACCATAACAAAAGAAAAACGTTGAAATTTGGAACGATCAAACGAGGCCTGGAACGATAAAACAGTGCTATGTTACAAAATAGTAGTTGCTAAAGTTTGACGTGTGAACAGTCTTATAAGTCCAGTCTAGTAGGTGGGCAACGAATCCGGGTTGACCGCCTCAAGGGTGGGTCGAGAACCACCGGCTGAGGTGCGAGCCTGGCCATGGGCGGCGACAGAAGGGGCATGGTATATGGCAGCTCCACAAAGTCGCTATCAGGAACCAGTGGAGGGCACGGCATCTGTGTAGGATCCCGTTGCGAGCGTGGAAGTAAGCGAAGGGCTCGGCGATTGCGCCTACGCACGGATCCATCCGGCATGCGTACCAGGAACGAGCGGGGAGCCAGGCGTCGGACAACTTCGGCAGGTGCTGACCAGCCACCGTCTGGGAGGTGGATGCGGACGTTGTCGCCAGGGGCCAGGGAGGGAAGATCAGTTGCCCGCATGTCGTACGATCTCTTCTGGCGATTGCGCTGCAGTTGCATCCTATGCAGTACCGGAGCATGGTCTATTGTTGGTGCCAGGATGGAAGGCACAGTGGTTCTGAGGGCGCGACCCATCAGCAGCTGTGCTGGTAAGAGACCAGTGGCTAGTGGGGCCGAGCGATAGGCCAGCAGGGCGAGGTAGAAGTCCGATCCGGCAGCAGCAGCCTTGCAGAAGAGCCGCTTGGCAATGTGAACGCCCTTCTCTGCCTTTCCATTGGACTGGGGATGCAGAGGGCTGGACGTCACGTTTGTGAAGCCATACGAAGCAGCAAAGGACGACCATTTATGACTGGCAAAACAGGGCCCATTGTCCGACATGACAGTCATCGGAATGCCGTGGCGAGCAAAGGTGTCTTTGCAGGCCCTGATGACAGCAGACGACGTCAAATCGTGCAGACGTCTGGGTAGTTTGAGAAGTAGTCAACTATGATGACATAGTCCATGCCGAGCGCATGAAATAGGTCGACACCACCTTCGCCCAGGGGGACGTCACCAGCTCATGGGGCAGAAGCGTCTCAGGAGGTTGCGCCGGCTGACACCTTTGGCAGGTTGTACAGTTGAGCACCATGTTGGCAATATCGTCACTGATGCCCGGCCAGTATACCGCCCCTCGAGCCCTCCGTCTGCACTTCTCGGCCCCCAAGTGACCTTTGTGTAGTTGATCGAGAACCAGCTGGCGCATGCTGTGCGGAATCACAATCCGGTCCAGCTTCAGAAGGACACCAGCAATGATGGCTAGGTCGTCTCGTACATTGTAGAACTGCGGGCAGTGCCCTTTGTGCCATCCTCCCGTCATGTGGCGCATCACTCGCTGCAGAAGGGAGTCGGCCGCAGTCTCTCGGCGGATACGGGCCAGACTGGAGTAGTCAGCCAGCTGATTTGCCGCTGTAAAAGCCACCTGTGCCTCGACCTGACATACGAACCCCTCCGCATCTGGCGGCGTGCTCACTGCTCTGGATAGGGCATCCGCCACGATGAGGTCCTTCCTTGGAGTGTAGACCAGTTGGAAGTCGTACCTCCTGAGTTTAAGTAGGATGCGCTGGAGGCGAGGGGTCATCTCATTCAGGTCCTTGTTTATTATGCTGACCAGGGGGCGGTGGTCAGTTTCGACCGTGAACCGTGGAAGACCATAGACGTAATCGTGGAACTTGTCTAAACCGGTTAGCAAGCCCAGGCATTCTTTTTCGAATTGCGCGTAGCGCTGCTCTGTGGGGGTCATGGCCCGCGATGCATAGGCCACTGGGGCCCATGATGCCGTGTCATCCCGCTGCAGGAGCACTGCTCCAATGCCGGATTGGCTGGCATCAGTTGAGATTTTGGTGGCACGAGACGTGTCAAAAATCGCCAACACTGGTGCCGTGGTGAGTTTGCGTTTGAGCTCCTCCCATTCCAGCTGGTGCGCGTGTTGCCACTGGAACTCTGTGGATTTTCTGACGAGGTGGCGCAGAGTCGTCGTGTGGGAGGCAAGGTTGGGAATGAACTTCCCCAGGAAGTTGACCATGCCAAGGATGCGTAGGACAGCCTTCTTGTCGGCCGGCTGCGGCATGGCTGTGATGGCGCTCACCTTGTCTGCATCCGGACGGACCCCTGACCGGGAGATATGGTCCCCCAGGAACTTCAGCTCGGTCTGGGCAAAGGAGAACTTCGCTCGGTTGAGGCGCAGGCCGTTTTCCCGTATGCGGGCAAAAACGCGTTGGAGACGATGTATGTGCTCCTGCGGTGTGGTGGACCAGATGACGACATCGTCCACCTATACGCGTACCCCTTCGATGCCTTCCATCATCTACTCCATGATTCTATGGAAGACCTCGGATGCCGAGATGATGCCAAATGGCACCCGGTTGTAGCAGAATCTGCCGAAAGGGGTGTTGAAGGTACATAGCTTTCGGCTGGACGTGTCCAGTTGGATCTGCCAAAATCCTTTAGAAGCATCCAGTTTCGTGAATATCTTCGCGGGGGCATTGAGTATAAGAATTGGCAAGTCATGTTGCAGCTGTATAGAACCTTAGTTAGGCCACACTTGGAGTATAGTGTTCAATTCTGGTCGCCACACTACCAGAAGGATGTGGAGGCTTTAGAGAGGGTGCAGAAGAGATTTACCAGAATGTTGCCTGATATGGAGGGCATTAGCTATGAGGAGCGGTTGAATAAACTCGGTTTGTTCTCACTGGAACGAAGGAGGTTGAGGGGCGACCCGATAGAGGTCTACACAATTATGAGGGGCATAGACAGAGTGGATAGTCAGAGGCTTTTCCCCAGGGTAGAGGGGTCAATTACTAGGGGGCATAGGTTTAAGGTGAGAGGGGCAAGGTTTAGAGTAGATGTACAAGGCAAGTTTTTTACGCAGATGGTAGTGGGTGCCTGGAACGCACTACCGGAGGAGGTAGTGGAAGCAGGGACGATAGGGACATTTAAGGGGCATCTTGACAAATATATGAATAGGATGGGAATAGAAGGATACGGACCCAGGAAGTGTAGAAGATTGTAGTTTAGTCGGGCAGTATGGTCGGCATGGGCTTGGAGGGCCGAAGGGCCTGTTCCTGTGCTGTACATTTCTTTGTTCTTTGTTCGCCTGGGCCATTTCACTGGTGATCTCCTCCCGTTTGGGTATGGGATAATGTTCCCTCATAATATTACTACTGAGGTCTTTGGGGTCAATACAGATGCAGAGCTCGCCAGAGGGCTTCTTGACACACACCATGGAGCTGACCCATGGCGTGGGCTCCGTGACCCTGGATAGGACCCCTTGGTCCTGGAGATCCTGCAGCTGCTGCTTGAGGCGCTCTTTAAGTGGCGCAGGAACCCTGCGAGGTGCGTGAACGACCGGGATGGCGTCCGGTTTGAGGCGAATTCGGTAGGTGTATGGCAGTGTTCCCATGCCTTCGAATGCCTCCTGGTTGTGGGCGAGGAGCGATTGGAGCTGTGCGTAGAACTCTGCATCCGGGAAGTCAGACGTGCCGTCTGGAGAGAGAGAGAGAGGATTTGTTGCACAAGGTGGAGAGCCTTGCATGCCTGTGCACCCAGCAGGGAGTCCTTCGATGAGCCAACTATCTCGAACGAGAGTGTGGCCGTGTGTGTTTTGTGTGTCACCTGGAGCTGGCAGGATCCCATGGCCGGGATAACGTTCCCGTTGTAGTTGACCATCTTGCACCGGGATGGCTGGATTGGTGGTCTGACCTTCATGGCATAGAAGGCTGACCATGCTATGAGGTTGGCGGAGGCGCCAGCGTCCAGGCGGAAAGTGATCGGCGATCGGTTGACCATTAGGGGAAGGGGCTCAAGGCGGATGTGGTTATGCTCCAGGAGACACACCTGAAGGTGGCAGACCAGGTAAGACTGAGGAAAGGGTGGGTGGGTCAGGTGTTTCACTTGGGGCTAGATGCCAAAAATCAAGGGGTGGCGATCTTGGTGGGAAAGGAGGTGTTATTCAAGGCGTCGAGCATTGTGGCAGATAATGGCGGTAGGTACATAATGGTAAGTGGTAAGTTGCAGGGAGAGAGGGTGGTACTGGTCAATGTGTATGCTCCGAACTGGGACGATGCGGGTTTTATGCGGCGTATGTTGGGTCGGATCCCAGACTTGGAAGTGGGGGGCCTGATAATAGGGGGAGACTTTAACACGGTGTTGGATCCGGCACTGGATCGCTCCAGGTCTAGGACGGGTAGGAAGCAGGCGGAGGCTCAAGTGTGGAGGGGATTCATGGACCAAATGGGAGGGGTGGACCCTTGGAGATTTGCAAGGCCGGGGGCTAGGGAATTTACATTCTTCTCACATGTCCATAAGGCTTATTCGCGAATCGACTTTTTCATTTTGAGTAGGGCGCTGATAGCGAGAGTAAAGGATACCGAGTATTCGGCAATCGCCATTTTGGACCACGCCCCACATTGGGTGGACTTGGAGATGGGGGGAGGAGAGGGACCAGCGCCCGCTGTGGCGCTTGGAGGTGGGGCTGTTGGCGGACGAGGAGGTGAGCGAGCGGGTCCGAGGAAGTATAGAGAGGTACTTGGAGACGAACGACAACGGGGAGGTCCGAGTGGGGATGGTATGGGAGGCACTGAAGGCGGTGGTGAGGGGAGAGCTGATCTCCATCAGGGCCCACAAGGAGCGGAGGGAGCAGGAGAGGCTGGTGGGGGAGATGGTGAGGGTAGACAGGAGGTATGCGGAAGAACCTGAGGAAGGATTGTTGAGGAAGAGGCGCAGCCTCCAGGCCGAATTCGACCTGGTGACCACCAGGAAGGCGGAGGTGCAGTGGAGGAAGGCCCAGGGGGCGGTCTACGAGTATGAGGAAAAGGCAAGCCTGATGCTGGCGCATCAGCTTCGGAAGCGGGACACAGCTAGGGAGATCGGGGGAGTTAAGGACAGGGGAGGGAGCGTGGTGCGGAGTGGGGTTGGCATCAATGGGGTCTTCAGGGACTTCTACGAGGAATTGTACCGATCCGAGCCCACACGGGAGGAGGGAGGGATAGGCCGTTTCCTGGACCAATTGAGGTTTCCAAAGGTGGAAGAGGGACTGGTGGAGGGACTGGGGGCCCCGATTGGGCTGGAGGAGCTGATCAAAGGGATAGGAAGCATGCAGGCGGGGAAGGCACCGGGGCCGGATGGTTTCCCGGTCGAGTTCTATAAAAAAATATATGGACCTGTTGGGCCCGCTGTTAGTTAGGACCTTCAATGAGGCAAGGGAGGGGGGGGCTTTACCCCCGACGATGTCCCGGGCACTGATCTCCTTGAACCTGAAGCGGGACAAGGATCCCCTGCAATGTGGGTCTTACAGACCGATTTCCTTGCTAAATGTAGATGCCAAGGTGCTGGCGAAGGTCGTAGCCACGAGGATTGAGGATTGTGTGCCGCAGATCATCCATGAAGACCAGACGGGGTTTGTGAAGGGGAGGCAGTTGAACGCGAATGTGCGGAGGCTTTTGAACGTTATCATGATGCCGGCGAGGGAGGGGGAGGCGGAGATAGTGGTGGCGATGGACGCTGAGAAAGCCTTCGATAGGGTAGAGTGGGGGTACCTGTGGGAGGTGCTGAAGAGGTTCAGGTTTGGGGAGGGATTTGTCAGGTGGGTTAGGCTGTTGTACGAGGTCCCGATGGCGAGTGTGGCCACAAATAGGAGGAGGTCCGAGTACTTTCAGTTGCACCGAGGGACGAGACAGGGGTGTCCCCTGTCCCCCCTGCTCTTCGCACTGGCGATTGAACCCCTGGCTATGGCACTGAGAGAGTCGAGGAACTGGGCGGGTTGGTGCGGGGTGGGGAGGAGCATAGGGTGTCGCTTTATGCGGACGACCTGCTGCTGTGTGTGGCGTACCCGGTGGGAGGAATGCCAGAGGTAATGAGGATCCTTAGGGAATTCGGGGACTTTCCGGGGTACAAGCTCAATATGGGGAAGAGCGAGCTGTTTGTAGTTCAGCTAGGGGACCAGGAGAGGGGGATTGGCGAGCTCCCACTAAAAAGGGCGGAGAGGAGCTTCAGATATTTGGGGGTCCAGGTGGCCAGGAGCTGGAGGGCCCTGCATAGCCTTAACTTTACAAGGCTGGTGGAGCAAATGGAGGAGGAGTTCAAGAGGTGGGACGCGTTGCCGCTGTCCCTGGCGGGTAGGGTGCAGTCAATCAAAATGACGGTGCCCCCAAGGTTTTTGTTCCTGTTCCAGTGCCTCCCCGTGTTTATCCCGAAGGCTTTTTTCAGGCGGGTTAACAGGAGTATAATGGGGTTTGTGTGGGCGTGAGGGACTCCGAGGGTGAGAAGGGTGTTCCTGGAGCAGAGTAGAGATAGGGGGAGGCTGGCGCTGCCCAACCTCTGTGGGTACTACTGGGCCGCCAATGCGACAATGGTGCGCAAGTGGGTGATGGAGGGGGAGGGGGCTGCATGGAAGAGGCTGGAGACGCCGTCCTGTGTGGGTACGAGTCTGGGGGCGCTGGCAACGGCGCTGCTGCCGCTCCCTCCAAGGAGGTATACCTTGGAGGTGGTGGTGGCGGCCCTCAAAATATGGGGGCAGTGGAGGCGGCATAGGGGGGGAAGTTAGGGCCTCGGCGTGGACCCCATTACGGGGGAACCACCGGTTCGTCCCAGGAAGAACAGGTGGAGGGTTTTCGGGGTGGCACAGGGCAGGCATACGAAAGTTGGGGGACCTGTTTGTGGACGGGAAGTTCGCGAGCTTGGGTGAGCTGGAGGAGAAGTATGGGCTCTCCCCGGGGAACACCTTCAGGTACTTACAGGTAAGGGTGTTTGCCAGACGGCAGGTGGTGGAATTCCCAGGGCTACTGCCACACACAGTACAGGACAGGGTGCTCTCGGGGGGGTGGGTGGGAGTGGGGAAGATCTCGGAAACTTACCAGGTGATGCAGGAGGAGGGGGAGGAGGCCTTGGTGGTGAAGTTGAAAGATAAGTGGGAGGAGGAGTTGGGAGAGGAGATCGAAGAGGGGACGTGGGCAGATGCCCTAGGGAGGGTGAACTCTTCCTCTTCGTGCGCGAGGCTCAGCCTCATACAGTTTAAGGTGCTGCACAGGGCACACATGACCGGGACAAGGATGAGCAGGTTCTTTGGGGGTGAGGACAAATGTGTTAGGTGCTCAGGGAGCCCAGCAAATCACACCCATATGTTCTGGGCATGCCCAGCGCTGGAGGAATTTTGGAAGGGCGTAGCGAGGACGGTGTCGAGGGTGGTAGGATCCAGGGTCAAACCGGGCTGGGGGCTCGCAATATTTGGGGTGGCAGAGGAGCCGGGAGTGCAGGAGGCGAAAGAGACTGGAATTCTGGCCTTTGCGTCCCTGGTAGCCCGGCGAAGGATTCTCCTTCAGTGGAAAGATACGAGGCCCCGAAGCGTGGAATCCTGGATCAGCGATATGGCAGGGTTCATTAAATTGGAGAGGGTGAAATTCGCCTTGAGAGGGTCAGTACAAGGGTTATTTAGGCGGTGGAAACCGTTCTTAGACTTCCTCGCAGAACGATAGACATTGGTCAATGGCACAGCAGCTTGGGGGGTTGGAGGTTTGCTTTATTTTTGTTTATGTTATTTACACTGGAAGGGTCTGAGGGGGTGTATACACCTGTTGTCTTAAGTCGGGGTGTTAATGTTATTTTATTATTTAGGCACGAGGGGTTGCTTTTGTACTTAACCCTGTTGGGTTCTTTTTTCTTTCTCATTTTGTTATTGATATTTTATGAAAACATTTAATAAAAATTATTTTTTTTAAAAGTGAGGTTCAGGCCACGCTCACACTTACTTTAAGATTAGAGAATACAAATGGGAAATGGGAAGCAAATACCTACTCATTGCAGCTGATGGGAATAATCCTTTGATCTATAAGCTCCCTGGTGGCTGTGTTCAAACAGCGAAGCAGGGTACAAAAACAGCTACAAACAGGCACTGCACCAGGGGAGCATTTGGATGGAAATCAAGGTGAGTTTGAGTTACATCAACCAGGATGCATTTCTGATGTGCTGCACCTAACTAATTCTCAGTCACAAGACAAAAGGGAAGTTGACCCTTTTGCCTTCATTTGATTTCAGTTAGCTGTCCTGACTGGACTCTGAAGAAGCTACCGAATCAGCCCAATCAGTAAGTGCCTCCAAATATCAGAGCAGTTTTCTGGTGGATTTCACAAGGCCCAACTATGAAAATGCTTCCTGCTTCGACCAACTTTCAACCCAATAGATGTGGAGATGTCAAAATTGACCGCAATAATGACAAGAAATTGATTATGCTGTCTATATATATATTACAAATGTCGCTGTAGAAAAAACTTCATAATTCCTGTGAATAATAATAAAATATTTAAAGTTCCTTACCTCATCCACATTGGTGCAATGATTGTTGCCAGGAGTCCCAGGATTGATAATGCACATCCAATGTATGAAATTGTGTCTAAATATTGTAAAGTCTTACCTTTAACAGTCTGGAAGTAAAATTAAGTAAAATTAATTCTTATCTCCAAGCTAACAGTTTATTACTATATATCACAAAAGTCAAAGTAATAATAGCTAAGACTGGATTAGATTTTGCTAGTTTGTACAAATATTTTTATACTCATTATTCCTTCAGAACAACAGGGAATATACCCTAACTTATTAAGACATTTAAACAGTTATATGAAAATATATATATTGACTGAAAAGGAAGAATGTTGCTTCATCTCATACACACTGTTTAAATTAGTAAGTTAATTAAGGCATATACCGCACATTAGACACATTAATTATGGTTTAGCACATTAACCAGAAGAAATAGGCCGTTAAACTAACTGTGATGATCTCATTATTATGATACCAGAGCAGACCCCAACAGTTTCATGGATACTGGACAGAAACCCCAATATTTTATTTAATTTGAAAGACTGTGAGGAAAGGATACTTCGCTCCAGCAGTGATTCCACGCACTAATAGGGATATGGTATAGTAAAAGAAACTTTATTATTAACATAGGATTAAATTAACATTATCATAAATAAATAGCTTACAAATAAAGTTAACCAATGCCTAACACTTAAATGAACCCTCCTAATTGCTATATTTTTATCTCCACTCAAGCAAAATCCATCTCAGGTCAAAATCCACTTTTAATACAGTTGGCAAAAATAGCCTGTACACTTGAATAGAGCTCCTTTTAAAATGCTAATTGGAGAGAGGGAGAGAAAACCTTCAGGAACTAACTTGAAGATTCTGGTATGTGCAAAACTACTGTTTAACTTCCCAGCATTTGGCAAAAGGCTGCTTGTCCTGATTGTCTCAGGGCATCACCTGAAGGCCCTCCCCGAAGCTCCGCTCCCGATGGACCAACTTCCCGACAGCATGGTTGACGCGTGGTCTCAGTGGTCGGGAATCCGGCGTGGCGGCTGCGGAATGTGACCAGCACCGCCACAGTCGGGAGGTGGAGCGGTGCCGCTGGCCAGTGGGGGCTTTGGCGAGGACTGGGGGGACTGGTGGGGCATGTCCAGGGGTGGCAAGGGGGTGTCCGGGGGGCACTATCTGGCAGGTCGGGTCTGCGCACAGCCAGCGGCATGTTGTACGGCGCAACCTCTGGAGGTCATCGCCGTGCGCATGCGCGGCCACAGACCCGGCAATTCTCCGGCGGTTTATTTTGTGGAGGCCGGGCGATTTACGTGGCGTGGCTGTTAGCCTCTCACCGGTCGTTGGGTTGATGCTGGGGCGGCGCCGATTCTTCCCATGTAAAATGCCAGGGATCCTCCGGACACAGCCTTAAAATCGGAGAATGCAGCACCCTGCCTCCAATTGTCTACTCCCCAGAAAACCTTCTTTGTACAAACAAAAGTCCATGAGCTCAATTTCAAGTTAACAATATACATGGTTGGAATGAATGATAATTTCATTTTTATGATGCTTTAATTGAACCTCTATAGCCAAAATGCCTGGTGGTCTTTTAAAATCAGGATTTAAAAACAAATATTGTAGCAGATTCATCCACTCACGATCCCAGGCTTTTAACCCTTAATGTACCAACTACATGCCATACAATATAATATAGCTGAAATTCCTACATTCAGTGCATCATAATCCAGAACAATGCTACAAAATGGCAGAAAGGCCTGTTGGCCACCAGAAGAAAGTTTGTCGAGCAGCAGTGAATAACTGGCACACGATTCTATACTTTGGCTTTACTCATTGGGATAGATTTTCATTTACGGCAGTGGTTATGGATTGGCCAGTGATTATGCATCCCACCTGGATTTCCTTTCTGTTGACTTTCAAGCTTGCAGCTGGTTACTGTAACAGCTGCATATACAGGCAGTATATATTCTGCTTACTGTGATTTCCATCATTCAAAATCTGATCTCAAATAGGACCATTATGCTGCTCATTAAACTCAAAGTAATGATGAGGGAATATCCATCATTGAAAAATCTTGATCTGCAACAAACGTATTGCTCGCAATTATCGGTAATTTCACTTTTTGCCCCTGCAACTGTCCCACAATTTGTGGAAACCAAATTACCTGCCCCAGCCATCAAAGAGAATCACAGAGCACCACCGCCACCAACGCGTACCTGCCCCCCCCCCCGCCACATTCACCCCCATCCAGCACGGTAGCATTGTGGATGGCACAATTGCTTCACAGCTCCAGGGTCCCAGGTTAGATTCCGGCTTGGGTCACTGTCTGTGCGGAGTCTGCACATCCTCCCCGTGTGTGCGTGGGTTTCCTCCGGGTGCTCCGGTTTCCCCCCACAGTTCAAAGAGGTGCAGGTTAGGTGGATTGGCCGTGCTAAATTGCCCTTAGTTTCCAAAATTGCCCTTAGTGTTTGGTGGGGTTACTAGGTTATGCGGCTAGGGTGGAGGTGTTGACCTTGGGTAGGGTGCTCTTTCCAAGAGCCGGTGCAGACTCGATGGGCTGAATGGCCTCCTTCTGCACTGTAAATTCTATGATAATCTATGATCCCCATTCTGCCAAGTTAAATGTCTCTAGCTGATGTGCCACCTTTTTTTTTTTAAATTTAGGGTGCCCAATTTGTCGAATCCACCTACCCAGCATATCTTTTTGGTTGTGGGGGTGAGACCCACGCAGACATGGGGAGAATGTACAAACTCCACATGGACAGCGATCTGGGGCCGGGATTGAACCCGGATCCTCAGCGCCGTGCTAACCACTGCACCACCATGCCGGCCTGCGACACCTTCTAATAAAAGGACAACTATCACAGGAACAGCAACAAAGGTGTGTTCATAGAAGAGCGGATTTAAATTATTTTTACAGAATAGCAAATGCACAGAGTACTTACCACTAACATTGCTACAGGAAAGTATGGATTTCAAATAGAACCATTATGCTGCTCTGGCCTGCTAATGCATTTGTATTATTGACTACACAACAAAGGCCGATGCAGCTCAAAAAATGAGAACACACATAAATGAGACCTAAGAACAAAGGAACCAGTCCCATAGTCAATTCTTGACATAATAGAAAAAAGTGATTACATTTGTCTGTTTGTAATCTTTCATGATTGTGGATGAGCACGTGAGATGTGGTACCTACATGACATGTATGAAGACTCACCTCAGCATACTATTATTGTTATCACTTAGTTCTTATTTAATTTAATCTTTATTGTCACAAGTAGGCTTACATTAACACTGCAATGAAGTTACTGTGAAAAGTCCCTAGTCACCACAGTCCAACGCCTGTTCAGGTACACAGAGGAAGAATTCAGAATTCTCAGCTGGTATGGGAATTGAACCCTCATTCAAAATAAAGCTGAAGTGAATTATATCTCACCATGAGAACTGCAAAGCTAGTCAGATGAAAACATTCACATGTAAAATGTGTTCCATTATCAATTCCATTTATGTAACATCCATTTGTCTGCCATTCTTTCTCAGTGTAATTCCAGTAGGCACATTGATGATATTTTAAGTAAAATCCATCATTCAGCTCCTGAAATTAAAAGAAAACTGGAATTCAATCTGGAAACACCTTTTCGTCAGTTTCCCTTGGAGTACAAATTCTTTTTATTTTATCTATTTTATTCATGTCAGCTGGGGGACTAATATTGACATTGAGAAAGGAACTCCAAGTGCCATTGTGAAGCATTCCAAGTTTGGATTGACAAACAGGATACACATATCAAGTAACATCTTAACTGTTTTGTTCAAAAATGAGAAACAGTTGCTCTGTGAGCATAGCAAAATTCTAAATGCATTTAAGGAACATTGGGCAGGATCCTCCGACAGCTGACAGTGGAATCAGGAAACGCGATTGGGCGGAGAATAGCCTCCGACTCCAAAATCGCAGCAGGCGCCGGTTTGATGCCAAATTGGGGTGATTCTCCAGTACCCCGAAAATGGCATAAATGCACCACATGGCATTTAAATGCCATTTGCATATCATTACCAGGCCCACCTGCGATTCTCCGCCTCCGATGGGCCGGGTTCCCAACGCCGCAGTCCACTTGTGCGCTCAAGAATCGTAACCCTGGCTTGCTGGCTGGTGAGAGAGAGGGGAGGTAGGACACGGAAAGGAGCGACCGCGGGCTGCCAGCCCAGACACTAGCCGTGTTGGCTGGGGTGGGGCTTTGCCAGGACTGGGAGATGGGGGGGGGGGGGGGGGGGGGGAACAGGGCCGGCGGTCGGGGTGACCCACTCCCCACGGGACTGGGGCAGTGCCCAGGCACCGACAGCCATCACAGTGTCCATCTTGCTGTGCACCCGCTGACCACCCACCTCGACCCCTGATTCTACAGAGTGACACCGGCCGTGTGGGTGCCCCCATCACCGCACCCCACCTGCCACACGGCTCCCCCCACCCAGTATGCCCACATTTCAATACATTAATTTCAATGTGGACCGAGCCCACCAGGATGCCCAAGTAGCAGGATTCAACGCCATCTACGTGATGCCCCGGAGTCCAGGGGACAATCAACAGGATGCATGTTGCCCTACAGGCACCTGCGGATAACAGGCCACTTTACACAAACCAAAAGGGGTGCCGCTCAATGAACGTTCAGCTGGTCTGTGACCATCAGCTGCGCATCGTACACCTCTGCGCCAGATACCCGGGCAGTGTGCACAATGCCTTAATCCTGCCACACTTGGTGATTCCTGTTCGAGGGGCACACCTCTCTCCCCCCCCCCCCCCCCCCCACGGCTGAATGGGTTGGCTCCTGGGTCACGGGGTTACCTGCTGCGGCCATGGCTGGTGATACATATCGAGAGGCCACACACCAACGCAGAGACCCTCTACAATGACGCCCATACAACGACCAGGAGGATGATTGAGCGGTACTTCGGCCTCCTGAAGATGCAGTTCAGGTACCTGGAGCGTTCTGGAGGGGCCACATCGTGGCGCCCTGCTGCATCCTCCACAACATCGCACAGCAGAGGGGTGATCTGTTGGAGAAGGAGGATGAGGGAGATGGGCAGTCCTCGTCCGACGAGGTGGATGCGGGGGGGGAATGAGCAGGACATGGGACCCACACACCGTCACTTCACATCCTGCCAAACCCCCAATTGCACCTCCCTCCGTTATACATACCAGCAGCGCTACGAGGTGGGAGCCCTGGGTTGGAAATAACAGCATGGAAGATGATGACAACAGGATGGGACAACCAACCATGGGCCTTTCCACCCAGAACTTAATTCCGATGGAAGTGGAAAGGCGATGGGTTCAGGTAACGCCACTGTAATATCAGGAAATATCAGGTTTCCCATGCCCTCCAAGGAATATGAACTTCCCTGGTAATGGGGCGGGGCTTCCCCTTAATACGTGTAGCCCCCTAGTATAAAAACCCTGACGTGGGTGGAGGTAGGGAAAGGAGATCCTCCGGGGAGTGGTGATGATTTGATTGTAAGTAATAATACTATAACCTACGGCTAATGCGTGGCTGCGTACCTCAGATCTAACACTAGCGATGAGGATTCAGTGGAACTGCCGTTGACACCAGTTGCTCTCTGCCGGTCTACCTCATCTAGGCCTTGTCAGGCCCCAGTGGAAACCATAATCATGCCACATATCGGGAAGTTGGAGCCCTTCAATACAGTTATGGATGACTGGGAACAGTACACAGTGAGAATGCAATTCTTCTTCTGCAGTACAGGGCCCAGCATCGGGCTCTGCCTGAGGACCTGAAGGCTTACATGGGGAAGATGCAAGAATTAAACATATATGACGGTATGCTCTTATGGGGCATGGCTTTTACTCCATATTGTACATCCAGGAGTGTCTAAAATTAAGATGCTCGCGCGAGCTATGTCTGGTCTCCCCGCGTCAACATGGACATTGAACGAGTAGCCCAGCAATGCCCCCTATGTCAGGCACACCGACGATTACCCCGGCAGCCCCACTCCATCCTTGGGAATGGCCTGGAAGGCCTTGGGCCCAGGTTCATATCGACTTCGCGGGCCCTTTGCAGGGGACAATGATCCCCCACCTGTAGGCGCTCACTCTAAGTGGTTGGAAGTGGTGTGGATGCAGGCGAAATCCGCCCAGCCCACCATGGAAAAACTATGCCAGATTTTCAGTTTGCACAGAATCCCCAAGGTATTGGTGTCCAATAACAGCAGTGTTTAGAAGCGTGGAGTTTGTGGCGTTCGCCTCCGCCAACAAGATTCGGCATATGAGGACTGCTCCCTACCACCCGGATTCAAACGGACTGGCCGAAAGACCAGTCCAAACACGCAAGCTGGGCATGACGAAGCCGATAGTTGGATCCTGGGACACCCGCCTGGCGCGTTTTCTTTTCTTCCATGGCACGACACCACATGCCACGACGGACATCGCACCAGCAGCGCTCTTGCTGGGCCGTTGCCTCCACACCCGGCTGAGCTTGGTCATTCCCGATCTAGGCGGCCCACACATGTCCGAATGATGGGCGATGGGGCTGCTTGGGTCCCAGATGTCACAAAGGCGGCCACGGGCTGGTATCCTACAAGGTCAGGGCAACAAGGGCGGGAATCCAATCGCCATGTGGATCATCTGCACAGCCGTATGCCGGATGACCGAACAGCCTGCCGTCCCAGCTCCACCAGGCCCGCCGCTAGCTCTACTGCCCTCACCACCGGCCCCAGTCCCGGTTGTGGCGACAGACAAAAGCCCCCCAACTGAGGAAGCCGAGATCGTGGACGAGGATCTACTCAGCTCCGACTCAGAGGCTGAAATGTCACGCTGCCCCCGTCCAAGGCACCAGCACCAGCGCCGACAACACCAGCTCCACCCCGGTGGTCATTACGCAAGTGCCGTTCTCCAGTCCACTGACACAGACCATGCCAGAGCATCAACCCTGATCCAAACGGGCCAGAGGTCCAGAACAGGTTCCAACAGACATGGACACGTCTCCGGACTTGGGGACGGGAGGGGTGATACACCCCCAGCACAGGTCACGGGATAGGAACCATCAGATTTCCCGTGCCCTCCAGGGAATATAAACGTCCCTGATAAAGGAGCGGGGCTTCCCCATACAGGTGTAGCCCCCTAGCATAAAAACCCCGACCTGGGTACAGGTCAGGGAAGGAGACCCTCCGGGGTGTGGTAGTGATTTGATTAAGCAATAATAAGCCTATTTGTTCTCTAACCTACGGCTTAAGTGTGGATCTAACAGCCACCACCCCTCCCATGTAAATGCCCTTATCACCTCTAAACTTACCACCAGCGAGAGCACAAGGTTGACCCTGCGACAAGTTCCACTCCAGAGAATTGAGTACAAAAATCTAGGCTGATTCTCCAGTGCAGCACATAGTGGAGGCTGCACTGTTGGAGTTGCTTTCTTCTGGGTAGAAACATTAACCTGAAGTCCAGTCTGTGCTCTCATTGGATGCAAAAGATCCCATGGTGCAATTTTAAAGAAGATCAGGGGAGTTATCCAGGATGGGCTGGCCAGTATGTATCCCTGAATCAATATCACTAAAGCACATTATCTGTTCATGATCAGTTGTGGGAGCTTGCTGTGCACAAATCAGCTGCTTTATGAATGAAAGTCTTTCTTCCTTTATATAAATATATTGATGGCCAATCAATTAAGCAATTTGTTTAAAGCCACTAGTTTACTGCACTTCTATTCATACAGTAAATTTCTAAGCTAGATGAAAGGCAATGTAATTGCACTTTTTATTGTCCAACACTATTTGCATTACCAGCTATTATAGTTCATAATTATCTTACCTTTGTCCTTAATTTTATTATTACTGGCTTTTCAAGGTTACCAGTGTGATTAGCCACAGTGCCACTTATTACTTGAGTCTTCATTACAATGCTATCTTTCTTCTTAGGGGTTGGAAAGAATGAAGCATCCTTATAGAGCACAAATCCAAAGTGAACATCAGCCTCTGAATAAAGGATATGAAACACTCAGAAAGTTATAATTAAATTGAGAAATTGTGATTAATAATTAGGATTCAACAGGCCAATTTTTAAATTAATAATTAAAGGCAAAATGTTGCCAATTCTGGTCCCCCTTCCAAAATGTGATATTGGCTTAAGATATACAGTTAAAATCATGTCAGTTTTTACACACAACATGTGTTACTGTTCTTGCGAATATCTAGGTCATGGTTCTGGTGTTTAAGAATATAACTTTTAGCTTTAAGAATTAATGTTAACTGTAGCAAATGGGATAAATGCATTTAAAACCAACTTGGAGTTTATTACACTTAACATGTTGGGGCCCTGTTGACTTAAGAGGTTAACAGCTAGAAAGACAATATCATAACAGCAGGTGGGCTAACTTAGCTAACGAACTGGAGATGTGACATCTGCAATCCTTGCAGTAAGGTCAGACCAAAGAGACGTTTTTATTTTGGGAGATACCATTTTTAGAAGCATTCAAATTCGGAAGGGTTGTAAATCAATTACTTATCTTCAGATACAAGAAAGAATTTTAAATGAGGGACACCTAACCTTAGAGCTGCAAGGTGGCACAATGGTTAGCAATGCTGCCTCAGAACTCCAGGGTCCCTGGTTCAATTCCGGCCTCGGGTGACTGGCTACGTGGAGGTTGCACTTTCTCCCTGTGGCTGCGGAGGTTTCCTCCGGGTGCTCCGGTTTCCTCCCACAGTCCAAAGATGTGCAGGTTAGGTAGATTGGCCATGCTAAATTGCCCCTTAGTGTCCAAAAATGTTAGGTGGGGTTACTGGGTTATGGGGATAGGGTGGAGCCGTGGGCTTAAGTAGGGTGCTCTTTCCAAGGGCCAGTGCAGACTCGACGGGCTGAATGGCCTCCTTCTGGACTGTAAATTCTATGATTCCATGGTGCAGTGTTATTGTCCTTTGCCTACTAATCCAGAGACCCTCGGGAAATGCTTTGTTGATCTGGGTTCAATCCCACCATGGCAAATGTTTTTAAAATGTGGACACTGACTTGCAATGGCATTACCATTACTGAATCTGCAGCTATCAATGTTCTGGTAGTTACTGTTACCTCACATCCTGTCAATGAATTAGGCCAGCATTTACTGTCCATCCTAATTGCCCTTGAGAAGGTGGTGGTGGGCTGCTGCAGTTGCAGGTACACTCACAGCCCTGTTAGCGGAGGAATTCCAGAATTTTGGCCCAGGTACAGTGAAGAAATGGTGCTATATGTTCAAGTGAATCCATTGGAGGGGACATTCCAGCTGGTATTCCCATGTGTCTGCTGCCTTTGTCCATCTAGATGGTAGTGGTGTTGCCATAGGAGCCTTGGTGAGTTCCTGCAATGCGTCTTGTAAAAGAACTGAGAGTTTGTCAATGGGCTGCCAATCAAATGGGCTACTTTGTCCTAAAGGGTGTCGAGCTTCTCAGGTGTTGTTGGAGCTGTATTGATTGAGGCAAATGGAGAGTATTCCATCACACTCCAAATGCCTCATTGATGGGTACAGGCTTTGCAAAGTCTGGAGGTGAGTTACTCGTTGCAGGATTGCTAGCCTCTGACCTGCTCTTGTAGTCACAGTATTTAGATGGTTAGTCTAATTCAGTTTCTGGTCAATGGTGACCCCCAGAATGTTGATATGGGAGATTCAGGCATGGGAATGCCATTGAATGTGAGGGGGTGCTGGTTAAATTCTCACTTATTGGAGAAGGTCATTGCCTGGCACTTGTGGGGCATAAATGCTAATTGCCACTTGTCACCCCAAGCCTGGGTATTGTCCAGATCTTGCTACATTTTTACATGGATAGCTTCAGTCGCGAATGATGCTGAACATTGCGCAGTCATCAGCGACCATCCCCACTTCTCATCTTATGATGGAAGGAATGTCACTGATGAAGCAGCTGAAGACGGTTCGGCCAGGAACAATACCCTGGGGAACACCTGCAGTGATGTCCTGGAGCTGCGACCGCCACAGCCATCTTCCTTTGTATCAGGTATGGCTCCTTGATGCCAAATTCATCAAATGCTGCCTTGATGTCAAGGGCAGTCACTCTCATCTCTCCTCTGGAATTCAGCTCTTCTGTCCACATTCGAATGAAGGCTGCAATGAGGTCAGGAACTGAGTAACCGTCACAGAACCCAAACTCAGCATCTGTGAACAGGTTATTACTAAGCAAGTGCTGCTTGATAGCACAGTTGATGATCCCTTCCAGCACTTTACTGATAATCAAGAGTAGACTGATGGGGTGGTACTTGGCCGGGTTGGATTTGGCCAGGTTTTTGTGTACAAATTATACCTGGGCAATTTGGGGAGGCAGTGGCCCAGTTGTCTTGTCGCTGGATTAGTAATCAATTGACCCAGGGTAATGTTCTGGTGACCTCGGTTCGAATCCCACCAGGGCAGATGGTAGAATTTGAATTTAATAAAAATCTGGAATTTTGTCAATTGTCGCAAAGAACCATCTGGTTCACTAATGTGCTTTAGGGAAGGAAATCTGTCATCCTTACCTGGTCTGGCCTACATGTGACTCCAGACTCACCAGCAATGTCGTTGACTCTTAAATGCCCTCAGGGATGGGCAATAAATGCTGTCCCAGACAGCAATTCTCACATCCCATGGACAAATAAATGAAAAGAAAAAGCCTCCGGTAAGGCTGGTAACATGGAGCGTCTGGAGACTGAATGGGCCGGTAAAAAGGTCACTGGTGTTCGCGCACCTCCGGAGCCTGAAAGCAGGAGTGGTCTTTCTGCAGGAGGCACACCTCCATGTGGAGGACCAGGTTAGGTGAAGGAAGGGGTGGGTCGGGCAGGTTTTTCACTCGGGGTTTGCGATTTTAATGAGCAAAAAAATGGGATTTGTGAGTGCGAAGGAGGTGAGGGATCCGGGTGGGAGATATGTGATTGTGAGTGGGGTATTGGAGGGGGCACCGGTAGTGTTGCTAAATGTGTATGTCCCAAATTGGGATGATGTGGGTTATATGAAGGGGTTGCTGGCAGCCATCTCGGATTTGGCCACGCGCCAGTTGATCATGGGAGGAGATTTTAACTGTGGATAGGTCGAGCTCCAGGTCGATGGGTAGGGTACAAATGACGAGAGAGCTGGGGGGATTTATGGAGAGGATGGGTATGGTGGACCCATGGCAGGGGGAAGGGTGTATTCCTTCTTTTCACACGTCTATAAGGTGTATTCGAGGGTTGACTACTTTGTAGTGAGTCAGGAGATTTTGGTTGCAGTGGAGGGGTGCAATATGAGTATGGGGAGAAAGCGAGCCGCATGCTGACACATCAGCTGCAAAAGCAGGCTGCATCCAGGGCAATATTGAAGATACGGACTGGGGCAGGGGATGTGGTGTCAGAGCCAGGGAAGATAAATGAGGCATTTAGGGAGTACTACCAGGGACTTTATGAGGCGGACCCGGGGGGGAGAGGAGGGGCACATGGGGCGGTTCCTGGACGAGCTGGAATTTCCCCAGCTGGAGGAAGCAAAGAGGCAGGCGTCGGAGGAGCCCCTGGGGCTGAGGGAGGTGCTGGATAGTATCGGGGTATGAAGTCGGGGAAGGCCCCTGGGCTGGATGGGTACGCGTGGGAATTTTATAAGGAATTTGCGGCGGACCTGGCACCACATCTGTTGGGGGGGTTTAATGAAGCACTGGAGAAGGGGGAGTTGCTGGAGACGATGACGCAGGCAGTAATCACACAAATCCTGAAAAAGGGAAGGATCTGGTGGAATGTGGGTGGTATAGGCCCATATCACTATTGAACACGGATGTGAAAGTATTGGCTAAGTTGTTGGCGGGGATGATGGAGGACTGTGTCCCGGGGTGGTTACAGAAGATCAAACAGGCTTCGTGAAGGGCAGGCAGCTATTGAGCAATGTAAGACAGCTGTTGAATGTGATGATGAATCCATCGGGGGCTCTGGTACCGGAGGTGGTGGTGCCCATGGACGCGGAGAAGGCATTTGATCGGGTGGAGTGGTGGTACGTGTTCCATGTTTTGGGAAGGTTTGGGTTTGGGCCAAGATTTGTGACATGGGTGTGGTTGCTGTATGTGGCACCAAGGGCGAGGGTGAGGACGAATGATAAGAGCTCACGAAGCTTTGACTTAAACAGGGGTACGAGGCAGGGTGCCCACTGTCACCGTTGCTGTTTGCGCTGGCCATAGAGCCATTGGCGATGGCTCTCAGGGGGTCGGCGGAGTGGCAGGGGATTATGGGGACAGAGGGTGCATCGGGTATCGCTCTATGCCGATGACCTCTAGCTGTATGTTTCGGATCCATTGGAGAGTATGGGAAGGATTATGGGCCTCCTGGGGAGATTTTGAGGGTTCTCGGGGTACAAACTGAATGTAGGGAAAAGCGAGGTATTCCCGGTGAATGAGCTGGGACAGTGGGCTAATTTAGGGGGATGTAATTTACGGAAGCGAGGGATAGATTTAAGTATTTGGGGATTCAGGTGGCGAGGGAATGGACGGGGCTCCATAAGTGGAACTTAACAAAGCTGGTGGAGGAGGCCAGGGAGGGTCGTAGGAGGTGGGATACACTGCACTTAATGTTGACGGGGAGGGTCCAAGTAGTGAAAATGAATATTCTGCCGAGGTTCTTGTTTATCTTTCAAGCTCTCCCGATCTTTATACCAAAGGCCTTTTATCTGAAAGTGGACATGATCATCTCGGACTTTGTATGAGCAGGAAAGGTGCCGAGGGTGGGGAGGACCGTGCTACAGAGGCAGAGGCAGCAGGGGGAGGGGGGGGGGGGGGTTGGTGTTGCCAAACTTGCTTCATAATTGGGCAGCAAATGTGGACAAGGTGCGGCGGTGGTGGGAAGGAGAAGGGGTAGAGTGGGTTAGGATGGAGGAGGAATCTTGTAAGGGATCTAGTTTAAGGGCTATGGTGACGTCCGCGTTGCCAATGGCTCCGAGTAGGTAGGGAGCCCAGTGGTGCCATCCACGGGGAAGATATGGAATCAGCTGAGGAGGCATTTTAGGGTGGAAGGGATGTCGGTGCTAATGCTGCTGTGCGAGAATCATGAGTTTGAGCTGGTGCGATGGATAGTGCATACAGGAGGTAGAGGGAAGTGGGGCTGGTCAAGGTGACGGATTTGTATTTAGTACATAGAACATAGAACATTACAGCGCAGTACAGGCCCTTCAGGCCTCGATGTTGTGCCGACCTGTGAAACCACTCTAAAGCCCATCTACACTATTCCCTTATCGTCCATATGTCTATCCAATGACCATTTGAATGCCCTTAGTGTTGGCGAGTCCACTACTGTTGCAGGCAGGGCATTCCACGCCCTTACTACTCTCTGAGTAATGAACCTACCTCTGACATCTGTCTTATATCTATCTCCCCTCAATTTAAAGCTATGTCCCCTCATGCTAGACATCACCATCCGAGGAAGAAGGCTCTCACTGTCCACCCTATCCAATCCTCTGATCATCTTGTATACCTCAATTAAGTCACCTCTTAACCTTCTCTCCAACGAAAATAGCCTCACGTCCCTCAGCCTTTCCTCATAAGATCTTCCCTCCATACCAGGCAACATTCTGGTAAATCTCCTCTGCACCCTTTCCAATGCTTCCACATCCTTCCTATAATGCAGCGACCAGAATTGCACGCAATACTCCAAATGCGGCCGCACCAGAGTTTTATACAGCTGCAACATGACCTCATGGCTCCGAAACTCAATCCCTCTACCAATAAAAGCTAACACACCGTACGCCTTCTTAACAACCCTCTCAACCTGGGTGGCAACTTTCAGGGATCTATGTACATGGACACCGAGATCTCTCTGCTCATCCACACTGCCAAGAATCTTACCATTAGCCCAGTACTCTGTCTTCCTGTTATTCCTTCCAAAATGAATCACCTCACACTTTTCTGCATTAAACTCCATTTGCCACCTCTCAGCCCAGCGCTGCAGCTTATCTATGTCCCTCTGTAACTTGTAACATCCGTCCGCACTGTCCACAACTCCACCAACTTTAGTGTCATCTGCAAATTTACTCACCCATCCTTCTATGCCCTCCTCCAGGTCATTTATAAAAATGACAAACAGCAGTGGCCCCAAAACAGATCCTTGTGGTACACCACTATTAACTGGACTCCAGTCTGAACCACCACCCTTTGACTTCTTCCAGCTAGCCAATTTCTGATCCAAACTGCTAAATCACCCTGAATCCCATGCCTCCGTATTTTCTGCAGTAGCCTACCGTGGGGAACCTCATCAAACGCTTAAAAGGAAGGGTTCGCCAGTGTGGAGGAGCTAAGGGAGAGCTGCCGAGGGGTAGTGAGTTCAGGTATCTGCAGGTGTCGATCATCCATTCTGCACTTCCGGCTGAAGATTGTTGGGAATACTAGATCTGTTCTAAGTGCATCCCATTTAACAAAGTGGGAGAGCCACACACCATGGTAGAGGGTTTCCACAATGTGAAGTTGGGACTTTATCTCCATTAAAACTATGAGGTGGTCACTCCTACCTATACTGTGATGGGCAGATGCATATGTGACAGGCAGGTTGGAGCGGGTGAGGTCAAGTATGTTTTTCCCTCTTGTTGGCTCCCTCATCACCTGCAAAGACCCTGTATAGCAATTGTGTCCTTGAGCACCCGGCCAGCTTGGTCTGAGCCACTCTTGGTAATGGACATTGAAGTCTCCCACCCAGAGGACATTCTGTGCCCTTGCCACCCTCAGTGCTTCCTCCAAGTGGTGTTCAACATGAAGGAGTACTGATTCATCAGCTGGGGGTGCAGGGACATCAGTGAGAATCAGCAGGACGTTTCCACCTTGCCCATGTTTGACCTGGTGCCATGAGACTTCCTGGGATCCAGAGTCGTGTTGAGGATTTCCAAGGCAACTCCCTCTCGACTGTGTACCACCGTGCCACCAGCTATGCTGGGCCTGTCCTGCTGATAGGACAGTATATACCCAGGGATGGTGATGATGGGACATAATCATACTCACAAAATCATACCTTCCAGATATTGTCATTGTTGCTTGACTATTCTGTGAGAGTTTGAAGGCATCCCAGATCATGCTGTGTCATTATGGTGATGGGTACAACTGGGGAGGTTTTCTGGTTTCAATTTATCTGTTTGTTTGCTGAGAGCGATAGTTGTAACGTGGACCAAGTATATGTATTTTGTAGCTCATTGAGAAGATAGCCTCATATTCTGATCCCGAACTAGACTCCAATAATTGGTAGGTACTGGACAGAAACCCCAATAATTTATTTTAATTTTGTAAGACTGTGAGGAAAAAATACTTAATTCCAGGAGTGATTGAATGCATATATAGGGATATAGTATATTAAAAAAAAACGTGATTACTATCACAGTATTACTAACTTTAACATCATAATGGGCTGGATTCTCTGCACCCCGGCGGCGAAATCGCGTTTGGGCAACGGGGCAGAGAATCCGTTTCGGCAAACTGCTCGTCTGTCCAGACAGATCTACGCTCACTGTGCTGAGATCAGCTGCTTCTCTGGTCACATTCCAATCTAAAACTGAATTTCTTGAACTGCAACTCAACACCTGGCTGCTTCAGCCCCTGGCTCCTCCCATTAACTATATCATCTTACTAAAATCAAACACAATGGGCGCGGTTCAGTGACCCCGTTGCACCTGACGCAAAGCCGGGTGCAATGGGTGACTCGCATGAGAGCCCCAAATCAGCCCTGGACACCAGGCTGATCGCAAGTCACTCAACCCGTTCCACCCGGCGCGATCTGGATCTGGCTTTCGCTGGGCGAAATAAATACATTATACATGTGCGCGTGGTGCGTCGGGCCCCTGAACACATCATCCACCCCTTCAAAAAACTGACTTCGTGAAGAGTGTCTGGAACACCATGTTCGGCTGGATGAGACTCAGCCTCATACAGGACGAAGTTGAGTTCTCTCTCCTCAGCACCTTACTCCAAACCGCCGCCTCAAAGATCGGTTCCAACTCCTCCGTCCATTTGCCTTCATACTCTCAACCGAGTCTCCTCCCCCATTATCCGCTGGTATATATCCGATGTGTTGACTACCTCCGAGCCCAAACAGGATAAGATCCTCTCAAGCAAGGTGGAAGGCTACTTCACCAGAAAGGCAGAGAAGTGCTTTTTGACCCAGCTACGCACTTGGAGGCACCTGAACCCATCAGCGTCTGTAAGCCCATATCAGTTCCCTCAGGCAAGCAAACTTCACGGAGAATAACAAATTGTCGGCATTTGTCGAGATCCTGTGCTCCACCCCTCCTCTAACTATTACTTCCCATGCTTTCAAGGACCTCATGGCTAGTGCCTCTATTGCTAATGCAAACAACAAAGGGAACATCGGACAACCCTGCCTGGTACCCTGGTATAGATGAAAGGGGTCAGAAGTAACTTTGTTAGTGCAAATACTAGCGACTGGGGCCATATACAACAGCTGCACACATGCTACAAATCTTGGCCCAAATCCAAATTTTTCTAATACCACAAACAGATGGTCCCACACTACCCGGTCGAATGCTTTCTCCGCATCTTGTGAACCCGACCCTCCCCCGGGGTAAGCACCACATTCAACAGCCGTCTCACGTTTGGCATCAACCTCCGCCCCTTGACAAATCCTGTTTGATCTTTACCCACCATCTCCAGAAGATGGGCTCCAGTCTTAATGCCAACACCTTAGCTAATAGCTTCAGGTCCACATTTAACAGGGAGACCGGTCGATATGACCCACAGTCTGCAGGAACAGAGAAATCGATGCCTGTCTCAGCATCTGTGGCAAAGCACCTCTCTCCAAGGAGTCCCTGAATACCCCAACAACAGAGGGAGCAACAGGTCGACAAATTTGTTTATACAATTCCACCGGGAACCTATCGACCTCCAGTGCCTTCCCCGACTGCACCAATGTCAGCACTTTCTTGATCTCATCCAACTCCAGTGGAGCTTCTAGGTCCCCCCCCGTAACTCCTCCTCCACCTTGGGAATCTCCAACTCCCCCAGGGATTCCACCATAGCTCTCCCATCCTGTGGCGGTTCGGACCTATATACATTTTCGTAGAAGGTTTTAAATACCTCATTCATCTTCTCCTGGTCTGAGACCAGCCCCCCCCCATCTAACTATAACATTTGTTAGGCCACAATTTGTGCAGTTCTGGTCACCCCATTCCAGAAAGAATGAAATTGCATTCAAGGGTACAGAGGAGATTTACGAATCATAGAATCATAGAATTTATAGTGCAGAAGGAGGCCATTTGGCCCATCGAGTCTGCACCAGCCCTTGGAAAGAGCACCCTGCTTAAGCCCATGCCTCCACCCTATTCCTGTAACCAAGAAACCCCACCTAACCTTTTTTGGACACTAAGGTTAGGTGGGGTTTCTGGGTTACGGGTATTTGGTAAAACTGTGAGGAAATGTTGCTGCACCACAGAAGTGATAACATATTAAAACTCTAATTTTAACACAGAATTAAGCATACAAGCAACAAAGAAATAGCTTTATGGTTAACAGTTACAACATCTTAACTTGCTTTCTGAAAACCTGCCTCTACATTCCAATTAAGCAACCATATATTTCAAATACCACTTATGTATAAAGTTTACTACCAGGAATTACTTGCTTATCTTGATGCAGGGTCCTTGGAGAGAGAAACCTTTTTTGAGGGCCAAGCTGAAAACCTTTGTCTCAGCTTAGACCCCTGGAAGCAACTCTTTTGTGAAAATGAAATGAAATGAAAATCACTTATTGTCACAAGTAGGCTTCAATTAAGTTACTGTAAAAAGCCCCTAGTCGCCACATTCCGGCGCCTGTTCGGGGAGGCTGGTACGGGAATTGAACCGTGCTGCTGGCCTGCCTTGGTCTGCTTTAAAAGCCAGAGATTTAGCCCAGTGTGCTAAACCAGCTCCTGTCCAGACTAACCCTACAATTAGCTACACCAGCTGCACTCAAAGCACACAGCATTCTTTTGTCTCTTGTTACAAGATATGCCTTGATTTGTTTCGCCAGGCTCAAATTGTTACAACATTATATTAGCTTTCTATCTGTAAACAAATAAGATGGCTTTTAATATTTATTAGCAAAACATTTCCCCTGCAAAAATTACTGCAATTAGCCACACCAGCTGCACTCAAAGCACACAGCATTCTTTTGTCTCTTGTTACAAGCTATGCCTTGATTTTTTTCGCTGGGATCAAGTTGTTTCAACATTACATTAGCTTTCTATCTGTAAACAAATAAAACGGCTTTTAATATTTATTAGCAAAACATGTCCTCTGCAAAAATTGTTGATCGCCTCACTTTTAATCACACCTCTTGTAGACATACTGTCTGTATGCATTCTAACCTAGGTTTTAATAATATTACTGGAAAAATACAAACTATAAAGTATGACAATGTCTTATATTCATCACACGAACCAATGGAACCAGGCTGCAGCTGCAGGAGGTAAGTTCCCACTGCAGGCTATGAAAAATAAAGGTACTTCTAAAAACAGTCAGCAGTGATGTTTCCACTTTTCTGCTGTCTGTAAAATTGGGCAAATGTTTGCTAATAGATACTAAAAGCTGTTTTACTTGTTTACAGATAGAAAGCTAATTGTGATTTAGATTACTAGATTAGACTTCCAGTTGTAAGATAGCAGTGTGAAACGGAAATATTTCTGATAATTTGAGCTAGTTCCAAACAATGTCCACAAATTTTTGAAACAGTATAATGCAAACTTGCATTGGCATACAAATTAACACACAGCATCAGAGGTGTTATGATCCTGGTCGGGACAGTCAATATTTAAAGAGAAATCTGAACATTTCAGTATAACCAACAGAACAAAGCCACTAGATTTCACATTTTTAAAATAAGTACATTTTAATGTATATAAAGCCTTAAATAAAACAATCACTTCACAAAAAGGTTTACACTAAATAGGTTATGCATTCAGTTTACTTCTTACAACCCCCAAATTCTCTTATACTTTATGATTAGAGCGGCACGGTGACACAGCCTCACAGCGCCAGGGACCCGAGTTCAATTCCGGCCTCAGGAGTTTGCACATTCCCCCCGTGACTGCGTGGGTTTCCTCCGAGTGCTCCGGTTCCTCCCGTAGTCCAAAGATGTGCGAGTTAGGTGGATTGGCCACGATAAATTGTCCCTTAGTGTCCGGGGATGTGCAGGCTAGGTTACGCGGTAGGGCCTCTTGGATGGGGAGTGAAACTGGGTAGCGTGCTCCTTCAGAGTGTCGTTGCAGACCCAATGGGTCAAATGGCCTCCGTCTGCACTATAGGAATTCTATAATTCTATGATCCTTAAATCCTGGCCCTGGAGTTACTTACTTCTGTTGGATCATCCAAACCTATGCCTCAGTCCTCTGGAATTTATTTTAATTATCCTCAGCTCCAGCCAGCCGCTGAAGTAAGTCGCTTTGTTTAATATTTCTTTATTGTGCCTGCTGCAATTCCATGGCACCTTCCCATGCAATTGCAGAAGGTGCAACATCTGACCGTTTTCCTCCTTCCTGCTCACTGTCTCAAACATTCATTTCAGACGAAGCAACATTTCACTTGTATCTCCTTCAATTTGGTCTACTGTATTTTCTGCTCCCAATGCAGTGTCCTCAACCTTGTGGAGACTAAATACAGACTGGGTGACCACTTTGTGGAACTTCTTCGCTCAGCCCACAAGCATGACCCCAACCTCCTTGCCTCTTGTCATTTCATAGAATCCCTAGAGAGCAGGAGGAGGCCATTCTGCCCATCAAGTCTGCACCGACCCCCTGAAAGAGCACTGTATATAGGCCCACTTCCCCACTCTATCCCCGTAACCGTGGACACTCAGTGGCAATTTTTGCATGGCTAATCTACCAAACCTGCACATCTTTGGATTGTATGAGGAGACTGGTGCACCTCGGGAAAATCCACAGAGTCACGGGGAGAATGTACCAACATGTACTCTCGTGCCCACATGCTCCAGTGAAGCCCAACGCAAATTGGATGAACCATATTTCATCTTCCAATTAGGCATGTTACAGCCTTCTGAACTTAACATGGTGTTCAACAATTTAGACTGTGAACTTTCTCCTACATCTTGAGCCTTTTTTTCTGTCCCAAAACAGTCCCACCTCCCTCACTGGGCAATCTGATCACTTGTGATTTAGTTTTCCTTTAATTGGGGACTGACCTTTGTTCTTCTTTTGATACATTCTGTTATTTTACCTTTGTGCCACTATCAGCACCTAATTTAGTCTTTAATGCTTTCATTAACAATTCCTTGTCTTGTGTCCAAGACATATTTGTCAATCTTTCCTATCTCTCCCATCTCTGACCTTCTATTCTCCTTCTCCTTCCCCAACACCCTCTCCAACTATATAATCTATCACATTTCTAAATCTCTTCAGCTCTGAAGAAGTTATATGAGCTCAAAACGTTAACTCTGTTTCTCATTCCACAGATGCTGGCAAGTCTAGTGAGTTTATCCAGCATTTTCTGTTTTTATTGCAGTCCATTCTTACCCATGAGCCAATTCATCTCACTGAGGCTCTGCCTTTTTCACAAGGTTTCCAATCTCTACATTTGAAGAATTCATCTTGGAATTATCTTCAAACATCGCTCCCACTCGGAAAGCATCAACAAGGATTCACTTCCAGAGTTTCAATCACATCTTCTGACATCCCTTTCCCCTGGATCTCTGAGTACATTCAAGCTGCATCTTCCAAGAACCTATCTGTCTCTGTCTTAAAGACACTCGATGGCTTGGCCTCCACCAGCAGCAGTGAGTTCCACAGATTCACTTGCAAACTCAGCAACAATGCCCTCAGTTCCTTCTTCCAGACCGTTAATGTATATCGTGAATAGTTGAGGTCCCAACACTGACTACTGTGGAACACCGCTAGTCACTGGCTGCCATCCTGAAAGAGACCCCTTTATCCCCACTCTCTACCTTCTACCAGTCAACCAATCCTCTATCTATGCCAGTATCTTGTCCCTAACACCATGGGCTCACCTTATTTAGCAGCCTCTTGTACGACACCTTGTGAAAGGCCTTCTGGAAATCCAAATAGATTACATCCACTGGTTCTCCTTTAACTAACTTCCTCATTACCTCCTCAAAGAATTCCAACAGATTTGTCAGGCATGGCCTCCCCTTGACGAAGCCGTTCTGACTCAGCCCTATTTTATCATGCACTTGCAAGTAGATTGTCATCGACTTCAAGAAGCGTAGTGGAGAACATGCCCCTGTCTACATCAATGGGAACGAAGTACAAAGGGTCGAGAGCTTCAGGTTTTTAGGTCTCCAGATCACCAACAACCTGTCCTGGTTCCCCCCCTCCCATGCTGACACTATCGTTAAGAAAGCGCACCAACGACTCTACTTTCTCAGAAGACTAAAGAAATTTGGCATGTCAGTTACGACTTTCACCAAGTTTTACAGATGCGCCATAGAAAGCATTCTTTCTGGTTGTATCACAGCTTGATATGGATCCTGCTCTGCCCAAGACTGCAGGAAACTACAAAAGGTCATGAATGTAGCCCAATCCATCTCGCAACCCAGACTCCCATCCATTAACTCTATCTACAATTGCCGCTGCCTCGGAAAGGCAGCCAGCATAATTAAGGACCCCACGCACCCCAGACCTACTATCGTCCACCTTCTTCCATCAGGAAAAAGATACCAAAGTTTGAGGTCATGTACCAACCGACTCAAGAACAGCTTCTTCCCTACTCCCATCAGACTTTTGAATGGGCCTACCTCGTATTAAGTTGATCTTTTCTCTACACCCTAGCTATGACTGTAACATTATATTCTGCAGTCTCTCCTTCATTCCCTCTGCACGGTATGCATTGTCTGTACAGCATGCAAGAAACAATATTTTTCACTTTATACTAACACATGTGACAATAATAAATCAAATTTTAAAAAAAGTACTCTGCAATCTCATCCTAAATAACAAACTCTAAAATCTTACCAACGACCGAAGTCAGGCTAATCGGCCTATAATTTCCAATCTTCTGCCTCCGTCCCTTCTGAAACAATGGTCACCAACAATTGGCTGCCGTCTTTGACCTTCAGGGTTTCTCTCAAGCTGCTTTCACTTCAGACCTGCTCCTCGCAGCTCTTTATTTAACTTGGGAAAACAGCAGCAGCCAGAGCAGTGGCACCACGGCTGGCTCTGATGTTCAGAAGTGAGGGTCAAAGCGCAGAAGAGCAATAGTAATAGGGGACTCTATAGTCAGGGGCACAGATAGGCGCTTCTGTGGACGTGAAAGAGACTCCAGGATGGTATGTTGCCTCCCTGGTGCCAGGGTCCAGGATGTCTCCGAACGGGTAGAGGGCATCCTGAAGGGGGAGGGCAAACAGGCAGAGGTCGTTGTACATATTGGTACTAACAACATAGGCAGGAAGGGGCATGAGGTCCTGCAGCAGGAGTTCAGGGAGCTAGGCAGAAAGTTAAAAGGCAGGACCTCTAGGGTTGTAATCTCGGGATTACTCCCTGTGCCACGTGCCAGTGAGGCTAGAAATAGGAAGATAGAGCAGCTAAACACGTGGATAAACAGCTGGTGTAGGAGGGAGGGTTTCCATTATCTGGCCCACTGGGAGCTCTTCCGGGGCAGGTGTGACCTATATAAGAAGGACGGGTTGCATCTAAACCGGAGAGGAATAAATATCCTGGCCGCGAGGTTTGCTAGTGTCACACGCGAGGGTTTAAACTAGTATGGCAGGGGGGTGGGCACGGGAGCAATAGGTCAGAAGGTGAGAGCATTGAGGGAGAACTAGGGAATAGGGACAGTGGGGCTCTGAGGCAGAGCCGACAGGGAGAAGTTGCTGAACACAGAGTGTCTGGTGCCTGAAGTGCATATGTTTTAATGCAAGAAGTATTACGGGTAAGGCAGGTGAACTTAGAGCTTGGATTAGTACTTGGAACTATGATGTTGTTGCCATTACAGAGACCTGGTTGAGGGAAGGGCAGGATTGGCAGCTAAACGTTCCAGGATTTAGATGTTTCAGGCGGGATAGAGGGGGGTGTAAAAGGGGAGGCGGAGTTGCGCTACTGGTTCGGGAGAATATCACAGCTGTACTGCGGGAGGACACCTCAGAGGGCAGTGAGGCTATATGGGTAGAGATCAGGAATAAGAAGGGTGCAGTCACAATGTTGGGGGTTTACTACAGGCCTCCCAACAGCCAGCGGGAGATAGAGGAGCAGATAGGTAGACAGATTTTGGAAAAGAGTAAAAACAACAGGGTTGTGGTGACGGGAGACTTCAACTTCCCCAATATTGACTGGGATTCACTTAGTGCCAGGGGCTTAGACGGGGCGGAGTTTGTAAGGAGCATCCAGGAGGGCTTCTTAAAACAATATGTAAACAGCCCAGCTAGGAAAGGGGCGGTACTGGACCTGGTATTGGGGAATGAGCCCGGCCAGGTGGTAGATGTTTCAGTAGGGGAGCATTTTGGTAACAGTGACCACAATTCAGTAAGTTTTAAAGTACTGGTGGACAAGGATAAGAGTGGTCCTAGGATGAATGTGCTAAATTGGGGGAAGGCTAATTATAACAATATTAGGCGGGAACTGAAGAACATAGATTGGGGGCGGATGTTTGAGGGCAAATCAACATCTGACATGTGGGAGGCTTTCAAATGTCAGTTGAAAGAAATTCAGGACCGGCATGTTCCTGTGAGGAAGAAGGATAAATACGGCAATTTTCGGGAACTTGGATAACGAGAAATATTGTAGGCCTCGTCAAAAAGAAAATGGAGGCATTTGTGAGGGCTAAAGGGCTGGGAACAGACGAAGCCTGCGTGGAATATAAGGAAAGTAGGAAGGAACTTAAGCAAGGAGTCAGGAGGGCTAGAAGGGGTCACGAAAAGTCATTGGCAAATAGGGTTAAGGAAAATCCCAAGGCTTTTTACACGTACATAAAAAGCAAGAGGGTAGCCAGGGAAAGGGTTGGCTCACTGAAAGATAGGCAAGGGAATCTATGTGTGGAGCCAGAGGAAATGGGCAAGGTACTAAATGAATACTTTGCATCAGTATTCACCAAAGAGAAGAAATTGGTAGATGTTGAGTCTGGAGAAGGGTGTGTAGATAGCCTGGGTCACATTGAGATCCAAAAAGACGAGGTGTTGGGTGTCTTAAAAAATATTAAGGTAGATAAGTCCCCAGTGCCTGATGGGATCTACCCCAGAATACTGAAGGAGGCTGGAGAGGAAATTGCTGAGGCCTTGACAGAAATCTTTGGATCCTCACTGTCTTCAGGGGATGTCCCGGAGGACTGGAGAATAGCCAATGTTGTTCCTCTGTTTAAGAAGGGTAGCAAGGATAATCCAGGGAACTACAGGCCGGTGAGCCTTACTTCAGTGGTAGGGAAATTACTGGAGAGAATTCTTCGAGACAGGATCTACTCCCATTTGGAAGCAAATGGACGTATTAGTGAGAGGCAGCATGGTTTTGTGAAGGGGAGGTCGTGTCTCACTAACTTGATAGAGTTTTTCGAGGAGGTCACTAAGATGATTGATGCAGGTAGGGCAGTGGATGTTGTCTATATGGACTTCAGTAAGGCCTTTGACAAGGTCCCTCATGGTAGACTAGTACAAAAGGTGAAGTCACACGGGATCAGGGGTGAGCTGGCAAGGTGGATACAGAACTGGCTAGGTCATAGAAGGCAGAGAGTAGCAATGGAACGATGCTTTTCTAATTGGGGGGCTGTGACCAGTGGTGTTCCACAGGGATCAGTACTGGGACCTTTGCTCTTTGTAGTATATATAAATGATTTGGAGGAAAATGTAACTGGTCTGATTAGTAAGTTTGCAGACGACACAAAGTTTGGTGTAATTGCGGATAGCGATGAGGACTGTCAAAGGATACAGCAGGATTTAGATTGTTTAGAGACTTGGGCGGAGAGATGGCAGATGGAGTTTAATCAGGACAAATGTGAGGTCATGCATTTTGGAAGGTCTAATGCAGGTAGGGAATATACAGTGAATGGTAGAACCCTCAAGAGTATTGAAAGTCAAAGAGATCTAGGAGTACAGGTCCACAGGTCATTGAAAGGGGCAACACAGGTGGAGAAGGTAGTCAAGAAGGCATACGGCATGCTTGCCTTCATTGGCCGGGGCATTGAGTATAAGAATTGGCAAGTCATGTTGCAGCTGTATAGAACCTTAGTTAGGCCACACTTGGAGTATAGTGTTCAATTCTGGTCGCCACACTACCAGAAGGATGTGGAGGCTTTAGAGAGGGTGCAGAAGAGATTTACCAGAATGTTGCCTGGTATGGAGGGCATTAGCTATGAGGAGCGGTTGAATAAACTCGGTTTGTTCTCACTGGAACGAAGGAGGTTGACGGGAGACCTGATAGAGGTCTACAAAATTATGAGGGGCATAGACAGAGTGGATAGTCAGAGGCTTTTCCCCAGGGTAGAGGGGTCAATTACTAGGGGGCATAGGTTTAAGGTGAGAGGGGCAAGGTTTAGAGTAGATGTACGAGGCAAGTGTTTTACGCAGAGGGTAGTGGGTGCCTGGAACTCGCTACCGGAGGAGGTGGTGGAAGCAGGGACGATAGTGACATTTAAGGGGCATCTTGACAAATACATGAATAGGATGGGAATAGAGGGATACGGACCCAGGAAGTGTAGAAGATTATAGTTTAGTCGGGCAGCATGGTCGGCACGGGCTTGGAGGGCCGAAGGGCCTGTTCCTGTGCTGTACATTTCTTTGTTCTTTGTTTGTTGCAACATTTTTCTCTGCTCTTGTTGTTGATCATAGCTCAAAGAGATCGTGGTCTGATCCTTGTCTTTGTCCCTGCCTAAGACTTTCTTCTGCGATCACTTGCTGACGCACTCCATAGTTTGGGGCCTCCTTCTTGGTTTGGTACCTTCTCCCTTACCCCCCTCCTCATGTCCTGGTCCCTGGATCACCTTCTCTCAAGACCCTGGTACCAGGTTACCTGACCTCCGGTTTTATGCCATTTAACGACTTTGCTTCCTTTTCTTCTGCTCATGTGCATAAGGCCGATTCCTGGCCTAATGAATGCAAGAAGAAAACTGTGCACGTGCAGCCATTTCCAGTCGGTTCATGCACAGGACCCACCGGGGACTACAGTTCCTGAACTGCAACTGTCGATTTAGGTAAATATTTTGAGTTTTGTAACACTGGTTTATCAGTGCTTCCCAGCTAACTCTGCTGATTACTATCTTCACAAAATCCTGTGAGGGCGGCACAGTGGCGCAGTGGTTAGCACTGCTGCCTCATGGCATCGAGGACCAGGGTTTGATCCTGGCCCTGGGTCACTGTCCGTGTGGAGTTTGCACAATCTACCCGTGTCTGCGTGGGTCTCACCCCACAGCCCAAAGATGTGCCGGGTAGGTGGATTGGCCACGCTAAGTTGCCCCTTAATTGGAAAATGTTTTATTTTAAATGAGGCTCTGTGAGGCTGCTGTAAATTTCTTTCACTTGCTACGACCAGCGTAAATTTACCAGCTGCTTTACCTGCACAAAATCTAAACTGAGATGAAACCCCCCCACCCACATGATAGCACTGTGGTTAGCACTATTGCTTCACAGCGGCAGGGTCCCGGGTTCGATTCCCGCATGGGTCACTATCTCTGCGGAGTCTGCACGTTCTCCGTGTAACTATACGGGTTTCCTCCAGGTGCTCCGGTTTCCTCCCATAAGTCCTGAAAAACGTGATTGTTAAGTGAATCGGACATTCTGAATTCTCCCTCAGCGTACCCGAACAGTCGCTGGAATGTGGCGACTAGGGGCTTTTCACAGTAACTTCATTGCAGTGGTAATGTAAGCCTACTTGTGACAATAATAAAGATTATCATTATCACATTCCATGCAGAATGATGAAGCTCATATTTTTTCGGCTTAATTGCTGGTCTTACTAATGCCATCAGCTTTGGGTAACTTTTCTCAGCGAGATGCAACTGCCCCAATTTCGGTGACGTAGGTTTCCAGCTGCTTTTCCCAACCAGTCAAACAAAGAACAAAGAAATGTACAGCACAGTCATATCAGCTGGTTTAACTAACTGACTCCTGAATATAAACTCAAAACAAAGAATCTCATTAGGCTCTGCCCATCAATGATGGGATGCCTTGGGATAGATATCCTCACATAGATTTTTAGGTTAATTACCCCTAACTTCTTTTTACTTTTCTTTGAAGAGATGCATAGCTTTTACAACCTTTTAATTCCCAAAGAATTCCTTGATTCTGGGAAACACATAATTTAATGGAATAACTCCTATTTCTAATAAAGACTGTCATGTGAGAGTACCTTTAAGAAATGGGTGTTTATAAATGGGTGTGTATATAAATATCTGTAGTGAGAATACCTTTAAGAAATGGGTGTTTATTACTGCAGTGATGTCAGAGAGTGGATGGAGCTGGGCTGTCTGTCAGCTTTTTACTTTTATTTTAGGCTGTTTGCTGCAGGGTGTGTTTTAGTTTCATTTTCAGTGTTGGAGCTGAAACCAGACAGAGCAGGTGCACTGTTGATCTCTCTGCCATCAAAAGACTATCTCTTGATCATTTGGTGAATTCAGAATTATAAATGTTTTCAATAGTAATGTAAACCTGATGTGCTTCTGGTAAAAGGTGTTTTAAGTCTTATGGATGTTAAAAGGAAAGCTTAAAGGATTACATAGTGTTGTATTCTGTGGGTGTTGTATTTTAATTAATGGTTGCTAAGAT
Organism: Scyliorhinus torazame; assembly: GCF_047496885.1. NCBI lineage: Eukaryota > Metazoa > Chordata > Chondrichthyes > Carcharhiniformes > Scyliorhinidae > Scyliorhinus > Scyliorhinus torazame. The sequence goes on from NC_092720.1 coordinate 49,917,901, forward strand.
GTTCACTGTATGTTTTAAAAAGGTTAACTTGAGTTCATAGAATAAACATTGTTTTGCTTTAAAAAATACTTTTCCATTTCTGCTGTACCACACCTGTAGAGTGGGCCGTGTGCTCCCCATACCACAATCTATTAAAAGTTGTGGGTCAGGTGAACTCCATGATACACTTTGGGGTTCTCTAAACCCTGACCCATAACAAGACACAACAAAGCTTCCCAAACTTACTGGCACTATTCAGAAGCCAAGTAAGTATCCTGCTAATATTACCTTTCTAGTGCTGACCTCTTAAGTCAACTTGACTTCAATATTTTGAATATAATAAACTCTAAGATTGTATGAATTACTTCCACCTCCGGGTTGCTCCTCAGTTTCTCAACCAGATGACACCATTCCCCACAGTCAAAACACCAATTCTCAAAACTAAAAGTAGTGTTCTAAAATATGTGAACCAGGAACTACATATTCGCAACATGTGTGTCATACAATTTCAGCAGTCCACCAACCACAGTTCGTACTGCCAAGTTAATATACTCATTATGATAAGTTCTAAAACTTTTTGACATCAATAAGCAAAATCCTTACTGAAAGAGTTGTTAGGTATGAAGATGTATGCCTCCAATTTCTCATTGTTGATATCATCTTCCTTGGATACAGATTTAATTGCAGTTTTCGTCAAGTTCAAGGCATTATCTACAGAGGTACAACAGAGAAATAATCATTTAAAGAAATTAGCATCAGGGGCCATATTTTCAAAGCGCCATGGGAATCCCACATTAGGATAATTTCTGGCCCCTGACCCTGCAGCTCAGCTGGGTCGCTCTGGTGACACAATGATATTCTAATGCAAAAGGCTCAAATTGGCCATGGTGCAAGTTCAACACCTGACTGAGGCATCATGCACCTTCAGGAGATGGGAGCAGCCTGCCTTGCTCCAGCGGCATAAACAAGTGGATCGCATGTTGAGGGTTGCTGCTGCCTTACCAATTGGAGGAAAGTTTGTCGGAAGGCCAGGAGGTCGAACAAGACCATCGAAGAGAAGGGTAGCGCTTATGTCATTGTTTGTTAGTCCCACAGATTAGATTTAAGAACAATTCCAGAGAAATTTACTTGAGCACTGCAACAAACATGACAAGCGTACACTAACTAACACAATACTGTTCAGGTCCACCGGAAAAATGTTGAATGGGCAGGCCCCTTAACAAGCTCCTTCAGGAGCTATAAATCAATAGTGTTGTGTTTCTCTCTGCATCTTCTCCACTGGCCCTTTGAACATCCAATCTGTCCCTGAGATATCAGGATTATACTCTGGCACTATTTCCTTTGAAAATCTGACTTTAGGAATATGCAAAGGTGCTCTATTTAATTTTGTTTTTAGGTTTGCTTTCTTTTTGTTTACAGAATTTACAGTGCAGAAGGAGGCCATTCGGCCTATCGAGTCTGCACCGGCCCTTGGAAAGAGCACCCCAGCCAAGCCCATACCTCCACCCTATCCCCAAAACCCAGTAACCCCACCTAACCTTTTGGACACAATTTAGCATGGCCAATCCACATAACCTGCACATCTTAGAACTGTGGAAGGAAACCGGAGCACCCGGAGGAAACCCACGCAGATACGGGGAGAATGTACTGACTCCGCACAGACAGTGGCCCCAAGCCGGGAATCGAACCTGGGACCCTGGAGCTGTGAAGCAACAGTGCTAACCATGGTTCTACCGTGCTGCCCATCTCTACCTCAACCCCCTACCTCCTGCCTGAGCCTCACTGCCTGTGCAGTCGCCCTTTACCTTTCCCTGTTCCCCTGTTACAATTCAATCCTTTGTGTGCCCCATCCCTCCCCTGGCTTCTCAGCTCCTGCATCGCCTCTAACCCCCCCCCACCCAGTTTGCTGCTTTACCCACTCCTGCCAGCCACTACCTCCCTCTTCGGCTCTCCCCCCTCTTTGCTCGCATGCACCAGCCTACTCGCTAGTGTGGTGGCTTCCCCCCTGGAAAACGTTTTTTGTTCCCGACCCATCTGGGTTCCTGCCCCCCCCCCCACCCCCACACACACATGACCCCACGTATAGTTGCCCCTCCCCTCCTTAGATCGCGTAAGTTCATAGTTTTCACACACTGTTTCTTCCCGAGTCTATTCTTTTGTACAAAACTGTTTGTTTCCTCCTGCGTGTTGAAGTAAAGTTCTTTATCACCATACGTGACCCATAGCCTTGCCAGGTACAGCATACCAAAACTCACCTTGCTTTTAAACAGTGCAGTTTTGGCCCCATTAAACGCTACCTGGTGCTTGGCCAGGTCGGCTCCAATGTCTTGGTCTATACGGATGTTGTGTCCTTCCCAACTACATGACCACATGCTCCTCGCCCACCTCAGACCCCTATCGTTGTCCTGGAATTTATGGAGCTTCAGTATTATTGTCCATGGTGGTTCCCCTGATTTGGATTTTTGTCGGAGCAACCTTTCTGCCCTATCCTCCTCTGGGGGCTTGGAGAAGCCCTCCTCCCCAACCAGTTTTCTGAGCATCCTCGAGTCATATTCTGTAAGGTTCTTACCCTCTGCCCTCCGGTAGCCTGACGATTCGGAGATTCTGTCGATGGGACCTGTTTTCCTGGTATTCCACCTTCCCCAATATACCTTTAGGGTCGTCCCCAACCTTGCCACCTCAGCTTCAAGCGTTGCAATCCTTTTGTCCTCGTTGGTGGCCGCTTACTCCAGGTCCCGCACTGTCGCCTCTTGGGCCTCCAGTCTCCGCTCCACTCTGTCCATTGCTCCCTTTATGGGGGCCAGCATGGCCTCTATTGCTGACTTAATAGCCAACATGAGATCCTCTTTTATCGTCTCTCTGTGCTTCTGCAGTTCTGTGGATATGAACTCCATCAGCTTCACTGTCGACAATTGGACTGACGTTGGCGACCCTACTGGGTCCGCCATGCTCAGATCTGGGCCGCTCCGCATGACCTGGGGTTGGGTTCTTCCTTTCTTTGCTTTTGCTGGCTTTGCGGCCTGGCATCTCAGTCAGTTGGGTAGCAAGTGGGGGTGAAGTTGGAGAACATTTTTGTACTTTTGGTGCCCGCTTGACGGGTTAAGAAGGCCTAGTGAGAAGTTTCCAGGAGAGAGCCGGCTTTCGTGCAACCGCTCAGCTCATGGCCGCCACCGGAAGTCTGGTATTCCTATTATATAGGACACCATTCAGCCCATTGCCTCTGTGCTAGCTCTCAGAAAGAGTTCTCCACCTAATGCTTGCCCTGCTTTTTGGCTACAAGTTTATAAAATTTCCTTTTCAAATATTTAGCCTCGTTTCTTGTTAAAAAAATCTTTATGGATTTTTGCTTCCTGTAGACCATTCCCTGTTGTCACCCTTTAAAGAATTTTCTGAAACTCTCCTTCACTTGGTTATGATTTGAATTCATAGATCCTCATTATCAATTCAATGGAAATAATTTTTCCCCAGTTTACTTTATCATGACATTTTATAACTTGGAATATCTTTATTAGATAGAGTTCATCATGTATACAGGAGGTGGAGGGAGGTGGGGCTGGTCAAGGTGAGGGATTTGTATTTGGAGGAAGGGTTCGCCAGTCTGGAGGAGCTAAGGGAGAGAGTAGAGCTGCCGAGAGGATAGTGAGTTCAGGTATCTACAGGTTAGGGACTTTGCACGAAGGGTCTGGAAGGGGTTCCCTAGATTGCTGGGATACACCCTGCTGGAGTGACTGCTGCTTCCGGATGTGGAAGGGGGGGAAAGAATTGGGGATATATATAAGTGGCAGGGGGAGCAGGGAGGCGAGTGGGTGGTGAAGATCAAGGAGAAATGGGAAGCAGAGTTGGGAATGGAGATCAATTGGGGAGTATGGAGTGACGCACTGTGAAGGGTAAACAGGACCTCCTCTTGTGCAAAGATGTGCCTGATACAGTTCAAGGTGGTGCACAGGGTGCATATGACTCGGGCGAGAATGAGTGGTTTCTTTCAGGGGGTAGCAGATGAGTGTGAGAGGTGTGGGCGGGGGCCAGAGAATCACGCGCACATGTTTTGGGGTTGTGAAAAATTGGGAAGATTCTGGGCAGGAGCGTTCGCGGTCTTAGCCAGGATAATGGAGGAGGGAGTGGACCCGGACCCTTTGGTGGCGATATTTGGGGTTTCAGAGAAGCCGGAGCTCATCGAGAGGAGGAAGGCCGATGTCATGGCCTTCGCCTCTCTGATTGCACGGCAACGAATTTTGCTGGAGTGGCGGTCGGCATCGCCACCGGGGGTAGCAGCATGGTTGGGTGACCTGTACGACTTCCTGCGGTTAGAGAAGATAAAGTGTGAGTTAAGGGGTGACATGTGACCGTGTTTGAGGAGCTGTTTGTCGCAAGGGGGGGGGGGGTGGTGGGAAGGGTGGGGCGGGTGATGGGGAGGGGGGGTGAAAAAGGAGGAAAATCTGTACAAACTGTACAGTTGATTGTTGGGAAGAATGTTTCCCGGGGTGTTTATTTGCTGTAACCTACTTTGATACAAGTTTGAATAAAATGCGTTTTTAAAAAAAAGATAGAGTTCATCAATGCACATACAAATTGTGAGTCAAACAAACAATGAAGATGGATATCATAAATGTTTCTGGATATTTTATAAATATGTGAAGTTAGAATTGGGGGTTGTTTCATTTCAGGATCTATACAGGAGTTTCAACGTAGTTGATACTTTCCATTGTGATTGCTGTTCATTGGATTTGTTAAATGTAAAACCTTGATGGAAATGCATGTGGTAACATGAACTGGTGTCACATGACATTGTCCACGGTGAATCTGTGGTCAGAACTTCACAAAGTACACTGATGTATTACTAAATCATGTATAATTCTTTTTTTTTTAAATTTATTCATTTTATGGGATGTGGGCATTGCTGGCTGGGCCAGCATTTATTTATTGCCTGCCCCTGAGGGCAATAACATTGCTGGTGGGTCTAGAGTCACATGTAGACCAGACCAGATAAAGATGACAGATTTCATTCCATAAAGGACATTAGTGAACCAGATGGGTTTTTACGACAATTGACAATGGTTTCATGGTCATCATTAGAGTTTTAATTCCAGATTACTAGCGCAGCAACAATATCACTACGCCACTGCCTCCCCATTATCTTTGATAATAAATTACTATTGTGTGATTTAGTATTAGAAAGTCTTACTTTGATACAAAACTAGTCCCGAGCCAGTAGAATTATCAATAAAATTGATTTCATTTGATTTCACTGCCACTTGTGGACACACTTGATCAATTTTATTAAAAACGATCAGGTTTTCGAGGGGTTGCGTCAAGCTAAAATGATAAAGCAAAATGTTAAATAAAATCACTTTTCACTTTAAGTGCAATAACTGTAATAATTGTTCACCTCCTCTTTGGACCATGAGTTTTGGGAAACATGATCCTGATTTTCTGTGACTTCACAGTGTAAATACAGCAGCAGTGTAGCTGAAGATCAAAAGCCGCTGGATTTTCAGGATCCGAGTATTTGCATATAAGACTTCTCCTGCTTGCTTCCTCCCACCTTTACATACATATTTTGAAACTGTTGGCAGAAAGTATTTCAGGCCTGAAAAGAGCTACATTTAAGGACTGAAGCTTGAGTTCACTGGGGCATAGGTTAATATAAAAATAAATAAAAGCTTGGGCTGGATTTTCCGCTTCAGCGGCTAAGTGCCAGCTCGAATGGAGAATTCACAGGAGTTCTATGACTGAAAAATCGGCGGTGATCCCTCACTGATTCCAAGACCGCTGAAGGGCTAGCAGCGGCGTCGGGTGAAACTCCGGGCTCCTGCGCCGAGAACGGCCGGAGAATGGCCGGGTCCCTGGCCGCGCATGTGCGCGTCAACGACTTGCAGCGGTCGCACCGTACAACATGGCGCCGGCCATGTGTGGACCCGACTTGTCATCCGCGACCCCACAGGCCATCCCCTGGCCCCCCCCCAGCCCACACTCCACCAGTCCCCCCAGCCCTTGGGGAAAACCCCCGACCAGCGGCACGGATACCGGCCAAGTGTGGCGGCGCTGGTCACAGTCCGCAGCCGCCATGCTGGGTTCCCGACCGCTGAGACCACACATGTCCCGTGCCATCGGGAACTCGGCCCATCGGGAGCGGAGCATCGTGGGAGGGCCTGTCGATGACGCGCCAACGCCTTTGCAAAGGTACGCGGCGCACAATGCGATTATGCCATTTCCGAGGGGGAGGAGCACGGCTGACCGCCGTCAAACAATTGTTTTTAAATTGAAGTCATAGAATCATAAAATTTACAGTGCAGAAGGAGGCTATTCAGACAATCAAGTCTGGACTGGCCCTTGGAGAGAGCACCTCAATAAAGCCCATATCTCCACCCTATCCCTGTAACCCAGTAACCCCGCCTAACCTTTTTTGGACACCAAAAAAGCATGGCCAGTCTATGATTCTATTCTATTGTAGTCATTCAGTTTGTTGGCAATAAGTTACACAAGGTCCCACGAACAGTGATGACATAAATGACTAGTTGGTTGGTTTTGGAAGAATTGAATGAGTGATAAATGCTGACTGGAACACCAGGAGAATTCCCCTGCTCTTCGTCAACTGATCTTATGCAATCTTTCACATCATCTGAGAGAACAGATGTTGACAGGATCCCATTCTTTAATGCCTCATTTAAAAATAGCAGTAACCTCACGTTGTTGCACTGAAGTGTTCATCCAGATTTATTTACTCATGTCCTAGACTGGGATTTGAACGGAAATGTGATAAACACATGTCTTTGGCAAGGTTTCCAAAAAAAGGAAGATACTTTGTGAAGGAATGTTTAGTGCCAGCTTTTCCCGAGCTTGTAGAATATTTATTAATATGGTTTAATGAGACACATCGAGCAAGTATATATTACGGATTAGATACAATAGCATCTCAGATTAAAGCTACTTAATCAAAGCAATCAGCTTCTCTTTGAAGCTACCTAGAGGCTGGAGAAGGAGCACAGGATTTAAGAGCAGGAGTAAGCCATTCAGCCCTTCGAGCCATTTCCGACATTCAATAAGATCATGGCTTATCAGACTGTTACCTCAGTTCCACTGTCCAGTCTGCCCTGCATAATTCATGGCTCCCTTGTCTATCAAGAATCTACCTAACTCTGCCTCAGGCCTCCATTCCTTTCTGGAGAAGAGAATTCCACACGCTAACAACCATCTGAGGGAAAGAAATTCTCCTCACCTCTGGTCTAAATAGGAGACCACTTATTTTTAAACTGTGTCCCCTAGTTGCAGTCTCCCATTTGTGGCAGAGTGCACAAAGTGTTTCAGTGTCTTTTGCTAGTCAAGTTATAATGATAGACTTACTAGATTGTGAACCTTACATTATTAAAACAACTGCAATTTTAAAACCATAGCTCAAGCTTTCAAAGAACTATTTAAAAATTGGCTTATGTATTTTCAAGAAACACAGATTCCACGCACAAGACCAGATTCTGTAAAAGTTACCTTTCCAGATTTGCTAGTGCTTCAATAATGATGTCGGGATTCGCTTCCAGCAAATTACAGAATGTCTGAATTATATTAATGAAAGTCTGTGGAGAAAGTGCAAAAATCACAAATATACATGAACGTCTGACAAAACTTTCAATTTCATACTAAAACTGTGAGAGAAGAATGCACTACAGATATTGGAAATCTAAGTTGAGCAAATTTTTAAAAATAGTATTGACAAGATTGAATGAATCAACAAGTGGTGAAAGGGGTATTTTCCCCACTGCATCGGCATGTTGACAGCAATACAAACATCAATAAAATGTTGGTATCTTGTAGTTCAAACGTTTCATAAATCTTAAAAGTTACAGGTTGGCACATTACTAACATTCACCTTGACTGCTATGGATCTCCAACCAGAGAAAACAATCTGCTATGATCATTTGGCTTCTCTTTTCAATTTAAAATGGTTCTCTTGATTTCTCCTCTCAGTGATATCTGTTGTTAGGGGAGGCGAGGCCAGGCCAGGCAAGGCAGTGGTGTAGTGGTATCACCATTGGAATAGTAATCCAGAGGCCCAGGATAATCCTCTATGACCCAGGTTTCAATCCCACCACGGCAGATAGTGGAATTTAAACTCAATAAAACATCTTGACTTTAAAAGTCGAATGATGACCATGAAATCGATTGTCGTAAAATCCTAACTGGTTCACTAATGCACTTTACCTTGTCTGGTCCACGTGTGACTCCAGATCCACAGCAATGTGGTTGACTCTTTAATTCCATCTTAAATGCTACAAAGACCACCTGGCATCGACATAGGCAAAAACAACAACTGCTAACCCAGCCGTGTCAATCCTGCACAGCCCTCCTTATTAATATCTGGGGGCTTGTACCAATATTGGGAGAGCTGTCTCACAGATCAGTCAAGCGACAGCTTGACATAATCATACTCACAGAACCATACCTTACAGGCAATCAACATCACCATTCCTGGGTCATGTCCCACCAGCAGGACAAATGCAGTAGAGGTGGCAGCACAGTGGTATATAGTCAGGAGGAAGATGCCCTGGAAGGCCTCACCATCAACTTTGGATCCTATAAAGTTTCATAAGTCAAAGATGGGCAAGGAAACCTCCTGCTGATTACCACTTCCGTCCATGTTGAACACCACTTGGAGGAAGCACTGAGGGTGGCAAGGGCACAGAATATGCCCTGGGTGGGGGACTTCAATGTCCATCACCAAGAGTTGCCCTACCACCACAGACCGGTGGCTGGCCGGATCCTCAAGGACATAGCTGCTAGACTGGGACTGTAGCAGGTGGTGAGGGAACGAACATGAGGGAAAAACATACTTGACCTCACCCTCACCAATCTGTCTGTTGCAGATGCATCTGTCCATGACAGTATTGGTAGAAGTGACTACCGCACCATCTTAAATTGAGGATAATTTCCATTATGTTGTGTGGCACTACCACTGTGCTAAATGGGATAGACTTTAAACATATCTAGCAACTCAGAGCTGGGCAGCAGCAGAATCATACTCAGCCACAACTGGCCTAGTGTATCCTCCACTCTACCATTACCACTAAGCCAGGGGATGACCCTGCTTCAATGAAGTGTGCAAGAGGGCATGCCAGGGGCAACACCAGGCATACCTAAAAATGAGGTGTCAACCTGGCTAAGTTACAACAAAGGATTACTTGCATGCGAAACAGCATAAGCTGCAAGCAATAGACAGAGCTAAGCAACGGCACAACCAACAGGTCAGACTTGAGCTCTGCAGCCCTGCCGCATCCAACCGTGAATGGTGGTGGGAAATTAAACAACACTGGAGAAGGAGGCTCCATAAATATCCTCATCTTCAATGATGGAGGAGCCCAGCACATCTGTGCAAAAGATAAGGCTGAAGCACTCACAACAATCTTCAGCCAGAAGTGCCAAGTGAATGATCCATCTCCGCCTCCTCCGGACACTGCAAAGGCAATGGACCCTGACAATATTCCGGCAATAGTCCTGCAGACTTGCTGCACCCCTAGCCAATCTGTTCCAGTACAGCTACAACACTGGCATCTATCTGGCAATGTGGAAAATTGCCCAGGTATGTTCTGTTAACAAGCAAAAAGACAAATCCAACCCGAACAATTACCACCTCATCAGTCTACTCTTTTTTTTAAAATATATTTATTAAAGTTTTTTACCAACACAATTTTTTTTCCCCTTACAAACAATAACCCCCCCCCCGTAACTAAATAACACGAAATCGCACTGAGCAATATAAATGGCAAAATGGTATATTTACATAACGTTATGCACTGGCTCTCTCCCGCACGTGCCAGTTACCCCCACCCTTCATGTTATCTCCTGCTCCTCCATCCCCCCAAGCAATCCCCCATTCCCCCCTTCCTCTAACGCTCCACGAGATAGTCTAGGAACGGTTGCCACCGCCTGTAGAACCCCTGCGCAGACCCTCTCAAGGCAAACTTAATCCTCTCCAGCTTTATGAACCCAGCCATGTCGTTTATCCAGGCCGCCATGCTGGGGGGCTTAGCCTCCTTCCACATTAGCAAGATCCTTCGCCGGGCTACTAGGAACGCAAAGGCCAGAAGGCCGGCCTCTTTCGCCTCCTGCACTCCCAGCTCGTCCACTACTCCAAATATTGCTAGCCCCCAGCTTGGCTTGACCCGGACTTTCACCACCTGAGATATTGCTCCCGCCACTCCTCTCCAGAACCCCTCCAGTGCCGGGCATGACCAAAACATATGGACATGGTTTGCCGGGCTCCCTGAGCACCTTCCGCATCTGTCCTCTACCCCAAAGAACCTACTCAACATCGCCCCCGTCAAGTGCGCTCTGTGAACCACCTTAAATTGTATCAGGCTGAGCCTGGCACACGAGGAGGAGGAATTAACCCTATCCAGGGCATCAGCACACAGACCTTCCTCGATCTCCTCCCCCAGCTCCTCCGCCCATTTACCCTTCAACTCTTCTGCTAACGCTTCCCCCTCTTCTTTCATCTCTTGGTGTATTGCCGAACCCTTGCCCTCCCCGACCCATACACCCGAGATCACCCTGTCTTGAATTTCTTGTGCCGGGAGCAACGGGAATTCCCTGACCTGCCGCCTCACAGAAGCTCTCACCTGCATATATCTAAATGCATTTCCCGGGGGTAGCTCAAACTTCTCCTCCAGTGCCCCGAGGCTCGCAAATGTCCCGTCAATGAACAGGTCCCCCATTCTTCTAATCCCCACCCGATGCCAACCCTGGAACCCCCCGTCCTTCTTCCCCGGGACAAAGCGGTGGTTACCCCTGATCGGGGACCACACCGAGGCTCCAACTGCACCCCTGTGCCGTCTCCACTGGCCCCAGATCCTTAACGTTGCCGCCACCACCAGGCTCGTGGTATACTTTGCTGGCGAGAACGGCAGCGGTGCCGTCACCAACGCCCCCAAGCTCGTTCCTTTACAGGACGCCATCTCCATCCTCTTCCATGCCGTCCCCTCTCCCTCCATAACCCACTTGCGGATCATCGCCACATTTGCTGCCCAGTAGTAGCTCCCGAGGTTTGGCAGCGCCAACCCTCCTCGGTCCCTGCTGCGTTCCAGGAACCCTCTCCTTACCCTCGGGGTCTTATTCACCCACACAAACCCCATAATACTCCTACCTACTCTCTTGAAAAAGCCCTTGGTGATCACGATGGGAAGGCACTGAAACACAAACAAAAACCTCAGAAGGACCACCATTTTGACCGACTGCACTCTACCCGCCAGCGAGAGCGGTAACATGTCCCATCTTTTGAAGTCCTCCTCCATTTGGTCCACCAACCTTGTCAGATTCAATTTGTGTAGGGCCCCCCAGCTCCTGGCTATCTGGATCCCTAGATACCGAAAACTCCCCTCCGCCCTCCTCAGCGGTAGGTCCCCTATCCCTCTTTCTTGGTCCCTTGCCTGTAGTACAAAAAGCTCGCTCTTCCCTACATTGAGCTTATAGCCTGAGAACTCCCCAAACTCCCTAAGAGTCTGCATGACCTCCACCATCCCCTCCATTGGGTCCGCCACGTACAGCAACAGGTCATCCGCGTATAGCGACACCCAATGCACTTCTCCCCCTCGGACCACCCCCCTCCATTTATTAGACTCCCTCAGTGATATGGCCAAGGGTTCGATCGCCAATGCAAACAACAGGGGGGACAGGGGGCACTATAGCTGCCACTATCTCCGCCTCTCCCTCCTCCGATGGCATCATTTTCACGTTTAAGAGCCGCCGCACATTAGTGTTTAAATGCCTGCCCTTTACGAATCCCATCTGGTCCTCATGAATCACCCCCGGGACACAATCCTCAATCCTTGTGGCCAGCACTTTTGCCAATAACTTAGCATCCACATTGAGGAGCGAGATCGGCCTGTGCGATCCACATTGCAGTGGTTCCTTGTCTCGCTTTAGAATCAAGGAAATTGTCGCCTCCGACATTACCGGGAACCCGTCCGGCCCCAGGGCCTTCCCCGCCTGCATGCTCCTCAAACCCTTGCTCAGCTCCTCCAACCCGATTGGTGCCCCCAAACCAGCCTCCTCTTGCTCCTCCACCCTCGGGAACCTCAGTTGGTCTAGGAATCGTCTCATCCCCTCTCCCCCCCCCTGGGGGCTGGGATCTGTACAGCTCTTCATAGAAGGCTTTGAATACCTTGTTTATTTTCGTTGCACTCCGAACCGTGGCTCCCCTTCCATCTTTGATTCCCCCTATTTCCCTCGCTGCCATCCTCTTACGGAGCTGGTGTGCCAGCATCCGACTAGCCTTTTCCCCGTACTCGTAGGTCGCGCCCTGCGCCTTCCTCCGCTGTGCCTCCGCCTTCCCCGTGGTCAACAGGTCAAACTCCGTCTGGAGCCGTCGTCTTTCCCCAAGTAATCTTTCCTCCGGGGCCTCTGCGTATCTCCTGTCCACTCTCAAAATCTCCCCCACTAACCTCTCCCTTTCCATGCCCTCTGTCTTATCCCTATGAGCCCTGATGGAGATTAGCTCTCCCCTGATCACCGCCTTCAACGCCTCCCATACCACCCCCACTCGCACCTCCCCGTTGTCGTTGGCCTCCAAGTACCTTTCGATACACCCCGTCACCTTCCCACACACCACCTCATCTGCTAGCAGTCCCACATCCAGCCGCCACAGCGGGTGTTGGGCCCTCTCCTCTCCCAGCCCCATTTCCACCCAGTGCGGGGCGTGGTCCGAAACGGCTATGGCCGAATACTCCGTCCCCTCCACCCTCGGGATGAGCGCCCTGCCCAGAACAAAAAAAATCTATCCAGGAGTAGGCTTTGTGCACGTGGGAGAAGAAAGAAAATTCCCTGGCCTGCGGTCTTGCAAAACTCCATGGGTCCACTCCCCCCATCTGATCCATAAACCCCTGAGCACCTTGGCCGCCGCCGGCCTCTTTCCCGTCCTTGATCTGGAGCGGTCCAGTGCTGGATCCAGCACTGTATTGAAGTCCCCTCCCATTATCAGGCCTCCTACCTCCAGGTCCGGAATGCGCCCCAACATGCGCTTCATGAATCCAGCATCATCCCAGTTCGGGGCGTATACGTTTACCAACACCACCCACGTCCCTTGCAACCTACCACTCACCATCACATATCTCCCTCCATTATCCACTACGATAGTCTTGGCCTCAAATGACACATGCTTTCCCACCAAATTTGCCACCCCTCTATTTTTCGCGTCCAGTCCCAAGTGAAATACCTGTCCAACCCATCCCCTTCTTAACCAGACCTGGTCCGCCACCTTCAGGTGTGTCTCTTGGAGTATAGCCACGTCTGCCTTCAGTCCCTTCAAGTGCGCAAACATTCGAGCCCTCTTCACCGGCCCATTCAGGCCCCTCACGTTCCACGTTATCAGCCCCCCCCCCCCACCTGCTGACTAGCCATCTCCGTTTCTGGGCCAGTCCCGTGTCCGCGTCTCCCTCACCTTCCAGTCCCCCAGCCGGGGGACCTCCGTCCCAACAACCTCGTCTGTGTCCCATTCCCTTTCGGCCAGTGCAGCAGCAACCCTTTTACCCCCCCTTCCCCCCTCCCCCCTTCCCCCCTCCCCCCCTTCCCCCCCTCCCCTTCCCCCCCCCCCGCTAGAATCCTGTCTACCTTTTTTGCTCCCCCCATATCACTCCCGTAAGTCAGCTGACACCTGCTGACCCCGGCTTCCCCCGCCGTCCCTTTGAACCCCCCATGTGGGAAACTCCCAATCAATCCTTCGTTCCCCTTCCCGCCTTTCTTCCCGCACGCGGGAAAAAGAATCCCGTGCTTTCCAAAGCCTGCCCCGCCCCCTCTGGCGCAGCTCCTGTCGCGGCCTAGTCTCTCTCCCCCAGCCCATATGACATTTCCTGCGTGTGATTGACCCTCTATATACAACAACCATCATACTTCAACCCTTAAACACCCCCCACCCTCACAAACCCTCAGTTAGAGTCCAACTTTTCAACTTGTATAAAGGTCCACGCCTCTTCAGGCGTTTCGAAGTAGTAATGTTGGTCCTTGTATGTAACCCACAGTCGCGCTGGCTGCAGCATTCCAAATTTCACTCCTTTCCGATGCAGCACCGCTTTGGCCCGGTTGAAACCCACTCTCCGCTTGGCAACCTCCATGCTCCAGTCCGGGTATATTCGGATCTCTGCATTGTCCCACTTGCTACTCCGCTCCTTCTTGGCCCATTTCAGGAACCTCTCTCTGTCCGTAAACCGGTGAAATCTCACTACCATCGCCCTTGGCGGCTCAGTTGCCTTGGGCTTCCTCGCCAGCACCCGGTGTGCCCCATCCAGCTCCAGCATCCTTGAAGGGGCCTCCGCGCCCATCATCGCTCCGATCATCGTGCCCGCATATGCCGCGGCATCGGCCCCCTCCACTCCTTCTGGGAGACCCAGGAACCTCAGATTATTTCTCCTCGACCTGTTCTCCAGGTCTTCGAGTCTTCCCGCCCACTTCTTGTGTAGTGCCTCGTGCCGCTCCACTCTCACCGCCAGGCCCAAGTGCTCATCCTCATTCTCACTCACTCTTTTCTGGCCCTCCTGGATCTTCACCTCGTGGGCCTTCTGGGTTATCCTTAGTCCTTCAATTACCGCCAGCATAGGCGCCAGCATCTCCTTGCGCAGCTCCTCGAAGCAGCGCTTGATGAATTCCTGCATCTCCTCTTTGTCCCCGGCCGCCGCCATTTTGCTTTTTTCCCTCGCTTCTCCCGCTACACCAATGCCGCTTTTTTGGCCGTTGCACTTCGGGTCCGGTCCATAAAAGTCGGTAGGGAATCTCTCTCTTCTCTTCCCCACGGGTTGTCTGTAAAAGAAATTCCGTTGGGGCTCCTCTAGCGAGCCCGAAAGTCCGTAATCGCGGGAGCTGCTGAATCGTGCGGCTTAGCTCCGCATAGCCGCAACCGGAAGTCGCCTCATCAGTCTACTCTTGATCATCAGTAAAGTGATGGAAGGGGCCATCAGCAGCGCTATCAAGTGTCACTTCCTCAGCAATGACATACTTGTCGCCACTCTACCAGAAGGATGTGGAGGCTTTGGAGAGAGTACAGAAGAGGTTTACCAGGATGTTGACTGGTCTGGAGGGTATTAGGTATGAGGAGAGGTTGGATAAACTAGGATTGTTTTCACTGGAACGACAGAGGTTAAGGGGCGACCTGATAGAGGTTCAGAAAATTATGGGTGGCCTGGACAGAGTGGATAGTAAGATGCTTTTTCCCAGGGTGGAAAAGTTAATTGCTAGGAGAATTAGGTTTAAGGTGCGTGGGGAAAAGTTTGGAGGAGATGTGCGAGGCAAGTTTTTTTACACAGAGGGTAGTGGAACTCGCTGCTGGAGGAGGTGGTGGAAAAAGGTACGATAGTGACATTTAAGAGACGTCTTGACAAATATATGAATAGGATGGGAATAGAGCAATATGGACCACGGAAGTGCAGAAGATTTTAGTTTAGACCGGTACCATGATCGGTGCAGGCTTGGAGGACTGAAGGGCCTGTTCCTGTGCTGTACTGTTCTTTGAATTCTTGGTAATGACCTGCTAACAGACACTCAGTTTGAGTTTCGCCAGGGTCACTCAGTTCCTGACCTCATTACAGCCTTGGTTTAAACATGGACAAAAGAGCTGAATGCCAGAGGTGAGGTAAGAGTGACAGCCCTTGACATCAAGGCAGCATTTGACAAAGTATGGCATAAAGGAGCCCTCGCTAAACTGGAGTCAATGGGAATCAGGGGGGAAACTCTCCGCTGGTTGGAGCCATACCTGCACAAAGGAAGATGGTTGAGGTGGTTGGGGGTCAATTATCTCATCTACAGGACACCACTGCAAGCGTTCATCAGGATAGTGTCCTCCAACCATCTTCAGCTGCTTAATCGTTGATCTTCCTTGCATCATAAGTTCAGAAATGGGGATAATCGCTGATGACTGCACAATGTTCACCATAGCCCTCAAACTAGATCCCTTACAAGGTTCCTCCTCCATCCTAACCCACTCTACCCCATTCCTTCCCATCATCGCCGCACCTTGTCCACATTCGCCGCCCAATAATAATGAAGCAAGTTCGGCACCGCCAACTCCCCCACTGCTGTCTCTGCCTCTGTAGCAGGGTCCTCTCCCCCTCAGCACCTTCCCACCCATACAAAGACGAGATGATTGTGTCCACTTTCTGAAAAAATACCTTTGGTATAAAGATTGGGAGAGCCTGAAAGATAAACAAGAACCTCAACAGGATATTCATTTTCACCACTTGGACCCTCCCCGCCAATGTTAAGTGCACTGTATCCAACCTCTTAGGATCCATCCTGGCCTCCTCCACCAGCTTTGTTAAGTTCTACTTATGGAGCCCCGGCCATTCCCTCGCTACCTGAATCCCTAAACATATCCCTCGCTACCATAAATGGCATCCCCCCTAAATTAGTCCGCTGTCCCAGCTCATTCACCAGGAATACCTCGCTTTTCCCTACTTTCAGCTTGTAACCCGAGAACCCTCCAAACCTCCAACGGATCCAAAACGTGCAGCAAGAGGTCATCGGCATAGAGCGACACCCGATGCTCCCTCTGTCCCGTCATAATCCCCCGCCACTCCGCCAACCGCCAAAGAGCCATCGCCAATGGCTCTATGGCCAACGCAAACAGCAGCGGTGACAGCAGGCACTCCTGCTTCACACCCCTGTGTAAGTCAAATCTTTGTGAGCTCATATCATTCGTCCTCACCCTCACCCTTGGTGCCACATACAGCAACCGCACCCATGCGACAAATCTCAGCCCAAACCCAAACCTTCCCAAAACCTCAAACAAGTACCGCCACTCCACCCGATCAAATGTCTTCTCCGCATCCATGGACACCACCATCTCCGATACCAGAGCCCCCGACGGATTCTTCACCACATTCAACAGCTGTCTTATATTACCCGCGAGCTGCTTGCCCTTCACAAAGCCTGTTTGATCTTTTGCAACCACCCAGGATACAATCCTCCATCCTCCCCGCCAACAACTTAGCCAAATTCCCCCTTCTCCAGTGCTTCATTAAACAGATGTGGTGCCAGGTCCATCGCAAATTCCTTATAAAATTTCCATGGGTACCCATCTGGCCCAGGGACCTTCCCCAACTTCATTCCCCTGATACCATTCAGCACCTCCCTCAGCACCAGGGGCTCCTCCAATGCCTGCCCCTTTGCTTCCTCCACCTGGGGAAATTCCAGCTCGTCCAGAAACCGCCCCATGTCCCCCTCCTCTCCTCCCGGATCCGCCTCTGGTACTACTCCCTAAATGCCTCGTTTATCTTCCCTGGCTCTGACACCACATCCCCAGCCCCAGTCCGTATCTTCAATATTTCCCTGGGCGCAGCCTGCTTCTTCAGCTGGTGCGCCAGCATGCGGCTCGCCTTCTCCCCATACTCATATTACACCCCCCTTGCCCTACGCAGTTGCCCTACCGCCCTCCCCGTTGTCAGCCTGTCAAACTGCCCCTGCAAATTTTTCCTCCTCTCCAATCCCTCCACGGTGGGCACCCTCTAATCTCTAATATTCCCGGTCCACCTCCACTATCTCACTCACTAGACGGTCATGTTCCTCCCTCCTTTCTCTATCCGTACGAGCCTTAAACAAAATAATTTCTCCCCGGACCACTGCCTTCAGTGCTTCCCAGAAAATGGCTGCCGACACCTCCCCATTCTGATTCAACTCCACATGCTCCTTAATCGCCACCCGCACCTTATCACAAAAACCTCCATCCGCCAACAACCCCGAGTCAAACCTCCACCCCGGCCTCTGCTCTCGTCCCGTTCTAAACTGAATTTCCAGCCAGTGGGACGCATGGTCCGAGATAATGATCCCCGCATACTGTACTCCCTCCACCCCAACAAAAATCTCCCGACTCACTACAAAGTAATCAATCCTCGAATACACCTTATGGACATGTGAAAAGAAGGAATACTCCTTTCCCCCTGGGGTCTGAAAATGCCGGAGGTCCACCATACCCATCCTCTCCATAAACCCCCCCCCTCGCCATTCGTACCCTACCCATCGACCTGGGGCTCGACCTATCCTCACCGACGTTACATGACATCAGCGTGGTTTGAACATTCAGTGATGGGCAATCATGTGACAGGGCCTCAGTAATAAGATTAAAATGTATGTAAAAACATTAAAATGAGTTTTTCGCCCAGAACGTCACACAGTACTCCAGCTGTAGCCTAACGTGTGTTTTATACAGCACCATCATAACCTCCCTACTCTTATATTCTCTGTCTCGGCTAATAAAGGCAAGTGTCTCATTTGCCTTCTTCACCACCTTATCTACCTGTCCTGCTGCCTTCAGGTATTTTTGGACATCCACCCAAAGATCCCTCTGGTCCTCTGTACTTCCTAATGTCCTACCATTCATTGTGAATCCAGATATTGGGTAGTTTGTGATGGTGGGAGAAGAAATCGGAGATATCAGCAAACTGACACTGCCTCATGTTGGCTGTAAATGTATTGTTATGGGTCAGGGTTTAGAGAATCCCAAAGTGTATCATGGAGTTCACCTGACCCACAACTTTTAATAGATTGTGGTATGGGGAGCACACGGCCCACTCTACAGGTGGGGTACAGCAGAAAATGGACCAGTAGTTTTTAAAACAAAACAATTTTTATTCTATGAACTCTCAAGTTAACCTTTCTAAAACAAACAGTGAACATCTTAGCAAACAGTAAATCAAATACACCCCCCAAAGAATACAACACTAAGTAACCTGTATGCTGTTCTTTTAACATCCAAAAACTGAGTCGAATGGAAATACCTCATAGAGGTACTGGAACGGTTCGGGCTTGGACAGTGTTCACCTCCTGGGTAAAGCTCCTATACAACGCTCCCATGGCGAACGTACAGACCAACAACACCAACTCCCGATACTTCCAGATGCACAGGGGCACCAGCCAAGCATGCCCACTGTCCGCGCTGCTGTTCGCTCTAGCGATCTAACCACTAGCAATCGCGCTCAGAGCAGCAAAAAGCTGGAGGGGGATCCAAAGGGGCGGCAGAGAGCACAGAGTCTCACTCTATGCAGATGACCTGCTCCTCTACATTTCGGATCCACAGAGCAGCATGGACGGAATCACCGCGCTCCTGAAAGTGTTTGGCCCCTTCTCGGGCTACAAACTCAACATCAGCAAAAGCGAGATCTTCCCGGTACACCCCACAAGTAAGGGAGGCAGCACTAACGGGACTGCTGTTTAAATAAGCCCGACACAAATTCCGCTACCTGGGGATCCAAATAGCCCATGACTGGAAAGAGATCCACAAATGGAACCTCACCAGTCTGACGGAGGAAGTAAAAAAGGACCTGCAAAGATGGAACACACTCCCACTCTCCCTCGCGGGGAGAGTCCAGACGATCAAAATGAAGGTACTGCCCAGGTACCTCTTCCTACTTGGATCCATTCCAATCTACATCCCCAAGGCCTTTTCAAAGCGCTAGACAAACTAATCATGGCGTTCGTATGGCGGGGGGAGTTGCAGCAATTTGGCCTGACCAAAATGTCGGACAAAGCTCCCATCTGCAACAACCATAGGTTCACACCAGCACTGACTGACGCCACTTTCAAAAGGTAGGGGCAGGACGGAGGGACAGTGACAGTCAGGGACCTGTACACCGACGGCAAGATCGCAGCACTGGACGAACTGACAGAGAAATTCCAGCTAGCCAGGGGGAACAAGCTAAGGTATCTACAGCTCAAAAACGTCCTACGAAAGGAGACAAGGACATACCCACAACCGCCACGACAGACATTACTGGAAGAACTACTGGACGCAAGCATACTAGACAAAGGAAACTTCAAGGCAATGTCCATAGTGGTGGGGATGAGGGTGGAGCCATGCCCGAAAGTGGCGGTCTTCGGGGTTTCAGAAAAGCCAGATCTATTCCTGGGGAGGAGGGCGGACGCCCTTGCCTTTGTCTCCCTGATCGCCCGCCGTAGAATCCTGTTCGGCTGGCGGTCAGCAGCACCACCCAAAGCTGCAGACTGGCTGTCGGACTTCTCAGAATCTCTCCAAATGGAGAAAATCAAATTTGCGATCTGAGGGTCAGACGACGGCTTCCACAGAACGTGGGATTCCGTCGATTCTGGATGGTACACAGTTGATTTAAATTGTTTCATTCCTAAGCTATCCATAACTTCTTTGAATAACTTTGAGGTAAAATTTGATCCTTGATCCAATTGTATTTCTGTGGGGAGTCCATATCTAGTAAAGAATTTAAGTAACTCCTCCACAATCTTTTTAGCTGTAATATTACATACTGGAATGGCCTCTGGAAACCTAGTAGACAGATCCATTATAGTCAAAAGATATTGATTCCCACTTTTTGTTTTAGAAGCGGTCCTATGCAATCAATTAGGACCCTTGTAAAAGGTTCCTCAAATGCTGGAATGGGTATTAGGGGCGCTGGTTTTATCACTGCTTGAGGTTCCCCTGTCACTTGACATGTGTGACATGATTGACAAAATTTAACTACATCTTTACGTAGTCCAGGCCAATAAAAATGTTTTTGGATTTTAGCTTGAGTTTTCCTTATTCCCAAATGACCTCCCACTGGTACCTCATGTGCAACTCGCAACACGTCCTTTCTATACCCTACCGGCAATACTACTTGATGAACTTCTGCCCACTTTTCATCCACCTGCATATGTAAAGGTCTCCATTTTCTCATTAAGACATCACTTTTACGGTAATAATACTCTGGTATACTCTCAGATTCCTCTTCCGTGTATGCTTTCTGATACATCCGTTTTATTTCTACATCTTTTTGTTGTAACTGCCAATTTTCCTGAACTAAAAATGTCTGCCTCATCCTCCACCTGTTCTTGTTCTTTTTCAACCATCTGATCAAACATCGTTTCTGATAATTGCACTTCAACTTCATCTTCACTCTTTGATCTCTCCACTTGTCTTAACCTGTGACTTTACGACCTTGTAACTACACAATCTGGAAAAATCCCAGGATATTCGTCCTTCAACACTTCAGTTGTCTGATTTTCCACAGGCTTATCAACCACAGTAGGCATCACTCCCACATTCATTCATAGAATTTACAGTGCAGAAGGAGGCCATTTGGCCCATCGAGTCTGCACCGGCTCTTGGAACGAGCACCCTACCCAAGGTCAACACCTCCACCCTATCCCCGTAACCCAGTAACCCCACCCAACACTAAGGGCAATTTTGGACACTAAGGGCAATTGATCATGGCCGATCCACCTAACCTGCACATCTTTGGACTGTGGGAGGAAACCGGAGCACCCGGAGGAAACCCACGCATACACGGGTAGGATGTGCAGACTCCACACAGACAGTGACACAAGCCGGAATCGAACCTGGGACCCTGGAGCTGTGAAGCGATTGTGCTATCCACAACGCTACCGTGCTGCCCCACACTTGCGATCCAGCTATATCATTACCCAAGATAAACTGTATTCCTGGACAAGATAGTTTCTCTATTACTCCTACTAACACTTCACCACTCTTCACTGGACTTTCCAACCTTACCTTATATAATGGAACGCTACTCCTCTCACCCTGAATTCCACATATTACCACCTTTTCTGGCAACATTCCTCCCAAACTACATGACTCCTCATCTGTTCCCATTAAAGATTGACTAGCTCCCGTATCTCTTAAAACTGTGACTTTCTTTACCTACTCCTCCTGATACACATGTGTGAACTTTACCCACACAAGTAAATTTGTTAAAGAGATCTGGCACCTTCTTATCAATCACCTCTTGATCAGGCTGTACAATCTTTCGCATCTCCTGCGCTTCACTTGGTCTTTCCTTTACCACTTTAACAAACCCCACTGTCTTATCCTCTTTTACCACATCAGCCTTTCCAGTGCTTTTCTTCAACCACCAACACTGTGACTTCACCTGGCCTAGTTTATTACAGTGAAAACATTTGAAACTTTTCATGTCTCTTCCACCCTCCTGGATTTCTTTTTTAGTCTGAGGTACATTCTCCTTATTATCTCCCATCAGATCACCTTTAC
The DNA here is from genome assembly GCF_047496885.1 of Scyliorhinus torazame. NCBI lineage: Eukaryota > Metazoa > Chordata > Chondrichthyes > Carcharhiniformes > Scyliorhinidae > Scyliorhinus > Scyliorhinus torazame. Next base: position 49,939,862 of record NC_092720.1, read on the forward strand.
CTTTACCACGAGTATTTCTCATGTCCCCAGTTTCCATCCCTCACAGGCTGAAACTAATGTCGGAAACCAAGCTTTGATTTATGAACTAATTCATAATCATCTGCCATTTCTGCTGCTAACCTCGCAGTTTTAACCCTCTGCTCTTCCACGAGTTCTCAATACATCAGGAATTGAATTTTTAAACTCCTCCAAAAATATAATTTCTCTGAGAGCTTCATACGTTTGATCTATTTTCAAAGCCCTGATCCACCTATCAAAATTACTCTGTTTGATCCTTTCAAACTCCATGTATGTATGACCAAATTCTTTCCTTAAATTTCTAAACCTTTGTCTGTAGGCTTCAGGCACTAGTTCATATGCACCTAAGATGGATTTTTTCACCACCTCATACGTCTCAGATACCTCCTTCGGTAGTGATGCAAACACTTCACTAGCCCTAACTACCAACTTTGTTTGAATCAGTAATACCCACATGTCCTGTGGCCATTTCATTTGGGTTTAGCTACCTTCTCAAATGAAATGAAAAAGGCTTCTACCTCCTTCTCGTCAAACATAGGCAATGCTTGGACATATTTAAATAGATCCCCACCACAACTTCGACTTTGACACTCTTTCTCACTATCCTCATCACTATCATCCAACTGTACGTTTCCCTTTGATGAGAGAGTTCAAACTCTCTCTCTTTATCTTTTTCCCTGATCTGTATCTCCCTTTCTCTTTCTTTTTGTTCTGCTAGGGCTATTCTTTCTTTTCTCCTTTCTTCTCTCTCTTTTTCTTTTTCCTCTCTCTCTGTTTCTTTTTCCTCTCTATCTCTTTCTCTTTCCGCTCTTTTTCATATTCAAGCTGCTTTAATTCTTTCTCATGTCCCATTTGTTTAATTTGCAACTGAATTTTTGCCATTTCCAATGAGTCAAACTGTATCTCAGGCAACTTTAAATGCTTAGCCATCGCAATAATTACCTCATCTTTTCGCATTTTGTCAGGTAATGTTAACTGCAATGTTTTTGCCAAATCTAACAGTCTGCTTTTAGTCTCTGTCCATAAGGTACTGCGTGTGACCGTCTCCACCCCCAAAAACTTCTGAGCCTCTGAAATAGCCATTGTCCACAACACACTCCCCACTTAAACTAAAATACCACACCTGAAAAGCAACCACAATATGCTCACCCCTCACTGTCTTTAAGTTCACTAAGCAAATCCAATAGATAAACTTTTATCCCCCTCGAGCCCCAATTGTTATGGGTCAGGGTTTAGAGAATCCCAAAGTGTATCATGGAGTTCACCTGACCCACAACTTTTAATAGATTGTGGTATGGGGAGCACACAGCTTACTCTACAGGTATGGTGTGGCAGAAAATGGACCAGTGGTTTTTAAAATGTTTATTCTACGAACTCAAGTTAACCGTTCTAAAACAAACAGTGAACACCTTAGCAACCAGTAAATCAAATACACCCCCCAAAGAATACAACACTAAGTAATCTGTATGCTGTTCTTTTGACATCCAAAAACTTAACAAACCTCTAAACAGGAGTACATTAGGGTTTACATTCAATACTGAAACCATTTATAATTCTGAATTCACCAAATGATCAAGATAGTCTTTAGATGGCAGACTTCAGATGCAGCTCCCTGAAAAACACAGACACACCCAAGCTCTTCTCAAACTGAAACTCAAAAAGCAGAAGTGGAGCTCAGCTCCACCCACACTCTGACATCACTCCAGTAACATGAGCAGCTCCATTTCATAAAGGAATATTTTTTAAACACCCATTTCTTAAAGGGTACTCTCACATAACAGTATGCTGATAGAATTGACCGTCGACTGCATACTGAAAAAGGATTTATTCCAAGCTCTGCACAAGGTTTTGTGCAACATTGGTTCCAGACTGGTCCATGGTCCTTGAGGATGACGACAGGCTTGCAAGCAGGCCTGTCATTGCACCAACCTTTTCCTGTAGACCTTCCTTTTAAAGTCCTCGGGTGTGATCTAATCGCTGCGTTGTGCCCGGCACAGATCCGTGCAAGCCGGTTAGATCATGGGAAAGGCCGAAATCAGGACCCATGCCAGGCTCCGATCAGTTTCCGATCTAACCAGCCCGCTACCATTGGCAAGAGTCACATCCCGCTCGACGTGGTGAGAAACCAATAATCACCAATTAAGCCAAATTAACATATCGCTTACGGGACGGACCACTTTTTAACGGCCTCCTGTGATGTAACCAACTGCCCAACGAGTGGTCACGCGGATGCCCTTCAGCATATCTATTTAAAAACGTGAAGCCAGCGCAATAGCTGCTATGGGGATTGGAGAAGGTGAGTAGCCATCGTGGAAATTGGGTAATCAGCCTGGGGCACTGGGGGGTGGAAGTTAAAACTGATTGTCGGTCTCTCACCCTCTCCAATTCCTTACAGATATCACATGGATGGTATTGTGGGGCCGCAGCAGCTGCCCTCGCAGTGCTGGTAGCATCCAGATGGCCAGAAGCCAGAGAAGGCAATGGCAGCAGCGTCAGCGTAGCCTCAAGGGGGCATCCCATGGGCAGGGGTCCTTTCCACACCCTGAGGACCAGGCCATCATCAGGGATCCAGAGGGGAGACCAGCGATGGCCCAAGTTGTACAGGCATTGTTGGTCGTTCGAGGAGATGTTGGACAGCATGTGCCGCATGAGGCTTCGTCTCAACAAGGGGTCATTGCACCACGAGTTCCATGTCCTTGCGGGTAGCAGGATTCTCCATCATTGCCAGGATGCCCCAGGTCCAGAGAGTAATAGATGGCATGGATTCACCTTGGGGGTTCTGGGAATGCCCTTTATCAACAGGAGGGGGTTCCACTCCCTGAACGTCCACAACCTCAAGATCATGCATGTGTGTGCCTGCTTCCCAGGGAACATGCACGACAGCTACATCCTGGGGCAGTCAGAGATCCCTGGAGTCTTTGAGGGACAGCCCAGGATGATGGGCCTATGCTTGGGGGTTAAGGGGTATTCGTTGAGGTCCTGGCTAATGATGCCAGTACAAGCACCGGAGACCGATGTGGAGACACGATGTAATGAGACCTGTGTGGCCACCCAGGCTGTCATTGAGAGGGACACCGGACTGCTGAAATTGCACTGCCTACAGGGTCACCCGCTTTGTGATGGTCTTCAGTGCCCTCCACAACCTGGCAGCAGTGGGGAAACATGCTGGAGGTGGAGGAAGAGGAACGTGAGGCCTCTTCTGGGAAGGAGGACATGGAGCCAAACTAGGAAGGGCTGGGGACGAGCTTGGTGAGGACCCACGGGAGCAGCTGGAGGGTGGACGACAGGCAGCGGCAAGGGTCCACATGCCCAGAGGACCAGAAATGCCCATATCCTCATCCGCTTCTCATAGGATGTGGCTTTGACCATCATCTAACTCCCTCCCCACTTCCTTCCCACCGTCCCCTCTCAACCATCCTTCCCCCTCCTGACTCACCTCTCTCACCCCCACATCCAACCATTTGCCCACCCAGACACCCATTCTCCCCCCCAATCGCCCTGACCCACATTCCCAGGATCTGTGCAACACCACTGCAGTGCGATGGGCCTGTGTCGGCACTGTCAGCGGGTCAATATACCAGGCAAGAGAGTGAGGTGAGCTCTGGTGCTCCTCAATCTATGCCATAGTTTGACTCCTCCCTGTCTGCTGACAGAATGTTCACACCCATCACCTCTATGTGGTATGCCTTGGGTGGGGGTGGGCCCAGATCTGGGACCAGCGAGCCCAGGGGAAACTGGGGCCTGGGGAGGGCGAAAGGTACCATAGGGTGGCGAGTGCAAGCCAGCGGACGGTGTGGAATATCATGACAGAGGCTTCACATATCTCGGGTGTAACTCAGTAATCCTCTATCTGCTTAGCCCTCCGTGCTCTGCCATTACATCTAGATATGTCCCCCGGATGCACAGCAGAGGTGGAGGCAACCTGCTGCTTACCATGCCCTTGATGCCCCTTGTGGGCATCCTCTGGGGGGCCTGGCCATCTTGCCGGTGGCTCATGCTTTGCCCTACCGCCCTGTTCCGCCCGCTGGCCCCGAGACGCACCATTGTCAGGATGGGTGGACTTGGGAGAGCTGGTGACTGCCGTCATCTCCCTTTAGAGAGGATCCGGATCAGCCTCCACGCTCCCTTCTCCCAGACGGTGCCTTTAGGGTCTTGGGGGTCACCTTGGGACAGCTGGAATGAGCTCGAGAGAACCTGCATCACCTGGCATTATTGTGTCGATGCCCTCGCGATGCTCCTCTGTGACCAGGCCACCCTCTGGCGTGCCTTGGTAATGTTCGCCTGTGCTCCTCAGTGACTGGGACATGTTCTGGAGAGCCACGACATTTCCACCAGAGACTGGGACATACTCTGCAATGCCTCGGCAATGCACACCGGTCACTGGGACATGCTCCGAAGTGCCTTAGGAATACCATCTGAGATTGGGGCATGCTCCGAAGCACCTTGGGAATGTCATCTGAGACTGGGACATGCTCCGCAGTTCCTCAGCAAGATCCACCTGCATCAGGGACACATCCCCCAGTGATTGGGGTACACTGTCGAGACACACAGCCACGGCCATCACTGACTGAGCAATGCCTTCGACAACACCACTCATGGTACTGACGTTGTGCTCCAGGTTTTCCACTGCGGTCGCCACCGTAGCAGTGTTGGCTTTGTTGCCATGCATTGCCAGAGCGATCCCCTGCGCCTGTAACCTTTGGGACTCCACCAATTGACTATGCACCTGCTGGAGTGTCACTGACGTTCCCTTCTAAATCTCACAGCTGCACCCTAGCATCTGCATTAGCTCTGGAATAACCTGGTCCAGAGACTCGGCACCTGACTGGGACCCAGCTGCTTTCTCCCCAGACGTTCCTGCCTCCACCTGATGTGCATCAATAACTATATAGTCCTTAACAGATCGGGGAACACAGCTGTGATGCCTCAATGGTGCCAACCCCTGAACTCTCCTCCGAGGTGTTCTCTTTGAGGGGGGGGGGGGGCACCCTGGATGGGCTGCATCATTGGATGGAGATTCTGCAGAAGAATGGACATCTGTAGGATGTGACCAGTAGGAGGGAAGGATCATTATGTCTAGCATGAACAACTCACGTGTGACAGATCATTTGGATGGAGGCCGATGGATTTCCACCTGTGCAGTGCAGGCCAAATTTGACGTCGGTGACCGCTCTGCCCTGTCACCCACGCGGCCTCCATGGCCTGTTCTTCGTAGAGAGTGAGGACTCTTTGTCCGGCACCTTGCCGCCCGTCTGGGCCCTTTCCCGCTGATTGCGTACCAACTTCTGCGGGGACAAAGAGAAGGCTTTGTGAGCCTCACACTTCATGTATCGTGGGGGCAGGGTGGCAGGCGGGTCTGGTGCCAGGGGGATGATGCCAACTCACCTGTGTGGCCCAATGGAGGTCGTTGAACTTTTTACAGCACTGGGTGGCAATCCTCCTGGTGACACTTCCCATGCTGGCGGCTACTGGCACTGCCTCCCAGGTGGCACCAGCTGACCCGTGGCTGACCCTCAGCCCACTTGGAGGAACAGGGTATGCCGTTGCGACACCACCGCGTCCACCATTCTGGTCGGGTCAGCATCTCTGAATCGTGGTGCAGGTCTCCTTAGTGGCATGGCTGGTGTGCTGTCTGGGGTTTGCTCGGAGGGAGTGGTTAAAAAGCTGCTCCCCCTCGTGAGCAGGTGCTGCTGGGTACGGTCCAGGTGTATCAGCTGGCGGGGCAGTCATTTTCACCATGAAGTCCTGGAGCATGATTACCAGCCCAGGTAGAACCGGTCACGATCTCGCCGGATCGGCTGTCGGGAAACACCTGGCAATTCCCGTTCGCTACTGCACTTAGTGCTTCTCTCGTTAGATCAGGCCCCTCATCTTATTTACTGCAACAGAATCATGTCTGATCCCACTCTGTGCTACCCTTTGGCACTTCCATGGCTGCAGACCACTTGGATCAATGTCTCATCACTTGTAGATCCTACCTCTAAACCATCCCCGGCTCTCATGTGCAGTGCCTGTATTTGGGGCTGGTGTTTGCAAGTGTGAAATCAAGCAATGATGTTCCTTTATCACCAGTCTCTTCTCCGTCTTGCACAACATATTCATTCACAGTTGTCTGAAATACTTTCAATTCCTAGGTACCTGAAAGGAGCGAAGCACAAGGGTAGCAAGAGGTACAACCTTAGCCCATCTGTAGCTTCTCAATCAGATGAGGTGTGGAAGGAGAGAAGGAGGGTTAGGTAGGAGCATCCCTTCATCTTCAGTGTGTTCAGTCCCACCGCTGGCCATGTCTCTAGTCATCACCAGTCCACAAACAGTGAGGACCATTACTTCCTGTGGATTGAGCACACTCACTTGTCCCCCACCCGGTTAGGTGCTGTTGTCTGTGGTTGAATTGTGGTTGACGTTTGTGCCATTTTGTCCAGCGAAAGAAAGGAAGGCATGTCAGTGAGTGTGCTGCAATGTGTTTGGAAGATTTGTCCATCATGAAACAGCTGGCAGTGTGTGCAAGCGGTGGGCTGTGCTTGTGTGCGACGGTTAAGTGAAACTCTGAATTGTGATTGCGAGAGATTTGTAGATAGGTGAGTGATGGGAACGCAGTACATTGAACAATAAGTGAGGCTATTGATACAGTTGTATGCTGCTAGGATCCATTTAACAACCCTGATCGTGCGGTCATTGTCATAGTATACACCAGTATATCATGGTGCAGACACACACTGATGGACACACAGTGGGACCAATCAACACACACAACACCGCAGCCAATCACCAGTTAGAGCACATGCATTATAAAGACAGGGGGCATCAGAGTTCCCGCTCATTCGAGTTGCAGCTAGCTAGGAGGACAGAGCTCACAGCCTGTAACACAGACATTCACCATGTGCTGAGTGCATCGACTGGTTAGGACAAGGCAAAGGTCTTTATTAAAGCTAGTATCGTGTTAACCCACAGTCTGAGTATGTTAAACAGTTAATGATTCAATAAAATAGTGTTGCACTATTTCAAGTGTTGGTGACCTGTATGTGTTCCACGGATCCAGAACACCCAACACATCATGATACCTGGAGTTGAGGGATATTAGCACTTCTTAGACCTACCTGCAAATAATCTGCCTTCCGCCAGCATTCTGTCATCCTGCAACATGGACAACATCAGCCCCCCGCCGCCGCTCAGCATCGCTGGCAACCGAGGGGCCAACTGGAAGATATTCAAACAGCGCTTCCAGCTCTTCCTCGAAGCCACAGACAGGGAGGACGCGTCGGATACGAGAAAGATTGCGCTCCTCCTCTCCACGGCCGGAGACCATGCCATCCACATTTTCAATTCTCTCACCTTTGCGGGTGATGAAGATAAAACAAAGTTCAAGACGGTCCTCCTCAAATTTGACACTCACTGCAACATAGAGGTGAATGAAAGTTTCAAGCGCTATGTGTTCCAACAGCGTTTGCAGGGTAAGGATGAACCTTTCCAATCCTTTCTCACGCACCTCCGCATCCTTGCGCAGTCTTGCAGCTACGGGCCCACCTCCGACTCCATGATACGCGACCAGATCGTTTTTGGTGTTCAGTTGGACCCCCTACGACAGCAGCTCCTCAAAGTAAAGCAGCTCACCCTAGAAATGACCGCCATTGAGACCTGCGCCTTACACGAAAAAGACATGAGTCGGTATTCCCACATCCAAGCGGCTGAAACGGCGCGGCAAGGTCCCCATGAGGCGGAACGGGTCCAAGTGATTGAGCACCTCCAGGGCCTCAGCCTGGATGAGGGCGGCCATTTCGCGTGCTTTTCGCGGACTCCTGCGCTTGTGCGCACCAAACGAGGGGACGGCGACGTCGAAGGATGCAATGCGCAGGCGCGCACCACGCACGATCGCACCACGCATGCGTGATGGTGCAGCGAACGTGCTGCCGCTACGGCGTGCGGCAACTGTGGCTCCGCCCATTTAAAACCTCAATGCCCTGCCAAATCTCGACAATGCCTACGATGTGGCAGACTTGGCCACTATGCTGCCTTCTGCCGAGCAGCTCAGCCTGCCAATTCATATCGCTTCAGCCAGCCTCGCAGGAATGTCCGGGCAATTCAACCCACGGTCACCGAGTCCGATGCGGACCTCTCACACAGCAGTGACACCGAGGACCCAAAGGCGCCTTTTCGAGTTGGTGTCGTGACAAAAAACAGGCTGTCCCCGAAGTAAAGACACCAGCCGCTGTCGGTATACAGCATCAAACCAGACGATGTGCATTGATCCCAAGGAACTGAATCGCAATATCATGAGGGAGCATTATCCAATTCCCAAGCGCGAAGAGATCACATGCGAGATGGCTCGCGCCAAGCTCTTCACCAAACTCGATACCTCGAAAAGATTCTGGCAAATCCAGCTCGACAAATCCAGCAGAAAACTGTGTACATTCAATACCCCCTTTGGCAGATATTGTTACAACAGGATGCCGTTTGGGATCATATCTGCTTCAGAAGTATTCCATAGGATCATGGAACAAATGATGGAAGGCATTGAAGGTGTTTGCGTCTATGTCGACGACATAATCATTTGGTCCACCACCCCGCAGGAGCATGTCAGTCGCCTCCAGCGCGTGTTCAAACGCATATGTGAGCAGGGCCTATGCCTCAACAGGGCCAAATGCTCTTTTGGTCAGACGGAACTCAAGTTCCTCGGGGACCACATCTCCCAGTTGGGTGTGCGGCCGGATGTGGACAAGGTGACTGCTATCACAGCCATGAAAACGCCAGAGGACAAGAAGGCGGTCCTCCGATTTCTGGGCATGGTCAACTTTTTAGGGAAGTTCATCCCTAACCTCGCCTCTCATACCACGGCTCTCAGGAACCTGGTCAGGAAGACGACAGACTTCCAATGGCTCCCTGCCCATGAGCGCGAATGGAGAGACTCAAAACCAAACTGACCACGGCCCCGGTCTTAGCTTTCTTTGATCCAGCAAAAGAGACCAAAATTTCGACCGATGCCAGCCAATCCGGCATTGGGGCAGTGCTCCTGCAACGTGATGAGGCCTCATCATGGGCCCTCGTTGCATATGCGTCATGCGCCATGACCCCCACGGAACAGCGCTACGCGCAAATAAAAAAGGAGTGCCTGGGCCTTCTGACCGGTGTGGTTAAGTTTCACAATTATGTGTACGGACTTCCTCAATTCACCGTCGAGACTGATCATCGCTTGCTGGTCAATATAATACAGAAAGACTTGAACGATATGACGCCTTGCCTCCAGCGTATTCTACTCAAGCTCTGGCGATACGACTTCCAGCTGGTATACACCCCAGGCAAAGACCTCATCATTGCCGACGCTCTCTCCAGGGCAGTCAACACTCCGTGTGACCTAGCGGGGTTCGTCTGCCAGGTTGACGCCCATGTGGCCTTTGTGGCCTCCAATCTACCTGCCTCGGATGAACGCCTCGTCCAAATTTGCCGCGAGACGGCGGCTGACCCCTTGCTACAACGTGTCATGCGCCACCTAACAGACGGGTGGCTCAAGGGCCAATGCCCTCAGTTCTATAACGGCAGAGATGATCTGGCGGTAGTAGACGGGGTTCTCCTGAAACTGGACCGCATTGTCATCCCGCATAGCATGCGCCAGCTCGACCTGGAACAGCTACACGAGGGCCATCTTGGTGTGGAAAAGTGCCGCCGATAGGCCCGAGAGGCAGTGTATTGGCCCGGCATTAATGACAACACAGCCAACACAGTGCTCAACTGCCCCACTTGTCAGCACTTCCAGCCGGCCCAACCACGTGAGACCCTACAGCCCCATGAGTTGGTCACGTCCCCTTGGACCAAGGTGGGCATCGACCTGTTCCACTTGCTGGGCAGGGACTATATCCTGATTGTGGACTACTTTTCAAACTACCCAGAGGTGATACGGTTGCACGACATCACATCGTCTGCAGTCATCTATGCTAGTAAGGACACCTTTGCTCGACACTGCTTCCCACTCACGGTTGTGTCGGACAATGGCCCGTGCTTCGCAAGCCAGGAATGGTCCAACTTTGCCAGGCAGTACAACTTTGCACATGTAACATCCAGTCCCCTGTACCCCCAATCCAACGGCAAAGCGGAGAAGGGCGTTCACATAGTCAAACGGCTCCTCTGCAAGGCTGCCGATGCTGGGTCCGATTTCTACCTTGCCTTGCTGGCTTATCACTCCACCCCACTGTCCACTGGCCTGTCGCCAGCCCAGCTGCTCATGGGTCGTACCCTGAGGACGACAGTGCCGTCCATTCATGTCCCAGACCTCGATCACGTTCCGGTCCTTCGACGGATGCAGCTGTCTCGTGCACAGCACAAGGCGGCTCATGACTCCCGTGCAGCTGATCTTCCTGCTCTGGCTCCAGATGACAACGTCTGCATCCATCTTCCAGATGCTGGCTGGTCTGCAACCGCTGTGGTCCTTCGGCAGGTGGCCCCCCGCTCGTTCCTGGTTGATCTACCGGATGGCTCCATTCTGCGCCGCAATCGACGTGCCCTTCGTCTCGTTCCGCGCTCGCTACATGATCCTCCACTGTTGCCTCACCCTCCTGCTGATCCTGACCTGGACTATGCAGAGATTCCGGTCACTCTGCATCCTCCTCACTCTGACGCAGTACAGCCCGCTCCTCAGCCGGCAGCTCCCGACCCATCCTTGAGGCGGTCAACCAGAATTCGTCGCCCACCTCAGAGACTTGGGGCGTCATTCTCCGACCCCCCCGCCGGGTCGGAGAATGGCCGTTGGCCGCTGTGAACCCCGCCCCCGCCGAAGTCTCCGGTACCGGAGATTGGGCGGGGGCGGGAATCGGGCCGCGCCGGTTGGCGGGCCCCCCCGCTCAATTCTCCGGCCCGGATGGGCCGAAGTCCCGCCAAGAAATTGCCTGTCCCGCCGGCGTAAATTAAAGTAGGTATTTACCGGCGGGACAAGGCGGCGCGGGCGGGCTCCGGGGTCCTGGGGGGGCACGGGGCGATCTGACCCTGGGGGGTGCCCCCACGGTGGCCTGGCCCGCGATTGGGGCCCACCGATCCGCGGGCGGGCCTGTGCAGTGGGGGCACTCTTTCCCTTCCGCCTCCGCCACGGCCTCCACCATGGCGGAGGCGGAAGTGACTCTCCCCACTGCGCATGCGCGGGAAACTGTCAGCGGCCGCTGACGCTCCCGCGCATTCGCCGCCCCGACATGTCATTTCCGCGCCAGCTGGCGGGGCAACAAACGCCGTTTCCGCCAGCTGGCGGGGCGGAAATCCCTCCGGCGTTGGCCTAGCCCCTCAATGTTGGGGCTTGGCCCCCAAAGATGCGGAGCATTCCGCACCTTTGGGGCGGCGCGATGCCCGTCTGATTGGCGCCGTTTTGGGCGCCAGTCGGCGGACATCGCGCCGTTTGGGGAGAATTTCGCCCTTGATTTGTGAACTTTGTGGACTTATAGACTTTCTGATTTGTTCTGTTCTTCCGTTTAATCATTTACGTGGTTTGTATATAGTTTTCATCTCGTTATTCTTGTGACAGGCACCTTCCCATGTAAATAGCTTAGTTCTCATGTACATAGTCCTGTAAATATTTCGCACACACGTTGTCAGGGACATTCACCATACACTATTTATTGCCATGCAGGTACATTTCTTTATGAAAGGGGTGATGTCATAATATACACCAGTATATCATGGTGCAGACACACACTGATGGACACACAGTGGGACCAATCAACACACACAATACCGCAGCCAATCACCAGTTAAAGCACACGCACTCTAAAGACAGGGGGCATCAGGGTTCCCGCTCATTCGAGTTGCAGCTAGCTAGGAGGACAGAGCTCACAGCCTGTAACACAGACATTCACCGTGTGCTGAGTGCATCGACTGGTTAGGACAAGGCAAAGGTCTTTAGTTAAAGCTAGTATCGTGTTAACCCACAGTCTGAGTATGTTAAACAGTTAATGATTCAATAAAATAGTGTTGGACTATTTCAAGTGTTGGTGACCTGTATGTGTTCCACGGATCCAGAACACCCAACACATCAGTCATTAAAACTACTTGTGGGCAGCACGGTGGTACAGTGGGTTAGCCCTGCTGCCTCACGGCGCCGAGGTCCCAGGTTCGATTCCGGCTCTGGGTCACTGTCCGTGTGGAGTTTGCACATTCTCCCCGTGTTTGCATGGGTTTCGCCCCCACAACCCAAAAGGATGTGCAGGCTAGGTGGATTGGTCACGCTAAATTGCCCCTTAATTGGAAAAAATGAATTGGGTACTCTAAATTTTTTATTTTTTAATTTTTTTTATTAAAACTTCTTGTGGAACAGCATTCAGATCCTTGGGGCTATACCTCTAGCATTGAACTACACAACTATCTGATTCCACTGCCCTCTCAGTCTTCCTGGTGGGATTTCAGGCTGCGAATGGTTAGAGGACCTTCCCCCCTCCTGTCCATCTTCTGCGTCAAGGCCTCCAATGCGCAAGTTAAAGCACACGCACTATATCCCGATGTATGCCATGTCGTGGCATTCCTGTGAACGACTGATTTTGAGAATGACTTCTAGCACCTGCTTCAGCCACAATGCACATTCTCTTTAAAACGTACAGACTGACTTGAAGTAGCACCGGCTGGCTTGAATTGGTGTAATCATTTCAATATCATGATGTTTGAACATCGCAGTTTCCTCATCTGCTTTCAGGTCTTGATGAATGTTGCCCCAGCATGTTCTGGGCTGGTGATGAACGTCATGTCTGCCATAAAAATGTTTAACTGTCAAAGTCACTGGGCCCCTTATTTTAACTGGCACAGTTGTTCCGCGACAGGCCACATTATTCTCGCAGAAGGGAGTCCACACCGAGTTGAAGAGAAAACACAAACTTATTTATTTAACATGTTAACTATTATATCGGCCACCATGGCCAGCCTTTACGATGCTCGATCCAGGGCAAGGGGGCGGGGCGGGTGTGGGGGGTGGCCAGAATGGGAGGGGGCACGCCAAGGCATTCACCTCCATTCCTTTCATCTTCTGCACCCCTCGTTCTCCGTTTTTGCGGGACCGTGCATTTTTGGACAGCCTGTTGCAAAGTTAGGGAGCTTTTTCTGCAAGGCCGCATTGTTTATGTCGCAAACCAAGCAGTCACGTAGAATCTCAGATAAGGGGCGCCATATGCACAGAACTCAGCAATTTTTCGCAGTCTTGATAAAAACTCGGTGATGGACTCACCCAGGGTTCTTTCAGCGGTATTAAACCGGTACCGCTGTACTATTACCAACGGGGTCGGATTAAGATGTTTCCCCACAAGCTCATCAAAAGTTTTACTGCCTGGGGCTGCTGCATAGGTAAGGCTGCGTATCATTCTGAATGTACGTGCACCACAGGCAGTAAGCAAAATGACCACCGTCCGTCGTTCTCTGCGATATTATTGGCTGTGAAAAACTACTGCAACCTCTGTGCATACCAATTGCAATCTTCCAGTCTGGCATCGAACACATCCAAACGGCTCAAAAGAAAAAAAAAATCTCCAACCTGCATCAAGAGAAATGGGAGATGGTTCAGCAGTGTTGGCAGTGAACCAGCCTTTACCCTCATCGCCAGTTTTGTAAGGGGCAACGAAAGAAGCTCAGACCGAGTTGTAGAGAAAACACTAACTTATTTATTTAACATGTTAGCTATGATATACAGCTCCAATAGTTCCCTACTGGGTCCTCCCTGGTCAGTGCAAAACTGGTTGATTCTATTTATACAACAGCACATGAACTCTGTTAAGATTCGCCCTTATCGGGGGAGCTTGTATTCTGCAAGCTCCACTGGGTAGTGTATCATCCCTACCCCATGAAACCCGTGCGGATTATAACAGTGACCAACACTCACAATTTCAGGATAAACACCTACCTTCCCGTGGACCAAATAATGTAGGACAAAACTGAACTAGTTATTATGGGTTTTCCCAGGTTACTTGCACACATACCGTTGCAAACTTGTCCTGTGTGCTCCCCCATCACAGCCTGGTGTTCACGTCTCTATTCCTTAAGGGTTCACAACTGACATGTCGCACAAACGGTAGTATTCACTTAAAGACTCTTTATTTGTACTAATATATCACACAGACTTTAAATTTGATCAATGTCACACAGACTATTTTGTCACAGACTCTTTAATTCAATATACTAATAAACATTACTCAACTCACGAATCAAACTCAATTATCACACTAACGGAGCTTCACTGGTCTCCAAGCCACTGACTCAGCGTCCTCTTCTGTGATGGTTGTTCCCAGGATTTTCACTACTGAGCTTCGATCTCCCATACCATTATACCAATTTCTTCAGTCTTCTAGGATGTTCGATGACATAGGTGTAAGACCCTCATGTGGCTGAAGTCAGTCTTTCCAAAGGCCTGATAAGCAGGAGCTCTCTGTTTCATGCCCCCTGTGCAGTCTCAAACCTTAATAGTCTTTTGCAACCACAAAGGTCAGATGTCACACTTAGAGTCATTTCCTGCTGGCAAACTCCTCGCAGATCGGGGTGCCATTTTGTCTGGCTGTCCTGACCTTCTCCTGCCCCCCCATTTCAGCAACCACCCCCCCTCCATTTTCGATCCTTCCCCCCACCGCCCAACCTCGGGGGGGGGGCCTCCGGAACACTGCCTCATGGTTTGTGCAAACCAGTACTGAACGGGGCCCTGGCGAGGTCTCAATGGGGAGGCTATTAGTTCCCAGGTGCCAGGAGAATCTTGCGAATGCATATTTAATTGAGCCAAATGGCTCATTTCAATATGCTGATCTAGATCTCGTCTAGTGCATGCTAGAGGCCTTTCGTGAGATTCAACGATCTCGTCACGACACCAAGTCGGATGCAATGAGGCTATTAAATCGCGCCAAGATCTTTTTATATTTTAACTAAATAGAACTGACCTCTATTTTTAATGCAATTGGATCCTCCATTATTGTCGTCAGAATGTCTGTGGTTGAGGCAACACTAGCCACAGTTAATTTTTGTGGATTTTTTGTCAGATTCACAACTTGACTTGCAGCTTTCTCCTTTTTGATATGTGAGGTGGAGTCATTCAAAAAACTCTGTGCAAAAAAAAAAGTTGGAAAAAAATCATAACCTTCTAGAAATGCACAACAGGTTTAACAGCAAAGAAAAATAAAAATGTTTCCGTGACCCCGGTGGCACAGTGGTTAGCACTGCTTCCTCTCGGCGCCGAGATCCCAGGTTCAATCCCGGCTCTGGGTCACTGTCCGTGTGGAGTTTGCATATTCTCCCCGTGTCATGCTTGGGTTTCGCCCCCACAACCCAAAGTTGTGCAGGCTAAGTGGATTGGCCACGCTAAATTGCCTCTCAATTGGAAAAAACAAATTGGGTACTCTAAATTTTTATTTTAATGTTTCCATTTCAGGAAGTAATCTCCATTAGAACTGAAACAAGATGAAAGTAAATTTTATGTCATGATAATTCCTGCATTCCTGTCACATTCAGTGGTAAATAATGGTGGGCAATTATACAACTAAAGCCAAACTCTATTAACATCCCAATTTTGATTGATGGCAAAGTGTAAGAAACAAGATTGAAGCATTTGCAACGACCTTTAGCCAGAAGTGTGAAGTGGATGATTCAACCTGGTCTCCTCCTGAGAACCCCAGCATCACAGATGGAACATTGGGCCCTCAAGTCAGGTGACCCTCTTCTGCTGTATTCTTTTAAAGAGACAAACACCACAAACACGACTGTTTGCATCAAGGGCCCTTGTAAAATTGAAGTAAATGAGAATCAGGAGGAAAATGCTCCAATGGTTCGACTCACATCTAGCACGAAGGAAGATGGTTGTGTTTGGTGGAGGTCAGTCATCTCAGTCCCCCCACTGCCAGTGTTCTTCAAGGCAGTACCCTAGGCCCAACCATCATCTGCTGCTTTGTCAATAATCTTTCCTCCATCATAAGTTCACCACCTTGGCCAGCAGAGTCAACACACTACTCACTGCTTCACTCACTCTGAATGCCCAACAGCAGAGTACTGCTGATCAATTTGGGTTGGACATAAGTTTGTGATAGAATGCTCTTCCCCTTGCCTGGATGAGTGTGTAGCTCCAACAACACTCAAGAAGCTTGATGCCATCTAGGACAAAGCGGCCCGCTTGATTAGCACCCCATCCACAAACATTCACTTCCTCCACCATCGACAAATAGTGGCAGCAGTGTGTACTATCTATAAGACGCACTGCAGGAACTCACTAAAGCTCCTTAGACAGCACCTTCCAAACCCACGATCACTACCATCCAGAAGGACAGGGGCAACAACCTGACCCAAGTGGTAAAATCCCACATTGAAATCTGGACAACGCTCAGCCACTTGGGGACTGGCCAGGGATGATGTGAGCACTTGTTCCACAACTTAAATTGTGACTGCGGTCATCCAAGTCAGACCATCATCATTATACTGAACTTCTACCTTGAAAGATCCATTCTTAGTGCTATCACAACCATTTGCATTGCTTCAGCTGAAACAGACAAATGGATTTAAAAAAAAAAAAATTTAGAGTACCCAATTCTTTTTTTTCCAATTAAGCGGCAATTTAGCGTGGCCAATCCACCTACTCTGCACATCTTGGGTTGTGGGGGTGAGACCCACTCAGGCACGGGGAGAGTGTACAAACTCCACACAGACAGTGACTCGGGGCCGGGATCGAACCTGGGTTCTCGGCGCATGAGGCAGCAGTGCTAGCCACTACACCACCATGCCACCCAGGCAAATGGATTATCATCGACCTCGAACTATAACTGCTTCCCCAACAATATGAATCAAAAAGAATATTATGTTTAATCGTGTTTATATTAATTTATTGCTTATGGTTTTACATAGCCTTACCAAAACACCCTGCAGATTCATACTACAATCAAATTTCTCTGGCGTACTCAGTTTCAAGCTTCCATTGCGCATGCAGTGTCGTGTCGCAAGTGATGATCCAGCTTATAAACAATAAAAGGTAATAAATGTAATTGTGTTAATTAAATATGATACAACCGTTTGACATTGTTGCCAAAAATATTCACAAAAATTGAGAGACAAGGGCTGGAATTCTCCGGCTGTATCGATCCACTTTTCCCACCACCAACGCACCCCCCACCTGCGGGTTTCCCGGCAGCGTGGGATGGCTTCAATGGGACATCCCATTGACAAGCGGCAGGAGTAGAGAACTGCGCGGTCAGCGAATGGTGCCGCCAAGGGACAGGCGGCTGACAGACTGGAGAATCCAGCCCTCCTGTGCCTTTTCTTTATTTTATAAGGTAGCAAATAACAATAAAGATTGTGGCACGAGACATTCTTTGTCATTTCCTCTGGAGTTTTTAATTAAATCTGGTCATTGGATTTTTCCCTTCACCCTCACTTAATTAAAACTCCATGCAGCCAGCAGAAATTACAGGTTTCACAAAAGTATCAAAGGTCAGAAACTCTCAGCTCCATCAAGAAGAGCTGTGACCACCAGAGAGGCAACTCCAGTCAGAAACGGGTGAGAATCAGGGAACAGATTATTTTCATTCAGAAACATGGATAAGAGGCGTAATCAATCAGAAATAAAATGAAGACTATAGTAGGCAGGTAAACAACAATCAAGTAAATAACTAATTGTACACTGTATAGAAGAAAGTTATAAGTACTCGGATAAACGGAGAACACTGAATTCAATTTGCATACCATTTGGAGTATTTTCCTGACAAATCTCCCTTGAAAATCCAATCGACCCCAACTGAATTTTGTCAAATGTCACATTAGGACCATTATTAAAACGGTATGTAGATTTCTCACAGACTGCACCTGGGGAGAGAAACTAATTCCTCAGTAAGATTTTCAATCATTTCCAACTTATGTCCTCTACCATGCTGAATGAGAATTAGATAGATTTTACCCCCATCTCCCTTACTCGTTCTCCTGACGATACAAATTCATACTTAGTACGTTGCCATGAGCACCAGCTACCCCTTAATACCAAGTCGGTATTACTCAACTGTGAACCTGTAAGTAAATGTTAATTGACAATTTTATGCTTCACCGTCCACAAACGTAGCTAAGTCTATTAAATACGGATAGGCCCAAAACTCCAAAGATTCATCTTCTGGTGAAACTTTGACAATGTAAATTCTGGAGGTATTTCTTTCTGATCCTGCCCAATAACGGGGAGATAGCTCCTGCACTGAGTGCAGTGGGTGTTTGTGTTACACTGGGCATGAGCTGGGCACCCGCCAGAGGTGGGTTGTTGTCATGTGAGAGCACCTTTAAGAAATGGGTGTTTATAAATGGGTGTATATATAAATATCTGTAGTGTGAGTACCTTTAAGAAATGGGCGTTTATTACTGCAGTGATGTCAGAGAGGGGGTGGAGCTGGGCTGTCTGTCAGCTTTTTACTTTCATTTTAGGCTGTTTGCTGCAGGTTGTGTTTCAGTTTCGTTTTCAGAGCTGGATAGCTGCAGTCACAGCTAGAAGGTGTATTAGAGTCTCTCTCTATAATCTAAAGAATGTAAATCGATCCTTTGGTGATGTAAAACTAATAACTGCTCGAAGTAGTGACTTTAACCTGATGTGCTTCTGTTTAAAGTTTTTTTTAAACTCTTCTGGATGTTAAAAGGACAGCTTACGGATTACTTAGTGTTGTATTCTTTGGGGGTTGTATTTGAATTAATGGTTGCTAAGATGTTCACTGTATGTTTTGAAAAGGTTAACTTGATTTCATAGAATAAACATTGTTTTGCTTTAAAAAATACTTTTCCATTTCTGCTGTACCACACCTGTAGAGTGGGCCGTGTGCTCCCCATACCACAATCTATTAAAAGTTGTGGGTCAGGTGAACTCCATGATACTCTTTGGGGTTCTCTAAACCCTGGCCCATAACACTGTAAAGGAATTCTAGACAGCCACTCTTAACAGCCAATAGCAGATGGCCTTTGTCTGCTTTATTCACATCTTTTTTAAAGTATAGTAATACCCTCACTCTGGTCCCAATCTCTTTTTTACATAATGCTGAAATTTAAATGACCAAATCCTAGAGGGGTAATAATGAAATTTCAAATCTATAATGTCATCCTAGTCTGTCTGCATTAAGGATGGCCATTTCATTCATTCTTGTACATTTTGGTGAAATGTGGGATATATTAAATGAAGTACACAACTATCATACCCTGAGTAACTCAAATTTCCAAACTACTTAGAAAAATCCATTAAGTTTATGCACAATCGAGCTATCAGGATCTCAGGGGTGTGAGATCGAAGTATGATACAAGCAAAGATCTCAAACAAACGTGCATGTAAATTGTTTGAAGCTCTTAGAGATCTGGGGCAGGATTCGTCTGCCCCCCGCTCCCGCGGCAGGGCGTTTCTCGGCAGTGGAAGGTGGCGCGCCATTTGCTGGTGGCAAGATTCTCTGCTCCCACCACTGTTAACAGGATTTCCCATTGAAGCCTTGGATGGGGCTGCACTTCAGGCGGGGCCAGAGAATCCCACCGCCAGCAAACGGTCGGGGAATTCTGGCCCCCTGGTATCGTTATTCCAAGTACAAGCTTTGCAAGACACATTGGTAATCACAACCTGGCATAGGTATTCAGTTGATAGCACAGGTACGTTTGTCACAATGCAGTCTTATAGGGAGACTGTGCACACTATGCAGGCAGTTTTACCATAGTACACTGTGGGGGCTGGCCCCCTGCATTCGATCGAAGAAGAAAGAAGCAAAATTATATAAATGCTGAGGGGATAAATGCGAAAACAGTCAGAGACATGCAGATAAATAACCACAATGCCAAAACTGTGTGAGGGGTATCCCGAGAGAGTGACAAACAGGAAGACGAAAAGAGGGCAGCAAAGAACAGATTCGGAGAGCAGAGACAAATGAGAGAAATTTGCAGGAGGAGACTTTTTGTTATTTCCGTAAGCAACAATGGTATTAATTTTCTTCTGAAATATGTAGGTCATGGTTATAGCTTTAACAGTGGAATTGTTTGGAATTAATTTAGAACTTGAAATCAACTTACATAAAAAAAGTGAAAACAATTTAAAACAACGAATCGCAAAACCTGACCTCTTTTCAAACCATGCTGATTTGCATACTTACTTTCACTGCAGTCTATTCCTGTCCAATTGGATGGGCAAATACAAACATATTCATTTGTCACAATGCAGCTCCCATTATTTTTACATGGATTAGGGTTACATGGATCCTTTGGAGTTGTCAGAGTTCTGGTGGTGGTTGTTAAGGGCAAAGCTGAAGTTGGCATGGACGTTACAGATGGAGTTGTTCTTGGAGTTGTTGTTGGTGTAGTTGTTGTTGGTGTTGGAGTTGTTGTTGCTAGAGTTGTTGTTGGTGTAGTTGTTCGATTTGGTGTTGTTTGCATTGGAGTTGAAATTGTTAGGTTTGGAATTGTTGACTTTGAAGTTATTGTTATTGTGGGAGCTTGTGTAGTCTCTAGAAGACAAGATGAAAAAATGTAAACATTACTGAGCGTGAGTCCTTTCCAAAATACAAAATTGTACAACATGTAGCAAATGACAATCATGCATAAGATCTGACTTTTGTATCGCAGCACTCAGCTGAAGTGAAATTTTAATATTCCGATGGTCTGTCCAATCGTAATACACATTGCACCAGAAGCTGACTTGTAGCGACTCTCAGCAGCAATAGTAAAGAAGTGAACTCGGTTAATGAGCCATTGCAGCCATGTGGCCTGTCAGCTGTTGGCACTTTCCAATTGGGAGCTTGCTCTATTTCAAGGGAACTCTAGCAGTGCTATTTCAATCTCTGGTATGGAGAGAGAAAGAGAGATGGATTTTCTTCCAGTTGGCAAGATATCAACAACTTACAACCACCCAGGATATTCCACAGCTAAAGCATCAATTTATCCACCAGTTACTCTGATTCTGTACATGAGATGGTTTCGGAGCAATAATAAACTTTATCAATTATGCTCCTAAGGGATATGATTTTTTTGAGAACTCTGGGCACAAAGATGAGGAGGAATTTTTTTTATCTCAGAGGGTAGTGAATCTATGAAAGTCTTTCCCACAGAGAGCTGTACAGGCTCGGTCATTAACTATGTTTAAGGCTGAGATAGAAAGAATTTTAATCAGACAGGGAAACAAGGTGGGATAAGGAGGGGGAAAGGAGATGAGGATTATTATATCAGATCAGCCGTGATCTCATTGAATGGAGGAGCAAACTTGATGGATCGAATAGCCTACAGTTACTCCTATGTCTTATGGTCTGACAATGAAGAAATTCTGAAGAATCAACAGCCATGGAGGTCCTGCAGCACAAAGGGCTTCCAGATTCTATCGATGTTATTGGCTCAAATAAAAAACAAAAGGAAACAACAACAAGCACTCTGGGAGCAGAAAGACCCATGAGAGGGAGGTACAGCTGTGTGACGGGAGGCTTCATGCAATCCTCACCACCCCAAGAACTGCCACACTTCAGGATAAGGTTCAATTTTACCTGGCAAGAGTGGCCAAGTAAAGTCCAGGCACTGTTTTCAATGTACATCCTGTATTAATGATGTGACTTCACTCAGCTCCTTAATTCACAAGCGTTTTCTGTGTAATCACCTACGCTTCAGGAAAACTGCAATTCGGAACCTCTGCAAACAGTGTGGTACCATGAGAGTGTGAACTTTCATTGCCTGCTATACATAGTTCAGGTAGTCTGGAAACATTTGATTTAAAGAGTCAGTGCACCCACAGATCTTACCATCATGGGGTGCATGTAGTCACTTAGGAAAAAAGAAACGTTGTGAAAGAGGCGGATCTACTGAGGTAGGATCGTCTTCCCCTGCCATTGGCAGGTCGGGTGCAGGCGGTGGAGGTGAATATTTTGCCACGGTTTTTATTTTTATTTCAGTGCCTGTTGGGCTTTTTGCTGAAATCAATTTTTAAGGGTGTTGATAGGTTGGTTTCATCGTTTGTCTAGGCAGGTAATGTGGCTAGGATTAGGAAGACGGTACTTCAGAGGTGGCGGCAGTCGGAGGGTGTTGAGCTTTCTGAACTTGTTGTACTATTTCTGGGCAGCGAATGTGAAGAAGGTGCGGGGTTGGTAAAGGGAGACGGATGCTTTGTTGATAAGGATGGAGGCAGGTTCTTGTTGGGGTCGAGGTTGCAGGCGCTGGCAACGGTGCCACTCCCATTTGCCCCAGGGAGGTATTCAAGGAGTCCTGTGGTGGTTACCACGCTAAAAATATGGAGGCAATTTCTTTTTGGAAGGCCGGTTCACAAGTTTGAAGGAGTTGGGGGCGAAGTTTGGGTTCCTGCGTGGTGTATGTTTTAGGTACATGTAGGTGCGGGACTTTGCGAAAAAGTGATGGGGTTGAAGGGAGAGATCGTCTTGGTGATTTATGGGAGGATTTTGGGAGAAGATAAGGATGTCCGGAGGACGTCAAGGCCAAGTGAGAGGAGGAGCAGGGGATGGTACTGGAGGAGCGATTGTGCTGCGAGGTGGTGCGGAGGGATGATACAGCTCGTGTGTGAAGCTGGGGTTGATACAACTAAAGAGGTACTCGGGGTGCACCTGACAAAGTCGAGGATGAGCCGGCTGTTTGAGGGATAGAGGATATTTGTGAACAGAGTGGGATGGACCCAGCTAATCACATACATATGTTCCAGTCCTGCACAAAATTGGAGGAATTTTGGAGGTCATTCTTCAGCACCATGTTGGCGAACTTGCATGTGAACTTTGAGCCTATTCCCCTGGGGGACATATTCAGGGTGTCAGACCTGCTGGAGTTGCAGACGAGAGCTGGGGCAGATGTTTTAGCCTTCATCTTGTTGATCGCTCGCAGGAGGGTTTGCTGGAGTGGAAGTCAGCTTCTCTACCCCGTGCCTTGGCATGACTGGGGAATCTAATGGAGTTCCTGCATTTAGAGAAGGTGACAATTGCCCTAGGAGGGGCAAATGAGTGGTTCCATAAGAGATGTTTATTCTGCATTTCGGGGAACTAGTTACCGTCACCCATTGGGAGGGGATTGATTGGGGGACTGGGGGAGCAGGGGTGGGGTGTTGTGTTGGGTTTATTTTATTTTGTGTTGTAATATTTTGTAAATGTTGAAATGCTAAAAATTTAAATAAAAATACTTTTTTAAAAATCCAAACCAAGCACTGGTGAGCAGGTTATTGGCGAGTGAGTACCACTGGATAGCAATATCAATACCATACTTATAGTCCCAATGGTCTCCTTATAATTATTCACCTTGTCTACTTACTGGAGTCATAATTTATGGCAAGCGGTGGGATTTCCCGTCCGTTCAATGCAGCGGGATAACATGTCTCGCATTAAACTAGATGCACATCATTTAAATTTGAGCTTTTTCTACTCAGGATGTTATGGATGGTGCGATCTAATGGCCGCATGTCACTCGAGCAAGAGCGCGGCACAGCCGGTAGATGCCGGGAGAGACCTCCTGCCGAATTCCCGGCAACCTTTACACCACACGAGATCTACCCAGACCTCACGAGATGTCAGAATCAGAATACCACCCAAATTGGGTGTGATCAAACAGCGCGCACCGTTTTAGGCAGGCTTACCCAGTATCTACTGGCTTCCTGGGATCTACCAGTGCCCCAGGGAGGCTGGTCCACACACCCACCCTGCACGCCCCACACTTAATGCCTCCCCACCCTCCTTTCATGGGCACAGCTCCCCTCAGGCCCTGACACTTGGCAGTGCCACCCTGGCATCCAGGCACCCTGGTACTACCACCCTGGCACTCTGGGAGTTCTCCTGCTGGCTTTGCGGTGCCACCCGGGCACCTTGGCAGTACCCACATTCCAGGGGGAGGGCCAGGGGGACACCCTGCCCTACCTCTGACCACTCAGGGGTCTCCGCTGGCCAGGGAAATCACCCCCAGGTGTCGTGATGCCTGGTCCATGTTTGTGTGGACCAGTACTAACCTGTGCCCGCATAACTGCTCACTGGGGAGCTGGCTAAATCATGGGAGGCCATTAGATAGGGGGTCCTTTCCATTAATGGGATGGAGATTGGCTTTAATTGGCTGATGCACGATCAATTACACTCAAGACTAAGTGATTTCATAACTGAAGACTTTAATCGACTAGAACTTGTTCCCCAGCAGCTTCGGTACAGAAAGTGAAGGCTGCTGGGACGGCACCGGTTCTTATACTCCGCCTGCATCAACAGCCAATGGTAAACTCCTAGGTTTAACCAATGGTCATCAGCCTCTTAGGTACCGCAATACCTAATAATACCACATTCACCCCCTGTTAAAAAAAGAGTCCGGCAGGGGTGGTGGCCAGTGGTAACAGTCACCTTTAACATGGTATGATCAGATATGGAGGGACCGTGCTATATCCTTACAGGGCTGTCGAGAATATTTACAAAGTGTTCGTTCACAGTTAAAGTCACAGCAAAGCAATTAGTCGATCGGGTGGCCTGGTCGTCCTTCTGGATCGTCTGGGCTTCGGTGGTGATTCTGGTGGGGGTCCAGGTGGTTGCGACTCCGGGAGCGTGGTTTCGACCTCACTGGCATCTTCGTCACCCCTAGGCGGCGCTGTTGGGGCAAACGGTTGACACGGGAAAACAAGGAGACGTTCATGAGGTGTCTGATTGGTAGTTGTACAGAGCAGCGACCGGATGGCGTGGAGGGCCACCGGGAGGACTTCTTGCCAGCGGGAGATTGGGAGATTCCTGGACCGTAGGGCCAGTAGAACAGTCTTCCAGACCGTTCCGTTCTCCCTCTCCTTCTCCACCTGTCCGTTTCCCCGGGGGTTGTAACTGGTCGTCCTGCTTGAGGCAATGCCCCTGCTGAGCAGGAATTGACGCAGTTCGTCACTCATAAAGGAGGACCCCCTATCACTGTGTATGCACGCGGGGAAACCAAACAGTGTAAAGATACCCTGGAGGGCCTTGATGACGGTGGTTGCGGTCATGTCTGGGCAGGGGATGGCCCCGCTGTGCATTATCGAACATGAAAACAACCGACCGTTGGTCCGTGAGGAGAGTGAATCTCCTGCCGGCCAGGTAATGTCTCCAATGTCTCACAGCTTCAACTATGGCTTGTGCCGCTTTTTCGACCGATGAATGGCGAATTTCGGAAGCATGGAGGGTACGGGAGAAGAAGGCCACGGGCCTGCCCGCTTGGTTGAGGGTGGCTGCCAGAGCTACGTCGGACGCATCACTCTCGACCTGGAAGGGGAGGGACTTGTCGATGGCGTGCATCGTAGCCTTTGCAATGTCTGCTTTGATGCGGCAGAAGGCCTGGCGGGCCTCCGTCAATAGGGCGAAGGTTGTGGACTGGATTAGGGGTCGGGCTTTGTCTGCGTAGTTGGGGACCCACTGTGCGGAATAACTGAAAAATCCGATGCAGCGCTTCAGGGCCTTGGGGCAGTGAGGGAGGGGGAACTCCATAAGGGGGCGCATGCGCTCAGGGTCGGGGCCTATAACTCCATTTTGCACTACGTAGCCTAGAATGGCTAGACGGTCGGTGCTAAACACGCATTTATCCTTATTGTACGTTAAGTTAAGGAATTTCGCGGTCTGGAGAAATTTGCGGAGGTTGGTGTCGTGGTCCTGCTGGTCATGGCCGCAGATGGTGACGTTATCCAGATACGAGAACGTTGCGCGTAAGCCGTACCGGTCAATCATTCGGTCCATCTCTCGCTGGAAGACCGAGACCCCATTAGTGACACCAAAGGGAACTCTTAAAAATTGATAGAGCCGCCCATCTGCTTCGAAGGCAGTGTACTTGCGGAGGGGTAGCTGGTGGTAGGCGAACTTGAGATCCACCGTGGAGAAAACCTTGCATTGCGTGATCCTGTTTACCAGGTCGGCTCTACGAGGGAGAGGGCTCGCGTCCAGCTGCGTAAACCTGTTGATGGTCTGGCTGTAGTCAATGACCATCCTATGTTTCTCCCTGGTCTTTAGCACCACTACTTGACCTCTCCAGGGACTGTTGCTCGCTTCGATGACCCCTTCCCTCAGCAGCCTTTGGACCTCTGACCTGATGAAGGTCCGGTCCTGGGCACTGTACCGCCTGCTCCTGGTGGCGACGGGTTTGCAATCCAGGGTGATGTTCGCAAACAGGGAAGGCGGGTCGACCTTAAGGGTCGCGAGGCCGCAGACAGTAAGGGGGGGTATAGGGCCGCCGAATTTAAAGGTCAGGCTTTGCAAGTTACATTGGAAGTCCAACCCCAGGAGGGTAGCCGTGCAAAGGTGCGGCAGGACATAAAGGCGGAAATTGTTGAATCTCCTGCCTTGGACAGTGAGGTTCACTAGGCAGAACCCCTTTATCTCCACTGAGTGTGACCCGGAGGCCAGGGAGATCCTTTGGTTTACGGGTGGGTAACAAGTGAACAGCGCCTTACCGTGTCGGGGTGAACAAAGCTTTCCGTGCTCCCAGAGTCAATCAGGCAAGACGTCTCGTGGCCGTTGATGAAGACCGTCGTTGTTGCTGTTGCAAGTGTCCGCGGTCGACTTTGGTCCAGTGTCACCGAGGCCAGATGAAGCAGTTGCGAGTTCTTATCAGGCAGCGTGTAGTCGGCCGTGCTGGGGGCGTGGGGCCCCATCCAAGATGGCGTCTCCCATGGGTCGCACATGGTGGCCGGGGATGGACAAGATGGCGGCGGGGATGGACAAAATGGCGGTGCCCACCCATCCAGCGTAGTGTCCGGGGGGCAAGATGGCCACGCCCGCGGGTCGCATGTGGCCCTAGGATAAGGGGGTGGCGGTGAGCGCTGGCCGGTGGGGGCCTGAAGGGGGGGTTGCCGCGGCAGTCCGGAGTCGCTGGAGACCGCGGCCACTGCGCAGGCCTGGCAGACCCCCACAAAGTGGCCCTTCTTGCCACACCCTTTACAGGTGGCGGTGCGGGCCGGGCAGCCCAGGCGGGGATGATTCGCCTGCCCGCAGAAGAAACAGCGGGGCCCGGCAGTGTTAGTGGGCCATCTCGCCGCGGAGGCCTGCGGGGTCAAGGGGAAGGTCTGTGGGGCTGCCGCTGTGGGGTGCCACGCAGCCCAGGGGGCCGCCGCACGGTCGGGCGCATATGACTGGTCGTTTTGGGAGGCTACGTCCATGGACCCTGCCAGGGCCCAAGCCTCTGTAAGTCCCAGGGTGTCCTTTTCTAGGAGAGTCTTTGGCAGATCACTGAGGAGCTCATACCTGCTACGAAGGCATCCCTGATTAAAAATTCCGTGTGCTCACTTCCCGAAACTTGCGGGCAGCCACAGTTTCGGCCCAGCACCAGTCGCGCCCGGTAGAAATCCTCCAATGATTCCCCGGGGCTTTGCCGTCTAGTTGCAAGCAGGTGACGTGCGTAGACCTGATTTACAGGGCGGATATAATGTCCTTTTAACAGTTCGATCGCAGCATCATAGTCCTCCGCCTCCTCGATAAGGGTGTAGATCCCAGGGCTGATCCTTGAGCACAGGAGATGCATTTTCTGTCCTTCTGAGGGGGTGCCTCCGGCCGTCTCGAGGTAGCCTATAAAGCACGCCAGCCAGTGTTTAAATATTGCAGCCGAGTTCGCCGCGTGGGGGCTGAGTTGTAAGCACTCGGGTTTGATTCGGAGATCCATCCTTCCAGCTTAAGTCTAGTCGATTAAATTGATGCACGATCAATTACACTCAAGGCGAAGTGATTTCATAACTGAAGGCTTTAATCGACTAGAACTGTTCCCCAGCAGCTTCGGCACAGAAAGTGAAGGCTGCTGGGACGGCACCGGTTCTTATACTCTGCCTGTCAGGGCGGAGCTACGCATCAACAGCCAATGGTAAACTCCTAGGTTTAACCAATGGTCATCAGCCTCTTAGGTACCGCAATACCTGATAATACCACATTGGCAATTATTGGTTTCTCACCACACTGTGGCGGGAACTAGTACTCACCAACAGGAGCGAGCCGGTTAAATTAGAAAACATTCAACTCTCCCACAATCTAACCGGCTCTCTCAGATTTGCGCCCGGCGCGACATGGCTGCTAGATTGCGCCCTTAGAGTCATTAGATAGCGGTGGGAAACCCGGGGACACTCCCAGAAAAACCTGACACAAATGATACTTTCAGTTAGATCGCACCTGGAGTTTCAGTTACCAAAGGACAGTTTATCTTATTCTTATATTTAAAAAGAGGGACAAAACAAGTCCATGGAATTATAAACCAGTTGAATTAATATTGGTGATTTAAAAATATAACTGTAGCTTTATGTCTTTAAGAGATAGCAGCACAAAGTCATTTTAAGATAAGTGTGTCATGTGATCCAACCTCAGTTTCACTTTGGTCTGGAGCAAAGCACACACACACACACACACACACAGATTTGCAGCTCTGATGTCCTCAAGCTTTATGTCCACATGTGCATAGAATTAATAAATGAACCCACAATCTTTTTACACAATATCTTATGAGCGATTGGTGCCCTTACATCATTATAACACACACAACTTTCCAAGTAGTTATGAAAAAATGGAACAATGAATAGTCAGCATGGATTCTAAAAATGAAGGTTATGCTTGCCCAAACTTATTGAATACTTTCGAGAGGGAACAGATAGAGTAGCCCTGGGTACTGGGGCAGATGAAGTGAATTTCAAAAGACCACAAATTGGAATTGGTTTGTAAATGACAATTTAATTTCAATATAGGTAAGTATGAGATTGCATTTTAGTGGGAAGAATATAAAATCCAGAGAATCCCTACAGTGCAGAAGGAGGCCATTCAGTCCATCAAGTCTGCACCGACCCTCCAAAAGAGCACTCTACCTAAGCCTACAACCCTGCCCTATCCCCGTAACCCCATGCATTTATCATGGACACTCCACCTAACCTGCACCTCTTTGAACTGTGGGAGGAAACCGGAGCACCTGGAGGAAACCCATGCAGTCACCCAAAGCCGGAATCAAACCTAGGGTTCATGGCGCTTTGAGACAACAGTGCTAACCACTGTGCCAGAGTGCCGCCCATGGAGGCAACATCCTCCTTAGCAAATGAGAGCTTAAATGGGGTTGAGGGATCTAGAGTTACAAATACACCAATCATTAAAAGTAGCAAAGCAGGAAAACAGTCATAACAATGCAAACAAAGCATTGGTTTTAATTTCTATAGGAATAGAATTGGAAGCCAGGGTAGTTGTGTTAAACCTACATAGAATCTTGGGCAGAATTTAGTTCCAGTGCAGCGCATATTATTGTTCTTGGTACTACAAAAATCAAGATAGAGGAACTGGAGAATTGCAGAGGATGATGTCAGAATTGAAAGGAAAGACCGGTCCACAGCAGATGCCATCTCCCTGGCCCTACACTCATCCCTAGAGCATCTCGACAACAAGGACTCCTATTTATTGACTACAGCTCCGCCTTCAACAACATAATCCCAGCCAAGCTCATAGCAAAGCTCCTAAACCTAGGACTTGGCTCTTCATTCTGCAACTGGATCCTCGACTTTCTAGCCCACAGACCACAATCTGTAAAAATAAACAACAATACCTCCTCCACAATAGTCCTCAATACCGGGGCCCCGCAAGGCTGCGTATTTAGCCCCCCACTCTACTCCCTGTACACACACGACTGCGCGGCAAAATATGGTTCCAACTCCATCTACAAGTTTGCTGACGATACGACCATAGTGGGCCGGATCTCGAATAACGACGAGTAAGAATACAGGAGGGAGATAGAAAACCTAGTGGAGTGGTGCAGCGACAACAATCTCTCCCTCAATGCCAGCAAAACTAAAGAGCTGCTCATTGACTTCAGGAAGCAAAGTACTGTACACACCCCTGTCAGCATCAACGGGACCGAGGTACAGATGGTTGACAGCATCAAATTCCTAAGTGTGCACATCACCAACAATCTGCCTGGTCTACACACGTCGATGCTACCACTAAGAAAGCACAACAGCCACTATACTTCCTCAGGAAACTAAGGAAATTCGGCATGTCCACATTAACTCTTACCAACTTTTACAGATGCACTATAGAAAGCATCCTATCGGGCTGCATCACAGCCTGTATGGCAACTGCTCGACCCAGGGCCGCAAGGAACTTCAGAGCGTCGTGAACACAGCCCAGTCCATCACACAAACCTGCCTCCAATCCATCAACTCCATCTACACCTCCCGCTGCCTGGGGAAAGCGGGCAGCATAATCAAAGACCCCTCGCACCCGGCTTACTCTTCCAAGTTCTCCCATCGGGCAGGAGATACAGAAGCCTGAGAACACGCACGAACAGACTCAAAAACAGCATCTTCCCCACTGTTACCAGACTCCTAAATGACCCTCTTATGGACTGACCTCATTAACACTACACCCCTGTATGCTTCATCCGATGCCGGTGCTTACATTGTGTTGCCCTATTATGTATTTTCTTTTATTTCCTTTTCTTTTCAAGTACTTAAAGATCTGTTGAGCTGCTCGCAGAAAAATACTTTTCATTGTACCTCGGTACACGTGACAATAAACAAACCCAATCCAATCCAATCCAACAGGCCGGTGCATTTTCTCGAAAAAAGAGAAGACTGATGGAATAGAGGCAATTAAAATTATAAAGGGGTTGAGAAAGTAGACATAGAAAAAATAGTTTTACTTATGTATGAGTACAACTTCTGAGGACATACATAAAAGATGGACACTAAAAATCCAAGAAGTAATTCAGGAGAAACTTCTTTGCCAAGGGAACAATAAGACTATCGAACCGACTCCACATGGGTGGTCAGTTAAATAACATTGGTGCATTTAAGAGAAACTAGATAAGTTTTTGAGGGAAAAAGGAAGAGAAGGATATGCTGATAAGGGGGGAGGACGTTGAGTGGAAGGAAGTGCATGTGGAGCATAAATAGCAGCCAGAAGTGGTTTCAGTGAATGGCCTGTTTTTGACTTTATACTGCATGGAAACCTATGCAAGAATCTCAATGATTTAATTCTGCTGCTTCTGCTGTGGCAGCTTTAATTTTGGTCAGTTGAAAATGGTATCCTCATCTAACCTAACAAGGCTTCAAACTGAATGACTGTTTTAGAAGGTGGTAGGGCATGTTGAGAAAACAGTTAATAAAGCAAATAGTAACTTAGGCTTGATACAAAGGAACATTCTGTGCAAAAGTAAGAAATTCAATTTGAAATTGTATAAAACACTAGTTAGGCCTTGTCTGCATCCAATTCTGGGTACCACACTTCAGGAAGGCTTTGAAGACATTAGGGAGAGTACAGAGGAGATTCACTAAGAATTATTCCAGGAATAAAGAACTGTAACTATCTCTTTAACCTTGCACATTCTTTCTTTTCAGATAGCAATCCAATTCCCTTTTGAATACCTCTAACTATAGGATATACTGGAGAAGTTGGACCTGTTTTCCTTGGAGTAAAGAAAGTTCAGAGAAGACTTGATAGAGGTATTTAAGATGCTGAGGTCTATGGGCAGGGTAAATAGTGAGAAACAGTTCCCTCTCAAGAGAGCATCAAGAACCAGGGAGCACAGATTTGGAATAATTGGCAAAAGGAGTGGAAGTGATATGAGGAAAAATGTTTTTACCCAGAGTGTGGTGGAGGCAGGTATTCAAAAGGGAATTGGATTGCTATCTGAAAAAAAGGAATGTGCAAGGTGAAAGGGATAAGGCAGGAGAATGAGATTAAGTAGAATGCTCCTTCAGAGAGCCAGTGCAGAATCGATGGGCCAAATGGCCACCTTCAGGACTGTAAATATTCTATGGATCTCTTTCAATTATTTGAAATGGATTGAATAGTGCACAGAGGAGAATAATTTGAATTTGTTGAAATACCTAGATACTAGGAGTGTGGATAATGTTACTGATATGTTAGGGGCAGCACGGTGGTGCAGTGGTTAGCACTGCTGCCTCACGGCACCGAGATCCCAGATTCGATCCCTGCTCTGCATCACTGTCCATGTGGAGTTTGCACATTCTCCCCGTGTTTGCATGGGTTTCGCCTCCACAACCCAAAGATGTGCAGGGTAGATGGATTGGCCACACTAAAATTGCTCCTTAATTGGAAAAAAATTAATTGCGTACTGTAAATTTATTTATTTTAAATGTTACTGATGTGTTATCCAGGAGCAAGTAAAACAGTAATCAGTGTGAACATCGGCTTATCCTGTATTAATGAAATGGACCATTGTGAATACACAGTTAAAGTTGTTGAGGGTGCTGTTCTCAGCAGAGGATGGGTTAATGTTGGTTAAGATGGTATTAATTATCAAAGGGTTGAAACATTCTACAAAGTTGTCAAGAAAAAGGAATGTGAAAGAGATTTTAACCACAAGGATTGGATGTTGAGTAATTCAAAAGGTTAATCTGGACAACAGAGGGAACAGAATGAAAAAGGTACATACACAGTATTACATTTGCTGATGTCTGATACTGAGTTAAAATATAATCAAACATCATATTAACTTATTGTTCCACAAACAGACATTCAGCAAAACACAAG
The DNA here is from genome assembly GCF_047496885.1 of Scyliorhinus torazame. Taxonomy (NCBI): domain Eukaryota; kingdom Metazoa; phylum Chordata; class Chondrichthyes; order Carcharhiniformes; family Scyliorhinidae; genus Scyliorhinus; species Scyliorhinus torazame. Next base: position 49,972,252 of record NC_092720.1, read on the forward strand.
AACTGGTATTCTGTTGGAAAGAAAAGAACAGATGAAATAAAGCAGTAAGTGCATATCTTAGACTACATAATGTGTTCCTTGCTGAGGTTTAATACTATACCTGTCAGCCGTTCTGATGTTGCAGGCTTTGTTGTATTTGGTGAGGTCTCATTCTGCATATTAGTAGTGGTAGCTGATGATGTAGGTTTAATGTATGTTGGTGAGGTATGGATTTCGCTGAGTGCAGTTGATTCTTCTGTTGTTGGGAAAGTTGTATTGACTGATGTCTGGTTTTCTCTCTGTGTAGTTGATACTGTTGGTGGGAAAGTTGTATTGACTGATGTCTGGTTTTCTCTCTGTGTAGTTGATACTGTTGTTGTTGGGGAAGTTGTATTGACTGATGTCTGGTTTTCTCTCTGTGTAGTTGATACTGTGGTTGGGAAAGTTGTATTGACTGATGTCTGGTTTTCTCTCTGTGTAGTTGATACTGTGGTTGGGAAAGTTGTATTGACTGATGTCTGGTTTTCTCTCTGTGTAGTTGATACTGTGGTTGGGAAAGTTGTATTGACTGATGTCTGGTTTTCTCTCTGTGTAGTTGATACTGTGGTTGGGAAAGTTGTATTGACTGATGTCTGGTTTTCTCTCTGTGTAGTTGATACTGTTGTTGGGAAAGTTGTATTGACTGATGTCTGGTTTTCTCTCTGTGTAGTTGATACTGTGGTTGGGAAAGTTGTATTGACTGATGTCTGGTTTTCTCTCTGTGTAGTTGATACTGTGGTTGGGAAAGTTGTATTGACTGATGTCTGGTTTTCTCTCTGTGTAGTTGATACTGTTGTTTGGGAAGTTGTATTCACTGATGTCTGGTTTTCTCTCTGTGTAGTTGATACTGTTGTTGGGGAAGTTGTATTGACTGATGTCTGGTTTTCTCTCTCTGAAGTTGATACTGTTGTTGTTGGGAAAGTTGTATTGACTGATGTCTGGTTTTCTCCCTGTGTAGTTGATACTGTTGTTGTTGGGGAAGTTGTATTGACTGATGTCTGGTTTTCTCTCTGTGTAGTTGATACTGTTGTTGGGAAAGTTGTATTGACTGATGTCTGGTTTTCTCTCTGTGTAGTTGATACTGTTGTTGGGGAAGTTGTATTGACTGATGTCTGGTTTTCTCTCTGTGTAGTTGATACTGTTGTTGTTGGGAAAGTTGTATTGACTGATGTCTGGTTTTCTCTCTGTGTAGTTGATACTGTTGTTGGGAAAGTTGTATTGGCTGATGTCTGGTTTTCTCTCTGTGTAGTTGATACTGTTGCTGTTGGGAAAGTTGTATTGGCTGATGTCTGGTTTTCTCTCTGTGTAGTTGATACTGTTGTCGGGAAAGTTGTATTGACTGATGTCTGGTTTTCTCTCTGTGTAGTTGATACTGTTGTTGGGAAAGTTGTATTGGCTGATGTCTGGTTTTCTCTCTGTGTAGTTGATACTGTTGTTGTTGGGAAAGTTGTATTGACTGATGTCTGGTTTTCTCTCTGTGTAGTTGATACTGTTGTTGGGAAAGTTGTATTGACTGACGTCTGGTTTTCTCTCTGTGTAGTTGATACTGTTGCTGGGAAAGTTGTATTGACTGATGCCTGGTTTTCTCTCTGTGTAGTTGATACTGTTGTTGGGAAAGTTGTATTGACTGATGTCTGGTTTTCTCTCTGTGTAATTTTTTCTGGAGTTGTTGCAAAAGGTTTAATCGCTGTTCTCTGATTTTCTTGTCGTGTCGTTGTCTCTGTATTCAGGAAAGTTTCATTCAGTGCAGATTGTTTTTTGCCTTCAGTTCTTTCTATTATTGTTTGGAATGCTGTGTCCATTGATGTCTGGTTGGATTTTTGTTGAGTTTCTTGTGATGTCTTAGAAAAAATGTTTTGCTCAATGCTTTTGATTGGACTATGTTTAATTTGTTGTTGAACTGAACACCCTTGAGTTAGCTTCAGTGAGTTGTGTTGCTTTTGTTGCATGGTAAATTCTGGTTTAATTAATGGCTGTACTGTAGCCAACACTGGTTTTTGCCTTTCCTGCGATTTTAGGTGGATTGGTGCGTGTGACAATTTGGTCATTTTTCCACTTGTACTAAACTTTCTGGATGCTGAAAGTAACTCTGATGTTATTAGAGCAGTATCTTCTTTATTTCGATCATCTCTCCTTGTTTTATCTACAGTTTTCTTCGAATGGCTTCCTAATGGATAGATGCCACTCCTTTTATCTGCTTTTATTTTTTGCATTGTTGCTGTGTATCCTGGCTTTTGAGAAAATGGTGATGGATGAGTTGCTGAAGATTTCTCAGAATTAATCATATCAACATATTCTATAGTCATGTTCATGTCTACAGCTGTGTTAGTGGTGACAGGATCGGTTTGAATTGTTGCTGTTGCAACCCAGATCTGAAAAAAGAAAGCAGTATATGTTAATTCACACACAGACAGTGGTTCTGAAATTCTGCAAAAGATTAAAATGAAACGTATTGACTAGCCGTGTGTCACAGGTTCTGTGCTTGGCCCTCAACTATTCAGTATATTTATTGATGACTTAAGTAACATAATGAAACAAGTTTGCATTACCACAAAGGTTGGTGGCATAGTTAGTAATGTAAACAAAAGCATAAAAATATAAAGTGATATTGAATAGTTAAAACAGTGGCAGTCAGGTTTTAATGAGATATGTGTGAGACCATCATTTTGGACCACAACAAAGTAGGGTTGAATATTTCAAAATGGTGGAAATCCAGGAACTGTAGAAATCCAAAGAGATTTAGGGGCTCATCTACACAGATCACTAATATGTAGTGGTGCGGTACAAATGGATAATTGAAAAGGTTAATCAAATGTTAACCTTTATAACTACAGAGATAAATTCCAGCTATATTAAGCCATGGTTAGTATAGCTAGAGTAAACCACTTCTGAAACCAGACCTTCACAAGGATCTACAGATAAATGGAGAGACGGAAGAAAGGTTTCACTGGAATGTTAATAGGGTTCCAAAGGTTAAATTATAATGAAAGATTACATAAATGAGGTGTTTAGTTCCTGGTATATGAACAGTTCAGGTGATTTGGTTGCGGTTTTTAGGATTTTGAAGGAATTGGTAAAGCAGATGTGGTGATATGTATCACTGTATATACACAAAGGGTTAATGTAAATACACTACAACTAAGTAACCGCTAGAGGGAGCACCAGAGATGTCATGACATGCAGACATACAGCCAATGGGTCATTACAACAGGACACAGCCAATGTGTAATCAGGACACCCAGAGGTGGCATTACCACAAGGGGGCACTTCACAACCCATATAAAAGGACAGGGCACACATGCCCTGCCTCTTTCCACAGACAGACATCTAGAGAGTACATCAGGGTTGATCAGCAGCATCACACCCAGCACGTGGCTTAGAGCAGGCTGGTAAAGATAGACTGAGCTACTACAGTTAGATTAGCAGAGAGTCGAACACATTTAAGAACTATGCTAATAGTTCAATAAACAAGTTGAACTCATTTCATAGTCTGGAGCTTCCTTTGTCAAAGCATACATCAAGGAAGCAGCTTATGCAACACAAAGCAGCATAACACAACAGCAGATAGAAAGAAACATTTTCTACTGATAGGTGAGTCTAGAACAAAGGAAAACACTGTCAAAATATTCAGGAGAGAAGTTAGGAAACACAACTTCATGCAAAGGGTGGTAGAAGTGTGCAACTACCCCCTTCCCCCGCCCCCAACCCCCGCACTGACCCCCAACCCCCTAAGAGGCAACAGATGCTAACTCAATTAAGAACTTTAAATCTGAGATTGATAGATTTTTGCTAGTCAAGGGTATTAAAACATAAGAAGGCAAGGAGGATAATAGATTTAAGATGCACGTCAGCCATGACCTCTTTCAATGGAGGAAAAAGCTCCAGGGGCAAAATGGCCTGCTCCTCTTCCTATCTTCCTAAGATCCAACAGACGCCCAGCAGGAATCAATGGGATCAACCTCTCTCCCCATCTAGCTCCTCTACCTGACCACATCCCCCCTGCTCTGCGCTCTTCCCGCCACCCACAATACCACAGAAAAGGCATAGTCAAAGTTGTACTGCATCTCTCTGCTAATTCTGTTAGTTTCCTATTTGCCATGTAAGGTGTGGGAATTGTAAAGTTGCTGGGTTTTGTAGGAATGATGGAAAGAACTACAACTTAATCGTTTACTATAAGATCTTCAACAGCTCCTACACACCATTCCTGTAGCCACATTGGTAAGAACTCACGCGCCACCGACATGTCACTTCCTGTGTGCAGGTCAAGGCAATATATCCATGAATACACATGCTACAAAAATAACATCAATCTTTTACAAGGCAAATGGTAAATGAGTTGAGGTAGTGGATCCCCTTTGCCAAGGTTTTCCACTTATGGATCAGTCAGCAACCAATGTATCTGTACATCACAGTGAGGTGAGGCATATAGGTCTCCACGTTAGGAGATCCATTTGTGAGGCCAGGCAACCAACCTGGTGCCCTGAAAATTAAAAAAAACTTATTTTACAAGTTACCCCCAAAGCAACAGCAGGTCTTTTGTGTTTATTTTCATATTTTCACACTCTTTCCCTTGGAGAATTGAAAGGATTCATAGGCTGACTAACAACCTAATAGGCTCTTAGAGTGGCATTTGAAACTGGAGGCTGCTGGCTCAGAGGCGACTGCAAAAGCAACAAGACCAACCTCTGCGGCAACCCCATCCTTCCACAAACTAAAAGACACAAGTGTTTCTGCACGCCATGGACACACTTATGCTGGGATGTGCCTTAATTGGTACTCATAGTTGTTGGCCTGTGGTGCCCTCCAACTGAGCCAGCAAACATTAGCCAGACTAGTGCTGGAGAACACCGCAGACCTTTGACCCCGATTCAATAAATGTAAAGTTATTTGAACTAAGCTGATCCTGGAAGACTTGCTGGGGGTCATCACAATTGCTGTTTGTTAAGAAGTCCAAATTCCAGCATTACTCCAGAAAATAATATAGCCATAGATTACTGATCATACAAATGCTGGAAGTGCATTCAAATATTTGAAGCATTCGATAAAGCTTTGATTCCAATGGCTCCGGTAACTCAGGTGTCCTAAGCCCAACAATTTTCAGCTGCTTTATGAATGATGTTCCCTCCGCCATGAGGTAAGAAATGGGGATGTTTGCTGATGATTGTACACAATATTCAGTACCATTCGTGACTCTTCGGACACTGGAGAAATCTGTGTCTGCAGCAACAAGGCCTGGACAACATGCAGGCTTGGGCTTAAAACTGGCAAGTACTATTCACATCACATAACTGCCAGGCAATGCCCATCGCCAACAATAGAGAATCTAACCATCTCCCTTTGACATTAAATTACATGACCATCGCTGAATCCCCTTCCATCAACATCCTGGGGAATGCCATTCACCGAAACTTTAAAAGCACATAAATACTGTGGACAAGAGCAGGTCAGAAGCTAGGAATCCTACGTCGGGTTATTCACTTCCGAACTCCCCAAAGCATGTCCACATCTACACGATACAAGTCAGGAGGGTGATGGAATACTCTCCATTCGCCTGGATGAATGCGGCTCCAACAACATTCATGAAGCTCAATACCATCCAAGATAAGGCAGCTCAATTGATGACATCCCATTCCACATGTTAAACATTTATTCTCTTCACCATCAGTGCAAAGTGGCACAAGATATACTACAGCAATGCCCAATGCTCATTTGACAGCATCTTTCAAACCCATGACCTCTACCTAGAAGGAAAAGGGCAGCAAATGCCCAACAACACCACCACCTGCAAGTTGCCCTCAAGCCACAAATCATCCTGACTGGGAACTACATCGCCATTCCTTTACTGTTTCAGTCTAAATCCTGAAACTTACTTCCTAATAGCACTGTGGGTGCACCTATATCACATGGACTGCATTGGTTCAAGAAGTTGGCCCATTACCAATTAGGAATGGGTGTAAGAGTAGGTGTTGCCAATACCCACAGAACATGAAATAATTTATGAAATGGAAGAACCGTCAATTTGGGCAGCACGGTAGCACAGTGGGTAACACTGTTGCTTCACAGCTCCAGGGTCCCAGGTTCGATTCCCGGCTTGGGTCCCCGTCTGTGTGGAGTCTGCACGTTCTCCCCGTGTCTGCGTGGGTTTCCTCCAGGTGCTCCAGTTTCCTCCCACAAGTCCCAAAAGAGGTGCTGTTAGGTAATTTGGACATTCTGAATTCTCCCTCCGTGTACCCTAACAGTGCCGGAATGTGGCGACTGGGGCTTTTCACAGTAACTTCATTGCAGTGTTAATGTAAACCTACTTGTGACAATAAAGATTATTATATTATAAACTATCCAAAGCGTTGCAAAGGAGCTTAATTTTAAAACACAGCTGCAAAGCATATTAAAGTAAAGATTAACGTACACATGAACAATGTTAATAGCATTAATGAAAGCAAAAATAGTCAAGGAATTAACTATTTGAACTGAACAAAAATGAAAAATCTTACCAGAAATTGTAAGGTAAGCACACAAAATAGTTTAGGGTATGTTGCCATTGCAGTGTTACAGCGTGAGATCTTCCTGAACAAGTATTTCCAAAACTATCACTGTTACTGAGGGAACAGTCAAGCAATGTTTTGAGCAAATGCGACAATGAATGTTGTCTTTCAAACGTTAGATAAACACGCTTTTATTATGCTCTTTTAAAAGATACTGACACGCTCCATCACTGTTTATTTATTCAGTTTCTGAGTGGACTTTCCTCTGTAATGTATTCATTTAATCTGATTAAAGATTATCAATTTTTGTTTGCAACTGATAAGTGTTCATGCAAAAATGTTCTTCGATATTTTACTTTCTATCCATTTTAAGAGTTCAGAAGTGTTCAGTAACATTGGAAATATTGTTATATTGTATCAATGACACAGGGGGCAATTCAGTGGACAAAAGTTAAAGTCCGCTTTTGGACACTTAGGCGGCAGCAGAGCCAAGATTCTCCCTGCTATTCACTAGCACATTGCCAGTTTTTGTGCCCGCTAAAGCCACACCTAGGCAGTGGTCCTACACTGGCAAGCTGATCTTGCTAGCAGAACTACCTCCTCGCAGATCAGGTCGCCATTTTTGGAAGGCTGCCCGATCTCTAGAACCCCCTTTCAGACCCCCTGACTTTCAGGACCCTCTCACTCCCACTCTAATGGGCAAGGTCCACCGGGCCTGATCCCTGATACTGCCAACCTGGCACCTGGGCATCCCCCTGGCACTCTGGAAATGACACCCAGGCACTCTGGCAGTGCCAGCCTGGGTACCCGGGAGAATGCCAGGGTACCAGACTGCCTGTCCCTGAAAATACGATCTCTGATGGCCTGCAAGACCCCCGCTGTGCCATCATGCCTGGTCCACATTCGTGCTAAATGGCGCCCTGGCAAAGTCCCGCAGTCGCAGCCATTGACTCTAGGGCACCAGGTACATATAGTGTCCGGGTATTTAAATGAGTCTAATCAATCATTTAAATATGCAGATCAGGTTAGGTGACTCGACAATCGGCCCAGATTGCGGGCACTCACGCAATTCACCCATTGCGCCCTGATCTGCGCAAAGTGCAACACTGTTGCTGAATCGCCCCCTGAGTCTCAGTACAAGCGGACAATCTTTGGAATTCTCCACCCTAGAGGGCTGTGGATGCAGCACAGCTGAATATATTCAAAGTGGAGATAGACAGATTTTTGACCTCTGTGGGAATCTAGAGATATGGGGACTAGGTGAGAAGGCAGAGTTGAAGCGAAAGATCACCATGATCATATTGAAAGGCGGAGCCAGCTCACTTAGGTTCTTATTTCTTTATTATTAACAACGATTAGATGAATTAACTCCTGTGTTAACAGCAGTAGTCAAACAGGTAAACTGATAATCATGTGACTTGTGCCAGACAATCATGCAGGCAAAAGGCAAAAACAAAAATCATCTACTATCTGAAAAAATAAAATGGAGCATTGGGAAAGGCTTTGTTGGTGTTATTTGTTTAAACTTGTTCTATTGAAATAGGAAACCTGTAACAAAGAACAAAGATCAAAGAAAATTACAGCACAGGAACAGGCCATTCGGCCCTCCCAGCCTGCGCCGATCCAGATCCTTTATCTAAACCTGTCACCTATTTTCCAAGGATCTACTTCCCTCTGTTCCCCGCCCGTTCATATATCTGTCTAGATGCATCTTAAATGGTGCTACTGTGCCCGCCTCTACCACCTCCGCTGGCAGAGGGTTCCATGCACCCACCACCCTCTGTGTAAAAAACTTTCCACGCACAGCTCCCTTAAACTTTCCCCCTCTCACCTTGAAATCGTGACCCCCTTGTAATTGACACCCCCACTCTTGGAAAAAGCTTGTTGCTATCCACCCTATCCATGCCTCTCATAATTTTGTAGACCTCAATCAGGCCGCCCCTCAACCTCCGTCTTTCCAACGAAAACAATCCTAACCTACTCAACCTTTCTTCATAGCTAGCACCCTCCATACCAGGCAACATCCTGGTGAACCTCCTCTGCACACTCTCTAAAGCATTCACATCCTTCTGGTAATGTGGCGACCAGAACTGCATGCAGTATTCCAAATGTGGCCTAACCAAAGTCCTATACAACTGTAACATGACCTGCCGACTCTTGTACTCAATACCCCGTCCGATGAAGGCAAGCATGCTGTATGCCTTCTTGACCACTCTATCGACCTGCGTTGCCACCTTCAGGGTACAATGGACCTGAACTCCCAGATCTCTCTGTACATCAATTTTCCCCAGGACTCTTCCATTGACCGTATAGTCCGCTCTTGAATTAGATCTTCCAAAATGCATCACCTTGCATTTGCCTGGATTGAACTCCATCTGCCATTTCTCTGCCCAACTCTCCAATCCATTTATATTTTGCTGTATTCTCTGACAGTCCTCCTCGCTATCTGCAACTCCACCAATCTTAGTATCATCTGCAAACTTGCTATTCAAACCACCTATATCTTCGTCCAGATCATTTATGTATATCACAAACAACAGTGGTCCGAGCACGGATCCCTGTGGAACACCACTAGTCACCTTTCTTCATTTTGAGACACTCCCTTCCACCACTACTCTCTGTCTCCTGTTGCCCAGCCAGTTCTTTATCCATCTAGCTAGTACACCCTGAACCCCATACAACTTCACTTTTTCCATCAACCTGCCATGGGAAACTTTATCAAATGCCTTACTGAAGTCCATGTCTCTGACATCTACAGCCCTTCCACCATCAATTAACGTTGTCACTTCCTCAAAGAATTCTATTAGGTTTGTAAGACATGACCTTCCCTGCACAAAACCATGCTGCCTATCACTGATAAGTCTATTTTCTTCCAAATGTGAATAGTTCCGATCCCTCAGTATCTTCTCCAGCAGTTTGCCTACCACTGACGTCAAGCTCACAGGTCTATAATTCCCTGGATTATCCCTGCTACCCTTCTTAAACAAAGGGACAACATTGGTAATTCTCCAGTCCTCCGGGACCTCACCCGTGCTCAAGGATGCTGCAAAGGTATCTGTAAAAGCCCCAGCTATTTCTTCCCTCGCTTCCCTCAGTAACCTGGGGTAGATCCCATCCGGACCTGGGGACTTGTCCACCTTAATGCCTTTTAGAATACCCAATACTTCCCCCTTCCTTCTGCCGACTTGACCTAGAGTATTTAAACATCCATCCGTAGCCTCAATATCCGTCATGTCCCTCTCCTTGGTGAATACCGATGCAAAGTACTCATTAACAATCTCACCCATTTCCTCTGACTCCACGCATAAATTCCCTCTTGTGTCTTTGAGTGGGCCAATCCTTTCTCTAGTTACCCTCTTGCTCCTTATATACGATTAAAAGGCTTTGGGACTTTCCTTCACCCTGTTAGCCAAAGATGTTTCATGACCCCTTTTAGCCCTCTTTATTGCACGTTTGAGATTTGTCCTACTTTCCCGACATTCCTCCAAAGCTTCATCAGATTTAAGTCGCCTAGATCTCATATATGCTTCCTTTTTCATCTTAGCTAGTCTCACAATTCCACCAGTCATCCATGGTTCCCTAATCTTGCCATTTCTATCCCTCATTTTCACAGGGACATGTCTGTCCTGCACTCTAATCAACCTTTCCTTAAAAGACTCCCACATTTCAAATGTGGATTTACCCTTAAACAGCTGCTCCCAATCCACATTCCCTAGCTCCTGCCGAATTTTGTTATACTTGGCCTTTCCCCAATTTCGCACTCTTTCTTTAGGACCACTCTCATCTTTGTCCATGAGTATTCTAAAACTTACGGAATTGTGATCGCTATTCCCAAAGTAATCACCGACTGAAACTTTAACCACCTGGCCGGGATCATTCCTCAATACCAGGTCCAGGATGGACCCTTCCCGAGTTGGACTATTTACATACTGCTCTAAAAAACTCTCCTGGATGCTCATTACAAATTCTGCTCCATCTACGCCTCCAACACTACATGAGTCCCATTCAATGTTGGGGAAGTTAAAATCTCCCATCGCGACCACCCTATTGCTCCTACATTTTCTATAATCTGTCTACATATTTGTACCTCTACTTCACGCTCGCTTTTGGGAGGCCTGTAGTAAAGTCCCAAAAATGTTAGTGCACCCTTCCTATTTCTTAGCTCTACCCATATTGCCTCAGTGCTTGAATCCTCCATCGTGCCCTCCTTAATCAAAGCTGTGATATCATCTCTGACCAGTAATGCAACTCCTCCAGCCCTTTTACCACCCTCTCTATCCCTCCTGAAGCATCTACACCCTGAGATATTTAGTTGCCAGTCTTGCCCTTCCCTCAACCAAGTCTCCGTAATACCAATCACATCATATTCCCAGGTACTAATCCAAGCCCTAGCTTCATCTGCCTTACGTGCTACACTTCTCGCATTGAAACATATGCATCTCAGACCACCTGTCCCTTTGCATTCTTCATTTCTTCCCTGTCTACTCTTCCCCTTAGTCACATTGAGTTGATTATCTAGTACCTTACTGGCTTTAGTTGCTGCCTCTTTACTGACCTCTAACTTCCTAATCTGGTTCCCATCCCCCTGCCACATTAGTTTAAAACCTCCCCAACAGTGTTAGCAAAAGCACCCCCCAGGACATTGGTTCCAGTCCTGCCCAGGTGTAGACCATCCGATTTGTAATGGTCCCACCGCCCCCAGAACCGGTTCCAATGTCCCAAAAATCTGAACCCCCTCCCTCCTGCACCATCTCTCAAGCCACGTATTCATTCTGACTATTCTTGAATTTCTACTCTGACTGACTCGTGGCACTGGTAGCAATCCTAAGATTACTACCTTTGAGGTCCTACTTTTTAACTTATCTCCTAACTCCCTAAATTCTGATTGTAGGACCTCATCCCGTTTTTTACCTATATCGTTGGTGCTTATATGCACCACGACAACTGGCTGTTCACCCTCCCCCTTCAGTATGTCCTGCAGCCGATCTGAGACATCCCTGACCCGTGCACCCGGGAGGCAACATACCATTCGGGAGTCTCGTTTTCAACCACAGAAATGCCTGTCTACTCCCCTTACAATTGAATCCCCTATGACTATAGCCCTGCCAGTCTTTTTCCCGCCCTTCTGTGCAGCAGAGCCAGCCACGGTGCCATGAGCCTGGCTACTACTGCCTTCCCCTGGTGAGTCATCTCCCCTAACAGTATCCAAAACGGTATGCCTGTTTTGGAGGAAGATGACCACAGGGGACACCTGCACTGCCTTCCTGCTCTTTCTCTGCCTTTGGGTCACCCATTCCCCGTCTCCCTCACCAATCCTAATGTGCGGTGTGACCACATCACTGAACGTGCTATCCACGACCCCCTCAGCATCGCGGATGCTCCAAAGTGAGTCCATCCGCAGCTCCAGAGCCATCATGCAGTCTAACAGGAGCTGCAGCTGGACACACTTCCCGCACATGAAGGAGTTAGGGGCATCAGCCGCGTCCCTGAACTCCCACATTGAGCACGAGGAGCATAACATGGGTCCTGCCATTTTTACACTTTACCTTAACTGATTACAAATATAATATCAAATAATGAATAAGTGAAAGGAATAAGGATTTTACTTACCAATCACAATACTTACCAACCCACGAAGAGTTCAATTTCTCCCAGCTACTTACCTTCCCGACAGACCCCTGGCCACTGCTCCCGCCGAAAATCTGAAGGCCGCTTCTCCTGCAAGGTAAGTTTTTATAGGGTAAACTTAGCTTCCCGACAGACCCATGGCCACTGTGCCCGCCGAAAATCTGAAGCTATAACTTGCGGATAAAAGAAAAGGGAGAGCTTACCTGATATTCACTCACCCCCTTATGTTAAAGGAGGTGGAAGGGTGGGAGACACTATGTGGCGCACAAAGACTCCGTGAGACAAACAGAGTGAAGTCGATGAGGCTTTATTAAGCGTGTCTGTTCCCCAGCAGCCCGATAGTAAACTGGCATGCGGGGGAAGGCACCGGCTTCTTATACTTCGCCTTCAGGGCGGAGTATGAGGTCAACGGCCAACCAGGACCCGGGATCTGTCAGCCAATGACATTAGGGCTTCCAGTCCCACATGACCCCCAATACATACTACCACACACTACAAGTGTAGTGTCTCGGGTTTAGCAACCGCCCAACTTAAATAGAGGTAAAAATCAAACACTTAAGCACCTACCTGATTCCCAAGCTGCACTCCGGCTCCCTCTATCTCTCCCGCTCCCGGAAATGAAGGCCGCTGGAACCTGGGGGCAAGTTTAAACACCTACCTGAATCCCAAGCTGCACTCGCTGCGCTCCGGCTCTCTCTCTCTCTCCTGCTCCCGGAAATGAAGGCCGCTGGAACCTGGGGGCAAGTTTAAACACTTACCTGAATCCCAAGCTGCACTCGCTGCGCTCTGGCTCTCTCTCTCTCTCCCGCTCCCGGAAATGAAGGCCGCTGGAACCTGGGGACAAGTTTAAACACTTACCTGAATCCCAAGCTGCACTCGCCACGATCCGGCTCTCTCTCCCGCTCCCGAAAATGAAGGCCGCTGGAACCTGGGGGCAAGTTTAAACACCTACCTGAATCCCAAGCTGCACTCGCTGCACTCCGGCTCTCTCTCCCGCTCCCGAACATGAAGGCCGCTGGGACCTGCGGGCAAGTTTAAACATCTAGCTGAATCCCAAGCTGCACTCGCTGCGCTCCGGCTCTCACTCTCTCTCTCCCGCTCCCGAAAATGAAGGCCGCTGGAACCTGGGGGCAAGTTTAAACACCTAGCTGAATCCCAAGCTGCACTCGCTGCGCTCCGGCTCTCTCTCTCTCTCTCCCGCTCCCGAAAATGAAGGCCGCTGGAACCTGGGGGCAAGTTTAAACACCTACCTGAATCCCAAGCTGCACTCGCTGCGCTCCGGCTCTCTCTCTCTCTCTCCCGCTCCCGAAAATGAAGGCCGCTGGAACCTGGGGGCAAGTTTAAACACCTACCTGAATCCCAAGCTGCACTCGCTGCGCTCCGGCTCTCTCTCTCTCTCTCCCGCTCCCGAAAATGAAGGCCGCTGGAACCTGGGGGCAAGTTTAAACACCTACCTGAATCCCAAGCTGCACTCACTGCGCTCCGGCTCTCTCTCTCCCGCTCCCGCTCCCGGAAATAAAGGCCGCTGGAAATCTAACTTTTTATTTAAGATCATAGGGACATGAGAACTGAGAAGATATCTCTCAGAAAAGCTGTGTTGATGGGTTTTCAATTAAAAATAAGTACAAATATTATATACTAAGAACCAACTAATTCTCTTGACAGAAATATTAAAGAAAAATAAGATAACCAAAGAAAATTAGTCTTTAATGAATGATTTTGGTGAATTGATTGCCTGAAAGAAGCTACTTGCTTTTGAAGTGAGACGTTTATCCATTCTGTATGAGGAGAAAACACTGGAAAAATGAATTAATGAAAGAAAGAAATTTCCAATGTCTCAGCAAAAAACAATTACGAAATGTTAACTACCTGTACTCATTAAAGTAGCTTTTGCATTACAGATGCTGTTGGAGAGGGAATTAGGCAAGTCTAGGTGGTTAGCCCAGCTGCCTTACGGCGCCAAGGTCCCAGATTCGATCCCGGCTCTGGGCCTCTGTCCATGTGGAGTTTGCACATTCTCTCTGTGTCTGCGTGGGTTTCGCCCCCACAACCCACAGATGTGCAGAGTCGGTGGATTGGCCACGCTAAATTGGCCCTGAATTGGAAAAAATGAATTAGGTACTCTAAATGTATAAAAAAAGGGGGAAAATAAAGTAGGATGCTCTTTCCAAGGGCCGGTGCGGGCTTGATGTGCCAAATGGCCTCCTTCTGTACTGTAAGTTCTGTGATTCTATCTCACTAAGGTGTTTAAAATGTTAAAAAGGGTTAATGGAGTCAGAGTGAGCTGTCGGCGTTTGTTACTAAATGAGAGTCACTTGTGACCCAGTGTAAAATATTGCAGGCATGGTCGCACAATGGTTAGCACTGTTGCTTCACAGCTCCAGGGTCCCAGTTTCGATTCCCGCTTGGGTCACTCTCTGTGCGGAGTCTGCACGTTCTCCCCGTGTCTGCGTGGGTTTCCTCCGGGTGCTCCGGTTTCCTCCCACAAGTCCCGAAAGACTTGCTATTAGGTGAATTGGACATTCTGAATTCTCCCTCAGTGTGCCCAAACAGGCGCCGGAATGTGGCGACTATGGGCTTTTCACAGTAACTTCATTGCAGTGTTAATATAAGTCTACCTGTGACAAAGAAGATTATTATTATTAAGATATGGAGAAGCTTGAAATAAAGATGGGAAACACTGGAATATTCAGCAGGTCAGGCAGCATCTGTGGAGAGAGAAATGGTGAAAGTTTCAGATCGTCGACCTTTCATCGGAACCCAACACTCTTGAACGATGACAAGGTTGTCTGCATCAAAGGTGGCCAATGCTCCTTTAGCTTTTCACGGCATCACTAATTGAGCTAAATGACTTGGTTGGTTGTCCCTATTGCTCATCTCCCTCTCCCTCCTCCACGGCCCTCTTCCATTTCTTTCTGGTCCTTGTAGACAAAGCCTCTACACAGGAGTCAAATAGCTCTGCAACGTTTTCGGCCTTTATCTGATCCATTCCATTTGCTTAACCATTTCTAGGATCATCCCTTGATTTTCTCAATAGACTCTACATAACCTTTGACTCTATTGCAATCTAGCCACACTTACCCTGCACACCATTCTTATTGGATGAGGTAACTTCATTGCATGCCACAGGGATAGTCAACATGGATTTGTAAAGGGTAAGTCTTGCCTCACAAATTTGATTGAATTCTTTGAGGAGGTAACTAAGTGTGTAGATGAAGGTACACCAGTTGATTTCGTATACATGGATTTTAGTAAGGCGTTTGATAAGGTTCCCCATGGTCGGCTCATGAAGAAAGTAAGGAGGTGTGGGATAGAGGGAAATTTGGCGAATTGGATAAGTAACTGGCTATCACATAGAAGACAGAGGGTGGTGGTGGATGGAAAATTTTCAGACTGGAGATCAGTTACCAGCGGTGTACCACAGGGATCAGTGCTGGGTCCTCTGCTATTTGTGATTTTTATCAATGACTTGGAGGAGGGAGCTGAAGGGTGGGTCAGTAAATTTGCTGATGACACCAAGATTGGTGGAATAGTGGATAAGGTGGAGGGCTGTTGTAGGCTGCAGAGAGACATTGATAGGATGCAGAGCTGGGCTGTAAAATGGCTGATGGAGTTTAACCCTGATCAGTGCAAGGTGATTCATTTTGGGAGGAAAAATTTGAATGCGGATTACAGGGTCAATGGCAGGGTTCTGAGGAATGTGGAGGAACAGAGAGATCTTGGGGTTCATGTCCACAGATCTCTGAAGGTTGCCACTCAAGTGGATAGAGCCGTGAAGAAGGCCTATAGAGTGTTAGCGTTTATTAACAGGGGGCTTGAGTTTAAGAGCCGTGGGGTTATGCTGCAACTGTACATGACCCTGGTGAGACCACATTTGGAGTATCGTGTGCAATTCTGGTTACCTCACTATGGGAAGGATGTGGAAGCATTAGAAAAGGTGCAAAGGAGATTTACCAGGATGCTACCTGGTTTGGACGATAGGTCTTATGAGGAAAGGTTGAGGGAGCTAGGGCTTTTCTCTTCGGAGCGGAGGAGGATGAGAGGCGACTTAATAGAGGTTTATAAGATGATGAGGGGGATAGATAGATTGGACGTTCAGAGACTATTGCCTCGGGTGGATGTAGCTGTTACAAGGGGGCATAACTAGGCATAACTAAGGTTCAGGGTGGGAGATATAAGAGGGATATCCGAGGTAGGTTCTTTACTCAGAGAGTGGTTAGGGTGTGGCATGGACTGCCTGCTGTGATAGTGGAGTCGGACACTTTAGGAACTTCCAAGCGGTTATTGGATAGGCACATGGAGCACACCAGAATGACAGGGAGTGGGATAGCTTGACCTTGGTTTCGGACAAGGCTCGGCACAACATCGAGGGCCGAAGGGCCTGTTCTGTACTATACTGTTCTATGTTCTATGTTCTATACATAGATACATAGAATTTACAGTGCAGAAGGAGGCCATTTGGCCCATCGAGTCTGCACCGGCTCTTGGAAAGAGCACCCTACCCAAGTCCACACCTCCACCCTATCCCCATAACCCAGTAACCCCATCCAGCACTAAGGGCAATTTTGGACACTAAGGGCAATTTTAGCTTGGCCAATCCACCTAACCTGCACATCTTTGGATTGTGGGAGGAAACCGGAGCACCCGGAGGAAACCCACGCAGACACGGGGAGAACGTGCAAATTCCGCACAGACAGTGACCCAGCGGGAAATCGAACCTGGGACCCTGGAGCTGTGAAGCAATTGTGCTACCCACTGTGCTACCGTGCTGCCAAATTCAACCCATCAAACCGCATCCTTCCTAAGTCCATTGCAATTCTTTGGAGTTTTCCTGTGGTACGGTTCCTTGACATTTTTTCCTCCTCTCACAAGTCCTAGAATCCTTGTTTTACCTTGCTTCTTACATCTTAACACTTTAATTAGATGCTTAAATCAGATTGCTTACTCACACAAATGCAAGGAAAAGTAGAACTCCAGCAAACTGGGAGAGCTTTGCTCCACCCTGAACTACCCACACGAAAAACTGCCTCAGAGATAATGCCAAGAATAAATCATTCTCATAATGAGGATGGCAGATTAACCCGTTCATGATTTGAGATTCATGTCTCACCTCTTTAAAGATGATTATGTTAGGAAGTATTATCCCCAAACGTATAAAAACTAGCAGCATTAAAGCACACAAAATCTTATATTTTCAACCATGTGAGGAAACGCAATGAAGTGGATGTCTCATTCTACCGGAAATGAACCCTAACACTTCATTTTAATTTCCATTTGGAAAGCATCAACCCTGCACAATGTTTTCCAAAGTTCTGGTGGACAGGAATCCTGATATGAAGAACTAACTCTTTGTAATTGTAATCAGGTTTACTAAGTGGTACTAAGTATCCTGGAGGCCTTGGAAAGGGCACAGTAACTTAAAGGTAAGTACCCGTCAGCCATTTCCTAACTGCTTTTAGTTTTTTCTCTGTTACATTTTAGGTTTTCATGAGCCTTTGGGACAATTGGTGCAAATTATATTTTTTCCAGGACAACTACTGGTATCAATTCGTTTTCCAGTATGAATCCTCCTATCTGGCACATCAAGAATAAAGGGAGAGCCAAGGGAAGGATGACAGGCAGACAAGGCTACGCAAATGGTCTTAATTCTGTGCTCATGTGGGGATGATTGCAAACCACAGGCGGGATTCTCCGACCCCCCACCAGGTCGGAGAATTGCTGGAGTGCGGCGTGAATCCCGCCCCCGCCGGCTGCCGAATTCTCCGGCGCCGGGGATCTGGTGGGGGGCGGTAATCGCGCCACGCCGGTCGGTGGCCGCTGGAGCGACCGGCCCGGCAATTCTCCGGCCCACGATGGGCTGAGTGGCCGCCCGTTTTCGGCTAGTCCCGCTGGCGTATATTACTCCAGGGGCGGGAATTGGCAGGGCGGGCAACTCTGGCGCCGAGGAGTTGTGTGAACCACTCCGGCGTCGGACCGCCCTAAAAGTGCGAAAACCGGAGTGGTTTGCGCCATGCCGGCCGGCGCGGAAGGGGCTTGGCGCCACGCCAACAGTCCCTGAAGGGCCTCCGCCGGCTGACGCGAGTTGGCACATGGGCGGGAGCACCAGCGTGTGGTGGAGTCATCCCAGCGCATGCGCAGTGGGGATCATCTCCGCGTTGGCCATCGTGAAGGACCACAGCGGCCGACGAGAAGAATAGAGTGCCCCCACAGCACAGGCCCAACCACGGTGGGCCCCGATAGCGGCCCAGGCCACAGTGGGGCACCTCCCGTGGCCCGATCCCCCCCGCAGACCCTGGAGGCCACCCGCGCAGCCAGGTCCCGTCGGCAAATACCTGGGGAGAGATTCTCCGATCTCCCGCCGGGTCGGAGAATCGCCGGGGTGTGGCGTTAATCCCACCCCTGCCGGCTGCCGAATTCTCCAGCGGCGGGGAATTGACGGGGGCGGGAATCGTGTCACGCCGGTCGGCGGCCGCTGGCAGCGACCCCCCCGGCAATTCTCCAGCCCGCAATGGGCCGAGTGCCGCCCGTTTTGGCCAGTCCCGCTGGCGTATATTACTCCAGGAGCGGAATTCTGCGGGAATCGGCAGGACGGGCAACTCTGGCACCGAGGAGTGGCGTGAACCACTCTGGCGTCGGGCCGCCCCAAAGGTGCGGAGTCCTCCGCACCTTCAGGGGCTAGGCCAGCAGCGGAGTGGTTTGCGCCGTGTCGGCCGGCGGGAAAGGGGCTTGGCGCCACGCCAACCGACGCTGAAGGGCCTCCGCCGGCTGGCGCAAGTTGGCGCATGCGCGGGAATGCCAGCGTGTGCTGGCATCATCCCAGCGCATGCGCGGGGGGGTTCATCTCCGTGTCGGCCATCGCGGAGGACCACAGCAGCCAACGTAGAAGAATAGAGTGCCCCCATGGCACAGGCCCGCCCGCAGAATGGTAGACCCGATCGCAGGCCAGGCCACCGTGGGGACACCTCCCGGGGCCAGATCCCCCCGCACCGCCCCGAGGCTCCCGGAGGCTGCCCGCGCAGCCAAGTCCCGCCAGCAAATACCTGGTGTAATATACGCCGGCGGGACTGGCTGAAAACGGCCAACGGCCCCCGACCAGCGCGATTCCCACCCCCGCCAAATCCCCGGCGCTGGAGAATTCGGCAGCCGGCAGGGGTGGGATTCACGCCGCCCCCTGTGATTCTCCAAACTGGCGTGGGATCGGAGAATCCCGCCCCAGGTATTTGCCGAGGCGACCTGGCTGCGCGGGCGGCCTCCAGGGTCTGCGGGGGGATCGGGCCACGGGAGGTGCCCCCACTGTGGCCTGGGCCGCTATCGGGGCCCACCGTGGTTGGGCCTGTGGTGTGGGGGCACTCTATTCTTCCGCGTCGGCCGCTGTGGTCCTCCACGATGGCCAACGCGGAGATGATCCCCACTGCGCATGCGCTGGGATGACTCCAGCACACGCTGGCGCTCCCAACCATGCGCCAACTCGCATCGGCCAGCGAAGGCCCTTCAGCGCCGGTTGGCATGGCGCCAAGCCCCTTCCGCGCCGGCCGGCGTGGTGCAAACCACTCCGGTTTTCGCACCTTTGGGGCGGCCCGACGCCGGAGTGGTTCACGCCACTCCTCGGCGCCGGAGTTGCCCGCACCGCCGATTCCCGCTGAATCCCGCCCCACATTTGTAGGCAGAACTGACAGTGCTTCATTTTGGAATATCATCTAGGCTGCCCAACACACGGTTCCTTTGCAAATTCTGTGTTGAAAATCCAATCCCTGCATATCCTCAAGGTGTAAAATCTTTTCCCCCATCCTCTTTCACTCTCACCTAACATTTCGGTGCCACTCCCTGCTCAAAGGAAACGCAAACAACGGGGTCAGTGACCGCTTGGGACACGCCCAGCCATCCAGATCCCTGCTCACTTATTGGTTAAGGAATCGAACGGAGTGATCAGGGATCACCCAATTAGTAAGGCCCAAATCGAAGAACCGCCCAAAAGAGCGCGAAAACCCCCCGAGTATAAGAAGAAGAATTCGCCATATGTTCGCTCTCTTTTGGCGCCCTCTTGGCCTTGGTACCCCGGTCACGGTCATCTCCAATTGCAGCAACACCAGAAGCGAGTCCAAGTTCAATGCCCGCTACCAGACGGATGAGCCCAGCTGAGCAGCAGTTACTCCTTCGAACCCGATAGATCCAGAATTGAACAGCGGCCACTGTTTTCTGACCTAAGCCGGGTGCCCGAAGTTAAGTACAGGTTGTCTTAGTTGATAGGTGTACAAAGAACAAAGAAATATACAGCCCGGGAACAGGCCCTTCGGCCCTCCAAGCCCGTGCCGACCATGCTGCCCGACTAAACTACAATCTTCTACACTTCCTGGGTCCGTATCCCTCTATTCCCATCCTATTCATGTATTTGTCAAGATGCCCCTTAAATGTCACCATCGTCCCTGCTTCCACCACCTCCTCCTGTAACGATTTCCAGGCACCCACTACCCTCTGCGTAAAAAACTTGCCTCGTACATCTACTCTAAACCTTGCCCCTCTCACCTTAAACCTATGCCCCCTAGTAATTGACTCCTCTACCCCGGGGAAAAGCCTCTGACTATCCACTCTGTCTATGCCCCTCATAATTTTGTAGACATCTATCAGGTCGCCCCTCAACCTCCTTCGTTCCAGTGAGAACAAACCAAGTTTATTCAACCGCTCCTCATAGCTAATGCCCTCCATACCAGACAACATTCTGGTAAATCTCTTCTGCACCCGCTCTAAAGCCTCCACATCCTTCTGGTAGTGTGGCGACCAGAATTGAACACTATACTCCAAGTGTGGCCTAACTAAGGTTCTATACAGCTGCAACATGACTTGCCAATTCTTATACTCTATGCCCCGGCCAATGAAGGCAAGCATGCCGTATGCCTTCTTGACTACCTTCTCCACCTGTGTTGCCCCTTTCAGTGACCTGTGGACATGTAATCCTAGATCTCTTTGACTTTCAATACTCTTGAGGGTTCTACCATTCACTGTATATTCCCTACCTGCATTAGACCTTCCAAAATGCATTACCTCACATTTGTCCGGATTAAACTCCATCTGCCATCTCTCCGCCCAAGTCTCCAAACAATCTAAATCCTGCTGTATCCTCTGACTGTCCTCATCGCTATCCGCAATTCCACCAACCTTTGTGTCGTCTGCAAACTTACTAATCAGACCAGTTACATTTTCCTCCAAATCATTGATATATACTACAAACAGCAAAGGTCCCAGCACTGATCCCTGTGGAACACCACTGGTCACAGCCCTCCAATTAGAAAAGCATCCTTCCATTGCTACTCTCTGCATTCTATGACCTAGCCAGTTTTGTATCCACCTTGCCAGCTCACCCCTGATCCCGTGTGACTTCACCTTTTGTACTAGTCTACCATGAGGGACCTTGTCAAAGGCCTTACTGAAGTCCATACAGACAACATCCACTGCCCTACCTGCATCAATCATCGTAGTGACCGCCTCAAAAAACTCTATCAAGTTAGTGAGACACGACCTCCCCTTCACAAAACCATGCTGCCTCTCACTAATACATCCATTTGCTTCCAAATGGGAGTAGATCCTGTCTCGAAGAATTCTCTCCAGTAATTTCCCTACCACTGAAGTAAGGCTCACCGGCCTGTAGTTCCCTGGATTATCCTTGCTACCCTTCTTAAACAGAGGAACAACATTGGCTATTCTCCAGTTCTCCGGGACATCACCTGAAGACAGTGAGGATCCAAAGATATCTGTCAATGCCTCAGCAATTTCCTCTCCAGCCTCCTTCAGTATTCT
Organism: Scyliorhinus torazame; assembly: GCF_047496885.1. NCBI lineage: Eukaryota > Metazoa > Chordata > Chondrichthyes > Carcharhiniformes > Scyliorhinidae > Scyliorhinus > Scyliorhinus torazame. The sequence goes on from NC_092720.1 coordinate 49,994,172, forward strand.
GGGGTAGATCCCATCAGGCCCTGGGGACTTATCTACATTAATATTTTTTAAGACACCCAACACCTCGTCTTTTTGGATCTCAATGTGACCCAGGCTATCTACACACCCTTCTCCAGACTCAACATCTACCAATTTCTTCTCTTTGGTGAATACTGATGCAAAGTATTCATTTAGTACCTCGCCCATTTCCTCTGGCTCCACACATAGATTCCCTTGCCTATCCTTCAGTGGGCAAACCCTTTCCCTGGCTACCCTCGTGCTTTTTATGTACGTGTAAAAAGCCTTGGGATTTTCCTTAACCCTATTTGCCAATGACTTTTCGTGACCCCTTCTAGCCCTCCTGACTCCTTGCTGAAGTTTTTTCCTCCTTTCCTTATATTCCACACAGGCTTCGTCTGTTCCCAGCCTTTTAGCCCTGACAAATGCCCCCTTTTTCTTTTTGACGAGGCCTACAATATCCCTCGTTATCCAAGGTTCCCAGAAATTGCCGTATTTATCCTTCTTCCTCACAGGAACATGCCGGTCCTGAATTCCTTTCAACTGAACTTGAAAGCCTCCCACATGTCAGATGTTGATTTGCCCTCAAACATCCGCCCCCAATCTAGGTTCTTCAGTTCCCGCCTAATATTGTTATAATTAGCCTTCCCCCAATTTAGCACATTCATCCTAGGACCACTCTTATCCTTGTCCACCAGCACTTTAAAACTTACTGAATTGTGGTCGCTGTTCCCAAAATGCTCCCCTACTGAAACATCTACCACCTGGCCGGGCTCATTCCCCAATATCAGGTCCAGTACCGCCCCTTCCCTAGTTGGACTGTCCACATATTGTTTTAAGAAGCCCTCCTGGATGCTCCTGACAAACTCCGCCCCGTCTAAGCCCCTGGCACTAAGTGAGTCCCAGTCAATATTGGGGAAGTTGAAGTCTCCCATCACCACAACCCTGTTGTTTTTACTCTTTTCCAAAATCTGTCTACCTATCTGCTCCTCTATCTCCCGCTGACTGTTGGGAGGCCTGTAGTAAACCCCCAACATTGTGACTGCACTCTTCTTATTCCTGATCTCTACCCATATAGCCTCACTGCCCTCTGAGGTGTCCTCCCGCAGTACAGCTGTGATATTCTCCCTAACCAGTAGCGCAACTCCGCCACCCCTTTTATATCCCCCTCTATCCCGCCTGAAACATCTAAATCCTGGAACGTTTAGCTGCCAATCCTGCCCTTCCCTCAACCAGGTCTCTGTAATGGCAACAACATCATAGTTCCAAGTACTAATCCAAGCTCTAAGTTCATCTGCCTTACCCGTAATACTTCTTGCATTAAAACATATGCACTTCAGGCCACCAGACCCGCTGTGTTCAGCAACTTCTCCCTGTCTGCTCTGCCTCAGAGCCCCACTGTCCCTATTCCCTAGTTCTCCCTCAATGCTCTCACCTTCTGACCTATTGCTCCCGTGCCCACCCCCCTGCCATATTAGTTTAAACCTTCCCGTGTGACACTAGCAAACCTCGCGGCCAGGATATTTATGCCTCTCCAGTTTTGATGCAACCCGTCCTTCTTATATAGGTCACACCTGCCCCGGAAGAGCTCCCAGTGGTCCAGATAACGGAAACCCTACCTCCTACACCAGCTGTTTAGCCACGTGTTTAGCTGCTCTACCTTCCTATTTCTAGCCTCACTGGCACGTGGCACAGGGAGTAATCCCGAGATTACAACCCTAGAGGTCCTGTCTTTTAACTTTCTGCCTAGCTCCCTGAACTCTTGCTGCAGGACCTCATGCCTCTTCCTGCCTATGTCGTTAGTACCAATATGTACAACGACCTCTGCCTGTTTGCCCTCCCCCTTCAGGATGCCCTCTATCCGTTCGGAGACATCCTGGACCCTGGCACCAGGGAGGCAACATACCATCCTGGAGTCTCTTACACGTCCACAGAAGCGCCTAGCTGTGCCCCTGACTATAGAATCCCCTATTACTATTGCTCTTCTGCGCTTTGACCCTCCCTTCTGAACATCAGAGCCAGCCGTCACTGTAGTTAACTAGCAGTGTTTATGTTGCATGACTAATTGTGTGTAAATAAAGTACCCTTGATCTTGAACTGGTGTTTGGCTCTTTGATCGATAGCCGGTTGAAACTTGTGGTGGTATCATTCGATACCTGGCGACCCTAAGCATTCGGACATAGGTAGCGTAGAAAGAAAGGCAAATTCACTGATTGCCCTAATTGGACCAGAGCCACAGAAAAGACCAAGTAGAAAAGAAAGGCAACAGTAGGGTACTCTTTCCAACAGCCGGTGCAGACTCGATTGGCCGAATGGCCTCCTTGTGCACTGTAAAGTCTATGATTCTATGACGATTCTATGATCAACTCACCCTCCTCCCAGAATCCCCCATCACTTCCTCTTGCAAACACCCTCCCCCCACCATTCACACCTCCCAAGTCCATCAAAACCTGCTCAACCAGGCTCCAACAACCACAACCCCCACCCCACCACACTCCCCTTCACCAGCCAACCTACATTTGTTAGTGCGGTGACCCTCGCCAGAACCCCCTCCTGCCCTTCCCCTCCTCAGTAACCTGGCCCCATCTGCCCAAAACCCACCTCCCTTAAATCAAGAGACAATACAGAACCCACCCATAGGGAAGTAAGAAAACCAAAAGCCAGAACACATGTAAACAAACCCACCCATTTAAAAGACAGAAACAGAATCCCAATCAAATAGAAAACCCTCAATAAGAAAACAGAATCCCCTTCCTCATCAACCAAGTCCAAATCCCAACCCTCATCACAGTCCCAGTCCTTCAGCCTTAACGAAAGCCTCCGCACCCTCCACCGTTTCAAAATAAAAGTCCTTCAAATTGTGAGTCACTCTCAGTTTTGCTGGGTAGACCACTCCAAATTCCGCTGCTGTACAATGCTGCCTTCACCCGTCCAAAGGCCGCCCGTCTTCTCGCCAACTCCGCTGTCAGATCTTGGTATACACGCATGTCAGCACCTTCCAACTTCACATCTTGTCTCTGCTTTGCCCAGCTCAAAATCTTCTCTTTCACGTGGGAGCTGTGGAAGCAGAATATAACCGTGCTTGGTGGCTCATTCACCTTGGGCTTCGGCCTGAGCAACCAATGTACCCTGTCCAAACTGTAGCGGGAAGGATCTTCCCCCTCCCCCAACAGCAAATATCTTCGCAAAGTACTGGGTCAGCCTTGGGCCTTCTACCCCTCGGCAGGCCCACAACTTAGGCACTCCACCTTAGCTCTGAATCCTTAGTTGACCTCCGCCACCCTCCACAACTCCTCATCCCTCGAGGTGAACTGGTCACTGTGTTACGACAATGCCCCCATTACCCCCTTCAACTTCTCTCCTTGCTCCCGCACCTCGACCGACATATCACTGCCGCCTTTACGGGGCAATCGCCACCTCCACCCATTCTTTCAGCGAAGTCGTCATCTCTCTCCCAAGCGCCTCCATTTGCTTGGCAAACAGCCTTTCAAACTTCACCTACATCACCTCAGTAAGAGTTTCCACCGTGAGGGGAGCGGCCTCACCCGACGACCCAGGCCCCACCATCTTTCTTCCCACAGGACTAACAGCCACCCTCGCCAGTGGAATTTCGCCCCCCCCTTCTTTCCAGCACCTTTAAAAATAAATAAATAATCTTTCTTGTCACAAGTAGGCTTACATTAACACTGCAATGAAGTTACTGTGAAAAGCCCCTAGTCGCCACGTCCCAGCCACTGTTCGGGTACATCGAAGGAGAATTCCGAATTCTCAGCTGGTACGGAAATTGAACCCGCGCTGCTGACCTTGTTCTGTATCACAAACCAGCTGTCTAGCCCACTGAGCTAAATCAGCCCCTCTACTGGGACTTAGACATTCCTCGACTTCCTTATAACTTCCCACACCAACTCATCCACAAACTAACCCTGAAGCTGGGCATAAAAGTCCAAAAACCAGAGGCTCTGGCAGGAGTCATCTGATGTGCGACTTTCACTTACATGTTGCCACTGGAAGCTGCCCCCAAAACACATTGGTTTTAAGTTGCTTTAGAATGTTGCGGTTGTACAAGGCATGGCGGCACAGTGGTTAGCACTGCTGCCTCACAGCGCCAGGGCCCGGGTTCAATTCTGGCCTTGGGTGACTGTCTGTGAGAAGTTTGCACATTCTCCCCGTGTCTGTGTGGGTTTCTCCGCATTCTCTAGTTTCCTCCCACAGTCCAAAGATGTCCAAAGAGGTTAGATGGATTGGCCATGCTAAAACTGCTCCTTACTGCCCATGGATGTGTAGGTTAGGTTGGGTTACGGGGATGGGGCAGGGGTAGGGGCCTAGCTAGGGTGATCTTTCTGAGGGTCGGTACAGACTCGATGGACCAAATGGTTTCCTTCTGCACTGTGGGGATTCTATGTTTCTAAAACATTTAGGAGAGCAAAGACGGGATATGAGGAAGCTCTGGCTAGTAAAAGTAGGAAAATTAACAAGATGTTCTATAAGTTTATCAATGGGAAGAAGATAACGAGTGAAAGAATAGTGCCCATTAGAGTCCAAGGGGGGCAATCTGTGGGTGGAGCCAGAGGACATTAGCAGGGTGTTGAACAAATATTTCACATCCAACTTCACCCAAGACAATGAGGATGTAGGTATGGACTGAGGGAGAGAGATGCGAGGTGCCTGAGCAAATTGGCATAGGGAGTGACACGGTATTGGAGGTGTTGGCAGGCTTAAAAGTGGACAAATCCCCAGGTCCAGACAAATTGTGTCCCAGGCTGCTGTGGGAGGCAAGGAATTGAAAAGGCCCAAATTTTCAATTCCTCTCTAGCCACATGGGAGGTGCCAGAGGACTGGAGGATAGTTGATGTAGTCTGAAGCTCCTGTTCAAACCAGCAGAGACAAGCAGAGTGTTCTCTCTTGTAACTTCTGAATTCCTCATCCTCGCTGCTGCTTGACTTAAAGATACATGTCCATTAATCACCCATGGATCAAAAATGATAGCAGCAAACTAAAAGAAAAGGGAAATAAGGGAATAAACAGGAAGGACCCTTACACTATCTCATTGTTGGATGCAGACATCAAGTTATTTGCTAAGGTTTGCCGCTGTAGTGGGAGCTCTGCCTGCTAAATATAATGTCTGAGAATCAGATGGACTTCATGAAAGGCCGTCCAATAAACGGCACCTGCCAAATGTTGTCCAAGACAAACTTTCATTATTGGGGTGTCCCACAATTGGGTCTCTCTTTGTAAATTAAATTACACTGGTCTGGTTGGCAGTATTAAAACAGATTTGCAGAGGTGGGACAACCTTCCCTTGGTGGGTAGGGTTCATACTATTAAAATGAACATGCTCCCGAGAATTCTATTTCCCTTTCAATGGCTCCCCATTTTTCTCCCCAAAATCCCTTTTTGCTCAGGCACCAAATTGATGTCCTCCTTTATTTGGGCGGGTAAGACTCTCAGAATCCGTGGGGCTCTGCTCCAAAGAGACAGGCAGTTGGGGGGCTTAACCCTCCCCAATTTTTTGTTTTTTGCATTGGGAATATTCAGAAGATTTTGCTGTGGTTTAGCAACCCTGGTTCTATATGGGGACAAATGGAAGCGAGCTCCAATACTATGTCTAGTCTTCGTGCAATAGTTACTGCACCATTGCCTTTTTCCTCAGTTGGGTTCTCCTCAAATCCAGTGGCGGTCCCCTCCCTGAGAATTTAGAAGCAGTTTAGGCAACGTTTCAAGCTCCTTTCTCTGTCTTTGCTAGCTACCATTTGCACCTTTTCCTACCAGCTGATTTGGACTTGACATTTAAGTCTTGGGAGGGCAAGGGGCTGGAGAGGTTTAGGGACCGGTTTGTGGAGGAGAGGTTTGCTAGTTTTAAGGAGTTAGCTGAGAAATTCCAACTGCCTGGGTCCAGTCTTTTCAAATTTGTGATTTTGTGTGCATAGCTTTCCCCTCCTTTCCCTTGGCACCAGCCTCTTCCCTGTTGGCTAGGCCTGGCTGGGGTTCTATTTCAGACATTCCATGCCATACACCTTCAACGGATTCTGTTCCGTTGAGTGAGGTGAGAACGAAATAGGAGGGCAAATCGGGTCCCATTCTTAATGGTGAGTACGGAGTGAAGCCCTTTACAGGGTCAACTCCGCGTCTTCATGTGCTCAGCTGAGTCCGATTTAATTCAAGGTTCTGCATAAGATGCAGCTGACCAGAGCTAGGATGAGTAGATTTTTCTCTGGGATTGAGAATAAGTGGCCCTCTGACATAGCCGCGACTGGTATCCGTGCCGGAGTCAGTGCCCACTGGTCCTACATTTACCTGGCTCCTTATCGGAAGGAACTTCCGACGACTACTGGCATGGGCTCTTATTGTGCCCTGTCGCAGGCACGGCAGGGGTACAGGAGGTTATTCCGGACAGGAGAGGGCAGGCCCCAGGGCGTATACTTCCATGCCCTGTAACTCCTGCACTCCCCGTTCTGTGCTTTCTTGGGACAACGCTATCTGGATGGTCTGTTGAAAGGTCAATGTCTGCTCGGCTAACAGTTTCCTCTGGGTAGCCGCTTTGTTGATACCACTAATGAACCAGACCACAAATGAACCAGTCATATAACATCTGACAAGACAGGGCCATATTCACAGTACTCTGCAATCCTGCATCGCCTGGACTAGAACTCGGCAATGGATTTCCCAGGGGTCCTCTCTGTTATGTTCTAGTACTGTGTCGGTGGACCAAATAACATCTAGTTCTAGACTAATCGAATGTGTTATTGTATAACAAACTGTGGGTTGGAAACTAATACTGACAAACTGGAACAATCACAAACACACCTAACCACCACGATTTCTCCTACAGACTTCCCCCGAGGTTGCAGTGAGATATGATGTAGCTTGCCTGCCACCTAGTGGTCCGAGGTCAAACATATTTACATGTACAATTGCTTATGAATATCACTACATCCCCTACCCTTGAGATTTTTAACAAAACGTATTGTACATCATTTCAATAAATAATTTTATATGATATGCATAGCACAGTAATTTACAGTAATTTATATCATGTACAGTTATATTGTCCAACTACAGATTAAAGAAACTTTCAGGTTTCTTTCTATGCCTTATTGATCTTCTTAGCTTCGGTAGATCTGATGAATCTGTTTGACAGTCCTGCATTTCTGTATGTGCAACTGGTATGACCACATCACTGTTCGGAATTTCAGACTGTACAATGATGTTTGATTCGTCCTCTGGTTGTGTTGGTTTTGAAGAATATAAGTTTTCATAGACATCGTCTGCTTGCAGTTGAGCAACACGTTGTTTAACTTTTAGGAATGCTCTCCTATTCCTCCTGAGTACCTGTTCTTGCTTCATGAATAGAGTGTAAGATCTTGGACCTATTTTCTGTAAAACTATTGCACATTTTGATCAGCCATCAGGATCCTCCACTCTCACTACATCATTCGGGTTTAAAGGTTTCGGAGCCCGAGTTGACTTGGCATAGTGCCTCTTCTGCTTCTTCTTTTGAGATTGCAACTGATCCCTTATGTTCTCATTTACTTGTTGTTTCATACGGCATGGCGGAATTGTTCGCAGCTTTCGATTCATCAACAGTTCTGATGGCGACAAACCACAACTTTACAGGAGATGTTCGATAGCTGAGCAATGTCGATATGGATCATTTTGACTGACCGTAGTTCTTTTCAGTAATTGTCTGACTATCTGCACACCTTTTTCTGTTTGCCATTTGATTGAGGCTACAATGGACTTGATGTTACATGTCTGAAGTCATAATGCTGTGCAAATGCCTTCCATTCTTTACAGTTGAAACACAGTCTATTATCACTCATAACTGCCTGCGGTATACCATGTCATGGAAACACTGCTTTTGTGTGCATAATAACACAATTGGCTGACGAGCTTGACAATGTGCTACTTGTGGGTAGTTTCAATAGTAGTCCACTACTTGCAAATATTCTTTACCATCAAGGTAGAATAAGTCTATCCCAACCTTTTGCCAAGGAACTGACACAATTTCGTCCATCTTCATTGGTTCCTTTACATGTCGATATTGATATCGTTGACAAATAGTACATTCTTCCACCATTGCCTGCATTTATTTATTTATTCCTGGCCAATATATAGTATCTCACATTCTTCACTTGCATTTCTCAATTCCAAGGTGACCCTCATGAATCTTTTGCAGTATTTTTTGAGCAGAGACTGTGGAATAACGATTCTCTCTTGTCTTAGTAACAAATCATTTGCTACACTTAGCTCTGATCGATTATGATGATACTTAAAACATGGACCTTTCGGCCATCCATTATTGAAATTGTGTATCACCATTTGCAACACTTCTTTTTCTGTTTCTTCAACAATCAGCTTTGACATTGCATCTGACACTGGTAGTGTTTCTGTGATCATAGCCACATGAACTTGCATATCCTCTCCCATGGAATTGTCATCTACCATAATGTGCTTGCCCGGTGTATGGATCAATTCAAAGATTCAAAGTCATATCTCTGAAGTTTCATTATCATCTATTGAATGCGAGGTGACATCTCACTAAGGTTTCTCTTCACTATGGCCACCAACGGTCTGTGGCCTGTCTCTACAATGAAAGTAGGTAGACCATGTACGTAACTGTGGAATTTCTCTTATCCTTTAACTAACACTAGACATTCTTTTTCTATCTGAGCATACCGACATTCAGATTCTGTCATTGATCTGGATGCATATGCTACTGGTTTCCAATGACTACCATTTTACTGTTGCAGCAAAATTGCACCTAGACCATCCTTCGATGCATCTGTTGAAATATTGGTATTTTAAGATGGATCAAAAAATGTTAGAACTGGAGTTGACGTTAGAGCTGTTTTTAATGTGATCCACTCTTGTTCATGTTTGTCTGTCCAAGTGAAGTTATTCACTTTTTTAAGACATGCTGTCTTTGGAATAATTTTACCACTGAAATTAATCATGCCCAGTTCTCTTAGTACTCCCTTTTTGTCTGTTGGTTGCGGCATATTCAGAGTGGCTTGTATTTATTTTCATGTCATAGGGCTTTATTCCTTGAGCAGACAGCCTGACGCCTCGGAACGTTATTACCTTCGCACCAAACTGATATTTGGCCTTGTTGAGACGTGGTCCATTTTTCTTGACATTCTGCAATGCTCTTATTAGCCTTTCATTGAGTCATCTTGGGTAGAACGCCAAATGATGATGTTATCTGCATATACTCTAATATTCTGAATGCCTTCAACAATGTGTTCCATCGCTCTGTGAAACATTTCTGATACTGATATTATACCAAAGGGCATACGAAGAAAACAATATCTACCAAACGGAGTAGTGAACGTACAATACTTGAGCTGCCAGAATCCCTGCGAAGCATCAAATTTGCTGAAGTATGTCGCACCAGACATCTCACTTGTGATCTCCTCTCGCTTAGGTATCAGATATTGTTCCCTTTTTATATTTGCATTTAGATCTTTAGAATCCATGCATATCCGAAGATCATTATTCCGTTTTTAACACACACCATCAAATTGACCCAATGTGTCGGCTCTTCGATCTTTTTGTTAACATAAAGATGTGTCATTCTGTCTAATTCAGCTTTTAGATGGTCATGTAATGGTGCTGGAACTCTTTTCGGGCATGTATCACTAGTTGAGCATCATTTTTCAGTTGAGTCTTGTAGGTGATAGTCAAAACACCAAAACCCTGGAAAAGTTCTGGAAAAGCCTGCACATGGGACTACAACGATCCACTGTTTGTGTGCTCAGTGCACAGTTAGTGCAATACACTCTTTTTACCAGTTCCAGTGCTTCACACACTTCAACACCCAGCAGATCTTTAGCTACTATGAAGAATTTGACTTTGTGAACTTTATCTTTTACTTGGACATTGCGTTCACACATCCCCAATGTGACAATTCTCTGACCATTATCGTCCTTCAAGAAGACGGACTTGTTTAATATTCTCGGTTTTATTTTCATAACTTCAATATCACTGATGCTTATAAGGTTCGCTCTTGCTTCTGTGGCCAATTTAGCATTGATGTGTGTTTTATTTATTAACAAAGAAACTGTCCAGTTGTCTCTTTTGTCACTGTTGAAATGTCATTTTTTAAAACTTTTTATTTCTGTTGGCGACATTTTACTCTGTTTGGCTTCGTTGGCCCTGACTTCATTCAAGACTACATCGATGAAAAATGTGCCCTCTAAGTTAATATCATCGATAGTATTGATGGACTTTTCTAAATTAACTTCCTTGTTTGTAAAACATTGTTTGACAAAGTGATTTTTACCTTTGCACTTCATGCAAATTTTTCATTGTTTCGGGGTAGGTGCAGGTTTCCACATCTTTTACCATTAATGGCTGTTTCTGGCAAGTGTTCAAAATGGCTACCGCTGCGGAGACCATGTTTTATTTTTGAGTGTATTACAACATCAATGGTGTCAGCATCGCTCCCAATTCTCGCGAAAAAACTTTGTGCATTTAATGTATTTATATGATGGGCAGCTAGTTCACTGGAATGGCAAATCCTAATTGCGTCTTCTAACTGAAGCTCCCGCTCCCATAAGAGACATTCACGCACCTTCTTAATTGATCTCGAATTATCCAGGATTTTAGCGTTGCGAAGTTGCACGGTTGTGCTTTTAACTTGAGGTCGGTAAGAAAGCTATCAAATGACTCATCCATCTTCTGAGTGCGCGTTTTAAATATGTACTGCTCGAACGTTTCATTCTTTTTCGGCATACAATGCTCATCAAACTTCTTTTTTTTTTAAATATGTTTTATTGAAATTTTTTTCCCAAACAACAATTTTTCCCCTCTTACAAAGCAAACGCAACAATAACAATACAGAAATTTTTAACAATACACAAGTAACAAAACCTCTTTATCTTTGACCTAAACTAAACTAAACCCCCCCCCCCCCCCTCCCCCCCCACCCTTCCCCCTGGGTTGCTGCTGCTGGTCATCTGTCTTCCCTCTAACGTTCCCCTAGGTAGTCGAGAAATGGCTGCCACCGCCTGGTGAACCCTTGAGCCGATCCTCTCAGGGCAAACTTTATCTGCTCCAGTTTAATGAACCCCGCCATATCATTTACCCAGGCCTCCAGTCCGGGGGGTTTCGCCTCCTTCCACATGAATAGGATCCTGCGCCGGGCTACTCGGGACGCAAAGGCCACAACGTCGGCCTCTTTCGCCTCCTGCACTCCTGGCTCTTCCGCAACTCCAAATAGAGCTAACCCCCAGCCTGGTTTGACCCGGGCCGCAAAATCACTCCCGTCACTCCCTTCCAATACCCTTCCAGTGCCGGGCACGCCCAAAACATATGTGCGTGGTTTGCTGGGCTCCCGCCACACCTCCCACATTTGTCCTCCACTCCAAAGAACCTGCTCAATCTTGCTCCCGTTATGTGCGCTCTATGTAGCACCTTAAATTGAATCAGGCTAAGCCTGGCGCATGAGGAAGAGGAATTTACCCTGCTTAGGGCATCAGCCCACATACCCTCCTCTATCTCCTCCCCTAGTTCTTCTTCCCACTTTCCTTTTAGTTCGCCCACCGACTCCTCCCCCTCTTCCCTCATCTCTCGGTAAATCTCTGACACCTTGCCCTCTCCGACCCACACCCCTGAAAGCACCCTGTCCTGTAACCCCTGTGTCGGGAGCAACGGAAATTCCCTCACCTGTTGTCTAGTAAACGCCCTCACCTGCATATATCTCAAGAAATTTCCCCAGGGCAACTTATACTTTTCCTCCAATGCTCCCAAGCTCGCAAAAGTCCCATCTTTAAATAAACTCATCAAACTTCTTAATGATGGCATCAAAGCTTTCACTATCTTCTTCCCACTCAAAAACAAATGTGTTGTAAATCTCTATCGCCTGGGGGCCTGCTACTGTTAGCAACAACGCTATTTTTCATTCATCTGGCTGTGCTTGTAATCCTAAGGCTGCCATATCCAGCATGAACTATTGTTTGAATGTGCGCCAATTGCCATCTACATTACCTGTTACTCAAAGATGTTCAGGCGTTTTCAAAATTTCCATCATCTTCTTTTACTGGTTTAGCATTTTCAGAGATTACTTTTGATGTTCCCCGTTTGTTCTTTTTGGCACCATTTCCGAATTGATGTCCTTCAAATTTTCACACTTCAGATCTTCAGTTTTTGATCACTACTTCTGGTACCATGTTATGTTTGAGGACTGTGACAATGATTAAGTCAGTGTACCAAAGAACATCTAGTTCTAGACTAGTCAAATTTATTATTGTAAAGCAAACTATGGGTTGGAAACTAATACTAACAAACTGGAACAATCACAAACACAACTAACTACCATGACTTCTCCTACAGACTCCCCCTAGGTTGCAGTGTCACATGGTATAGTTTGCCTGCCACCTAGTGGTCGGAGGTCAAACGTATTTACATGTTTATGCATATCACTACCCTCTCCGCAGTGTTAAACTGGTAACGTTGGACCATCACGAACGGGGTTGGGTTAAAATGTCGACCTACTAAAGTCAGAAGCTCAAACGTTTCAGTGCCAGGTGCGGCTGGGTATGCAAAGCTCATCACCCCAAACGTATGCGCACCACGGGCGGTTAGCAAAATAACCACCTGGTGGTTGTTTTCGGTGCTGTTATTCGCCCGTAAGTAGTAACACATTCTTTGAGTGTATTGGTTCCAATCCTCCAGCAGCATCAAATACATCCAAACATCCGAAGAGGCATGGTGCAACAGAACAGAAAGCCTCCAAACTGTAACCAACAAAATTCCAGGGAGGTGGCTTCAGCAGCATAGACAGCTATCCAATGTTAACCCTCAGCGTCAGTTTTGTGAAGGCCACAAAGAATCCAGCAGGAGATGCAGAGTCAAACAGAAAGTAACTTTATTTACAAAAATATCTACAATATAAATAGTTCACTACTGGATCTCGCTCTAGCCAGTACCACACTGGCCAGCTCCATTTATGCAGCTGAAAGCTTAATGATTGCTCTGTCCCCCTCATTGGGGAAGCTCATATTCCCCAAGAGTCCTGGGGTAACCAATTGTCCCCAGCCAATAGGATATGGGCAGGTTATAACATGTGGGTCGTATGTATTGCCACCTGAAATTTGGGAACCTAGCAAAATGTTAGGACTGAATGGCCCCTGCCATTGTTAATTCTCAGTAGTCATCACAAAACAAATAAATTCCTCAACTCTGCTAAAGATGGCATCAGTGACCTATGCAGTCTACCTGAAGTGGCACAATCCCCTAATTTCAATATTGCCCAGTGGTTAGCACTGCTGTATCACAGCGCCAGGGACCTGGGTTCAATTCTGGCCTCAGGTGGCTGCTAGTATGGAGTTTGCACGTCTCCCCGTGTCTGCGTGGGTTTCCTCCCACAGTCCAAAGATGTGCAATTTAGGTGGATTGGCTATGCTAAATTGCCTCTTAGTTTCCAAAAGGTTAAGTGGGGTTACTGGGTTACAGGGATAAGGTGGAGGTGTGGGCCAGGTGGGATACTCTTTCCTAGGGTCAGTGCAGACTCCACGGGCCGAATGGCCTCCTTCTGCACTGTAGAGATTTTATGATTCTATGAAAGGAGACCGTTACTGACTTTGACAGCTTTTGGCAGAGCTGCTCACTGACTCAATCTGGGCTGCAGCATAACGTGCAGCAAGTCGCACATTTCTTTGAAGGAAGAACTCAAAAGTATCCCAGGAGTTTGTGGAGTCATTGTGGAAGGTAAAAGCAGGGTGGCCTCTTCCCTTTTGTTGCTGCCTCACACCATTGCTCTCGTCTGTTCTTCAATTCCTCCTTTCTTTACATCAAGATTGCAAGTAGAGGAATCCTTGTTGATTCAGGCTGTCCTTTACTGTTGCTAGGGGGTGAAATGTCCTGGTGATGAAGGAGCTCCTCACTCTGTCAATTTAAAGTACAGCCCAATAGCTTTGTGAGAGCGTTCATAAATTCCTACAATATGCAAGAAAACCTGAAATATGGGCAAAGTCAGCCAACACCTTGAAAGTGGATCTGCTCATGAGGTTACATTGCATCTATATGCTCAAAGCTACACCGATGGCAATTATATCTGACAATGGCCTGGATGCTTTAAGCAATGCATTTCATGTTCACGTGATGAAGACGGGTTCCCGAGGAAATGCCCCTCTTCCCATCTGATCCCGAAATTTCAGTGGCTTGAAATTAGAGTACAAGCACAAGAGAAACGGGTTCTGGTCTAAAAGTCATGCTGCACCCACATTATAGCCCTCACCTGCATTGCTTTTCATCACGTCAAACTCTGATCAGGAATAGAATCTTCCCATTGGCAACGGTAGTGAAATCCTACACAAGATCATCGCTGATGACCTTAAAAGGTTTCTACAAGTGAATCGTGCCCAGAAATGCATTTTACTGATGAACCAAAGCTGTTCAGTTCACCCATAAATGTTTTTAATCCATTCCTAATTACCTGTGACTGACTCATAGGCTGCATGTGGTTCACGACCAAGGCTGGGCAGAGTGATCTGTCTTTGGCAAGATTCACTACATGAATTATAGTGGCTGCAAGAGGAAATTTGACGTTGGCCAGTTTGAAAGAGAATACAATCACAAGAAGCTTGCAATACCACTGTAGGTCAATGTGTATGTTTTCATAAAGATTGCATATTTTGGGGTTTTGTCTTTTTAAATTCAGGACAAGTGCATGCAGAATAAGAAAAGTCCATTTGAATAATCACAAACTTTCTTCACATCTACCCTACCCATGTTTCATACACCTTACCCCACGTATTCATTCTTGTAAAATGTTCTGAATGAATCTCCCTGATCTCTAAAGGCAGTAGAGCAATATTCCAGAATCTATTTCTCCTACTGTTGACCAATGTCTATTGGTTCTCTCTTGCTGCTTCCTGCAATCTTCACCACACCCCAATGGTGACATTGCATTGAATGGGTATGGAGTGTCTGTACTGTGATGCATAGGATATCACACTGCCGAGATATTCCTATTGAGGTCCTATACTACTGTCCCTGCCCAAGTCCATGGAGTTACCATAGAATGAGGAAATAATTGAAAATGGCATGGTGATGTAAATAGGGTATCTGGGATCTTAACCAATTAATTTTAAAGCTAGGCAGTGCAAATGACGAAAGAAAATCAGGTGAGAATTTTAGTCCCTAAATGAGGAGCGTAGAATTTAACACCATTGGCCATCATGAAAGTTCCCCAGCTCCATCACCATCTCCTCCATCCCTGCTGACCATTTTCTCAGAGCTGGGTTTGGAGGGTGCCAGGAATACCCGCCCCTTGTGGGAAGCTAACTGGGATTTTCCAATTTCAAGAGTCCACCCACCCTTCTTAATAGGATGGTGAGCCTGCCTTCTGCCCAGCAAATGAAATCTTCCCACAGTGCAGCTTCTGCCTCCTTTTTATAATGTAGGAAATATAATAGCCAATGGATGCACTGCAAATATCCAATGACAGAAATTCTGTTTGAGAGTTTGATTGCAGGCTAGGACAGTGGAATAACTTACCTGCTCTTTGAAATTGTGCCACAGGATCTTTTATATCCACCCTAGTAGGCAGATATGGCCTTGCTTTAACGCCTCACCAAAAGGACAGTACCGTACGACAATGCAGCACTTGTCAAGTTCTACACTTAAGCTTGGTGCTCAAGCCCCAGAGTGCGACTTGAACTTGTGACTCAGAAGTTAGTATGCAACCAATGAGCCACAGCTCACAGGAAAAATTGTATCCTCACAGAGCCGAATGTGAGAATGGAAAGGTTGGATTGGGAGAAAGAGAAAATAAACATTTTTTAAAATAAGTTGAAAAACACTGTAGCCATGTAAAATGGCTGACTCCCGATTAGAATGGTCAAACCCCGATTTAAAATGGCGAACGGAAGAGGCTGATGGGAAAATCAGCCAACAGGACTCAAACAGACAGCTGCAGGTAAAAAAGTGTATTCGCCTCTGGGGAAGTCAGTCCAGACCGATACCTGCAGCCATCAACATCACAACAACCCAGCCATCTGCATATTAATCAGCCATCCCCGGGAACAATTGCTACACATTAGCAACACAAAGCCGACCCAGACCTTTCGGCGCCAGCAGGAGCTGACACAAAGAGAGATAAATGACCACCCCTCGATCAAGGAATCACTCCAGTATTGGAGCATATCGAACCAAGTGATTGGGACCAAGTCCAATCACTTGGAACCAGGTACAAGGTCCGCCCCGAGAGGCGGGAAGCCCCTGGGGACTATAAGAATAGGGGCCAAGTTCAACTCGAGCCTTCTTCTCCTCCCGGCTGCAGCACCCTTCTCCTCCTCTCCGCACCCTTCGAGACCCTTGCTGCAAGAAGACATTGAAAACAGCGCGAGAGGAGAGTGAGCCGGGACATTGAAAACAGCGCGAGTGGAGAGAAAGCCGGGACATTGAAAACAGCGCGAGTGGAGAGTGAGCCGGGATTGAAAACAGCGCGGGAGGAGAGTGAGCCGGGACATTGAAAACAGCGCGAGAGGAGAGAAAACCGGGACATTGAAAACAGCGCGAGAGGAGAGAAAGCCGGGACATTGAAAACAGCGCGAGTGGAGAGTGAGCCGGGACATTGAAAACAGCGCGGGAGGAGTGAGAGCCGGGACAGTGAAAACAGCGCGGGAGGAGAGAAAGCCGGGACATTGAAAACAGCGCAGGAGGAGAGAGAGCCGGGACATTGAAAACAGCGCAAGTGGAGAGAAAGCCGGGACAATGAAAACAGCGCGAGAGGAGAGAGTGAGCTGGGACATTGAAAACAGAGCGGGAGGAGAGAGAGCCGGGACATTGAAAACAGCGCGAGAGGAGAGAGAGCCGGGACAGTGAAAACAGCGCGGGAGGAGAGAGAGCCGGGACAGTGAAAACAGCGCGGGAGGAGAGAGAGCCGGGACAGTGAAAACAGCGCGGGAGGAGAGAGAGCCGGGACATTGAAAACAGCGCAGGAGGAGAGAGAGCAGGGAGAGTGAAAACAGCGCGGGAGGAGAGAGAGCCGGGACATTGAAAACAGCGCGAGAGGAGAGAGAGCCGGGACATTGAAAACAGCGCGGGAGGAGAGAGAGCCGGGACATTGAAAACAGCGCAGGAGGAGTGAGAGCCGGGACAGTGAAAACAGCGCGAGAGGAGAGAGAGCCGGGACATTGAAAACAGCGCGGGAGGAGAGAAAACCGGGACATCGAAAACAGCGCGGGAGGAGAGAGTGAGCTGTGACAGTGAAAACAGCGCGGGAGGAGAGAGAGCCGGGACATTGAAAACAGCGCGGGAGGAGAGAGAGCCGGCAAAGTGAAAACAGCGCGGGAGGAGAGAAAGCCGGGACAATGAAAACAGCGCGGGAGGAGAGAGAGCCGGGACATTGAAAACAGCGCGAGAGGAGAGAGAGCCGGGACATTCAAAACAGCGCGAGTGGAGAGAAAACCGGGACATTGAAAACAGCGCGAGAGGAGAGAGAGCCGGGACAGTGAAAACAGCGCGAGTGGAGAGAGAGCCGGGACAGTGAAAACAGCGCGAGTGGAGAGAAAACCGGGACATTGAAAACAGCGCGAGTGGAGAGAAAGCCGGGACATTGAAAACAGTGCGAGTGGAGAGAAAGCCGGGAGATTTAAAAAGCGCGGGAGATTTTAAAAGGACGGGAGACGCGAGTCAGAGCGGATATTTTAAAAGATCGTGGCCTAGTTTCGGGAGCCGTTCGGAGGAGAAGGAGCAGTCTCTGTCAGGGAGAGAACCTGAGAACATCTAAGACACTCAGAAGGTAAGAAGGTAAGGAAGTGATTTTTACTCATTTTTACTTTTATACCTTTTTCAAATTGTGTGTGTCGGGGGGAAACTGAAGTGACATCACAGAAAAGCTGTGACCTGAGTGGCTGGTTGGGAATCTACACTAAATTAAAAAAATTAAGCATTGGTAACTAATTAAACATAATTACTTAATTATAATTTAGAGGGGTATCTAAGCCAGAGATCGGAGAGTACTATATTTAGCTTTCGCATTTATATTAGAAATCTAGCGCTAGGAAACAGATAGTTAACAGTAACTTTAAAAAAAATTAAAAATATTTTTTTAAAATTTTAAACTTTTAATTGTAATTAATTGACGCAATGTCAGTTAGAGAGGTGCAGTGCTCTGACTGTGAGATGTGGCAGGTCCGGGAGGCTTCCAGCATCCCGGATGGCTTCATCTGCAGAAAGTGCACCCAACTGGAGCTCCTCACAGACCGCATGGTTCGGTTGGAGCAGCAATTGGATGCACTTAGGAGCATGCAGGTGGCGGAAAGCATCATAGATCGCAGTTATATAAATGTGGTCACACCCAAGGTGCAGGCAGAGAAATGGGTGACCACCAGAAAGGGCAGGCAGTCAGTGCAGGAATCCCCTGTGGTTGTCCCCCTCTCGAACAGGTATACCCCTTTGGATACTGTCGGGGGGGATAGCCTATCAGGGGAAAACAGCAGCAGCCAGAGCAGTGGCACCACGGCTGGCTCTGATGTTCAGAAGGGAGGGTCAAAGCGCAGAAGAGCAATAGTAATAGGGGACTCTATAGTCAGGGGCACAGATAGGCGCTTCTGTGGACGTGAAAGAGACTCCAGGATGGTATGTTGCCTCCCTGGTGCCAGGGTCCAGGATGTCTCCGAACGGGTAGAGGGCATCCTGAAGGGGGAGGGCAAACAGGCAGAGGTCGTTGTACATATTGGTACTAACGACATAGGCAGGAAGAGGCATGAGGTCCTGCAGCAAGAGTTCAGGGAGCTAGGCAGAAAGTTAAAAGACAGGACCTCTAGGGTTGTAATCTCGGGATTACTCCCTGTGCCACGTGCCAGTGAGGCTAGAAATAGGAAGATAGAGCAGCTAAACACGTGGCTAAACAGCTGGTGTAGGAGGGAGGGTTTCCGTTATCTGGACCACTGGGAGCTCTTCTGGGGCAGGTGTGACCTATATAAGGACGGGTTGCATAGAAACTGGAGAGGCATAAATATCCTGGCTGCGAGGTTTGCTAGTGTCACACGGGAGGGTTTAAACTCGTATGGCAGGGGGGTGGGCATGGGAGCAATAGGTCAGAAGGTGAGAGCATTGAGGGAGAACTAGGGAATAGGGCCAGTATGTCTCTGAGGCAGAGCAGAAGTTGCAGAACACAGCGGGTCTGGTGGCCTGATGTGCATATGTTTTAATGCAAGAAGTATTACGGGTAAGGCAGATGAACTTAGAGCTTGGATTAGTACTTGGAACTATGATGTTGTTGCCATTACAGAGACCTGGTTGAGGGAAGGGCAGGATTGGCAGCTAAACGTTCCAGGATTTAGATGTTTCAGGCGGGATAGAGGGGGATGTAAAAGGGGTGGCGGAGTTGCGCTACTGGTTAGGGAGAATATCACAGCTGTACTGCGGGAGGACACCTCAGAGGGCAGTGAGGCTATATGGGTAGAGATCAGGAATAAGAAGGGTGCAGTCACAATGTTGGGGGTTTACTACAGGCCTCCCAACAGCCAGCGGGAGATAGAGGAGCAGATAGGTAGACAGATTTTGGAAAAGAGTAAAAACAACAGGGTTGTGGTGATGGGAGACTTCAACTTCCCCAATATTGACTGGGACTCACTTAGTGCCAGGGGCTTAGACGGGTGTGGAGTTTGTAAGGAGCATCCAGGAGGGCTTCTTAAAACAATATGTGGACAGTCCAACTAGGGAAGGGGCGGTGGACCTGGTATTGGGGAATGAGCCCGGCCAGGTGGTAGATGTTTCAGTAGGGGAGCATTTCGGGAACAGTGACCACAATTCAGTAAGTTTTAAAGTGCTGGTGGACAAGGATAAGAGTGGTCCTAGGATGAATGTGCTAAATTGGGGGAAGGCTAATTATAACAATATTAGGCGGGAACTGAAGAACATAGATTGGGGGCGGATGTTTGAGGGCAAATCAACATCTGACATGTGGGAGGCTTTCAAGTGCCAGTCGAAAGGAATTCAGGACCGGCATGTTCCTGTGAGGAAGAAGGATAAATACGGCAATTTTCGGGAAGCTTGGATAACGAGAGATATTGTAGGCCTTGTCAAAAAGAAAAAGGAGGCATTTGTCAGGGCTAAAAGGCTGGGAACAGACGAAGCCTGTGTGGAATATAAGGAAAGTAGGAAGGAACTTAAGCAAGGAGTCAGGAGGGCTAGAAGGGGTCACAAAAAGTCATTGGCAAATAGGGTTAAGGAAAATCCCAAGGCTTTTTACACGTACATAAAAAGCAAGAGGGTAGCCAGGGAAAGGGTTGGCCCACTGAAAGATAGGCAAGGGAATCTATGTGTGGAGCCAGAGGAAATGGGCGAGGTACTAAATGAATACTTTGCATCAGTATTCACCAAAGAGAAGAAATTGGTAGATTTTGAGTCTGGAGAAGGGTGTGTAGATAGCCTGGGTCACATTGAGATCCAAAAAGACAAGGTGTTGGGTGTCTTAAAAAATATTAAGGTAGATAAGTCCCCAGGGCCTGATGGGATCTACCCCAGAATACTGAAGGAGGCTGGAGAGGAAATTGCTGAGGCCTTGACAGAAATCTTTGGATCCTCACTGTCTTCAGGTGATGTCCCAGAGGACTGGAGAATAGTCAATGTTGTTCCTCTGTTTAAGAAGGGTAGCAAGGATAATCCAGGGAACTACAGGCCGGTGGGCCTTACTTCAGTGGTAGGGAAATTACTGGAGAGAATTCTTCGAGACAGGATCTATTCCCATTTGGAAGCAAATGGACGTATTAGTGAGAGGCAGCATGGTTTTGTGAAGGGGAGGTCATGTCTCACTAACTTTCTTAGAGTTTTTCGAGGAGGTCACTAAGATGATTGATGCAGGTAGGGCAGTGGATGTTGTCTATATGGACTTCAGTAAGGCCTTTGACAAGGTCCCTCATGGTAGACTAGTACAAAAGGTGAAGTCACACAGGATCAGGGGTGAACTGGCAAGGTGGATACAGAACTGGTTAGGTCATAGAAGGTAGAGAGTAGCAATGGAAGGGTGCTTTTCTAATTGGAGGGCTGTGACCAGTGGTGTTCCACAGGGATCAGTGCTGGGACTTTTGCTGTTTGTAGTATATATAAATGATTTGGAGGAAAATGTAACTGGTCTGATTAGTAAGTTTGCAAACGACACAAAGGTTGGTGGAATTGCGGATAGCGATGAGGACTGTCAGAGGATACAACAGGATTTAGATTGTTTGGAGACTTGGGCGGAGAGATGGCAGATGGAGTTTAATCCGGACAAATGTGAGGTAATGCCTTTTGGAAGGTCTAATGCAGGTAGGGAATATACAGTGAATGGTAGAACCCTCAAGAGTATTGAAAGTCAAAGAGATCTAGCAGTACAGGTCCACAGGTCACTGAAAGGGGCAACACAGGTGAAGAAGGTAGTCAAGAAGGCATACGGCATGCTTGCCTTCATTGGCCGGGTCATTGAGTATAAGAATTGGCAAGTCATGTTGCAGCTGTATAGAACGTTAGTTAGGCCACACTTGGAGTATAGTGTTCAATTCTGGTTGCCACACTACCAGAAGGATGTGGAACCTTTAGAGAGGGTGCAGAAGAGATTTACCAGAATGTTGCCTGGTATGGAGGGCATTAGCTATGAGGAGCGGTTAAATAAACTCGGTTTGTTCTCACTGGAACGAAGGAGGTTGAGGGGAGACCTGATAAAGGTCTACAAAATTATGAGGGGCATAGACAGAGTGGATAGTCAGAGGCTTTTCCCCGGGGTAGAGGGGTCAATTACTAGGGGGCAGCATAGGTTTAAGGTGAGAGGGGCAAGGTTTAGAGTGGATGTACGAGGCAAGTTTTTTTACGCAGCGGGTAGTGGCTGCCTGGAACTTGCTACCGGAGGAGGTGGTGGAAGCAGGGACGATAGTGACATTTAAGGGGCATCTTGACAAATACATGAATAGGATGGGAATAGAGGGATACGGACTCAGGAAGTGTAGAAGATTGTAGTTTAGTCGGGCAGCATGGTCGGCACGGGCTTGGAGGGCTGAAGGGCCTGTTCCTGTGCTGTACATTTCTTTGTTCTTTGTAAGTTTTACTCCAACAATCGCTCCCAGATAGACACTCCTGACTATCGACCTGTACCAGCTTTTGAATCCCGCAGGCTCAGAACCCATTCGAAAGGCCATTCGTTTCCCTGACCTGTTGGGCCATTTCCAAAGTTAAGTATTGGCCTGTTAGTGGTAGGTAGTAGTTTAGAAGTAGAATTATTGTACAGGTATTAATTGCTATATATAATAAATGAGCGTTGATTTAACTCTTACTAAGCGGTGTGTTGCATTATTAATTATTACTCGGACTTGAACCACGTGGCGGTATCAGAAAGATACCTGGCGACTCAAGAGCAAAGGTGACAGAATTAGAGCAAATAAACTAAGGATAAAACGAGCAACACCACCAATAACAATTTACAATTTGGAGGGAGAGTCTAGTTGCCATTGTTCCTTTCTGGATCTCCACAAATAATATATCAGGAACATAATTCTCAGCATGAACATGGTCCTTATCACATCAAATACCAGCCTTCAATGGCTGCAAGATTCATTTGTAATTAAGGTGTAAATCCAACCATTTCTTAACACCAATAGTGAGGTTACTGGTGAGTTCACTAACAGTCAAACAATGCAAATCGTCCAGCAATTTCTGATGCTTTCACAACCCATAGATTATTTCTCCATCAATTACTAGGTTTTTATACTCTAGTAATTGATAGATACTGTGATAAAAGCAAATTACTGTGGATGGTGGAATCTGGAACAAAAACAGAAAATACTGGACCATCTCAGCAGGTCAAACAGCAATTGTGGATAGAAAGGGGAGCTAACGTTTCGAGTGTGGATGACTTTGTCAAAATTGACTCTTTTGACACTCATCCCGACTCGATAGATATTGTGAACTCATTTTCATATTTCCAGTAATTTCTAAGCCATTTTAAGAACCACAGACTGCAGTCACTTGCTGTGTAGAATTATTAGTAGTACATTACAATGCCAGAGCACACTATGGTGGTTCAAATTGAACAATGCATCTTACTCGTTTCTTCGAAGGTGATACACCTAAAAGCATGAACTCCGCCCCTTGTGGGAAGCTAACTGGGATTTTCCAATTTCAAGAGTCCACCCACCATTCTTAATAGGATGGTGAGAAGGTTCTCACCTTCTGGTAGAGCTACCAGTGCTATTCACTGAGGATGATTTTTGCTGCCACCAGGGGCCGGTTTAGCACAAGGCTAAAGAGCTGGCTTTTAAAGCAAACCAAGGCAGGCCAGCAGCACGGTTCAATTCCCGTACCAGCCTTCCCGAACAGGTGCCGGAATGTGGTGACTAGGGGCTTTTCACAGTAACTGGATTTGAAGCTTACTTGTGCCAATAAGCGATTTTCATTTCATGAAGCTGGCTTTTTACTTTACAAGTATTACCAGGCTTGCAGCATTTTCTATTTTTCTTTCAGATTACCAGTTCCCTTAGATTTTAGTATTAAATGACAGAGCAACACAGTGCAAGTGAAGGTAACTGTAATCAGTTATACATAAATAGTTTGATCTTGCAACTATGCTCTCGGCATTTGCTAATATATTAACAGGTGTGTCAAGAGATTTCTCATGGTATAACAAATTGCAGCATGCATTCACTGGCAAGAATCCAGCATTCTTGAAATTATCTATCGTGTTGAGGTCATCCACAATTCAGCTGCCTGTGCCTTTACTCACTCATGTCCTGTTCACCCATCACCCTGTACTCATTGACTTCGATTGGCTCCTGGTTAAGCAATACCTCAATCTTGAAATTCTTGTCCTGGTTTTCATTCCCTCCATAGCCTCATCCCTACTTATCTCTGTAATCATACAAATTAGTATACCATTCAGCTATCATGGCTGATCTGATTTAAAAAAAAGATTTTATGGCATGTGGGCTTCACTGGCTAGACCAGCATTTATTGACCATCCCTAATTGCCCTTTAGAAAATGGTGGTGAGCTGTCGTCTTGAGCCACTGCAATCCCAAAGGTGTAAATACACCGCAAATGCTATTAGGGGGGGGAATTCCAGGAATTTGGCCCAGCAACAGTGAAAGGCAATATATTTCCAAGTTGGGATGGTGATTGACTTGGAGGGGAACCTCCAGGTGGTATTCCCATGTATCTGCTCTCATCCTTCTAGATGGTACTGGTCATAGCTTTGGAAGGTGCTGCCTAAGGAACCTTGAATATCCTGCAATGCATCTTGTAGATGGTACGTATTGCTACCACTGTTCAGTGGTGGAGGGATTGAATATTTGGGGAAAGTGTAGCAATCAAGCAGGCTATGTCCTGGATGGTGTCGAGCTTCTTGAGTGTTGTTGGAGCTGCACTCATCCAGGCAAGTGGAGTATTCCATTACTTGTACCTTTTAGATGGTGGACAGGCTTTGGGGAGTCAGGTGGTGAGAGTTACTCGCCTCCGGCTTCCTAGCTTTTGACCTGCTCTGGTAGCCACAGTATTTATATGGCTTGTCCAGTTCAGTTTAGATCTCTATTTCCTAACACACACCAGTCGTCAGTCTGCCAACAAGAAAAGACTCATTTTGCAAACTATTTTGTGTTAGCTAGCCAGTCTATTGCTCCCGAATCTCTCCAGAAATCAGAAATCATCACTCTCTCTGGCCTCTTCAGCACCAACTTTCCACTGCTCCACCATTGGCAGTGATGCCTTCAGCAGCCAAGCCCCAAAACTTTCCACCTCTTTCTCCATGCTTCTGGTCATTTGTCCTAATAGTTCCTTTTGTGCTTTGGTGTCAAAATGTAATGTTCCTGTGAAGTTTTTTGCTATGTTAAATGGGTTATATAATTTGTTGTTGGACATGTGAATCTTATGGTAACAAAATATGGCCCATTCCAGAGAATTAGCAAGGGTAATTGAAGTAATTTTTGTGCTTCAAGAAATCGATCTAAGCATTGTAAATAATGATGACAATTGTGAATATCAGATCATTTAAATAAAACCCATATTGTTCAATATCTATTTTTGTATTTCAGGGACGATAATTAGAATTTGTGCCTTCTGCACATGCTTTTTGTCTTTTTGAAAGCAGCCAAGAAAAAGCTTGCCATAAAACATTGGACCTTGCTCACCTAAATTGGCAGTTGTTCCTGTATTACAACAGCAACCACACTTCAGATAATTGTAGATCCTTAAAGATAAAAACAGCCATTCAAATTAGACAGAAACTAGGTTGGATTGTAATGTTACAAAAATGCACTGTTTGATTTCTCTTGTGTAATAAACTCAATTGAAGATTGAAAATGGTACTCCAAGTTCGTTGTCCTTAATTTAAAAAAAAAAAGCCACAACACATTTGAAAGTAGTTTGTTTTATTGTGGATGGGTTATTGAATATAGTTACCATGTAACAATATAATGTTCTCATTTCCAGTTCTAAACACGAGATTTGTCAGAATAGGACTGTTTACAAATTGACACATATATACAGTTTAAATAGTCAGTGCTTTGCTTTTTCAGTTTCAAATTATTTTTTTGCCTTCAACTTTAGGACATTCAGAATGAGCACACTTCTATTTAAATTTAAGGACGCATATATACAGTCAATGTCAGTGCTTTGCTTTTTCAGTTTCAAATTTTTTTTTGCCTTCAACTTTAGGACATTCAGAATAGCACACTTCTACTTAAATTTAAGGAAGCATAAAACACAACAAAAAGCTTTTAAAATCCTGCAAATGTTTCAGGACTTGTATGCTTAAGCCAGAATTTAATGCATTTAACTAGGAATGATGCATCGCATTAATGAAATTAGTTCTATAGCACACATTTCCAGATATACACTACATTAGAATATTACACCTTGATTAAATGGGGCTTTCTACTAAACTAGTCAGTGAAAATGCATTAACCCGCTTCTCAAAACCACAGACTTCTATGAATAATGCAATATCCATGTTTCAGAAGAATTTGTACTATTTTTACATACATCTGATGGAATTGAGTTTGGTTTGCTGCATTCCATAAAGCTAAATCATCAAAAAGTAGTCTTAGGGTTGAAATTTAACTTCAGTGAGGGTGCAAAACGGGCAGTAGAATGTCTGCTACTTAATATATACAGTGTGATTTTCTGGTCCATGAATTCACGTCATGCTAGTCAGAATATTTCTCAACTTGTTTTAACAATTACAGTTCTATACATTTTATTCATAGAAAATACAAACAAATATATATCAGCAAATTCCTGTAATGTTGCCTCTTCCAGTTTTAAATTTTTTAAAATAAATGATCTTCTTGAAGCAGTCTCCAAAGCTGCCACAAACCAAACAAAACCAAATACTCAATATGCAAACATATAGACCATAGTGCTTAACAAATAAGTAGCGACCTTTGAATGTATAATTTTGAAGTAACCCAACATTGAAAGAAAAGAATCAGCTCAGGAGAACTAGCACCACATAGATTTGTCATTCATCTGCATTTGATCTGCCAACCAGTGAAATAAGATTTTAGCAGCTTTGCATGGAAAAGAATACAAACTGAAAAGCGGACAGGATATATAGGTTATCTCCCCAAGACTCATTGTTGGACCACTTGGTGATTTTTAATGCTCTTCAAGGAAATAACTTTCTTCTCTACTAGGTTGTATGCCATCCCAATAAGACACCAACGTTTGAAAACATTTAGACAGAGGAATTGATGATATAAATTGTTAAATAGTTTTTGAACATGAGCACTTTTTAGTTGTTTAGCAGTTTATTTTTCCACATCTTCAGTTTAAAAATTAAAATGTGAATATTTAACTCCCCTGCAGAAAAAAGGAATAAATCACTAACATAAGGCATTTGCACCCTATTTGTATATTTACATTCAGCAACATGTCTCAAGACATTTGAGAAAATGGAGAACTATTTTCCAAACATCCTGATCTTTCGTTTACTGCAGTATACATTACTTTGAGCCGAAGATCAATGAACTGTTACAATATTACACACGTTCACATTCTGCCCCAAGATAGCTAGACACCATAATATTAAACTCTGATAGCTATTAGCAACTGTACCAATCAGCCATTTCAAAAACTTAATTAATGCACTTCATTCCTCCCAGCTTACAAAGATAACACACTCGCGAGGGCATAATTGATTTTTATTCCCCAAACTTCTCGAAAATTTATAAAGTGTAATCAGATGATGGGAAATCTGTAGCACAAAATTATTTTAATGGTGTTTTATATTGTCTGAATGAAAAATTACAACTTTTTAATATTAACTTTCTGAAATCATGGGGGGGGGGGCGTAATTTACAACATTTCACAATGATGAAAAGTAATTAGTATCACAATCTCCTTTGAAAAAGATAGCACAGAATGATTAACTGATTTGGGGAAGGTGGAAAAATGGTGCGGTGCACATGCTGTAAAAACAGGAATGTTCAAAATCAAACTCATCCTATCTCAGCCTATATTTCTTGTTCAAATTGCATATGCTACAAACGCAATGGCACAGAGGAAAAGCGGGCTGGTTACATTTCCTGAACACAAAATAAAGGACCTCCCTTCATGTTCCCGGCTCAAATATGTAGCATTAATGATTTTAAGATTTTTTTTGAAGGGGGGGGGGGGGGGAGAGGGGGAGAGAGAAAGGAGACAAGTTCACAATATTCTAAGATGGTACATTTTCTGTAATAGATTAATATGAAAATGTGCGTCAGAATGTAAATCATAAGCATTGGAGACTTCAGTTTTTTCTAATGTATTCTTTCATGGAATGTGGTTAGGCCAGCATTTATTGCCAATTCCCAATTGCCCTCAAGAGGGTGGCAGTGAGTCACCTTCTTCAACACCTAAAAGTCCATGTGATCAGGTACAACATTGCTATTAGGAAGGAGTTCCAGGATTTTTAACCCAGTGGCAGTGAAAGAATGGCAATATTGATCATAGATATTGATAATATCACAGCATTATTCATAGATCATAGAATCTAGTGCTGAAGGAGGCCATTCGGCCTATCAAGTCTGCACAAGTTCTTGGAAAGACCACCCTACTTAAACCCACGCCTCCACCCTATTGCTGTAACCCAGTAACCCCAACTAACCTTTTTGGACACTAATCTGTTGGATGATGAGGTAGAAGAAATATCTGGATTTTTCCATTCTCAATTGTTAAACAGCAAACTCTTCCAGGGCTATTTCTGTGGACAAGGCGTCCCACTATCAAATAGCTTGTGACAAACATTTATGTGGCTCACATATGAATAAAGGCCACAGCAAAGTAATGGAGATAATCCCTTGGAAAAAGCCAATCTTTAGGGAGAGAAATTTGGAAGAAAAAATGCATGCATTTATATAACTGAGAAGAAATGTTCTTATTGATCACCATACTCCTATTTTCCAAGCAGTGGTTGCATTCACTGCTGCCTATGCGACAACTGTTACTACAAGGCAATAGCTGTTTATCATGAAACAATCTGGTGGATATTCACACCATTAAATCCATCACAGACAATCCTGCTTTCAAATATCCACATGCAGTGAAATCCACAGTCAGCATTTTCCTTCCCAGTTCGAGGAATACGAAAAGCATTGCAGCACCCTCACTGTTACTCTGGATGAAATCAGGTAAAAACACCATCAGGGATTACGTTTTCATGTGCTGGCTCTTATCATATCACTTCATGCACTTGCCTAACTGCCCATCAGGATCTAGGAAATCAGGTCTAGGAAATATTAGTTATCAGCCACAATCACAGCAATATAAATCAGTGACCATCTTTACACAATTTGTCTTATTTCTACCTTCTGCAAACATAAATTAATAGTTATTTCTACTGTTTTTGATTATATATCTTTGATACTATTTCCAACGGAATTCCGATAGAAAAATGGTTATTAATGCAAGAACTGCTCCCTCTAGGGCGGCACAGTGGTTAGCACTATTGCTTCATGGCACTGAGGACCCGGGTTCGAACCCAGCCCCGGGTCACTGTCCGTTTGAAGTTTGCACATTCTCCCAGTGACTGCGTGGGTTGCACCCCCACAGCCCAAGGATGTGCAGGGTAGGTGGATTGGCTATGCTAAATTGCCCGTTGATTGGAAAAATTAATATATTTTTAAAAAAGAATTGCTAACTCAATGTCCACGATTTTTGATGCAAGCAGAGTGCTTTTGGCAAATTAGCTCACACAACAAATGTATGATCCACCATCCAATAGAACACGACAGCACCAAAGACCCTGCAGCAAAGATTAAAATGAGATTTAAGAAGCGCTGGATCACTCAACTGAGATTCAGACGCCTTACAAAACTCAGGCTTCATGTTAATATATCGTCTGAGCCTCTTCAATTGTGTAATTCACACATACAAATCCAATCCTCTTCAGGAAATGGGAATCTTAAAGATGGTGAGTCTATATCAAAACTTCATAATTCGATTGCATATGTCTTTTTACATTGGTGTCCAATATTTATCTTCATCATAATAATGGAATAGACAAGAATGTGTTTTTTAATTGGATTGCAATAAACCTAAACGTTGTTATGTATAAAGCGTGAACAATTAAAAAGGTTTGCTGTAGCAATGAGAATGGTCCAAACAAAAGTGAGAGTCCCTGAAATATCAAGTTGAAGATAATTGAAATGATGAGGTTTTACAAACCTCACAGCAACACCATTCTCACATGATAAATTGTTTTAGAAACAACTCGTTTGGAATTTTAGAACTCTGCAATAAGCATGTTAGGTCAAAACTAAGGTAGATTTCACACAGTTATGAAATTTTTCAAAGGCAATATTTTTTGTTTAGATTAGTCATAAACGCTTGGTAAACAATCACGTCTATAACTTCAATCACAATACCACCCTTCTGTGTTCAGCCAAGAGTATCTGATACAGGCACAATACTGACCAGTTTTTCCTCCACCTGAGTTAAGACATCACATTACAATTAAACACCAAACCTTCCGGCATTGTGGTGAAGAGACAGGTTTTTCTGCATTAGTATATGGATTTTAATTGGCTTTATCCAGATCCTAAACATACAAATACAAAACCTCAATATACTAGCTTTTGCTCCATCTGCTCCATTCTGTCAAATCCCAAGTCCATTTTATTTTGTATACCAAGCTTGCCCTAATTAATTTCCAAACTATTCACTGCACAGTAGCGAGTAAAGCTGAACAGAGTAACCATCGTGCAACAAAATAAAACAGCAGAGAATTATACCAAACACATCACAACAACAGCAATGCTTCCTGAAGGTATCTCACTTTACAATCACTTTTACAATCTGTCCATTGCTATAATATAAAGAGTCTAAAATAGTAGATATGCATATCTCTTGCTAGAAACCAGTGCAGTGTATATGGGATTTGTTGAATACATTACAGTTCATTATCCCGATGACAGTACGATGAAATAGTCTGATCACGAAAAAGAGTATCAGGAGACTCCTCCAACCACCCCACTTCACTAATAACCTGGCTGTACGATACTTTAAATGCTAGGTTCTGACAGCTAGTAAACAAAAAAAAAAAAACTGTTAAATTCACGCCAAAACTTATTTCTTTAATAATCCTTTCGCTATCCTACAGAATCTAAAATTAAAATAAATCTACACATTCTTGGCAAGTCTTATTTATTGGACAAAGTACATGTTAGCAGCTCAAATAGGGCAGTAACATAAATTGGCTTTATGCAGTTAAACCTGCAGTATCCCAAAAATATTAGTTGTGAAAATTTGATGAATGGAACACTAAAGACTCTCTTTGGCATCATTCAACATTGTAGTACCTAGTCCTAAATGATCAGATCACTGCAGCATCGATAAGGTATCAATGCCATAGTGACAATTAAGTACTGCAAACAAATTAGAACACCCAATACCAAAAGGTGAGAATTTTTGTTTATAGACATTATTTTAGTTGTCTCTTCAAGATCTCTATGTATCTGCCTTCAACCAGAATGGTAAGAACCTGGAAGGAAGCAGATGCATGTATGACAAACCAAACTCGGTTCAGCTGACTGAAAACTTGCTCACTTTGGCATGAATGTCGACCATTCCTGGAATGCACCCTGTAGCAAAAGGGATGAATGGTGTCTGTTATAATACACACAATACCAGGATTGGGCAGTCTCCTCCCCTCCCAAAAAGAGCTCGTTAGACATTCATGTAAAAAGATACTCTTAAAAACTTTTAAATAAACAAAATTGTTCAACAAAAAGGACAAATGAAGCGTTATTAACTATTTGATGAGAAAGACACAATCACTAAATTTCTGTTCTTGGAAGGCAATAGATAGCATCTTCATTATAGATATGTAGCATAGGTGTAGGCTATAGTGCCAGTTCGAATAAAAAGTGCATGAATCAACTCTTCTTCAAACCAAAATTTCAAGTGGTTTTGTCAACTTCTGCGGTCTTCTTCTTGGTTAGTCATAACTTGTACTCTGTGAACTCTCCTCCTCGTCACCCTCAGACTCCAAGTACAGTTCTATAGTCTGTTTGGCAAGGAGTTCTTTACGTGCCTGCAACCGGTCACACCGGGGACACTGATCTGACTTAAAGCAGCACCTGTGATAACATGCTTTACATTCTGCAGAGTAAAAAAGATGAAGACTGTTTTTTTTAAAACACTCTACTCAAACCTCAACAGCAGTTCAAAACATAATTTAACATAAGTGAACTTATTTGGTGTTACACCACCAGGTTAAAGTCCAACAGGTTTGTTTCGAATCACTAGCTTTCGGAGCACTGGTCCTTCCTCAGGTGAATTTCTAGCTAGTGATTCAAAACAAACTGTTGGACTTTAACCTGGCGTTGTAAGACTTATTGTGCTCACCCCAGTCCAACACCGGTTGTTAACAGTTTAATGCTTAAAATGAGTTATAGAAGCTGCAGCAATGATATGACAGAGTTCAAATACCAGAATCTATGAGAAAGAATTTTAATGGGAGGTTTTCCCAGGACAAACCATACCAACCTCCCAAACAGAATGAACACAGGTTAATGGGTAAACATAGATAACCTCCATTTATAATCACCTTTAAGTTGGTTATCATCTCAAGCGGCTTTTCAAAGTTGTGATAAAAGGACAAATGGACACCAAGTCAAATGACATATATTGAAAAGCTTGATCAAAGAGGTGGGTTTTGAGGAAGGTCTCAGAAAAATATTGGAGACAGAGGGATTTTGAGAAGAAAGTGCAGGACATGAGAACAAGATGGCTGTCAATAGTGGATGGAAGGTGCAAGGAATACACAAGAGATAGAGCTGAAGGAACAGAATAAAAGGTTCCAGGTGGAGGATGGCCACAGGAGCTTTGGAGATGACAACGGCATGGATGAATGGACAAGAGTTTCAGGAAATGACTGATGCAGTGGCAGACAAAGTTACTTAGGTGGAATTAGACACGCTGTGTTGTAGGGAGCATGGGGTTGAAAGATCATTGTGGGGTCACATTGGACAGCAATAACACAAACATTCTGATACATGTAGAGATAGTGGCCAGGGAAGAGAACAGGATCTGCAGCGGTGACCCAAGGTGTCCTAGGCCCAACCATCTTTAATAACTTTTCATCCATTAGGTCATTAATTGGAAGGTTCACTGATAATTGCAGTGATCAGTTGCATTTCCAAAGCCTCAAAAACCAAAGCAGTCTGTCCTCAAATGCAGCAAGACCTGGGCAACATCCAAGTAAATTTGTCTGATATGTGGCAAGTAATATTCATGCCACACAGCTGCCAGTCAATAACCTTCTCCAACAGAAATCTAACGATTGCTGCTTGACATTCAACAACATTCTATCGCCGAGGGAACAAGTGCCCTCAGCCCGAGGGCAGCACAGTTGCGCTGTGGTTAGCACAGTTGCTTCACAGCTCCGGCGTCCCAGGTTCAATTCCCGGCTCGGGTCACTGTCTGTGCGGAGTCTGCATGTTCTCCCCATGTCTGTGTGGGTTTCCTCTGGGTGCTCCGGTTTCCTCCCACAGTCCAAAGATGTGCAGGTCAGGTGGATTGGCCATGCTAAATTGCCTTCAGTGTCCAAAAGAGAAAAAAAGGTAGGGTGGGGTTACGGGGATAGGGGGATAGGGGGATTGGGTAGAGTGCTCTTTCCAAGGGCTGGTGCCGACTTGATGGGCCAAATGGCC
Organism: Scyliorhinus torazame; assembly: GCF_047496885.1. NCBI lineage: Eukaryota > Metazoa > Chordata > Chondrichthyes > Carcharhiniformes > Scyliorhinidae > Scyliorhinus > Scyliorhinus torazame. Next base: position 50,027,278 of record NC_092720.1, read on the forward strand.
TCCTTCTTCACTGTAAATCCTATGACTCTAAGTCATGAGTGTGGTGAATTCTCTCCATTTGCCTGTTCCAGTGCAGTTCCAACACATGGAGCTCAACACCATTAAGACAGAGCAGCCCATTTGATCAGCAGCCCATCCATGACCTTAAAATATTCACTCCCTCCACTACTGACAGCAGTGGCGACCATCTACACGACACAACTTGACAAGCCTCCTTTGATATCACTGTTCAAATATGTGATCTCTGATCACCTTGAAGGTTAAGGGCATCAGCTAAATGGGAACACCATCAACTGCAAGTTCCCTTCCAAGGCACACACCATCCTGACCTGGAACTATGTAGCTATTCCTTCACTTTTGAGAGGTCAAAAGCTTGAACTCCCTTCCTGAGAGCACCATTACCTATATTACACTGTTTGCAGCAATTCAAGGCTGCGGTTCAGCACCACATTCTCACGGGCAATTAGGGATGGGCAACAAATTCTGGCTTTTCCAGTAATACTCACATCTCATGGATGACTTCAGTCTGTCCTCTACTTAATGGAAGAAATTGTGGGTCCAAGACTCCAGAACGATATGGATGGGTTGGTGGAGTGGCCAATAAAGTGACAGATGGAATTTAACACAGAAGTGAGGGGTCATGCATTTAGGGAGTTCAAACAGTTATAGGGTGTACATAATGAATGAAACATACTAAGAGGGGTAGATGAAGTGAGAGATCTTCGTGGACAAGTACACAAGTCCGTAAAGACAGCAGTTTCAAGGAAACAAGGTTAAGAACGCATATGGAATGCTCTTCTTCACTAGTAGAGGGATAGAATATAAAAGGATATAATGTTGGAATTGTAGAAAACACTGGTTAGGCCACAACTGGAATACGGTGTGCAGTCCTGGTCACCACATTACAAGAAGGACGTTATTGCTCTGCAGAGAGTGCAGAGGTGGTTTACAAGAAGGTTGCCAGGGTTAGGAAAGTGTAGCACGAGGGGAGATTGGATAGGTGAGAATTCTAGAATTAGGGGACATAGATTCAAGAGGAAGAACGTTTTTTTTTTTTCTTTTTTTTTTTTTTTTTTACACAGAGGGTAGTGGGAGTCTGGGAGTCACTGCACAAGTTGTGGTGGAGGCAGAGGCCCTAAACTCTTCAAAAGTACTTGGGTGTGCACCTCAAATGCTCCAAGCTACAGGGCAATGGATCGGGTGCGGGAAGGTGGGAATAGAAAGGGCACCTAGGTGTCCTTGGTGCTGTCAATTTTCTAAGATTTTATGGATGTTGGACAAGCAGTCTGACACCACAGAATTCGCAAATGGGGTCAAGAGAGTTGGCACAAATATTTGTGGAAGCTGACCCAGTATGTTTGGATAATGTAGCCACGCGAAACATAGACGGTAGGGGAATGTAGGGTGGCAGAGTGAAGAACTTTGGAGAAAAGTACCAAAAAAGGAGAAAAAATGAAAGGTGGTATAATTGGGTGCCAGAAAGAACAGATGGGAACGGCCCAAGAGAAATAAGAACCACCCCCACCCCCACAAATTATGGATTAGCTCCAGAACAGAAGACTTTTCCAAAGTATATATACCTCTTAGTATCCCATGGAACATTTTGTTTTTAAATGTTGATATGACCGAGAGTTTATTTTGTCTTTTTTTAAAAACACAGAGTTCGGAAAACAAAAGTAGTTTTAAGCGATTTACATTTGTATTGGTAAACATTAGAAATAAGGTATAGCTTTCAGTGGGTTTAAGTGCCTGCAACGGTAAAACAGATAGTTAGATTCATGCTGGACAAAGGTGTTTGTATGTGTGGGGGCTGGTTAAGTTCCAACTGTGTTTCTATTGTGCTTAGAGGGGGGCTGCGGTGTGAATACATAAACCAGCAGTGGTTGCTTAACAATTGGGGCCTTCTAGGGTAGAGAAGCTTTTAAGTTTTAGTTTAACTAATTGGATTGCAGTTGAAGATAGATAGTGGGAGAGAAGGTAGCTCTCGCAGCTCTGCTAGAAGCAGTTGGTTTGGAAGGCTAGAGGGAGGATCTCTCTCAGCTTTGCTAGAAGAAAAGCCGTACAATGGAGTAAAAGTTCAGGTTTGGACGGCAGCTAGCTAAGGAAACCAGAGAAATGAAGAGATGTTTCCAAGGTAAAAAGGTGTTAGAACAGAACACAGTTTGTTCAGTAAAGATAGACAGTGGAGACATCAGAACAATGTAAGAAGTGATCTTCAGGTTTGACAGATTTTACTGCAGTCTGTGGAATGCAAGTTGAAATAACTATGAAAATCGGTGGCGGGATCTCGGAGTTTGTGTAAAAGCAGTTAACATAGAATATAGAACAGTACAGCACAGTACAGGCCCTTCAGCCCACGATGTTGTGCCGACCATTTATCTTAATAGAAGATCAACCTAACCTATACCCCTTCAATTTACTGCTGTCCATGTGCCTGTCTAAGAGTTGCTTAAATGTTCCTAATGACGCAGACTCCACCACCTCTGCTGGCAGTGCATTCCACACACCCACCACTCTGTGCAAAGTACCTACCTCTGACATCTCCCCTATACCTTCCTCCAATCACCTTAAAATGATGTCCCCTTGTGACAGGCATTTCCACCCTGGGGAAAAGTCTCTGGCTATCCACTCTATCCATGCCTCTCATTACCTTGTACACCTCTATCAAGTCACCTCTCTGCCTTCTTCGCTCCAGTGAGAAAAGTCCGAGCTCCCTCAACCTTTCTTCATAAGACATGCCCTCCAGTCCAGGCAGCATCCTGGTAAATCTCCTCTCTACTCTCCAAAGCATTCACATCCTTCCTATAATGAGGCGACCAGAACTGGACACACTATTCCGAGTGTGGTCTAACTAGGGTTTTATAAAGCTGCAGCAAAACCTCGCGGCTCTTAAACTCAATCCCCCTGTTAATCAAAGCCAACACACCATACGCCTTCTTAACAACCCTATCAACCTGGGTGGCAACTTTGAGGGATCTATGTACGTGGACCCCAAGATCCCTGTTCCTGCACACTTCCAAGAATCCTGTCTTCAACCCTGTATTCAGCATCCAAATTCAACCTTCCAAAATGAATCACTTCACATTTATCAAGGTTGAAATCCATCTGCCACTTCTCAGCCCAGCTCTGCATCCTGTCAATGTCCAGTTGTAGCCTGCAACAACCCTCAACACTTTCTACAACTCCCCCAACCTTCGTGTCATCAGCAAACTTACTAACCCACACTTCCACTTCCTCATCCAAGTCATTTATAAAATGACAAAGAGCAGAGGTCCCAGAACAGATCCTTGCGGGACACCACTGGTCACCGACCTCCAGGCGGAATACTTTCCATCCATTACCACTTGCTGTCTTCTTTTGGCCAACCAATTGTGTACCCAGACAGCCAAATTTCCCTGTATCCCATGCCCCCTAACTTTCTGAATGAACCTACCATGGAGAACCTTTTCAAATGCCTTACTGAACTCCATACGCACCACATCCACTGCCCGACCTTCATCAATGTGTCTTGTCACATTCTCAAAGAATTCAATGAGGCTTGTGAGGCATGACCTGCCCCTCACAAAGCCATGCTGACTATCTTTAATTAAACTATGTTTTTCTAAATAATCATAAATCCTATCTCTCAGAATCCTTTCCAATATTTTGCGCACCACAGACGTAAGACTGATGGGTCTGAAATTCCCAGGGACTTCCCTATTCCCTTTCTTAAACAGGGGAACAACATTCGCCTCCCTCCAATCATCCGGTACTACTCCAGTGGAGAGCGAGGACGCAAAGATCATCGCCAACGGCGCAGCAATCTCCTCCCTCGCTTCCCGTAGTAACCTTGGGTATATCCCGTCAGGCACAGGGGACTTCTCTATCCTGATGTTTTTCAAAATTTCCAGCACATCCTCCTTCTTAATATCAACCCGTTCGAGTCTATTAACCTGGTTCACACTGTTCTCGTGAGCAACAAGGTCCCTCTCTCTAGTGAATACTGAAGCAAAATATTCATTTAGGGCCTCCACAGGCACAGGTTCCCTCCACTATCCCTGATCAGCCCTACTCTCACTCTGATCATCCTCTTATTTCTCACAAGTGTAGAACGCTTTGGGGTTTTCCCTAATCCTTCTCGCCAGGGCTTTTTCATGCCCCCTTCCAGCTCTCAGTTCATTTTCGAGTTCCTTCCTGGCTACCTTGTAACCCTCGAGAGGCGAGTCAGGTCCTTGCTTCCTCAACCTTACGTAAGCTTTCTTCTTTCTCTTGACTAGAAGCTCCACTTCTCTGGTCATCCAAGGCTCCTTTACCTTACCATTCCTTCCTCCTCTCAGTGGGACAAAACTATCCAGCACTTGCAGCAAGTGCTCCTTAAACAACCCCTACATTACTGTTGTGCATTTCCCAAGAACAATTGTTCCCACTTTATGGTCCTCAGCTCCTGTCTAATAACAGTATAATTTCCCTTCCCCCAATTAAATACCTTCACATACCGTCTATTCCTATCCCTCTCCATTATTATGGAGAAGGTCAAGGAGCTGTGGTCACTGTCACCGAAATGCTCCCCACCAAAACATCTGATACCTGGCCTGGTTTGTTGCCGAGCACCAAGTCCAATATAGCCTCCCCCGAGTCGGCTTATTTACATTGAGTCAGGAATCCTTCCTGTACACCTGGCAAACACTGTTCCATCCAAAGCATTTGCACTCAGGAGGTTCCAGTTAATATTAGGGAAGTTGAAGTCACCCATGACAACAACTCTGTTACTTCTGCACTTTTCCAAGATCTGCCGCCTCATCTGTTCCTCTCCCTGCTGCTATTGGGGGGCCTGTAGAAAAATCCCAATAAAGTGACTGCTCCTTTCTTGTTTCTGACTTCCACCCATACTGACTCAGTAGACAAACCCTCCTCAACTACCTCCCTTTCTGCAGCTCTGGTGCACTCCCTAATTAACAGTGCCACTCCCCCATCTCTTTTACCTCCCTCCCTATTCTTCTGAAAACATCTAAACCCCAGAATATCTAACAGCCACTCCTGCCCCTGTGAAATCCATGTCTCTGTAATGGCCACAACATTGTAGTTCCACGCTCTAAGTTCATCTCCCTTATTCCTGACACTCCTTGCATTGAAACAGACTCATTCCACTGAGTGCAACTTTGCCCTATCTATCCTTCCTCAGACTGCTGCGTACTATTTCTGCCTGTTCAACAGCTACTCTATCCTCTGATCCACAGCTCTAGTTCCCAACCCTGCCAAACTAGTTTAAACCCTCCCGAAGAGCTCTAGCAAACCTCAGGATATTGGTGTCCCTCCAGTTTAGGTGCAATCTGTCCTTCATGTACAGGCCCACCTTTCCCAGAAGAAATCCCAACGATCCACATTTCTGAAGCCTTCCTTCTTGCAGCACGGTAGCACAAGTGGATAGCACTGTGGCTTCACAGCGCCAGTGTCCCAGGTTCGATTCCCCACTGGGTCACTGTCTGTGCGGTATCTGCACATTCTCCCAATGTCCGGGTGCTCCGGTTTCCTCCCACAATCCAAAGACGTGCGGGTTAGGTGGATTGACCATGATAAATTGCCCTCAGTGGCCAAAAAGTTTAGGAGGGGTTATTGGGTTACGGGGATAGGGTGGAAGTGAGGGCTTAAGTGGATCGGTGCAGACTCGATGGGCCGAATGGCCTCCTTCTGCACCGTATGCACCAGCCCTGTAGCCACGTGTTCAGCTGCACTCGCTGTCTGTTCCTTGCCTCACTTGCACGTGGCACCGGTTGCAATCCTGAGATCGCTACTCTGCTTGTCCTGCTCTTTAGCTTCCAACCCAACTCCCTAAAAATCACTTTTTAGATCCTCATCCCTTTTCTTAGCTATGTCGTTGGTGCCTCTGTGCACCACGACTTCGGTTTGTTCCCCCTCCCCCTTAAGAATCCTGTAGACTCGGTCAGAGACATCCCTGGCCCTGGCACCGGGGAGGCAACATATCTTCCGGGAGTCTCGTTCGCGACCACAGAATCTCCTATCCATTCCCCCAATCATTGAGTCTCCCATCACTATTGCTTTTCTATTCTCCCCCCTTCCCTTCTGAGCCACAGAGCCAGGCTCATTGCCAGAGGCCTGCCCGCTAGTTAAGACAAAGGAAACCTAAAAGGGGGTGATGTAAAATCCTGGACTGGATGTGCTGCTAAAAGTAGAACAGTAGTTTAGTTAAGAGTCATTTGTACAGTGGTATGGTTGTGGCAGTGGTGAGCACTGCTGCATCATGGCATCAAGGACCCATGTTCGATCTCGGCCCCGGGTCACTGTCTATGTGGAGTTTGCACATTCTCCCCATGTCTGCGTGGGTCTTCACCCCCCCCACCCCTCAACCCAAATATGTGCAGGGTAGGTGGATTGGCCATGCTAAAATTGACCCTCAATTGGAAAGAAAAACAGCCTTTTGTAAAATCTGGACTGGATTTTTTTGGAATGCAAACCACTAAGAGAAAGCATTATTATGGAAAAAGATTTTAAAGCGTGCTTTTTTGGAGTGGAATTTGTAAACTCTCCTGTGACATTCATCTGGGGGGATTATGAGAAGACATTCAAAAATATTCACTTGGGGTTCAGAGTGGAAGGTGTATGAAATGAAATGAAAAGAAAATCGCTTATTGTCACAAGTAGGCTTCAAATGAAGTTACTGTGAAAAGCCTCTAGTCGCCACATTCCGGCGCCTGTTCGGGGAGGCTGTTACAGGAATTGAACCGTGCTGCTGGCCTGCCTTGGTCTGCTTTCAAAGCCAGTGATTTAGCCCTGTGCTAAACAGCCCCGTGTATTTGCCCACAGTTATCTTATGTGCTTAAAAGGGACTTTGTGTTGAGGTCACTGTAGATTAAAATGTATTTTGGAATGTGTGTTAATCCGAACACCTGTGTGTAGAAGGGTGCAGTAAAGGAGTATTATATAATAATCCAACTTTTGATGTTTCATGAATGCTAGTTTCTGGTTGTTAAAAATAATTAGTGGTCTTCCTCCACAGTTTAGAAAAAATAAAAAGTCATGATCCTTTGAACCAGGGATCCATTCTGGGATCTTCCTATCCAGTTTTAACATCAACTAGGATTGTAACAACAGTGGATACACACAAAAAAAGCTGCTACAGCATTCATAGGTTATGCAGATAAATGTATATATTACATGCTAAATTATGTAAATACTTTTGAAATTTTGAAGATACTACCACAATACGATCAGTTTTTCCTCATCTTTTAATGTAACTTCAAAATACTCACCTTCACATCGTTTACATTTGTGCAGTTCAAAAGGGAAGATGATATCAGTACCATCACCACAGAATTCACAGATGAAGCCTTTAGCCTGACAAAGCTGAGTAAAAACAGGCCAATTAGTTATTTATTTTACACTGTACACTGCTCTATTACAATAGGAGTTCACTCCAAAAGAAACAGTTCATGAGTCAGCCAGGCTGTCGCCAGATGATTAGCAGCATAATAAATAAATAAAACAGTAGACAAATTACAAAAACTTATTGGAAACTTATGATACATCAGAATAGGTTCCATATTTCAATCCTAATGTGCAAGATTTCAAAGTCCTGTGAGAAGTTCACACTTCCCCATTTCCACACTGGTAGTGAATGAAATTACATATTTTGCCAGATTTGAATTGAACTAATGATAAAGTAGGAAGAGTACATCATTTATGAAACTTCCATTCCTACATAGACCATATGACCATAAGACATAGGAGTGGAATTCAGCCATTTGGCCCATCGATTCTGATACGCCATTCAATCATGACTGATATGTTTCTCATCCCCATCTTCTGCTTTTCCCCATAACCCCTTATTAATCAACCTATCTCTGTCTTAAAGACACTCAGTGCCTCAGTGATTTGGCCTCCACTGCCTTCTGTGGCAAAGAGTTTCTAACCTCACAATTTTCCACATTGCATTCCATCTGCAACTTCTTTGCCTACTCTCCTAGCCTGTCCAAGTCCTTCTGCAGCCCCCTTGCTTCCTCAGTACTACCTGTCCCCATAGGTTTTATTAGATTGGCACAGTTCAATTTGTTCAGAATTTGGGTTCAAAAATTCCATGCAAAATGGAACACAGGTTAGAAAAATCAAAAAAAGCAAACTAAAATAAAAAAAGATAGAAATTACTCTGCGGTCTTTAGAAAATGGTGACATGATAGAATGAAATAGCTAAATTTACTACTCTTAGAAAGTATTTAACCCAAACATTGATGGAAGCTGACCCAGTTAAATGATTTAAAACAATGAGCACAAAATTTCCACTTAAAACCAACGTATGAAAAATAACCCATCAAGTAATTTTATCTTTTTTAAAAAATATTTTTTATTCTCCTCCTTTTTCACATTTTCTCCCACATTTACACCCACCTACAATAAACAATAATCAGTAACAAATATGTCAATCCCCATATCAATAACAACGATCCCATCCTCCCACCAAACCCCAGACATTATCCCGCATGTTCACACAAACGAGTGACAAAAAGGAATCAGGAATCACCCGTAGTCACCATTAACACACACGGCCCCCCTCAACCCTCCAACCCACTCGCCCCCAACTAATGTTCGATGTTATCCAGTTCTTGAAAGTGCATAATGAATAATGCCCATGAATTGTAGAACCCCTCCATCCTTCCCCTCAGTTCAAACTTAACCTTCTCAAGAGTCAAGAATTCCAACAGGTACCGCCCCCCCCCCCCCCGCCACGCCAGGGCACAGGGTGGAGAGGTTGCTCTCCAACCCATCAGGATCCGCCTTCGGGCGATCAACGAGGCGAAGGCTACAACATCTGCCTCAGCACCCGTTTCCAACCCTGGTTGGTCCGACACCCCGAATATGGCCACCCCGGGGGCCCCGGGTCCAGTTTCACGTGCACCACTTTAGAAATTACCCTAAAAACCTCCTTCCAGTAATTCTCTAGCTTTGGACAGGGCCAAAACATGTGAATGTGATTAGCGCCCCCCCCCCAGCGCCGCGCACCGCGCAACATTCACACACATCTTCCACTCCCTCAAAAAATCGGCTCATCCTCGCTCTCATGAGGTGTGCTCTGTATACCACCCTCAGCTGTATCAGCCCCAACCTCGCGCACGAGGTGGAGGCATTCACTTGTAATTTAATCTTCAAAGTAGGTGCTTCCTTTAGATAGATATGAGTCACTTACAAACCTTTCCAACATGGAGAGGAATTCTGACAATCTACTTACTGGAGCCTCATCAAATAGCACTTGAGAATTGATAAAAGACGAACGATTCAATCTCCTATATTTTAAAACTGGCTTACATTGGTGATTCTTAACTGTAAAAAAACTGATAGGTGACAGGACACAGTGTGACTGTTTTAGAAGATTTCCAGAAACGGAAGCTGTGGATAACATTGTGGATCATAAACTTCTTGCCAAAGTCAATTGGGCTCAAAATCTGACATAGTGGCCTCACTGAGAGAAGGAAATCTTTGAAGTTAAACCCTGGTTTGAATTTGTAACCCATTTATAGGCACTGTAATCCAACCATGAAGGAAATAATAAAACCATGACATCTCTAAAAGCCAGCTTCCATAGGGATCATTCACAAGGTGTACCACAAGTATTTAGAATGATAGCAGAATTTATCTGTCTCAATAAACCACCTGGAATGTTCCTACCATTTTGTATAAACCATCCATATTTTTGATGCACCATGTTCTTATTTACAATACTGATATGCTTATGCTGTACAAACTGCATAAATGTTTATTTACATTGAAAATCAGTGTCATTTTTTTGTACATACCATACATTTCTCCACGTGTGCTGCACCTATCGTCACCAGTTCCTTCAACCTTCCAGCCAGTTCCCCTTTCTTCACAGCAATGAGATCATTTAGTGAATATAGATGATGATCCTCAGTCAAGTGACCTGGTTCTGTGTCAAAGCTATCCAGGAGACTACAAAAGAAGCACATTACAATATTCTATAATGGAGATTAACAATCCTGATTGCCCACCCCCCCCCCAAAAAAAAAACTACATTGCCACATACTCCAACAATAATTAATATTGGGCATTTTAGGGTTGCTATGGCCGAGCATCTATACTTGCTGCTTTAGCTCAGCTATTATTATAAATAGTCACAGTACATAGTTTCTGTATTAATATAATAGTTTTAAAATGGATCACAATTAAATAGCAACCACATCAATATAGTTGATTACTGTGATTTTAGCAAAACTTGATAGAGGAGATCATTTCAAAGATGGTACTTCGTTTTTAAGTATAATCTTCAACTATGGAGAACTGCAGCTTGCAATATTTCTTGGCGAAGAAAGGAAGTTCACTTGCTGAGAGCACTCCTTTACAATTTTTCTTTTTTAACTTCTCTCCAAAGTCCAAGTGTTGTAACTTCCCAGATGCATGACTATCTCTTACCACTTTCTTTCTGAATCTCTCTAATCAAATTTCAGTTTTTTCCATGGGATCAAAACAGCCCGAGTCAAGAATAACAATCTCTGACAAAATTAGAGTATTAATCCTACTCCGCTTCTTCTGCAGTCTTTGACACAGATGATCAACATCCTACTCCTGCCCTCACCTCTTCCCTTTCTTCGTTGCTAATTGACATAGTCATAAAATTTATGCTCAACTTCAGATGGGAGAATTTTGTTACTATAGTCTCCGTCACTTACACCATCCACCCACTTATTCCAAACAGCCACCAGGCATCAGGAAAATGAGGCCAATCAATTACCATCACCGCTTATGTCAATTGTTGTGTCGGCGGCATGGTGGCGCAGCGGTTAGCACTTCTGCCTCACAACGCCGAGGACTCTGGTTCAATCCCAGCCCCAGGTCAATTCCCACATTGAGTTTGCACATTCTCCGTGTGTGTGTGGATCTCACCCCCACAACCCAAATATGTGCAGACACGCTAAATTGCCCCTTATTTGAAAATAAAAATCTAAATTAACGTTTTTTTTAAAAATCATATAAAGCACACCAACTATTTCAGGCTTCAAACTGCAGTTTTCACCTAATAAAAGTACAATTACCTATCATTTCATATTTTCAGACAGCGCCACCACTGTCAAGAACCTATGCAGTTTACAACAAGAGAAGAAACTGACCAGATGCTACAACCCCACTCAGTCAGAACAAACAATCACTTAAATTATTGTTTGGACATTGTATCCAGCACATCTTTGGTCCAAAAAGTGTAGTCCAGGCTGTGGCAAATGTTTTAAAAAGTGTACACAAAATGAAGAAAAATGGGGGCACTAAACATTAATTCAATTCAACATAAATTTGCATCTAAAGTGCAAAATTGCTAATAACTGACATTTTGATAATCCATTTCATGGGTACAATACTCTGCTGCTTCGTGCTGAATACCAGTTTTCTAGAATCTGGTTCATCAATCCAATATAGAGTGCAACGCTGTCTCGACACAATCTAATTTTTTCCACAAGTGCAAGAAAGCTCACAGCTCTGGTTGTCTTCTACCTTCCAGTTATCTTCTTTCATCTAAGGGTGGCAGCATGTTGGGGTATTTTCATATAACGAGACAGCACAGAAGGCATATCATGTGTTGGCTTGGATTTTTGATTTTGATTTATTGCTCTTATTATTAGCTTTTCAGCTAGTTTGACACCCAATTCGTCACACTCCTGTGCTCTTTAACAGAGAACGCGGCAACCTTTTCCCCTCCAAGTGTTTATCCAAATCTCTTTGAATGTTGCTATTAAATTTGGTTCCAACACACTTTCAGGCAGTACACTCTAAATCATCAGAACTCGCTGCATAAAAAAAAGATATCTCATCTCTCCTTTGGTTGTTTTGCCACTTAACTCAAAATTTCTCCCGGGACAGCACAGTGGTGCAGTGGTTAGCACTGCTGCCTACGCCGCTGAGGACTCAGGTTTGATTTTGGCCTCGGGTCACTGTGTGGAGTTTGCACATTCTCCCCATGTCTGCATGGGTTTCACCCTCACAACCCAAAGATGTGCAGGCTAGGTGGAGTGGCCACACTGAATTACCCCTTAATTGGAAAAAAATTATTGGGTACTCTAAAGAAAAATAATAAAAAAACTTAATTTCTCCCTACCCTAAACAGTTTCTTCCTACTTCATCAAAATTCTGCACCTCAATTAAATCTCCTCTTAATCTTCACTGGAGAAAATTCCATTTCGCTCTTCTATCCATTCAGCTTTCATTCCTGATCTCATTTTAGTAAATCACCACTGTATCAAGGCTTTGGCATCCTCCCTAAAGTGTGGTGCCCACAATGCACACATTATGGGATTATGGGCAACTACCAACCTCACCCATCTCATTCTAGTTATCATTCTTCAAATGCTGAATTCTCCAACCCCCACTTTTCTCTTGTCTAGAGCAACCAACGGAGGACAAAACAAGCTCAGCGGCATTGGCCAGTCATTTAGAAAAAAGGCAAACAAGTGATCGTAAATTTCTAAATAATCTCAGATTATGTTAAAACAAAAAGTGAACTTGAACATTTGGGAAAAAAGTAGCGGAAGAAAATTACTAAAGATTAGCAAACAGAAAATTGAGGATGCATGTTCAAAATTCAGACATTTTGATTGAATTTTTCCTGGAGGTCAAATCAGAGTGCAAACTGACATCACAAAAATGGTCATATTACATTTGACAATGGAGAAGAAATAAGGGTATATTTTCAGAGTGCCTTGCTTATTAGAGTGTGCACACATTTTGATTTAAGTTAAATAAATTTATGAAAATTGTGGGCAATGTGCTTCGGACTTTCCAATATATTCCAATAACGAGCAAGGTCCCTCTCCATAGGTGAGGACTCAGAAAAATTTACCTTATGGCATTTTTCTACATTCTATCTTGCAAGCTGGAGTTCTCCACAACTTAAAAGAGGATGATGTTCATGCATTAATTACTGAAATTTTAACCCCTGCTGGAAATTGTCACGGACTTTAACACTTTTAACTCAAAGGGGTAGATGCAACTAACCAGTTAGAAAGGGTTGCACCAATACCAAAAGTCCAACAGCATTCAAGTTGGAGGATGCAAGGAATCCACGCCAATTTTGAGGTATAGAAGATGAGCAATTACGCTAGCTTTAATGAAATACTCAAAGTTGGAATTAAGAAAAACAATTGCAAGTTGGCAACAGATAACCAAAAGCCATTTTCTGCACAATTTTTCAAGTGCTGTATAACGTCAGTATTCAAAGTAAATGGAATCCATGTGGTATATCTTATGAAGAATTTTGTTGATGGCAGAAAGAAACTCCACATATGGAAGAGCTGGTTGTCTTGTTGCCAATTGCAATAAGTCATATTTAGTTAAGTTTGAATTTCTAGTCTGGGGTATTCAAATACAGTATTCTATTACTAGTAAGCCAACAGCAGAAACACAATCAATCTTCACTGCTCCCCCATTAATGTTCTATTTCATGGAAGTGCTGTGGAAGAAGCAAAGGAATCACCTTTTTAAAAAAAAAATCTAACTCACTCTTTTGCCAGCCGGCACGTTTTGAATAAGTTCTTCATATGAACTAACTGGAGTCTCAGCATCTGACAACATTTTCAAAAATAGAAGAAAATATGACTTAATGCAGAGTTATCACATTTTAGTCTGCTTTTTTTTTTAAAGCACCATTTTTTTTGGGGGGGGGGGGGGGTTCACATTTTTTGGTACGAATATGAGTTATCAAGTTATCTCCAATAGGATTATAATCTGACAAAACAATTTTCACATCACTGGATAATACTGAACCAACTGAAAAATTGCAGGATTAAGTCTGTATTGCTAGATACTTTGCAAAATATGGTAAGCAAAAATAAAAAGTTTACTTGGACCCTAAAAACTGTAGCTAATGAGTAAAAATATATTCAATGCTATTTTAATCACTGGATGGAACAAGTGCAGTACTTCAAAATAATTTTTCATACAGATTATAAAAACAGAATATTACAGCTCAGAAAGAAGCCACTCAGCCCATTGTGCTTGTGCAAGCTCGCTGGTAGGGCCATCAAATTAGTCCCATTCTTATGCTCCTTCCCCATTCCCCTGGAAATCTTTCCTTTCCAGAATTGATCTCATTCTCTTTTTAACACTATTCTTAAGGCAGTGCATTTCAGATCACAACAATCACTCCACAAACAAATTCTCTTAATCTCCCCTCTGGTTCATTGCCAATTATATTAAAATTGGTGCCTGGCCCTGTTATTGGATGTTAAATAGAAAAATAGAAAATACAGCACAGAACAGGCCCTTCGGCCCACGATGTTGTGCCGAACCTTTGTCCTAGATTAATCATAGATTATCATTGAATTTACAGTGCAGAAGGAGGCCATTCGGCCCTTTGAGTCTGCACCAGCTCTTGGAAAGAGCACCCTACCCAAACTCAACACCTCCACCCAACACCAAGGGCAATTTGAACATTAAGGGCAATTTATCATTGGCCAATTCACCTAACCCGCACATCTTTGGGCTGTGGGAGGAAACCGGAGCACCCGGAGGAAACCCACGCAGACACGGGGAGGACGTGCAGACTCCGCACAGACAATGACCCAAGCCAGAATCGAACCTGGGACCATGGATCTGTGAAGCAATTGTGCTATCCACAATGCTACCGTGCTGCCCTTAAGAACAAATAAATCTACACTATATCATTTTCCCGTAATCCATGTACCTATCCAATAGCTGCTTGAAGGTCCCTAATGTTTCCGACTCAACTACTTCCACAGGCAGTGCATTCCATGCCCCCACTACTCTCTGGGTAAAGAACCTACCTCTGATATCCCTCCTATATCTTCCACCTTTCACCTTAAATTTATGTCCCCTTGTAATGGTGTGTTCCACCTGGGGAAAAAGTCTCTGACTCTCTACTCTATCTATTCCCCTGATCATCTTATAAACCTCTATCAAGTCGCCCCTCATCCTTCTCCGCTCTAATGAGAAAAGGCTTAGCACCCTCAACCTTTCCTCGTAAGACCTACTCTCCATTCCAGGCAACATCCTGGTAAATCTTCTTTGCACCTTTTCCAGAGCTTCCACACAGAGCGACCAGAACTGTACACAGTACTCCAAATGTGGCCTTACCAAAGTTTTGTACAGCTGCATCATCACCTCACGGCTCTTAAATTCAATCCCTCTGTTAATGAACGCGAGAACACCATAGGCCTTCTTCACAGCTCTATCCACTTGAGTGGCAACTTTCAACGATGTATGAACATAGACCCCAAGGTCTCTCTGCTCCTCCACAATGCCAAGAACTCTACCGTTAACCCTGTATTCCGCATTCATATTTGTCCTTCCAAAATGGACAACCTCACACTTTTCAGGGTTAAACGCCATCTGCCACTTCTCAGCCCAGCTCTGCATCCTATCTATGTCTCTTTGCAGCCGACAACAGCCCTCCTTACTATCCACAACTCCACCAATCTTCGTATCGTCTGCAAATTTACTGACCCACCCTTCAACTCCCTCATCCAAGTCATTAATGAAAATCACAAACAGCAGAGGACCCAGAACTGATCCCTGCGGTACACCACTGGTAACGGGGATCCAGGCTGAATATTTGCCATCCACCACCACTCTCTGACTTCTATCGGTTAGCCAGTTTGTTATCCAACTGGCCAAGTTTCCCACTATCCCATGCCTCCTTACTTTGTGCAGAAGCCTACCATGGGGAACTTTATCAAATGCCTTACTAAAATCCATGTACACTACATCCACTGCTTTACCTTCATCCACATGCTTGGTCACCTCCTCAAAGAATTCAATAAGATTTGTAAGGCAAGACCTACCCCTCACAAATCCGTGCTGACTATCCCGAATCAAGCCGTGTCTTTCCAGATGCTCAGAAATCCTATCCTTCAGTACCCTTTCCATTACTTTGCCTACCACCGAAGTAAGACTAACTGGCCTGTAATTCCCAGGGTTATCCCTAGTTCCTTTTTTGAACAGGGGCACGACATTCGCCACTCTCCAATCCCCTGGTACCACCCCTGTTGACAGTGAGGACGAAAAGATAATTGCCAATGGCTCTGCAATTTCATCTCTTGTTTCCCATAGAATCCTTGGATATATCCCGTCAGGCCCGGGGGACTTGTCTATCCTCAAGTTTTTCAAAATGCCCAACACATCTTCCTTCCTAACAAGTATTTCCTCGAGCTTACCAATCTGTTTCACACTGTCCTCTCCAACAATATCGCCCCTCTCATTTGTAAATACAGAAGAAAAGTACTCATTCAAGACCTCCCCTATCTCTTCAGACTCAATACACAATCTCCCGCTACTATCCTTGATCGGACCTACCCTCGCTCTAGTCATTCTCATATTTCTCACATGTGTAAAAGGCCTTGGGGTTTTCCTTGATCCTACCCGCCAAAGATTATTCATGCCCTCTCTTAGCTCTCCTAATCCCTTTCTTCAGTTCCCTCCTGGCTATCTTGTATCCCTCCAATGCCCTGTCTGAACCTTGTTTCTTCAGCCTTACATAAGTCACCTTTTTTCTCTTAACAAGACATTCAACCTCTCTTGTCAACCATGGTTCCCTCACTCGACCATCTCTTCCCTGCCTGACAGGGACATACATATCAAGGACACGTAGCACCTGTTCCTTGAACAAGTTCCACGTTTCACTTGTGTCCTTCCCTGCCAGCCTATGTTCCCAACTTATGCACTTCAATTCTTGTCTGACAACATCGTATTTACCCTTCCCCCAATTGTAAACCTTGCCCTGTTGCACGTACCTATCCCTCTCCATTACTAAAGTGAAAGTCACAGAATTGTGGTCACTATCTCCAAAATGCTCCCCCACTAACAAATCTATCACTTGCCCTGGCTCATTACCCAGTATTAAATCCAATATTGCCCCTCCTCTGGTCGGACAATCTACATACTGTGTTAGAAAAGCTTCCTGGACACACTGCACAAACACCACCCCATCCAAACTATTTGATCTAAAGAGTTTCCACTCAATATTTGGGAAGTTAAAGTCGCCCATGACTACTACCCTATGACTTCTGCACCTTTCCAAAATCTGTTTCCCAATCTGTTCCTCCACATCTCTGCTACTATTGGGGGGCCTATAGAAAACTCCTAACAAGGTGACTGCTCCTTTCCTATTTCTGACTTCAACCCATACTACCTCAATAGGGTGATACTCCTCGAACTGCCTTTCTGCAGCTGTGATACTATCTCTAATTAATAATGCCACCCCCCCACCTCTTTTACCACCCTCCCTAATCTTATTGAAACATCTATAACCAGGGACCTCCAACAACCATTTCTGCTCCTCTTCTATCCAAGTTTCCGTGATGGCCACCACATCGTAGTCCCAAGTACCGATCCATGCCTTAAGTTCACCCACCTTATTCCTGATGCTTCTTGCGTTGAAGTATACACACTTCAACCCATCTCCGTGCCTGCAAATACTCTCCTTTGTCAGTGTTCCCTTCCCCACTGCCTCATTACATGCTTTGGCGTCCTGAATATCGGCTACCTTAGTTGCTGGACTACAAATCCGGTTCCCATTCCCCTGCCAAATTAGTTTAAACCCTCCCGAAGAGTACTAGCAAACCTCCCTCCCAGGATATTGGTGCCCCTCTGGTTCAGATGCAACCCGTCCTGCTTGTACAGGTCCCACCTTCCCCAGAATGCGCTCCAATTATCCAAATACCTGAAGCCCTCCCTCCTACACCATTCCTGCAGCCACGTGTTCAACTGCACGCTCTCCCTATTCCTAGCCTCGCTATCACGTGGCACCGGCAACAAACCAGAGATGACAACTCTGTCTGTCCTGGCTTTCAACTTCCAGCCTAACTCCCTAAACTTGTTTATTACCTCCACACCCCTTTTCCTACCTATGTCGTTGGTACCAATGTGCACCACGACTTCTGGCTGCTCCCCCTCCCCCTTAAGGATCCTGAAGACACGATCCGAGACATCCCTGGCCCTGGCACCCAGGAGGCAACATACCTTCCGGGAGTCTCGCTCGCGACCACAGAATCTCCTATCTATTCCCCTAACCATTGAATCTCCTACAACTATTGCTTTTCTATTCTCCCCCTTTCCCTTCTGAGCCCCAGAGCCAGACTCAGTGCCAGAGACCTGGCCGCTAGGGCCTTCCCCCGGTAGGTCATCCCCCCCAACAGCATCCAAAACGGTATACTTGTTTTGAAGGGGAACGGCCACGAGGGATCCCTGCACTGTCTGCCTGTTTGTTTTTTTCCCCCTGACTGTAACCCAGCTATTCTTGTCCTGTACCTTGGGTGTGGTTACCTCTCTGTAACTCTTCTCAATCACCCCCTCTGCCTCCCGGATGATCCGAAGTTCATCCAGCTTCAGCTCCAGTTCCCCAACACGGTCTTTGAGGAGCTGAAGTTGGGTGCACTTCCCGCAGGTATAGTCAGTGGGGACACCGGTGGTATCCCACACCACCCACATCCTACAGGAGGAGCATGTAACTGGCCTAGCCTCCATCCCCTCTTACCCTACAGAATATAGCTGCTGTGTGGACTAACTAGATCTCCGCCCTCCGACTCTGCTCCCAGTCAGCTACACTTCCTGTAAACTCCTGGCTCTCTTCTCACTCTTTGCGGAAATGTCGGAAACAAAATGAAAGGAGCACCTTACTCCCTCCTCACCCAACTCCCTCGGTCACCAAACTCTCACTATCGCACTCAAAAAGCACCAAATTCAGCACTCCCTCGGTCACCAAACTCTCACTATCGCACTCAAAAAGCACCAAATTCAGCACGCAGTGCAAACAAAGTCTGCGCTGTAGGGGATCACTTTTATACTGTGAATCTAGCCTCTGAAAAACTGGCCTAATCCAATTAACTAATTAACAAGCTCCAGCTGCAAGTGCCTAGAAGTAGAAGCCTGTTTAAAGCTGATTGAAAATTCACCTTCTTCTAAACCAAACAGCAACTTTTAAATTAATTAACTAAATAAAAGAAAGACTAAACTTTAGATAAAAATGAAGCCTTATACTCCCTCGGTCACCAAACTCTCACTATCGCACTCAAAAAGCACCAAATTCAGCACTCAGTGCAAACTGAGTTCTTAAAACTTAATTAGAATCCTAATTATAACACTAAAAATTACTACCATACTGGTGGCATTGCAACAAAATTGGTACAGTCATTCTTACAGACATTGCAATCATGCCACTTCCTTACATCAAGAAAGCTGCATTTCTTAATCATTGGAATAATCTATTTTTCAGTCCTAATAAGGAAAATGTCTTCGGATTGCTTACATGAACTTGATCCAGCGCCTTCACCTTTCGATACAAAACACTGTTGATGTCCTGAACATTGAAGAGTGGATCATTCCAGATTTTATTCAGCAAATCCTTGGAAAAGTTACTGACGTAATACTTGCTGAAGTCCCATTTCCGCAATATCCGGCTTGGGATCACCGACTGGACATTCTCGTGACAGCACTGACAGAAATACTTCCCCAGATATTCACAATAGCGTAGTCTCTTTATGTAATCTGGATGGAAAAGGGAGAAAACGTTTGCAAATTCAAGAGCTGGTGGGAAAAGAGCAAGTTCACAATAGAATGCCATCATAAATCCACTGCACAAAATAACAAAGAAATGAGAATTTGTATTCATCTCTGCATTTTGGAGGATATGGCTCACTCCTTTTCCTCTCAAACAAAAAATGCCCCGTTGTCAATAATGTTTAAACAAACAATTTATTTCTCAGCCTCCTGCAGTGTCTTTCGTAAAATCAAATACTATGATGCACTGTGGCGCGTCAGCAAACCGACTGGCCAGTGTCTCTGCATCTAGAAACTCAGAAAAGTGCATCAGTATTAGGCCAGATTTTTGTTTTTAAGTAACAATTTTTTAACCATTATTTTCAGGGGAGGCCGAGGGGTAAGGCACAGAGGGGCTGTTAGCTAGGTAAAATTATATATTTGCATTAACAACATTTGTAAATAAAACAACCCCATACAGACAGAAATAGAATACTGAATATGCAAGTACAAGCAGAACTTTATCACCGCACTTAATTTCCTGAACATCATTTACCTGGCTCCACTCGGATACCACATCCTGCACAGCGGTAATTTTGTTTGGCAACAACCACCTTTCTCCTATAACGACAAAACATTATCTCATCAAATTGTCACAACTTACACTCAAAGAAAAGAACAGCATCAAGTAGAAAAAGTCTAGTTGCCGAGCTTTTAGCTTACTTGGGCGAAGGGTGAATGTTGAAGATTATTTGTGGCCGAGGTGGTGCCCATTCTAAATTTCCTCTCACTCTAATTCGTAGTTTGTAAATATCAGCATGCTCGCCATCATCAGGAGACACCGGAAAAGAGTCTGGAATTGGCAAAAGCTGTAAGAAAGTTATTGATGTAGAACTAGAATAATTAGTCCAACATTAGCTAAATCTGCTAAAAGTAACAAAATCGAAAAGTTATCTTATCTTATTTCGCTTATTGTTACAAGTAGGCTTCAATGAAGTTACTGTGAAAAGCTCCTAGTCGCCACATTCCAGCACCTGTTCGGGGAGGCCGGTCCGGGAATTGAACCCGCACTGCTGCCTTGTTCTGCATTCCAAGCCAGCTGTTTAGCCCACTGTGCTAAACCAGTTCCGTGTTACTGGAGAGGGCAGGGAAAGGTGCATTGTCCAGTGGGAATGGAACACATTTTAAATAGAGTAATCTAGGGCAGCAGTGGGTAGCACTGCTGCCTCACGGCGCCGAGCAGTCGGGTTAGATCCTCGCCCCTATCCGTGTGGAGTTTGCCCATTCTCCCAGTGTGTGTGTGGGTCTGACCCTCCCACAACCCAAAGATGTGCAGGGTAGGTAAATTGGCCACGCTAAATTGCCCCTTAATTTAATTTTTTTTTTAATTTTAAGAAAAGTAATCAGCTGTGTACTTTGGCGACTTGGTAATCCACTACATTCCATTAAAGATCAAGGCCTGAATTTTACCTTCGGGGGAGCACCCAAAGTTGGCATGGGTGGAAGCAGATGTAAAATCCACTACTGCCCGAGAATGCAATTAAACTAGGACCCTCACAGCATGTAACAAGGGTTGCTGGTTGGGCTCTTGCTGAGCATGGGTGGGAATGCACCAGGCACTGGATCCCGGCTCGGAGGAGGAGGAGGGAGGGGGGGGGGGGGGGGGGGGGTTATAAAAGCTGAGGAGGGAGCTCTTTGAAGGCTGCCAGGAGTTGTGGGGAAGGCTGAAGGCATTTGTGGAATAATAATGACTTTCCTGTTGTCCACCAATGGCATCAGCTCCAGGGCGGCACAGTAGCACAGTGGTTAGCACTGTTGCTTCACAGCACCAGGGCCCCAGGTTTGATTCCTGGCTAAGGTCACAAGGAGTCTGCACGTTCTCCGTGTCTGCGAGGGTTTCCTCCGGGTGCTCCGGTTTCCTCCCACGTCCCGAAAAACCTACTTGCTAGGTAATTTGGACATTCTGAATTCTCCCTCCGTGTAGCCGAACAGGCGCTGGAATATGGCGACTAAGGACTTTTTGCAGTAACTTCATTGCAATGTTAATGTATGTCTACTTGTGACAATAAGGATTATTATTATTATAGGATGTCATGGTTGGCAGGCAGTTGAGCAAATCGGGTGGGCCTGGAATCCCAGTTTCGCCGATGAGTGCCTGGCTATCCAGTGCAGGTCAATGCCAGGTACCACATTCTTCAGGCCCAGGGATGGCAAGAGAAGAGTGTTGCACCTGGCAAAGGCGGCCTGGATAGAGGTAGCTGCCCAGGTCAGTCAGCACGATATTGTGTGCCACACCTGGATTCAGTGCCACAAAAGATTCAACAACCTTCTGTGGTCAGCAAGGTTTAAGTGCAGAGATGGCATGGTCCGGTGTGGAGATGTGCAAATGACAAATGTTGAATTCTTTGCCCGTCAGTCTGGCCTCAATAAAACTCTAGATGGATTTGTAGGCATAGTATTATTTATTTTTAACCAACTTGCAAGTCTGACTCGCTTCACAAAGACCCAGAACACAAGCTGCCTCCTGGGGTCTTCCGAATCGAGTGCTATTGGAGACAAAGGAATCTCTACAAATACATTCAAATGGCATCAAGTTTCACATACACGATTCCCATAGGTCATCCTATACCCTCCTACCTGGCCATACATCCTAATTGGCTCACTTCTCATTCCTTACCCAGCATCCTTTTCCCCTCATCTACCAGACACCCCTCCCCCTTCCTTGCCATGCTTTCTGAAATCCTTTGTGCTTTGTCTTTTGTGAACTCACTAGAATTAAACTGGCCTACATCTACATTACTGTAACTAATATTTAAATTATTTTATATCACATTCGTCACAGTCAGGTGTCCATTCCCATGTGCTCAGGGGCCTGAGTATATATGCCACCTGGCACTGACGCCTGCCAAGGTTGGACTGTCAGCACAAAAGGCTGCATTGCATAGGAGGGAGATGTGTGCCAGTGACATTCGACAGAGATGGGTGATGCACGTAGTCTGTCTGCGAGGTGCCCATCCATCAATGGTGATCAGGGAGGTGCAAACACACCTCACACAGGCAGATGAGCTGCCCGTCAACTTTGTGGGCTCTTCTCAGGGTGTTGCAGATGAGGGCACCTGCTCCATTGTCTATCTGCCAGTTGCCACTGCATCTGATGATGCTGCGACAAGTGAGGAGTGCCCAGCCATGGGGCCAACTCGGGCTCCAGTGACTGGAGGATGCCGGCCAAGGCCATCACTCCTAACAGGACGACAAAGTCAGCAGGCTGCCTACAATGCCACTGCCGGTGACAGGGATGGGAGGGATGGGGGGGGGGGGGGGGGGGAAAATCGGGATCAAGACACAGCACTTGCAGACGCAAATTACACCTTGAGCACGACACCGTGACGGACGACATTATTTGCATTTCTTACTTTGAAGTTTGTTGAGTTTGGAATATTTGTACACTTCTTGTAAATCTTGCATGGAAATCCTGAAATGCTGCAAGACACGCTTTAAATGCTAAACAATAACTAGGAAGCTCAAGCTAAATTCTATACTCACACAGCTATGCACCTGCAATTGCAGAGAAACTGCTGCTGCTCTAGGGGCCTTTCATCCCACCCTTGGATGATGAGGAGGGAAAAATTATTATATCTGAATTAATTTGAAACTCCAGTTATCCATCAAGGCCTGAAGGGGTTAAATATCTTCTGTGTCGATCTGTAGTACACACAAGCTGTTTAGCTGAAGTTGTCATCCACAGGAAACATGCCCAAGAACACATGGGCAGAAATCTTTGGATCCTCACTGTCTTCAGGTGATGTCCCGGAAGACTGGAGAATAGCCAATGTTGTTCCTTTGTTTAAGAAGGGTAGCAAGGATAATCCAGGAAACTATAGGCCGGTGAGCCTTACGTCAGTGGTAGGGAAATTACTGGAGAGAATTCTTCGAGACAGGATCTACTCCCTTTTGGAAGCAAATGGAAGCGAGATGCAGCATGGTTTTGTGAAGGGGAGGTCACGTCTCACTAACTTGATAGAGTTTTTCGAGGAGGTCACAAAGATGATTGATGCAGGTAGGGCAGTGGATGTTGTCGATATGGACTTCAGTAAGGCCTTTGACAAGGTCCCTCATGGTAGACTCGTACAAAAGGTGAAGTCACACGGGATCAGGGGTGAGCTGGCAAGATGGATACAGAACTGGTTAGGTCATAGAAGGGAGAGTAGCAGCAATGGAAGGGTGCTTTTCTGATTGGCGGGCTGTGACTAGTGGTGTTCCGCAGGGATCAGTGCTGGGACCTTTGCTGTTCGTAGTATATATAACTGATTTGGAGGAAAATGTAACTGGTCTGATTAGTAAGTTTGCAGACGACACAAAGGCTGGCGGAATTGCAGATAGCGATGAGGACTGTCAGAGGATACAGCAGGATTTAGATTGTTTGGCGACTTGGGCGGAGAGATAGCAGATGGAGTTTAATCCGGACAAATGTGAGGTAATGCATTTTGGAAGGTCTAATGCAGGTAGGGAATATACAGTGAATGGTAGAACCCTCAAGAGTATTGAAAGTCAAAGAGATCTAGGAGTACAGGTCCACAGGTCATTGAAAGAGGCAACACAGGTGGAGAAGGTAGTCAAGAAGGCATGCGGCATGCTTGCCTTCATTGGCCGGGGCATTGAGTATAAGAATTGGCAAGTCATGTTGCAGCTGTATAGAACGTTAGTTAGGCCACACTTGGAGTATAGTGTTCAATTCTAGTCGCCACACTACCAGAAGGATGTGGAGGCTTTAAGAGAGGGTGCAGAAGAGATTTACCAGGATGTTGCCTGGTATGGAGGCCATTAGCTATGAGGAGCATTTGAATAAACTTGGTTTGTTCTCACTGGAACGACGGAGGTTGAGGGGCGACCTGATAGAGGTCTACAAAATTATGAGGGGCAGAGAGAGAGTGGATAGTCAGAGGCTTTTTCCTAGTATGGAGGGGTCAATTACTAGGGGCATAGGTTTAAGGTGCGAGGGGCAAGGTTTAGAGGAGATGTACGATGCAAATTCTTTTATACAGAGGGTAGTGGGTGCCTGGAACTCGCTGCCGGAGGTGGTGCTGGAAGCAGGGACATTTACGGGGCATCTTGACAAATACATGAATAGGATGCGAATAGAGGGATATGGACCCAGGAAGTGTAGAAGATTTTAGTTTAGACGGGCAGCATGGTCGGCACAAGCTTGGAGGGCCGACGGGCCTGTTCCGGTGCTGTACTTTTCTTTGTTCTTTGTACATCTCGCAGGTGATGATGCCCAGAAAAGATATGCCAGATGTTATTTATCAAGGGTGATAGGGGAACAGTGTGGGATCTTTTTGTCGGTGCCAGCCTGACCGGGAGAGGGAACATAGCTATCCAGTATTGTTATAATAGTGTGTCATTTATCATGGGAAACAACATTTTACTTCAAAGGTAGGTGAATGATATTCACATTTTTGATAATGGGGAGCCGGTGATAAATAGTAGGGGACACATATATTGATTGGACAGTTTTATTAAGTATGCAGACCTTTGATGTGATTGGCTAATTATCTGCATATACTTTACATGCTGCAACCTTAAATCGATAGTCACGATTGGACATAGATAGTAACAAATGATTGATATAAGCTAATTTCTTGTAACCGAATCTCAAAGTATATCTGTCTGCACCACTCTTAAATCTGTGTTCTCTGGTGTCCCAATTTGGAATGCCTCTAGCTCTTGCTATGGCATTGTAATAAAGGCCTAGTTTTAACACCAAGATTCTTCATCATGAGTTTCTCATGAGTGGGAGTGAAGTACACCAAAGCCAAATGGCTGTACTTTTCCCCCACAGATCAGAAAATGCAAAGGACATGAGCATCCACCCATTTTTGCCCATGCGATGAACTGAAAAATTGCACGAGCAGTATAAAATTATTGTTCATTGGCTCTTTAACGGCCTTAATTGGCCCTTTAATTGTCAGTAGGCATGTATCTGATTCACGCGCGTGTTCGCTAACTTTGAAATCGCATGCATACATTCATGATGACATCAGGAAGCATGCCAGATATCAATTAACACAATTTAACACACTTCACGATTGGAGGCACATCCACCCCAACCACACAAAACTCTGGCCCAAGATCATCTTTTGCAAATAACTTAAAACTCCCACTTCCTTTTAACTTGTATGTCGAAAGCCTGACAGATTTTATTCTAGGGCAATTAAACTTTTCAGCATCCTGGATTCTAAAACCAATTAGTAGTGATTCACAAGCAGCTAGTCACATCAAATTTCTCTCCAATTGCAAGGTGGCAAGAATAATTTAGTTCTTACCTTCTGAGGAGCATCATGCTCTGGAACCAACCAGTCCAACTCCGAGGCAGCAGGAAGCTGCATCCCCTCAAACTGCTTCAAAAGGCCCATGGCAACAGCCTCAGCTGAGTTTGAATGAAGGAATGAGAATGAACTGTAACACAAATAAATACGCAATTATCACATTACTTTTTTTTTTTAAAGCCTGAAAACACAATATTTTATTCATTTCTGAATGTTATACTTTTATTCAGAACAAATATTTAAGTATTCCGCCGCAATAAAAACCCGATGTGAGATCAAATAACTCTTTGTATGAAGACTTCAAAACCGAATCCGAACCTTGACGGGACTATTCTATTTTTAAAAATTAATTCATGGGTTTTGGTGACTCGGCCAACATTTATTGCCCATTCCTCACTGCCCTTGAAAAGGTGGTGAGTTGCCTTCTCAAAATGCTGCAGTCCACTTAGAATTTCATAGATTTCATAGAAATGGTGCAGGTACACCCGCAATGTTGTTACAGAAGGGGTTCCAGGATTTTGACCCAGTGACAGTGAAGGAACGGTGATTTCTTTCCAAATCTGGATAGTGAGTGGTGTGGAGAGGAACCTCACAGATGGCAAATTTCCCATGTGTCTAGGACACTTGCCCTTCTAGATGGTAGTAATCATGGGTTTGGAAGGTCTGGTCTAAGGAGCTTTGGCGCATTCCTGCAATGCATCTCTACTATTAAAAAATTGGGTAGGCACAAGTGTCCTCTTTTAGAAAACGTTAATTATCATTACAGTACAAAAGGAGCCATTCAGCCTGTCGAGACTGTGCTAGCAGTCTGTAGAGCACTGCAGTCAGCTTCTTGCTCGATTACCATTGTCCTACAAGTTTATTTTCCACAGGTGCCCTTCCAGATTCTTTCTGAAATAATTTAACATTCCCACTCCTACCACCCTGATGGGCAGTAAGATCCAGGTCATTACCACTTGCTGTACCAATGAGTTCTTCCTCACATCCCCCCCCCCACCCCCCCCCCCCCCCCCCAAGTATCTTGGCTAAAACCTTAGTGTCCCCTAGTTCTTGTACCATCAGCTAATGATAACAGTTTTTTTTTTGCCTTATCTACACGTCATAACCCCTCAAATCACCTCTCAATTTTCTTTGCTCTAAGGCATAATCTCAGCTCCTCCAACCTAGCCTCAATCGCTGAAACCGTTTATCCCTAGAACCATTTCCCGAAATCTCCTCTGCACCCTCTCAAGGACCCTCACATCCTTCCTAAAATGACTGAAACAGTAAAAGTTAATCCAGAACCGTGTGCCTTAACCCGTGACTTAAACAGAGCTTTATGAAGGTTCAACATTTTTTTTTTAAATTTATAAATTTAGAGTACCCAATTCAATTTTTCCAATTAAGGGGCAATTTAACGTGGCCAATCCACATCTAGCTTGCACATCTTTGGATAGTGGGGGCGAAACCCACGCAAATACGGGGAGAATGTGCAAACTCCACACAGACAGTGACCCAGAGCCAGGATCGAACCTGGGACCTCAGCGCCGTGAGGCAGCCGTGCTAACCACTGTGCCGCCCTTATGAAGGTTCAACATAACATGTCTGGATATTTAAGTCCAAAACCCCAGATGCTTTGCTAATGACTCTTTCAATAAATATGTCCTGTCACCGTCAAAGATCTATGCACATGAATCCCAAAGTCCCTCCAATCCCCCGCACACTCTTTAGTCTCCAATGAGGAAAACTGGTTTGAAAGTGACACAGCCCGACGTCTTCTTCACTTCCTGCACTCCCATCTACAATCCTGGTCCGTGGCTTGTTATTTTTCAGTCTAAACTCAACTGTTCCTCATTCAGGAACCTCACAGAAAACATAGAACTGGGGTTAGATCCTTGAATTGTATTCCTGCATGGAAAATTTCTTGTTTTAATTCATATATTTGCAATATTTTGCAGCATGGGTTTGTCTCCACAAGCATTTTCTACTGACCTGGGGCTCATTGCAGCCTTGCCGATTTTCAAGCCTCAACTCCAGAGATGAAGAAACTTATTTTGTTGCCTCAATAGAAAAGGGAACTAAATTCTGAGAACGAGTGAATAATTTTCCTTTTAGCAAAGAGGGCTGTTTCTACCTTGACTAATAATAATGACTGTAATAATAATAATCTTTATTACTGTGACAAGTAGACTTACATTAACATTGCAATGAAGTTACTGTGAAAATCTCCTAGTCGTCACACTATGCCTCCTGTTTGGAGACACGGAGGGAGAATTCAGAATGTCCAATTCACCTAACAAGCTCATCTTTCGGGGCTTGTGGGAGGAAACCGGAGCGCCCGGAGGAAACCTCCGATTGATTGTGCTGTTAGTTTTAAATATGCAACTAGTAGGTAATAGTTGAATTCATGAAATTCTGTTTTATTTATATTAGGACAATGGTTTCTTGTGCCCTCCAATTCACCATGTCCTAGTCAATTTGCTGGGGATGGTGTTGAACAGGTGGAAGTAAGTTTGCATAATAATTGAGGGTCTGGGATTTGAAGCTTATTCTAAGGACGATCAGAATGTTGAGATGTCAAACAGTCTGGCCATGAAGCAGAATGAAGCCATTAACAAGGGTATAGAATGCAGTGTGAATCCAGGCCACGGCTTCAGTCCGACCAAAGTTTACTGGGAGCTATTTGCAATTCAACCAAGATTTGATGTCAAAAGAGCAGTTAGACAGAACAGTCACAGTCGGGAACCAGGGAACTGATGGATAGGTAGAGCCAAGAATCATTAGCATACATGTTGATATTAATTTGGTGTGTGTGCATGTGCGTGTGTGTGCGTGGTGTTGCCAAGAAATAGCAAATAGTGAGCAAGAGAAGGAATTCATCCTAGATTATAGTTGCACGTTTATAGTGTGGGGTGAAAAGAGAAGCTACTGGCAAAACTAGTCTGACTATAATGAAATTGATAGTGTGAAACCAGGCAAGAGAAGTCACAGCTAGGGACATATGGAGAAGATGCATCAGAAGAGAATGGTGAGAGCAATAAACAAACACCACATAAACAGTGTTTACAAGTTCAATAAAAAATACAAAAGAAATCTGACTGTAGAAAATAAGTCGGATTGGAAACTTATTTCAGTGGCTGTAAGAATTAGAGGCTGTAAGTGTGAGGCGATGCATTTTGGTAGAACATGAAGAAGCAATATAAAATGGGTAAAGTTCTGAAGGGGGTGCAGGAGCAGAGGGACCTGGGTGTAAATATGCAGAGATCATTGAAGGTGGCAGGACGGGTGGAGAGCAGTCAATAAAGCATATAGTATTCTGGACTTTATTAATAGGGACATAGAGTACAAGAGCAAAGTTACACTGAACTTGTACAAGACACTAGTTACACCTCACTTGGAATATTATGCACAGTTCTGGGCGCCACCACAGGAAGGATGCGAACACATTGGAGAGTGTGAAGAAGACGTTTATAAGAATGGGCCCAGGCAGGAGGAATTTCAGTTATAAGGATAGGTTGGAGAGGTTGGGACTGTTCCCCTTGGAGAGAAGGCGGCAATGAGGTGATTTGACACAGATGTTCAAAATAATGAGGGTGCTAGACAGAGTAGGTAGGGAAAAACTGTTCCCGCTCGTAAAAGTATCTAGAATGAGAGGGCACTGATTTAAAGTGATTGTCAAAAGAAGCAAAGGTGATGTGAGGAAAGCTTTTTTCATACAGCAAATGGTTCAGGCCATTTGCATGGCCTGGAAGTGCAATGGAGGCAGGTTCAATCGAGGAATTCAAGCGGGCATCAGATGATTATTCAAATAGAAACAATGCGCAGGAGTAGAGGGAAAAGCAAGGAGAACACCACTAAGTCATCATACTCATTTGGAGAGTCGATGCAAACATGGGCCAAAAAGCCTCCTCCTGTGCAGTAACAGTTCTGTATCATAGCATGCAGCAATTGCACGCACTGCACCTCCCCCTCCTTAAGATTAGCAGCACATAATTTTGTTTACAATATACTTCCCAGTGTTGGTGGGAATGGTTACAATTCTTCAAACCTGCTGGCCTAAATAATGGAAATTAAAATATGGTGTGTTCTGTAACTGACAGTGAAGGTGAAATGTATTACCTAGAAGTGCAATTCACAGCAAGTAAACATAGATTTATACAGGGTTAAACACGTCAAAAAACTGAAACCAGATTTTCGGTAGCGACATGCAGGAGGAGGTCGCACATAGTCCTCGATTTTTGGCCCTTCTTACCCAGTTTTCGGGGATAATTTGTGTACCGACTTGCCCCGGTTGAGCTGTTTGCCAAAGGATGTCAAAAGACCTAAGAAGGAATATTGGGAGGAAGGGTGGGAACATTGGTCCTCCTGCAGAGTCCAGCGAGATGTGGAGTCCATTGGGAGGGAAGCTGGCGGAGGCAGGCTTGTCAGATGGGGCCGCACGTATTACAGTGGATAAGCTGGTGGAGATGACGGCGGCTGAATTCGAACAGCAGTTCAATAAACACTTTTTTTTAAAATATATTTTATTCAAAATTTTTGGCCAAACATAACAGTACGTAGTGTTTCTTTTACACAACAATAAAGCAATATAAATAACAGTGGCCAGTTTTAAACAAATAAATAAATAATATATAAACAAAAACAGAAACAAAGCGGAATGGCAACTGCCTTGTCCAAAATAAATACTCTCCAAAAATACAATCCAACAATCCAATATACAATTACCTATAACAAATACCTATACATATTATACATGTACAATAACATCTGAGAGTCTGTCCGATTCCTCCCCACCCCGCACCCCCCCCGGGTTGCTGCTGTTGTCTACTTCTTTTCCATTCCCTCTATCTTTCTGTGAGGTAATCGACGAACGGTTGCCACCACCTGGTGAACCCCTGAGCCGAACCCCTTAACACGAACTTAATCCGTTCTAACCTTATAAACCCTGCTATGACGTTTATCCAGGTCTCCACACCCGGGGGTTTGGCTTCCTTCCACATTAACAATATCCTGCGCCGGGCTACTAGGGACGCAAAGGCCAACACGTCAGCCTCTCTCGCCTCCTGCACTCCCGGCTCTTCTGCAACCCCAAATATAGCCAACCCCCAGCTTGGTTCGACCCCGGACCCCCACCACCTTCAAAAGCACCTTTGCCACCCCCTCCCAGAACCCCTGTAGTGCCGGGCATGACCAGAACATGTGGGTGTGATTCGCTGGGCCTCTCGAACATCTCGCACACCTATCCTCTACCCCCAAAAATTTACTAAGCCGTGCTCCAGTCACATGCGCCCTGTGTAACACCTTAAATTGTATCAGGCTTAGCCTGGCACACGAGGACGATGAGTTTACCCTACGTAGGGCATCAGCCCACAGCCCCTCCTCAATCTCTTCCCCCAGCTCTTCTTCCCATTTCCCCTTCAGCTCATCCACCATGATCTCCCCCTCGTCCCTCATTTCCCTATATATGTCCGACACCTTACCATCCCCCACCCATGTCTCTGAGATCACTATTCTGCACCTCCTGCGTCGGGAGCTGCAGGAATTCCCTCATCTGTTGCCTCGCAAAAGCCCTCAATTGCATGTACCGAAATGCATTCCCTTGGGGCAACCCGGGCAACGCATATTTTTCCGTCAGCGCTCCCAGACTCTCAAACGTCCCATCTACAAACAGATCTCTCAGTTGTACTACACCATCTCTTTGCCATGCTCCAAATCCCCCATCCATTCTCCCCAGAACGAACCTATGATTGTTTCTTATCGGGGGCCGCACCGAAGCTCCCTTCCTTCCCCCATGCCTTCTCCACTGCCCCAAATTTTCAATGTAGCCACCACCAACGGGCTTGTGGTGTATTTCCTCGGTGAGAACGGCAACGGTGCAGTCACCATTGCTTGTAGGCTAGTTCCCCTGCAGGACACCTTCTCCAATCTCTTCCACGCCGCTCCCTCCCCTTCTCCCATCCACTTACACACCATTGAACCATTGGCGGCCCAGTAGTGCTCACTTAGGTTCTGTAGTGCCAGCCCCCCCGTCCCTACTACGCTGCAAGAATCCCCTCCTCACTCTCGGGGTCTTCCCAGCCCACACAAAACTCATAATACTCTTCTCGATTCTTTTGAAAAAAGCCTTTGTGATCACCACCGGGAGGCACTGAAACACAAAGAGGAATCTCGGGAGGACCACCATTTTAACCGCCTGCACCCTACCTGCCAATGACAGGGACACCATGTCCCATCTCTTAAAGTCCTCCTCCATCTGTTCCACCAACCGCGTTAAATTAAGCCTGTGTAATGTACCCCAATTCTTGGCTATCTGGATCCCCAAGTACCGGAAGTCCCTTGTTACCTTCCTCAACGGTAAATTCTCTATCTCTCTGCTCTGCTCCCCTGGATGCACCACAAACAACTCACTTTTCCCCATGTTCAGTTTATACCATGAAAAATCCCCAAACTCCCCAAGTATCCGCATTATCTCTGGCATCCCCTCCGCCGGGTCCGCCGCATATAGCAACAAATCATCCGCATACAGAGATACCCGGTGTTCTTCTCCCCCCCCCTGAGTACTCCCCTCCACTTCCTGGAACCCCTCAATGCTATGGTCAGGGGTTCAATCGCCAGTGCAAACAATAACGGGGACAGAGGACATCCCTGCCTCGTCCCTCTATGGAGCCGAAAATAGTCAGACCCCCGTCCATTCGTGACCACGCTCGCCATCGGGGCCCTATACAGCAACTGTACCCACCTGATATACCCATCCCCAAAACCAAATCTCCTCAGCACCTCCCACAAATAATCCCACTCCACTCTATCAAATGCTTTCTCGGCATTCATTGCCACCACTACCTCCGCTTCCCCCTCTGGTGGGGGCATCATCATTACCCCTAGCAGCCTCCGTATATTTGTATTCAGCTGTCTCCCCTTCACAAACCCAGTTTGGTCCTCATGAACCACCCCCGGGACACAATCCTCTCTCCTCATTGCCATTACCTTGGCCAGAATCTTAGTGTCCACATTCAGGAGGGAAATGGGCCTGTAGGACTCGCATTGCAGCAGGTCTTTTTCCTTCTTTAGGAGGAGCGATATCGTTGCCTCTGACATAGTCGAGGGCAGCTGCACCCTTTCCCTCGCCTCATTAAAGGTTCTCATCAGTAGCGGGGCCAGCAAGTCCATATATTTCCTATAGAATTCAACTGGGAATCCGTCTGGTCCCGGGGCCTTCCCCGCCTGCATGCTCCCAATCCCTTTCACTACTTCCTCCGTCTCAATCTGTGCTCCCAGTCCCACCCTCTCCTGCTCCTCCACCTTAGGAAATTCCAGCTGATCCAGAAAGCACATCATTCTCTCCTTCCCATCCGGGGGCTGAGCTTCATATAATCTTTCGTAAAATGCCTTGAACACTCCATTCACTCTCTCTGCTCCCCGCTCCATCTCTCCCTCCTCATCTCTCACCCCCCCCCCCCATCTCCCTCGCTGCTCCCCTTTTCCTCAGTTGATGGGCCAGCAACCGGCTCGCCTTCTCCCCGTATTCATACTGTACACCCTGTGCCTTCCTCCATTGTGCCTCTGCATTACCCGTAGTCAACAAGTCAAATTCAACATGTAGCCTTTGCCTTTCCCTGTACAGTCCCTCCTCCGGTGCCTCCGCATATTGTCTGTCCACCCTCAGAAGTTCTTTCATCAACCGCTCCCTTTCCCTACCCTCCTGCTTTCCTTTATGTGCCCTAATAGATATCAGCTCCCCTCTAACCACTGCCTTCAGCGCCTCCCAGACCACTCCTACCTGTACCTCCCCATTATCATTGAGTTCCAAGTACCTTTCAATACACCCCCTCACCCTTAAACACACCCCCTCATCTGCCAATAATCCCATGTCCATTCTCCAGGGTGGACGCGGTTGTTTTTCTTCCCCTATCTCCAGGTCCACCCAATGTGGAGCATGATCCAAAATGGCTATAGCAGTGTACCTTTGGGATCAGTGCCCTTCCCAAGACAAAAAAGTCTATCCATGAATAAACTTTGTGAAAACGCCTTACTCCTAGGTCTACTAAATCTCCAGGGGTCTACTCCTCCCATCTGCTCCATAAAGTCCTTAAGCACCCTAGCTGCAGCCGGCCTCCTTCCGGTCCTGGACCTCGATCTGTCCAGCCTTGGGTCCAGCACCGTATTAAAATCTCCACCCATTACCAACTTCCCCACTTCTAGGTCCGGGATTCATCCTAGCATATGCCTCAAAGTTGGCATCATCCCAGTTCGGGGCATACACGTTCACGAATACCACCGCCTCCCCTTGCAATTTGCCACTCACCATCACGTATCTGCCCCCACTATAGTCTTTGCCTCAAACATTACCCGCTTCCCCACTAGTATGGCCACCCCCGTTTTTTGAGTCTAGCCCCGAATGAAACACCTGCCCCACCCATCCTTTGCGTAGTCTGACCTGGTCTATCATCTTCAGATGCGTCTCCTGAAGCATAACCACATCTGCCTTAAGTTTCTTTAGGTGTGCGAGTACCCGTGCCCTCTTTATCGGCCCGTTCAGCCCTCTCACATTCCACGTGATCAACCGGGCTGGGGGGCTCTTTACCCCCCCACCCCCCCTTGACGACTAGCCATCTCCTTTTTCAATCCAGCTCCTCACCCGGTTCCCACGTAGCCGTATCTCCCCCAAGCGGCGCCCCCCCCCCCACCCCAACCACCCCCCCCATACCAGCTCCCCCTTCTCCCCAGCAGCAGCAACCCAGTTAACCCCCCCCCCCGCTAGATCCCAAACTAGCGTAATTGCACCCCCCATGTTGCTCCCAGAAGTCAGCAAACTCTGGCCGACCTCAGCTTCCCCCCGTGACCTCGGCTCACACTGTGCGAGGCCCCCTACCTGCTTCCCTGTTCCTGCCGTGATTACCATAGCGCGGGAACAAAGCCCGCGCTTCAATTTTGGCCCCGCCCCCAATGGATGGCGCCCTCAGCTCCTCATCCTCCCTCCCCCACGACATGGGGGAAGAGAGAAAAGTTACAGGGTCGCAGGATTAACAACTTGGGAAGTCATCTCTTCCCTCTTTTCCCCCCCTTCATCCCACATATTCACCCCCCCCACTTTGTCCCAAACGTTCTTTTTCTGGCCCGCTCACTCCAGTTTCTCCTCGACAATAAATGTCCACGCCTCACCTGCCGTTTCGAAGTAGTGGTGTTTCCCTTGATGTGTGACCCACAGTCTTGCCGGTTGCAGCATTCCAAATGTAATCTTCCGTTTTGCAGCACCGCCTTGGCCCGATTAAAGCTTGCCCTCCTTCTCGCCACCTCCGCACTCTAGTCTTGATATACACGGATCACCGCGTTCTCCCACCTACTGCTCAGAGTTTTCTTTGCCCATCTGAGGACCATCTCTCTGCCCTTATATCGGAGAAATCTCACCACTATGGCTCGAGGAATTTCTCCAGCCCTCGGTCTTCGCGCCATAACTCGATAGGCTCCCTCCACCTCCAGCGGACCCGTCGGGGCCTCCGATCCCATTAACGAGTGCAGCATCGTGCTCACTTATGCCCTGACGTCCGCCCCTTCTACACCTTCGGGAATCCTTAAATTCTTCCTCCTCGCATTATTCTCCAGCACCTCCGGCCTTTCCACACACCTTTTGTGTTGTGCCTCGTGCATCTCCGTTTTCACCACCAGGCCCTGTATGTTGTCCTCATTCTCAGCAGCCTTTGCCTTCACGACCCGAAGCTCCTGTTGCTGGGTCTTTTGCTCCTCCTTTAACCCCTCAATCGCTTGTAATATCGGGGCCAACAGCTCCTTCTTCATCTCCTTTTTGAGTTCTTCCACGCAACGCCGCAGGAACTCTTGTTGGTCAGGGCCCCATATTAAACTGCCTCCTTCCGACGCCATCCTGCTTTGTGCCTGCCTTCCTGGCCGCTGCTCTAGAGGATCCACCGCAATCCGGCCACTTTCCTCTCTTTTTTCCATCTGTGTCCAGGGGGGATTCCCTTCTGGATTACCGCACAGTGTTTTTTGCCGTTAAAATTGCCGTTGGGGCTCCTATCGAGAGCCCAAAAGTCCGTTCCACCGGGAGCTGCCGAAACGTGCGACCTAGCTGGTCATCGCCGCACCCGGAAGTCCAATAAACACTTTAAATGGCAAGCGAGGGAGATACTGGAGACTCTCAAGCAGGGTAGAGGGCGCCCTGACCCTGATAAACAAGGCACTTAGAGGACAGCACAGTGGCTGGTACTGCTGCCTCACAGCGCCAAGGTCCCAGGTTCGGTCCCGGCTCTGAGTCACTGTCCGTGTGGAGTTTGAACATTCTCCCAGTGTGTGGGTTTCGCCCCCACAACCCAAAGATGGCAGGATAGGTGCATTGGTCCCTTAATTGGAAAAAATGAATTTGGTATTCTAAATTTGTAAATAAAAAAAGCAGGCACTTGGAAAAATGTTGGAGATAGTGCATGAGCATGGTGAGGTGTTGAAGGGGTGGAGGAGGCACTGTCGCGGCACAATAACCAGCAGGCCTGGATGGAAGCAGACCTGCTGAAGGTGGATGATAGGAATAAGGACCTGAGGGCCAAGGTTGAGGACATGAAGGATAGGTTGTGGAGGCAGAACCTCAGGATCGTAGAGATACCCGAGGAGGTGGATGGCCTGTGCTAACGGGGCTATATTTGGGGTATCAGACCTGCCGGAGCTGCAGACGAGAGCAGGGGCTGATGTTCTAGCCTTAGTCTCGCTAATTGCTCGCAGGCGGGCTCTGCTGGAGTGGAGGTCAGCTTCCCCATCCAGTCCGGCTGGGGGATTAATGGTGTTTTTGCACCTCGAGAAAGTAAAGTACACCATGAGGGGGGCTATTGAGGGGTTCTACAAAAAAAATGGCAGTTGCTTATTTTGTTCTTTAAAGAGCTGGTCACTGTCAGCTATTCAGGGGCAGGGGGTACTGCTGTTTCTATGTGTTTTACGGTTTTATGATGCATTTATCAAAAAGCTTGCATTTTTTAAAAATTAACTTTGAAACCACAGTCTTACATTGACTCAGAACTCATCGCTGACTTACTCCTTGAAGCCAAACTTCTTCTAATATCAGCATCTGCAAAACAAAACGATACACAGTACTCAAGATATTCCTTAAGGACCACAACCTGAACTCAAAAGGATATTTCCAAAGTTTGAAGGACCCATTCCACTACTAATAAAGTATGCCTAACCGACTAAAATAAAGCTTCTGCAAAAAGAGATCCAATTTTCAGAGTGCTAATGGGCAAAGACAACGGTGGATTTTAATCATGTAAATCCAACACTGCAATTTACAACCTGTAACTCAATGAAAATAAAATGGATTAATGATACTAAAATTTGAACAGCGCAATGAACCTGGAGGTCTAAATATTCGATCAAAGAACAGTAGGACACATGCTTATTATGTCTGTCACTTCCTACATAATGAGTTTCAAATAGGGGCAGGGGAAGAAATCATCGCATAATCCTTAGCAGCCAGTGAGTGTGAGACACTGGTCAACCCTCAAGTGTCACTTGTCTATCACTTTAGCCAAGGAGAAAAATAATGTACCAAGACTAAAATCTTAATTTCAAATGAATGATAGTGACTGTCCAGTACCACGACATTTTTCTGCAACAATGTGATACTGTTGAAGTAGTTATTGTGCTTTTGTCAGGTTGTGAAAGGTGAGATTGCTTCAACATAGTGACTACTGAATAAAGCAGTTCTTCTTCACGATATAGACAATGCATCTTGAAAATTGCCAAGAGTGTAGATATCATACAGGTAACATTTGTAAAAGTTAATGTGACCAATAGACAGTTATAGCTCAGCAAATTCTTTTCTCTCAAGTGTAAAGAAGTTGATGCAGCTCATTTGTTTTGCTGAGCTTCATCATTTATCATTGGCACTTTTTTAAAAACAACATAAAATAATGAACAGGAATATCAATTGTTGTGCTAAAGAATTCTACAGTAAAAATCAAACCCAGAGATCACAGACGTAGACATTTAGCCAACTCTGGAACAATACTTAGAAAGCAGCCAAAATGTAGCAACATTTTATACTCAGCAACAAACCTAACCACCACCGAGTTTAATATCAGACACATTCAGATTAAATCCAGTTAAAAATGGAGAACACCAAGACAACACAATACTTGCAAAAGGACCATTCCTTAGAACACAGTTTAAACTGTAACAGATAGAGGGATCAAGCTTTAAAAGTGTTAATTAAAAGCGCAATGAATGGCGCCATTTAAAAATAAACTTACAGAGAAGGCTGTACAGGCATGGGGCAAATTTTAACACTTAAAACCAATTTGCTAAATATGAATCAGGGGTTGGAAAAAAGGTTGCAAGTTTCACCACCTTCGTAAATCTAATTCATTATATTGGCTCTTATAGGGAGACTCATAAGACTGCAGAATGAGCAGATGCCAGGATCAGTCAATGTCGTGATCTGTCAACATGACAGAGTATTCTAC
Source organism: Scyliorhinus torazame (assembly GCF_047496885.1). Taxonomy (NCBI): domain Eukaryota; kingdom Metazoa; phylum Chordata; class Chondrichthyes; order Carcharhiniformes; family Scyliorhinidae; genus Scyliorhinus; species Scyliorhinus torazame. The sequence goes on from NC_092720.1 coordinate 50,065,523, forward strand.
TTTTTAATCTATCTCAGGCCAATTTGTAAATGCCAAAGGAAGAGCTTTTAACCATATGTATGAGAGCTCTTAAATAAATGTGCTGGTACTGAAATGCTTTTCCAATACATCAGACCAGACAAACTCAAATGGCTATAATCTTACTGGTCTCGGTTCAGCACATCAGTTAATTGGGAGTTCTGACATGGCTGTACACAAGAATTCACAGCAGTTATTTTCAAAGGCACTTACCTAATTGTCAGTTTAGCTTATTTTGCCCAACATTCCCCTCAGAGAGGATTAATTAAATGAAAAGAAAGAGAAAATTAAGGAGAGTAACTCAAATTTATGAACTGCACAGCTGTATAATAGTGCGAAAATCAGATTTCTCCTATCCCACTTCTCAAGGAAAGGTCCTTTCTGGAGCCTACCTAAAACAAAAACCAACACAAAACAAAGCACCAAAGAACTCCAGGGAGAGATGCAGACTTTCGCGACTAATTTGTTAGAGCAGAAAAAAAATACAAAATTTATTAATAAACGCAACATTCAAGAGCACGAATAATTGCACTGAATTAAATGGTCTTAATTGGAAGAGCGTTGGGAGTACAACTGACCTCAATGCCTCCAGATTATGAGAAAGGAAATCAACCAATCAGGGGTCTTCCTTCCAAAATAAAAAGACACCAGTTTTCCTGAAATTTGTACATAATGATTCCAGATTTGCAATTGCCTCAGACGTTAATAACTCACTACTTGATATGATGGCAACACATGATAAATGGCCACTTGGATAAGGGCTACTCACACCTATTGGTGTTTATCCCTATTAAGCTGCTGTATTAAAGATGTGGGAAAATTAAAGCAGAAAATTAGAGGAATCCAAAAAGGATCATTGCTCACAAAATGTGTGCTGTGTGGACCTTCAAAACTTTGTTTTGAGTATTTAAATACAAGTTTGCCAAAGATCAAGTTCTTTAAACAATGTTGGAGGAAGATCTGTTCAGGAGTTTCCCATGGGTCAGTGTTGGGATGCTTGCTCTTCCTGACACATATATATATATATATATATATATATTATATTAATAACTTAGAATGTGGTGTTCAGGGCACGATTCAAAATTTGCAGAGGATACAAAGATTAGAAACATTGTTAACTGTGATTAAGGTACTTTTGAACATCAAAAGGACACAGATCTGTTGGTGGATTAGGCAGATGAAGTTCAATGCAGAGAAGTATGAGGTGTTTCATTTCGGCAGAAGGTGGTATAAAATAAAGAGGGAAACACTAAAGGAGGTGCAAGAACAGAGGGACGTCGGCAGAGGAGATTCACTAGGTTGATCCCAGAGTTGAGGGGGTTAGATTATGACGAGAGGTTGAGTAGATTGGGACTGTACTCATTGGAGTTTAGAAGGATGCGGGGGGGGGATCTTATTGAAACATATAAAATTATGAAGGGAATAGATAGGATAGATGCGGGCAGGTTGTTTCCACTGGCGGGTGAAAGCAGAACTAGGGGGCATAGCCTCAAAATAAGGGGAAGTAGATTTAGGACGGAGCGTAGGAGGAACTTCTTCACCCAAAGGATTGTGAATCTCTGGAATTCCTTGCCCAGTGAAGCAGTTGAGGCTCCTTCTTTAAACGTTTTTAAGAAAAAGATAGATACCTTTCTAAAGAATAAAGGGATTCGGGGATATGGTGTACGGGCCGGAGAGTGGAGCTGAGTCCACAAAGATCAGCCATGATCTGATTGAATGGCGGAGCAGGCTCGAGGGGCCAGATGGCCTACTCCTGTTCCTAGTTCTTATGTTCTTATATGTATATACGTTACTGAAGATGGCAGGGCATGTTCAGAGACCCGCTAGGTTTTATTAATAGGGACAATAAGAACAAGAATGACATGTTGAACTCATGCAAGGCACTTGTTGGGCCTCATCTGGAATACGGTCTCTAGTTCAGGGCACCATACTTGAGGAAGGATGTGAAGGCATTGGAGAGGTTACACAGGAAATACACAAGATTAATTACAGGGATGAGGATAGATTGGAAATGTTGGGACTGTTTTCCTCGGAGAAAGGAAGGCTGAGAGGAGACTAGATAGAGGTATTGAAGGTCCTGAGGGGTATGGACAGGGTCAATAGTAAGATATTGTTCCCACTCAAGGGCACAGATTCAAAATAATAAGCAAAAGGAGTAAAAGTGATGCGAGGGAACATTTCCCCCCCCCCCAGAGGATGGTTGGATTCTGGAACGAACTTCCTGAGAGGGTCGTGGAGGTAGGTTTGATCAAGGTATTCAAAAGGGAATTGGATTGCTATCTGAAAAGAAAGAATGTGAAGGTTACAGGGATAAGGGCAAGGGAGTGGAACCAGGTAGAATGCTCTTTCAGAGAGTCAATGCAGACTCGATAGGCCGAATGGCCTCCTGCACTGTAAAGGTTGTGATTTTGTAATGTCTGTGGAGGATTCAATATTTCTTTTAATGCAAATTTGTCTCATATTAATTGCGGTTCATGACAATCGTGTTTAGAAATTTTGAACTGACAAAGTTTGACAAGTATACAATAAGTTTGTGTTAGGGGCTCATTGAAAATTGCTTTGAAACATCAGAAATAAATGAGTTAAGTTAAAATGGGGAAAACTTATTAAAAGCCTATTGCCAGCAGACTGAGCTCTCCCTTAAGTACTGTGGAAATCAAGCATTGGCAAAATAAATCAGACAACATCTAAGTCACTAATGAAATACCTGAAAACAATGATGCCATTGATGCTGAAAGCCCATTCTCTGACATGTGAATGAGGTTTGACTCATCAATACAATCTGTATGACACAGTGACAATAAGATTCACATCATTTTCATAACTTTTCTCAGTGGCAATTAAGAGCAGGCAGGTTGACAATAAAACCCTGCCTAATAAAAATAAAAATAAATTACAACTACCACTCTGCAATACTTATCCACTTAATGGTTACGGTGTTGAATTTAAAAATATAATGGCTTTAATGGAAAATTAAAACAAAAAACTTGCACATTGAGAGAATGCTCAACAGGAGAACGTTCGAACTAAAGCTCACCACTTTGAGCACCATTGGAAGATTTATTTCCTAAAAATGTTGTCCACTAGCGATTGAACAGATCAGGTCAGCTACCAACTGATCCGAGAAAGTCTCTAGTGCTGCACTGCTCTAAACTTGCCATGTGATGGAGAGTGGGAAGGGGAGCAGAGACATAATAAAGACTGTTCCCTTGCAAATGTCAAGCCACCTGTGAAATTATATACATAAATCACTGTTTTGTAGTGCATTAAAGATTATTTCAATAGAGTTTAAGCAACTGTAAGCTAGAATTTCTTGTATTTAATGCGGGGTGGTTATTTACTGTAACCTGTTTGGATACATGTTTGTGAAAAAATACATTTTTTTTTAAGAAAGGAGTTACATTTAATGCCAGTCAGCAGCATTAGTTATGTTTATAAAACCACAAAATGTTTTTATAAATTTAGAGTACCCAATTCTTTTTCTTTCCCAATTAAGGGGCAATTTAGCATGGCCAAGCCACCTACCCTGCTCATCTTTGTGAGTTGTGGGGGTGAGACCCACACAGACACAGGGAGAATGTGCAAACTCCACACGGACAGTGAACCAGGGCCGGGATCGAACCTGGGTCCTCAGCGCCGTGAGACAGCAATGCTAACCACTGCGCCTCCGTGCTGCCCAGTCTCAAAAAATTAATAGTGGTTAAGATCCAGGTACAATAAGTTGGAGAAGTGTTCTTAATACTGTTAAACCACACCACATGGAACAAACTTTGTAAAAATGATGATAGCTATGATCCTCTGCATTTGCCTCTCTTACCATAGGAATACAGATTGAGGAAGGACTGTGACCAATGCCAGAATATTCTGAGTTATGTATCTAATCAAGCAAGAGCAGGTCAATTTGGGGGAAGGGGGAAAAAGAAAGATAAACTGACATTTTGAAGTGTGTCACAAAATTAAATGGAGACTATTTCTGGTCTCCTGGATGCTTTGTTCCAGATTGGACTAAACAAAAATACAATATAATTGATGTTTCTTCCTTTAGTCAGTTTGTAGCTGAGCTCAGTCTCCTGGGATTCAGCTTCAGCATGCGACACTGCTTTAGGATAGTCAAACAGCTCTTTCCTTCAAGTTGGTTTTGAATTTTCTCTTAACACCTGCATTCTTGACATTCTCTTTAACATTTTCTCTTCCTTAACATCTGAAGCCCTCAGACTTGCACTTTGCAACGTACCTGAAGTGAGGGTGTTCCCGAGATTTAAAAAACTTCTATTTAAAAGTACCATCCATTTGATAAGCTTACACAATTCAAGCTCTAAAACAAAATTGATTCTTGTGCGCAAATTTGGTTATTTTGGATTTCTCATTCAAAACAAACCCCCGAGAAAGCTGACAACGTATAGTGAAGAGAATGTCCTTTGCTGATGCACTTGTCCTAAACACTTCCCTAACCTCCTTCAAAAAGGATGTAATCACATTGAACTATAGCAGAATACCAACAAAGCTGCTTTCAGTATTCATAACACAGACTTGTAAAGGAGATATTATCCGAATTAAATTTACTCTAATTGGAGAAAACACAGGTTTTTGAAATGTTTAAAGTGAAAGTTATCCAATTTGAACATATTCTTCAATAAAAGTGGAGCACAATCTTAAGACTCCCCTTTGTTCTCTTTTGCAAAGTAACTAAATGCCAAAGGTAATTAATTCACAAGCAATGAATCTATCAAGAATAATTGCAGGTATCTCTTGGGAAGATGGACATAAAGATTATTATTATTATACGTTATTATTGTCACAAGAAGGCTTACATTAACACTGCAATGAAGTTACTGTGAAAATTCCCTAGTCGTCACACTACGGGTACACAGAGGGAGAATTCAAAATGTCCAAATCACCTAACAGCATGTCTTTTGGGACTTGAGGGAGGAAACCCACGCAGACACAGGGAGAACGTGCAAACTCCACACAAGACAGTGACCCAAGCCGGGAATCGAACCTGGGGCCCTGGTGCTGTAAAACAACAGTGCTAACCACTGTGCTACCGTGCCGCCCTTGAGCATTTCATAAGGTATAAGTTTGCTCAATTGTCCCTTGATGTCCAAAGATGTGCAGTTTAGGTGGGGTTAGGGGGATATGGCAGGAGAGCGGGCCTAGGCAGGGTGCTCTTTCAAAGGGTTGCTTCAGACACGATGGGCCAAATGGTCTCCATCTGCACTATAACGGTTCAATGGTTCTATTGGGTCATTGGAATGCCATTTGTGAAATAATGTAGATATCTTGGAGTTTTATGAATTACCATTAATCAGAGTTGTCATACAATTTTTCCCTCGGTTACTCATCTTTCTCAAAATTAAATAGTTTAGGAAAATCCAGGATGGTGCAATTGCACATAATCTCCTGATAAGCAGTTACATAAGAAAAATGAAGTTATGTGTCACAATCTGCTCTTTTGCTTCTGACAATACCTTTTAATTCAAATTCATCCACTCCATCAGTCGATCCAGAATCTGATAGTGGTGCAGAATCATAGGAACTGATAGGGGACCCACTCTCTGTGGTACAGGCTGTAGAGCAGAAAACATTTTTGTAAAAACTTTGCATTTTACTAGGGGTTAATTTAGCAACTGAACGGAAAGTTAAGAAATGCGCAAATAACCCATAATGAATTAACACAACCATATGGCATGGTTGAGTGGCAGCATCGCCGGAGTTAAAAGATCATGAGTTCAAATACCACTCCAGCGTTTTGAGCACAAACAAAGCTGCCACTTCAGTGCATTGAGGGATGTCTTTGATTTGATTTAGGTTTGTCACGTGTACCGAAGTACAGTGAAAATTGTTTTGCGTACAGACCAGGCAGATCGTTCCATACATGAGAAACATAGGACTTATAATAAATACATAATGTAAATTTTGGACCAGATGTCAGGCCATAATTCCATCTACCCTCTCTGGTGGGCACAAGAGACACCAATGCATTATTCAAAAAGCTGCAAGTGAGTTTTCCCCTCCTCATCAAAGTTTATCCTTTAGCAAAAATCACTTAATAACAAATGACTGGCCATATATCTCATCACTATTTTCGGACGTTGCTTTGTACAAATTAGCTGCCATATTTTCCTGCATTACTGGCTGACTCAATTTCACTGGATGAAAAACACTTTGGGATCTCCTGAGGTTTCTTTTCACTTACTATGGGGATGCAGGCGTCACTGGCAAGGCCAGAATTTATTGCCCATCCCCAATTGCCCTGAACTAAGTGGCTTGCTGGGCCATTTCAGAGGGCAGTTAAGAGTGAACCACATTGCTGTGGGTCTGGAGTCACATGTAAGTCAGACTGGGTAAAGGTGGCAGATTCCCTTCCCTAAAGGCTGTTCGTGAACCAGATGGTTTTTATGACAATCGGCAACAGTTTCATGGTCATCATTAGACTTTTCATTCCAGATTTTTATTCAATTCAAATTTCAACATCTGCCAAGGCGAGATTCAAAACCGGATCCCCAGAGCATTACTCTGGATCTCTGTATTACTGGTCGAAACCTGGTCTCCAGAGCGTTATCCGATTGCTGGTCCAGTGACAATGCCACTATTCCATTGCCTCCTCTGTTAAATATACTAATCAAATGCAAGTTTTTTTCTCTGTTGCTTAAATGTTATAAACTTCGGAAGGAAAAAAATCCATCTTATAGCAAATCAAAATTTGTCTACTTACATTAGGATTGTTACAGCTGCAACACATTAATGATTTCCAGAAATTCTTTTTCTAAGTTTGTACCACTGATTTAGAATTTTTAGCTACAAATTTTGTTTTTGAAACTAGGAACTTCCTTCATTCTAATACGAGATATTTCATATTTTTGAAATTTACCATGATTTGTCATATTTATAATAATTGAAGTAAAAATCCAGATTCAATATTACCCAACTTCAATTTTTCTTCCCAAAGGATTGTCCCAATTAAGTAAATTTCTAACGTGGTCCTTGCTTTATCTGTCGCTGACTGGGCCATCATTTATTGCCCTACCCTGAAGGCATTTAAGTGTCACCCACATTGCTGTCAACCACATGAAGGCCAGTGCAGGTAAGGGCAATAGACTTGAAAATGAAATGAAATGAAAATGAAATGAAAATCGCTTATTGTCACAAGTAGGCTTCAAATGAAGTTACTGTGAAAAGCCCCTAGTCGCCACATTCCGGCACCTGTTCGGGGAGGCTGTTACGGGAATCGAACTGTGCTGCTGGCCTGCCTTGGTCTGCTTTCAAAGCCAGCGATTTAGCACACTTCCTTCCTAAAGGAAATTAGCGAACCAGATGTGTTTTCACGACAATTGAAAATGGTTTCATGGTCATCATTGGACTTTTTTTTAATAAAGTACCCAATTCTTTTTTTTCCAATTAGGAGGTAATTTAGCATGGTCAATTCACTTACCCTGCAATCTTTTGAGTTGTGGGAGTGAGGCCCATGCAAACATGGGGAGAATGTGCAAATCCTCACGAACAGTGACCCAGGGCCGTGATTAAGCCCGGGACCCCAGCGCCATGAAGCAACAGTGCCAACCACTGCACCGCCCTTCATTAGGGTTTTAATTCCAGAATTTATTTTTAGCAAATTTAAATTTCACCATCTGCCATGGCGTGATTCGAACCCGGTCCCGAGCCTGGGTCTCTGGATTACTAGTCCAACGACAATATTACTATGTCACTGCCTCCCCAACTGTTGAATCAATGGTATTATGTCATGGTGAAGATTACCAGACAGAATACCATTTTATGCATTTTTATATACACTCACTCCATATTCATTGTTTTGTAGTTATTTTCTTCCCATTCAGGGATGCTTCCTGATGGTGTCCACTCTAAGGAACAAACAATGGATTCTTTTGGCTCTAGGGACCTGCAGCAAGGTTATTTAAAACAAAAACTCATCTGCACCCGGTTGGCATTGCAGGGGTCAGTCACCCTAACAGATTCTTCAAAGAAAACATAGCTTACCATGCAACACTCCACCTACCCCTCGATGTCAGAACTAACTTAATTAACAAAGGCAATTGGATTTAAATACATCAGTATTGGAGATTAATTTCACATACCCATTCTTACATTCTCACTTCAGCATACATCGGGACTGATTCAACAGTCAAAGGTTTATTTTCCATTAACATGTTTACACAGTCATACATACTGTCTGACTCAGTGCCCCTCATTCGAGGCAGGAGTTTTTTCGTACGGATCTGCTGCCGTCGAATACGGATTTTCTGTTTCAGTTCTCTTATTTCTTTGTCACTGTCCTCTTCATCATCATCCACCATTTGTTTCTTCATCAGATTGCACTTCATCAGCTCAATGGCAGCAATCAGTGATTCAGATATACTGAAATGAGCATTCTCCTAAATAAAGAGTTGAGTTTACATTTCAATATATTTTGTAAATACAATAGGAAGGAGGAGAAACAAGAGAATTGATGAGAGTTCCAAACTAAGGAACTCTCATAAATCAGACAAGGATTATCATCTTTGGACAACTTTGCAACTGATGAAATGAGAGTATTTGGCCAAACAGGTCAGTTCTACGCCCTAGCATCTCCAAAAGAAAACAGTTCTTGTTAGGAGCATCGGAAACGGATCAACGTCGGATTTTTCTTCACGATGCTGGATTCTCCGCCACGCCGGGAACTCCACTACCAGCGGCAGGCACCTGAGAATCCAGCCCAGAGTTTAAGAAATCATTGGTGTGGGGTTAATGAAAGAAAATGAGACACAGGCATTGCATTTTAAATACAGAAAGAAAACCGACTAGAAATAAGCTGCGGTTCGAGAACGAACATAAACAAGAATCAAAAGATAGATAACGGAAAGCCCATAATGCCACTACAGCCTACTTAACCTTTTAAAAATGTTCTAGTGCACAGAAGTATAAATTTGAAAAAATAACCAAAATTCAAGACCTAGAACAATTCTTTACATATTTAAGGAAGGAATCATAAATATACCTTCTCCAAATCCGCACAGCTTCCAAAGTCCTGCTCTGATAGATAGCTGATCAGAGACTGGCCCTGCGATGGTTGACGAAACATTCCATCAGAACTGTGTATGCAATGGGCACCCTCTAGAACAAAATAAACCAAAATTACCAGTGTAAGTTCAATCACTGGAGCTATACACCTGAAGATATCATCCCAGGTCTTCTGGGTCTCTGGAACCCATTGGATCTCAACGCACTGACTTTGTGGCAATTGGCGGGGACATTTGAACTTCTTGCTCCCCAAGACTCTCCGAAAGAGTCATCAACTGTTCATTTAGAGTTAATGACTTCAGATGGTTGAGTTCTTACCTGAATAGTTATTCAGTAAATGTTCGAATATCCTAATCTCCTGGGTAAAAATACAACTGATTTCACCCCCATCAACCCACTGACCTGCCTTCATCACCTGACCGAACCCCGATCCTCCATCTTCACCCCCACCACCTTAACCCCTTAACTCATCCATCATAACCCCCCACCCCCAAACTTTCTCTCCTTAACTTTACAAAAAAACTTTGGGACATTTAAACTCTTCACACACCCAAATATGCCAGTTAGTGCCATAAAAAAGGGATGTGGCTTCAGCATGGATATTGTTTGTTGATGTCTCTAAGGTTTCCTGCACTGAGTGAGTTCAGAAAAATCCTCCATCAGAAGATTGCCCAGAAAAATTGGAGGAAGGCAAATTGGTAGTTTTTTTGTCTAAACATGGTCGGAAACAGTGGTTCCAACCCTGATTGAAAGATTTGGGCCATGATGCGTACTGCTCTGTACCTGCTTATTGCCTATTTTATCAGCCATTTGGGCCATTTTATTATTAAATGATATTCAATGTCAAAATTTCAGTAAACTCTGGAATTCTGCAACATCATATTGAGCCAAATAACCGAGAAACAGAAAAAGCTCCAGCAAAGGTTGTATAGAACTTTGGTGAGGCCACGACTGGAGTTCTGTGTGAAGTTCACATTATAGGAAGGATATGATTGCACTGGAGGAGATGCAGAGGAGATTCACCAGGATGTTGCCTGGGACGCACATGTAAATTATGAAGAGGTTGGACGGGATTGGGTTGTTTCCGTTGGAGCAGAGAAGACCGAGGGGCAACCAGATCAAGATATACAAGATTATGCATGGACATGAAGTGGAAAGATATCAGTGGTTCCCCTTAGTTGAAGGATCAGTCAAGAGGGGACAAGTTCAAGATGAGGGGCAGGAGCTTGGGGGCGGGAGATGTGAGGAAAAACCTTTTTTTATACAGAGGGTAGTGACGGTCTGGAGTGCACTGCCTGGAAGGGTGGTGGAGGCGGGTTACCTCACATCCTTTAAAAAGTACCTGGATGAGCACTTGGCACACCATAACATTCAAGGATATGAGGCAAATGCTGCCAAATGGGACTAGGTAGGTGTGTCAGGTGTTTTTCATGTGTCGGTGCAGACTCTTTGGGCTGAAGGGTCTCTGCTGCACTGTGTATTTCTGTGATTCTGTGAAAAATGTGAGGTCTTAATTACATCATTTAAAAATTCCACACACCAAAATTTAGATAGCTTTTAAAAGCCAAACTTGCAAATGTTTAAAAAGACCAATTAGTCATCAGCTGTTCAGAGATATTAAGAATTTATCAGAAGATAATGACATATGATAAAAGTTTTCTTAAAAATTAAGTACAATGCAATTGATGATTCGAAAGAATGCAGTACCATGTGTTTCACGGCAAGTAAAATTATTGTATAGTTTTTAACTAATATAACCTAACTAATGCAATGATTTTACATTTGATACTGCAGGATCGAAATGAGATTTATGTGCTCACCTAGGAAAATTACAAGAATTTTAATTAATTGGGTAGTTGGAATCAAACGTATTAAGATTGTACCTTTGTGTCAAAGAAAAATAAAATTTGCAATGGTCCTAAATTACTTGGTGGCACAGTAGTTAGTACTGCTGCCTCTCAGCGCCAGTGACCCAGGTTTAATTTCAGCCTTGGGTAACTGTGTGGAGTTTACACTTTCTCACCGCGTCTGCATGGATTTCCTCCGGATGCTCCGGTTTCCTCCCACAGTCCAAAGATGTGCAAGTTAGATGAATTGGCCCGGCTAAAAAATTGTCTTTTAGTGTTCAAAGATGTGTAGGTTAGATAGGGTAACGGGGATAAGATTGGCGAGTCGGCCTAGGTAGGGTGCTCTTTCAGATGGTCAGTGCAGACTCGATGAATCAAATGGCCTCCTTCTGCACTATGATTCTTTATTGTGATACTCTGCTGTCTAATGAGAGCTAAATCAGTGCTAGACTTTGTTTTTTCCACAGAGTGTGGTGAATCTGTGGAATTCACTTCCACAGAAAGTCATTAAGGCCAAAATGTTGTAAATTTCAAGAGGGAATTAGATATAGCTCTTGGGGCTAAAGGGATATGTGGGGAAGACAAGATCAGGGAATTGAATTTGATGATCAGCCATGATCATAATGAATGGTGGAGCAGGCTCGAAGGGCCGAATGGCCTCCTTCTGCATCTATTTTCTATGTATGTTTCCATGTACTTGAATATTGTTTGGAATAAGTGCTGCTTGTGGCTTGCTCGATAGAAAAATAAAAGCGGGGGTGAGTGAAAAATCAGAGTTACATGATGTCTATTCACACTGCACAAAAAATATTTTAAATATCTTACTAAAAGTGCAGAGAAATCTAAATTATTGAAAAAATAATGAAAATAACGAGGAATCAAACCTCATGGCGTACTAAATTCCTGGGTAACATCAAAAACAGAAGAATTGAGTATACAACTTAAACTGGCTAAATTAAACAGATTTTAAATAGCATTTACCAGCTTCCATGTAGGGAGAGCTTGGAGTGCTGACCTCGCCACTCTGAACTGAGAAAGGACCATATTCCTTCAGATTTCTGATTCCCAGATGAGACTCTAAATTACAAAATACAGTCAGTCATTCATTCAAGGGACTAAAGACTTGATTTTACTGCAAAGGGCTTTTGTTCAGTATTTACATTTCAGTGTTGATTAATTTGAGATTTGTACTGCTATACTGGGAAAAGAAAATGTTATTGAGAATGCACTTAGAATATTACATTAAATCAAAAGTAAACATGCTTTAAAACAAAGGAGCTTTTTAAAAAGATCGATTTTTCTGTTCAAATTATCTGCTTGACATGGGAAACTGGCTTCAAGGAACCAATGCATACATATAGGAGGAGGGAGTGGGGAGCAAAACAATAACAATATTTGCAAGAACAAACAAATAGATTTCACCATGCAAGAACTAGGTAAAAAAGGAAACGCACAATGATATGAAATGCAAGTAAGCATAGAAGTGGTGTCAGTGGTCATATCAAGTAGGCATCAACCAATATCAGCGGAAGGATTTGGGGAAAAAAATATGCTCTGCAATTTATACAATGGATGTTAAGACAACTTCAGCCTGAATAGTGCATTTTAACACTGAAAAATCAAACTTTTTTCAAAGACTTCTGTTCAGTGATTGCAGTTGCTATAAACAGTTTCTATTAGATCAGAGGAAGGAACATGCAGCCTCAGCACCTTGGAATGGGTCAGTTCAAGATTGCATCTTTTCGGCAATAATCATTTAGTTGCCAACTATTAAGTCCCATCATGATATCTATTTTAGCAGTTATTCTGGAGTTGCTTTTACTTAATTCTGAAGTTATTGTACAAACTGGATTGATGAATTCAATTACCAAAAGGTAATAAAATAAATTATTTCAATCTCACGAGGCACTTGTCAGCCAAAGCAGTGCATCAAGAAATTCCTGTTTGACGACAGCATCTGTGTTCAATCACATCCATTTGATAGCTGACACCTCAAAGATAAAACCAAAAGAAATGTTTTGACCTGTTTATACTGGAAACAGGTCTACAGTGATAGGTCTCATATTATTCAGGACTGCAATCCATTTATCTTGTGTATGAATCTCAGATTCTTACTTGTTGCGAATGTTCGAAGTGCATTGTGTATCATCACAGCTGTATTTCTGATCACTGACCTTCCACCATTGGTACAGGCCAGCAATGAGAAAACTACAGGGGTCAGTCATCCACAATTCAGCAAAGCTGCTGCTCTGATTGTTCATGTTCATTTTAGGCAATTCTGCCCTGTTTGGGGCGCTCTCAGAAAAGCACATCATAAACCAATTTTCTTTTTAAAACACTGTTTGTGGCACTATGGTCACCCATGTGCATAATATTTTCTGTTATTGAAAGCAGGGGTCCCATTAACATGGCAAAATCACATTAATTTTCCTTTAATGAGGGTTGTAAAATATATAGTAAAGTGTATTTTCATTTTTAAATGCAGCTTTGAGGTAAGCTTTCAAATTATGAAAAATGTAATTGATGTTCCACAAGCTGCTCCACCCATCAATGGAACAAAGTTTGCACCTAAAATTCTTCCCCCAAATTTTTCATCTCGGAAGTGGCACAAGGGGAAAAGCCAACTGAGGCGTTTCTCTCTTAAGGAATGAGTAAATAAATCACAAAGCATTATGGTTCTAAATTAATAACACTGCAAAGACTTTTTGTCTCCATTTTATCTCATATATTGTTAGATCTCTAGAAAATTTCCCTTTTACAGAGAAATAGGAGGAATTTTTGGAGATAGTCTTTCACATTATGCAAGGTCCTTTTTCAGCTGTGATTACCTACAAATATTCCAGTTGCAATTAAAATAATTACTTTTTCCATTTTATACATTTGCTAATAGGACACAAGTCCGGTATGAGCATGTGCGTACATACAATTTCCTAACCGTGTCAGCACAAGGAAAACAAACATACAGGATACTGAACCCACACATCCTCCAATTGTGGATTATGCAGGTGCAAATATGGACATATTGAATTATATTATAAAATGTAAATTTTCTTCTAATAAAGTCCAATTATCTGGTGAAGAGGTTAGCTCTCATTTGAATCACTTTTTAAATTTTTTTTCCAATTAAGGGGCTCTCTGCAGTGGGGTACAGGGCTCACTACTGCCTGACAGTGTCGCCCCTCACCCCCTCTGGGGGACTCCCAGATTCTGGCACATCATAATTGAAGGTTCTTTTGTTTTTCTGCCTCTGTAGATAGTTCAGGCAGTGTTCTATTAGGCCCCCTCCACCAATACCCCGACTCCCTCTCTCCCCACCATCCTCCTTTTCTCCCTCTCCCCACCAACCCCCCCCCCCCCCCCCTCCCTTTCCTTTCTGTTGGCACAGAGGCAAGGGTTTCTGGTCTTTCCAGCGCAAAGTTTAGTGCTTGTACTGTTTGTTTTTTGTAGAAATGTGTTGTGAACTGTTTTAATAATCAGAGTATCCACCCCCCCTCCCCATACATTGGTACTGAGGGGAGATTACCCTGTTTCTCCAACACAAATTAGTGTTTGTACCGTTTAGCCGTGTATATATTTTTTACTGTTTTAATAAAAAGATATGGCTAATCCACCTACCCTGCACATCTTATGTCTTAGTGAGACCCACGCAGACACGTGCAAATTCCACATGGAGTGACCCGAGGCTGGGATCGAACCTGGGTCCTCGGTGTCTTGAGACAGCAGTGCTAACCATTGTGTCACTTTGCCACCCTTTCATTTGAATCACTAAGCTATCTATATTAACAACTTTTCTACTCTGCCGATTTTGAAGTAAAAATTGATTTTGTAAAAATCAATAAAAGGTTAATGGGGGAATTGTATTGGTTGAAACCTCAGAAACGTAGACCACCAACCAGTTCCATTTCTACACTTTACATATGATAAAAATGACAATGCTGGTATCATTAATCATAGTGGAGATTGCATGCTGTTTCATCATATTGAAATGAAATTTATGACAGCCATTTGCAAACCTTCCACTGGGTCCTCTACTATAATTGTGATTTGCCGGAGGTCTCCTTGAGAAAGCCGAAGAATAAAAATTGGGAAATGAAAGGTTACAAGACAGTAGGATTATAGGTTAGTGCAAAAATAGATGATTTCTCCCTCTGCGCCCTGCCCTCCCCCCTCCTTTCTTGAGACAGTATTACAATATTGTGTAATTCATGCATAATTCTATACTCCCAGTAAGCATCACATCTTGGCTCACTTGACATGTAGCATCATCTTTGTTATACGAGAAGGTGACTTTCTCTGGTTTTCTATCCCTCCTCCAAATGACCAAGCCAAGACGGTGAAACCTGCCTCTACAGCAAGACCAGGTTATATCTAGTTAGACTAGAATTTTCAAACAGGTCATGACAGAATTATTGTAACAATCTGGTTAGCTAACTTTCATTGCACGTCATATAACAACAGGTGTTCAATGTTTTATAAAAGCAGTAAAATATTGCAAATAAGCAGAGTATCATTGAATCCCTGCAGTGCAGAAAGAGGCCATTCAGCCCATCGAGTCTACTCCAACCCTCTGAAAGAACACCCTACCCAGGCCCCCCTCCCCCACCCACCACCATGTGTAAACCTGTAATCTAACCTGCACATCCTTAGACACTAAGGGGCAATTTATCATGGCCAATCCACCCAACCTGTACATCTTTGGACTGTCGGAGGAAACTAGACCACCCGGAGGAAACCCACGCAGACACGGGGAGGATGTGAAAACTCCACAGTCATCAAAGGCCGGTATTAAACCCTGGTCCCTGGCGCATATATAAACAGTTTTGCTCAACTAATCTGCAAGGTTATTCTTGAGATTTTCCAGCATTTGAACTTGATTTTTTTTTTTTTTAAAACAAGAAAAAAACTTCTCAGGCCTGAATAAAGAACACAGCACAGGAACAGATCCTTTGGCCCTCTAAGCCTGCATTGATCATGATACCACTCTTGTCCATGGCCCTCTAAGCTTGCACTGATCATGAAACCACTCTTGGCCAAAACTCTAAAGAACAACGAACAATGCACCAACACCGCTCTGAAATGTCTAAACTGGCAGTTCTTCACATTTTCTTTGTTAACATCTGCCAAAATAAATCAACCTTGCGGAACAGTGCACAGGTCTACAGCCTACCACTGCATCGTGCTGTGTGCTGAGCCCTGTACATAGACCTTCAAAGAATTACTCATTTAGATGAAGCTAATTTCACCTTAAAATCTATTACCTAGTTTCTGAAGGCAGCTGCTTGTACATTGGTGTGGTTCCCCAGGCTTCAGATATCACTAATGTTTTTCCTAAAATACCGCCCTTAAAGAGTTCACATAGGAAGTGCTGGCAGGTTTACCAACCATAGGAACTCATGGTGGTGTCTTACACCTGCCGCTCTCATACTTTAATGGAAGAGGTCACTGGATAGATATAATGAGTAGGAACTCTAATTGACTTTTTTTTCCTCTGCCGGCCACATGGCAAGGTTTAATATAGGCCAAAACTTGATCCCCTTTCACACAGATAATGAAGTACAGGCCACGGAATGAAATGGTCTACAGGCTTTGGTATTAGCACCATCCTTTAAGGGAGCTACCAGTTATTATATTTTCCATCTCCTTCTTTAATTAGCACAGGAAGAGATTTAATATCGTGTAGCAAGCAAATCTTGATATACACAAACGTTTGAATTAAAATTCACTGTACCTGTTGTCTTTGTTGTTGCTATACCAGTATCAGAATGGGAACGGATATGGCTTTTCTTGAAACTGCCCTGTCGGTCCAGATTCTGGGTTTCAGAGAAGCTGGAACGTCTTGGAAGATTCAGTAGAGATTCACTACAGCTGACAGTCAGTTTAGGAACTTGCCCTGCCAATGGAGCAAGTTTCTGCGAACCTCCGGAACAAGAGGAGGAGCTATTGCTGCACTGACTCGAGCTGCGATCCCTCCGTCCCAGGTTTCCAATAGCCAAATACTCTGGTCCATCATCTATTTCACTTGACCCCTCATCTTGTACTTCGCCCGAAGAGTCCTCACCATGGCTAACTGGGGTACTAATTGTTGTCTCACTGACTGGGGAAAATGGTTCCATAGAGGGGATGACACTGAACTGGTGGATGCCAGAGGCCTGATCTGGTACCAGTTGTTCTGTAGAATCTGGAAAAAATGTCAAATTAACCCTCTTGTTGGTCTCTTGCCGAGTCAGATTTATATTGAGGTCATGTGGCGTCGCACCTATATCAATGAGGAAAGGAGAAAATAAAAGGGAAAAGGTTCAGTTGTATTTTCAATTGTCTTAGCTAGACAGGAAAACATATACATCCATCCAAGTCAAACTGGTTTCTTTAATTTAAAATTTTTAAAAAACATTGACATGCCTGACAAACCATGATTCATACCAGAGGAATTTCTAAACTCCAGAAACCAGTGGGGACCTCATTATCTTGGAACATGTGCTAATGTGCTCTATAACTATGTCAAATGCCAATGAAATTCATCAATGCTCTTCATATTTGCAAGGCAGGGCTCTGACCATGGAGAATGTATGTCTGCAAAGGCAAAGGGGACCCTGACCCTCTATTAAACCTCTCAATATGCCACCCCTGGGAAAATGCATCCTTTGTTCAATACCCAGGAGTTGTAGTGGGAGGTGTGTCACATCAGCTCTCCAAAGCTGCTAGAATGTGTAATATCACCGTGTGGATCTGAACTCAGGCAGTTTGCCATTTTCCAACCCTACAGGTAGCAGCAGATTGAGCTCTGTCCATGTAAATTGCCTGGCCCTCAACTACACTGTGTACCATCTGAGGGGTGTACGGGGGTTGTTTTACTTTGTTCTGTATTTAATTCTATTGGGTTTTCTTTTTCATTCTGTTGTTGATATTTTGTGAAAATCCTAATAAAAATTGTTTTTTTAAAAAAAAACTATACAGTTTACCATTGAAAACGTCAGAACTTCTGTATCGATGCCTTTTAAGACTAATTCATCTTTTCATGCCTTCTTCCATCATGCAAGTCCTTGCTTCTGTAAAGACTGATCACCCTGCAACAGTTTCAGACTGCTAATCTGAAGGAATACACCATTGAACTTTTGATTCTGGACTCTGGGCCCACGTGAAACCACAAGATTCATTTGAATCATGGTCTTGCACTGTACTCCTTTTCTTTCATTATTGACTGCAAATGTTGCCACAGTTCCAGAGGACCATTCCCCTTGAGGGCTGACTGATGGTAATTTAACCCGAGGGTGACCACACCTCACCTTCATGAGTACCTCAGCCTATATGGGCTTCGTCACCTCTCAGCTCCAGAGACATAGGGAGGAGATGAGAAAATACCCCCTTGCAGCCGGCAAGATGGCAGTGGAAGCCGCGACGGCTCCCATGAGGAAGGTAACGGACAATATGGGGCAGAGGCTCGAGGCCAGGATGCAGTCACTCCGCATCATAAGCAGCCATCCATTCAACTGAGCTAACTGACACCCTATCTATTGTACAGGTGCAAAACTCCTTCCCACCCGTGTGCAAAATAAACCAACCTTCTTATTTTTACCCTATCTCAAGTTTGCTGTGGGGTTATTAGTACAGGATCAGATCACTCCAAACTGAAGAGTTGGGGAAAATATGCCGCCATTCAAAAGGGAAAGTCAGAAATCAAAAACAGCTTTTTGTTTGTAGATAGGTAGTGAGGGGGGAAATCAGGGCTCTTTAAATTAATCCCCGTCCTGTCCGTCGCACAATAAAGCAAATGGTTTCATACTAGTGGCTAAACTGTAGTTTATACTTTCAAAAATAATAAATTATTTGTCTATTTCATATATTAATTTGTTTTCTTCCCCACATCCCAAGTAAAACCAAAGTCTACAATGAACTCAATAAAGACTCACAAATAGAAAGCCAAGGCATGGAGACTTAACTTCAATTTTCATAGTGCTTTACATGATTTTTGTCCAATGATTTGGATATTATAGCTCATTATTACTGTCTGTCACTTCACATTACAGTATCAATTTTATTCTCACGATAATATATTCATTCTATATACCCTGGTTGCCTTTTATAAGATGGCAGGGAAAAGGAAAGGAGT